>NC_080442.1:2701246-4051869 GCF_028018845.1 Melospiza georgiana | reverse complement strand
ATGTTGAACTGAAATGTCTGGCTTTTTGAGAGAAGTGCAAGCATGTACCTGGCAGACATCTACTACACTGAATATGTCATTTCCACTTTCTGCTTATTCTTAGAGTTCCATAATAATTTCCACATATGAATGCAGGAAAAATACTCAGTCTAGTTCTGTTTATCCTAGCAGTCACTTCAGTGATGGTAGATTTGGATCATGTTGGGTTTTGGGGTTTTTTCTTCATCTGAGTAATTCTGCTGATCTGTGTTGACTTTTTTTTTTTTTTTTTTTTGTTTGTTTTTGGTACAGTTTATCTTGTGGGCCAGGAATGGGGAGTGAGTACTTGTTATTCAAACAGTGCTGGTAGTACACAAACCAGGCTCGTGAGCTTTTTGCTCCTTAATTCCCTGCCCAGGCTCAGGGCTAACAGCTGTGTTTTCAAATGCTGAGTGTTTTACAGAACAATGAGAGGTGAAATCAAATCTTCTCTGCTAATATGACCTGTCTGGTCTGTCTCCAGGTGGAGGATGCATTGTCTTACCTTGACCAGGTGAAGCTACAGTTTGGTAGTCAGCCACAGGTCTACAATGACTTCTTGGATATTATGAAGGAATTTAAATCTCAAAGGTAACAAGCTGCATTTGCTTCTTCCTTCCAGAGTGTGTGTGGACATGGGAGCACAGGGCAGGAGCTGAATTCTGTCCTTTGTATACAGAACAACACACCTGGACAATGATGTAAAAGCAGTTGTGTCCTTTATTTTCTGAAAATGAAATGCATCCCTTCATTTATACTAAATCTCTGCCTAGAGTGGGAGTTCACAAGTTCAGCCTTGACAGCTGATTCATCTGGTTGTCTGCCCATTAATAATGGTCAGACCTGGGACTGGATCTCATGGATATAAAGCCCTGTCTGGGCTGATAAAATAATGCTAATGTCACTCTTGAGTTCAGCAGTCTGTAGGATTCAGTTTTGCATTGTTTTATGTGTTAGAGGTGATAAGGGGAAGGAAAAGTGTACTGGAAGATTGCTGTGTGGAGAACTTTGTCCCAGTGCAAGGTGCCAGGGGACAGTGACATTGTGATCTTATTCCTTGCCCAGCATCGACACTCCGGGCGTGATCAGCCGTGTGTCGCAGCTCTTCAAGGGCCACCCTGACCTCATCATGGGCTTCAACACCTTCCTGCCACCTGGCTACAAGATTGAGGTGCAGACCAATGACATGGTGAACGTGACCACCCCGGGGCAGGTTCACCAGATCCCCACGCACGGGCTGCAGCCCCAGCCGCAGCCGCAGCCGCCGCATCCGTCGCAGCCTTCGGCGCAGTCGACCCCGACACCAGCACAGCCGGCACCACAGCCCACACCTGCCAAAATCAGCAAGGTGAGGGCCTCTGGGTGACCTGCTCTGAGAGCACAGAGACCCTGCTGCCTCCAGCTGAAGCTGGTGTGCAGCTAGAGGGTGAAAAATTAACTCCCAGCTGCTTTCCCACAGTATTCGTGAACCTTCATGTGTTCCCCTTCTGCTGCTGGATTCATTTCTCATTTTCAAACTTGTAGAAGTTAATTTGACAGCAATTCAAATAAGCTTTCCAAAACATTAAGGGTTTGGAGAAGCCTTGTTGCTGGCAGTGGGGAGCTGAAAGACAGTCAGAGCATCTGGTAAATGGCACACACATTATTCAAGAAGTGATCCAGCAACCTAGGGAAAAGGTTCCTAGTTAAAGCACTGGGCACACACTGTCTGCCTGCTTTTGTGTGTGTTGTCTTAGACCTAAAGTCCCAAAAAATTGCCCATAAAACAGAGGTTGTGATAAAGATGTTCTCTTTGGTGTGGAAGTGTGTGAGTCATTTCAAATGCTTGAGGCAATTAAGCCTTTAGGAAACCTTCATTTGTTATTTGGTGGCTTCTGCATTGCTTGAAGTCTTGTTTTCAGATTGAATGTTTTTTGTAGAGGGGTCTGGTTCAGCTGTCAGCTGGAAGGGTTCAGGAGTTATTGGCAACATCTAAAGTGCAAGAGTTTAGCAGAATTACCATGGTGTTGCCTGTAGGTATTGGTTGTGTGTGTCCAAAACAGAGACCTTTGAGTAACAAAGGAAATTTGACTCTGGTTTAGATATAATCCAGATTCTACTGTCCAAAAAATTTATTTTATGTGAAATAGAACAGGATAATAGACATTCAAGGAGATTACTCCAGATGAAATTTCATGTATTTTAGCCTCAAAGTTCAAAAAGATTTAGGGAGGGGATCTCCAAAGTTTCAAGGGTTAATCCCTAAACTGTTAGATAACAATGGCCTGGAAAAGCTAAAGGAAGAGGTAACATGCAGTTAAAAAGCAGCAGGATTTAAAATGTGGCAGTTAGCTGATCTCTGGGCAAACATTGTTGGGACATGCAACATCCTGCTCAGAAATGGCAAACAAAAACATGCTGAAAGATTTGCTAAAAGATTTGCCAAGCTGGACACTGCAGATCATTCCAGAATGAACTTGCCTGTGCTAGATTTCAGGGGTTTTTTTCTGAAGAGGTACATGCTCTCAGTAAAGATGTAGCAGTCTCCTTCTTAACACCATGGGATAAGTGGTTTTCTCCCTATCACACCTGCAAAGTGTTGAACTGTCCTTGCTGAAGCTTTAAAATGAGCCTGAGGGACAGGCTAGACAATGAGGTAAGATGTCCCTACCAGGCAGGTAAAGGCAGGACAGGATATTGTAACACGATATTTATGCCCATCCTAAGACAGTTATTTAAATTCTCAGTCCTGAAAACTCTGTTTAATATGAGTTTTGAAATTTAAAACATGAGGGGAATAAGTACTTCCATTTCCATTTCAAATGCCACCTCAAAACTAAATTTTCACCTGGCTGTTCAATGTCCATCGAGAGTATTCAAAATAATTACTCACTGCCTGCTTTTTGTCTGAAGAAACTCATGTTTTCCTTTGCTATTGCCTCCATTCATCCCACAATTGTTGACTAGTGCCAAAGTGACTGGCTGTGTGGGAGCCAGCTATATCTATGCATCTTGTCTCTGTTAAGTTTTTGAGGTAGTTTGTGTCTCTTGTCAGGTTTCAGTCCAAAGCAGTTAGCAAGGAAAATAATAATAACTGCTTGAATGGCCCAGGTATTTTGTCTTGGTGATATGGTTTAGTCTTTGCTGGCCAGTAAATATTTATCTATTTTTATTTATTTATTGATATATCCGTAAGTGGATTAAAATTGCTTTATCCTGACCATGAGGGGGGTCTGCTGCATCCTAACAGAGCCTGTGTTCCCCTCAGCCATCACAGTTGCAGTTTAATCTCTGCTAGCCCGCTAAATATTTATCTATTTTTATTTATTGATTTATTTATCCCTCAGTGGGTTAAAATTGCTTTATCCTGACCGTGAGGGGGGTCTGCTGCTTCCTAACAGAGCCTGTGTTCCCCTCAGCCATCACAGTTGCAGTTTAATCTCTGCTAGCCCGCTAAATATTTATCTATTTTTATTTATTGATTTATTTATCCCTCAGTGGGTTAAAATTGCTTTATCCTGACCGTGAGGGGGGTCTGCTGCTTCCTAACAGAGCCTGTGTTCCCCTCAGCCATCGCAGCTGCAGGCCCACACTCCTGCCAGCCAGCAGACGCCGCCGATCCCGCCGTACGCGTCGCCGCGCTCGCCGCCGGTGCAGCCGCACACGCCCGTGACAATCTCCCTGGGCACCACGCCGTCCCTGCAGAACAATCAGCCCGTGGAGTTCAACCACGCCATCAACTACGTCAACAAGATCAAAAACCGCTTCCAGGGACAGCCAGACATCTACAAAGCCTTCCTGGAGATTCTCCATACGTATCAGGTGAGTGTTGGAAATGTGAGTTTGTGTCTGTGTATGGTTCTTCCTCTTGCTTTGCTTTGAGGGCTGTCCAAAACTTGAATTTGGGTCTTCTGCTGTACTAGCAGTGGCCAGCAGGTAATCATGGACTGGTTTGGATTGGAAGGGGCCTTAAAGATCATCCAGTCCAACCCTTTGCCATAGGCAGGGGCACCTTCTGTTAGGTCAGGTTGCTCCAAGCCCTGCCCAGCTGGTCTTGAATTCTGCTTGAACTAAGCAGAAGTCTGGCAAGTTAAAAAGATTACATAGCAGGATGAAGTAATAGATCTCAATCCATCATCTTTATTTGGAAGTCTCTACAATACTTGTTTAGAAACTGGGTTTGGCGTTTTTCTATGAGCACGTGTCAGGATGAGGCAATGTGGCTGTAGCTCTATGTTAAAAGCAAAAAAAAACACTTCCTTGGTCAGTGTCTTACTGTTCCAGGGCCAGTTGGGCATTTAGGATGCATTTGTAGTATATATATATATACTTAGAATATATGAGTCATACTATTAATATGGTATGATGCTTTATAAAAGAAGCTGAGACCTTTGCTGTTCCATTATTCCCATTGTTTTTTCTTTGCCACTTGAATAGTTTGTGCATCCTTTCTTCTGACACCTCTCCTCTTTCCTCTGGCAGAAAGAGCAGCGTAATGCCAAGGAGGCAGGAGGGAACTACACACCAGCCCTGACAGAGCAGGAGGTCTATGCCCAGGTGGCTCGCCTCTTCAAGAACCAGGAGGATCTGCTCTCAGAATTCGGGCAGTTCCTGCCTGATGCCAACAGCTCTGTGGTGAGTACCCTTGGAGACAGGGTGAAATACCTAGTGCAGACTGTTCTGTATGAAGCCAGTGTTCAGAAAAATGGGCTTTTGCTCTAGCTTTCCTGGGCTGTAGGAAGGAGATCAGCGGGGTAGACTGTGTTTTCTGGCTACAACTTGTCTCTTAAATAACTTTTATTTTAAATGCAATTCCTTTGCCTAAGAAGGCTGTTCTAAGTAAGGGCTGTAACTGCAGTAAAATCCATTGATCATCTAGAGCTATGAGCTTTGGGGTCCCCAGCACAGGAAAGACATGGATCTGTCAGAGCAAGTCCAGAGGCCACCAGAATGATCAGAGGGATGAAGCACATCTCCTGTGAGGAAAGGCTGAGAGAATTAGGATTGTTCTCCCTGGAAAAGAGAAGGCTCAGGGGTCACCTAATTGTGGCCTTCCAGTATCTGAAGAGAGCCTCAAAAAAAGATGGAGAGAGACTCTTTACAAGAGCATGGAGTGGCAGGACAAGGGGGAATGGCTTCAAACTGAAAGAGAGTAGGTTTAGATTAGATAATAGAAAAAAATTCTTCCCTGTGAGGGTGGTGAGACAGGATGGCAGAGGCTACCCTGAGGAGCTGTGGCTGCCCCATCCCTGGAGGTGTTCAAGGGCAGGTTGAATGAACTCTGAGCAACTTGGAGTAGTGAGAGGTGTCCCTGACCATGGCATGGCGTTGGAACTGAATGACCTTAAAGGTCCCTTCCAACCCAACCCATTCAGTGACATTTTGTGTGGAACGTAGCCCTTAATGGTCTTATGGGTTTGTCTCTGAACAAGCTGTTGAGCAAGACAACTGCAGAGAAAGTGGAATCAGTCAGGAATGACCACGGGGGCACAGTGAAGAAGCCACAGCTCAACAACAAGCAGCAGAGACCCAACCAGAATGGCTGCCAGATCCGACGGCACTCGGGCACCGGAGCCACCCCTCCGGTGAAGGTAAGAGCCTGGGCTGCTCCTGCAGGATGTGTCTTCCAAGTCCTTGTGGTTTTTGTGGCACAGGCTGCAGCTTGAGAACATGGAAAATAGTGTTTGTCTTTAAACTTTTCAGAAGTCCTTGTTTCCAAGCACAAGTGTTGGCCTCTGATTTTTGCGAACTGATGGTGGTATCTGTTCCTGAGGGTGGGACATAGTTACTTTAATGGCTTGGGGAAACAGAGTTTTCATCACTTTCTAATAAAGATGTAGTTTTAATAGCAGTGTTTAATGAGGGAGAGTGATGGAGTGTGGAGACAAAAGTCTCAGTAATGCCACAGAATAAATTTGCCCAATATTTGTAGCAAGTGTTCCTAAGGCACGTAGGAAAAGATGAGCTGAAAAGGTGTGCCTGAAAGCTTTGTTGTAGTAGAACTTGGAGGAGATGCAGTAGAGTCATGTTTGCTTATCTTCCTGTGATGAAGCTTTTAATGCAATGATAAATGATTACTCTCTCAGCAGAGTTTGCCCTTTTCAAATGATGTGTGATTTGTGAGAGCAGCGAGGCTTTGTAGTGCAACAAAAATTGTCCTGTGGCCAGGTGGCCTCGTGTTTGTGCATGAGGGATAAATTTGCCTGATTTTTTTGAAGCCAGTATATCTTCCTTTGTCATGAGAAGCATTAGCAGGCATAGTTGTACCATTTAAGTCCCCTTCTGCCCTTTCTCCTCCTCTTCAAATCGAGGGCACCAAAATAAAGCACGTTTTGGAAGCACCTTTCAGCCTTTCTGAGAATGGGGAAAATAAAACATCTTTCAGTAGAATGTAAAAGAGAAAAAAATTGTCATTCTGGGGAGGTGTAAGACTTGCAAAACTGGATGAGTGATAGGAGAATCATCTATTCTGGCAGTTTTCCAAACTAGTTATCAAAGTAAGATACGCTGTAGTGTGATTGAAACAATCAGCTAGTTACAGGAAAGGGTGAAACAATGTATTACAGATATGTGGAATGCCATGCTACTTATTAACATTCAGTAAATTAACTTGTAGCACATGCTTTAATAGACTTTTCTTCTTTAAAAAGCCACCTTTCCTTAAATGGGAAGCACATGCTGAAGTCAGGGAGCTGGCACTCACCTATGATAAATAATCAAATTATCCCAGCTTGTTGAACACACCTTTTATTTTTAATTGTCTAATTACTTTTCTTTTCTTTTTTTTTTTTTTTTTTGATAACAGAAGAAACCAAAGCTGCTTGGTTTGAAAGACCAGTCTTTGGCAGAAGCCAGCAAACATGGTGTGGGGACAGAATCTCTCTTCTTCGAGAAGGTGAGAGGCAGGATGCAGATGTTGCATGTCCTTGATGTATGTCCTTCCTATGTACACATCTGGATTTTTATCACAGTGAAGTGTGAGATTTACACCACCCTGATAACATTTCTCAGCTTAACCTCAGATGTATCCTGCGACCTCTAAGTCAGATACATTGATTTTTTTTAAATTGATGACATTTTTTACATGTGTCTTTTCCCCAAAACTCCTTCTCCAGCTTTCCACCTGCTGCTGCTGGGCAATTTGTTTGAGGGAATGGGATTATTTTCCCGTAACCCACACTCCAAGTGGTTTTCCCCTTTATAAGATCCCCCTACAGCTGATGATGTGTCTTGCTGTGTTGGCACAGCTTGTACCCATCTACAGCCAGCTGGCTGCAGGGGGGGAGCTCAGTTTACAAAGCACCTGATTCATATTTACATTGGGTTGGGTTTTTTAAATTTCCCCTCAGAGATTAATCTAATTAATTGCACAGTTGTTACCTGTTGCTGGTTTAGCACACAGATCGAGTGAAAGGAGATATGGGATGTTTCCAAGTGGTACCTTGGTGTCTTCTCTGAGATGTCCATACAGTGCCTTATAGCTCAGAGGGGAGTATGGGATGAAGTTAAAACCATCTTTTAAGCAATATTCACGCACTGATGACAGTCTTGGTTGCTCCCTGCTGGTCTGGTGAATTCTGCAGCGTGATGGGAACCACCTAATGGTAACTGGGAACCAATTTATTGCTTGGAGGATGTGTAGGTGTTAACATGAGTAAACCTAGAAATCCCTGCTGTGGAATTATAACCATAATGATGAATAACTTAACAGTGATAGATCTCAGTCTGATGTGTAGATCCTGCTGTTCTTGTGGGAAAGATGGTGGTGTTGGGATGAATAGTTTGGCTTTCTCATTTTGTGAAGGTCAGGGTTACAGAAGGAGGATTACAGAGGTCACAGAAGGAGGATTGTCTGTGACAATCCAAGCTGGAAGCAGGGAGAGGCTGGAGAGGTGTTACCCAGGGCATGGGTCTCATATCCCCCACTCCCTGCTTGAAATACTCTCTGAAGTTTAAAAGCAGCCTAGGCGGGTTTGTGGTGCTGCAGTTGTAACTGATGATGTCCAGTGATTCCAGTGCTTTGTGATCCAGCTGTTAGAGGGTTCTCTGAAGGATTTAGTTCTTCACTTGCAGCTCCTCTCTTAGAGTAATGCCCCAGTGCTGACATTGCAGGGGATCCCAGCGTGGGGGTGGCTCCAGCAGTACCAGTTTGTCTGGCCCTGTGTACGGGGCGAGTTCTCTCTGTTAAACTCAAAGATTTGTGTGCCTTGGTGGGAAACACAGTGTCAAACCCAGGTCTCCTGGACCTCCCCATGCTGAGTGTCACCCTGACAGCTCCTCTTCTCTTGTCTCTCTGGCTCAGGTCCGCAAAGCTCTGCGCAGCACCGAGGCGTACGAGAACTTCCTGCGCTGCCTGGTCATCTTCAACCAGGAGGTGATCTCCAGGGCCGAGCTCGTGCAGCTGGTCTCCCCATTCCTGGGGTAAGTGCAGCCCCTTTCCTGGTCTGTGTCTCTTGTGGAGCGAGGAAAGAAACATTCACCTTCATGGTCTTCTGCACTGCCCTTTCCTGTTCCTTATCCCAGAGAGATTCCCAGCTGTGTCCTGACAGGCAGCGTGCAGGAGCAGCGCAGGTGTTGCTTGCTGTGTGCCTTCCCTTTCCAGTAGGGCAAACAAAATTATTAGCAGCCTGTTTTATTGCAGTTTGTTGCTCTGGAATCATTCTCAAATTATGTCATTTGAGAAAAGATCAACTGTCTAATTACACAGGGAAACGTCCCCCCAAAAAAGCAGAGTGCTGATATAGCTCACTAAAGTTTCCAAAAAGCAGCTGAATTCTGTCACAAAATCAAAAATGTTAAGAGGAACTCTGTACTTTAAATCATGGAAATCATAATTCCTGTAAGTAATCTGTACTTGCAGGAATTTATGATTTTCATGATTGTCAGCAGTGTATAGAACAGCTCTATTAATTGCTTAAAACCAACAGATGTCCTCTCATCTACTTTGGGCAGCAGGATTTCAGTGTTTCTTTTACCTGGGCACTGAATTCCTGGTTCCAAGGGAGAAGGCAGTAGCAACATAAATTGGGTTCAGGACCCCATTACAGTAGCTACTGTGCAGAGAAACTGCCCTAAGGAGCTTCCACTCACTCTGTAGGTCCACTGGAATTAGCCAGGCATCAGCAGAATGCCTGACTTTAGGTAAAAAAGGTGCAATATTTGACAGGAAAATTCTGTACTTTTCCCATCTACTGCCTGTGCTGCTAACTACAGGGAAAGATAAAATACAGGGGGGTTTTTATTCTGGGGTTGGACATTGTCTTTTGCCATATAACAAAAAAGGATTTAATAACTAGTGATTCAATTAGTAACAGGTTCAGTTCATCCTGTTGCTGGAGCTTTGCATGAAATAAGAGGATGTGAAAAAATGCTGTATTTTAGACAAATAAATTTTTCAGGAAATTCTGCAAACAGGCAAACTTCGGCCTTGCAGGCAAAGGTTTCTCTGTGATTCATGCTGCTCTGTGAAGTTGGTTGAAGCAATTGCTTGGCACTGAAACTTTTTGTGTAGTTACAGAATTGCCTTTGGGTTTCTTCTTGCTGCCTCTGGAAAGGAAAGGTCTGGTTTAACGTTCAAACCATTGGGAAACAACGAGGAGCCTGGCCTGAGTTCTGTACCAGGGTGGTTTGGGAGACCCAGATGTGACTGTGCCATGAGTGCTGTCCCTGTAGCAAAAGCTTTGACAGCTGCTCCTTGCTGGTCACTAATCCTAAAGCACCTTAGCTGCGCCAGGAGAGCAATCCCCACCTGATCAACAGCAGGTGCTTGTGTCCCATTTGTTCAGGCTCTGTGGGAGTGGGGTTGAGCAGAGAGGGTCTTCTCACCAGATTGATAATTTAGAGGATTCTCTGTAGTAATCAATCCTAGCCTCAGCCTCACAGCTCAGCACTGTTTGCATTCTGTTTAGCTCATTTTTCACTTTGTTCCTTTTATTTTAGGAAATTCCCAGAACTGTTCACTTGGTTTAAAAACTTCCTGGGATATAAGGAGTCTGTTCACATGGAGACGTATCCCAAGGAACGGGCTACTGAGGGGATTGCCATGGAGATTGACTATGCCTCCTGCAAGAGGCTGGGCTCCAGCTACAGAGCCTTGCCCAAGAGCTACCAGCAGCCCAAGTGCACGGGGAGGACTCCACTGTGTAAAGAGGTAAGGCAGGGGCTGTGCCACACAGCAAGGCTCTTCCCAGCCTTTTTAGAGCAAAACAGAGCAGGATGGGGGATTTTGTTTGCATCCCTGTGTTGGAAAGGTTCCTGGGGGTGGTGGGCATGGGGCTGGGGTCAGGCAGGTGCTTTCCCAGCACTGCTGCATGCTGCTCCTGCAGCCAGGCATGTGTGGGCACACCATCCTGGCCCAGGATCACCGCTGTGCGTGTGGCAGCCCCAGGGGAGCACAGCTCAGGAATTCCTGGTGGCACTCCCATAAACATCTGGATCATAGCCAGAAGTTATTGCACAGGCTGAGGTGTCAGTCTAGGAACTGGGTTATGCTGGGAGTTGTGGTACCCACGTGGCTGTGATGGTTGGCATCAGCTCTTCTGCAGAAGTTTGTGAAAGGTTTGCATAGAGTGTTGGGAGGCAGCTGGAGAAAAACCTACTGAATAGTTATGATGGTTAATTACTGACATACCTAATGCTCCTACATCTTGTTTATGATGTGTTATGTGGTATGACCTGTGAAAGGAACATTAAGATTGCAAACTTAAGTAGGAGATGACAGAACTGGTTTTCTGTGTGATCTTTATGTGATCTCAGAGGTCCTTTACAAGGTAGTATGTAATTCAGGATTATTGCCACCTTTTTACCTAAATTCTCACTTAGTCTGCTTTCAGAGTTGTCTCTAAGCCAACTTTAAAAGAAAATCATGTTTTCTGTAGACAGATTCTCCCACGTATTCCCTCAGATGCATCTCTCTTTCTCCCTGAAATGCTGAATTTTTAATCCATGTCTTGATACGTCTCTCTAAAGCTTCTTGTGTGATGCAGTTACAAACTTTTCTCCTGTGAGAATCTAATGACTCAGTTGTTCAGGCTTTGAGTTTATGGAAACTGGATCTAGTTTTCAAGACTACCTGCCAAAATTATTGTTTCTATGCCTTTGGCCTCTTTGAGGTGGTTGTTGGGTTGTTTGTTTGCTTGCTTTTTAATGTTCTGCTCCTATATTGAAAGCTGCAGGTGCTGAGCTGTTTTGTCAGGAAAGGTGATGCTGGGTTATGGTTTTATACTTCCAATTAGCCTTATTTGGAGGCAGCAACTGTGTCTTGTCTAACAGTCAGGTCTGCTGTGGTGACCATACAGTGTTGATGGTGAATCACACATGGGGAACCAGCTGGTTGCAGCTGACTAATCCAAAGTAGCAGAAAAAGCTCCTTTCACCTTTGTTTTCCCCCTTTCCATAAGGTTTTTCCTCACAGCTCCAGCCTATGAATTTTTCAGGCTGCCTGGCTGTTTGGCTTCTGGCTGTTTGGGGTTGCTCTGTGAATGCTGGGCTTTGGAAGGCACACACACTTTTTCCAGCTGGAAATTAGATTGCCCCATCAGAAGACTGTTCTTGAAGTTGGCCAGGTGTGATCCCCTTGAACACTGACCACAACTCTTGTTCCCTCTCTGCCTCCCTCAAAGGTTTTGAATGACACCTGGGTCTCCTTCCCATCCTGGTCTGAAGATTCCACATTTGTGAGCTCCAAGAAGACCCAATATGAAGAGCACATCTACAGGTGTGAGGACGAGCGTTTTGAGGTAAATTGCCTTTCATTGGTTCATGTCTCAGAAAGCTCTGTTCTGTGAACAGTTAATGAGTTTGATGTAATGATACCTTTAATTCTGCATCTTTTATTGTGTCTGCCACCTGGTTTTGGCATAAAAGTTTGTTTTCTCTTCATGCAAGAAGCAGTGGCTGCATAACCACTAAGCTGCCACACCTGCCCCTCACCTTTTGTGTGGAGAATTTAGTTCACCCTGCTCTACATGAAGTTGTTGAATGGACAAGCATGGAATTGCTGCATCTTTTCTTCCTGCCCACATAGTGCATGAGAACATGCATTCCCCTGTAATCATCTGCAAAGCAATATGTTCAGGATTTTAAATGACTGACATCTTGACTGGAAATGGAAATTAGCTGGGCAGTTACCTGAATCTGCACAGATTTGGCACGTCCTTTTGTAGAGTAACTGTCAATTGTGTTCTATTCCCAGCTGGAAGATGTAATTTCCGAACTGTATCATTCTGGTAGCCTTTAAATTCTTCCACAGTATTATTTAGGTAGCAGATGAAATGTAATTGGATTATTTTAGAGCAGCTGAACACCAAAGTGCTCGAGTACACCTTGTTAAACAGGCGCAGCTTCTTGTTTCGTGTCGCTTGAATGTTTGCCTCCGTCGAGTATCATGTTTTGTCTATTCAAACGCTGCGGCTAATGGCACTGTTCTCTCCAGCTGGATGTTGTCTTGGAGACCAACCTGGCAACCATCCGCGTTCTCGAGGCAATCCAGAAGAAGCTGTCACGCTTGTCTGCGGAGGAGCAGGCCAAATTCCGGCTGGACAACACCCTGGGGGGCACCTCGGAGGTGATCCACCGCAAGGCTCTCCAGAGGATATACGCTGACAAAGCAGCGGACATCATCGATGGGCTGCGCAAGAACCCCTCTGTGGCTGTGCCCATCGTGCTGAAAAGGTACTGATTGCCCCAGCACCCTGCCCCAGGCTCCCCTCACAAGGATGATGCACTCTGTGCCCTCCAAATTTATGGAAACGTGGCTGAGTGTGCCCTCCACAAGGCTGTGAATTTACCCCAAAAGGTGGTTGTGACTGTGTTCATAGGGGTTCTTGGATGAGGGAAGAGACGAAGATCTGACTCCGTGTTTCAGAAGGCTTGATTTATTATTTTATTTTATATATTGCATTAAAACTATACTAAAAGAATAGAAGAAAAGGATATCATCAGAAGGCTAGCTAAGAATAGAATTGGAAAGAATGATAACAAAAGCTTCTGTCTCGGACAGAGAGTCCAAGCCAGCTGACTGTGATTGGCCATTAATTAAAAACAGCTCTATGAGACCAATCACAGATGCACCTGTTGCATTCCACAGCAGCAGATAATTATTGTTTACATTTTTTTCCTGAGCCTCTCAGCTTCTCAGGAGGAAAAATCCTAAGGAAAGGATTTTCCATAAAAGTTGTCTGCAACAGGTTGTGGCTGCCCAACCCCTGGAAGTGTTCAAGGCTGGGCAGGGCTTGGAGCAACATGGTCCAGTGGGAAGTGTCCCTGTCCGTGGCAGGGGGTGGAACAGGATGATCTGCAAGGTCCCTTCTGAACCAAGCCATTCCATGATTCTATTCTTGTGTGAAACTAAAAAATTCATTTGTATTCTGGACAGTTGGTTATTCCATAATAATCACCCAGAGGGAATTGCCCTCCTCAAGCAAAATCCTTACAGCTCAGCTGGAAGGATATAGAGCTCTTGTTGTGTCCTCTTAAGCTTTTTTCTTCCCTGGTGTCAGCACTGTGTGTAAGATAAGGGAACTGTTGTCCCAGGGCTAACTGTGATCCCTTTCCAAATCCTATGGGTGTGTGTGCCCAGATCCTGCTGTCTCTGCTATGCTCAGATTCCCAGACCTGTTTCTGTTGTCAGCTTCCCCTTCCTCGGTTAAAAGGAAGTGGGTGCTGCAACTCCCTGGGGAAGGTCGAGGGGATGTGTAAGCAGCACATGCTGTTTGATCTCTGTGGGGCTCTTGGTCCTGTGTTTTGGAGTTCTGGGGCTGGGCAGAGCAGCCTTCCCAGGATACCTGCAAGGTCCCAGTTTCCCTGCCCTTCTTCAGCTGAATCAGGGGTGCTTTGCTTGGGATGCTGAGTCAAGGTTCAGGAGTGCATTCCCAGGATACTCAGGTGTCCATGCTTTGTTTGGCTGTCCACACTAAGCTGCCCTCATTCCACAGGTGGAGCTTTCTGGAGATTTCTGAGAGACCGGGGCTGTTTTTGCCTTCCCTGTCCCTTTATTCCCTCTCCTGCTTTGTTCCTGCATGGTTTTACCTAAATGTGAAAGGAACCCAGAGTGGTTTCTCCAGAAGGGTGTGTTGAGGGGGCACCTCCTGGAAAGCTCCTTTCTGTGGGATCTTTGATCCATGCCCATTTCATTGGGAGTTCAGCTCTTGTCTACACTCACTAAGAACCACGAGCTGAGGTTTTTCTTATATGCTCACCTCTTAGCTCACCTTTGTTTTCTTGATCCAAGGTTAAAGATGAAAGAGGAAGAGTGGCGAGAAGCCCAGAGAGGATTTAATAAAGTCTGGCGAGAGCAGAATGAGAAGTATTACCTGAAATCCTTGGACCACCAGGGCATCAACTTCAAGCAGAATGATACCAAGGTCCTAAGGTCAAAGAGTCTCCTCAATGAGATTGAAAGCATCTATGATGAGGTGAGATGGTCACCAGTAGTTTCCTTCCCTCGAGCTTATGCATTTTGCTAGTGCAGTTTCGGCTCCTCTTCCTCACAGCTTGATGAGGGAGGAAATCTGTTTCTAGCAGGCTCTTGGGTGGTGGAGAGGGATTGTTTAGGCTGATTTTTATGCTGTTTCTCCTTTGCAGAGGCAAGAACAGGCTTCAGAAGACAATGCTGGAGTCCCCACAGGCCCACACCTCTCACTAGCCTATGAAGACAAGCAGATTCTGGAAGATGCTGCCTCTCTCATCATCCACCACGTGAAGCGGCAGACAGGAATCCAGAAAGAGGACAAGTACAAAATCAAGCAGATCATGTATCACTTCATTCCAGACCTGCTGTTTGCTCAGCGAGGTGAACTCTCGGATGTGGAGGAGGAAGAAGAGGAGGAAATGGATGTGGATGAAGCCACTGGGGCTGCAAAAAAGCACAACGGTGTTGGGGGCAGCCCTCCCAAAACCAAGCTGATGTTCAACAACACGACAGCCCAGAAGCTGCGGGGCATGGATGAGGTCTACAACCTCTTCTACGTCAACAGCAACTGGTACATCTTCATGAGGCTGCACCAGATCCTGTGCTTGCGGCTGCTGCGGATCTGCACCCAGGCCGAGCGGCAGATCGAGGAGGAGACGCGGGAACGGGAGTGGGAGAGGGAAGTGCTGGGCATAAAGCGAGACAAGAGTGACAGTCCTGCCATCCAGCTGCGACTCAAGGAGCCCAGTGAGTGACTTCTGCTGGGAGGCTGGGGGAAAATGGTGTTTCTGTGTGACGGTGTTCACAGGGGTTCTTGGATGAGGGAAGAGACGAGAATGCTGACTTTATGTTTTAGAAGGTTTGGTTTATTATTTTATGATATATATTACATTAGAACTGTACTAAAAGAATAGAAGAAGAGGTTCTCATCAGAAGGCTAGCTAAGAATAGAAAAGAAAGGAATGATAACAAAGGTTTGTGGCTCAGGCTCTGTGTCTAAGCTAGCTGGGCTGAGATTGGCCATTAATTACAAACAACCACATGAGACCAATCACAGATCTATCTGTTGCATTCTACAGCAGCAGATAATCATTATTTACATTTTGTTCTTGAGACTTCTCAGGAGGAAAAATCTTAAGGAAAGGATTTTTTATAAAAGTTGTCTGCAACATTTCTGTTTGTAGTGTGCTGACAGGGTGTTTGGTGTCTTCAGACACGTGACAGCTGTGAGCCTTTAACATGGGCTCTCTTTTATTATTCCTGGGAAGATGGGGAAACATAGGACTTGCACTAGCAGAAGGATAATAAGCAGCAGTTATTTCATTGTTGTACACTTGTGTATTCTTAAGTTCCCTAAGTAAAACCTTTCAGAAATAAATTGCTCATGGAAGAGGCTAGAGCTAGAAAGCAAAATATTATGAAAATACCTGTGGCCTTAAAAGGTATGTCTAAGATATATGTCCATAAAGGACAAGTTCAAGTAACTCTTCAGCTTATGTGGGTCACCTGAGGACCTAAAATCCCAGCAGCCCTTCCTGGAGATGGTGTTCCCATGTGTCCCTTTCTCTCCTGCTGCAGTGGACATTGATGTTGAGGATTATTACCCGGCCTTCCTGGACATGGTGCGCAACCTGCTGGACGGGAACATGGACTCGTCGCAGTACGAGGACTCGCTGCGTGAGATGTTCACCATCCACGCCTACATCGCCTTCACCATGGACAAGCTGATCCAGAGCATCGTCAGACAGGTGCCTGCAGCACGCCCTGGGGGCTGGGTGGGGTGGGGCAGGGACAGCAGGCAGGCTGTTTGCTCCAGACTCACATTGGAGGCATTGTTGTATGCCCACATGGGGAATTTCAGCTAAATTCAAGGTATTTCTTTACCCAGCTCTCTGACCCTCATAGTAAAGAAGTGAAAGAAGTGATAGAGAGTGATTTTTGATCTGTTTGAATTATTGAGAATATCCTCTTTAAAGTTTTCCATATCTTTTAGGATGTAAGTATTCAAAGCATGTCCAGAGCTAATCTTGCTTTAGCTTTGAAAAAAAAAAAAACAAAGAAATTACATCTAAATAGTTCCTTTCCTTTCCATCAGTGCTGTAGGAGTGCATGCTTTTTCTAAAAACCTTTTGTCTCTTTTATCTGGCTGCTGGAGTAGCTCATTTTGGCTGTTAAACTCCAGTCCTTTTATTGGGTTGGTAGGAAGAATGCGTGAGCAAGGGAAAAATTCTTGTGCCTTTTTGTAGCATAAAGAACAAAAACAGACACAAGGGGCTGGAAGTGGAATAGCTTGAAAGGGCTTTCCTCTTTCAGAAGGGTAGAGCTGCTCTTCAGAAGCCCTTCAGTCCAGAGATTAACTGAATTCAGAAGACAGTTGGGAGACCTTTGATTTTTACACTTACACAAAATATGGATTTGATCTTAAACCTCCCACCCCTCTCCTCAGACACAGCAGCAGCCTCTTGGTGAGGAGAGGACACGCTGTGTCATGGAGCTCTGGCCCTTCCTCCCCTGCTGCTGATCAGAATGTTCTCTGTGTGTAGTTTTTCTCTGAGTACTTGTGCTTTGTCACCTGCTAATTTTTCTAAAGATCTTGTAAGCTTTTCACATAGCAGCAGAGATCATCTGCAAGTGGAAGAAGCTAAGGGATTTTTTTTTTTTTTGCTTGAGCTCAATCCCATTGTCGCGCCCTTACTTTATTCTATTCTGATGGGGGTGTAGCAGCCTCCCTGACAAACCCCTTGTCCCTGTTGCTCCTGCTTGCAGCTGCAGCACATCGTGAGCGATGAGATCTGTGTGCAGGTGACAGACCTGTACCTGTCAGAGAACAGCAACGGGGCCACCGGAGGGCTCCTGGCGTCCCAGTCCTCCCGCACGCTCCTGGAGGCCGCCTACCAGCGCAAAGCCGAGCAGCTCATGTCCGAGGAGAACTGCTTCAAGGTAAAGCCAGGCTCTGCATGCAGTGCAAAACCAATAGGAGCTGAGGGGGTGCCTTTGAAGGAGGGAGAGACACTGGTCTTTTGAAAAAGAGCCTTGTTTAGGCACCCAAAAGTGAAGAAAATTAACTCCGTCCCAGCCAAAACCAGCGCACGTGCAGCCAGCTTTTGGAACATAGGTTAATGCTTCTGTAAGGGCCCCTCAGACATGAAGTTTCAAGGAGGAATATGTTTCCTGGAACAGCAATGAATATCCCCTGTGCTTTACAGCAGCTTTGGGCTGTATCATACTGACTGCTTGGCTGCCCCTGCTTTGATTTGTTAGCTCAAACTCTCCTGTTTCTCTGGTGTCTCAGTTTTGTCGACTGTTGGGAGATCTGCCACTACTCACTGGGCATTAAATCACTGCTGCCTGCATACATTGCTAATAAACCCGTGCTAATCAAATCCATACTTCCTTTGCTGAAGAGGCAGGAAGTGGTCAGGCCCTTTCTGAGCCAGAGAAGTACTTTGGATAAAAGCCTGAGTGTATAATATCTCTTCCTGTGCCCACAAACTTAATTTGAGAGCCCAAGAAGCCCCCAAAACTGCCAACTTGCTTCATTGTCCCTTTGCCCCAGTGAGAAGAAGTGAAGGTGTCTGTTTCTATTTCATACCTCCTCTTGCTGAAGTTCCTTCTGCTTTTTCTTTGTAGCTGATGTTCATTCAGAGCA
This sequence comes from Melospiza georgiana, assembly GCF_028018845.1. Taxonomy (NCBI): domain Eukaryota; kingdom Metazoa; phylum Chordata; class Aves; order Passeriformes; family Passerellidae; genus Melospiza; species Melospiza georgiana. The sequence continues at coordinate 4,033,813 of NC_080442.1, read as the reverse complement.
GAGGTCAAGTTCAGTTAACCATTGAGCTGCTGGACACAGAAGAGGAAAACTCGGATGACCCTGTGGAAGCAGAGGTAAGGGCAGCTTGTCCAGAGAGCTGACTGTGATGGTCGAGTGTCCAGCTGAGTGATGGTGTGGTCCATTAGCACAAGACAAAGAAACATCAAGGATGTGCCTTAAAGCTTCCATTGATGTGAGCAGGCAAATCCTTCTTGGTTTATTTCATATTAGAAAATACTCAAAGCCACATAAAGAACCGTTGTACCTGCCTTTTTGGGCATAAGGTGCACAGAGCCTTCAGAAGGCATGTTGTGTTCTGACTTTCAGCTTAGCCTCCTCAAGCCCTGCAGTTGTTTGGTGGGAGGGCAGTGGCTGATGTGTGCTCTGTGCTTGCTTCCAGCGCTGGTCTGACTACGTGGAGCGGTACGTCAACTCCGACTCTACCTCCCCCGAGCTCCGCGAGCACCTGGCCCAGAAACCCGTCTTCCTGCCCAGGTGAGTGGCCAGCCTGTGCTGGGAAAGGCCCTTGGAGCTCCTCTCATTCCACCCCCTGCCATGTGCACACACCTCCCATGGACCCTGTCCAGCCTGGCCTAAGCTGAGCTTACACCCAGGGGTGGGTGAGTGCTGATCCCAAGAGGGGTTCTCTGGTTTGCAGGAATCTGAGGCGGATCCGCAAGTGTCAGCGTGGTCGGGAGCAGCAGGAGAAGGAAGGGAAGGAGGGAAACAGTAAGAAGTCTGTGGAGAACATAGAGACCCTGGACAAGATGGAGTGTAAATTCAAGCTGAACTCCTATAAGATGGTGTACGTGATCAAATCAGAGGATTACATGTACAGGAGGACTGCGCTGCTGCGAGCTCAGCAGGTAGGAGCCAGCCAGAGAACGGGGTGGGCTGCTGGTGTTTCCTGGGACCCAGGGGAAGGGAGGAGGCATTGCCTTTCCAGCTGTTTGGGAAGCTGTAAAGGTTTGGGTTTGTCCAAAATGAAAACAGCCTGTGACTCCAGATGGGTGAAATTTTGGAGGATTGCACTGGAGGAAACTGATCTGGTCATCTGGATGCTTTGACACTCTCCTTTTTTCATCTTATGGGAATATTTCCATCCACTTCTGTCATGTATTTAGGTTTATAAAACAACTGTTTACAATGTTTCTTGCTGATGAGATACAGGTAGTGGCTTTAGTTCATTAGTTGTAAAGTAATTCTCTTAAACTTTGCATCCACATCAGATGAGAGCATTTTATTGCAGCGTAGTGATACTGATACATGCTGATACTGAGGATTTTGATTGAATTCCATCTATCTCATTCAACTGGCACGAACCTCAAGGAAATGTAAGCTTATAAGCAGGATACTGTGTGCCAGTGCTCTTTACAGAGAATCTGAGCATAAGTTCTTGAAGTGTTAAATATGTAGTGTGCAGCTTATCCCTCGGTTACTGGAATAAACTGAGGGAGCTGTAGAAGCTACATTGGATTTTGGAAACAAAGCTATCGGATTTAGCAGTTAACACCCCAAAGCAGTTCAGTCTCTGGGAGAAGAACAAACAAATAATAAAATCTGTAAGTTTTAATCTGGAGGTTTAATTATATTGGCTGTTTTTAATTGTGACTGTAGCCATGGCTTTATACCATCTGTCCTGCACTTTACATTCCTTAGGCAGATGCTCTTACCCAAAAAAGTGCACACTTCTTCATCTCCTGATGTTTCTGTTAAGTCAGAGCTTCTTGAGCCTGTTAGACCTGGCCTGGGTCTTAATTCTCTGTAGCAATTGTGTCCCCAGTATGTGTAACACATGTTGAACTTGCTGTTTCCTGGGACTGTGGCCCTCTTGAGGGGCTCTGGACAGACTCTGAGGGCTGGAAAGAGCAGGATTGCCTGGTCCTGGGTGCTAGCAGAGGAAGGTAATGCAGAAGGGACTCACTATATTTCTGACCTCGTTTTACCACGTATTTGCTTGGAGAGGAGACTGGGCGAGCCTTCATCAGAGCTTTCCCTCTGTTGGTAGTCCAGTGCCTGCATTACAAATTCCCTGTGTGTTTGATCCCCTTGCCTGTGTCACCCAGTAGCCAGGCTTGGTGTTATGCTGCAGTTTGGGGGCCAGAGCTGCCTTTTCCTAACACCTCTCCCTGTCTCTGCAGTCCCACGAAAGGGTGAGCAAGCGGCTGCACCAGCGGTTCCAGGCCTGGGTGGACAAATGGACCAAGGAGCACGTGCCCCGCGAAATGGCAGCCGAGACAAACAAGTGGCTCATGGGTGAAGGCTTGGAGGGCTTGGTGCCCTGCACCACCACCTGTGACACAGAGACCCTGCACTTTGTCAGCATCAACAAGTACCGCGTCAAATACGGCACGATATTCAAGACACCCTAGGAGTGCCCCGGGGCGAGGAAGAGCCCGGGGGATGTGTGTGTGTGCGCGCAGCCAGGGAAGGAGGGAGATGCCTTTCTCCCCTCACTGTGCATCTCCGTCACATGGCCACTTGACTAGTGCGTGGCTGGTGCAGCCTGTCCCGCTGGGGACGTGGATCTCTGCCCGGGGCCGTGGGCTGCCGGCCCTTTGTGGGCAGGAAGGACCCTTCTCTGAACTGAGCCATCCCAGAGAAACACCACGAGCTCGTACACACCAGCAGCGTTGAGGCTTTGACTCCCCGGAGGCCCCGAGCGGCGAGGGAGGGGAACAGGATGCTCTCCACCATCGGCCTGCTGGGATGTGTCCCCAAAATCCCCAGGTGCCTGGACTGCTGGGATGTGTCCCTGAAGTCCCCAGGTGCCTGGACTGCTGGGATGTGTCCCTGAAGTCCCCAGGTCACCACCGGATGGATTCCCCTTTCCCGGCGGGCTCCGGCGCGGGCCGGGGCAGCGCAGCCCGGGTTCCTCTCGCTCCCTCCCCTCCCTCCCAGGCTGGACTCACCCTGTGCAGATCGGTCTGTCCTTTCTAGTGCCAGTGGAACTGTTTTATTTTTATTTTGGGTTTTTGGTTTTGTTTTTTTTTTTTGTTGTTTGTTTTTTTTTTTTTTGTACCTGCTTGTTTACTAGTCTCTCCTAGTGCCATGCACCAGCTTTTCACACACACGTACGTACACACACACAGCAGAGAACAACACGATTTTAACATGTTCCCCTCCTTTTTTGTAAATAAATGTACAAATTGTCAATTTTTTTGGTTTTTTTTTTTCTTTTTGTTTTGGTTTTTTTTTTTTCTTTTTTAATTAAAGGAATTATGCTTGATGTGCTAGCATAACTGTACTAGCTTCTTGTGTACCATAGTACCAGGTGGCTTGAGAATTAGTACCGACAGACAGACCGATGGAGACATTTATTACACTTTTTACCAAAGGGAGTTATCATTGTAGTGCTTTTGTGTGGAAACTTTTTTCTCCTTTTTTTGTAAATAAAAAAAATAATGTCTTTGTTCTTAACTGGAGGAAGACACTCGCTCACCCACAGCCGTGTTCCTGGTCTGAGGCACTGTTGCAGCATGCAGGTTTTGGGGTGGGAGAGGGGAGGGGGGAAGAGGGAGGTGTAATCCAACCCCTTTTCTAAGGCTGGCAAGAGGAAACAGCAGAAGCAGCATGTGCACTTGGGGGTTAAACAACTGAGGTATAAGCAGCCTGAAAGAAATATAAATATAGAGTATATAATTTTAATTTTTTTTAATGTTTGGCTTTTTTCCTGGTGGGTAATTTTTATCCACCTTGTCTTCCAGCTCCAAGGATCTTCGCTTTTGGGAAGTGTTGCTGAGCAACTCAGCTGGGGCTGATTGTGCTGATGTATTTTTCCCTTTCTGTCTTGGAGAAAACATCATGGGAAATACCAAGCCAGTACTCGACAGAGCTGCTGTGTGTGTGTGTGGGCAAGAGAAGGAGGAGGGACTGAGGAGGGGCTTGGTGCATTTCACTCCAGAAATCCACATATGGGATATATATTTTTTTAAGCAGAGAAATTTAACACTGGCAGATATTTAAAACGCGGGGGAAGATTCTGAATTTAAAAATAAAGAATTCAGCACAGACTTTGTAAGCCGCGACAGCCACCACTGCACCGTGCCTCCTCAAACGGAGGTGGCTTTCCTAGCAAAAATCCCTGCTGCCAGTGCTGCACACCTGGAGTGGCTTCCATCGTCCCTGGACTCACTGTGCAGGTTCACAGAATCATAGAACACACACTTTGCTAGCAATAAATCACCTGTGTCCTTTCTCCTTGCTGTAACCAGGCAGGAAGGGGCTCTCATGTGTCCTCTTCCATTCCAAAGGTATCATGCACGCTCCCCTATTACTTCCCCCCTTTTTTTATTCTGGTGTATGCTCAAGGTGATGGGGGAGGGAAAATCTTTGGTGATTTAGACTTCTGGCCAGCTTGGAAGTACCAGCTGCTGCTGCTTGGTGGGTCCTATGCCTGCACGTCATTGAGCCAAGGGGGCTGGTGCAGGTCCCTGGGACACACCGTGGGATGACCTCTGCCTCTGGTGCTCCATCTGACACCCCAGCTCTGCTCCCAGCCTGTACAATAGCAGAGGTTTGCTTTTTTTTTTCCAATTTTCTTTTTATTTGATCTTGCTTTTTGTATTCTGCGACGCGATCCTCGGCTCCGGGCGGGCTGGGCCGCGCCTGCGCCGCGCCGGGCGGGGCGGGGCGGGGGCTCGGCCGCTGCCATGGCCGCGATCAAGCACCGGCGCACGGCGCTGGAGCGGGTGGAGAAGTTCCTGTCCGACACCTACTTCACCGACTGCAACCTGCGGGGCAGGTGGGCGGCGCGGGGACTCTCGGGCCTCCCCCGGGGCGCTCCGCTGGGTCCCCGCGGGCTGGGGACGCTGCCCCGGGCGCTGCCGGCCGTGGGTGCGGGGCTCGGGGGGCTCAGTGTTCTCACGCTGAGGGGACAAATCTCACACACACACTCTCCTTAGTGGGCATAGAGCGCTGTCCTGGGGCTCCACGGCACAGCCCCGCAGCCCCCTGCCCTCCCCTGGCCGCCCAGGCCCTTTATTCCTCAGCCATCTGTTAATACTATTGAGGGTGATGGGTGCTGGCAGGGCGATTCAGCCGAGCTGTGAAAGCTCTCTGTCCCTGGGCTTGTCCGAGCGGGACTGAATTTGTTCATGTGACCGTCTCTGTTCATGTGCCCGTCTCGGACCGCAGGCTTTTCGGGGATCGCTGTCCCCCGGCATCGCTGTCCTGCTTCCGGACCCCGCGGCGCATCCCGTACCAGGAGGCTGTGGCGCAGCAATTCGGGCCGGCGCAAGTGGGAGAATCCTTCGGGCCCACGTGAGTAGCAGGTTTCGGTGGTGCTGTGCCCCTGGTGGGGTCGGAGCTCGTGTCTCAGAGGTGTTTGTGTGGGTGAGTGCTCACAAGCTCTCCCTGGTGATGGCTTGAGTTGATCTTCCCTGCTGAGTGCTTGGAGGTGGCTGCTCAGAAGCCCTAAGGGAGATTTCATGAGGGAACTCACAAGTTTCTTGCTGGTTTTTGCTGATAGCTCCTTGTGACCGTGGTTGTGTCTCTGACGCTTCTTGGGGGGATGTGTTTGCTTGTCAAGTTTGGGAGGAGATTCTTAACCCAGCAGTGGGCAGACAAGATGCCCCTGCCGGTTTCTCTGGGGTTCCAGAAAGGCACAGGTTGAATCAGGTGTGTATGTGGACAGGCAGCATCCTGTGTGTGAATCCCATCAAACTCTTGGGCTGTCCCCACTCTGGTTTTTCCATGGAGGGCTCTGAGGGAGCGTGTTGTCCCTCGGGAGAAGGTCACACAGTGGGCTGAGGTTGCTGCCTGCTCTCTTCCAGGTGGGAGACGTGCTGGTTTAAGGTGGAGCTGAGTATCCCCCCGGCGTGGGCAGGGCGGGAAGTGCACTTCGTCTGGGAGAGTGACGGGGAGGGCATGGTGTGGCGAGATGCCCAGCCCGTCCAGGTATGGAGACACGGATCAGGGGTGTGCCAGTGCCCTGCTGTGTACACAGGGTGACCTTTGGAATCCCTAACGTGGTTTGTGCAGGGCTCTGTTCCTGTTCCTGTGCCAACAATTATCCCACAGTGTGTGGGACCAGCCTCTCTGGACTTTGGGGTATCTTATCCTGCCCATCCAGCCTGCTGTCATGGACTTCTGCTGAATGTGCCATCTCCCTGTGCAGGGATTGACCAAGGAAGGTGAGAAGACCAGCTACATCCTGACAAGAAGCCTGAAAGAGTCAGAGCCCCACAGGTGGGTGGTCAGGCATGCCAGAGCCCCCCGCTGCTGGGAGACCTTGGTGTTGCTGGAAGCCAAGGGGCTGAGGACACACGCACATCCCTGTCTGTGTCCTGGTGCTTGTGACTGCTCCCTGATGGTTTCCTCGTGTCCCCACAGCCTGACACTGTACGTGGAGCTGGCCTGCAATGGGCTCTTTGGAGCTGGCAAGGGCAGCATGATCGCCCCTCCAGACCCAGACAGGAGGGTTACCCTGAGCAAGGCTGAGCTGGTTGTCTTCAACAGAGATGTCTATGAACTGCTGGTGGATCTGGAAATACTGCTGGACATGGCTCAGGTCTGGGAGCTCTTCTTCCCTTTTTCACCTTTTCCTCAGCTTCACTGCTTCTTCTCCTGCTGCTGTTCTGTGGCCTGAGACCTTGGAGGAGAAAATGTTTGCTGCTTCTGCAATTTAGCACAATTGACACTGTCTGGGCTTGTTGATCCTTGTGGGTCCCTTCCAACTCAGGATATTCTAGAGTTGGAGAAAACTGAATTGAGAGAAGCCATAGGTGTTTTTTCATCTGCTTTCTGCTCCAAAGCAGGCTATGTTTACCACAGTCCCCTGGAATGGGCATATGTGGAACCTGGATTGGGAAGGCATGTGAGAAAAGGCCAAAGGCTGTGTTTGTGAAGCAGAAACATGGTGTTTACCTGTTATGACTGCCTGAGATAGATGTTGAAAGAAGGTAGCAGGTTCTCCTGGAGACAGGTAACATCTGAGCTGATACAGTGGCCAGAGTCATGCTTTTATCCCTCTCAACCCCAGCTCCTCGGGGAGGAGAACCAGAGGAGTTTCCAGGCACTCTACACTGCCAACCAGATGGTCAATGTGTGTGATGTTACAGACCCCTCCACCTTCCCTGCTGCACGGGACCTGGCTGCAGCCATCTTCAGCCAGAGGAACGGCGAGAGCCAGCACACCATCCATGCCATGGGACACTGCCACATTGACTCTGGTGAGAGCAGCACAGCGCTCCCTCTCCTCTCACTGGAGGCCAGGGTGTGCTGCCCAAGGGGGGATCAGGCTGCCCTTGGGCTCCAGGCACACCTTGAGAGCAGGGAATGGGCCCTGTGTGCTGCCACATTGCTGGTTTGTCACTGGGGCAGTGAGGAGTGTGGGTCTGGCTGGCTGAGCCCTTTGGAACACTGATGGGACTGGGGATGAGGGATGAATTACAGCCTGCTGTTTTACACCTGTTGGGCTTCAGCCCTCGATTTCCCATCCCAGGAGGGGTTTCAGAGAGGCTCCAGCTCCGTGAGGAGCTTGTGTTAGGTGATAACCATGGCTGCCTGTCCCTGCAGCCTGGCTGTGGCCCTATGAGGAGACCATCCGCAAGTGTGCCCGGAGCTGGGTCACCGTGGTGCATCTGATGGAGCACAATCCAGAGCTCACCTTTGCCTGCTCCCAGGTGAGGGATCTCCCTCTGGACGCCTCTCCTCTGCTCCTGGCATGTTGCTTCTCCAGCAAAGGAGATGGGGGGATGTAACTGGGTTGAGGCTGTTTGGGGTCTGGGCTCTTCAAGGAGACAAGGGCAATTGTTAGTGGATATAAAGTTGTTTATTGCATGAATACATCAGTCTTGAAGGCAGAGAGTTCAAGGTGTTAAAAGTCCATGCTAAAGTATTAAAACCCATGCTAAAAGCTTTCTGGCATAGAGTCTCAGGCAAGAGCTGCAGGTGCAACAGCTGCTCTCTGGTGTAGGGAAGTCCCGGGCTTCGTGCAGAAACAGCAGCAGCAGGGACCACGGCCTTCTTTCTTTCTTCTTTCTTCTTTCTTCTTTCTTCTTTCTTCTTTCTTCTTTCTTCTTTCTTCTTTCTTCTTTCTTCTTTCTCCTTTCTTTCTTTTTTCTTTTTTCTTCTTTCTTCTTCTTTCTTTTCTTCTTTCTTCTTGTCTTCTTCTTCTTGTTCCTTTTAATACAGGGGGACTCTTGTACACAAAACTACCAATCTAAGCTAAAAGCATGATTCTAAAACATTCTTTCTAAACCAATCTAACCTTCATTCTAATCTGCGAAAGTAGTATGAAAGTAGTGTCAGCTCTTACCTAAAAAACTAGGTATATAATATTGTCTATTTACACAGATATACTATCTGTTTTCTTACTTATAATTTACATGTATAAGTTTATCATCTATTCATGTGAATAGTTCTATCTATTTACACATATAGTTCTGTCTATTCTAGAGATGCAGTCAAAGTTCTGCTGTGTTTTTGATATGTCTGGAGCTAAGTTACTGCACTTTAAACTAGGCCTTAGGGCCTTTACTAGCTAACACAGTTTCTTAAGGTGCTTAAAATATATTTCTACTTTCTTAAAACTGTAACTTACACTTGCACTTAAACCTACACTTCTGCTTCGTATCTATGTGGCTTAGTACATCTTAATTTCTCCAAAGGCTTTAATTCAGCTGCTGCATTCATGTGTCTCTCTGAGGAGCTCAGAGAGGCTTGCAATCCCACAAGTGACGAGCCAGAAGTGCTGCAGGGGGCAGGGCAGGCTGTGGGGAGCTGGGGCTGACCCCTGTGCCCCGGCAGGCTCAGCAGTTCCAGTGGGTGCGGAGCTGCTACCCCGGGCTCTACGCGCGCATCCAGCGCTTGGCGGCCAAGGGACAGTTCATCCCTGTGGGAGGCACCTGGGTGGAAATGGTGAGTAGCACGGCGAGCCTGGCTTGGCACACCCTCCTTGTGCCACCCTCTGGCACCAGGGGGGAGCAGAGCCTTTGCTGAGCCTGTCTGCTTGGTGGTGGTCTCCAGGCCTAGGAGCAGCAGCTGTCTGAAGCGTCCAGCCTGGCAAAAGTACAATGCTCCTATGGAGGTCTTACAAGATCTCTCCTTCCCTGTGCCTGGCTTTCCTCATGGCCTCCCTGTGCCTTCCCCAGGATGGGAACCTGCCCAGCGGGGAGTCCATGGTGAGGCAGTTTCTCCAGGGCCAGAGGTTCTTCCAGGAGCAGTTTGGCCGGATCTGCACGGAGGTACTTGTTCTTTTCCATCACACCCTCCTCACCCACCGTGTCCTTGCAGCCCTTGCTCTTTGTGGGGCTGGGCTGACCTGTGTGTGTCTCTCCCTGTGCTCCTGTGCCCCAGTTCTGGCTGCCAGACACGTTTGGGTACTCGGCCCAGCTGCCCCAGCTGATGCGTGGCTCTGGGATCCGGCGCTTCCTCACGCAGAAGCTCAGCTGGAACCTGGTGAACTCCTTCCTGGTGAGCTCTGCTGCCTTCTCCTCAGGGGATGGACACTCTGGGTGCTGCAGTCTTCTGCAGGGCTGGACCTGTTGGTTCCACAGCTCCTCAGTTCAGCTAACACAGGCTCTGCTTCCAGGAGCCTCTAGGTTTTGGTGGCAGGGATGTCCTGTCAGGCTTCAGGAGAGAGGAAGGACATGATTAGAGATGTCTAATCTCTAATCCAGCCAGGCCCCTGGCCTAGATATTCCTTCTGCTTCCAGATGGGAAGCTGTGAGTTGTGTGCAGGTCCAACAGACAGCAATCCAGCCCCTGCCCTGGTGGCATTCCCTGTTCTTGTCCTCTCCTTGCACTGATCCATCAGGGCATCCTGCACCTCCCTGGAGAGAAAGTGAAGGCCCACTTTGAACCCTGAAGAGGCTCTGGCATGCCCTTGTGCACCACATTTTCCTTTCTCTCCCCTCCAGCACCACACCTTTTTCTGGGAAGGCATTGATGGTTCCCAGGTCCTGACCCATTTCCCCCCTGGTGACTCCTATGGGATGCAGGGGCGAGTGGCAGAGGTGAGTGAGGTGCCAGGCCTGCATGAGAAGGGCAGTGCCAGCCCTCTGAGGGGCTCTGGGAGAGGGGAGGGGAGCAGGATACCTGGCAGCATTGTTGGACAAAGGCTGTTGGGGTGCCTGATGTGCCTGTGCCTGATTTAGGCACTTTGGGCTGGGGAAGAAGAGCAAAACTGGGCTTTGCACCCTAAAGACTGACCTGGCTTTCTTGTATGGAGCTGTGGGAGCTGGGGCTGGGTGCCAGGGGATTGCAGCTGCCCAAAAATCCCTCCAGGTGCTGAAAACAGTGAAGAACAACAAGGACAAAGGCCGTGTGAACCACAGCGCGTTCCTCTTCGGCTTTGGGGATGGAGGAGGAGGCCCCACGCAGAAGATGCTGGACAGGATGAAGAGAATGAGAGACACAGATGGGCTGCCCAGGTGAGAGGAGAGCTCCCACCCTCTCTCCTGGCAGGGGCATTTGCTCTGAGCCAGGTCTGGTGTTCAGCAGTGCCAAAGAAAGGGAGAAGGGCAGGGAGATGGGCAAGCAGAAGGCTGGGAAGGATTCTCAGGGCATGGAGTCTCTCCATCATCAAGAGCTGTAAGAAGAGGTCCACAGGGCAGCCATGGACTGCTTGTGAGCCCTCAGGAGAGCTGTGGGGTGAAGGGCCAGCACAGCAGCTGTGCCTGGGGAATGTCACAGGAGAGGGGTAGGAGAAGGGAGAGGGGAATACTTTGTGTGGTTGTGCTGCAGATTTTGAGGCCTGACACCTTTCCAGCCCAGATACACCCTTAGCCATGTCACAGGCTTCTCCCCAGCTCATCACTGTCTGTGTGTCTGTCCCACAGGGTGCAGATCTCCACTCCAGACCAGCTCTTTTCCGTCTTGGAGAAGGAATCATCCCAGCTGTGCACCTGGGTGGGAGAGCTCTTCCTCGAGCTGCACAATGGCACCTACACCACTCAGGCCCAGGTGAGGGTCCCATCCCAGGCAAGGGGGCCAAGCACACTCACAACACCTGCAAGCAACCAACCCTGCTGCCCTGGAGCTGGGATTCTGCTGCTGGTGTGAGAGATCCATCCCAGCTACCCATCTCCTGAGCATCTCCCTTCTGTCCTTGCCAGATAAAGAAGGGCAACCGAGAGTGTGAGCGGATTCTGCACGACGTGGAAGTGCTCAGCAGCCTGGCTGTGGCTCAGGACTCAGCGTTCCAGTACCCTGCCAGCCAGCTCCAGCAGCTCTGGAGGTGAGGGAGGGAGGGAGGGAGCACTGCTGGTGCTGGGGCAGAGCTCAGTGCTGAGCACTGTGTGTGCACAGCCCCTGCCATAAACTTTCCTACCTGGAAAGAATTTGCTGCTCTGCTTGATTCTCCTGCTGAAAGATAACTCCAAACCCTCACTGCTCTGCTGTCTGGAAGCTTCATTTCCTACCAAAGCTTCTTCCTCCCTAGTTCTGGCTTGTTTGAGCTTGTGCAACAAGGTATCTCATAGCCCTGAGGGGTAAAAACAAATACCTCTTACTGCCCGTGGTTGTGGTTTACTGACGGCTGACGGGCCCTAACATGAAGGGATTTAAAGGATGCTGTGGAAAAAATCCTTTTCTCTCAAGTGCTGGGTAATGGGGGAATAAGGAACAGTTATTAAGATTGTCTGTCTTGCAAACAGGGCTCTGGTTTGAGAGAAGAGCTTGTTCTAAGCCAGCACAAATCCAATGCTCCGTGCCACTTTCTTCCCTGGTTTCTGCTCTCTGTTTTAGGTTACTGCTGCTCAACCAGTTCCACGATGTCCTGCCAGGCAGCTGCATCCAGCTGGTGGTTGAGGATGCCCTGCAATACTACACAGGTGAGCAGGGAGTTTGGCTGGGAGGGCGCTCACTGCCTGGTGGGGCTGGGGAGGCTCCAGGCCTGGGCTGCCGGGGCCAGCTCAGCAGGCATGTCTGGAATGGTGTTAGATTAGCAGCCAGGGGATTGAGAACCATCCCAATTTATTGCCTTTTCTGCTTGCTGCTGGCATGCCAGGATAGGCTCCCAGCAAGGTTTGTTTCTGCCTGCCCAGGGGTGCTTGCAGGAGCTTCGGTAACCAGAATTTTCCAGCCGAGCTGGCACGGCTCATTGTAATCTTGTAACAACAAAGTTCGGAATAATTATACACTTGAATCGCTAATAGATAATAACAATTAATGATAATTAGCAATTGTAGCTTGGAAGGAGATGAAGTGTGTGTACATTTGCACGGAGAGTGCCAGAAGCTCTCTCAGAGCCAACCGAGGCCCTTCTGTTGCCCAGAGATCCGCAGGGCTGGTGCTCAGCTGCAGCAGGAGGCTGTGCAGTGCCTGTGCAGGGATCTGCTGCAGCCCCAGGCCTGCAGCACCCACAGCTCCCTCGTGTTGAACACCTTGGCCTGGGAACGCACCGAGGTGATCGCCAGCCCTGGACCAGGTGGAACAGAGACTTTGGGTATGTCTGACCTGGAGTTCCTAACAGGGAAATGCTCTGCCTTTCCCTCCCCTGGGGAGGGTTTTATTGGCTGTTCAGCTTGTTCTTTGGACAACTTGAAAGGGGATAAAGTGCTCTGAAGTATGCATGAGGAAGAGGAGGGTATGGGAGGAGGCGGTAGATCTGACATGACAGCAGCAGGGCAGCAGTGGTGTCACTTAGGGTTCAGTCTGGGGCGAGTGTTGGAGCAGAACTGTCACAGACATCTTTTATGGGAACTCCTTTCCTTGGGATTTTTCCTCCTGAGGAGCTGAGAGGCCTCAGGAACAAAATGTAAACATTGATTATCTGCTGCTGTGGAATGCAACAGGTGCATCTGTGATTGGTCTCATGTTGGATGTTTGTAATTAATGGCCAATCACAGTCAGCTGGCTTGGACAGAGAGCCAAGCCACAAACCTTTCTTATCATTCCTTCTTATTCTATTCTAAGCTAGCCCTCTGAGGAAATCCTTTCTTCCATTCTTTTAGTATAGTTTTAATGTAATATATATCATAAAATAATAAATCAAACCTTCTGAAACATGGAGCCAGATCCTCATCTCTTCCCTCAGCCTGAGACCCCTGTGAACACGGTCACACGGAACCTCTTTTCTTTCCAGCTCTGGTGACAGTCCCCAGCATGGGCTATGCCCTGGTGCAGGAGCCATTTGTGCCTCCTCAGCCTGTGGCAGTGAGGAAACAGGTAAGCACAAGGCAGATTTCCTCAGGTCTGTGTTCCCCACAGTCAGAGGAGAAATCAGGGTTAGGGTTGAAAGGAGGGAGAAACCTATGTTAAATTTGCATTGGAGGCACAGCTCCCACAGGTGTGGGTGTGTGACACCTGTTTCTGGCCTTTTCCCAAGGAGGATGGCTCCATTACCATGGAGAATGGGGTCATTGCTGTCTGCCTGGACACGATGGGGCGCCTGACCTCGCTTCAGCTGCTGGTCTCAGGGAGGTCTGTGTCACCCAGTTCCTGGCCCTGAGCTCCTCAAACCTCTCCCAGGACTTCTCACTGTGCACCTTTCTCCACTGCCAGTCTTTCTGATGCTGCTGTTCCCCTGTTCCACTTTCTTTCAGAGAGTCAGTCCCAGATGGCTGCTATGCCAACCAGTTTGCACTCTTTGATGATGTTCCCCTCTACTGGGATGCCTGGGATGTGATGGATTATCACTTGCAAACCAGGTAGAGGAGCAGTGCGTGCAGCACTTGGATTTTGGGCTTTCCCTAAAATTCCTGCCTCCCTGTCAGTCCTAGCTGTGAGAGAGAAGTGAGTGCCTGCTGCATTGGGATTTGGATCTACCAGGCTGAGACTATCTCTGCCTTCCTTCCTCTCTCTAGGAAGCCAGTGACCACACTGCTGCAGCCTCTGGAAATCACCCTGGCTGGGGGCCTGCGGGGAAGTGTGAGCTTCTCCCTGCAGGTGGGGAAAAGCAGCACCTTAACCCAGGAGATCATCCTGGATGCCATGTGCCCCTACCTCCGCTTCCTGACCCAGGTTTGGCCCGTGGCTGCTGTGTGACGCTGACACCCTGTGCAGCTGGGAGCTGGGGAGCTGCACCTTGGGCCTGAATTATATCCCCCCTCCCTGTATTCTTCCCTGGAGTCCCCTGCTTGAGCAAGCAGCCCAAGGCTGGGGTCCCAAGGGCCAGGGGTGGAGGTGGGACCCACCAGTTGATCCGTGTTGAGACTCTGGTGTGATTTTGTTGTAGCTGACGTGCACTGGCTGCTGCACACCAGGACATGAGAAATGCAGTGTTTGCCTGTCAGTCCCCCACGGTGACATCCTCCCGCTGCCACGTTTAGGTGGAGTGGAAGGAGGCCCACAAGTTCCTGAAGGTGGAGTTCCCCGTGCAGGTGCGGAGCACGAACGCCACCTACGAGATCCAGTTTGGGCACCTGCAGCGGCCAACGCACTGGAACACGTCCTGGGACTGGGCTCGCTTCGAGGTGAGGGGGAGCTGCTCTGCTCCTGGGGCTGCTCCTGCTGCAGGCAGTGCCCCCTGTGTGCTGAACATCCCTTGTGCCTGCTCAGGTGTGGGCTCACAAGTGGCTGGATCTCTCTGAGCACGGCTTTGGGGTGGCTCTGCTGAACGACTGCAAGTACGGAGCATCGGCCCACAGGAACGTGCTCAGCCTCTCCCTGTGAGTGAGGGGTGCGTGGCTGAGGGGGGCTGCTGGGGCACTCTGCCTTCTGAGGGGTCCCTTGGAAATCAAGGCAACGCCTGCTCCTAAATGACCTCAGTTATAACAAGGAAATAGCCTGGTGGGTGGCTGTTTTCTGGGAATTATTTTAGTCAGTTAGATCTAATTCCTGTGAACCGTGCTCAAAGATAATTGAGGAAAGATCAGACTCATATTTGTAGCTGGTAGCTTTTCTGTTGCTGACCAGGAAGGGAGGCTTAAGGAGAGGAAAGGAACAGGAGTGTTAATGTTAGGGTGCATACAAAGCTAAAACAAAATGCCTACTTCAGTTTGACTTAGTGAGCTGCAATTTTCATGGATGACACTCCAGTTTTTTAGCTTCTAGAGCTGTCCAGGGTCTGTTTGCTGTTGTGTGTTTGCTTCCACGTCAGGGCCCAGCTGGAGGTAGCACGGGAAGCAGCAGTGTTGTCACAGTGTTCTGGGTGACACTGGGTGCTGCCGAGGCACCAGTCTCACTAACCTCACCTTGCCTTAGGCTGAGAGCACCCAAGTCCCCTGATGCCACAGCAGATATTGGGCACCACCAGTTCACCTACGCTGTGATGCCTCACCAGGGTGAGTGACAGAGCTGTGCCCTGTGGGGCCATGCAGGGTGGCAGCTGCTCCAGTGAGCCTTGGGGTGAGAGTGCCCCTGGCTGTGTGTGTACAGACACTGACCACAGAGAGTTCTTGTGCTGCAGGCTCCTTCCAGGAGGCCGGTGTGATTCAGCAAGCCTACAACTTGAATTTCCCCCTCCACGTGGTGCCAGCCAGCCGTGCCCAGTGCCCAGCCTGGAGTGCCTTCTCTGTCAGCTCACCTGCCATCGTGCTGGAGGCTGTCAAGCAGGCAGGTGCTGGGGTACAGGAGGGCAGAGGGGCTGAGGAGCTGTTGTTGAGCAGGGTTTGCTCTTTGGTGGCCAGGCTCAGCTGGGCACAGCAGCCTGTGCTGGAGGGGCCGTGCCTGTCTCATCTGTCTGATCTCATGTGTCTGAACTCCCCCAAGGCTGAGGACAGGCCTGAGGCTGTGGTGGTTCGTCTCTACGAGGCCCACGGCAGCACAGTCACTGCCTGGCTCCAGACCCCCCTCCCCGTGAAGGAGGCGATGCTGTGAGTGCAGGCAGGAGGGCTGGGGGTGTGTGGGGATGGGGATCAGTCCTTCAGCCTTGTGCTTTGTCCCCAGCTGTGACCTCCTGGAGCGTCCCCTTGCGCAGGGCCACCTGCCCCTGGAGCAGCAGGGCCTGAGGCTTTCCTTCACACCCTTCCGTGTGCTCTCCGTGCTCCTGGTCTGGAGCCACTGACCCCAAACATCGCCCTGTGCTGGGGCTGCAGCCACCTGGACCAGCCCTGGGAGCTCAAATCACAGGCTGAGCTGTTCCCCATGCCAAGAGCTGTGCAAGGCAGCAGCTCCAGGGCAGGGCACTGTCCCTCTGTCCTGCACCCAAGTGTTGGAGAGCAGGGATTGAACAACCCTGCTCCTCAGGGAAGGAGGGCAGCTGCCCACTGCCCAACCAGAGTGGGTGATCTTGAGTGAGTTCTGAGCTCATTTAAGTGTGGACAAAGGTGCAGACAGGCTGGTGGCCCCTGCTTCTGCTGTAGAGGTTTGGGGACCAGCAGCTTCTACAGTGACTCCTGTGTCACAGCCTTCATCTTGTCCAGCAGTGTGTAAAGACACACTCCACTCCTTCCCTTCTCCCCCTGCCTGCCCCTTGCACTGCCCTTGAAGAAGAGGAAACACAAAAAAAAAGAAAAATCAAGAGAATTACATAAAAACAAGCTCCAGCCTGTTTTCTTAACCTGTTTCCAGGTAACTGCACTGACCTGCCTCCTCCCAGGTGTTTGCTGTAGTTGCTCTTTTAGTGTCTGCCTGAGCAGGACCTCACTCCTGGCACTGGGGAGGCTGAACTGACCTTGATTTTGGGGGGATGAGGCGGAGGGGAAGCCTGCTCCAGCCCCTGTGGAGAAGAGGCTGGGCACAGAGGGATTTATCCTTTGCATGAAAAGGCATGCACGGTGATTTCTACACAAAATACTTTATTAGTCAGCTAAAAACAGTGATTTGGTCAGCAGCCAGAAAGGGAGGAGGGAGAGGGAAGAGTCAGAGTCCAGTACAACGCATGGACCTGACCCTTTTTTTCCCTGAAATGCCTGTGGACAGCAGGAAAAGCCCCATCACCAGGCTCAGCTTCTCCCTCCCACACTGGCAGCATGGCACAGCAGCAAATAAGTGTGAGCAGGGGCAGGGAACAGCTCCATTTTCACTAGCACTAACCCTGGTCCGTGGCCAGGCCCTGCCTCAGCTCCTCTTGGCCCCTCAGGAGGTGGCAGCAGGTGACACTCACACGGCAGGGGCTGCACCCGGAGAACAAAGAAGGAAATGAGGAGTCAGAGGGCAAAGGGGTATCCAGCTCTGCCCCATGGGCTCCTCTCCTTGCCCTCCATCCCTTTACCACCAGGGAGCTCTCCCAGAGCCCCCAGGGGTGCACAAAGGCACTGCCAGGCTCACCTGTGCCCCTGCGAGCGGATGCGCGGCGGCTTCTCCTGACGCTCTGAGGCACCTCAGGCGAGGCTGGGGCAGCACTCACTGTCCTCCTGCCACGGGCACAGCCCTTCCTTGGCCTGCCAGCCTGCTCCTCCCGCTCTTCCTTCACTTCCTTCTCCTCCTGCTCTTCCTTCACTTCCTTCTCCTCCTGCTCTTCCTTCACTTCCTTCTCCTCCTGCTCTTCCTTCACTTCCTTTGGGGGTTTCGCTGCAGCCCTGCGGCGCTGCTTCGGGGCACGGGGGGTGACCTGGGTGAGTGTCAGAGCTGGAGATGACCAAGGTGGGCAACTCCATGTGGGATCATCACCACGAACAGGGCAGGGGCAGCAGGACAGCCAGACACAGCCACAAAGCTGCTCACCTTGGGGCTCGGTGCCTCGGGCTCTGCCTTCAGCTCCGGGCTCTTCTTGCGGGGCGCCTTGCGGGGTCTCTGCCCTGCACCAGAGGATGTGGGGTGAGGAGAGGGTGAGGCAGGGCCTGGAACAGCATCCCACTTGCAGGGATGCTGCTCTGAGTGAGGATGAAAAACCAGCTGCGCCCAGGCAGGTTTGGATGCTGGTAAGAAGCCTTGGGGACAAATGGCTTCTGTCCCCTGGAGTGTCAGCACCCCAGAGAGAGTGGCTTTGCTCCTGCCTGTGCCCCTGTGCTGCACAGCAAGGACAGGCTTTCCTAGGAGCCCTCCTGGAGCGGGTCCCACAGGAAGGGGAGAGGAAACTCACCTTTGGGAGCCATGGGGCCAGGCTCTCCCTGTAAGGAAGGCACAGAGCATTGGCTGGGGTGCAGTCATTCTGCAGGCAGCAGCAGCAGAATCCCTGACCCTTCTCCATCCTCCAGCCACTACAGTGACAGGGAAACAGCCACATTTCCCTGGGAAAACAGGAGAGTTGGGCTTGCTCTGCCTGCCCTTTGCCTTGGGGACTCTGCCATCATTCCCTGTACCTGCAAGGCCCCAAGCACAGGGCCCAGGAGGGAAGAACAGGGCTGTCAGACCACCCAAACACCCCCTCTTCCCTCCATCTGCTGCAGATTGCCCACCACCCATTAGCTGGCTGTCCACCACAAAGGAGGTCCTTGTCACCCCCCATGCCCAGGAGCTGGATGGAGAGGGAGACCCCCAGGCACACAGAGCAATGGGAGTCTCAGCAAGCAGAAAACACTCCAGTGTCCCCTTGGAGGAGTGGTTTGGGGGCTCCCAGGCTCCTACCTGGAACCATATGGTCCTGCCACTGCGGTCCCGCAGGGAGCTCATGCCGGGCACCAAGTAACACTGCAGCCAGTCCTTAAAGTTGGAGTAATTATCTGGGTGCTCGGGGTCCAGGAGCTGCTTCTCTGGGAGGGCAGACAGGGAAAGGAGAGCATCAGAGCAGAAGCTGTGATCACCATGTCAGGGTGGCCCCCCAGACCTCCCGATGCTGAGCATGCCAAGCCCTGCCCTCCCTGCCAGCCCCGTCCCCTCACCTGCCATGATCACCTCCATGGGCACGCTGTGGCACAGCTCCAGCAGATCTGGGTTCTCCTGCCTCAGCTTCACCTTCTTGCTCAGCGTCAGGGAAGGATCCTGCAGGCATGGAGAAGGGCACAGAAGTCACCTGCCAGCTGCCTCTGCTTCCTCAGCTTCTCTCCTCCCGTCCTCTTCCCCATCTCTTGCCCTCCAGAGGATGAGCTCTCCACACTCAATAGCCCTGAGCTCACCACACAGTAGCCTTCCAACTTAGCTACAAAGCCATGAAAGAGGGCTAACACACAGAAACACCAGCAGCAGGTCATGTAGTTTGTTCTCAGGCTTAAAATAGCCACTTCCTCTCCCCTGAGGCCACAAGATCAGCCTTGGGCTTTACTGCAGCCTTCCCCCAGGGGATTTTAAGCTTGCAAGGTGTTTGTTTCCCTCTCCTCTTCCTCTCCACCCACCCCAAAAACACTTGTAGACTTCCTTAGGGCAGGAAGCTCATGAAGGGCCACGGGCAACCAAACCTCTGCCTTTGGCATCTGTCTGGAAACCTGCTGCTTTCTGAGCCTGTGAAAGCACCTGGTGCTCCCCACCTTCTTCCTCCTCTCCTGCTCCTGCTCCTTCAGGGCCTCCAGCACGGTCCGAGCTTTTTCAAAGGGAGGGATCTTCAACCTGAGAGAGTTACACAAAGGAGGTCCTTGTCACCCCTTTTCTTCAACAAAAGAAACCAATGTAAGCAACAGTAATAGAAGCTGCTGTTGTCCATAACAATCTATTATTTCGAGGGACACGTTTTCACGATAGGTTTCAATGTCTAGTTGGTATATTTCATTTCAATTCCACGTTTTAGGAAAAATGCATTCCCTCAACTCCCACCCACTTCCTGTACCCCTCTACTGCAGTTTCCTTGTTCTTTGCCCTGATGGCACTTTCTAACTCTAGCTACATTTAATTCCTACACTCAGGAGTGGGAAACTTAGTCCTTCTCACACAACTACAGCATGGCATAGAGTTGAGGCATGTTTTAAGTAAGAGTGGTAAACAAATTTTCATAAGGAGCAGATTGTCTAGTAGAACTTACACAGTTTCTATGAATTAGGCTATAAACCCCAAAACTATATAATACTATGTAGTGGGTGCTCAACCCACCTTACCTGTACAGGATCTCAGCACGCAGGTAATTCCCAATTCCATTGAAATACTTCTGGTTTAAGAGCACCTCACAGATGGGCTTGTCAAAAGCCCTGTCCTCCAGGTTCTTCAGCACATTCTCCCTGCAAGCGAGCACGGGCCATCAAGAAGAGTCACCCGGCCATGTCTGTGCAGGGAAAGCGGCCAAACCCCCCAAAGGAGCGGGGGCGTTCCCGGGGCGCTCACCTGAACGCCTGGTACTCGGACACCACGCACGGCCCGCGCTCCGGCTGCCAGGCGTCCCCCAGGCGCCAGGACCCGAAGCGCCGGGGATCCACGAAGCAGAGGGCGCGGGGGGGGCTCTCCCGGGTCAGGAAGCGCAGGTGGGCATGGCGGGGCAGCTCGGCGGCGGGGCACAGCCGGAACGAGCCCGACATGCCGAAGCGGAACACCAGGTCCTGCGCGGGGGGACCGGCGGCGGGGTCCAGCGCGCTCAGCGTCAGCCGCAGCTCCTTGCCCCGGGCGACGGCCGAGATGCCGTAGGCCTCGCTGCGGAAGGGCACCTCGGGGCCGCGCCCCACGGCCGAGCGCTCCACGCCGCCCGCGAACACCAGCGCTCCGCAGGCCCCGTTGATGAAGCGCCCGGCCAGGTGCAGCTCCGGGCACTCGGGCATGGTGGCAGCCGCACGGCACGGCCCGAGCCCGCCGCCACCGCCGGGGCACGGCCCGCCCCCATTGGCTGCGCGGGGCGCGGGGAGCGCTCCCATTGGCTGCGGCGCGGGCGGTGCGCGCTCCCATTGGCTGCGCGCTGATCCCGGAGCTCGGTGCCCTGCCGGGGCGGTCCCGCCGCGGGCGGAGGTTGCACAACGCGGGGCGACACAGCGGGACACGGCTCAGCTTTGTCACCGAGACTTTATTGGAGCTGCCCCGAGGAGCCTCGGGAGCCCGGAGGGAAGGGAAACGTCCTGCTCCGCAGCCAGGAGCACCAATCTGGACTCCCAGCTCAGTGTCGCAGCCTCCCGCCGTGGCCGGGCTCCTTTCGTGGCTCCTCAGAGAAGGGTGTTCATCAGCGCCTGGGCCTGCTTCAGCTCTACAGAGAGATGTGGAGATGTAGGGGAGCTGCTGGTACTGCAGCATCCCTTCCAGCATCCCATTCCCAGCGTGCCTCCCACAGCAATTCCCCCCGCAGGATCCCCCACGGAGGTCCCCGCTGCCACCCCTCGTGGTGCCTCACCTGCCAGCAGCACCCAGAACTTGTTGGCCGAGAGCGTCACAGGGACAGCCGTCATCTTCTCACACTCTCTGTCGCGCACGTTGAAGGTGAGGTGCACCACGGGCTCATTGACCTCCTGCAGCTCGCTGGAGCTCAGGGTGTAATCCACCCGCCAGCGCACCGAGCCCAGCTGGCTCACTAGGGTGGGCAGTGGCATGGTGTCAGCAGCCCGGCTCTCTCCCGCAGGGTGACCCCAAACCCCCAGCACCCCACTCACATCGCAGGCTGCAGGCCCTGAGCCTGTCCTGGAGGGGGCTCTGCTTCTCCTCATAGGAACGGCACAACCCGCTGGCATGCTCTGCTCGTCAGGGGACACAAGGGGAAAACCCCTCTGCTCACACCGACCTGCAGCTGCCAAACCCCCCAAAGCACCCCAGGGACCGACGGCACGGACGGGAGGTGATGGGGACAGCACAGCAGCCAGCCTGCCCTCCATCGGGGTGGGAATTGCCACCCTCAGGGTTTTCCCTACCTTTGGGCAGTCCCAGCTGCTGCAGCTCGCTTGACAGAGACTCACTGTCTACATTGTGCTTGGCTGCACTGGAGAGGATGAAGCCGAGGACAGCAATGGTCGCCTTCACATCCCCTGACTCTGCAGACAGGAGGGAGGGCGAGCTCTGTCACCTTGGGAAGGCAGCCCCAGATCCATTGCTGCCCATCCCTGCAGTGTGGCTCCATCGTGCTGTCCTGGTAAGGACAGCAGTGCTCACCTAACTTTGCATCTGAGGTCAGCTTCAGGATCTTGTCATACTGTGGGAGAGCAGAGCATCACGGTGAGCACCAGCTAACACACTCACTACCAGCGTTAACACTGACAAGTCTTACCTAAACATTAATAATAATAAAACTTACTATGCATATTAGTACTACTAGTAGAGGCCAGTAGCGTTCTTAACGCTGAGGCTTGCATGAAGAGAATAATTAACGTTGCTGATTATGCCATTGTAGCGTTGGCCTCCACTGCGGTACCCCACACTTACCTCGATGGGCTCCCCCAGCAGGTCCCGCAGCACCTGGGCGCAGATCAGCTTCAGCTTCACGGAGGACTGCGGGGGAGAAGGAGGGTGAACGGCGGGCCCGCAGCAGGCGGGGAGCAGGCAGGGGACGCGCGGGACACGGGGGACACTTAACTATTTTGGCCAGGGTGCTGATCTCGGCCAGCACCCAGTCGGGGCAGTCCAGGTCCCCGCAGAAGCGGAAGCGCTGCGGGAGAACAGGCGGTCAGAGCCGGCAGCGGGCTCCGCACGCCCTCCCCGCTCCCCGCCGCCCAACCCCTCCCCACCATGTCGCCGCCGCTCCCCGGTCCGCGCTGCTACGGCAGAGTCGCCTTTCCGACCCGGAACCACTCCCGGGCCCCTGCCCGCTACGCCCCTCCCCGCCGGGGCGCTCCGGTAGGGGCTCTGCGGGGCCTTTTGGCCGGACTCGGCAGGAGAGCGGCGGAGGAGGGGACGGGGGTCCCGGAGCGGCACCCGCGGCGCCCCCGGCCCGTCCAGCAGCGCAGGCCCCGCCCCACCGGCGCCTCTCGCTCCCACGGGCCGCCCCTCACAGCGCTCCGCCCACCAATCCCCGCCCTGTCCAATTACAGCC
Source organism: Melospiza georgiana (assembly GCF_028018845.1). Classification (NCBI taxonomy): domain Eukaryota; kingdom Metazoa; phylum Chordata; class Aves; order Passeriformes; family Passerellidae; genus Melospiza; species Melospiza georgiana. The sequence continues at coordinate 4,011,243 of NC_080442.1, read as the reverse complement.
GCCAATCCCGGCCCGCCTTTCTCCGCTCTGTCCAATCACAGCCGCCCTTTCTGTCCGGACGCGGTCCCGCCCAGCCCAGCCCGCGCAGGCGCAGTGCGGCCCAGCCCGGCCCCTCATACCGCCCTGAGGGAGGCGCCGCCTCAGATCCGCACTCGCGTTCGCACCCGCGGCCGCAGAGCCGGAGAGGAAATGTGGCGTTCGGAGCCAGGGCTGAAGCTTCACAGGCCTCGACCTGAAATAAAGATCCTGTTCTGGTGCACGAGCAGCTGCACCTGGCCGCAGGGGAACCCAGGCAATCCCTTTGAACCGAGAATGCGCACCTATCACTGGCCAGTGAGCTGGGCAGAGTTATGACCTTTATCCACTCCTGTCTGTAAGAGCAGGACATTCAAAGCCCCTATGATAGGGGCTGCACTTCAATAGATGTTGGCTGTTGCTGCATGAACCTCGGTGTGTGTATGTCACATTCCTGTCTCCACCATCAGTGACAGTCTGCTGTTTGAACTTAAACCCATCCTGTCACTGGGGACTTGTTTACTTCTCTCTTCTAACAAGCTGGGCTGGCTGAGTTGGTGTCTGTTAGGCCAAATTTCCTGTGCAGCTCTAGGCCAGCTGTAGCTGTCACAGCTCCCCCTTTCTGTTCTAAAACATGCAAGTTGTTCTCTGTCATCCCTCTGCAAGGGCCCTTTGCACACAGGATGGCAGGACAGAGTGGTCACACAGATGTTTCTGCCCAACTCAACAAGCCTAGATTCTCTCTGCCGGTGATGTTGTTACAATGAAGTTGTAACATTCATTCCCAGGAGCTGTCAGGCAGGATCACAAACAATACAAACTTTCAAATTGGCATGCCCCAGGCTTATAACTGGGAGGTTACAAACTTATAACTTAACTCTATGGACTGGAAACATTTTAACTTTAGAACTGTGAGAAGATAACATGGAAAACAACTTCTCAAGTTCAGGTTTTGACTCTTAAACATATAAAATACTCAAGACCTCATATTATAAAATCTTTGCGTCGTTTGAATGGGTAAAATCCTTAAACTGTCACTTCAGAAGGTCCCAAATCTCCGTGTAAGAGGTGTAGAAGTTGTTAAAATCACTGGTCCATGCTATCCGCTGAGGGACCATCAGGAGGGTGCTGTCTCTGGTCCCCAGCAGGACGTAGGGCAGGGCAGACACACCTGGCTGGTGTCCACCCTGTTCTGATGTCTGTGGAAATGCACCCATACCCACATCCCCATGGACCTTCCCTCCTGTTTGTGAGAATGTCTTTTGCCATTGCTTTAGGTGATTGGGCATCACCCGATGACTGTAATGATAGGAAATGGGTTAAGATTACTGGGTTTTGGGATTGTTCTGGTCCTCTTAAGTGATTCAGTGTGTAAGCAGCTTTTGCTACTCTGCTCTGTGGGTATTTTCACTTCCATGAGATGAACTGCACGATGGAACTTGGCATTGCACTGTGCAACTTTTCAGTCCAAGAGTCCTTAATCTCTGGAGCCATCAGGATATTGGATTTAAATCATTTTCTACATGATTAAATGTCATGGCAGGCAGAGGTGGTAGACTGCTGCGACCTTCCCAGAGAAGCATCTCTAAAAACAGGTCCTGGGTGCACAGGCATATTGTGCTCTTGTCCAGTGATTTCAGCTCTTGGGTGATTTCAGCCACAAGCAACACAGAAGAAAAGGAGAGAATCTTTGTATGGGGTTCCAAAGAGGGTCTTTATTGAGCTCCTACCCCCAAAGGGTCCAGGGATTAAGAACTCTCCCAGGCAATGAGAGCAGGGTTTATAAAGGGATACTGAGGGGCAGGGCAGAACATCAGAACGAATTAAATGAGGGCACAGGGGTGGAACAAAGGGGAAGGGCAAATGGGATACATAGAACCAATATGCAACAATGTATTCTGAGGGAAGCTTTTTCCCTCACCATGACTAGGGAGGTTGTTGCTTGTTGTCCATCCAAGGGAGTATGGTAAGCTTCTCCTCAGTTTACCAGCCTCCACAATTAAACATATGAAGGAAAAGTCTTGAAGTTTCGGTAATTTACTGTACAAAACTTATACAAAATAACTATACAAAAACTTATAAAGATCTAATGCAAAGATTAGCTTCTAAGTGTAAAAAAAATAAATCTTCTTAAATTAAACATGAAGGGGAAAGGAAATACAGACTGACTTATGTTCTCCAAAAGGAAGGTGTCAGAATGCCCTTTGGTAATGGAATTTCCTCTGCCTGTAGACATTTCTGCACAAAAGTCTTCAAACGTGACAAACAGCCCATCTGGCCCGAGCTGGTCACAGCTTCAATTCTTGGGATATAGAATTTCTGGATGAAGAGCATTATTTTCCAGAACTGAATCCCATACTGCCTCATCAGAGCATTGCCACACACCTCCAGGAAATCCAGAAGCAGCACAGCTGTCACATCTGCCAGAGGCTCCAGATTCAACATCTGCGCAAGCCAGCGCCATCCATAGCTCAGACCGTGAGGATGAGCCCCTTGTCTGCTTCCATAAGGCCAGCGGAGCTGAATGATGGCAGCGTAGAGACGAATCATTCCTGACATCCTTTTAAGAAAATGATCTGCTTCTTCCACTTTAGAATCATGAACTTCATATCCAAGCATCCTCTGATACTCTTCCGTAGAAGTCCCTTCTTTCCGAGCGGGGTAAAATGGCACAGAATATGGGCACTTTTTGTGCAGATGAGCTAAAAAGATGTCTCCAACTCGAGGGTGTAATTCCCAGATTCCTGAGAGCACCGCAGCAATTGGGAAAGCTGAATCGTGGTGAAAAGATACTTCTCCTTCCCCATGTCTCACAAAATTCTCTGCAAGTTTGTAACAAACAAATTCCAGCCCCTGTGGATGCTGAGTCACCCACACCGTCTGGCCTTCAGTCTGAACAGGCTTCCCAGACAGCAGGTTATTGATCTTATCAAACACCTCTCTCAGCTGAGAGCCTGATATGCTAGAGATCTGGCTCACAGGGATTGTAGCTGCTTTCTGCAGGTTTGTCTTTATCTTCTTCACCTCAGTGTCGCCTCTGCAGTTTCCAATATCACTGAAAGCAGCAACACATTGCTCAGCAGCATCCTGAAGCTGCCAGTACCACTGCATGATGCTTCCTTCTGTTTCAACTTGAAGTCCTTCCTTCTCCTGCTTTCCCCACGACTGCTGTGCAGGGACAGAAGTCTGCCACATCATCTGCTCTCTTTTCTCTAACTCTTCCTGGTTTTGTTTCTTTTCCTCTTCATATTTCCTCTTTCTTCCTTCTCGAGCTGCAGTGATTTCCTGCTGCATGCTGGATATCGCCCCTCTCATCTCCTGCAGGGCTTGTTCAGAGCTGGCCACACCTGCTGGATCCGGGAGCCCCCTCTTGCTCGTGGTGGGGGTGAGCCCTGACACCCGTGCACAGATCTGGTTGCCACGATTGCTGCACACAGACAGATCCATTCTGGGCAAATCTTTGTGCCTGCAGCTGGGATCAATCTGCTGGTCCAGCTGCAGCAGTTCCTCCTGGATGGAATAAAGGCGGTGCAGTCTTTCCTGGCCCTCTTTCCTGCACAGAAGCTCCAGCTCTTCCTGGTGTTGCCTCTGCTGCTCTGCCTCACGCAATTTTAGGTTCAATATCTTTGCTCTACGTTGGTGTTCTTCCTTCAACTTCTCTTGCTGCCTCTGAGCCTCCATTGAGCTCTTCTCCATTACTTCTTGCAGCTCTTGGAATTCCTGATGCCGCTTCAGCTCCCTCAGTTCATCAAAGTGCTTCAGCTGCCCACTGGCCTGGGCATAGGCTGCCCTCACCATCTGCTCCAGCTTCTCCTGCCACTGTCTCAGCCTCTCCCTTGCTTTCAGCCTGTGCATCTCTTCATACATCCGAATGCAGTCTTCGACTTTTGCAGCTTTAGATGACAGAACTGCTGGAGCAACTTCTTGGTTTATTTCCAGGAGACTAAGATGATCGTTTTCCTTTTGCCCAGTAGGATTGGGCAGAACTGTTGGTAATGCGGCAATGGTGACGATATTTTGTGGCTCTGCTGAGGGATGATGGCTCTGGTTGTCTCTCGTATCCTTTGCTGGTAGACAATCCAAAGCAATCTTCTGCTCCAATGGTGGCAGTGCAGTCACAGCACTGACTGCTGAGGGATTCCCTGATCTGCTGGTTTTTCCAGGGATTTCTGGTGATGTATTTCCCAGGCCTGTCCCTGAGTTGCAGCAATGGTTGGACTCACCCCATGGCAGCTGGGCAGAAAGTGCAGTCTCAGAGCTGGACCAGTGGGCTCTGGGAGGAGGCAGTACTGGCGTGTGTGCTGTGTCTGGACATGTGTGTATCCCTGGTGCCTGCTGCTGGAATGACTGCACAGGCATAACTGGAACAGCTCTAAGGTGCTTTGACTCTGCGAGAGCTGGGCGTCCCTGCAGCGCAGCAGCAGAGCCAGCACAGCTAGGCTTGGTCACAGAGGGCTCATTTGCCATCGTGGCACAGCCAGGCTCAGTGGCAGGCAGCCCTCTGCAGCAGCCATGTGCTCCACAGCAGCCATTTACCCTGCAGTGGCCGAGCATTGCCTGGCAGCAGGCAGAGGAGGCTCCACGGCAGCTTGCCATTTCACAGCAGGTGGTTGTGGTCTCAGTGGTCTTGGCTGAAGCAGCAGGACACAGAGGAAAGGCAGGGCAGCCTGTGGTGGCTCCAAGGAATGGTGCAGCAGGGTACAGAGAAGAGGCAGAGCCCAGGGTGGCTGCAGGACACCTGTGTAACTCAGCTTGGGAGTGCGGGCTGTCTCCACTGCTTTGTTCAGTGTCGGTGTGCTCTACCAGCATCTCATCCCTGTGCAGGATGGCCCCACGGCTCTGTGCCATGGTGGGATGATTGGCTGGCACATTGTCCCTGCCCTGGGCAGTGGCATGGCCCCAGGCAGCCACAGGGCACTCTGCAGACAGGTCACCCCCTCCTGGGGAGACTCCCTGGCACCACGTGGGGGATGCTCTGCCCGTTCTCCTCCCCTGCTCGCCCAGTGCCATCTCCTGCAGCAGCCTCATGTCTCGCTCGCTCTCTAACTGTTTTATCAGGTCCAGGATGAGCCTCCAGGGTTTGACAACATTGATGGCAGTTTCATCGGCTGTGGCAGCTGCTGCAAGTATGTATCTGCCAGCCCAATCCCATGTGTTTAAGTCCAAGGCTGCCTCTTCGGACACGTCCAGTCCGTGGCTCCCACACCACTTTAGTAAGGCCACTAAAGCCTGTTTATCATATTTAATCCCTCTTCTTCTTAAAATAAGAGTCCATACTTGGAGTGTAGGGTCTTCTGGCACTGATGCCCACGCTCCCATTTATCCCAGTGGTGTCTGTAAATCACAAAGGTGTTTGGATCCACGTGGCTTTCCCTGCTGTTCCTTGCCACACTCTCCACTTCAGGCAGAGCGCTCCACTGCCCGCAGTGCTCTCTGCCCACCCGCAGCCTCCTCTGCTGCCCGCCGCTCTGTCTTGGCTAGAAAGACTGGTGTCTGCTTCCAGAAGGCAAGATCCTACAGAAGAGGGGAGTTTTCCTCTGAAGATCTACTGGTGAAGTAGAAGGGTCTGGTCTTCCTCTGGGAATCCAGTGGAAAAGGCTGCCTGTGATGTTTGAAGTCCCAGATTATATCCTGGAGGCAATGCTTGGCTCCTCCCCCTGGGTGGAGCATCTCACAATGGGAAGATGGAATTTTATCAGTCAGGCAGTGACACTCAATGGCCCATTAGCAGAAGATATCTCCAGGAGGGAGGATGGGTCATGGAAGAGGTAAAGAACACTGCCCCACCTGGTTTTAACAGATGGTAATAGAATACATCTGGTTACATCTTGCATTGCAATCTAAGACAAGGTCCCTTCTGCCCATGGCTTTCTCTACTGCCCACAGCTCTCTGGTGTCCTTCAGCTGCCAGCAGCTCTTTCCACTGCCCGCAGCTTCTCACAGCCCACCCAGGTGCCTGGCAGCAATCTCCACTGCCCTGTCTCTCTGCAACACTGCAGCAGCTTGTTGTCCTCACCCAGGACACCAAATGTTGCTTGGGTGTTGGAGACAGGAATGCTACAGGCACACATGGTGCTCATGCAGCAAGAGCCAAGGATTATTGTCTGAATGGTCTTTTTATAGGGGTTTCAAATCCCTTGTTCATATAAACATGGTTGGCTAAAGACCTTAACTCTGTCCAGCTCACTAGCCAAGGATAGGAGAGCATCCATGATTTAAAACAATTGGCTCAGATCCCCTGTTCGAGCTTAAGTCCAGACTATCATTAGTACACTTGGGGACTTGTTTAATCCTATCTTCTAATGAGCTAGGCTAGTCGAGTTGGTGTCTATTAGGCCAAATTATCTGTGTAGCTTTAGACCAGCTACAGCAGTCACACCCTGCACCCAGGGAGGAGGAACAGCAGCCCAGCCCCTCAGGACACCTCCCATGGGGGACCAGGACAAGGAGATGCCTGCAAGGTCATGGATCCAGCCAAGGAGCTCATCTGCCCTTCTCCATCAGGTCTGGAAGGGTTGGAGGACCTGAGGGACACCAAGGCTTTGTCATCCTCCCCACCAATGCCTGTGATCCACAACGTCTTCAGCCTGGCACCTTACCAGGAGTACCTGGAGAAGGCCAAGGGCACAGACCCCATCCTGTTCTGCAGGAAGCACTTGTGGGAGCACTCCTCACCCCAGAGCACGGCTGGCAGCCAGGAGCCTGCTGCCCTCAGAGACGTCTCGGTGGTGCCCAGCCTGAGGTCGGGCAGTGATGCAGTGCAGAGCCAAGGGGAAAGCTGTTACAGGAGCGTCCCTAAAAAGCCAAAGCCTGTGCCCCAAGAGCTGGAGTCTCAGGAGGGCAGCTCTGACAGGGTGGGCAGCAAGGAGTCTCCCCCTAAGGACATGGTGCTGGACCTTAGCTTCAAGAAGAGACTGGTGGAAGCTGGGGACACGCAGAGAGCCCCTGGCTGTGTGGAGGGGCCACTGGAGCGAGAGGATGAGGAGGAGAAAGAAGCTGGAGGAGGGAAGGTGGGGTTGGGAGAGGGGGCACAGCCCCGGGGGCCTGAGGCAGACTCAGGGGACAGGAGCAGCTTCCAGAGCTCAGCCAACTTCATGTTGGTGTGCAGTTTTTAGTGTTCGGTTTTTATTGCTTTTCTCCTCCTCTTTTTCAACCTCAAGTGTATTTTGGGGGAGAATAGAGCTGCAGAGGTGCAGGGTGGTGCTGTGATGGGTCTGTAGGTCTTCCACTGCCACTGCTAGCCAGTCATGCCAGAGTTAAGAATCTAATCCCTATGGATGTGATATGGTACAGCAGGCTTGGTTCACAGCCACAGGATGGTGCCACAGAGTTTTCCCTTCCCTTGTTGGCTGCAGTGGCAGCTCAGCCCCCCACGTTTTGGGGTGGTGCCTGCCCATCACTTGGAACATTTAATTGCTGTTCATTTAAGAGACCTGATGTAGATATGGGGCCACATGTAGACCTCCCCCCACCCTGCCCTGGTGCAGCTCTGTTCCTTTTTTTGAGTGTTGGAAGGATGTCAGTTGGAAGCAAGCCAGGACCACGTAATAAGTGACATAGACTCTCAAGATATTCACAGAAGACTAATAATCTTTATTAAGAAATCCATGATTTTTATAACCTACTTCGTTACAGGTGGACCTAATTGGTCCTTTAATTAAAACACCATCACCATTGAGTAGGTAAAGAAACCACCCTTTGGTAAAGGGTTAAACAAAAGGTGAACAAATCTCCATAACACTTTCCACATGTTCACATGTTCAGGTGCAGCAAGATAAGAATTGTTTCAAATTCTTTCTCTCTAGCTCCCTAAAGCTTCTGGGGCCAATTCTGGGAAAACTTATCTAGCTTCTCTGTCTCTCTGACCAGGGAGCTGCTACCACAGAAGGAGGCTTTATTTCACTAAATGTAAAGAAACTAAAACAAGGATTACTGAGAAACTACGAATGTTTGTTTTAAAACAGAATCCAGCTGTTTCCCCTCCCTTGTTCGAATAAACAGTATAGCCAAACTAAAACACTGAATCATGAACATCCCAGCATCTGTTACATCTTAAGACAATCATTATATACAGCAGGAAAGCTTTTAACAGATCAAGCTTGAGGTACCTAAAAAACTAAAGCTGTAGGAGAGGGGCTACACTCTTACCCTTGGATGCCTGGCAGTGGGGAATCAACAAAGTCAGAGAACTTGCTAAAGAAGAATTAATTCACTTATGAAATGTTTCCAGGTGGTCTCCATGTCTTCTCTCTCCCTGGCTAGCTGTCCTGTGTAGAAGAATTAGTGTGTGCATACTAGAGTTGTGAACTGCTGTGTTACACCACCATCCTCCCGTGCACCCAATATTAAAAATCCTTTTTGATAAAATCCAAGTTTGCAGTCCATTTCCCTCCCTCCCAAGGAGCACATTCAGTCCTTCCTCCTCTTTTTGCTCTGAAGCTCATGTTCCTTAGGGCAGCTGCTGTCTGATGGCTGTTTAGAACCACTGTGTTGCTTGGCTTCTTCCAGAAACTTGTCCAAACCAAATGGATCCTCCTCAAATTGCACTGGTCCATCTCTGCTCCTGCCACTGCTGTTATGATCCAAGTTAGAAAACCCTTTGTCAGGAACAAACCTGTTGGTCTTTATTCGAGCCTCTAGATCATCCCCATATATTTCCTTATCCATATTTTTACTTGGCCTGTAGATGTTTTGGGCCATATCCTTGCCACTTCTCCATGGCTGGTCATAAACATTATAGATGTCATCCTCTCCTCCAGCAAAGTCACTGTCCATCCCCTTGCTCTGGTTGAACAGCCTCTGGTCATATTGGATTTCGCTGGATGGCCTGCGGTTGGGCATCCCCAGGGCAATAACTTCACTGATACCTCTGTTCTCATTTCTCTGCAGCTTTGACCTTTTATCAGGAGCTGCCCGGGAGAGATTTCTGTCGTGCTGTCTCTCTTTGTGCCGGTCATGTCTGATCTCATCTCTTCCTCGAGCTTCTCCCTCCTCTTTTTCAACACAGGTTTTGATCCCTGCTCTTCTCTCCCTGGCTTTCTGAGCCATTTCTCTGAGCTTTTCCTCATGTTTCTCTTTTTCTTTCTGAGCCATCTTCCTCTCCACCTGGGCTCGCATCTCTACTGCCTCACGAGCCTTTCTGTCAGCAATACAGAGCGCCTCAGCAAGTTTGGCAAAGTTCTCATTAATATGAACAGTCTGCAATCCTCTGCCATCTGCAGCCAGACGCTTATCCAAGGGAACGGTGTAACCCTTCACATTTTTCCAGTTTGAAATGCACAGAGGGATTTTCCACTCTTGCTGCTCTTTCACAGTCATCTTTCTACTTGGAGAGTGCATTACAGGTGCTGGAGGAGACGGTGGTCCTTGCGGAATCTTCTTGTTGCTTTTGAATCTTGGAGGCTCCAAAAGCTCCTTTTGCATTTCCACCACCCAAATCACTCTCTGCCTTGCTCCAGAGTTGAATGCAGCTCCTTGCTGAGATGTACTGTGCAGGAGCTGCCTTCTCTGCAGCTCCAACTTTCTGGGAGACTAACTTCTCCAAGGCTTCTCTTGTCTTCTTTGTTATCTCTCTAACTGTGTTCTCATCTGGTCTTTGCAGTTCAGGATGATCCACGTTCATGATCTCTTTTGGCACAAGATCTGTGTACTTGCTGTAAATATCCTTGTCCTTTGACTGTCCTTGTCGAGCAATTGCATCGTATTTTATTTTTCCTTCTGCATCCACCGGAAGAGCCAAAGCATTGGAAATTTTCTTCTTTTGGCCCATATCCAATGGATATTGGGCCATGTGAATTTCTGGGAAGGCACCCCCATCTCCAAAATCCTCTAGGGCCTGTGGTATCCATCCTTTCTGGCAACCATATGGGGGAGGTTCCCTTTGTGAGGAGACCAGAGCAGTCTGCCTGGATCTCTGAGCTCCTGCTCTTTCTTCTAGTTCTAGCTGATCCCGGGACAAATGGGTTGGAGCTGTCAAAAAAATGGTGAGTGCCATCTTGACCACGTACACCGTCCGCTCTGCCCCACGCCCAGCCCGTGGCTCTCCTCTTCTTCCGAGATTATCTGCAGCAATTAGTTGAAAGTTCTTAACTAAGTCCTATAACCTTGAATTTTATCTGCAGTAGTTCTTTAAGGTTGAGAAATTATTAGCTCACCAAAAAAAATTTTGCTGCTCAAGCAAAGTCAGAGTACAACCTGACACCCTGTGGGTCAGGGTGGTGGCTGCAGCCCTCCAGCAGTGCCAGCTGTGGTTCTGTGTAAGCAGTGATCCTGCAGAATCAGGGAGTTTTCCTCTGAAGGTCCACTGGTGAAGTAGAAGGGTCTGATCTTCCTCTGGGAAACCAGTGGGAGAGGAAAGTTTCTCCTCTGGGAATGCAGCAGGCAAAGGCTGCTGTGGTGCTTGAAGTCCCAGATTGTATCCAGGTAGGAATGCTTGGCTCCTCCCCTGGGCAGAGCATCTCACAATGGGATGATGGAATTTTATCAGTTGGGCAGTGACACTCAATGGCTCATTAACAGAAGATATCTCCCTGGTGGGAGGATGGGTCATGGAAGAGATAAAGAACCCTGCCCCACCTGGTTTTAACAGATGGTAATAGAATACATCTGGTTACATCCTGCATTGCAATCTAAGACAGTTAAATATTTTCTACATTGTAAGATATATAGTTGCTTTCTTTTAAGAGGTAAGACAAATCCAACTGAAAGAGCTGTGATGGAACACTGATAAACACCTGTTTGTGGATAAAAAACATACAGTGTGTTCACCTTTGATTTTGTCTAAGATTCTACTGCTTGTTACAATCTTTGTTCCAATTGCTGTTTTGTCTTCCAGAGATAACACAGTAAGAGTCAGTGATGATTTTATATTATGGCTGTTATTGATTATAAGCTGTGTTAGCATTTTCCTTTATTTTCCTGTCATAGGTATATGACTGTTTAGAAAGGCATTATCTCAACTTCCTCAGAGGTTTATGGCTGATATATTGATTACACAATGTGAATTTTCCAATTCAATAATAGGCATTATTCATAAGATGTTATTAGTGTATTTATGCTTTAACATCTCTTTGTGTAGTTATCTAAAAGACGTGTCATTTCAGGATCCTTCCTCTTTGTTCTCTACCTGTTTATGCATCTCTTAGATCAGGTTAGCTCTCTGGCTGGTCCCTGCACTGGCTCTATGGTTTGACCCAATGCTGTCTCATAATTTTAAGCATTTTTCAGAGTTCCAAGAAAAGACATCTGAGCTTTGTTGAAAGCCTCTGAACTGCTAGTCCTGTGGTTTTTCCCAGTTATTATTACAGAAGTACTCCAGCAGTTTGCTGTGTTTGAAGCATCTCTATCCTGAAGGAAACTTCAGAGTGATGCCAGAGCTAGGTGGTTTGATTAGTCTTTAACCCCAAGGCCTTTACTCATAACTGCTATTTTTAGGAGCCTTGTTTTAAAACGTGTTTAGGGAATTCCCTCCCAATTGGAGCCTGGATGGTGGCATGGCTTGGGTCTACCTGGATGGAGAATTTGCCAATAAACCCAGATGCCTTCTGCATCAAAACTAGATTCAAGTCACTTTAACTTGGCAATTTGACCCTTTATATGTTACAGCTGAACCTATTTCTAGAGTGAGCTTGGGAATTATTATCCAGAAATAATTATCCAATCCCTCACTAAGTTGAGGTTTGTCAGTTGTTTGCAGACTCTGGGATTCCCAATCACCCAATTTCACATGTCACATGGATCTCTGAGAATTTGTGCCATCCTCATTTCCAACCAATGACCTCACATACCACCTCTTTTCTTTGATTTGCTTCCCCATAAAGTCCTGCTTTAGGTTCAGGAGAGATGAGCTACACAACTGAGCCCCTGGTGACAGGGAGAGGTGGCATTTAAAGGTCACCTGCTGCCACAAACCCCACAGCTTCCCTGGTTTTAAACACAGCAGCCCTCCAAAATGACCTTGGGTTTGCTCCAGGGGACCAGAGAACCCCTCTCCACACCTCAAATCATCTGGCAATCCCCCAAATTATCCAATAAAGGCAAAACAAAGATGATTTCTTGGTCTCAGGAGCCGTTTGGAGGAGAGTGGGAGAGGGATGGGTTAAAAATTTGCTTTTTTACCTCCCCAACACACCTCCCAGAGCTGCAGAGGACCAAGCCCAGCTCGCAGGCACCAGTCAGAGCAGCAGCACCTGGCTGGGGTGGTACTGGGAGCCAAGGAGGGAGGTCAGCTCAACACCACGCCCACAGCAGACACACCCTTCACAGCTGGGTTTCACGGTCTACAAACAGTTTATTTAACATACAAAATTCACAAAAATGATTCCTTAACACACCTGAGTCTGCATTCTGCTCAGGGAGCACCTGGCAGCTGCTGTCACAAGGTCAGGGAGAGCTTCTCAGCATCTCCTTCCCACACACAGCCCCTCTCCAGGCTCCCCCCAGCTGCAGATTCTGCTTCTCTCCTCAGGCAGAAGTGCTTTGCCACTCAAAGTGACCATCATCAGAGTCCTGCAGGGGAGAGGGAAGAAGTCACTTGAAACCCCTCCAGTGAAGGCAGGAGTGAGGGTCCCGGCCCTCCAGCTCCCCACCGGGTTCTCCAGCCCCAGAGATCCTCACCAGCTAACAGGAGAACCTGTGAGCTGCAGAAACACCAGCTCCCAGGCACAGCAGATAATCCAAAGGATGCAAAGGCCACTCACCTCTGTCCAGAAGCCCTGGTTATCCATTTCCAACGTCTGCACCCCCACTTCAGGGTCTCTCCTGTCCCAGAGGGCTTCTCCAGCCTGCCAGCCCAGCCTCCTGGTGCCCAGGCACTGGGGAGGAGAGCACAGGCACTGCAGCCCCAGCAGCCCACAGAGCCCCCCAACCCAGCCCAGCAGACAGAACCAGCCCTCACCACGAGCACGACAGGCGCAGCGATGATGCAGAGGCCACCGATGACCACCAAGGCCACTCCATAGGCTGGGAATCCTGGCTGGGGCCTGGGAGGATCCAGGGTGTCCTCTGGAGCAGAACAGAGCATTGAGAGCCTGGAGCAGCTGCTCTGCCCCACAGGCTGCCAGCCACCCACTGCCCCAGGATGAACACAGGGGATTTATGAACTCCTGTTCCACCCTCTCCATGCCTTCTCCTCCCATCCCACAGCAGAGCCTGCAGCACAAGGTCCCCAACCCCAATGCCCCAGGCCATGCAAAGGCAAAGGGCACAACTGCCACTAAATGTCACTGCCTGCTCAGCTCAGCAGCCAAGACACCTGAGCCTCTCCTCACACAGGGGATCAGGATGGGGTCAGCTGTGGATCCACCCTGCTCCCAGTGCAGGTGTGGAGCTTGGAATCTGGATGTGGCACTTGGGGATATGGTTTACGGGTGACTGTGGTGGTGCTCAATTAATGGGTGGACTAGATGTTCTTAAAAGTCTCCTGCAAATTCGATGATCCCGTGATTCTGTAACCCTTTGCTCTGGAGCTTTGTTATCCCCTGCCCACTGGGTGAAAAAATCCTTAAATTGATGCTGAAATAATTGCTGTCCCTAAAGGCTTAAAGACACACATCTTTATCTCCAAAGACAACAAATCTACAACAACCCTAAAACAGCCACCATGAAGGCTCACAAGATAGTCCTCATCTACTTAGAATGACAAATCCCTTCTGTCAGTGATTTCTGTACCCGTGGTTATCACCTGGACAGTGAAAACCAGAAAACGTTCTTCAATCATCATGTCAGTCATTTTCCCAGGTACCAGAGGGGAGCTTACCTCCCACAGCCAGAGAGAATGGATCCACGTGGATGTCAGAGCCAGCCAGAGCCTGGTCTGGCCCCACCGAGTGCACGAGGGTCTTCAGCACCTCCATGCTGGTTGGAGCAGGGTGCTGGAAGATCATGTTCCCATGGCAGAGCAAGGAGCCAGGCCTGCAGACAGGGTTGGGAACAGCTCCAGCACCTGCCAGGCCCACCATGACCCCACAGAGGGATGGGTGGGGATGGGTGGGCACTCCCAGCCTCCTCCCAGAGGGTTTTGCTCAGCAGGAAGAGATCTGTGCACTCAGGGAGCCCTGGCATGGAAGGGACATCCCTGGAGGTCCAGCAAGTCACCACAGCTGCAATGGCTTAATGCTTGACCTCAGCTTCCTCTGCAGATCCTTCTGCAGCCAAAAACGTGCAGCTGTGAGCCATGACCTGCTGGCTGATGTCCGAAGGGAGCCCCCCCTGCCCCTGTGCAGCCCTGCCCCACAGAAGCCCTGCTCCCACTCACAGGAATTCCTTGATGATGGCTGTCAGGAAGGATGGGTAATCCCTCAGGGCTCTGGCCACCTGGAAGAAAGGGCGTGCTCAGCTCTCTGTCAGCTTTTGGGGCACTTTGGACACCCCAAAGCAGCCCCTCTCCCTCCCTTATCACCCCACTGGGAGGACCACAACCCCACCGGCCCCATTCCTACCACATCACCAAGTTCCCTGGAGAGATTGTGGTGCTCTTCAGAGAGAGGATCCCGAAGCTTCTGGCTGAAGGGTCTGTTGGTGACGACAAAGGACAGAGGGTACACAAGCAGACCCAGCTTGGACCCTGAAGGAGCAAGAAACAAGCCCTGGCTGAGCACATTTGGCAGCGACTCTGCCCACAGCACACACAGGGACCATCCTTACCCTCCACCGAGATGGAGCTCAGGTCCTTGGAGAGGTCTGAGAGTGCAGTCAGGGCTTCCAGAACCTCCTCAACGTCAGCATGGACAACTGTGTCTAGGTAGAGGTCTCCAGTGATCTCCGTGTACCCACCCAGGTTCCTGAGGGGAGAGAAGAGCTCTGAGCAAGGCAGGAGGGTTGGGACCCAGCCCCAGCACCTTCACTGGAGGTTTTCTCCTGAGAGCCCACAGAAGGGGCTCAAATACAGTTTCCCCCAGCTGCACAACCCCTGCCAGCTTTTCCCCTCCCCTCCATCCTTGCAGCACAGCTGATGAGCTGCAGAGGGCACAGGAGAAGGCAATGAAATTAAGAGGTTGGCAGAGGAATAGCTACACCCCATACCTGAGCTGGGAGATGGTGAAGTTCCTCACGTTGTAGAGGCCACTGACAGATGCAGTAATCTGGGCAGGGAGAAGACAACAGTTCACACCTTTCCCTGTTTAGCACAGGTTAATCCAGCACCCAGGCTGTGCCTATTCCCCCAGCACCTCCTTTTGGAAAAGCCCCCAGGGCTTGGCATACCTCTTGGACCAGCTTCTCCAGCAGGTCCGTCCTGTCCACCCCAAGCTGGGAGCCAGTGAGGGAGATGGACAGCTTCTCTGGGTCCAGGTTCTCCACGCTGAAGCCTAAGGGAGTTGGGAAAAGCTACACTCAGAGCTGTTCCTGCAGCTTCCTTGGGAGGTAGTGCTCAGCCCAGAGCTCACCCATGGCCACACAGCAAAGGCAGAAAGCAGCAGGGCAGCTGAGTGAGGAGGGATCCCCTTGGATGTGGGAAGGGGTCAGGATGCACCATTTCCCAGCAGAGCTGGGGCAAAGAGGGGAGGCCAGGGAGCTGAGCAGAAGCCCTGGCCCACACAGATCCAGCTGCTACAGATGTGCCCTCCACCACCCTCCACATCCTTACAGTGGCTTTACACGGGGATGTTCAGTGAAGGAAAAGCCTGGAACCCAAACTGCATGGGTGTTGGCTTGGAGAGAGGCACAAGGAGGGCACCTGGCAGCAGCCCTGCAGTGGGAAGACCCTCAGCACTCACCAGCAGACTGCACGGACTGGGGCTCCAGCTGCCAGCTGAAGGTGCTCCTCCCCTTGCTCGCCTCGGTGACCACGGTGCGGATCAGGTGGGAGTTGGTGGGAGCAGGAGCATCCCCCCGGAACAGAACCTCCCCTCTCACCACCACGGAGCCTTTCCTGCAGGGACAGGACACAGTGGGCAGCACAGCTACTGCTTTTTTTTTTTTCCAGGTGCATTTATCCAGAAATTCAGACAGGGATCCCTCGGGATGGTAACACCAGGGAGGGAGTGAGGCCCCTCAATGCTCCTGTCTGGAGCGTTTTCTGGGCAAACCCTTCCCTCCAAGCCCAAGCTGCAACAGCTTGGAAAAAAACAGAGACCACTGCTGCTTCCAGCAGGGTCCATCTTTATTGCACACACTCCAATATTTATGTTTCTAGCATGGGAAAGATTGAAGAAAATCTCATTAATGTGTAAGGGCAAAGACAAAATAGCTTGCACCACCAAACACTCATGAAAGCACACAAGGTTTTGGCCCTTATCAGCCGTTCACCCCAGCATCCACCTCGCAGCCTTCTGGGAGCCAAAGAAAAACCATTCACGGGGGTGTTATGGCTGCAGCCATTCCTCTGGAACGCACCTCTCCCAAGGGAACACAGTCTCTATCCAAGTGTAACAAGTTGCTCTCCTACTCAGGACTCTCCTTAAGGCCAGGGTGGCCACCAGAGGCCACTGCTGCTACAAACCCCAGCCCTCCTGCAGCTGCACACTCACATGAACTCGAGGACCTTCGCCCGCAGGAAGCTCTCATAGCTGGACAGCATCTGGTTGAGCTGGAAGGAAGAAGCACCTGGTAACTAATTGAGGAGGATTTCCAAGCTCCCCCATGTGAAGGGGAATTGCAGGAGCAGGTGGGCAGTAAATAATAACTAGAGGGAAGCCAGCTCAGGCTGCCCAGGGGAGTGCCAGCCCTCTGGGAATGCTGGGGATGAGCTGGGACACCCAGAGCAGCCACCCCCATCCTGGCAGGGAATACCCCAGCAATAATGCCCTGTGCCAGGGCCCTGCAGGCTGCCAGGGCTGAGGGGAGCCCAGTCCCAGCTCAAACCAAGCTCCAGTGGAGCAGTTCCAGGGCTTTGCCCACCCTCACCACGCTCAGGTGGGCACCCAACCAGCCAAGGGCTGGTGCAGCGCTCAGGCTGCTCCCCCCATCAGAGCCTGGCCCCACCCCACACCCCACAGTGCCAAACGTGTCCCAGGCACCCCCAGCACCCACCACGAGTGTCACATCTCCCTCCAGCCGCCGGTAGCTCAGGGAATTCCTGCTGCCCAGGCCCGGGGCGTAGGCGATGCCCAGCAGCCGGAACTGCAGGGGCAGCACGTGCACAGGCTGGGCGGGCAAGGGCAGGCCGCGGGGGTGGCACACAGCGGGGGCTGTCCCTGTGGAGCCAGGTGTGCCCCTTGTCATCAGCTCAGCTGGGCCGGAGGCCGCTCTGGTGGCTGCAGGGAGCTGCTCCGAGGCTGTGGAGGAGCTCTGAGAAGCGCTGGAGCCACTGGGCACAGCATGGGCACGGAGGGTCGGTGCTGCGGGCACAGCCAGGCTCTGGGAGCTGGGCAGGGAGCTGGCTGCAAACCCAGCCCCAGGAGAGCACAGCAGGCAGGATGGAGACGTCACAGTGAGGTGCAGAGCTGGCTCTGTGGAGCTGGGGGCAGGCACAGGGCCTGGGCTGGCAGGGCTGGGCCCTGCAGCTCCTGCTGGAGTGGGAACGGGTCCCACTGCTGCTGTCCTGGGCTGGCTGGGCCTGGGTTCTCCTGTCACACACGTCTGTCCAAGCTCTGGGGTGACACCAGGGGCTGTGGAGCCCATCCCAGTCACGGTGGGACCTGCAGGGCTGGCAGCCCTGGGCTGTGCAGGGGGACAAGGCCACTCACTCTGTGTCCCCAGGGTGACAGCAGGAGCCCCAGATGCCTCCATGGGAAGGGAAGAAGCCAGCAGGTGCTGATGGTGGGCACCAGGAGCTGCTGCAGCAGCAGGAAGTGATACCAGGACAGCATCCAGGAGTCCAGACCCAGTTCCCGGAGCAGCTGCCCCAGGCAGGGCAGTGCCAGCAGTGCCCCAGAGCCCCTCTGGTGCCAGGGCAGGGGACACCCCCAGCGTGCCAGGGCTCAGCTGGGCCCAGCTGGGTGTCCCCTGTGCTGGCAGAGCAGAGGCCACCACCTGCTCTGCTGGGCTGGGGCTCCAGGAGCCAGCACCCATTGGTGCCCATGCGGAGACATCGGGTGGCACCTGAGACCCCACAGCTGCTCCTCGGAGTGGCACCAGTTGGGTGGGTGGCACCTGAGTCACTGCAGCCCCTGCAGAGGGGCCAGCAGCAGCTGTGGGGAGGGCAGGAGGGCGCAGCCATAGCTGGGAGGCGGCAGGGACACCAGCAGCTGTCTCACTCCCAGCTCTGGGGGTGGCCTCAGAGTCTCTCTGTGGGCTCTGGGGCTCTGCTGTGCCCGCTGGCTGCCCCAGGCCACCAGCTGCACTCACTGCTGGCATCTGTGTGGCATCACCTGGGCCTGCTCTGTGGAGGCCACCCCGAGCAAGGTGACCCCAGGAGCCCGGGCTGGGGACACCCTCAGGCTGGAAGGGCTGAGCTGAGGCAGCAGGCGCCCCTTTGCCAGGCCACGGTGTGGGGGACAGTGTGACAGCCATTGCTGTGCCCAGCCTGAGCCCTTCCCTGTCCCCAGAGCCAGGCTGCCCCTGCAGGGAGGTGCTAGGCGTCTGTGTCCCCAGGCTCTGTCCCTCAGCAGTCACAGCTCCCTGCATCCCTTGGACGCAGCCCGAGGAGAGCAGGTCCCCACAGGCTGTCCCCAGAGTGTCACCCGCCGCTGGCTGGGAGGCTGCTGAGCCCGGGGGAGCCCAGGTGACAGCAGCCAGAGCGGCCAGGCCGTAGGGGACAGCAGCGGCACAGGCACACACGGCCAGCAGCAGCAGGGCTCGGCAGCACGGGCCGGGGGCAGCAGGAAAGGGCGCTGTGCCCGCGGGCCCTCCCTGCCCAGCGCGGGGCATCGCTCCTGCCGCAGTCGCTCCGACCCCTCCGCTCCTCCGGGAGAGCCCACGGTGAGAGCTCAGCTGTGGAGAGGGACAGAGGGGATTCGGGGTGACTCCCTGCACTCCCACATCCCAGTGTCCAGCCCGTTCCCAAGCTTCCCATTAAAGCCCCTCCCTAGTCGCCAGCAGGCTCCCAGCTCAGGAAAGGCTGAGCCAAGCCTCAGCAGCTCCTGGGAAGCTCCCAGGGTTGTAACAGCCCGGGGCTCAGACATTCCCTCATTCCCTGCCCCAAACACCCTCCTGATCCCCAGAAACCTCCCCAGGCCCCCCAGCACCCCTCACCTGGCAGCAGCCCAAGAGGAGAGAACACCAAGGCCCAGCCAAGCCCTGGCTTTTATCTGCTTTCCCAGGGGAGGAGGTGGCTCTGTCCCAGCTGCTCCCAATTAACACAAACTCATCTGAGCTCCCCCAGGTGCAGCTGGAGGGGTCTCAGCTTCCCTCTGCTCCTCATGGAGCTCACAGCAGCAGCAGCAGGAGGGGGTGGGCCTGTCCCTCCAGGCAGGGTGATCCCCAAACCCTGCTGATGCTCCCCAAAACTCCCTGTTTGTGGGGCTGTGGCAGTGTTCACCTCCTGGGCTCCACCAGCTGTGGATTGCAGCACTTGGCTTTGGGATCAGGCAGATTCTGTGCCTGATGGAGGCTCACAAGGGGGAAGAGTCTCGTGGGTCAGCCCAGGCTGCATCCCTGAGCACCCCAGGACTCTCCTGCCCCGTTTCTGATGCTCAGACATCCACCAGCAGCCTCTTCCCAGGCTGTCACCTGTGGGGTTAGAGGAGGCTGGGATGTGCTCCTGTGGTGGCATCCTGGACACTGGATCCAGCCCCCAGGGATGGCACAGAGGGGCTGGGCACAGCACTGGTGGGTTGCTGCAGGGAGAAGAGGGCAAGTGCATGGGGTGGGGGATCTGGGGACCCCCCAGCCCCAGGAAGGTCCCGTTGTGCCCAAGCTGGGAAGCAGAGACAGAAGCAGGGCAGGTCTGGAAACAAGCCAAACTCGTTTAAACCAGGTGAGGTGAGGCAACTCTTCATATTCTTACAAAAAAAATTAAATAAAGGGAAGGAACTTTCTTCCCTGGAACCTTATATATGTACAAAACCAACATTATTAACAAACACTGCTTTCCAAATCACTGTGCACAGGCATGGAGTGGTGGGGGGGAGTGAGGAGAAGAGCAGCACCTCCCTCACACCCACAGCCACCCCATCCCCACGGAAAACCAGGAAGGCACCCACAGAAATCCCCCAGTAGCAAACACACCTTTTGGCAAAAAAAAGTACAGTTTGGGTAGGGTCACTTCTACCCACCTCCCACCCCAAAATAAATATTCCCTGTAGTGAAATAAAAAATCAGAATAACCCTTGTTTTGTTCTCCCTGTGCCCTGCAGCAGCTTGAAGAACACCTGAGCAATGAGTTTTTAAGGCCTCTGCTGTGTACCCTGCTGCAGCCCCCCAGGGTGAGGGGCTGCCCATTGGTCCTGCCATGCCCACATCCCTCCTGGCGTGCCCATAACCCCTGGAGATGAAAGGATCCCTCCTGCCAAGCTCTGGCAGCATCACTCCCCTCTGTGCCCCTTCAGTCTCCACCAGGGTGGTCCCTAAATGTGCATCTCCCATGTTCTCCTTTGGGACAGGACCTGGGACATGAAGTGATTTGGTTTTCTTTTCTTTAACAGTCTCTTTAAGAGTTTCTTGCAGCCTTTTAGTTTAAATAAAAAGACATGTATAAATTATTGTATTTCAAGAAAAAACCAACCCAAAACACATGACCTGAAGGCAGCAGCTCCTTATAAAGGTTAATCCAGAACATTTGTAAAATGTCTTCATTTATGACAAAACCAACTTAGTCCTGGGACTGTGGAAGTCACGATTCCCTTGCCCCTGCTGTTGTGCCAGGTCTTGGTGGTACTTTAAAGGTGAAAATCACAGAGGAAGGGGATGTTTATTATTGGGAAAGGCATGGATAAAGCAGGAGGGGGATTAAGAGGAGAGAGGAGGAGGTGGGATGTCATCCCTGCAGTCCCTTTTTCCAAGGCTGGGGACGGTGTTGTGGCCATTTCCATGCTCCTCTTGCTCCAGCTCCACTGGAACTCCAGCCATTCCCTCTCAGCTCCCCAGGGCAACCACAGATGGGAGGCGGGAGATGCACTGAGAGATGATCCATTCAAAGAAAAGCAGCTCCAGCTGCCGTGAGGGGCTCGAGCCCATGCCTGCGGGCCCGGATAACCTACCAGCAGCAACTCTGTGTGTGTCCCTGGAGCACCCTGAGCTGCTGTCCACCCCGAGCAGCACCCCAGAGGGTCCCTGCCAAGGTATCAGCATCCTGGATGATCCTGATGCCGGTGGGACCTGAGCACCTGCCTGCAGGGCTGCTGGTGGTGTCGGCATCCTCAGCTCTGGGGACTCAGGACCTTCCCATTCCTGTCACCCTTTGGCTGTTGCCCTTGGCACATTCCTCAGTGCCCCTTTTTCCTTGATCTCTCTGTGGCTGTTGCTTTTCCACCAGTGCCTCCAGGCCAGGGCTACCTGGGAGAGAGGAAGGAGTGGTTAGGGAGGGCACATCTCCACATCCTGAATATTCCCAGCTCCAGCCCAGCCCCAGGAGCAGAGCATCCCCAGCCAGCTCCAGCTGCTCATCATCACATGAAATCCACATACATACCCCTCAACAAAATGACAAACAAATCCCACAAATTCCTAAAAAAACACTTGGGAAGAGGAGTTACTTACTTGGAAGGCTGCTGGCCAGTCTCTGAGCTTGAATCTGAAAGAAATAAAGGTGCTGTTAACGGCCTTGAGCAGCAACAAAAGGTTATCTGGACACAGCAGTGAAGTCATCAGCCAGATGGGACAGCCATGGGTGACAGGTCTGACACTGTGCCCTTGGATGGGCAGAGGTGGCCTGGAACAGTCTGAAACCTCCTTGACATGCCCAGGATGAGTTTTCTCCCTTCCAGCTCAAACTTTCCCCCTCCACAACCCACGGAGGGAAATCTGGGCAGAACCCTCAGCAGGACAGGGATGCTGAGGCACCTTTGGATGCTCCCCAAGAACAGCAGCACCTGGAGGGCAGGTGCAGCTGGAACATCCCAGGGACCCATCCCCAGGAGATGCCAGGCTACCTACCGAGCTGCTGCTGGATGGAGCTGTGCCAGTGGAGGTTGAGCAGGTCGGGGTAGATTTCAGGAAGCCACTTGATGGCCAGGAGCTTCAGCATGCGGGAGGTGCAGCTCTTCAGCTCCAGCTCCCTCAGGTGCCTCTCCTCCGAGAGCGTGGTGGGACGCAGCTCCACCTTGTGCTTCTGCAGCACTTGGTCCACGAAGCTCCCGGGCAGCTTTGGGAAGAGCTTCTCCTTCACCACGTGGATGGGGATGAAGATGGCTCCCGCCCGGACCACGTGCGGGAAAGGGCAAGCGGACACGAAGGTCCTCAGCTGGGAGAGCAGCTTGGTGAGGAGCGCGGCCACGTCCTGGAAAGCCAGCCAGATCTCCTTGCCATTGCTGGGCTTCTGAGCACTGGGAGCCTTGGAGGCCTCTTTGGGGCTGGGCAGGGATTTGGGCATCTCCCCCAGCTCTTCTGCCAGCTCAGCCTTCTTCAGCCACTGGCGCAGGAGCTCCGGGGAGGAGCGGGACACCGAGCCCGAGATGGCGTCACACAGCAAGGTGTGCAGGCTGCTGAAGTACTGCCCCGAGGGGGTCCCTGAGGGGATCCCAACCTTCTTCACCACCAGCACCTTCTCCTCCTCTGGAGCTGGGGGGGCTTTGGGAAGCACAGTCTGGGGAGGGTTTGGGGCTTGGACGACGCTGAGCTGGGGGCTCGGCGGTGGGAACGGGGGGTTGCTGGGTGGAGAGGAGGCTGGAGGAGCTGGAGTGGGGGTGCTGCTGGGGGGGCTGGGCTGGGGGGCTTGAGAGCTGCCATCCTGCTGGGGGGGCTCCGTGCTGCCCAGGAGGGAGGGCTGCAGCTTGTATTTTTGGAACATGAAGTTGGCTGAGCTCTGGAAGCTGCTCCTGTCCCCTGAGTCTGCCTCAGGCCCCCGGGGCTGTGCCCCCTCTCCCAACCCCACCTTCCCTCCTCCAGCTTCTTTCTCCTCCTCATCCTCTCGCTCCAGTGGCCCCTCCGCACAGCCAGGGGGTCTCTGCGTGTCCCCAGCTTCCACCAGTCTCTTCTTGAAGCTAAGGTCCAGCACCATGTCCTTAGGGGGTGGTGACTCCTTGCTGCCCACCCTGTCAGGGCTGCCCTCCTGAGACTCCAGCTCTTGGGGCACAGGCTTTGGCTTTTTAGGGACGCTCCTGTAACAGCTTTCCCCTTGGCTCTGCACTGCATCACTGCCCGACCTCAGGCTGGGCACCGCCGAGACGTCTCTGAGGGCAGCAGGCTCCTGGCTGCCAGCCGTGCTCTGGGGTGAGGAGTGCTCCCACAGGTGCTTCCTGCAGAACAGGATGGGGTCTGTGCCCTTGGCCTTCTCCAGGTACTCCTGGTAAGGTGCCAGGCTGAAGACGTTGTGGATCACAGGCATTGGTGGGGAGGATGACAAAGCCTTGGTGTCCCTCAGGTCCTCCAGCCCTTTGCTGGGGGTCACAGATGGGGAAGGGCAGATGAGCTCCTTGGCTGGATCCATGACCTTGCAGGCATCTCCTTGTCCTGGTCCCCCATGGGGGGTGTCCTGAGGGGCTGGGCTGCTGTTCCTCCTCCCTGGGTACAGGGGCTCCTCCTCCCCTTGCCTGGGTTTCTCCCAGCTCCCTCCTCTCTCAGGAAATGTCTCAGTGAGTCCAGCAGAGCCCCCAGAAAGCTTCTCTGGGGCGCAGACAGGCTGGAAAGCGCTGCTGTGCCTCGGTGCTGCTCCCCACTGCGGGCTGCCCGCCCTGTGCTGCCCACAGCCCGGCTCCGTGCCGGGAAAGGAGCCCTGGAACACGGATGCACCGCCCGGGCTGAGGGCAAACCCCGGGTACCCGCTGTTCCTGGGCACCTCGGCATCCCTGGCTGCCTCAGCATCCCTGAGTGCCACCCCCAGCCTGGCACCCGCTGGCCTCGGCACGTAGGGCTCCAAGGGGCTGGGAAAGTAACTCCTGGGCTCCTGGGGCTTGAGGTAGGTGCTGGGAAAGGGCTCCCTGCTCCCCATGTAGCCAAAGCTGGGCAGGGCACTGGGCTCCCCCACAGTGGGAGCTGGGGGGTGGTAGAGGGGGCCAGATCTGTGGGGTGACAGTGGGTAGGGGGGAGGTGGGAAGCACATTGCTGACCTCTCCTGGATCACTGGGCTGCTGTCAGGTGGCTGGAGCTTGGCCCAGGGCTCCAGGCTGAGGCTGGGGACCTCCGGCATCTTCTTCAGGCCCTGGGCAGAGGGACAACTTGCTTCCAGGAACGGGGTGCTGGGGGGTGGCCCATACTTATCAAAGGTGAGGCAGTAGTGGGGTAAGGCGGCGGGGGAGCTCAGCTGCTCCCTGGAAGGCAGGGCCAGGCTGGAGGGCAGCGGCAGGAGGCTGTGGTCAGCACCAGGACCACTCTTGTGGGGCTCGCTGGGGTGCAGAGGGTGGGGGGCAGGAGGCAGGGCCCAGTTTGCCTCCCCTGGTCGCTGCTGCAGGCTCTCTGCTTGTGCTCCCAGCAGCAGAGCCATCCTGGGAGCCAGGAAGGAGGCAGGGGCTCCGTACACAGGCTTGGGGACTGCCAGAGGAGCTGCCTTCTTCACCACTACCGGCTTCTTCACCGGCAAGGGGCACCTGGGACTGTCCAGCTTCTTCCTGGCCATAAGCAGCTCCTGGCTCAGGCTGTCCTTGCTCTTCTGGGCGTCTGGGGGCTGCAGCCTGGCGCTCAGGCTCTCTGGGGGGTACAGCAGCAGGCCCAGCAGCGGCCCCTCGGCCGGCACGGGCTGGCTCAGCGCACCGGGGCCATAGTGCAGGTAAGCAGGTGTGGGGCTCCAGCCAGCCGGGGGCTGCTCGGGGCCCTCGGGGCTCTGCAGAGGGCAGGCAAAGTAGGAGCCCTTGTAGCTGAAATGGTTTCCAGAGCCAGGGTGGGGCACGGGGCTGGACGTGCCAGGGATTTTGCCGGGCAGGCAGCTGGGGGCGGGCGCCAGACGAGGCAGCTTCTTGAGAACCACGGGGCCTGCAGACTGCGAGTACCGTTTGGAGGCCATTTATACCTCGGCGCCGCTGTCCCCACGGGAGAGGTGAGCTGGCCTGCCTGCAAAAGAGAGAGAACGAGCCATGAGCAAGGCAAGTCCCCACAGCCAGCAGCCTGTGATGGCACGGGGTGCCAGAGGGCTACAAGCCATCCCAGAAGGTGAAAGTGTGGTGGCTAACAGCTGCTCTGGAGGCCTCACAGTCATAGATCACCCCAATTACACCTTGACCAGTCGTTGGGGAACCAGCGCAGGCCGTTAGGGAGGCAGAGAGCTGTTGGCCACTGAGCTGGGGGGTAACCGAATTCACCCAGCCAGCACCAACCACACGGGGCTTCTGAATCTACATAAAGGTGCCACCATCCGCCGGTACAAGCAGGGGTCGTGATTTCACTGATCTCAGAGTGCTAAGGACACACAGCAGGGGACTTTCAGTTTAATCACAGCAGTGCACCTTTACTGAGGGCCAACAACAATGATGCCACAGAGAGAGATACAAAGAAAACAAAATGAAGGGGAGAGAGAGAGAAGTGAGGGTATTGCTACCAACAGAGAGACAAAGTCCTCATGGTCCAGCCAATAGATTCATCTTCATTCCGTGGCGAATCATCAAAGTTACCTCAGCAAGTTACTCTTTGTAGTCTTTGTCTAAAGCGAGTGGCATCTGGCCAAGAGGAGGGGAAATTGATGGGCTATTGTGGAGAGGCCTGTTGCTCCATGGAGCAGGTGTAAGAGTACAGAGCAAGCTGCTCCGTGCCAGTCCCTGCCCAAAGCAGTGTACCGTGGCAGCACAGCACGCAGACCTGCAAACAATCACTTGGCAAGCATCCACCCCAACCTGCCAGAACCCCACTCGGGGTCTTCAGGGTCTCTGTCCTTGTGAGGGTCGTGAGGCAAACGATGGAACATGGGGATGCAAGTATCATTGGAGGAGAAGGCTGTTGTACAGGTATGGACCCTCTTTTCATGCAAACTGAGATAAAATATTATGAACAGGCTCTACAAGCCTCGCTGTCATGGTGTAAGAGGCATGGACTGGGCACAAGCACGGAAGCTGCTTTTAGTGTATGTGGTAAATAGGTATGATTCGTGCTGACAAAATTGAAACAGTAATCGATGTTGATACAGTAGTTAATATTTGGAAATAATAAAACAGTTAAAAGGTGTAATGCCAAGAAAGGAAGGGAGAGGAGGGGTTCCATCCCCATGCCCCCTTTCCTGTAGATGTTCAAGGCGGGAAAAAGCAAGAGATAACAGCTACTAAAAATTACCAGAAAGAAAGTCAAATCTGGTTGGGTCCCAGGAAAATGTTAATTATATGAGATTCATTGCTTTGATGCTTAAATATTATATTATGTTAGTTTTGGCTTACATTACACTAGCTTGGTGCACATGTGCAACCCGAAGGTGAATTAAAGGACATGGAGGAAGAGGAGAGGCCTTCATCAATGACGACCTCCAAAGAGTGGTGCGACCACCTAAAAGAGTGGTGGAGCACACATGGTAAAGGTGGTGATGAGGGCGGAGGTAGAAGTGTGATGAATCCAAAATGGGAAGAGATGGCATTGATACACGGCATAAAAGGGGGGATTTTTGCTTGACAAGCTCGTGCATGAGGTGGCAAGGGTCCCAGAACCCTGTGCTCCATACCCCATGCAGATTTTTTTTTTGCTTATGTGCTATTATTGGAACCAAATTATCCCTTATTTTAACCAAATTATATTGTCAATAATTCAAGTGTATCTGATTTTATATATTTTCTAAGCTATTCAATTAAAATTGCTACTACCTCTAATATTGTTTGGGGTTTTTTTGACGATGGGATAATTGGGCAAATATAACAGGGACATATCAAAAGCAGAAGCATGACAGTTTTTAAAGTTTAACAGTTTATAAGCAAGTCAAATGCAACTTTCTTTGTTAGTGTAACTATGAACGTGAATAGTGTGCAGCACACCACCCTGAGAAGCCGTGCTTGATGGCTCTGGGACATGCTTGAAAAATCCTTTCTGATGGTACATGGGATACACAACAAGTGGTAAGGCCAGACTTATCAAGATGGATGCAGAGCCTCATCCAACCCAAGCTTATTATTTGTGTCAATTATTTTGGACATTGTGCAGTGTCTGTCACCCTGTCTGCAAAGGGCCCTGCAGAAGACAACAAACATTGCCTTTGTATTTAAAAACAGAAAGGGAGAACTGTGCTGGCTAACAGCTGGCCTGGAGGCCCCAAAGTCATAGATAACCCCAATTATAACTTGAGGTCATTGGGGAACCAGTCTGGGCCATTAGAGATGCAGTTAGCTATTGGCCAGTGAGCTGGGTGGTAACTAAATTCAGCCCATCAGGCCCAACTGTGTGGGCTTTCTGAAAATACATAAAGGGAACTGCAATTAAGAAAAATTTTCCTGTTGCCACATGAACCTCGAGTGTGGTGTCATGTGTCAGTGTCAGCTGCGATATAAGGGTAACCCAGGTTCTTGTTAATTGATCCCTTGGGGCTGATTAGAGTGAAACAATGCTGATTAAATGGTGTTTATAAATATATATATACACATATATGGAAATATCAAGTTTATTTTAGATCAATTTAGCTGCAGTGGTGCCGTTTTGCTTATTATCTACTGTAATAAAGCAATATAAAAAGACAAAACACTTCAAAAATGCCTAAGGAAAAGAGAAGGTAGGAAAGGGTAAGAGCAGAAAGATCCCATCACCCATGGATCTTCCAACAAGACTGGGAGGTCGCAATAGCACGGTGATGATGTACCTGGGGTGAGGAAAGGGCAAGGAGCACAAAGTTCCAGGGGTTAATAAAATGCTCAGGCTCAGGGGGAACAGCCAGGTTCCTCCCCTGGGGCAGGGAGTTTTGCTGGGATGATGTAACGCTGCGGATCACGGGACACCGATCTGCGTTATTTGTTTGCCCGTGACACAACTGCTTGTAGGTGCAGCTGAGAGGCCAATTATGGCCCATCCGAGGGGATGAATACCTACAGGCCAACCATGGCACTTGGCAGGATTTGTCTCTTATCAGCCTCTCCCCTTATCTTGTCCAACAGGTAAGTGCAGCCTGGGCTGGGGGTGTGCCCCTCTGCACTTGGGCACTCGCTGCAAATGCTCCATTGTTTGAGGCATTAACCGTGAACATTCCAGCCTCACACACCAGCCCCGACTCAAACATTCCATCGGTTCTCTTCTGCTGCTGCTCGCTCCAAATCTCACACCGTGGTGGCTTTCAATATAATGGGACAGGTGGTCATGTAACATTCTCCTCTATTACTTTGTCCAGATCTCCTGTTAATATCTCTGAAAAATGTAGCCTCACCATCATAAATTCCAAGCCTTCTGAGGCAGAACATGGAAGGCTAGTACATATCTTTTTTGTTCCAAATATGCATTAATCCTTGCAAAAACTCCCACACTAAGTTTGGCTGGAACAAAATTACACTTCGGTAATATACTTCTGTAATAAAATAAACTCAAATAAAAAATATACTTCTGTAATAAACTAAACTAAACTAAACTAAAATAAATATACTTGTTATAAAATAAACTTTTGCCACTTTTTTTTTTCAAGTAAAAAGAGTAAATAAACTTACCAAAAATGAAACTAACAATGTATAAAAGTTGTTTGACTAATATTTGGTCTCCAAATGAGTTACTTTTGATGAAAACACAAATAAAACATCTATAGATATAATAATGTCTGATAATCTTAGCACAAACTTTTAGTGCATCAGGCAGGGCTCAGATCAACACAGGGAATCCCTGCACATCTGAGTCCATTTCCACAGGGGAATGTCACTGCAGGTCCAACACCTGTGTGTGCAGCGTTAACTGGAGATGCAGAGTCTGCTGTACGATTCTACAGTGTGGCCAGTCCTGAGGGCTTTAATTGTGCAGGGATCTCCCCTTTCCACAGGATCCGGCCCTCCCTGCCAGTGGGGGCACTCCTGGGAGGCTGGTGGGGCATTTCTCCATTCATCCATCTCCTTGGAAAAGCCCTGGAAAGCTCTGGCTGCTTTGGTTCCACAGCTCAAGGAGCGTCTGTTGCAGGCAGCAGGGAGCAAAGCTGCGTCAGCTCGGGTGAGGAGCCAGCAGACACAGACCCAGAGTGCCCAAAATTCCCATCCCCGGCATCACCTTGTAAAGTAACGTGAGGTTTTTACGCCCAGGCAGCAGCTCAGCCTCTCCCTCGGGGGATTTGGGGCTGCAGTGGGGTGGGGCTGGCCCGCAGGGACAGGAGGTGGGTGCCAGCAGGTGGAGCTGGCAGCCTGTCCCAGCACAGCCCTGCGTCCCGAGAGGCCCAAGTGTCCTCTGAACATCAGCTGGCATCACCCAGCGTCTCCTGAGCATCCCACAGCCCCAAGAGCAGCACTGGACCATCAGCCAGCATCCCTCAGCATCACCCGAGCGTCCTGCACATCACCCAAGCAGCCCCAGGACAAACCTGAGCCTCACTCAGCACTCTCCCAGCATGGCCAAATGTCACCCCTGCCACCCAGCACGGCCCAGCACCCCCAAGCCCAGGGATGGACTCCCTGCAGTAGGATCTCCTCCATTTTGGGGTGGTTTTCTCCTTTTGTGGCAGCATTAGCAGGGAAGCCGAGGAGGAAATGGAGGAAGAGCACGTGGAGATAAGATAAAAGCCACATCAACAGTAGGGGAAACAGGGCAGATATGGAGGGAGACTTGTGGGGCAGATAAGGGAGAGAGCCAATGGTGCTGCTGCAGCTTTGCCAGGAGGGGACCAGAGCTCCCCAGCTCAGCCCAGAACAGCACAGCCGAGGCTGTGTTGGAAAAGAAATGAAATTTAGCAAAATGTTTAATTATAGTTCAGTTATGAGTTGTGTGTGAATTGGTTTGTTAAAAGCGGTTTTGTAGCCGTTGACAGTGTGTGTTGGGTTTTGTGTGTAACCTAGCAGGTAGTCTTAGGGATTTAATAAATATTTAAACTAGTGTAGGAAAGTAAGAATGCTAACCTGTCTGGAGGCAGCATACAATGCTCTAAGAATAAGATAAACAGAAGATTTATGATTTTGTTTGTGAACTAAGGAATGTATCACAAGGGGTCTGTGGCTAGGCAAGGGGAACTGTTTCTTGGAGACCTTGTTATGAATTGCATGTATAAAAAAGGGAAGCACCTATACGTGAAATTGGGGGCTCGGGTTTTAGGGACGTTAGTCCACCAGCTCCCCGGGCCCTTAATAAAGCACCCACAAAACTTATCCGAGTTTTGTGTCATTTATCAATCGGGCAACAGCTGCACCCCTCACTGAGCCCTCCTGGTGGGATTCTCATGCAAGCTCCAACAACTGATCCCTTCCCAGGAAGGACACTGCTCCCCTGGATCCCCTGGAAACCCTCACGGGAGCCGCGGTGCTTCCCTCCGTGCCTGCACCCTTGGCAGCAGCTCCCCCACACCATTTTCCAACAGCTTTAGCCTCAGGATAAACCCCTGGGGTCATTCCCAAGATGTGCAGGGCCAATTCCATTTCCAGCACTTAGATCCAGGGAAAACAGCTCCCTTCAAATGGAAACAAGCTTGAAGAAAAGCCCAGGCTGGGTTCTTTTCCTTCCAAAAGGGATCTCTTGGGAGGGTGGTGTTTAAATCCATCTCCCTGGGAGATGCTGCGTGGGAGGGCCATGCAGGCGTGGGATCCTTTCCCAGCTGGGACAATGTTAGGGGTGGACAAGCTGGGACAGAAATCCAGGATCTTGTGAGTCCCGATGCTTCCCCACTGCTGCTTCCCTTTCCCAAAGCCCCTGGGATCTGCAACTCCCCTCGGTGGGGACATTGTGACACCGCTGTCACCACGGGATCGAGTGACGCCACCGGGCACCATGCAGCCGCCCTGTTCCACCCAGCTCCGAGTTAAATTCTGCCTGGAGGGCTGCAGGGCAGCACGAGGGATCCCAGTGCAGGAATTGTCTGATAGGGCTGAGCTCATGAACCAAATTCGGGACAGGGGCTCCCTCTCTCCATGAAATCCACAGCGACTTTGCCCAACCTGTGCCATCCCCACACCTGTGCCAGGGCAGGAAAAAACTGCTCTGCTTTTGCTGCCACCATCAGCCTTTTCCCTCGGGGACTGTCCCAGCCAGGGGGGAGGAGAGGGACACGTGGGAATCAGCGCTGGGGGCGATGCTTGAAGAACCCCAACACAGGCAGCCAGTAATTCCGAAACCCTACAGCTGAGAAAAGCGGCGGGTGCAACAAACACAACCCCCCATTCCTCTTTTTTAGTGTTCTTTTCCCTTTTTCCCCCTCTTCCCTCTTCTCAGGGCTTTTTCCCACACGGGGCCGTTTGCCCGGGAGGGAGTAAAAGTAAAACCAAGCTCAGAGTGAACACGTGTCCGCAGCAGCGAAACCTCCCTGATAAGCTCCGGGGGGAGCCTTATCTGCCGCGCTTTGGGTGTCCAAAGGACACGGGAGGGCTCCCTCTCCCCCGCGGCCTGCCAAGGCCGTGGGGAACACCTCGCACATCCCTTTTGGCCCCGACAGCCGCCAGCAATGCGCCCGTGGGTGTTATCAGCGGAATTTCCTGCCCGGGATGCGATGCCCGGAGCGGGAGCCTCTCTCCGCACTCTCCCGCCTCCTCCGCCGCCACGTGATGCCAAAAGCGGCCGCCAGCTCCCGGCCGAGCCGCAGGGATCGAGCAATAAAAGCTCCTGGAGCCGCCGGCACCCGGCAAGCCCAGCCCCCCGAGGGGCTGCGGCACGGGGGGGGCCCGGGCTCTCCCCGCACTCCAGCGGGAAGGAGGCGGATTCCCCCGGCCGCCGGCAATCCCGGTTTCACAACCTCGGCGATTTTGGGATCCTGCCCTGGAGGTCACCGTTCCCATGGCCGGCGGGCTCGGATGAGCTCACCGGCATCGCTCCCCCAAACTTCGGGCATTTGAGAGAACAAGCAAGCGGCCTCAGCCCCCCCTCATTCCACATCTTGTCCCTTTTCCACAAAGTTTGCAGCTCCCCAGCTTCTCCCAGCCGGAGCCTTCCCGTGAACCAAGCCCGCTGCTTTTTAAGGCAGTATCCCTCTGGAATGCATGCACCAAGCCACGGCTGGTCGATTCAAGCTGAAATCTCCCCTTTTCCCCAAGGAATGCTCACTTTTATTTAAAAACCCCAAAACTTCACGGGGCAATGAGCAGTCACCAGAAGTGCTCAGCGACTGCGTCCCCTTCTGCTTGGGGAATTAAAACCCCTCCAAAAGGCATCGATGCCATCCCGGCCCATCGATGTCACTCACATCCAAGGCTGGCCACGGTCACGGCTGGGACCCCCTCGGTGCTGGCAGGCGCTTGCCAGGACACGAGGTGTGGATGTGGCAGGGCTGCGTGGCCGTGGCCGTCCTTGTGTCCCCTCCGCACAGCCACGGCCCCCGCATCAGGGCGGCCAACACTCCGGCGAGCCCCACAGAAACCTCTGGCAGGAGCTTGAGCGCGCTCACGCTGCGAATCAGCCGCATGATCCAAAGTGTCCATAAATGGGTAAAATCCCGGGATGCGGAGCTCACAACCCGTTTTTCCTCGCACGGCCCGAGGAGGAGCAGCCGATCCCGAGGAAGGCGTGCAGGGCTCCCCCCTGCCCGAGGGTTTCAGCCGCGGGGGGAGCCCAGGGCAGGCGCGGCGCTGGCTGGGGGTCCCCCCGCCCCGCTGCCCCCGCATCGCTGCGCGGCTCCTGCATCCCTCCGGGCCCGCACTCACCTGCGGCTGCGGCGCGGGGCCTCCCCCGGCGCATCGCTACGGGCTCGCCTGGGGGCTCGGCGCGCTCGGGGAACGGGGGGCGCTGCCCCTGCTCGGCCGGCAGCCCGCCTTGTGCGGAGGAAGTGGGAGGAGGAGGAGAAGGAGGAGGAGGAGGAGGAGGAGGGCTGGGTGTGCGTGTGGGCTGGCCGGAGGAGGGGAGGGGACGGGACGGGACAGCAGAGGACAGCCCAGCCACATGTGCGCTGAGCTGGGCTGCGCTCGGAGCGGGGTCTCTCGGGACGGGGACACCCCCCCGCGGCACCGGGGTCACCCACGGAGGGGTCCCCGTTACACAGAGCCCCCCATTATAGAGGAGGCGCCGCATGGAGAGCCCACGGTGTGCAGGGGAGCGTTATTAAGAGCAGCCCTCATTTTACGGTGACTCATTAAGGGGACCCCCATTTTGTGGAGCCCCCAGTGAAAGGGGCCACCATTTCAGGCAGTCCCCGTTAGGAACTACCCTCACTCTAAGAGGCGACCCCATTAGGGAGGAGCAACCTTACGGGCACTCTCCTTACAAGCAGCGCCCATTAGGGAGGGACCCCTGAAGGACCCCTCATTTACAGGCAGTGCCCATTAGAGAGGGACCCCTGAAGGACCCCTCACTTACAGGCAGTGCCCATTAGGGAGGGACCCCTGAAGACCCCTCATTTACAGGCAATCCCCATTAGGGATGTGCCCCCAATTACAGGAATCCCATAAGAGCGGAGCCGCATGGAGGGGACCCCCGGTGCGGGTGTCCCGGCTCACGGGAGGGGATGAGGTGATGTGGCTGTGGGACATCGAGGGGATCGGTACTAACTCCGTGCCGCCAAACCCAGTTTAGGGGCTCCACGGCTGCCTGAGTAACAAATGGTTGAAAAACGCGCGCACAGCTCACCCTGACAGCAAAGACCTTCATATGTAACATTGTTCTGATGAATTGGCGCCGCTCAATAAAGGCGTGAATCATCTTGAGCCATGAGCGCACCTTAGGCGGAGTCACCCGCCCTGGATCCGGGTGTGCTTCTTAGACCTCCACGGGTGTTAAGGAGTTTTATTTCCCAATTTACCGGCAGTCCCCACCAAGAGGACCCCCCATTTCAGCCCATGCATTGTGGGGGTTCCTGTGAAACAGGAGCTCCTTTACAGAGCACAGAGGAGCCTTCCCGGGATGCGGCCGGAGGTCCGGCTCTGGCCGCACGCAACTCGCTGTGCTCACAAAAAATCGCTTTCCCCTTCCGTCTGCAGAGCCAGCGATCCGCTGGCAGCCTGGGGTGGGCTGGGGATGGCGTCTGAGCCCCCTCAGAGTCACTCCCCGCCCCAAAGCACAGCCCCTCCTCCTGCGTTTAACCCCTGCCAGCCCCAAGCCTTAACACGGAGCGTTTATCTAAGGAGTCGCGTCTGGAAAAGTCCATGCAAACATTCCCAGACTAATCATTAACCCTCATAAAAGGCACGTAAATATGATTAACCCAGTGACACTGATCCTGGAAGATTAGGTGTGTTGCCCAAGGCCGTGGAGTGAAGCAGTGGCAGAAGCTCAGCTCCCTCAGGCAGTGAGAAATAAAGATTTCTAAGTGAAAAAAAGAAATAATTCCACTTTTTCATGACTTCATGGAACAAAGACCGAGAAAGCAGGATTTAAATTCTCCTTTCCTTGGCCTCACAAGCATTATTTTCCACTTACAGCTTTAATTTATAGCAGTTTTGTGGCAGCAGCAAAGAAAACAAGGATCTGGGAGGAGCAGGGGTGGAATTCCCAGTCCCTTGGCTCCAAAGTTTACACACACTGCTTTGTCTGGAGCTCATCAATCAGGTGCTGCCATTAATATTCTCTTTGGTAATGCAATTAGAGGATGGTTATTGCATTTGATTATGAAATGTTATGTATTAGTGTGCCGCACCGAATAGTTAATATGTATTAAAACAAGCAAATGGGTGGATAATACAGGTGGTTATTTAGAGTTATGGGCATTAAAACTATCAGTGTTAATTTTGACCTGACTGAACAGAATCACAGTACCCTCAAAATGGCAGATAATCCCTTCAAGCTTGACTTGGCTCATACATTTACGTAACTTTACTCAAGAAACATCTTTCCTCATACTGGTTTGGCCACATCCCTGCTGCCAGGCATCCAGCTGGACTCTGAAAGCTAAATTTCAACAACATTTCCTCAATCTTACATTTCTCTGGTGCAGAGAGGGGAGTTTCTACCTGCTGTCCCAGCAAATACCTGCTGTTTTGTTCTTTCTCCTGTGAATTTCCTTCTCTTAGCTCCCTGTGTGGTTCATCTCTGCCTTGGCAACTCAGACGATCTGAGCTGCTCCTTGCTGAGGCATCAAACCTGCTGGAACAGGAGACACCAACTTAAAAAAAAAAAACAATCCTCATGATTTAACTTTAATTATTTTTTATATTAATTTTTAAAGACTTGGGAGTGTGTCTTTGGGGGAAAGGTGGGTGGTGATTCCCACTCAGGGCATGGCCATTCCCACCCTTTCTGCCCCTCCAGCCATCAGCATCCTCTCTGTTTGGTCCCCAGTGATGGGAGCAGCCCCAGAATCCCCAAAGGCTTGCTGGGGAGGTGAGGATTTGACTGATTCAGTCAAATTTTGGCCGTGTGGTTTTTAATTCTCTTTTTGAGGCTTCTCAGCATCTCTGTTCAATCTGTTGTTTTCTGGGCTGTGGCTCCCCCTCAGTGCTCAGGAAAGCTGCAGTGCTCACATTGTCACTGCCTGCAGGGTCCCCAAATTCCATGTCCCTGTGGGACACCCATCCTGGGGTTCACCCTGGCAGACACAGGGATGTGGGGGCTCCAGGTGGGATTTTGGGCATCCAGGCAGCACTTGGAGTTCATTGCTGCTCCACAGCCACCCCACTCCTCCCATTCCCCAAAAAGGGTCGGTTCTTGTCCCAGATTTTGCTCCCCAATTTGTCCTGGTGCTAATTCAACCCCCCAGAAGGATTTAACCCCCTCTAGGAGGGCAGAACCCAAAGTGATGGAGAAAGGTGGGTGTCCCCACCTCAGAGATCTGTGGCAGATCTGTCCAGGAACATCTGCCTTTATTCATTTTCCCTCTTTTTTTCCTCTCTTCTCTTTGATTTGCTTCCCCGTAAAGTCATGTTTTAGGTTCAGGAGAGATGAGCTACACAACTGATGTCCTGGTGACAGGGAGAGGTGGCATTTAAAGATCACCTGCTGCCACAAACCCCACGGCTTCCCTGGTTTTAAACACAGCAGCCCTCCAAAATGACCTTGGGTTTGCTCCAAGGGACCAGAGAACCCCTCTCCACACCTCAAATCATCGGGCAATCCCCCAAATTATCCAACAGAGCCAAGACAGGGATGGTTTCTTTGGCTCAGGAGCCGTTTGGAAGGGAGTGGGAGATGGATGGGGCCCTCCTCTACAGATGAAACACATCCCATAAACGGAATGAAGGCAAATCCCCCCAAAAAATCCCAAAATTCCATCCCACCAGAAGGAATTTGGGACACCAGCATCTGTTGCTCTGTCCAGGAGGACAAGAGGGAGCTTTATCCCACCCCACCATCCCCAGGGCTCCTGCCAGGGACTTCCCAGCCTCGTTAGCAGCTCTTGCCTTGGAGACATCCTTGGTGGCAGCAGCACCCCTGATGAGGCTCTAATTAGCGAGCTAATTGGAATAAGAGAGCTGTAGAGACAGTCCCAATGCACAGCCTGCTGCAGCAGAGGGACAGAGGAAAACAGGGATGAAGGGATGGAGAGGTGGGGGGACGATTAGGGAGGATTATAGGGAGGGCTCCCAAGAGCTGCCATTGTGGTTAAATTTAAAGTACAATTATTGTGAAGAGAGGGATCCAGGTTTCCTCATCCCACTCATTTCTTCTGGAGCCAAGAGGGAGTTGAGGCCTTGGAAGCTGCCAGCTCCTTCCAAACCTCCAAATAACTGCTGGCAGTGAGACAAGGAGACCCAAATATCCTCTGAAATGCCCACTTGCACATCTTTCCCTGTCCTTGAGGTCAGATCCCACACTTCAAGAATTTTTTGGGGTGGGTCTTTACAGCTTCTCCCACCCCTCTTTGCTCTGTATCTCCTTCTATGGGAGATATTCTCCTTCTATTCTCTCCTCTCTTCTAAGATCCCCTTTTAGGCTGAACTAGGAGAAAATTAAGTCTGGAACTGGATGATTTTTAAAGTCCCTTACAACCAAAACCCTTCTATGATTCCAAGAAAATATGGCATGGGTTGCTCATCCAACATTTTTCTGGCTTTATCTCCTTCAAAACTTTGATTTGGAACCTGCCAGGGTCTACAGTTATTGGTAAATAAATAAAAATCCCAAGTTATTCTGCTTGCTGCCCCAGGAAAGCAATAAAGACAAGGCCCAGCAACACAGAGATGCAGGTACCTCATTATCTCTAGATAATTATCCTTAGGTAATGAGATACCCAAGCTCCAGCAAGAGCAGAGTGGGAATAAATCCCCAAGGGACGTGACAGATCATCACATTCCCACCCAGAATCATGGAATCGAGCAGACCCCACCAGCCAAGAGGGTTTTTCTCTGCTAAATCATTCCCTCAGCAAGCAGCTCTCCAAGGAACACTGAAAACAAAACTAATCCTGTTCTCCCAGGAGGAGGAATCCAAAAATAACCCTGTGGATGAATGAGCAGCACAAAGCCAAGTGCTGAGGCTTGGGTTGAGTTTGGGAGCTGAAAGCTTTCCAGCTCCACGTTCCCACTTGAATTACTGCCCGGGCATTCACACGCCGTTCCTGCACTTCATTACAAAAAAGCCGCGGTGTTTCTTTTTGCTTTTGTTTCCCAGTACGGGACGTGAAATCCTGCAAAACCCTGGGGGAGGATGCAGGGAGGGAGAAGCTCCTTGGAGCAGCCTGCAGGCTGATGGAGCCCATCCAAAGCTGAGGAAAGTCACTTGTGCATCGGGACGTGGGTCTGGAGTCCACGGCTCCAGCGCTGAATTCCTGGCTGGACTCGCTGAGCTTGGCACGTCTGGATGCTCCTCTGTGGGAAGCCCTGGCATGGTGGCAGCACTGGGGATGCTCCTGATGTGCTCCCTGCTCTCTCAGCACTGGGGGGCTCACCTGCTCCCTGCCTGCAGGAAGGAAAGACCCCCGAACCCAAGGATGGACACCCATGGAACACCCAGGCCAGTCCCACGGCACAGTTCCTCACGAGCATCCTGGGGCATGAGAGAAGACCTTCAGCAGGAATCTCACAGCCAGGAGCAGAGATCCCTGGGCTGGGATTCCCCTGTGAGCCCCACCTCCACATCCTGCCCTTGCAGGGGGAAGCAGCCCCCCATCTGGGTTTGTTCCTTGGGCACCTCCAGGGACACCCCAGCACTCCTGGTTCAGAGGAGGAGAGCAGCCAGGGCAGGGAAACACCGTGCTCAGCGCTGTGTGCTGAGGAATAGCCCTGTGGCCTTGGGAAAGCCTTGGGTGTGGTGACAGCCGACTCAGGGAAGCCCTGGCCAGCAGCAGCTGAGCAGTGCCTGTCACACAACACCGGGAGGAGCACCGGGAGGAGGCAGCCCCGTGCCCGAACACCCCTCACCTCCCTGGGCTCCCAAAGGAAGCCGAGTCCCTCTGTGGGGACGGCAGCAGTGCCCGTGTTTGGGGAGCTGGCCTCAGTGGCACAGCTGGGATTGGGGTGCCATCCCTACTGCCCTGGCTGCTGGCAGGGATCCCCACATCCCCAGGGATCCTTCCAGAGGCTCTGCAGCCCTGGCTCTCAGGGATCTGCATCCTAATAAGCACCATGATGTAACTCTGAGTAAGTCTTGCAAGGGATCAGCCTGAGGAAGCTGCCATTTCTTACCTTTTTTTTTTTTTTTTTTTTTTTTTTTTTTTTTACCCTCCCTTTGTTTCTGTTCTGGTTGAGGTCACCCAGTCTGACCTCAGCAACTCATGCACCTTCTTCCCCTTCTCTTCCCATCTGTGGCCTTATTTCCAAAGAGAATCCCTGTGTCTGTGCCAGCACAGATGCTGCTGCCTGTACCTAAAGCTCTGGAATGATTAATTAATTTATTTCTGCATGATTCCCAGTGTGGGAATGGCTGCAGGTCTCTGTAACATCTCTGGACTCTGTCTCCAGCAGTTATCTCTGATGTCCATGTGTTTGGTGTTCCTGCAGGCTATCGACCCATCAGCTGCTTCCCACACATCCAGTGCCCACAAGCCTCCCACAGATCCATCAAGATGCTCCAAAAGTCTTTAAAACAGGTTCTGTTCTCTCCTAGCTGGGGTAAGGAGGAGGTTCACCTCTCCAGGGTGTTTGCATGGCATTGCTGCAGTGTCTCCTGCATTCCTTTACCCTGTGTGGGAGGACAGGCATGGAATTGTGAGCAATTTGACCATTTTATTCCCTCTCCTGCCTGCAGAAACCACTGCCAATCCTGGAAACCCTTCAGTCTTCTGCAAGGCCACTCCCTGGCCCTGGGCTGGCTCAGTGCTGCTCTGCAGGCTGCACTCTTCCCTCTAGGGGATGGTCCAGGGTGGTCTCTCCTCTTCCTCTAGGCACTGGTGGGGAAGAACACACCAAGCTGGATGAAGGTTTTCCACAGAGAAGAGCCAAGCCCCTCTGGGAACCCCAAGGACCAAAGTGTCAGGATCCAATGGGACTCATGATTGCAGTGGTGGCCACCAAATCCCTGGAGCTCAGAGGCTTTTGCTGTGCCAGCAGGGAGGTCCCTTTCCTGTGGGATTGTCTCTTCTTCCTCCCAGCTGGTGCTGAGTCTCTCAGCTGGGTTCTTCCCAGTTGGCTCCACTTCCCCCACGTCACAGGGAGCCATGAGTGTTGCTCAGCAACAAAAAATAGTGATACAGGTTGTAAAAATGTTGCAGTAAGGTAGAAAAATCATAAAGAAAGGCTTCATGAAATCAGGCCTGCTCTGGCTAGCCTGTCATTTCTTCGAAGGCACTTTCCAAGTTCCCATGTAAAAGCAATCCTGTTGTGAGCAGTTTGTTAGCACAACAATCTATTCCTGGCTGAAAAACAACTGGCACCTGTATAAACCGTTTTTACACCATTAGGTAGAAAAATGAAAAGTATCTCTCACTAACAGCTTTCCTGCACGTACACCCGGGGGTTTGAGTGACTAATCAATACAGAATAACAACTTGTTACTAACCAATAATTGACAGGAAAGCTACTAACCCACTGGAGTCACACACAAGGTGTGTAAAACTGTATAAACAGGAGTCATGTGAATAAAGAATGGGCTTTTTCCACCATGAAGAAAATCAAGTCCCACGTTATTTATTCTCATATAAAAACACCAGAAGCGATGGGAAAGGGGTGCTTTTCTCCTGGTGGGACACCTGCAAGAAGCTCCATATAGGAGGAGATGGTCCAGGAGGCCAACTGGAGCTTCACCATCCTCCTCTCCTGGGTGGCTTGGCCTGAGGATTTAGCAGAGGAGAGAGCAGAGCATCCCCATGACCTGCCAGGGTGCATTCAGGCTCCTCTGCTCCAGTCTGCAGCCTAATTGCAGGTGGGACCAGGAAGAGGAGCCTTCTCTGTTTACTCACATAGTTTTGGGGTGAGTAACACACGCTGGGCCCAGCTCTGGCTCCCTGGTGCTGTCAGAGTGAGACCTTCCCCTCGCAGCTGCCCCAGCCCCTGGGCTGAAGAAGCTCTCAAATGGAAGGACACAGGGCTTTGAACCCCCTCCTGCACCATCCCAGAGGGGCTGGGGGACACACAACTCTCCTTGCCTGGCATTGAGGGTCTTTGTCCTCCTTTCCTCCTCTTCCCCCTTTCTTCTGGCACACAAGGAGCTGCTTGATGCCCTCATGAGACAGATTTTCCACCGATAACAGATCCTTGTGATAACAGATCCTTGTGGTCACCCCCGTGACTGACTCATTCTTCCCAGGAGCTAAATCCTGGTGTCTTCAACTCCCTTCAGGCACCTTGGGAAAGAAGGTATCTTGTTTCCTTCATAACTACCTCTACCAAATAACCCCCTCCTGACCCTGCAGCTTGGCCAACCCTTGGCCAGCCTGCCCCCAGGAACTCCCTGTCCCTTGGATGTGGGAGCAACCCTTGCTGATGGGTTTTCTTCCTCCACAACCATGGGCTGAAGCAGAAGATCCCACAAAAACATCAGACCTCAGTGAGCTTCTACACCCAGCAGAGTGAGTGGTCTTGGTGTCCTGGGTGGTTTCCTCGTCCAGGAATTGCTTTTTGAAGCCACCCTCATCCTCTCCTGTCAGGAGATATCCTACGGAGAAACATCTTTGGACATGCTGGGTGCATTGGGAGAAACATCTTTGGGCATGCTGGATGCATTGGATGGTGCTGGGTTTTGCACAAGAGGCAGTGAGTCATCACCCTCTCATCACTTATCTTCTCTGGACTCACGAGGGTATCACAGACCTTGGTCACTGTGCCCTTGGTGCCCCCTTCCCGGCCTGTTTTCAAGGAAGTGGGCTGGGGACAGTGACTCCTCGAGGGTGTTTTCCAAGGAGAGCTGCTGGGGGAAGGATGCTGGTGGGATTTGGGAAGCCGCCCTTGTTTGCCGGGGCTGTGCAGGGTGTGAGGAGCCCTGGCTGGGAACACGGCGTGCTCTGCAGCCGCCGGCAGTGGGAGGTGCTGCTGGCTCCGGGGGTTCTTGCTGCACCACTGAGGTAAGAGGGATTAGCACCGCGACGTTGGGAAACCTCGGCCGGACCCTCTTGCCGAGCTGGAGTCGGATTGCAGCAGGAGCACCACGGAGAGCCCGAGGCCACGGGCTGGCAATCACCGCCCCGGCAGGCTGGGACATCTTATTGCCCTCGTAAAAACCTCTTTTCACTCATCAGGCTAATGTGGGTTTTGGCTGGAGTAATTAAAGCCTCATAAAGGGCCCGCTCGCCTCCCACTGCCACATCCCCGCTGTCCCCAAGCCGCCCCTCGCTCCGCTCCGCCCTCCGTGCCAAGTATTTCCTTCAGAAGGAAAAAATCCCAAGCAAACCCCACAAAAAGGCCACTTTCTCCCCTTTTTGTCTTGCAGCTAACCCGTGGGTGCAGGGAGCTGTTGGAGCACCCGGGCTTTTGGCAGGAATGCTGCTGGCCTGTCCCGTTTGTAGGAGCTGAGACAGCCAAGCCTGCCAAGCACTGGAGAGCTGGGGATGAACCTGAAGCTGTTCCTTGAGCTGGGAGCTGGCCAAGCTCTACTGGCCAAGTGTCTTCTTTATTCCCTTCTAGGCTTTTTCCATGCCTGGGTGTATTTCCACAGTGTGGAGACGGGTGGAAAATTACTGGTGATGCTCCAGTGCCAGGTCCCTGCCCTGGCAGAGGTGAGCTAAGGCTGCGTGCTCATCCGGGGAACTTCTCACCACGGGATGCTGCTGGGGGAGGAATGCCTTGAAGAACCAGCTAAGAAGTTAAAAAAAAAAAAAAAACAAAACAAAAAAAAAACAACAAAAACAAAACCCCAAAAATAAAGCTGTTAAAAATAAATAAATAAATAAATAAATAAATAAATAAATAAATAAATAAATAAATATTATAAATATATCCCTTTTTTTTTTCCCTGCTTAAAAATATTTCTCTGAAGAAATCCATCCGTGCCAGCTCACTGAAGTTTTTTCCAGCCCAACAGCTGTCTGGGTTCTGCTCCTCAGAAGTACCATGAGAAAGTACAAATACATCCCAAACAGAGCAGATAAACCAGGATAAACAATGTGCACCAACATCCACAGCCCCGAATCCCTGTGATCCCACCCTCAGGGAGGAAAGCAGCAGTGGCAGAGAGCTTGGGATGACAGGGAGCACCTGGGATTGGTGGGATGGCTTAGGGAGGGATGGACGGACGGATGGATGGATGGATGGATGGATGGATGGATGGATGGATGGATGGATGGAGGGATGGATGGATGGATGGAGGGATGGATGGATGTTTAGAGGAGCAAACCCTGAAGATCTCCCTTCTGCTGTCCAAGGCATGATTCACAGCCCACATGCTGCTCCACCAAGGAAGCAGAGGCAACACCACAATCTTCCTGTTATGGGAAAACCCCGAGTTCAACACGCAAACCAAGGAGCTTAGGTTGGGGTGCTGCACCCCTGGGACCTGGGAGCCTTCATCCCAGCCTGGTTCTCCTCCTCCAAACTCAGGGATGCTTATCTAACCCAGTTCCCCTGAGCCAGGACTGGTGGGAGGGACAGAGTGTGCCCTGCTCACATCCAGGTCATTGGAAAATCCCCTTGGCTGGGACAGAAGCAGCACATGGACATCACACACCTCAGACTGCTGAGCCTGGCTTCTCCCCTCCTCTGCAATGGCACCTCCAGCCTTCCTCTTTTTCTCCTGAAACTACTGATTTGGCCTGTATTTGTGAGCTGTTTTAGGGAATTTCACTCTTCCAGCCAGGAAGGGCAAGCCCAGGTGTTTTGGTGCCCATCAAAGGAAAACATCTCCTTGGCAAACATAGCAAAGCCATTCATCACCTTCAGACACCTCTCTTCCCACGCAGCAATTTTCAGTGCCTGCAAAGGAAAAGAAAATAACAATAAATGAGTGAGGCTCTGGCTGTGCCTGCTGCAGAATCCCTGGATGGGGCTGCAGGACCTTCTCCAGCCCAGTGTGGGACAGGACATCCCCCGGCTGACTGCTTGGATGCACAATCTGTCCTTTCCCATCCCTCTGTTACTGGGACACTGACGTTGGGGATGACCCCAGTTCCCTCAGCAGGGTTTTTATTATGGAAACCCTCAGGAGAGAGGGCTGGGAATGAGGAGGTGGTGGATAAACCCCGCTGCCAGTTCAGGCATGGCTTCATCATGCCAGGGAGAGGAGAGGAATGGCTGCTCAGGGTTAGGGCTGAAATGACCCCCTGCCTTGCTCTTCCCCAACCCAACTCCATGTCCTCATCATCTTGCAGCTCATGGGAACCTGTTAGAAGGAGGTTTACTCTTGGCTGACCCTCCCTCAGGGATATCTGATGCCATCTGATTCACAGCAGCTGGATCAGCCCTTCCCACAGGGAACCACAGCTTGGCTCCAGTTCAGCATCTGCCCCTGGGCTGGGGACTCCCCAGCCCCAGCTGGCAGCTGGCCTTGATGCCACCAAAGTTCCTGGGGACTTCCCAGGGCATCCCAGCCTTGGAAGGGCTCACATTGCATCAGCCAGGCCTGGAGGAGATGCTCAGTGACACTCAGGGATCTCCTCTTCCTCTTGGCTTTCAAAGCTTTTCCTGCTTTGCATGTTCTCCAGAAGGACGCCAGATCTCCCTGGGGCACTCTTGGTGCCACTTGGATGGGGACCTCCTTGGATCAGACACTAAGAAAACACAAATCCACAAGTTTTTTGTCCTCAGGCAGGTAATTAGTGGCTTGGGCTTTGCCTGCGCCAAGCCAGTGGCTCTGCAAGACATGGCAGGTCCTGGGTTTTCCAGACTTTTCATCAGCTGGCCAGTGGCATACATAAATCCCAGGCCAGGAAAATCCTGGATGAGTCTTTGCTGTTCTCCACAGTCCCAAAACCCACTGAGCACTTTCTCA
This sequence comes from Melospiza georgiana, assembly GCF_028018845.1. Taxonomy (NCBI): domain Eukaryota; kingdom Metazoa; phylum Chordata; class Aves; order Passeriformes; family Passerellidae; genus Melospiza; species Melospiza georgiana. The sequence goes on along the minus strand of NC_080442.1, from coordinate 3,967,101 downwards.
TCAAAGCTCAGCACCAGCAGAAGAATTATGCTCAGGGCAGGGTCCCATCTGCTCTCCAGAAGGTGATTCCCAGCTCACAATTCCAGCTTGGGCCTTCTAGCCCCAGCAGGACTTTTCAGCCTCAAACAATGATGAATTTCTGGAGAAGGCTCCATTACCCAGCATGGCCCTGGCTGGGTAATCCCATCACCACATCCTGACATATTTTTTCCCTGCAGCAAAAGGGAAAAATCCCCCATAGCCTTTGGTCCTCCCATCCCACCACCTCAGGCCAGCACCAGCTTGGAGGCTTCCTGCTTTCCCGACCTCCTTGCTGCTCCAAACATCTCACGGGGCTCAGTGGATGGCCTGGGGCTGTGTCCTGATGGATTTGACTCCAAGGGATCAGGGACAGAGTGGGGAGGCAGCACAGGATGCTCTCACAGCCTCAAAGCTTGGAGACACCATCACAGCCTGGGATGGTTGTAAGTTGGTGCTGTGAAAAATGCATATGGCATTATTGGCTCTTTGCAAATATTAAAATGAATATTAGATGTGCTATGTTGGAAAGTTATGCTGTATTAATCTCTTTTAAGTAGTGTGGTAAATATGGTTTGTAGGCTACAGCATGATATTAAAATAGAAACTATGTGATGTAAGATACTTTTTGTATTATTTTGTATCCTTTTTCATTCCTAGCTCAAGGAATGGAAAAGATAATCAAGAAATTCTTCGCATTATCCTATGTGGATAGAGATAACAGCAACAGACACCAAGATCCCAAGAGAAGAATTATTGCCTCCTTATCAGGACAGCTCAGACTTTGAGGAACCAAGAAGGTCGATTTACAAGATGGGGGGGGGCAGCTGAAATTAAGCAGAAACCCCCTAGTTTGAAAGGAATGTTTGAATCATGTATGAGATCTATGAATATGCAATAGGCTATTGCTTTTAAGGGGAAATCCTTTGTTAGCAAAGTGTGCTTTGTGGCAGAGTGCCAGGCACCCTATGTCAGTAATTCTTTGCTTTTTATTTTATTTATACTTATCGTCCTAATTGTTATTACTATTTTCATTACTATTAAACTTCTAAAATTTTAACAAAAGCGAATGGCATCCCTAAAATCTCCATCACATCCCCACAAAAACGTGTGGGCAGCACATGGAGAAGTCCTTTTCCATGACAGCATTTCAAAAGTCCAGGAGGAAAAAGAAATTCCAGAGAATAAATCAATAAACTTCTCCCAAGCGTGGTTTTAATTATCAGTGTTGATGCAGACTTCAAAGGGAGGAAAGAGAGAGGAGGACGAGGAGGAGGAGGAGCAGAGGCTCTGATTTAGCTCTTAGCAATGTGTATTCCTCTGCATCCAGCAAAGATTGAGAAAGGGATTGATTTTGGAAAGAAAAAAAAACCCCAAAAACAGATGTTAACACATTTGCAACCCAAAAACCCATGGGAAAAAAAGCTCCAGATCCTCACATTCCTGCACTGACGCCCATCAGCTCCTCCCAAACACCCGTGGCCACTGCTGACATCAGTTCCAGGAGAGCCGCAGGAGCTGGGACGTGTTCTGGGGCTAAGCCGCCTGTTTTGGAAACACTTCCCTCATTTCGAGGGTGCTGGTGCCAGCTCATCTTGGGCACGATGCCCTCCTTTATCTTCGGCTTCCCCATCGCCCCGAGGCTGCTCCTCCCAAGGTCATCCCACTGATCCATCTGGGTGGCTGCTCCTTATCTGCCCAACCAGGAGCTGCAGCTTCCCCTCTCCCCTCCAGGGATGGATGCCAGGCTGAGATAAAGATCCACTGGCTCCAGGGAGGGGGATGGAAAGAGGTTCGATGGAAAGAGGTTCTCCCATCCAAGCACGAGGTGGAGGGGACCATCTGCCACCAGGACACTCGATGGGCCAAAGAGCCCCGGGGCACCTCGTGCCCATTGTCTGGGCACGCTTGGATACTGGGAAATTAACATAAACCGAGATAAAACCAAGAGAAAATTAGCATAAAATATATATACAGCCAAGAGAGGGTGGTGAGAGAGAAGCTGTTGCACTTCTCCAGGTATTTCTAAAACTCCTCTCCAGGGCCATGGTAGGGGAAAGCTGATTTTGCTCCAAAATTTTGTGCAGGCTGAAGCCAGCAGAGAACCAAAACCAGGGAGAAAACCAAACCCAAACCCGTGGCATTTTGCATCTCATCCTCTGCTGGGCCTGGGAGGATGCTCGGGAGAGGGAAATCTTCAAATCCTGGCTCAGAGGATCCATGCCCACCATCTCCTATTTTCCACAAGGGCAGAGGAGATGTTGGCACGGTGGAACCTCAGCTGGAGCATCCCAGGGGCACACCTGGGTGCCACGGGAGGGCTGCTGGCTCCGGGGCATGGGAAGGGCTCATGGGGAGGAGCCGGACAGACGGACAGCCCCGTGCCCGGCACTGGCCGGGTGGGGACGCGGCCGGCCGGGATTTTCAGCAGCTGAGTGAGCCAGCAAAGCAAACACGAGAAAAGAGCTCCCGAGTCATGTAAACAAACAAACAAGCAATTAAGAGATGAAATGAATCTCCCGAGTACATAACCTTTCTATTTAAACACTCCAGGCCTGGAAGTGTCCCAGCACATCTGACCCAGCTTCGCCTGTGATCTCCCTGAGGGATGAAAGGGGCTGGGTTTTAGGGAGTGACTTTTCTTCTGCCTAATTATATTATCCTTTCTTTCTTGTGTTGGTTTATTTCAAAGGGAAAGTCCCCAGATGTTTCTTTCTGTTAAAAACAGGTTAGAAATTGTTGTAAAATAGTTGATAATTGTTAAACGCGTACTGTTAGTTTGGTTATTATATTGTAAAAGGGTAGTTATAAGAAATACTGTACTCAGTAAAGTGCAGTATTTCAGTTTCAGTAAAGTGAAACGAGCCAGCCTGGACACAACAGTAATGGGCCAATCAGGCACCTTAAACCTTCATGCAAATGAAGGATCCAAAAAGAAACCAATCCAAAGGGACAAAAAACAGGATTAAAAGGGGCTTCTAACCCATTGAGCCCCTGCTGCTCCACCTGGAACACCGGGGCCATCACTGCGGAGCAGCCCCAGAGCTGCAGCATCCTCGAGGGAACGCTCCTGCTCGGCCCCCCTTGCTTTAGGCCTTTATTTTTATTATAATAAATGCTGAAATCACTTTAGTACCGGGAGCCTGCTCTCGTTTTTAACACTTTTGCATCCCCTCCTCAGCACGGAGCAGGAGCTGCCTCCCTCCCCAGCCCTGGAACAGGACCGACTGCATTGACCTGTTAATGATGGAATTTAAGGACGGTATAGAGGAAACGATGCCGTCCTTAAACTGGGGTAAATGGACCCAGCAGCATTAAAAGAGCAGAGGGAAGAGAAAAACTAGGCTTTAAAAGGAAGGCAGACAGCCTTGGGAGAATTTTGGGGGAGAATGAGGGTGCTTCTTCCACACCAGGACAAGGCACAGAGGTTTGAGTGGGTTAAACCCACTTGCAGTGGTGTTAATCTCACTGGGATTTCTGTCCCCTGCAGCTCAGGGGACCCTTGGCCAGCTCCCTCCTTGGAGCATCCAACACCCCCCGAGCTGCCAGACTCCCTCCTGCCTGCTCTGGGGCTTCCCTGTGCAGCCACTGCTGATTCAGGACAGCGAGGGGCTCACCCTGCTGGCTTCAGCACAGCCTCTAATCCCAGGCTCAACTTTAAGCCCAGGTTTGGGGTCCCACAGAGGACAGTAGTCACACAGCCCAGCCGAGGTCACCGCTGAGTTATGCTGACTCTTTCCAGGGATGGGGCTGGGTGGGGTGTGTGTGGGTGTGTGTCTGCAGGGTTTTAATGAGTGCTGTTAAATTGCTTAAATCCACACCCCTGCAGAATTTGGTGAACCAAAACTAAGTGTGGAGGTTGCAGGGATAAGGACCATTTAGAGGAAGCATCACTTACTAGTTTTTGAGAAAGAAAACCCTTGCTTGATACCAGACTAGGAGCTCTTTCAACCCTTGGTGATGGTGTTCCACTTTAAAAAGGCTTTTACTGAGGCGCTTGATGTACCCAAACACCTCGCTCTGCCTCACCACCAGGTGCTCAGTCCTGCAGAAAATATTTGGGGACAGGAACCACATATTTGTGAGTCTGCTTAAAAGACTAAAATACCTCCTTATCTGGAGGCCAAACACGCAGATGCAGCCCAGGTGCCATGGGATGGAGAGGGGTGATGCAGCTTGGATATATCTGCATCCCTGGCAGGGATCAGTCCCCAAAACTTAGGAGACCAGGAATGCTGGATGACCCCTCCCAAACCCCACCATGCAGAGATGAGGATTTTCTCCCCAAACCCCACCATCCAGGGATGCTCGGCAGTCCCCAGACTCCAAAATCTGGTGGCACATGTGGCACTCACCTCCCCACCCACCCCAGGGTGGAATTTATGAGCAAAGACAGGAACGGGGTTAAAAAGAGCCCAAAGCCAAGAAAACCTGCACAGACAGGGAAGTGAGAGCCCCAAAGATAGTGCTCCCACTCTTTCACATCTGAGCTTTCAGTAATCACAGCTGCTTTCACTTCCCCTTCGCCCTCCGCCTGTTCCTCCGCCGCTGGGTTTTGGTTCCTCTCCGCTCCCCCATCACCCTCCCCCTTCGGAGGCCAAGCCTTCAAAGCACTTCAGCTTTTATTTCCCTGGGGTGCTGCCAGTTCCCATGTCCCGGCTCTGGCACGGCAGTGCCCTCCGAGGAGCTGGGGATGTGACAGGGTTGTGAAGTGATGCCTCTTCCCTGCAGCGATCCAGCTTGGATGGGCGCTCTGGGAGAGGATGGATGCTGGGTCAGGGGAGGGAGAGGAGGGTGAGGAGTAAGAAGCAGAGCAGCTGGAGCTCTCTTCCTCCACGGCTTTTCCCAGGTATTTGACTTCCAACAAAGCCGCAGCAGACCTAACAATTTAATGCTGATTGCTTTTAAAGAGGCGGCCCAGAGGGGCGGTGCCGGAGGGACGCGCTGGGCTTTGTTCTGCTGCGGCAGCGGGAGTGGCGCTGCGTGCAAGGGTCAATATTGACTTTGTGCCGAGGCAACCGGCGGGGTTCACGGGCTGCAGGCATTTGGGTGCTCCGGCTGCACCCTGCCCGCACCCTGCCAGCGCCCCAGCAGCTTTTTCCCGGCACCAAGAGCGATTTGCTATCGATGACAACTGCTGCTGTAAATAACATCCACCCTGAACATCTCAGAGCACACTCAGCCCGAGGGTATGCAGGATACTGACTCCCTGGGGATGCTGCTGCGAGAGCAGGAGCTCCCCGCCCTCAGGAAGGATATTCTGGATGGGAACGGGGGGCAGAGGTCTGCCTGTGTGTGCCTTGGCACATCCCAGAGCTGGAATTCTTTCTGATAATGGCCGTGTTCTCTCATCACAGCCAAACTTTGCTGCCTTTATAAAGGAGCTGTGTTTGCCAGGATGGCAATCGTGGTGTGTTTGCACAGAGGGCAGCGAGAACCGGGTCAGGGCTTTCCCTGCCACCCTCATTCCCACCGGTGAAGGAAATCTGGGCATGGCATTGGCTGCCCAAGCCATGTGCCCAGCAGGCACACGGAGCTGCCCAGCAGAGCAGGGGGACAAAGGGACAATGCTCCCCTCAGGAGCTTGCTTTGGGATGGCTGGCATGGCTCCCAGACTCCAGTTCCTGATCCCCAGGGATGCAGAGCCTCGGGAGCACAGTCAGCCCAGTGCAAACACAGCAGCTTGGGCCATCAGTTATCCCCAGTTAGGAAGTCTGGCTGATCCATGCCCATGGAGTTTATCTGGAGCCATCCCATGGCCTCAGTGCATTTGGGGGACAAGAGCCCCTGAAGCAGGGATGGGAGGCTCTCAGCCATTTTTTCAGGCACATGTTCTCATCTTGTCCCTTTTTATGCCTGATCCTCTCTCCCAGGGCTTTTGCCAGCCACAGGCTGGGCTCTCTACCAGCCACATTCCTTCAGGTTGACGTGGCTTTTCTTTCCTCCCTCATCCTTATCACACTGGAGTTCATGAATCATATTTCTCCTAAACCACCCAAGCGCCCCGTGGAAATCAAGCAAGACAGAGCAGAGCCAGGCCTGGGGGCTCAGGCTGCTCTTGGGGGTACAGCTCTCCTGGGGAAAGGCTCTTGCAGCCATCCAAGGAGCCATGGAGGAATAAATCCCTTTCATAAAGCTTTTATTGCTGTGCTGGCCCTCCCCAGCTTGTTTTGGCACTGCCTCCTCTCCTGGCACGCTCACCCAGTGCTGGAAGAAGGATGAGGGGGGAATTTTCTGAATATTCCTGTGGGACCAGAGGGACAAAGGGTCACTGGGGTGCTCTCCCCCACAGCTGGCAGTGGCCAATGATGACCTGCCAGGGGTTGAATGCAATGGGACAGGGATTGGGAGCACCCAGGCACTCCTTGATTTTAGACTGAGGGGTCTTTGTGATCACACTTGCTGGAATCTGATTTTAAGTCTCATTTTAGGAGTCTCCATGCAAAGCCCATTTCCCTTTAGGATCCCAGGAGCCTGTGGTCAAGAGTATATTCATTTTATCGTCATTGTGATGACTAAAGTGACCTTTATTCCTCATCTCCCTGGACAGCACAAAGGCTTTTTGATCATTCCGTCCCCTTTATCCCATTTTCCCAGAGAGTCAGAAAAGTGAGGTATAACACCAAAGCCAGCAATCCCAGAGAAAAAACTCCATCCCCATGTAAAGGACAACATGAGATCCCATGAATAAAACCTCAGTCAGGGTGAGACCTAGCAGGGAACTGCCCCATCAGATTATTTCAGTCCCCTGTGCATCTCTGAGCATCCCAGCTCCAGGGAATTCAAGCTCTAATTAAGCTCAATGACTCCTGAACACAATTTTTCAAGCACCCACGGAGGCAGGTGGCCAGGGGAAGAACCCTGCACCTGCAAGTTTTAATTGGGTGCTTGCCCCACCAAAGTTAAGCTATCTGTGTTGCTGGTGCCAAGGAGTCTGTGCCCAGCCCTGCTGCTCTTTTGGCAACCACCTTATCACCAGTCAGGGTCATGCAGCTGCTTCCCAGCATCTCCCAAGTCAGGAGGGCTGGCCAGACAAAAAAATTAAGCACATGGAAAGCCAAACATGAAGGCAGAGGTTGGAACCACCACTATGCCTTTGGATCCTCTCCCTTTTCCACTGTTACTCCTCTTACAGGAGGAAGATTTGTGTCTCATGGTGTTGTTTTGAACCCTGCCAGAGCAAGGAAAGGAGAAAACCTCCCAACACCCCCTGTTCTCACTTGCCACCGCTGATCTGTCACCCTGTGGCAAGCCCTGGCCTCCCTCAGTGCCTGCCTGGGCTGTGGTTGGGGACAAAGCCACTTCCTGCCACCTCACGTGCTTTGGGCATCTGGAGTGGGTGGCATCCCCGTGCCCAGGGGGGAAGAGGTGTCAAATCTGGAGCCCTGGGGTGCAAAGCCACTGCACCAGGTGCACCACAGAGACACCGCTGCTCAAAACCTAAATATTAGGAGGTTTTGTCACTTTTTTCAGATGTTCTTTTCCTGCTGTCCCAAGATGGAGGAGTGGGATGGGACAGGCACTTGAGATGATGCAATTCCCATCTCAACTCCTGATCAAAGCCAGACCAAAACCACCACGGCATCTCCATCCTCCTCTGGTGCTCCCCAAATCCAAGCAGCAAAGGGATCCCACAGAGTTTGGGATGGGGGGAAGCATGTGCAAGCCCAGGAGAGGAGGTGGGCTGCTGCCTTTGCTCAGCTTTTGTCCTGGCTCTTTACCACTCCCAAGCCATGCTGAGAGAAACAGTTTTAAGCAGGATGAATGAAATTGCAACACAGCAAGATTCATGGGAGTGCTGCCTCGGTCACCCGACAGTTTCATGGGAAAGTGAAATAAAAAAAAAAAAAATCAGCATGAGGCTCAAAAAGAAGAGCTGAAGGAAAAGAAAAAGCTCATGGGAAGTGTCTTGGGCCTGCCCTGTGAACCTGGGTCACACACAGAGCTGTGAGGGATGGAGGTGGAAGCCTGAATGCCCTGAGGGATCCATCCCTCAACACCTCTTGGTGACCTCACTGACTAAGGAGAGCCTGGCAGTGCCTACTGCCCAAGCTGGCACAGAGCCCTGGTTTGGAATCAGGTCCTTCATCACCACCCAAGCCTCATCCTACAAAAACACTGTCCCAAACTCACCTCCTCAAGCAGACAGGGCTTTCCCCAGCTCTATTCATGCTCCTTTTCCACAGGGAACAGCTCCTGCATCTCCCTGGCCACGTGTGGGGACCTGTACCTGTGCCAGGCTGGAAGCTGCTCCTGCCTCCCAGAAGGAGCTTAACTGTTTCTTCTATTTGCCCTGAGGGAAAGGTGGTTTGGGCACAAGTTTATGCCAGCCTGGAAAGCCATCACAACCTGCTGCCAATGAAAAATCACAGCAATTGTGCAGAAGATCACTTTTCAACATTTCTGGAGCAGCTGAAGGCAGCAAAGCAGGCTTGGAAGAGAGGAAGGCTCTTATCACATTGTCCTGTGAGCAGAAGAAACACCATTCACATCAGAAGTCATGGAAGCCAGAAACATCTCTGCTACTGTCAGTGAGCTTAAGGGAAGGTCCTGTGATAGGCTGAGAACATGAGCAAACAATGCAGGTCACTCCATAAATCCTGGCAAAATGCAGAAATCACAGCCACAACCCCACTCCAGCCCTCTGTGTGAGCCACAAGCTCTGCTCACACCAAGATCCTTCTCAGAAATTGTGACTACGTGGATTTCTGTCAGTGGAAGAGCCAAAACAGGGAAGGTTCAGAGGTTTTATTTGTGTGGGATGGGTAAGTTAAGCAAACCTAACCTAATGACCTCTTCCCTCATGCACAGCAGGCTGGAGGTTTCCCTCACTGGCAGGATGCACATGCTGTACCCAAGGCCTCAGATTTGTTTGGGTTTAGCCAAAAATGAACTCTGTAGGTCAGCAGTGCTCTGCTGGAGCAGTATGTCCCACAGCTCCCAGTCCCCTCAGGAGCAAGACCATGTTCCCAAGGAAAGGCTGCACTGGGGGAGCCCTGCCTGGTCTGGCCCACAAGGGCACAGGATTTCCCAGTTTATTCATGCCAGGCAATAAACTTTCAAGCTGAAAAGGTCATCAAAGGTGAAGTTTCACTTCATTCCCATGGGAAACACACAGCCTTGGCTTTCCATGAGGGCCTGGCTTGCTTGTTTCCTGACTGGGGCACCCAGATGGGCAGGAGGCACTTTGGAATGAGGTTGACACCTGCACCCCTCTCCAGACAACAGCTACAAAAGGGCAAAAGGACTGCAGAGCTCCTTTCAGTCATTTTTTTTCTCTGATAAAAACCCTAAGCAGACACAACTTAGCAAAGATACTGGCCAAAGCAGTTACAAGAGGCAACTCATCAGGAGAAGGATTAAAAACTCTTTTTTATTAAGTTCCCAGAGGGAAAAATCTGTTTGGACAGTGACTCCTGCTGGGAGGAACATGCAGCCAGCACAGCTATGGACCAAGCTTTGGAGAGCAGGAATGGTCCAGGAGACACTTGCTAGAAGGGGCTGCAATTACCCTGGCACCAGAATTTGCAGGGCCTTTTCCTCTTTAGAACCACGGGAGCTCAAACACCTTCTGCAGCCTGCCCAGAACAGAGCAGGTGTGAAGCACTGGGGGCTGAGCAGCCTCAGGAACAGTTACTCCCAAAATACCACAGGGTTTTCCACACTAAAGCAGCACGTTCTTGGCTCTGGCTTTTGAAAGTCTGTGGTGAGGTAGCACAGTTCAGTTTGGCACCAGCTGGAAGACAACCGTTGGCTCCTTCTGTTGGAGAGCAGCTCAAGGTATGCACGCCATGGTACCAGGGCAGCTGAGCCCAGCTTCCTGCTGGCTTTATCTCCAAACCATCAGGAAGGCACAAAACCACCATTTGCATGCCAAAACATCAGCTCTGCCTTGGCACATCCCGTTCTTCAAGGATCTTTTTAACTCTTTCCACGATGGTCCACACTTCTGCCATGGCACCCCGGCCTGCAGGGCAAGAGCAAAAGCACATGGTGAAATCCAGGGTGGGGGCAACCTAAAGAAAGTGTGTGCAGCAAAATTCCTTATCTCACCTCCTTTCTCCAGGGCATATTTCAATCCAAAATTGTGTGGTTTCAGAATCTTTCTAAAATAGTTTTTGCCTACACAAAGGACTTGAAAAATCCATACCATTCCCATGGCTCTGCCTGGGAGAAAGGACCTCCATTAGAGAAAGCTGTTGTGGATTCCCACCAGACTTCACCTGGGACTTGGAGAAGGCTGAGTGCTGGACAGAACAAAATGGAAAGGCTTTTCCTTTGGGCCTGGTTATCTGCCAGATGAACATCTAATCTATGTTGTGCTGCTGCTTTCCTTTGAGCAGTTGTAAACTCAGGTTCAGAATTTTAAAGCCTGAGATGATTAAATCACCTTGTCTAACCATGTGTGCTCAGCTCAGCACTGGGAACTGAGGCCATTCTCTCCTCTAATTTGCCTGGAGCTGAGGAAAGATGCTTCTCCCACAGGTATTTGTCTCTTAAGGAGTCTCTCTCTTGGTAGTTTATCTTGCTGGCTAATTGATCTCATAAATTACTGCTCAGCAGAAATTAGTTCTAGGAAATGTTGTTTTCATCTTTTTCAGACCTGTAAATCCCAGGATGTCTGCAGCATCTTGTGGACAAGCTGCAGGCAGATTTGGACCCTTCTGCTCTCCTAAGCTCAGGGAGAAGAGCTGCACCTGACAGGAGAAACTCCCTCTGCATGGTTTGGTAGAGCTACACCCTTCCAGAACACTTCCAAGGCCTGCCTTCTTCCTCCACCATCCACTACTCCAACACCTCTGGCAATTCAGTGCTGGATTTTGAGGTTTAGCAAAGCAAACTCTTACAGCACAGCTCAGGCCTACAGGTGGAAATCTGGGTGTACCAGGCTCTAGAAATCCAGCCAAGGATGATGAAGACAATGGCAGTGTGGAAACTATCCAGTTAAAAAACTCACTTTGGTATTGTAACTCTTTTAGCTGGACTTTCTGTCTAAACCCACACTTTAGTAAAGGAGAAAAAATAATCAGATAAAACTTGGAGGCAGTAAGGATCTGGTGCATTTCAGGTGAGACCCAACCACACAGGGTGAGGAAGAGAAACCTCCTAGAGCAAAACAAACCACAACATCAACAGACAAAACTGGTGCAAACTGAGTCTCTCCTGCACCACATGTGTGAGCTTTGCTACATGCTGCTTGTGTGGAAACCAGGGAAACCCCTGCGTGGATGGAAGCCACAAAACCAAAGTGAGTGTGGAAGAGGCTGTGGGGTGAAAGGCCTGAGAAAAGGGGAAGGGGTGAAAAAAAGTCAGTTGTGGAGACTAGTTTGGTCTTCAGAGAGATAGAATCCATTAGTGCCCTGCCATAACGTCCCTACAGGCTGCCAGGAGAAGTGCTGGTGTTTGCCATCAGGGAGATCTTGCTGGGAAGTGACTCACAAGCACAAGTGGAGTCCAGTCAGATGAGGCTGCTCCTGCCATCCCTGCATCCCTCTCCTCCAAGCTCCTTCAGGAGTTTGCTCTCACAGCTGAGACAGCTGAGCTGGACACGAAGAAATTTGATGTCATCATGTCTAAAATCCCAGTGGAACGCTAATCATCTAGGATATTTCAACTGATGGCTCAGTTACTTGACTACACTTACCTAACTGTAAATATTTTTTAGTTTTCAGTTCCAAAAGTACAAATGCACGGAGGCATTGCACCTACCTAAGGATTCCAAAACCAAGCCAGCCTAGAATTTAACCACAAGGGACATTTTAACAGCCTGTCTTTGTCACAGACTCTTTATTGGACTGACAGGGTGGTTAAAATCCTGCTGGAGCCAGGGCTGTTACATAGAAATAGGTGCAGGCTCTGGCTGTAACTAAGGCACATTTTACAGAGATCTGCCCAATGAAATTAAAAAAAAAAAGCAAATCAATTCATCCAAGTGGTTTGTATCAAAACCCTTCCCAAAAGTCAAAATACCTCTGAGCAAGCTACTAAAACTCAAATGAGAGTATTATTTCTTAGCACTGCAAGCTAAATGTATTCAGTCTGCACTTCCTCCACACCCCTCTTTCACTTCACAGAACTCTGGTGTCAAAACCCCAAATCACAGCTTGTTTGGGAGGCTGAAAAGTAACCAAGGCAACAGCAACAAATGTTAAATGTGTGTCCAGCTACTCCCCCAGCCACATCTGCAGAGGCCTTTTCTCACTGTCTGCACTCAGGGACAAGATTTAATCCCAAAGATGGAGCTGAGGTGTCACGGACATATTTTATGAAAAATCCTTTTGCTAGGATCTTTTTCTCCTGAGAAGCTGAGAGGCCTGAAATGTAAACAATAATTATCTGCTGCTGTGGAATGCAACAGGTGCATCTTTGATTGGTCTCATGTGGCTTTTTTTAATTAATGGCCAATCACAGTCCAGCTGTCTCAGACTCCCTGGTCAGTCACAAGATTTTATTATCATTCCTTTCTATTCCTTGCTAGCCTTCTGATGAAATCCTTTCTTCTATTCTTTTAGTATAGTTTTAATATATCATTTTCTTTTAGTATAATAAAAAATATATATAATAAAATATATAATAAAATATATAATAAAACAATAAATCAGCCTTCTGAAACATGGAGACAAGATTCCCATCTCTTCCCTCATCCTGGGACCCCTGCAAACACAGCTACACTGAGAAACTGAGGCACAATGAAAACAGCCCTCAGTCCCAGCAGAGGGCAAAGTCAGAACACCCAAATCCCAGGCTGGTAAATCTTGCCACAGGAACCTCCCTTCTCTTTGATGTCCTTTCCTCCTGAATGAGCATCTCTCTTCAGTATCAGGCTCAGCTGGAAGCTCTTAAGGCTATTTAAAAATTAATGACAAGGGATAACACAGGGCAAAGCTTCAGCTTGTTTGTACAAACCGTGGCAGTTCAACATCTCTGTGGCCACACAGCAAAAGGCAGCACATCCCTCCCAGGACAGGGCAGGAAAAGGACTGACCTTCATCTCCACACACCAGTTTCTTCACCACACAGGGGATCTCCGTGTAGCCAAAGGCCTTGAGCTGCTCCACGTGGCGAGCAGTGATGGGGTGCTCCCACATGGCCGTGTTCATGGCTGGGCAGAAGAGCAGCGGCTTGCTCAGGTCCCACGCGCGGATCACACACGTCTGCAGGAGAAGCCATGGCAGGGCTGGGATCCCCTCACTCCTTCCCATCCCTCTGCTGCACCTTTCCAGCCTGGCTGTTGTTTTGTCAGCACAGCTGGACTAACCCATGGGCTGGGATCTCCTCACTCCTTCCCATCCCTCTGCTGCACCTTTCCAGCCTGGCTGTTTTATCAGCACAGCTGGGCTAACCCATGGGCTGGGATCCCCTCACTCCTTCCCATCCCTCTGCTGCACCTTTCCAGCCTGGCTGTTTTGTCAGCACAGCTGGACTAACCCATGTGTTGCCTGATTGATAAATGACACAAAACTCGGATAAGTTTTGTGGGTGCTTTATTAAGGGCCCGGGGAGCTGGTGGACTAACGTCCCTAAAACCCGAGCCCCCAATTTCACGTATGGGTGCTTCCCTTTTTATACATGTGATTCATAACAAGGTCTCCAAGAAACAGTTCCCCTTGCCTAGCCACAGACCCCTTGTGATACATTCCTTAGTTCACAAACAAAATCATAAATCGTCTGCTTATCCTATTCTAAGAGCATTGTATGCTGCCTCCAGACAGGTTAGCATTCTTACTTTGCTGCACTAGTTTAAATATTTATTAAATCCCTAAGACTACCTGCCAGGTTACACACAAAACCCAACACACACTATCAACGGCTACAAAACTGCTTTTAACAAACCAATTCACACACAACTCATAACTGAACTATAATTAAACATTTTGCTAAATTTCATTTCTTTTCCAACACATGGGCTGGGATGAATTTGTAGCACATTCCAGCCAAGCTCATCTCTGACAGGCAGGAAAGATGAGGGAGGCCAGGCAGAGGATAAATCCCACCCCGCTCCAGGCAGCAGCCCAGGCTGGAGCAAAGCAAGCTGGAAGAGGATGTGTACAGACTGTGAGATACAGAGGAGCTGAGAGGTGGCCACAGATCTTACTGACTACAAAGACACCCCCAGGGCAACACTTCAGATAACAAAGCTGAACACTGAAAGTTGGCAATGAGTCTTTCTGACATGAAATGCCAGCTGGATCCATTACTCTCTGTAAGGGAAGCAGTGCTGCTTCCAGGATACAACAGAGCACGAGCACATATGGGCTGCTGCAGGAGATGCTGGCAGGTTACAAGGCATCTGGCAGCTCCTGTGTGCTACAGGCAATCAAATCTGACTCCTCAGCACTTCCAGATAACCCAGGACCACCTCAGCCCCTTGGAAAGATAAATGCTGGTTGTTCTTAGTGCAATGTCCATTGGGCTCCCCAGGCCTTGTAGCATTCAAACAAAGGAGCTTCCAAGGGAGCAGCTCTGATCACAGAGTCCTCACAGGAACCCTGCCCATCCTCTTTTGTACCCTGTGACTTCAACCCTTCCCAGCACAAGGAAATCTGATGGAATCTGTTCTGAACTCCCAACCAGCACCTCCAGCACTCACTTCCCTTTCCTGGAGCTGCCTCTTCCCTTCACAAGGCTCTCAAAGATTGGCAGGAGCCTGTGAAGCCACAGATCCCTGACATGCATCCTGAGCTCTTCCCTCAGCACACCCACAAGGGACCCAGAAGGACAAGACATTGCTTGTCCCTCCCACAGCTCCTTCTGGCTTCTCTCAGACCCCCAGTGATCTGCTCTGGGTGGATTTTGTTCATTTATATGCACTTCTTACCCAAAAGGCTGTAGGTCACGCAGATCTGCAGTTTCCTGAGATCTTTTGTGTGGTTAATGCCTGGCCACAAACTATTCAGCCCCACTGAAGGTCCCCAGCACCCAACAAAGAAGCACACTCCCTTTAAATACACTTTCTGATTAGGCTGAAGAGCTCAATAGCCCTTTAAATACCAAAAAACAAGCCTGAACAAGCAAAATCCTCTGTAGCTGAGGCTGGGAGGTAAGTGGGCATGAGCATGTTTGAAAGTCTGTGCTATGTTAGGTGAGGGAGGTGGTGAAGTAGCAGGAAGTAAACAGTTTTATCTGATCTCACAGGTGTCTTTCCAGATTGCATTGAAAAAAATGTAGAGGAACTCAAAAGGGAGTGTGAGTGTGTTTGTGTGTACGAGTGACAGAGAGAGAGAATGGAGGCACAAAGAAATACCACCCTCCAGAAAAAGCAGGGAACACAAAGCGGGGCTGGGAAACGAGATGAGAGACTGAGAGAGCTGAGGAATGGGAATGGATTTCAGGGAAGGAAGAAGGAGCAGAGGAACCATGGTGGGGAAGAGAGACAAGCAGATGAAAGGGGAGCAGAACGTGCAAATCTCACTGTTGGCGATGCTGCAGAAGCACCAAGGCTCCATGGAAGCAAGGTCAGGCAGTGCTGAGGGGTGGCAGCAGCGCAGGCAGAGCCTGGGTACTCACCAGCAGGTTGTCACAGATGCCATTGGCGACCTTTGCCAGCGTGTTGGCATCCAGGGGTGCCACCACCATGAGGTCAGCCCAGCGCCGGAGCTCGATGTGCAGGACGGGGTCCGAGCGGCCCTTCCACAGCTGTGGGGGGACACCAAACCCTCACACTCCTCATCCATCCCACCCAGGAACCACAACTCCTGTGGAATTCCTGTGGGATTATGCTTATGGAAATTGTGGGATGGCAGTGGATTGGTGGATGGGGGGTCCTTTCCCCACAAGACAATTCCCACATGTGACAACCACAGCAAAGAGCTGTCCCCATCCATGGCATTCCTTAGCTTTGTAATTATTCCTAAGAGCTCCATCCCTCAGGCCCAAATCAGGGTACATTTCCTGGAGAACCCATGTAATTTATAATTTTCACATAGAAGTGAAGCTGCCCACTGGTTTCTCACAAGGTACAGACCCCTAAATGAACATGTGACTTTTAATTAGGATACACAACCCTACTCACACTCAAAGCAGCAAAGGGAACCCTCCTAAGTCCTGCAGGGACAGTGTCCTGTTGCCTTTCTCCATGATGGATGAGGTTTATCCAGGTTTTTGGCACTTCTCTACTCTCTCAACTCTTTGAATCACAGAATGGTTTGGGCTGGGAGGGACCTTAGAACTCACCTTGTCCCATGGGCAGGGACACCTTCCACTTGACCAGGTTGCTCCAAGGCCCATCCCAGCCCTGAACACTTCCAGGGATGGGGCAGCCACAGCTTCTCCTTGACACACTCTTTAATGAATATTTCTATTATCTCTAAAGCCCTGAATTGCTCAAGAGAATCCTGGTTTTAAGAGATTATTTAACTGGGAAATAGCCCTGAGAAGCAGCAAACAGCATCAGGTGCTTATTCCCCAGAGGAGACCCAACCACAGGCCAGCATGGGCTGTGTCAGGGCCACAAACTGCTCCTCCTCTGAGTCACGGGAAGCCACAACAAAAAGGCAGCACCTGAAAAGCTGGGGCTTCCTGAACACCTTTCCACCTCCTCCACTCACTTCTGTCCTTTCTGGTCCTGTTATTGTCAGAGTGAAGGATCTCACAAAGAGATGCTGAGCAGGCTGTCACACTGAGCCCAGAGAAGGCCATCAAGCTGGTCAGAGGGATGGAGCAGCTCTCCCATGAGGAAAGGCTGACAGAGCTGGCAGTGTTCAGCCTGGAGAAGAGAAGGAAGGCTTTGGGATGACCTAATTGTGTCCTGCCAGTGCCTGAAGGAGCCAGCAAGATGGAGGGAGGCTATTTACAAGGACCTGGAGCAACAGAGCAAGGGGAAATGGGTTTCAGCTGCCAGAGGGCAGGGTTAGATATTGGGATATTGGAAGAAAATGTTCCCTGTGAGGGTGCTGAAGACCTGGAACAGGTTGCCCTGAGAATCTGTGGCTGCACCATCCCTGGAAATGTTCCAGGCCAGGTTGGATGGGGCTTGGAGCAACCTGGTATAGTGAGTGGAAGGTGTCCCTGCTCATGGCAGAGGGTGGAACTGGATGAGCATGAGGTCCCTTCCAACCCAAACCATTCTGTGATTATTTCCCACCACAAGGGCTCTGTGCCTGCTCTCCAGTGTGCCAGCAGACCTCAAAGCCTGACCTGCAGCCCTTCCATCACCCCACTTCCTCAGAAACAACTGCCTGAGGCTGTAGCACCTTGGGATCCAGTAAGTACCAACCAATCCATAAGACCAGCAAGAAAGTTTCCTGGCTGTTGTCACTGGGCGTGTTTCTATCCACTTAAAAGTGATGCTGATGTGTGAGCAGGAATAGGGGTAAGGAGAGAGCACCTTGTGCTCAGACAGCACTGCAAAGCAGGGATGAAATGTATGGAAAAACAAATCTTGATGCTTGTACAACAAACCTCTTCATACCCAAGGACTCTCAAAGTGTGTCAGTAAAACTGCAGTCAGGGAGTTTTTACTGTTTCACAGGGAGCAGAGATGTTCACAGCTCTGACAGCTGAGCTAAGGAGAACGAAGCTGCTGCCTGTGTGACAAGTATGACTCATGACAAGCACCAAACTCGCTCACCATGGCTCTGCAGTGGCTGTCTTGACATTTCCTGACACTCAGAGCAGCTGAGCCCAGGGTGGAGAGAGTCCACTCTGCCCTTCCTGCCTGCTGCAGGACAAAATCCTGCACTGCATCAGGGCAGCCTCTCTCTTCCTCCTCCTTTACAGCACGTTCTTCAAAAGCCACATTCCAAACTAGACCAAGGAGTGAGCCTTGGCTCAGGTTTAAAAAAAGAACTAAGTGTGGTTTCTTGCAAGAAAACTCAAGAGGAATGTTTCTATTTGCATGGACAACTCACCTGCCACTCCTCTTCATCACCATAGAGGGCCACAGGAATCTCCTGGGCATTGTAGAAATGTTTTGCTCTCTCAGTAGTGACCACCTTCACCTCGAGCTAAGCAGAAAGAAAAAACCACTGGTTAGACTTGAGGAGAATGCTGAAGGTTTTGGGGCTTCTCAGAGAACCTTCCCTATTCACAGCTGAAATGCCAGGCCACCACAGGCATCTGAAGGAGCCAGAAACTCATTTCATGTCTACCTAAAAAAGAGAAATCCTCACCTGCCAAGCACAAGGGAAAACTTCTGTGCAGCTGTGTCCATAGCACAGGGTTTCTGTGCAGACTGAGTGAACACATGAGGGTTCTGTCTGAAATCTCAGATAAACCTGCAAAGCCACTGGAACCTTCATTTGTTGGGGAAAGCCTATCCCATCCTTCAGGTGTTTATCTGGCACACACTTACAAAAGGTGCTAAGGTGAACCTCTTGTTTCCTCCTGCAGAAATCTCCCCAAGTGGAAAATTTTCTGTTTTCCATGTGTCCTGCAGCTCTGATAATGTTGCCAACAG
Source organism: Melospiza georgiana (assembly GCF_028018845.1). Classification (NCBI taxonomy): domain Eukaryota; kingdom Metazoa; phylum Chordata; class Aves; order Passeriformes; family Passerellidae; genus Melospiza; species Melospiza georgiana. The sequence goes on along the minus strand of NC_080442.1, from coordinate 3,948,686 downwards.
CTCCTGCCACAGGCAGTGAACCAGAGGTGTCCTCCACATGTCAGGGTCAGCCAGTGCCAGCTCTGCATGCCCTGACAGCCCATGTGGGACATGGAGCTGAATTTCCAGCTGCAATTCCTCCCAAGGGTGTTCCTTAAACCCATCAACATCAAAACACATGGATGGAGCACTCTGAAGAGTGGTAATGAGGAAGATGAACCTCAGGCTGCTGATTACAGTGAAAAATATCCCTTTTCCATGGTATTGGCTACTACCTGCTCCTTCCAGCAACTCCCAGAAGCCACTGCATGGTTCCATTGATCTGACAGTGAGATGGGGAGAAATCAGCCCCACCAGCAGCTCCTTCCTATCAGAAAACAGTGCCTTGAGGAGGCACTTGGTGTGTGCACTCCTTGCTACAATCAACTGCTGGAAACCTCCAAGCTCCAAGAAATTCTCTGCAACAGCAGCAGTGATGTGTCAGAGCACATGAATCCAGCTCCCAGCACCATTTATTCCACTGGGAACCAGGCAGGGTTGGCTCCTTACATCCTATGAGATTAGAATAACAGCTGGGAGCAGTGGAAAACCCCAGCCTCAGCATATTGTGCCCACTGGTAATTTCCCCCAATTTCTGAAGGATAATACAGCTGCACAACACATTTTTGGTACTGTACATTTGCTTTTCTGCCTCTTCTAAATGTCTGTTTTTCTTGAAACACCCCTGACTGGGAATGCCAGGTGTTCAGAGTGTTTTTGAGCATGAAGATCACACTCCCAGGCATTAGCTAACTGTATTATTTCCATGCTACCCTCACCTCACAGGAAGCTGCTCGAGCCAAGCAGTGACACCCACAAAGGTGCTATCGCTGCGCCGCAGGCTCCGGGCGAGGTGTTAACCTCAGTCTGCAAAAAATTTATTTCATTATTTCTTTATCTGGGGGGTTTGAAGGCCACTGTGCAGTCTGAAGGAGATGGCTGCTCTCTGAAATGCTGCCATTGAAAAAAATATTTCTTTCTTCCAAGCACAAGCCCACAACTAGGGAAGAGTTCTGGCTGTCGAGTGCTGCATTCAACCATTCCAGGCCAGAACGTTGCAGAGGGATGTTGAAGGAGTCTGAGTGCTGAAATCCCACCAGCCCCCCAAAAAAGTTGTTCTGTGAGTTAAATATTCTCCCTAATGAAGGTTTTCTGCTGGGGTGGGCTCCTGGTTCCCTCAAGTCCCTCCAGGTAGACTGGGAAGAGCCCAGTGTTCTCAGGATTACCTCAGCCTGCATAGTTTATTCTGTTTATCTGGCACACCCTCTGTTTGCCTGTGGATATCTTCAACAGCAAAGGCAGTTTGGCCACACTCAAACTCCCTCACTGCAGACAGTTTAGATTAGTTAAAGGGCTCTGGCTTAAGCCAAATATCCAAAACAAACTTTACCACAAAGCCCATGTTCAGGCAACACTGCTGGTCTCTGATAAAAGATTGTCCTGGCACAGCCCTTTCAGGGGAAGGAGGTGCACGTGGTTATTTTATTTTTTAATGGTTTTCTCAGATCTGACAGCAAAATCTTTCCAGACAGCCTGAGCACACGAGCTCCTCTGTTAAATGGCACCTACAGCCTGAGGCAGCACAAGGAAGTGACAGGGTGGGATTTAAACCTGAAGTCCAGGTGACATCCTGGAGTTTCAAGAGCAAAACATTTTGCCCACCAAAAAGTCCTTGCCTTTCTTTAAGCTAAGATCACAGATTGGTTTGGATTAGAAAGGAAATCAAAGGTGTTCCAGTGCCACCCCCTGCCATGGCAGGGACACCTTCCACTATCCCAGGGAGCTCCAAGCCCTGTCCAGCTTGGCCTGGGACACTTCCAGGATAAGTCAAGGACAATTCAAGCAAAAGGCAGTGAGCTGTCACATCCCCTGGCACCCTTGAGGAGGTGTTAAAGCTTAATGAGCAGCAAAATCACACTGCCAAGTCGTTCACCACAGAGCATTTCAGGCAAAACATCCATTTAAACTAACCACCCTGGCTGCAAGCCTGTGACCACATCTCCTCTGGTATCAAAGCCATGTTCTGCTCCTGCCCTGCCTGCTTTGTAAAGCTCTGCTCCAGCAGTAAAGGAATCGATGCAACAGCCTGGTACAGCATCAATAAATGCCATGGCAAAGTTACACTGACTCAGCAGGCTTGAAATCAGAGCAGAAATGAGTAAATAACTTTGATAAATAAGCTTTTATAAACTCCTGGATGTCTCACTTTTGCTTTTTCTGCCCTAAAACCAGTGACCACAAAGTCTGCACTGGATGTCACAGACCTCTGGGGCTGCACAGAGAGTTGGAGTGCAGCTGTCTGCAGCTTTTAATTATGAAACAAACACTCAGAGAGAAGCAAAAGGGTTTGAGCCATGTTCCTACCACGGGTCATTTGCACAGAAGGATGTCCCAAGCTCCAGGAGCAAAGGAAAATGGACAATAGCCAAGCTAATCCAAGAGGGAGAGGATTAGAAGATCTCTATCTCTGGCTCTGGGCTGGTCACCCCACTCCTTAATGTCATTTTTCTTTGTCTTTATTTCAGGCTGGGACCTTTGACCTCACTAACCACATCAGGCCAAGTCATAAATTAACTGAGGCCTCCCTTTGCCTCACCTCCAGCTCCCTTCCCAGCCTGGGTGACAACACCAACCAGATAAAGCAGCACCTCCTCTGCCTCTACTGACTGTTCCCACAGAGGTGCAGCCTCCCAAAGGAAATTCATGCAGCAATCTCACCAATAAATCTGCACATTTCAGTGCACCCCTCTTGCCCCTGCCACTCTGTTCTTTCACTGCTCCAAAATATTTCTTCTTTTTCTGAAAGCCTGAAAGTTTTTTTTATGTTTAACTTGATCCTACAGCAAAATTAGCACATTTTCCTCCCCGATCAGGCACCAGTGGCCCCTGCTGGGCACCTCTGTTATTCCAGACAACAAACAGTAAAAAAATACTACACAAATACATAGAGAAACTTGTGTTCTCCATTTCTGCTTTTACAAGGTCTGTTTTCCCTTTCTGGATCACATTTGGAAAAGCCATATCCCACCCATGGAAAACTGCAATACCCTGGAGATTTCAAGTTTCAGAAGCATCACCTCTGTCTGCAATCACGTTTGATAACTTGACTGACAAGGACAAACTCCAGAAAAAACCAAAACACCCAAAGCAAAGATTGTTTCAAGGATGAAATAGTAAGAAAGAAAAAAAAAATTTTAAAAACAGGTGGAACCCTCCTCACAGAGATGTTTGAACTAAGAGGCCCCCAATGAGGAACTTATTTCAGCAGAAAGCAGAGTGAGCCCTCCCCAAAACCAGGGTAACTCCAACTCCAGCAAAAGCTTCACTCACCGCGGGGATTTTCAGCAATTCTGCCACCAGCAGGGGCAGCTTGAGGGCAGCCACGCTTCCAGTGACTCCCAGCAGCACGTGGAACTTTCCCTGTGCCACAGATGAGCTGCTGCTTCCTGCAGGAATGCCTGGCTCTGGCAGGGAGATGGGCTCCATGCTCCAGTCCAGCTGTGCAGGCACAGGGAAACAAAGACACTGGGCTAACACAGCTCCAACCCCAACACATCCCCAAAAAGGGGGATCTGCCCTGGATCCTGCAGGGCCCACAAAGATGGGATGGCTCTGGGTCACCCCCAAATGTCACCCATCCCACAGGGATTACAGAACTTTAAGGGCAGCTCAATGTGGAATTACATTTTTCTCTCAGATACTGGGAAACAGACTCCTCAAACTTGAGCAGAGAGGCCACAAAATCACCCTGGTAAAGTTCATACCCTCCAAAATTAACACTCCCACGTGCTGAATTTAGGGCAGATAAATAAATCAATTTGGGATAAAATTTTACAGCAAGTTCTCTAAAGGCAAACAAACCCCTGCTGAGATGCTTTCCCTCTGCACTCTCTGGTGATTAATAAATGCACAGAGATGTCTTAATAATTAAAAATGTGGGGCCTCACTGCATGCAAAGCCATCTTGTATTAACAGCAGCACGAGAAATAATTCCCTAGCAGATCTAATTCAGCTCTGCTGCTTCCTCCTGGCCTCCCCATGCTGCTGCCACACTGATAAAAAACAGAAATCAATGTTTTGGTGAGGAAAATGACACAAGTATCTCAAATATAATCAATTAATAATTAAGCAGCAAAGAGCAAATTCAGTTCTTGAAAAATCACTGCATCCAGTGAAGTTTGTTCCATTTTAGTGATGTCTTTGTTGTTCAAAGTGGAATTACTTTGGGTGGAAAGAAGATGGACGCAGGCTGTCCTGATTTTGGGGAGAATTTGGAGGTTAGAGAGAGGAATTTCACAGCTTGGTTTGGGTTGGAAGGGAAATTAAAGTGACCAAACCCCATCCCCTGCCATGGGCAGGGACACTTTCCCCTAAAAACCCAATTCCAGCTTTGCTGATTAGCAGGGGTAATTAAGAGGTGGCAGGACATTGGCTGAGAGATTTTAAAGCTACCACCATGCTTTGCATATTTATCTATATCTAATTAAAATCAGATTATTATTATTTATAAATAATTTCCGTTATTATTTAAAGCATCCCTAGGATGTTCTCAAAGCGTCCACAATTAATTCCACCAAAGCATTCACAAATTAAGGGTAATTAAGAGGTGAGGAAATGTAGCAGGACATTGGCTGAGAGATTTTAATGCTATCACCATGCTTCACATATTTATCTATATCTAATTAAAATCAGATTATTATGATGATAATTTATAAATAATTAAAATTATTATCTATTTAAAGCACCCTTAGGATGTTTCCAATTAATTCCACTGAAGCATCTACAAATTAAAGCCTGGGTATTAAAAAGTAAATTTTTAAGCAGGAAATTTTCAAAATGCTTATAAATTACAAGGATAAAAAGGATAAAAATGATAAAATTATAGAACAATTATTAAAATGGTAAAATAATGATAAATACGGTAAAACAACGATAAAAAGTGAAAATTTTAAATGGTACAAATGTAAAAATAGCGGCAAAAATAGCAAAATAGTGGTAAAAATATAAAATAACGGCAAAATATTATAGCAAAAGCTGTGTGTATAATAATATATGTAACATAACGATAAAAAAAAGTGCTGGGGCGCGGTTTCCTCTTACCCAAACACACCTGTGGGGAAGCAGCCACCAGAAAACAAGCAATTTACAGGCCCTTCAGGGTTCATTAAATCGACTTTTAATGCGGCAGCGGTGCTGAAAAAGGCTCCAAAAGGCCGCACAGCAGCACCGAGAAGCCACAGGGGCCCCCAGAAGGTGACAAACAGCGCCCCGATACCGCTCCGGGCAGGGCCGGGAGGGGAGCGGGGCCGTGAGGGCAGCGGGGGGACCGGAAATGCGGGGTGCGGGGAATCGGACACACACAGCGCTGATTGGTGCGCGCTGCTCCCGCCCTCGGCGCTGATTGGTGGGCGCTACCCCGCCCTCAGCGCTGATTGGTGCTGCTCCCGCCCTCAGCGCGGATTCTTGCGCGCTGCTCCCGTCCTCAGCGCTGATTCATGCGCGCTGCTCCCGGACTCAGCGCTGATTGGTGCGCACTACTCCCGCCCTCAGCGCTGATTGGTGCGCACCACTCCTGCCCTCGATACTGATTGGTGCGCGCAGCGCGCGCGGCCAGCGGGGGGAAGGGGTGTCATGGCGGCCCCTCACGGTCCCGTCCCGGGTTATGGCGGCAGTGCTGCTACCCGGGAGGGTTCTGTGCCACTCTGTGCCCCAGTCGTGCCCACGCGGCGGATCTCGCCAAGGGCAAGCGGGTGGCTTCAGGCTGCTCAGGAAGCAGTCTTAACTGGGATTGTGGCAAGGTTTTGGAATGTAACAAAAGCCAAAGAAACTCGGTGTAGAAGTCGTGTGGGGAACGGGGTAGAGGAGAGGGCCTGAGGGCCCCTCAAGTGACAGGGGTGATATCTGAGCTTGGAAAGTGCTAGAGAACAGGAGTGAAACCTTTCCTATGGGATTCAGGGCAGCCACACAGAGCTGGCAGGGGAAAGTGCATTAAAGGACCGAGTGTTCATTGTCTGAGCCACAGACAGGATGAGGGGAATGGCTTCTCATGCCAGAGGGCAGGGTTGGGTGGGATACTGGGAAGGAATTGTGCCCTGGCACAGGCTGCCCTATGGCTGCCCCTGGATCCCTGGAAGTGTCCAGGGCCAGGCTGGACAGGGCTTGGAGCAGCCTGGGACAGTGGAAGGTGTCTCTGCTGGAGGAGCTGTAAGGTCCCTTCCCACCCAAACCACCCCATGATTATGTGGGCACGACAGATCTGGGGCAGCCCGTGGTGCCCAGCCCTGTGCAGATCCAGCTCAAAAGCAGCACTTATTTGGACATCTCTCTGATATTGGCTACAAACTAGCAGCAAGGCCAGCAAGAGGCAGAGAGAGCTGTGCCCTGCAGGATGTAGAAGGTGACAGGGACGCCTCAGGAGAAGCCCAGGTGTGTTTTATGAGAAGCCTCTTGCCCAGCAGCAGGAACAGCCCATCTCTCCCACCCTGTGGGCTTCAGGAGCACCACACTTTGATCACACCCACATCAGCCCCATCTGGAGCAGGGACAGCTTACAAATAACCGAGGTGAGAACCAGGGGTCAAGTTTCCCACCAGGCTGGAGCCACGGGGGGCGGGGGCCACATTTCAGCGCTCACACACTCAGGAGACACATCGGAGAGGAGGGTTAGGTGCTGAAGCAATGTCTGTTAGTTACAGCTCGTTACAGTTATTATTGATGCATCTTATTGTCAATGCAAGAGGTGAAGTCACTTAATCCATCATTTCTCAGACACGGATGACAGAGCACGTGGTTTGGCAGAGTAAGTTTTAGGCGAGCTAGAAATGGATTGCACAATATTTAAACCTGATTAAGTACATAATAGGCTTAGCAAAGGATTACTTTTCTCCTGACATTTTATACATAAATATATACACACACACACACACAGAGACAGGCATTTTATCAGTAGCTGCATTTTAGTCTGGTCAAGAGACAACTGCCTATTGCAGAATGACTGGAGTGACACCCTTAAAAAGGAAACTAGTCTTGGTGTGCTTTGCTGGAGAAGAGAAGGTCCTTTTTGGGGTGATTCTCAGGGGTAGGGGTCACATCCAAGCATCACTGGAGGGCTGGAGGGGACACATACGGGGCTGGGACTCGCACAGTCCTGGCTGGTGGCACACTGAGCTCCTTCCCTGTGCCCGGCAGGAGATACTGGAGCCAAAGGGCTGGATTGGATTCTGTTTGGGCTGCTTTTCGAGGACTTGGAGAAAAATTTGGCTTATTTAAAGTGCATTTAGAGTTGAAAAGCATCTCAGAGAAGTAGCTTTCCCTACTCCTGCCCTGCAGCATCCATCCCATTTATGCTCCCACTCATAATCTTTTCCAGTCACCTTCTCCAAGAAGTGTTGGTCTGAGCTCAGCTGCCTCCTGCTAGCGTGCAGGATCATTATTTACTGTTCAACATCCCCAAACTGGGCAGGGATTCAGGCCTGACAGGGATTTCTGCACCAGGAAAACAGAGGGCCACATCTCACCATGCTTTTCAGGAGTGCAAGTGAGCAGGAGTCCCTCCCTCCAGCCTGGAGGTTTCCTTAAGAGACTTAAATTAGCACAAACCTCCAAAGCTAACGGGGACAAACCTTGGCCTGGCTATTTCCATGAGCAGGGAGACTGCTTGGATGTGCTGGGATTTGGGGTGGCAAGATTTGACCCGCAGCCTTGCCCAAGTGTCAGTCCTCTGAGGAACGCTCTGTGGCTTTTACAGCTGCTTTTCACAACAGAAGCCTTTCAAAAGAACAGACTCAGGATGCAGAATCTGGAATGGGATGGTTGTATCCCACAGGGAAAACCTGTCCTTGCTCCCCAACACACACACACGTGCACACACACACACACACTGGTCCTCCACGTTGAAGTGTAAACTACTCACAACACCACACACTGAGAGAAGTTGTAGATCCTGAGCCAGGGTGTAGATTAGGAATCTCTTGGCTTCCAGCATATCAACAGCAGGATTGAGGGTTTCTTATATTTTTTCCCCTTTTTTTTTTTTTCTTTTTTTTTTTTTAAATCCTAAATCAGCCAGCCACCTGCTAGTTAAAAAGCAAAAGAAAAAAGGAGAATTCCCAGGATTGCTTGCCCTTGCTGAGACAGTGGCAAGTGGCTGGACACTACCAACTGAAAGAGAAAACTCACACACGTGAAAAACCCGAGGTTTGGGGCTTATTCCAAGAGGGAAGATGGGTGCTGGTTGCTCTTTTTCCCTTTTTGGGGGCATGGGGGGGCTTTTGGCTGATGAGGTTCTAACATACACCTATCACCACAGTAATTGAAAAACCACCACCGTACACTATTCCACAGGGAAAAAGAAGACACGTGAACGGACACTGACTACCACGCACAACAAGAGCCCTGCAGGTCAACTCACGGCCTCTTCAGAACGAAAAAGAAAGGAGAAAAGAAGAGCTCAAGACAAGAAAAACAGGAAAAAAAAAAAAAAAGGAAAGAAAAAAAATCCCAAAGGATCTCGTTACAAAGACGGGAAAAGAACCACCATTATGGTACACTCTGACTTGCTGAGACAGCTGCAGAAACTCAGGCTCAGGCTTCCTCCTCCCTTTTTCCCCCCACCCCAGCTCTTCCTCCCGAGGACAGAGTCCCGCTGCTGCTCACATCTCGTTGGAGTAGGTGTAGTTGGGGGTGGCCGAGTACTGCGTCTCGTGCTGCATCATGGCGCCCTGCGCCGCCCCCATGGCCGCGTTCTGCGCCGCCTGCTGCACGTGGGGGTTCTTCCAGGCCCCCGTGGTCCACTCCTCCTGCGCTTTGCTGAAGCTCCCGCCGCTGCCCCGGTAAAATTTGTGCACCTGCAGGGGAAATCCAGAAAAAATCCGAGCGCCTGCGGCCGGCACGGAGCTCCCAAGATGGCAGCAGGGCCACCCAAAGCCACGTGGAACCCCTGTTCTTGCTGCCATACCATGGTGAGAGCGATGAAGGAGAAGACTGCCATGGCTGTGAAGAGCACGGTGGGGATCAGCATCACCACAGCCGAGCCCACGTTGGTCCCAAAGAAGGAAATGGCTGCAATCCAGCCACTGCAAGGAGATGGAAACAATTGGTTCATTCACCAGCTCTCCCAGACTGCCAGCAGCCCTCCCAGCTCCTCAAACCATCTTCACCAAGGAGAGAACCAGTAAGGACACTAAAACACCACAGTGACCACCCTTGTACCCAGCACAGCAGCATTTTCCTTACCAGACCCCCCATCCAGGGATCCCCACTGCCTGGATAATGCTGATCACCAGCTGGGCCATGAAGGTGAAGAAGAAGGCCATGAAGCTGAAGGAGCTGTCTGTCCTGCAAGAGAAGGTTCAGTCACTCCTGCACCTCCATCCCCATTGCACTCCAAGGCAAGGGAGATGCTCTGACGTATCAGACCTGGCCGTGGTTTAGCAGGAGGGTGATGGAAAGAAAAATTAAAGGCAAAGGAGAAACTGCAAGAGGCTGGAGGTGGTCAAGGGGCACCTGGGATAGCCACAGGGCACCAGACCCTCCCTATGGCTCAGTCAGCTGGGCTTGAGGACATCTGTGTTGGGACACGGCTTGAGGACATCTGTGTTGGGACATGGCTTGAGGACATCTGTGTTGGAACATGACTTTCAGCCCACACCACCCCACATGGGGAATAAATACACCCCTAGTTCTCTAGATTTGGGGACTGACCTCAGCACCACGGGTAATCTGTACAAACACCTCGAGGATTCATGGAAAAATAGAAGAGATGCCGTGGGGATGAGAGGGAAAGTGGCACCCCAGCTGCATCCTCACCACTGTCCCCCAGAGGCACAAGGAAAGTATCCTTACATCACCTGATGGGGGGTTTGGCCCCCAGGAAATCCCAGACACTCTGGTTTTGAAGGTTAGAAACTAAAGCTAAAGGGCTGCACAGAAATGAATGCCCCCAATTAGTCAGGCAATGCCCCAAGCTAAACACTGACCGTTTATGAAGGAAAACAATGCAGAAAGAAGCCAGGCTCAGGTGCAACCACTTACTTGAAAGCTTTGTAAATAGGTCTAAACCAGCAGACATAGGAGCAGGGCGTAAAGAGAATGAGCCAGAGAATTGCCAGTCCAAAATTTACAGCTCCGCCGCCTCCAATGAGCCACGCGAGGCAGCCCACGAGATTCACCGCCAGGGTGATGCTGTTCACTGCAAACACACACACACACACAGAGCAGAGTAGCACGGATGCAAGGGTGGCACTGAGACACCAAGGACCCCGACCCCAGGGATGTGGCCTCAGAGTCCTGCCCTAGCTGGATTTCTCTTAAATTAAGCTGGGAGCACATTCCCAGGCTGGCTGGGCCGAGGGGGGTCAGGTCTCAGCTGAGTGTAACAGGAGGAAAATCAATGTATCACTCAGAGTTAATTCCCTGAGCAGTTCCTGGGCTCTGAAGATTGGCAGGAGTTGCATCCTCCTGCTCCTATCGAGCCAGGACACATTTCCACTAACAGAAGGAGGAAAATTGTGATGAAGTTTCTTGCTTGCTCCAGATACATCTTTACTGAAGGAGCTCGTGCAGGAGCTTCCCGAGCACCACTGAGAGCCAAAATCCTGAACTCCTGACCCTGCCTCACCAGTTCAGGGGGTGACACATTTCCCTCGCCCACCCCTACTTGGGATCAGGCCACACAAGGGCTCTGACTATGAGTCCCAGCTCAGCAGACACAGGACAAAGCAGAGAAGGCTCAGCTGCATTCTGACGCCTCCGAGTTGGGAGAATGATTCATTATTTCGACGAGAACGAGAGCCCTCCCACCACCGCCTGCCTGAGAGCTGCAGCTGGCAAGGCAAGGAGCTCAGCTGCCCTAAAGGACATGAGGGACCTTCCAGCCACGCTGTGCTGGGTGTCTGAGGGGCTGCTGGGGAGAAAATGACCCAGAGAGGAGCTCCAGAGGCAAAACCCAAGGGACAGTGACTGGCTCTAAAAGCTGGCGCTAAGGAGCAAGGACCAAGCTCTGCTACATTAAGAGGAAGAACATCCTGGTTGGGATGGGGAGGGAACTGAACACCCACAAGGGAAAAGCACAGCTTTTTTCCTCCTATGCCTTAAACCAGCAAACCCTCCTGACACGATGAAGCCACCCCAGGGTCACCCTCCTCGCAGGACACAGCCCCATGGCTGCCAGCCTGGTGCCATGGCAGAAGCAGGAACACACCACAACCTCTGTGGTGTTAGCTCAGCTCTTCCTACCCTGCCCCTAAAGCACAGGGCACTCCCTGGGCACTGGTGCTTCCAAAGTTCAGGGGAAATGCCTGATAAGGGAACAGAGTTCTAGGAAGAAATGAAATGCTGGTGCCAACTTGCCCTGAGCTGTGCACGTTTCCACCTATGCTGGGGTGTGACCTGTCCCTCTGGCTCTATTCCCTGGCTGTGTTTGGTGAAGAAGAGAGATCCAGGACAGCTGGAAGAGCTGGAAGCTGGTGACAGCTCTGTTAGCACAGCACGGCACACAGAGGCATGCAAGAGGAATGGGCAAGCTCCGGGAAGCCTCCAGCTCCACGTTTTGGGGAGCAGGCACACCAGCCCTCCAGTCTGAGCTGTCTCCTCCTTACAGCAGGACATCAACAGCACCACCAGTGACCCTGGCACACCGAGCCAGCTGCACAGCTCCATCCTGGAAGCTGGAAGGGCTGGGATCCATGGGATGCTGCAGCCCACCTCTCACTCCTGACTTTTAACAGGAGACACCTGGAGGGGGAGAAGGGCTTCCCCTGACCTTGCCCTGCCCTTTCAGCTGGCAGCTCCCAGAGGAGCAGCCTTTGGAGAGGCAAACAGATCCCACTGGAGCCATTGCCACGGGGCCACTCACGCATCCAGAGGTAGTAAAGCCGCTTGGCCATGGTCCGGTGCTGCGGCGGGATCTCCGCATCGAAGTCCTGGTAGAAACATGGCTTCAGGGGGATGAACTTGGGCAGGGGAGGGAAGTTGTTCACCTTTTCTGCAAGGAAAAGTTTCACTGGTGTCAGGCTGAACAAAAAACAAGAGGCTTCCTAAATAACCCCAAGAACAGTCAGATTTTACACAGGAGTTAAGATTTTACACCGACCCACCCTAAAGGATCAAATTCAGCCCTCACTGGCCACACAGATCCTGCAGCCATAGACACCCACCACCCCACTGGTGACCAACAAGGTGACATGATGGCCAGTAGAGCCCACAATGATCTCCAGAACCCCCCGTACCTGCCATGCTGGCACACGCTCAGCCTCTCTGCTCCTCAGGGAAAAATACTTGGGAAAAACGTGGGAGCTTTAGCAAAGCTGGAGGAGAAGGAGAGAAAAAAAGGTTGATTGAAGTGGTCAGGGACGTCTGCAAAAGCCTTCACCTTCCCCCCCATTCCCAAACAACTCAAGGACAGCAGTTGGCTTCACTTGTGTGACACTCTGGACTATCACACATGCAGGCTGGCACCTGGCTGGCAGTGTGATAAATCCTGGCTCCTCTGGCTCAGGCTTATGTGCCAGTTAAGGCAGAAGATTACGAGAGGATCCAGTGATGTGGGGCCTCCCACTCCCAACTGACCTACATCCAGGAGAGGGCCAGGTAGGGCAGCAGGGAAACGAGGTGGCTGTGGGCAGTTTGAAACCTTAAAGTTCACGACCTGCTCCCAAAATAATTCTTTAAAAAAAATGTAGTATTGTTGTTTTTTTGCTGAATTCCAGCACAGGGTGCTACCTGGCTGCCTCGTAGCTGCCATCTCTGCAAGCCTAAGCCAAAAACAAGGCCAAAAAGGGAGCAGAAAATCAGAGCAGAGAAACCAGCTGGAAAAAAAAATAAATCAGTGGCGATTGTCACTAATGAGTCACTTGAGTGCCTGGCTTAACAATTACTCATGTCATTTGGCACCTCATTCCAGAGCATGCAGGTGGGAAATGGGGGAACTCAACATCCCAGGACCATCCCAGACCATTCCACGCTCAGCTCTGTGCCAGATGTGAAAATTACAGCGAATTAAAGCAAAAAATGATTATCTGAGGTTTTAAAGAGAAGGGTGAAGATGGCGTATCCCCACAACCTGCCTGCAGGTTTTGCCCTTTCCCAGCTATCCGGGCAGCGACCAACACATTTCCCAGGACGCAGGGTCCTGGCTGTTTGTACCTGGGGCTCCCGGGGGGATTTGGGGGGCTCTCTCTAAGGGGTCTATTGACACCCCCCAGGGCTCGGCGTGCCCGACATCCGCCGGCAGCCCCCGGATGGATGCTTCCATCCATCCATCCCGCCGGTGCTATAAATACGAGCTCCTCGGGCGCGGTGACGTCCGCCCGCCCGGCCGCCCCTACCCACGTGTGCCGGCAGCGGGGACACACGGCCCGGCACCCCCCGGCCCCGCCACCGCGGGGGAAAGCACCGCCACAGCGATACATCGGGTGGGGTTGTAAGGAAAATGAGGAATATGGTGGAGCGGGTGGAAAAAGGACGGGCGATCGCACAGGGGATGGCACCGAGGAGAAACCGCTCTGATAACGCGGGGCGCGTTTGGGGAGGGCAGGCAGGGCTCGGCATCGCTGCCCCTGCGTTTCCACGCGTGAAGGGCTGCGTGCCCCACGCATCCCCACCTCACAGCCGGCGCAGCCTCCCAGCAGCGGCCTGCATCGGGGAGAAGGGCGGCCCAAGCCCCGCTCGGTGCCCGGTGCACCCACGCGTGTGCAGGGTCACCGCGGCTGTCCCCACGCCGCGCATCCCCCCCCGCAAGCGGATGCAGAGCGGGAGGTCGGTGCAAAGGGCGGTCAGCCCCCTCGGGGGGGAGCATCCAGCGCCCTCACGCCGAGTCGTTTCCCCTCTGCACGCTCCCGGGACTCACCACGTGGCGTGACCCGTCCCGTCCCCTCCGGTCCCCGGCGGGTGGCGGCGGCCGCCCGCCCGCCCGGTGCTGCTCCTGCCGCAGCGACCGCGCTCTCGCGAGACTGCGGCGCCGCCGCCACCCGGGCTATGGGCAGCGCCGGGATCTCGCGAGAGCGCCCGCCGCTGTCCAGGGTCCTGATGCCGCCGGATGGAGGGGCGGGGCCATGGGGAAAGGGCGGGGCCGAGGGAAGGGGCGGGGCCTTTATGGGGGGGTCCATAGGGCTGGGGGCTCCATGGGGCTGGGAATGCTCTATGGGGGTTGGGGGGCTCCATGGGACTGGGAGTGCTCTATGGGGTTTGGGGGGCTCCATGGGGCTGGGAGTGCTCTATGGGGTTTGGGGAGCTCCATGGGACTGGGAATGCTCTATGGGGTTTGGGGGCTACATGGGGCTGGGAGTGCTCTATGGGGTTTGGGGGGCTCCATAGGGCTGGGAATGCTCTATGGGGTTTGGGGAGCTCCATGGGACTGGGAATGCTCTATGGGGTTTGGGGGGCTCCATGGGGCTGGGAATGCTCTATGGGATTTGGGGGGCTCCATGGGGCTGGGAGTGCTCTATAGGGCTGGGGGTTCCATAGGGCTGGGAGTGCTCTATGGGGCTGGAGGAGTTTTATAGGGCTGGGGGTTCTATAGGGCTGGGAGTGCTCTATGGGGATTCGGGGGCTCTATAGGGCTAGGGGCTCCATGAGGCTGGGAATACTCTATGGGATTTGAGGGGCTCCATGGGGCCAGGAGTGCTCTGTGGAGCTTAGGGGATTTTATAGGGCTGGGGGCTCCATGGGGCTGGGAGTGTTCTATGGAGCCTGGTAAGCTTTACAGGAATGGGGGCTCTATAGAGCGGGGAGTGGTCTATAGGGCTTGGGGGGCTTTACAGGAATGGGGGCTCTATAGGGCTGAGAGTGCTCCAAGGGGCTTGTGGAGCTTTACAGGAATGGGGGCTCTATGGGGCTGGGAGTGGTCTATAGGGCTTGGGGGGCTTTACAGAAATGGGGGCTCTATAGGGCTGGGAGTGCTCCATGGGGTTTGGGGGGGCTTTATAGGGATGGGGGCTCTGTGGGGCAGGGGTGCAGCGACCTCTACCCAGGGTATGGCAAGCACTGTGTGGGTAGAAGACCACTCTCAGAAGGGCAGGGGCTCTTGGGGACAGCCCTGGCAGGGCACACAGGCTCCCTCTGTCCAGGAGGCAATGGGAAACCAGCAGCTCCCCCCAGCAGGGCCAGTTTTGGGATACTCCACGTCCATACCCTGATGTGCTTCATTCTGGGAGCAGTAATTAATGAATGGATTGCATTAAGGGCACAGGACATGTTAATTGCTTTTGCCAGTGATGCCAAGGTTGGGATGTGGAGGGCAGGGGAAGGGACTGGACTGATTTACAGACAGAACAGGGATATAAATCCCAAATCAGCCTGAGAGCTCCACAGGCTGTGTCCCTTCTTCTCAGTGCACACCACTTGGCCCCCCTGCCTTAGAGCTTGTGAGAATATCAGTGAAATGTGAAAATGACTTTATTGGACAGCTAAATCATCCTCCCTTCCCAGGGTCCAGCCTCAAGGGTCATGGAGGGGCAGCAAGGACAACATCCCACCAGGGGAAGATGAGAACAGCTGGGCAAGGAAGCAGCAAAATCTCTTTCCACCAGTGAGCCCTGGTGGCCAAACCCCTTCAGCAGGGGAACAGCGTTGCTGTGGGGATGCAAGGAAGGAAACCTGGCAGAATCAGGGAAAATGCCTGCTTCACAGATGGTAACATAGAGGGAAGCAGGAAAACCAGCGTGCCACAGATGACCCCAAAGCAGGGGGCCCAGCTGTCCACTCTGAGCCCTCTCTGGGTCTTGGAGCCTGAGCTGATGCCCTCAGAGAGCAGGGACCCCAGGGCAGGAAAGGGGGCAGTGATGGGATCATGGATTCCAACTCCTGCCAAGCACTGGGGATGCTCAGTGCCTTGGAGAGCTGCTCTGGCTCTGCCTCTGGGCATTGAGCACACTGGAGATTTGGGGCTGGATTCTTGTCCTTTATTGCTTTCTCTCCAAGCTTTCTCACATCTAAATTTCCTCCCCACCTGCATCTCTGCTGCCTCAGCACCTTCCCATGCCACTGAGGCTTTGGGAAAGGTCACCTACAGAGCTGATCCTTGCCCTCGGCACTACCACATTCCTGTTTGCCTGCAGATTTTCCAGTCAGGGATATTCAGGAATCAAATGGATGTGTGCTCCCCTCCTTCCCAGGGAATGAATGCCTGGAGAGCCAAAGGATAACAGGGAAAAGCCTCCCTGCCCATCCCACACTCCCTAAGCAGGGCAGGCTGGGGAGGAAGGGCAGGGCCAAAGAAAAGGCTGGATCAAGCAGCAAATTCCCAGCAAGAAAACAGCTTCAAAACCAAGGAAATCAATCCACAGGTCCAGTTTAGGGTCAGTCTGTTGGAGTCCAGAGCAGCTGCAGCTGACCCAGAGACCAGTCCTGACATAGCTGACACTAGGACTGAGACCCCTGGATTGAGCTTAAAAAGAGCTCCTGGGCCATGGGTGGGGGGGAATTGGGGTCCCAGGTGGGGCTGGTGAGGAACATTCAGGTTTATTAATGCCCTCAGGGTCCTTAAAACATCCCTCTGCTTATCATGCTGGAGCTCTGCAAAGGGATTTGTCTTATGAAAGGGATTTTTCCCTTTTCTTTTACTGTCGGGCTATTCAAAATAAGGATTATCTTGAGCTCTGTAATTTTCTGCTTACGGTAGGGATAAGACCTCAGCAGAGAGCTGGTGCCACCCCAGGATGCTCCAAGGGTTCCTCTGGCATCTTGGCACAGCTCTGCACCCTGGGCTGCATCCTCAGGGGGCAGCTCCAGGACCCTGATTGGGATGGGGACAGGGCATCCCTGCAGCTGTGCCATCCTGGAGGTCCCTCTGCACCCCTTTTGCCAGGGTGACAATCCACGCTGGCATCAGCCTGCTGCTGAGTGCAACGTGATGAGAGGCTGAGACCTGAGCCGCGCCGATGTGACGCAGAGATGGGCGATGGCACCCAGACTTTCCTTGTATCGGATGCTCCCACTTTCCGTCCTCTTCCCAAGCACGGCCACCTCGCATGAAAGAAAATATGGAGAGGGCAGGTGGAGGACAGGGGCTCAGGTTACTGCTCCTCTCCAGATGCCCTGATCTCTGTTAGGAATATGTTTCTGGGTTTTTTTCCCCATTTTCCCAGGTTTGTCTGGGCTCTGTGCTGTGTCCAGCAGCCCTCTCCATTCTTGCCGCCACCAGCTCTCCTCTTGGCTCTTCCAAGCTCACACCTCCTGTGGGGTTGGGACCAGGCAAGAGGGTCCCACAGGGATTTGGAAATCCTCTGGCATGGGGTTGGGATGGCACTGGAATGCTCAGAGAGAAACTGTAATGGGAAAGGGGAAGCAGAAACCACTCCCTGGGGGTGGGTCCTACTGTAACCACAGTGGCTGCTCAAGAAGGACAGACAGGCAATACTCAGTGTGTAATTCTTTTACTCTTATTTTTTTCATCACTCCTGCCTTTCCCATTTGCTTTTTCTCCATTTTAAAAAGGACTCCTCATTCTCTTTCCCAGCTTTTGTTTCCCTGACCCCCCATGGCTGGAGCTGTCTGTGCCTTTGTCCCCCATCCCTGCTTTTCCTCTCCCACCCCACTGAGCTCATTTCAGCTATTCCTTGGCTTGGAGTAACCCATCCACTCTGTTGTCCTCCAACAAATAAGCTGACAGGCTAATGAATAGCTTCAGATGGTAATTAGCAACAGAGTTGCTAATAATGAATTTCATTTACATTTTAAGCGCTGCAGAGGGAAAATAAGCCCCCGTCATTAATGCCCTCCCTGCTCCCAGCACAGCCTTGGCCTTGGGGGGAATGCACCCTCTGGAAGCCTTGCTGTGATTGCACCTCTCCCTCCTCCATTTCGGAGGCTGTGATAGGCAGAGTTCATTAAGAAGCAATTAGTGATGGAGGGGGGGAGAAGCTGCTGCTGCTTCCATCATTTGAGGGTGGGGAAGCGCCACAGTGCCATGGAAAATGGGCCACAGGAGGCAGGAGCTGGTTCTGGGCCAGGAAAGAAGGGCTGGATGCTTCAGCCAGCACCAGGAACTCACGTGGCTTGCCCAGAGCCCCGGAGCTGTCAGCCCTCTGTGTCCATGTAGCCCTCCCAGGCTACCTGGATAACGACCCTGAGGGATTTCTCAGTCCCTAAAATCCTTCCCCATTTTTTCCTCAGGGGTTTAGCACATTTTGAAGGCAGAGCTTTCCCAGATGGGTTTAATTCATCCCTGCCTGCCCAAGGAAGGAACCAAGTGCCTTCTGCACAGATTCCACGAATTGTTGTCAAATGGAAAGATGGAGAAATGTCATTGTTTTGTCTCATAGCAGTGAGGAATTCAGGTGGGAGCACAGGGAATAGGTTTGCTCGCTACTGCAGAGCACCAGAAGGGAGTTGGGAATGCTCAAAGCCTGGATCTGGTGCTGGGGGTGAGCCTGGGAGCATTGCCTGCCCTGCCTCAGTTTCCCTCTGTGTGCCCAAGGAGCCTCAGGGAGGGTTAGACGGATTGGGAAACAATGTTCTGCATCTACAGGGGTTTGCCAGCACACTGCTTATGGATGGAGGATCCCATCCCATCCCATCCCATCCCATCCCATCCCATCCCATCCCATCCCATCCCATCCCATCCCATCCCATCCCATCCCATCCCATCCCATCCCATCCCACCCTCAGACCCACCCAGACCCCAATCCAGTGTTTGGATTGGCGGGGGGTGTCCTAAATCCACCCCCATTTAGGCAGTGGGATCCACAGAAAGCTGCTTTGGGGACCACAGGGATGTGGCATCCTCCCTGGATAGGAGGTGACAGCCACATCCTGCCTTCACCTCCACGGACATGGGATCGATTTATTTATATATTTATTTATTTTTTTCAAGCCCTGCTAAGAATGAAACCAATCCAGGGGCCTCCAGAGGCCGATAAGATTTGACTGCAAGTCAATACTCACATGTCTTTCCACTGTGCAATGATCCTCCCGGCCAGCGGGGCGGGAGGGGACAGGCAGGTGACAGGGGCGGGCACAGGGCCAGCCTGGGGCAGGGACGTCGCCTCTGCTCCGGGAAGGGATTGGGGGCAGGAAGGGGACATCTCCTGGCCTGTAACAGGGATTTTCTGGGATTTGTTGCCAGTACATGTAATGGTGAGCCCAGAGTGGGCAGCTCCACACTGGGAGGTGAATGAGGGACAGGGATGGGGAAGGAGGAGGAGCAGGGGAGAGGGAGAGAAATTGCCCGTGAAAACCAGCTCTGCTACGGCATCTGCTCCTCGGAGCTTTGGGAATTGAGAGGTTTCCCTGCCGGCAGAGCCAGGGCTGAGGCTGCAGGGTGCTGGGGGGAGCAGAGCCCTGGCACACTCGATTCACACTCGATGCCATCTGCCAGGCTTTCTCCTGGCTGCGGGTTCCAGTGGCTTCTCTCATGGCTTCTAAGGGTCGAGCTCAGACTCCAAAGTACTTCCCGAAGTACCTGCTGCATCTTTGTGCCATCCCCGGCCACAGCGTGGCTGGGATTCCGCATCCCTCTGGGAATGCTGCAGGGCAGGCAGGCAGGGTGACATTTGCAGTTAGCACAGGGTGTCCTTGAGAGGAGCGAGCGCCGAGAGAAGGGACCAGGTTCTCTTTAAGGGGGCAGGACTTTGGGAACATTATGAAGGCAAGAGTGAGCTTCTCCCTCTGCCTTCCACCCTCCCCTCCTTCCCTTCTCTGTTCCGGGACAGAGAGCCGGGTTCCCTGCCCTTCCCTTTGCCTGGCAGGGATGAAGGCAGGAGCTGGGTGCTGGGATGGGCGGCTGAGCAGGGGAGGAGGAGGAGGAGGGGAGGAAGGGGAGGGAGAGGGGGAGGATCTGCTAATTACACAGAACAGCTCTGGGGGCTGCTGAAGTCCAGAATGAAGCAAAGAGCAGCAGAAGCGAGTGCTGCAGTGGGAGCGGAGGAGCCTAAGCATCACCGAGAGCTGGAGCCGGCT
This sequence comes from Melospiza georgiana, assembly GCF_028018845.1. Classification (NCBI taxonomy): domain Eukaryota; kingdom Metazoa; phylum Chordata; class Aves; order Passeriformes; family Passerellidae; genus Melospiza; species Melospiza georgiana. Next base: position 3,928,772 of record NC_080442.1, on the reverse strand, counting down.
GTTATCTCTGCTGGGAACAACTGGGAGCACCCAGAGGATCCTGCAGCCCTGCGTCCCACAGGAGACAGCCTCTGGCACTGCCACCGAGCCCGCTGCCAGCCCCTGGAGAGCCGAGGAGAAGGGGCTGGTGGTTGCAGCACGCAGGGCTGGGCTGGAGGGCAGCGAGGTCAGCCCTGCTATGGCTGTGGGGGGCTAGGAGCCTGCGTGCATCCACCGGGAAGAGGTGAAGGATGGCTGCTGAAGGAGGGAGAGCCAAGCCCCTTGCCCAGTCCAGGATGGAGAACTTCCGAAGGGTGAGGACCTCGGAGGAGGAGATGCCATTACCCTTCCCAGATCTGCCCCCAGACGTGGTGGAGATGAAAGTGAAGGAGGGCAGCAAGATCAGGAACCTGATGAACTTCGCCATGGCCCAGATGGAGCTGAAGGGCAGGCGGCAGATCGTGTTCAGCGGCTGCGGCAGGGCGGTCACCAAGACCATCACCTGCGTGGAGATCATGAAGCGCAAGCTGGGAGGGCTCCACCAGGTCACCAAGGTACGCTACAAAACCGTGCTGGAGGTCTGGGAGAGCCAGGACCCGCCGCTTGATGGACCTGCACAGAAGCTGACTGTCCACAAGAACGTCCCCTCCATCTGCATCCTGCTGTCCCGGGACCCCCTGGATCCCAACCAGAGCGGATACCAGCCCCCCGAGCCCCGGAGCGAGGCAGGAGAAGACACATTGGGATCCTCCAGCAAGGGGCTGAAGCGGCCGCTGCCGCCTCCCTGCGAGGAGTTGCTGCCCAAGAAGCTGCAGGTACAGGAGTCTGACAGCCCCAGGGGCACGGGGACCACCGCTGGCCAGCAGGACCCCTGAGCCCAGTGCCTCCCATCCCACCTGCCAGGTATGGAGGCAGGAATATCCACTCATTCCGGGGTCACTGGTGGGCTGCAGGCTCCCCCTGACCTGTCCCCACTTGCTGCTCCTTGACCCCTGTGGATGGGGGTCCCAGATTTGGCGTGAGGGTCAAACCCACCATGTCTTGGTTATGGATTGAAGCAGGTGAGCATGTGGGGGGGGGAGCTGGTGACCTCTAATTCAGCAACCCAGGGACACTGTGACCACCAGCCACATCCTGCAGTGACTCCCAGGGAGCCGAGGGGTGCCTGGACCACCACCACCGCTCCCCACTGCAACGCCTCATCCATCAGGAGAGATGGGTTTGCCCCAAGCTTGTTGGAATAAAACCTTCATTATCAAACCCGCTGCTGAGGAGCTGTTGGAGTTATCAATGCCAGGCTCAGCATCCTGTGAGACTGTGATTCATCCCAAAAAAACAAGCACAGGGGGTGCTCCCTCCTGCACCCTCAGAGCCGAGCATTGCACTGGGCTGCCTGCCTGTGGGACAGCACGAGGAAATAAATCCATGTCGGATACTCTGGTCTGGAGTGGGGGGAAACCACGCTGTGGGGAGCTGGGGGCAGTGGGATGTTGGGTGGGGGGTTATTGTGACTGGATGCAGTGCCCAGCACAGGATGAGGAGGTTTTGGGGTCGTGCCTTGGCTACCAAGTGCTTTGGAGCAAAATCCCTGCTACTTCCTTGGGGTAAAGAGAAATGAATGGAAAATAAAAGCTCTTTAGAAATAGTTGAGATATGTCTATGGGAAAAGGGGGGGATCATCTTGGCTGCTGGCTGTGGCATGGATCAGCACAGTGAAGGCTGCTGCCAGCTCACAACGAGGGGATCCCAGCCAAATTCTGTCCCTTGGAAGAATGGGATTGGGGTCTCCTGTGCCAGCACAGCAGCACCTGGCAAAGCCCCAGTTCCAGTGGGGACAGGGGAGATTTGGGGGACAGGTTATGGGATGCCAAGCCCTGATCCACCTGGTTCCCTCTGCCCAGCAGCACTGCGGGATGAATTAATCAGTATTAAGAGCAAAACCTTCCCAAAATCCACGTGTGAGGGATTCTCTGGCTGCAGCTGCCTTATCTCCCTGCCTCACTCCCGCTCTACAGGGACAGTCAGCGTTCTCTCTTTGTCAAGGGCTTGCTTGGCTGGGAGCGGGAATGAAAGGAGAGGAGGAGGAAGAGGAGGAAGCAGGGTCTGTTTTGTGAGGCAGTGACCTTGTTATCTCCCTCAGCAGGCAGCTGCTCCTCGGGCCAGAGGCTCGTGCTTATCTGTCCTACTGCAGATTGATTCCTTTCACTTGAACGTTAATTTCCAACTGTTTTTTTTATGTTAATGATCATTTTTTGGTGGGTTTGGGGATGGTAAAGCTTTGGGCTCTGTCCCATCCAGCTCTTCCCAGTTCCTTCCTTCAGTGCAGACCCCATTCAAGATCAACCCTCCACCCCACACAGTAGCACCGGGTACAGGCACCTACTCCAAATGCATCAAAAATCACTAATAAAATTAATTTTAAACCCTGTAATCATAAGTCCCTCTGTAGACACCCTGATCAGAGCCTGAAGACTGTGAGAGCCACTCAGTTAAACATGAACAGCCCTACACCTCCACTGCTGCCACCTCACATTTCTCTCAGCAAGGGGAAAAAAAGAATAAAAGCCACTTATTTCTCCTTTTGTTAATTCACAAGATGTTTTTAATGGATTTCATCGGCAGGTAGTTTCTAATCACAGAGGCAGCGCTGGCGATCTTACCCTCATTGCTTTGCTGCCTGATGGCTTCCTACATGAGAAAAAAAAAATTACTGAAAAAAATTTTAAAACATGGTGACGATACCGGGGGACACAGTGAGTGGAATAATCACGATGGTTTTGTGGTTTTGTGCAGCAGTGCTAAGCACAGCCCCAGGGACGAGTTTTGGGGCGATTTCGTGCCCGGGCCGGTGCGATGGCAGCTGAGGGCAGCAGCCCCCGGTGAGGGGACAGGGACACCCTCAGAAAACTGGGGAGCTGGCAGCTGAGCCGGTCTGAGGCCATCCCCCTCATAGGGACCGAGTGCGGTGGCTGCCCATTGACAGGGACGGGGAAGTTGCACTGGGGCTGCGCGGACTCGGCTAAATGGGGGCAGCAGCAGCCCGAACCCCTCCAAACCGAGCTCAAACCCCTCATAAACGAGCTCAAACACTCCCGAAAAGCGGATCGGCGACCTGAGGGGACCCGGATGGCCGCTCCCCTCACGCACAAAATGGCGGCCAGCCCCGCCCCAAGATGGCGGCGGTCCCGCCCCGCCGCGCCTCCTGTCCGTCCCCGCCGCGCCCCCAGCCCGTCCCCGCGGCCTCCCGCCCTTCCACGCGCCCGCTCCGTCCCCGCCGCGCCGCCGTACCCGCCTCAGCGGCCCCCCCCGGCCCTCACCTCCGTCCCTCCCTCCCGGTGCGGTGCAGGAGCCAGCGGCGCGCGCCCCCGGTTGCCGGTGCTGTCTCCCCCCTTCACAGCCCGCCGCCATGCTAGCCGCCAGCGCCTCTCTCCTCCGCCGCTGCGCCGTCTCCGGCCTCCGCGCCGCCGTCCGCCGGCCCGCCGGCCCAGCAGGTGAGCGGCCGCACTCGTCTCCGTCCCTCCCGCCGCGGTTGGCGCCCGGGTTCCCGGTGCGGCGGGGAGCGAGGCCGCGCGGCCCGGCGCGTCCTTGCGGTGACCCCGCGGCCTAGCGCGGGCCGCCCCCGCCGCTCCGGCCGCCGCCACCGGGACCCCCCCGCCGGCACCGCCTCAGCGGGCACCGGGCACCGCCTGAGGGCTGCAGCGAGGGGCGGCGGCGCTTTCCCTGCGCCCCCCGCCAAGGTGACATTGATGGAGGGCGGCGGTGACCTCCGCAGCACCGGGGCGCCGGCCAGCCCTGGCTCCGCGGCAGCTCCGCGCCAACCCTCACCCTCCTAATTAACACCCCAATTAATTATATTTATTGTATTAACGCCCCAGCTAATAGGGAGAGTAGGAGGACCAGCCCCAGGCAGCGTTCTGTGATGGTGGCCAGGGTGGCAGGGCTGGAGGACGGAGGCTGCAGAGAATGCACTGCCTGTGCCTCGTAATTAATAGCTAATTAACCTCTTCATCGCAATTAATACCTAATTAGCAGACACTAGTAATGCTCGGAGACTTGTGTGTGCCTCTGCTGCGGCACGTGTGAGTTCAACGGCTGCCGTAGGGAACTTGTCACTGCGTCTTTTTAAATAATAAGCACAGGATTTCTTAGGTGCTGCTCAACACCTTTGATCTTTTGTTATTTTAAATCCACTAAAATCTTTGCTCGCTGTTCCTTTGAGCTGCCGAACCCCGGCTGCTCCTGGGCCTTGTTTCCAGCAGGCTCCGTGTTCTTCTTTTCCAAGCTTTTGTGTGTCAAACACCCCACTTAACGCTGCTGCCACCCTTTTGCAGGGGAGTTCTGTGGCTGCAAAACTTCCCCTGGGCTCCTCGTTCTCAGATTTTCAGTAAATTAATGGTTTTCTTCACACGTGCTCATTACTGGAGAAAACTGCCCAATTCTGCCCTCACAGAGAAGCTTGAACACGTTTGTGTTTCTTATTAGGTAATTTTATGCTTAATTCCTGTTTAATTCGCTTCAAAGCAAAGGTGCTTGCCCTTTGGATTTTCTTTTAGCTGGGGATCTCTGCCTGGATAGGTTGGCTGTCACACAAACGTCATGTGTGTGACAGTGACCTTGATGGACCCTGCTGAAACTCAGGCCACAGGGACTCTGCAGGTACAGAAATAAACATTAATGTGGAAAAGAAACAGAGCAGCAATTGAGAAACACACCCTGGAAAGGCAGAGCTTTAATTATGGTCTGTATTTGCCTCCTGGATCCAGGGAATGGTTTTGTTGAGGAAAGACTTCACATTTTGACTTAAAGATGGTATTTGAGCGCTTCAGTTTAGGCTTTTCTCCAGCTGAGATTTGCCGGTTTTCTGCAGGATTTTTTTTTTTTCTGTGTAAGAAAAATAAGGATTCTCCTTCAGCCAGCAGAAACCTGGAGGGTTTTCAGCAGTGTCCTGGGAGCAGGAGCATTTCCAGAGCCCTGCTCTTGCTCTGAGCTCAGCTGTGCAGGTGATTTATTGCAAAGAGCAGGGTCAAAGGTCTGCTTTGGAGCTGGGGAAAGGAGGGGGAATCTCCCCATAAGGAACCAAAAGAGCATTTTAATTCTGTCTTGGCCTGTTGTTTACTTTTCCATAGCTAAAATAAATAAAGCTATTTTCATGCTTTCATTGCATAAACCAGTATTGCAGCTGAAATGTTGGACCAGGTTAAATTTTGTTAAAAAAGCAAATTGCCTGCTAATTAAGCTGCCATTAATGAAACCAAAGAGAAATACATCAGCAAAACTACAGCCCAGTTGTGGTGTTGGGTTTTTTTTGTTTTGTTTTTAAATAAAACCCTGTAGTTGATCGCTGTGAGTGGTTCATGCTGGGTTAAGAAAGAAAAAGTCAGGAGCTAAATTTGACTTGTGTGAAGCAGAGCTTTGAGCTCCAAGGTCGTATCTGGTGAGTGACCTCTCTGCAAATATTAGTGGAGTGAGATTAGCAGTGGGGAAAGGAAGCACCAGGCTTGTAGTTCCCTTAGAAAACTCTTCCAACCTTTGTAGGGTAAAAAACCACAGGTTCATACAAAAAACCAAAATTTGTGATGGTGCTGAGTGAAGAAACAATGAGCCTGTCTGACTAATTTGTGTGTTGGCATACAATCTGCTTTTGTGATTAGTTATCAAATATTAATGCAATATTTTTTCCAAGTTTTTCTCTTGGATAGATATCTTGTGGTAGTTTTTTTCCTCCTCCAGCCCTCCTGTTGGAAGGAATATCTCTCATCCCTTTGCTTTTGAGAGCCTCTCTAGGAATTGCATGGAATTTTGTTGGTGAGGAACGTGCGTGTTACAGCTTCTCAGTCTCGCTTGGCTATGGGAAGAGGGAGAATTCCTGTATTTTACAGAAAAAGGAATGCCAGAAAACCTCTTCAGAGTAGGTTTTTGTGTGTCTTTGCCCTGCTCTGACCAATGCAGACACTTTGCTACAACATAAACCACGATATTTAATAAGTTACATCCACCTCATCCAGGACTGACTGTAACAAGGGCAATCCATATTTTATGGCTGCTGGCCTCTTGGTCAGGCCTGAAGCAGTGTTCTGTTCCTTTTGCTCCAAGTTTGTTCCTTTTTTCCTGCACCCAGCTGTGCTTCCTGCCCGCTGCTACTCTCACGGGGGGTCACAAGAGTCAGATGAAGAATTCGATGCTCGCTGGGTGACGTATTTCAACAAGCCAGATATCGATGCCTGGGAGCTCAGGAAAGGTAAGTTGGACACCAGAGAAGCATAACAGCATAACTTGAAGTTTTCTGACCAGAAATAACAACTTTAGTTGGTGTTTTGTGGATTCCCCATCCCTGGAAGTGTCCAAGGCCAGGGTTTGGAGTGACCTGGTCTAGTGGAAGGTGTCCCTGCCTGTGGTGTTGTTTGTAGGGGTCTTAAAATGAGGGAAGGGATGAGAATCTTGACTTTGTTTCAGAAGGCTGATTTATTATTTTATGATATATATTGTATTAAAAAAAAGTGATATACTAAAACTATACTAAAAGAATAGAAGAAAAGATTTCATCAGAAGTTTAGGAAGGAAAAGGAAAGGAATGATAATAAAATCTTATGACTGACCAGAGAGTCTGAGCCAGCTGGCTGTGATTGGCCATTAATTAAGAACAACCACATGAGACCAATCACAGATGCACCTGTTGCGTTCCACAGCAGCAGATAATCAATGTTTACATTTCGTTCCTGAGGCCTCCCAGCTTCTCAGGAGAAAAAGATCCTAGCAAAAGGATTTTTCATAAAATATGTCCGTGACACCTGCCCATGATAGAATGGTGGACGTGATGATCTCTGAAGTTCTTTCAACCCAAACTATTCCATGATTTTAACACCTGGATGGGAGGGACAGTAGCATTTGCTCCAAGGACAGTGTTTTTGAGCTCTGCTATGCTCATTTTTCTTTGCACTTTGGCTGATGGCTCAGCCATAACTCCCTGCAGACTTTTTGTGTGGAGTTTTTTGCTGTGGAGTTGCCAAGTTTTATTAAACTTACCCCATTTATGGGGTGGTATAGGGCTGAGGGTATCTGTAGGGCAGTGTGGGGTGTGTGCACAGCGGGGATAGGACCAGGGTAGGTGTGTGGGGCAGTATAGGACCAACACAGTGGGAGAATTCATCTTTTAAGGCCCATTATGCCTTAAAAATGATATTTCATAAACAGATAATTGCAGCCAGAGGGATCCTTCCAGCAGCAGCTGCCTGACAAGGTGCTGAGTTTTTCTGTCAGAAGGAAGGGAGCAGACAGCAAGGGGCTCCTTTTGAGATGGTGACAAGCTGGTTCCAAGTTCCCCTTGGTGTTCCCTTGTCCCCACAGGCATCAACACACTGGTGGGCTACGACCTGGTCCCGGAGCCCAAGATCATCGACGCGGCTCTGCGGGCCTGCAGACGGTTAAATGACTTTGCCAGCGCTGTGCGCATCCTGGAGGTCGTAAAGGTGGGTGGGACTGCCCTGTTCCCGTGGCCAGAGCCTGCCAGCTGGGCAGTGCTCCCTGCTGCAAAGGGAAACCACCATCAGTGGCTCCATGGTGAGCACGAAGCTTGCTGGCTTCTTGGAGGACTGAGAGAAGTAGCTCAGAAAGCTCTCTTGGGGATCACCTGAAACCAGCTCCTTGAAACCTGAATCCAGCCTGGCCAGGGAGTTCAGAGAAGCCAGGACTTTTATTTCAGCCCTAGAGGAGCTCTGCTCTGCCACAGGCAGAACTGGGAGGCTTTGGAAATGTGGATTTTGAAGTAACTCCATTTTGAAGGAACTCCATTCTTTGTTTTTTGGGGTTTTTTTTCAGGACAAGGCAGGACCCCACAAGGAAATCTATCCTTACGTTATCCAGGAGCTTAGACCAACTTTGAGTGAACTTGGAATCTCCACTCCAGAGGAACTGGGCCTGGACAAAGCATAAACCTTGTTGGTAAGATTTGGTGTTGCTTTCCAGGCTTTTGACATGGGGAGTCCTGTACACCAAACCCCCTTGGCAAAGACAGCATAGGCAAGACCTTATGTGCCCTAATCCCAGACTAAAATAAAGCCCTAAATAAAAATCCTCATGGAAGTGAAGCCTCTTAACTCAGTTTCCTCAGGGGATGACCAGTGTCATATTCTTTTTATAAATATTATGCCTAGAATAGAGATGCTGTGTGTCAGACTGCTGCAAATAGTGCTTGATTCTGGATATTTTAAGTCCTTTTCCTCCTCCTTGCCCTGGGGTCCTGAATCAGCTGTGCTGGGAGTGCAGTACCACATTAACATGGTTAAACAAGACTTTGAAGGTAAAAGGGATGGAAATAACTCATTTGGGACCTCATGGAAACTTTGTGGAGCTTCTAGGCTGCTTCTTTAATGTTTTTTTTTATTATTTTTCCCCTGTTATTTTCTATGCCAGGTGGATCACTCAAGCGTTCTGCTGATGCCACAGATTGTACACCGTCACTTGGAGACACAAACTTTAAATCTTACTTGACATAACTTCTTCCTTTATTGAGTCACAGTGGAAGTGCTGTGGAGTTGGGCCTAATAAAGGAGAAACTGGTTTGACTCATGTGGTACCAGTGCCTCGTGTGGTCATTTCCTGTTGCTTTTGTAGGGAAAAACAAGGAACAAACCCACAAATGTGCTCGTAGGAGCTTCTAAATTGTTGATTTCTCTGCAAAGCTTGTGTCCAGAGCCTTCCCAAGCACGTGGCTCTGGGAGGGGAAGAGCAGGAGCTGTGTGGAGAGCGTGGTTCCTGTATGCACAGCTTTGGGGAGGAGGCATTTCCCTGAAATCATGTCCAGAGCCTCAAGTGTGCAAGGGTGGTGTCCTCTCCAGGAAGGGGATCTGTTCTGGGATACTGTCCCTGTTTTCCATTCATCTCTGGCCCAGGCAAGGGTTTGGGGAAGAAAAGAAACCAACAGAAGCAAGTGGGAGGAGAAGGGAAACACCTTAATTCTGTTATTTTCCTCCTAGAAGAGGGGAATTTTTTTGGAAAACAGGAATTCGTTTCTGGATGCCCTGCTGTTGTGTCCCACAGTCCCATCCCATCCCACTGTTTCATCCATTGTAAGACTTTTTCAGTTCCTGTTCCTTTCTCCTCTTTCTTTTTAGATGTATAAAAGGTGAGATATAGGAATGTGCCCCCTGTTGACAGAGTGACCAAACTATCCTCTGTCCCCTTAAAAAGGAAAGTAGTGCAGAAGTTTCTGTCCTCGATTATGTGTAAAAGGCATCTCATAGGCTTGGGGGATTTCACCTCAAACTTAAGGATGGCCAATGGGACAGGAGCCAAAAAATCCCGCCTGAGCAATTAACTACAAAAAGAAGAGAACAAACAAACTAATGTTTTTTGTGAGGTGTTTTACCAGGAGCAAGAACCTCTCGCACCCGGCTCAGTTTTTCTCTGTAAAGAGTTTATTATTTTGCCTTTTATTAAACATTTTTGTTTCCAACACTGCAACAGAAGCCATCCTGCTGATTTTAGACCTCCAAAAGTGGCTGAGCTATCTTGGGTGTGAAATAGACCACCAAGAGCTTATGGCTCGAAAAGATTCCTATTTCAATCCATGGTCCTGTCCCGCCGTTCTGTCCTATCCCGTCCCGCTCTCCCGTCCCGTCCCATCCCGCGGTCCCGTCCCGCATGCGCGGCAGAGGGGCGCGCCCTTTCCCCGCCTCCCATTGGCTGAGCCCTGCCGGCCCCGCGCTGCCATTGGCGGGCGGGCCATGGGGCGGGGCCAGGGGCGGCCATGGCGACGGGCGGCGGCGGAGCCGGGCCGGGTCCCGGTGCCGCTCCCGGTACCGCTGCCAGTGGAGCCGCCGGCCGGCGGGGCCCGGGGGTACGTGCGCTGTACGGGCGCGATGGGAGTGCGGGGCTGGGAGGGGTATGTGCATCCTGGGCATGGGGCTGTGTGAGATATCTGTATGGGGATATAGGATATCTGCGTGGGGCTATGGAGCTGTGTGGGGTATCTGCATGGGGCTGTGGGGCTGTGTGGGATATTGCATGGGGCTGTGTGGGGTGTCTGCATGGGGCTATGGGGCTGTGTGGGATATCTGCGTGGGGATATAGGATATCTGCGTGGGGCTATGGAGCTGTGTGGGGTGTCTGCGTGGGGCTGTGTGGGATATCTGCACGGGGTTATGGGGCTGTGTGGGATATCTGTATGGGGATATAGGATATCTGCGTGGGGCTATGGAGCTGTGTGGGATATCTGCACGGGGTTATGGGGCTGTATGGGATATCTGTATGGGGATATGGAGCTGTGTGGGATATTGCATGGGGCTGTGTGGGATATCTGCGTGGGGCTATGGGGCTGTGTGGGATATTGCATGGGGCTGTGTGGAATATCTGCATGGGGCTGTGGGGCTGTGTGGGATATTGCATGGGGCTGTGTGGGATATCTGCACGGGGTTATGGGGCTGTATGGGACTGTGGGGCTGTGTGGGGTATCTGTATTGGGCTATGGGGCTGTGTGGGATATCAGTGTGGGGCTGTGTGGCTGAGGAGAGCGTGGTGCAGTGTGGGGTACGTGAACAGGGGTGGTGGAGGGCTGGGGTATGTCCATGGGGCAGTGTGGGGTGTGTGCACAGTGGTTATGGGGCTGGGGGTATCTGTAGGGCAGTGTGGGGTGTGTGCACAGGGGTTATGGGGCTGGGCTATGTCTATGGGGCAGTGTGGGGTGTGTGCACAGGGGTTATGGGGCTGGGGGTATCTGTAGGGCAGTGTGGGGTGTGTGCAAAGGGGTTATGGGGCTGGGGTTATTTGTAGGGCAGTATGGGGTGTGTGCACAGGGGTTATGGGGCTGGGCTATGTCCATGGGGCAGTGTGGGGTGGGGTGTGTGCACAGGGGTTATGGGGCTGGGCTATGTCCATGGGGCAGTGTGGGGTGTGTGCACAGGGGTTATGGGGCTGGGGTTATTTGTAGGGCAGTATGGGGTGTGTGCACAGGGGTTATGGGGCTGGGGTTATTTGTAGGGCAGTGTGGGGTGTGTGCACAGGGGTTATGGGGCTGGGCTATGTCCATGGGGCAGTGTGGGGCAGTATAGGAACAATACAGTGGGACAGTTCATCTTTCAGAGTTGCAGACAGGGAGGCACAGCACTGTATGCAGTGTATAAATATAAATATACAAATAAATATATATATATGTACACACACAGAGGTGTATCAGCACAGCATCAGCTGGCCAGGAAGGGGTATGGCACACCCAGAGAGATCTGGGGGGACACTGCCTGCCTGGTCATTCCCACCATAAAGCTCTGTCCTGCTAATTCCAGCTTAAGACACTGAGGCTAATCCTGGCTGTGCTCTCCAATCACCATCCCCAGTCCTCTGCCCTGTTCCTTTAATTCCATGTCCCTCCTGTGCCAGCTCTCTGATTTTCCTTCTATTTTATTCATTACTTCTTGTGTTTGTGGAGGTTTTATCTTCCCTCTTGCCCTTAGGAGCGTTGGTTCTCCTTGACAATAATTGGATAAAAGGAGAAGCTCGGAAACCCCAAATTAAAATACACAGTCCTTACATTTGTGTTTGATTAACCTCTCAGTAAATCTCCTCCACCACCTTTTCCCAGGTATTACTGCAGCCAGGCTTGCACGGGAACTGATGGTGACTACCTGTGCTTTTAATTAGCATCACCATTCCCAAATAATCCTCTCATCTGCTAACAGATCTGCTTATTCCTTTTCCTCTCCCTCCTCCTGGGCTGTCCCTGGGGACAGATCTCCCTGGGGACAGATCTCCCTGCTGACCTTGAGCTCCCAGGAAGGATCAGATGCTCTCAGATGACTCTGCTTTACTTCATCCCCGTGGAGAGGTGCTAAATGATTCTTCCACTCTTTTTTTAGCTGGTTTGGGCTGAAAAGAAGAGGCTGAACAAAGGGACAGATGTGGTGGAGAAAAGAGGTCCATACATCATGAGCAAACCTCCCTCCATCCAGGCCAAGCTGAGTAAGTGATGCTTGGTGCACTCTGCTGGGATTTTGGGTGTCATTCCCACCTCTCTCCCAGAGCTGGGGTTACCAAAAGCCCTTTAATTCCTTGGTGGGATAAAACCTTTATAAAAGCTCACCTGCACCACCTTCCTCACCCATTCCCCAGAAGAAGAACCCCTTTGGGAGCACTTGGGGATTTTTGTCTCTGTCCCTGTGCTTGGCTTGCAGAGAGGCAGCGGGAGCTGGCAAAGGCAGCGCTGCGAAGGCAGGGGCTGCTGGGGGCACCCACTGCCCCGAAACCAACTCCTAAAAGGTCTGATCCCCTCCTCCTCTTTTCAATGCCTTTTCTTTGGGGACACTGGGAAACTCAGAGGATTTTAAAGAAGAGTTTGGGACCTTGTTCTGCTGGCTCTGTTTGGCCAGGAACACCCAATTTAATAAAATACACTGCTTTTCGCTTCTCTATTTTGGGGATGATTTGGTGGTATGGATTTATTTGGGTGTCCTGGGGTTTAGCTGGTGGTGGGAAGGAGTGGGATCCCTGCCCTGGCTCCTCAGCCTGTCAGCTCCATGGATGTGTTTGCACATAAAACATCTGTGCTGGTCTCCCTCCTGCGTTTCCTGGCAGGTCTGTGAAGTTCAACAAGGGCTACACGGCACTCAGCCAGACAGCTGATGAAAACCTGGTCTCCCTCGACTCAGACAGGTGAATAGCCCAGGATTTTGGGTAAATATCCCACAATTTTGAGGGTGGGGGTGCTCCCAGATGGCTTTTTGGGGGGGTTGATTTTCCTTGTCACTTGTAGAGCATCCCTGACGGCACTGGGCACCTCAGGGCAGCGATATGCTCCTGTTGTCATAGATTTCAAATACTCCTTGGGGTTGCACTTCCAGCTCCTTTTTTCCCCCAAATTCCCCTTATCTGCACCCTACAGCCCCCATTTCCTGGCCAGCTCTGTTTCTTTTTCCCCTCAGTGACGGGGAGCCAGGATCCAGGTGTTCCTCAGGATACTCCTCCGCTGAGGCAAGTGTGGGGCTCTGACTGTGACACTGTGGGGTCCCCAGGGGCTCCCTCATCCCCCTGACCCCTCGAGGCTCTGGCTGGGGCTGGGAGCATCACCCCCAGGGCGTGGATGTGTGTGCATCCTGCAGAGCTCTGCTTTGTCCCCCTGCAGCAGGTGACCCAGGACCTGAGCCGGCAGCTGCTGCAGGACGGGTACCACCTCGACGAGGTCCCTGATGATGAAGACCTGGATCTCATCCCCCCAAAACCTTCTGGCTCCTCTTCTTGCCCCTGCTGTTTTGGAGAAAATCTCTCCTGTGTGATCCAGTAGCTGCACAAGAACAGGTCAAAATCCAGCACTTTCTTTGTCTCGTGGGATGGCTGGTGGGTGTCCGGGTCCCACGCCAGGACGGTGGCACAAGGACTGAATGATGCTGCTCGTGGCACAGACCAGCTGACTCCAAAAGACTTCTCCTTACACTCAGCAATACCAGGGGAGGTGGCACAGTGACATTCTGGTGACCTGCACGGGACCTGGCACTTGGCTGGGGTGGGAAGGGAGGACAGGCAGGGCCTGGCACCTCCACGGGGGTATAAAGGGAAGGATTTGGGAGTTTCTGGGGTTGGAGCTAATGGCTTATTCCCATTCTCCTCAACGCTGCTTTGATGCAGGTGAGGCACAGCCCAGGCCCCCCATCCCAGCTCTGCACAGGGCTTGGATTTGGGGGGCTGGAGAGCCTCCCTGCTGCAAACCATAAACGCTGCCTTAAACCATGGTCCTGCTCTATGACATAGAGGACAATCAGCTTCTTATACAGAAACCTTATTTAAATATTTCGTGTCAAGAGACATGAACTGGTTGGGTGGGGGGCATGTTTGTTTGTTTTTGTATCTTACTTGTAAAAGGGAGCACTTAATAAACTGGATCTCATTACTCAGAAGGGCTGCTGGTGCTGTGAGGGGGACTCCTGTGTTCTCTCATCACATTTTACTCTTTTCCTGTGCCTGAAGAGCAAGGGGGGGAATCACAGCCAGCGTTGGGGGCATGCTGGAGCTGCTCCCAGCCTCTCTGTCCCCCTCCATCCTCCTGCTCCCTCCAGCACGCTGCCCTTCGCCAGGGACAAAGTCACTTCTTTATTCACAGCAGCAGAGGCTCTCCTGCTCCATCATCCCCCAGGCAGCCCCCTTTTACAGCCAGGGAAGGGGGACACTGGCCAGGCTTGGGAAGAGCCCACCAGCAGCAGCAGAAAGCCTGTGGTCTGCACCACCTCCAAGAGGTCAATCCACAGAACTGCTCTTTCTACACCTCAGGGCTGCTTTGGGGGTTTAACAGGTGGAGGGAGACCTTTCAAGCGAGAAGACTTTGCCCACAGCAGTTTCTATCTACCAAAACATGGAGTGTCGTGGTGGAAGTGTCCCAGGTGCTGCTCAGAGGAGGCAGCAGGCTCGGAAGAGCAGCATCCCCTCGGGTGAGGAGAGGTGCAGGGAGATGCTCTCGTTGGCCGACACGAAGAGCACGGAGCCACGGCGCAGGGACATCTCTGAGGCTGCTGCTGTGGAGGTGCCCACGGCTGTCCCTTGGATCACCAGCAGGATGCTGGCAGAGTCCATGGCAGAGATGAGGTACAGCTTGATGGAGGCAGGGATCTGCCAAGGGAAATGTCACTGTGCTGGGGTGTCCCTCAGCTTTGATCCTCTCTGCAGAGCTGGAAGGGGCTTGTCCCCACTCCCACCCCTTTGCTGGGCCTGCAGCAGCCCAAGCCCAGGGACCTCTTCCTGGTTCTCCCTCTGCCCAGAGCTGCTGGAGAAGGTGAACAAGCTCCAGGGAGGGATAAAGAGACCAGCACCCCATTACACCCAAAATCACTCCCACCCTGCCAGGACACTGATAACAAAGGTGAGCGAGCCCCAGCCAGCACTGGTGTGTCCCACCCGGTGTCCCCAGCACGGAGCTGTCACCTCTCACCTCTATCCTCATGATGGTGAAGTCTGGCACGGGTGGGTCGTAGAGGTAGACGTGGGGATCGAGCTGGCTCTGCGCTGCCGGGAGGATCTTGGAGCTGCTGGGTGCTGGTGTGTAGTTGAGCATCTCACACAAGGTGAGCACATCGATGAACTTGGGCGTGAGCCCGGCGCGCACCGTGTTGTCCGAGCACGCCATCACCTCCACGCAGTCTGTGGGGACGGGGCAGCGCTGTCAGCCCAGCCCAGCCCCCAGCCCAGCCCAGCCCAGCCCTCAGCCCAGCCCTCAGCCCAGCCCAGCCCCTCCTCCCGTCCCCACAGCCAGGCCTTGCAGGATGGCGGGCTAGGAGAGCCCCACGATGCTCACCTCCGTGCAGGTAGGCGTGGGGCTCGTTGGCTCCCAGGAACATGGCCTCCCCTGGCTCCAGCCTCACCAGGTTCAGGAAATAAATGGTGAAGCAGCCGATGTCCCCCGGGTACTGGGAGTGCAGCCGCAGCAGCAGCTCCCCGTTGCTCCCCGACGTGTCCTTCCCTTCTGCCGCTGCACAGGACAGACCAGGCCCGGTGTGGGGAGAGCCTCTCCCCAAACACAGCCCCCCGAAGTGGTTTGGGGTGTCCCAGCCAGCACCCACCTTCCTGGGAGATCCTCTTCACCAGCATGTTCAGCTGGTCCACGAAGAACTTCTTCTCGCTCTTCATGAGGCGGGTGAAGCACACGCGCAGCGCGGCCGAGACCCCGCGCGGGTCATCGCTGCCGCTGCGCTCCAGCTGCTCCGCGGCCACCTCCCCGATCAGCGCCCGCAGCTCGGGGACATCTGCGGGGCCAGCGCCGCTCAGAGCCAGCCCAGGCCAGGGGACAGCACTGTCACTGTCCCCACAGCGAATCCCAGCCCTGGGAGCGCTGCCTGCACCCTGAACCCAATCCCAAGGGAGCAGGGCTGCCATCCACAACCCAAACCCCGTCCCAAACCCCATCCCAAAGGAGCATGGCCATCATCTCCATCCCAAACCCCATCCCAAAGGAGCATGGCCATCATCTCCATCCCAAACCCCATCCCAAAGGAGCATGGCCATCATCTCCATCCCAAACCCCATCCCAAAGGAGCATGGCCATCATCTCCATCCCAAACCCCATCCCAAAGGGAGCATGGCCACCACCCCCATCCCAAAGCCCATCCCAAGGGAGCAGGGCCACCATCACCATCTCAAACCTCATCCCAAAGGAGCAGGACCTTCATCCCCATCCTAAACCCCATCCCAAGGGAGCACAGCCCCCATCCAAACCCCATCCCAAGGGAGCAGGGCTGCCATCCCCATCCCAAACCCCATCCCAAAGGAGCATGGCCATCATCTCCATCCCAAACCCCACCCAAGGGAGCACAGCCCCCATCCACACCCCAAACCCCATCCCAAGGGAGCAGGGCCACCATTCCCACCCCATAGCCCATCCCAAGGGAGCAGGGCCACCATCCCCATTCCAAATCCCATCCCAAAGGAACAGGGCAATCATCCCCATCCTAAACGAGCATGGCCACCATCCCCACCCCAAAGCCCATCCCAAGGGAGCACAGCCCCCATCCCCACCCCAAATCCTGACCCAAGGGAGCACAGCCACCATCCCCATGCTAAACCCTAACCCAAGGGAGCATGGTCACCATCCCCACCCCAAAGCCCATTCCAAGGGAGCACGGCCACCATCCCCATCCCGAAGCCCATCCCAAAGGGAGTGTGACCACCATCCCCATCCCGAAGCCCAGCCCAAGGGAGCAGGATCACCATCCCCACCCCATGGACACCATCCCCACCCCAGAGTCTGACCATGCCCCCTCCTCCAGCCTTACTCTGGAGGAAGGAGACAATCTCCTCCACGGGCCGGAAGCCACACATGCCCTCGAAGGGGGTGAGGGCGATGGCCATTTCGGGCTTGTGGTTGGCATCGGGATAGTGCTCAGGGAACTGGGCATGGAGCTTCGCTGCCAGCTCCTGCAGAGAGGGGACAGGAGCTGCCTGAGTCCCCAGGACATGAGATCCACCCAGGCTGCCCACACCGGGCTCTCCCTACCTTGTTGGGGTGTGCCTGGACAGACAGGGCGGTGTTGACCGACAGCACCTTGAACAGGAAGGGCAGGTGCCCCTGGAAGGCGTCCTTCACCTTGGCGCCCAGGCAGGCGGGGTTGTCGGCGATCCACTGGCCCAGGGTCTTTTGGGGGATGCGGTTATCCCGGATGAGGGCATCGCCCCGCGGGTGTGTGCCCATCCACAGCTGCCAGACACCAACACACACGGCTGGCACCCCAAGCCGAGCCGGGCAGGCAGCACGGATGACTTGGGCTTTTCCAGGGAGGTGATCCCTGGCAGCTCCCTCGGGGGCTGAGTCATGCCGGGCTTCCCTCCAAGCCAGGGGGACACGGGACAGCTGAGGGGCAGCATCGTGTCCCGCTAGGACACAGGATGGAGAGAGCCACCACGGCCGCGGGGTGGACACACGGATGGGACAGACACACGGACAGAATGGACACAGAGACACACTCACCTCAGCGTAGGGCAGGTCAGGCTGGATCTGGACCAGGGGGTCACCGCTGGCCACCAGCTTGGCCACCTCGCTCTCCAGGCCCACCTTCCCCCAGGAATAGTTCTGCACCGCGCAGGACAGGGGGAACACTGCGGGAGGGAAGGCAGGTGTTAGCGGGGCACCGAAAGAAGCCCCGGAAATCCTCCCGGACACGCACGGAGCCCGCGGGGCACGGTGACGGGATGGCAGGGAGGGAGAGCACCACGGCCTTGGCAGGGGACACTCTGTGGGCACGATCTGCAACCATCACACGGCCATCTGGGGGTGCCCGGGCTGGGGGCGCGGCTCACGGGCCCTGCTCCCCGTGGCCCTGGGGGGTCCCGGAGGGGGTGCCGGTGTCGCATCGCGGAGCCCATCCCCGGGCGGGCGGTGGTGCCCGGTGCCCGTGCCCCGCTCACCGCGGATCTCCGCCATGGCTCTGCCGGGCAGGACCTGCCCCCCCCTCCCCTCACCGCCCCCCCGCCGCCACCGCCGCGCCTGACGTCACGCGGCCACGCCCACCGGGTTAACCCCGCGCGAGCTGTGCGCGCCGCCGTGACGTCACGCGGCTCCCGGTCACGCGGGTGCCCCGGAAGCGCCAGGAGCGGCGGCGGGCGGGAGCGGAGCAGGAGCTGGACCGCGCCCATGTCGGGCTTCGACACCAACCCGTTCGCCGACCCGGTGGACATCAACCCCTTCCAGGTGGGCGCGGGTTACGGGTGCCTCTCCCGGCGCGGCGCGGCCCGGCCGGGGCCCCGTGCCCCGCACGCCGGGACGTGGCACTGAGTGAAGCGCCGCCGGCCAATGGCGGAGCCGCTCCTCCGCACCTCGACCAATCAGAGCGAGAGGGCGGGACCAGGGGGGGCGTGAGGCGGCCGCGACCCCCGGCCCTGAGGGCGGCCTGGAGCCGAGCCCCGGGTCCCGATCCCGGGGTCCCGCTCCCCGTCTACCGCGGGTCGCGGTCCCATCTCCTCCTCTTTCTGCAGCCCCTTCCCCTGCGCCGCCACCGCCTGGGATCCCGAACCCCTTCCGCAGCGCTGTGACCCCCAGGTCCCTCCCGCTGTGTCCCCGCACCCGGCTGCACTCACCTCGAGGGGGGCTCTCCCTCCCAGCTGGGAATGCCTGCTCTGAGGGTTTATTCAAAATAATCCATCGCTGGAGCTCTCTTGGCCGTGCTGCGCGGCGGGCTGGTTGTTCTCTGAGTCTCTCTGGGTTTGTTTTTAAGGCGGTTCGGCTTTAAAGTGAGTTCCCGTGGCAAAGCTGTGGATTTCGTGGCTCCAAGCAGAGGATTGCTGTTAAGGTCACTGAGGACTCGGTGTGTGCTCGCTGGGTTTCTCCTCTGTGGGATTAACCTCTGGAAATTGGGGTCACTGATGCAGGGAGCTGGCCTGGCACGGCCTCTGTGTGACAGTCAGGCTCTGGAGCCCAGCCTCACCTCCGCTGCTTGTCTGGGATGTGAGCACAGGAAAAACTGCTTTCCTGACCTTGGATCTCATGGCTGAGCCAAACACGAGTTGTTTGTTGATAGAGCTGAGTCCTTTGAGGAATCAGAGAGAAAAAGTTCTTTCTCTTCTTCCTCGCTTTCATTTTGACACAGTCCCGTGACGCTCAGGAGTGGGAAGAGTTGGGATGATTGTGTTCCTCTGGTGTTCACTCTGGGGGATGGAATATATTGCTGTTCATGGACGTGGGATTTGTTGCTTTGGCTTTGAGGAAGTAAATATTCCTAGAATCACAGAGTGGTTTGGGTTAGAAGGGAAATTAAAGCTCATTCAGTCCCATCCTCCGCATGGGCAGGGACACTTCCACTGTCCCAGGCTGCTCCAAGCCTCGTCCAGCCTGGCCTGGAACATTTCCAGGGATAGCCAAAGCTTCTCTGGGCACCTTGTACCAGGGCCTCCCCACCTTCACAGGGAAGAATTTCCTAATATCCAGTCTAATCTCTGTCAGTCTGAAGCCATTCTCTGTTCTCCTGTCACTTTGGGCCCTTGTAAAAAGTCTGTCTCCATCTTTCTTGTCATCTCTCTTCAGCTGCTTTGTGCACATTAAAGCTGTGCTGGTATCTGGCAGAACAGGGCTGTGCTCACTCTTTATTCACTGATCAAACAAGAAAAGGTTGAAGGTGATTTCCAGGCAGTAACTCCCACGTCAGGCTCACTTAACAAGGATTGACACATGTCCCACGGTGGATTCCTCTGTGAGAGCTCTTTGCAGCTCCTCTGATCCTTGTGGAAGCTTCTGTACCCTCCTCTTGGGACTGCAAGTTTTTGTCTTACCTTTTTTTTTTTTTGATTTTTCCAAGAAAAATTCCCCAGTCCCCAGCTGCTGGTTGAGAGGAATTTTTGACTGCTGCTTCCTGGAGCCTCCTTGGTCAGGTTTGAAATGGAATCCCAGCCTGTGGGACAGCCTGTTCCCTGCCAGGGGCTGGCTCCAGGTACTGGCTCTGTGCTGGGGTGACAGTGACAGTGTCCCACTGACAGTGTCCCAGCCCGTGGATCTCTCCTGCTGCAGCTCCCAGTTCAGTGCTTCATCCTCCTCAAATCCTGAGCTTTCTGCCTTTTCAGGAGGCTCTGTTTCATGATGTTCTCCAAGCTTTGTGTAAAATAAGCTGCTTTGGTCCTGTTAAAAATATCTCTGGCTGCTCTGTTACTTATTGTAACCAGTTAATGAGAGATGATTAACTTCCTTCCTTTATCTAGTAACCTGCTGCTGCAAGTGGCAGCTGCCTTCAAAACTTTGATTCCAGCTTCAGACAGAGCTGGAAAGTTCCATCCTTTCCAGAGATATCAAAAACAAAATCCTCAAGATTTCTCTCAGTGCATCTCCCAGGCAGTGGCGGCACCCTCAGTCTGCAGGACTGGTTATATTTGGGGCAATACTGTGATATTTTGACAACTGTGTTAAGTTCCAGGTGATTCTAGGTTGAGCTCTTTTTCCTTGATCTCATCTAGAGAGGCCTCTCATTTTGTTTCTTTAATCTGTGGGAAGAGAAAGAAAAGAAAAAAAAAAATAGAATTCCTTGCACAAACCTGTTGTGCCCAAACCTTTCAGCAGCACGACAGCAACTTTGTATTTGCATTAAAGCTGCGTTTGAAAATTGTTTTAATATTCCTGGCAGTGCAGTTTGGTCCAGATGTGGAGTTATTCTGTGCTGTGGGCACCTGAAGCCATGAGAAACAGCATCACACATCCCTGGCACTCAAGAAGTGATGGTTGGAAGGGCAGCACATGGGATCTGCCCATGGCACCCTGCAGGCCCAGCCAATTGTTGATCTGTGAGCACGAGCTTTGTGGCTGGACACCTCTATTGTGGCTCCAAGAGGTTCTGAATTAAATCCCTGTCTCCTGATCCTTTCCAAGGCTTGTTCTGAGAGGCTCAGCTGCCTTTTGCTGCTAGCTGGCAGAAAACAGCTGTAAAACACCAAGTTTGTGGGCAGCTCCTGGCTGGTCTCGGCATTCCTGGTGCTCTCTCATCCCTCACTGCCTGCTCCAGGCTCACAGGAGCTGCTGCCTGTGCTTCACCCTCTGCTCTCCTTCCTGCCCTCCCCAGGCACGTGTCCAAACACTTCAGCTTTGTTGCAGATTCTCTGCTCTTTGGGTTCCTATTTTAGGCACGCTTGCACAATAGCAGGCAAGTTCAGCCCAGCTGCTGGGCCTTGGCCTCACAGCCTAATTAAGTGATTTTGTTTGAAAGCTGTGCAGCAAGATGAGAGCTTGTCTACCTTGGGAATCAAACTGTGGTGGTGCTCTCCCTGCCCTTGAGGAGCCTCCAGCTTTTTTTTGGGTGCAGATAAGCCAAGGGAAGTAAAATTTGTGTTTTACAGTGGTACCATAGCATTTTTCCTTGTTGCCAGCCTGCCCACCCAGGCTCTCTGGAGGGTTATGCAGCTCTCACATTCCACTTCCCACACCTTGAAGGGAGTTTCCCTTCCTTGTGCAGTTGTTTTCTGCTGGACTTTAGTCTGGACTAAAGGGTTTGTGCTGATGGGCAGCACTGCCATGCGTGAGGGGAAGTATAAACTTGTGCTGACAGCCCTTATCTCTGCACAGCTGAAGCTTCCAGAGGAGTCAGGAATGAAATAAAAGCAATTTTTATCTCCAGCATGGCAGCCCTGCTGCTTCTTCCCACTTGTTGCAGCCTTTCCTCGCCGGGGAGCTGAACTTCCCTGAGCAGCGTTGGAGAGAATGAGAGGTGATTCACAAACGAGTGTGACCTGTTGGTGGTGGGAGTGCCTGCCCTGCAGGAGCTCTGCTGTTACTCATTAACTGCTCCCTGTGCTCCTGCCCAGCACCAGGCTGCGCTAGAGCCCCGTGTGAAAAACGCCAGTCGCTTCTTTTTAAAATTTTAAAAGTTTCATAGTAATTAAATGGTTATAAAAATAGCAATATAATAAGAGTAATAATAATTTAGACAATTTGAATTAGGACAATATGAGACAATAGAAACAAAGAGTTGTGGATAGTCATTTTTCTGGGCAGCGTAAGCCTGAAAAAGGACACACATTAACAGGATTAACCCTTAAAAACAACAGCCTGTTGCATATTCATGCACCTCATACATGATGCATGAATTCCATTCAAACACAGAATTCTGTCTGGTCAGTGTCAGCTTCTTCCCCTTAATCCTGACAGCATCTCAGGGCTGGGCAAGGGCAAGGCAGGAAGAAATTTGTTTCTTCTGATAAGAGGGCAATAAATTCTCTTTCTCTGAAAGATTTAGGTGTCCTGTGGCTGCTGTCTCACTGGGCATCCTTTCTTTAAAAAAAGTATCTTACATAGCATAGTTTCTATTTTAACGTCTGCTTAAGAAAATTAATGCAGCATAACTTTCTAACACAGCACATACAATATTAATTTTAATATTTTCAAAAAAACACTCATAAAATATGCATTTTTCACACCTGGGAATGGCTCCAGAGGGATTTTCCTCTGTGCCCCAGCTCCACCAGCCCCGCACACCCCGGAGCAGCCTCGGTTCCTTCTCCCCCCATGGAGCACCAAATTAGAAGGGCTGGTCTGGACACACGAGGTGCTGAGGGAGGGAGGAGAAGCCACGTTTTAATTTTCTGAGCCACTCCCAGCTCTCAGGTTGCCAGGCCAGGAGGATTTCCGAGTTCCTAAAGGGCCTCGTTGCTGGGATAAGGGGAGGAGGAGTGCTCCAGAGGGCAGCACCTGGCTGCCCAAGAGGAACCTCTGCATGCAGAGGAGTAGGTGGAAAAGAGGAGATAAAAAGCAGCTGCGTAAAAACCCTGCAGGTGAGGGGAGGGAGGTGTGTGAGGTGCAGAGAGCCTGTTTTTAAACATCAGAGGATGTTTAAAAGACGAGTGGGAGGTGCTGTGAGTGGAAGTGAGAGCTGTTATGCCATCAGCATTAAAACCTCCTAAAATAATTGGTGTCACACCTCCAGCTCAATTTTCCTGAGTGTTTCACTTATTCAGAGCAATCAGTGGCATTTTAGCTTGCCAGCATCTCTCAGCCAGGATCAGCTGTGTCTAAAATCTCATTTTGTGTGGCTCCATGCTTGCTTTGTGAGTCCCAGCAACATCCTGACCATGGGTGGATGAATCCAAATCCCTGGAAATTAGGAATCTCTCATTGTAGGTTAGCAGAAGTAACCTGCACAAAGTATTCCTGTGTTGTGGTTGTTCAGACATCCCTCTTGGCTGAACAGGAGATTATTTCTGCTGACAAGTCTTGCCTTGCTGGTAGTCATCTCCTTGGATATTTAAATTCCATGCCAGCCAGGGCCGTCTCCCTGTGGCAGGGATGTGTTTCACCCCCTCAAATTCCCAGCTAACAAGCAGATGGAAAGCAGGCAGCATGGATGAGATGGACTTGCTGTTCTTAAAGGCCTTTTACCAAACTGAACAATTCAGTGCTGTCAGTGGTGATAGCCCATATCCAGTGCTGATTTCTCCTTGTGCTCTCTCCCTGCAGGACCCCTCGGTGACACAGCTCACAAACACCAGCCAAAGTGGCTTGGATGAGTTCAACCCCTTTTCTGAGAGCTCCCAGCGGGTAAGTGCCACGTGTCCTTGTGCTCTGTGTGCCTGGTGGTGCTTTTAGTGCTGTAGAAGGTCCCTTGATAGGTGCAGCTTAAAAAATAGAGGAATTCACAGCTGGTTTCTGTAGCCCCACATTTCTCTTCGCAGAGAAAAGCAAGGCACAATTCTTCCCAAGAATATTTCTGGGGTTCACATTCTATGAGCCTCAGAGAAAGAAACCACAATTCTTATCATTTGCTCTGCCTGTGTTTGTGCAAAAGTAGAATACAGCATAGAGCTTTTTTACCTAAAGTGATGGTGTTTTGTTTCCTTGGCCTGTCAGGGCCAAGAGTGTGTGTGTGTGTCAGGACTGTTGAGTGACAGTCATGAGATTCAGGGCAAGGTAAGCAGTGTGTGCAGAGTGAGTGCTGGGCAGATCCAGTTTTAGATGTATAGAATAATGTAGTATAATAAAGCAATTAATTAACCTTCTAATATCGATGGAGTCAGATGCATCATTCCCTCCCCTCACTGAGGCCATCACAGCACAACTCTGGATTTCCCCGTGGATGTGGCTCATGGTGTGCAGGAGAGGGAAATTGCTCCTGCACTGGAGCAGTAATGAGCTCCCAGCTCACTGGCATGGAACAGCTCCTCTCCAGCTGCCTGCTGGCTCCCAGGGAAGCCCCATGAAGTGTGAAGGGGAAGATGGTTTGTGGCAGGGCGCTGCAGCATTTATTTGCTCTTTGGGCTGTGAGCTGAGCTGTGCTGGCCACTGAGGAATGGCTGGGAGAGCCTCACCCTTATTCCCTGGCTGCTGCCACGAGCCAGGTGGGAGAAGGAGGACAGGAAGGGGAGATTAGTTAGATTTTATTTTGCTTTAAACAATTCACCCAGAGCCCTTTGTGTTTCTCCTGCCCTGTTTTTCCTGATCTCTCCCAGACAAATGCAGCGCGGACGACGCCGGCGACGCAGCCCTCGCAGCCGGCTGTGCTGCAGACATCTGTGGAGCCCACACCACAGGTACAGCCCCTCCCTGCTGCCCTCCCAGCCTCCTCCAGCTCCCAGGGCCTCTGGGAGCACAGCATTCCCTGGGCTGGGCACTGGGAAGCTGCAGGTGGGATTTTCAACGTGTATTTCCGAGGCAGATCTTTGTAGGGAATACACACGTGGAGTTCTTCTATCTCCTTCCCTGTCCCTCTGGTGGCAGAGCTTGCTTTGCCTTGTGTCCTGTTGGCTCTGGCTTCCCTCTGGAAATCCTGGAATGAATCCTGCTAATGCTTTTAGCTTAGTTCTGGTGTCTGGTCAGACATGCTCAGTGCCAGGAGAACAAATGCAAGTACCTGGCCACCAGCACCACCTCATCCAAAGAACTGGGAGAAAGAATAATTTCTCAGAATATAAAACAGGTAGAAGAGATCCTTAAGACATGTGGTAGGCAGCTGGGAAGGGAATTGTCGTGGTAAGCCCAGGAGCCCTGCTCACCACTCTGTAGTGATGAGCTCAGAGCAGTGAGATAAGTGTGAGGTAGAAGAAGCTGTGGGTAAGCTCCTCCTGCCAGCCCTAACTTCCTGTAGGATAACTTGATTTTGTCCTCCAGTGGCAGAATCAAGATATCACAGGCTGAGCTTTCATGTTACCCTTGTGTCCAAGATGTGTGAGGCTGAGCTTTCATGTCGCCCTGTGCCCAAGGTGTCAGGGCCTGAGCTTTCATGTCACCCTGTGCCCAAGATGTCAGGGGCTGAGCTTTCATGTCACCCTGTGCCCAAGGTGTCAGGGGCTGAGCTTTCATGTCACCCTGTGCCCAAGGTGTCAGGGGCTGAGCTTTCATGTCACCCTGTGCCCAAGGTGTCAGAGGCTGAGCTTTCATGTCACCCTGTGCCCTGTTTCCTTCCCCGCCTGGCACCCAGGTGCCACCACAGCCCCAGGCAGGGCAGGGCTGACCTCTCTGCTGTTTGTGCCCTCCCCAGGCCGTGGCTGCAGCAGCACAGGCAGGGCTGCTCCAGCAGCAGGCAGAGCTAGAGAGGAAGGCAGCAGAGCTGGAGAAGAAGGAAAGGGAGCTGCAGAGCCACGCAGCCAGCATCGACCGTGAGTACTGACTCCTGCCCAGGGCAGCCTGGCTCCCTTGGTTTGCCAGGATTTCAGGATAATTCCCCGTGGCAGCCCTTCTGGGACATGCCTGGCATCCCACAGCTTCCAAGATGGGAAGGTGGGATGCTGGAGGCCAGTTCTGGTGGGTCCCTGCCCTCAAGCAGCTGCATTTCACCACCAAAAGCTCTCAAGCATTGATCTGTGCCTGTGTCAGAGCTGGTGAGTGACTCTGCCACGCTGAGGCTTCTCACTGAGGGCAGCAAAGCTCTTCTCCTCAGCCTCAATGCTCTTTTAACCACAGGATCCAGTATTTTCCCCCTAATCTTGGTGTGAAGTGGCTGAATCTGGGCTTGCAGGGCTGAGTGATGGTGGCTGTGATGGCCCTTTGGCCAGTGCAGGGAATTCTGCCTTCCTCCAAGGAAAACCCCTGCACACAGCTGCTGTGCCAGGAGTTTATCCCATCCCTGCTGTGCTGCCCAGCCCCTGGGCTCTGGCAGGGTTTTAATGCATGAATTAAACAATTGCTGAACAACTGCTTGGAAATTCTGGGGTGGGATTAGCCTTTGAATGAGAGAAGAGCAAGTGAAAAGCTGCTCCTTCCTTCCTCCCTCCCTTCCTCCCACAGCGAGGCAGAACAACTGGCCTCCTCTCCCCAAGAGGTGTCCCATCAAGCCCTGCTTCTACCAGGACTTCTCTGCAGACATCCCAGCTGACTACCAGAGGATATGCAAGATGCTCTATTACTTGTGGATGTGTAAGTAATGGCCTCACCTGCAGTCAGAATTCTTTTGGAGGAGGTTCTGTGTGAAAAGCTGAGCTCTGTCACGCAGTAAATGCTGTTGGTGTTGCCTGCAAGGCTCAAATCAGGTTTCCCTCCTTTCTTATGAAGAACCTCGAGTTTATGCTTTGGGAATAGCTCATTCATGACAAAATTTTAATTGTTTAATGGAGGCTTGAGCACCTATTTAAGATTTGGCTGTGAGCAGCAGGATCAGATGAGCTTCTTAGGTCAAGCTCTGTTTCCCTTCCAAGGGAGGCAGGGAAATTAGATGGCCCAAAGTCACCTTAATTTCTGCAGCTCCCCCTGTGTTCACTGAGGCATTGAGGGTGCTTTGGAGTTTCCAAGAGCTTGCTGATGTTGTTTTTCTCTCTCTCCCACCCCAAACAGTGCATTCCATCACCCTGCTCCTAAACCTGCTGGCTTGCCTGGCGTGGTTCACAGTGGACAACAGCAGAGGAGTGGACTTTGGGCTCTCCATCCTGTGGTTAATTTTATTCACCCCTTGTGCCTTTCTCTGTTGGTACCGACCAATTTACAAGGCTTTCAGGCAAGTGCTGGGTTGGTTTTGTCTGTAACAGGGATGTATCTCTTAGTGGGAGGAGCTTTGGGTTTATCTGCTCCCATCGTGTTTTGCCCTCAGGATTTTTCCAGCTCTTTGCATCATTAGATAAACCCAGAGCACTGTGTTGCTAAACATATTAGATCTGTCTGATAGAACTTAATTATGGTGATCCTTTTTCATCCTGAAATCCAAGCCCAGGCAGACAGAGGACACTTTGAATTCATGTTTTATTCACTTTAATAATTTCTAAGACACTGTTTGGTACACTGATGTGGAGCACACTGTGTTTGTGGAGGGAGCTGCCTTCACCCCATCTTGCTCTGGGCAGATGGACACATTTAGGTGCCCAAATTCCTCCCCTCAGCAGCTCTTCCCTGCAGAAAGGAGTTCACTGAAGCTGTTCCTCTCCTCTTAGTGCAAGGATCACAGGTTTCACTCCTCTCTCCTGCAGGTCTGACAGCTCCTTCAGCTTCTTTGTCTTCTTTTTCATCTTCTTCTGCCAAATAGCAATCTACATCATCCAGGCTGTTGGAATTCCTGGCTGGGGAGACAGGTAAGCTTGGCTTTGCTGCCTGCCATGTCACACATCCCTTTTCTCACCAGGGCTGTGACTGGCAGGAGCTTTGGGGCCTGCTTCTGACAGCTGCCTGTTCTTTCTGCTGTGGTTTTCCTCTCTCAGCTCATGGCAGGTCCCAGCTGCCTCCCTTCTCTGCTCTTCCCATCCTAATCCCAGTATGAGAAGGGGAGTATGTGAATTACTGGATATTGGGCAGGAATTTTTCCCTCACAGGGTGCCCAGAGCAGCTGTGGCTGTCTCTGCATCCCTGGCAGTGTCCAAGGCCATGTTGGATGGGACTTGAGGCACCCAGGGACAGTGGGAATTGTCCCTGCCCATGGCAGAGGGGTGGAGTGTGATGAGTTTTGAGGCCCCTTCTGACCCAAACTGTTCTGTGATTCTGTGAGAACTCTTCTGTGCCTCTTCTCCCTCACTCAGCACAGATCATATTTGCTCCTCTGGTGTGAACCACATCTGCCTTGTTCAGAGCCTTCCCTGACAGCAGTGTGGGGCTGAGG
Organism: Melospiza georgiana; assembly: GCF_028018845.1. Taxonomy (NCBI): domain Eukaryota; kingdom Metazoa; phylum Chordata; class Aves; order Passeriformes; family Passerellidae; genus Melospiza; species Melospiza georgiana. The sequence continues at coordinate 3,900,852 of NC_080442.1, read as the reverse complement.
GATCTCTGACCTGAAATCTGGGTGCTACTCAGCCCTGACTCTGTCCCCAAACTCTCCCTGGATCCCTCTGGAGCGTGTGCTTGGTGGGCTGAGATAAGCAGAGAGGCTTTTAGCCTCTCCCTTTCTCAGTGACATTGTCCAGAAGGGCGAGCCTGGGCTTTTGGAGCAGCTCCAGCAGCCTCATGTCAGCAGCTGTGCCCTGCAGGGAGAGCACAGCCTTTCCTTCCACCTTGCTGCCCCTGCTGCAGCTCCTGATCTGGAGTCAGGGAAGCTCAGCAGCCTGTTCTGGAGCTCAGGGTAAAGTTAGCAGCTCCCATTCTGGATTTAGGGAGCTCAGGGAAGGTCAGCAGCCTGTTCTGGAGCTCAGGGTGTGGTTAGCAGCTCCCATTCTGGATTTAGGGAGCTCAGGGTGAGGTCAGCAGCCTGTTCTGAAGCTCAGGGAAGGTCAGCAGCCTGTGCTGGAGTCACAGAGCTCAGGGTGAGGTCAGCAGCCTGTTCTGGAGTCAGGGAGCTCAGGGAATGTTGGCAGCTCCCATTCTGGATTTAGGGAGCTCAGGGAAGGTCAGCAGCCTGTTCTGGATCTCAGGGTGAGGTTAGCAGCTCCCATTCTGTATTTAGGGAGCTCAGGGAAGGTCAGCAGCCTGTTCTGGATTTAGGGAGCTCAGGGAAGGTTAACAGTCCCTTATGGAGTCAGGGAGCTCAGGGAAGGTCAGCAGCCTGTTCTGAGCTCAGGCAAGGTTGGCAGCCTTTTCTGGAGCTCAGGGAAGGTCAGCAGCCTGTTCTGGATCTCAGGGTGAGGTTAGCAGCTCCCGTTCTGGATTTAGGGAGCTCAGGGAAGGTCAGCAGCCTGTTCTGGAGTCAGGGAGCTCAGGGAAGGTCAGCAGCCCGTGGTGCCTGTCCCAGGGCAGGCTCCAGGCAGGAGCTGCTGTCTGTTTGTGCCCTGTGCCTGCAGAAGGGCCCGTGGGCAGCGCTGTCCCTGCCTCCCCCCTGCCCGAGTCACGGGGGAATGGAGTGGGTTGAGTCTCCCTGGAGAGGCTGCCTGCAGCTCTCTGCTCTGCTCCCTGCTGCCAGCCAGCCAGCCAGCCTGGGTATTTTTGGCTGCAGTGCATGGTGTGCCTTTCTGCTTCCCTGTGCTGCCAGGAGCAGTGCCACACATGGCATGAGACCCATCCCTCCTCCTGCTGCTGCTGGCACACGGTGTGCTGGTGGAGCACTTGGAAAGGTTCCTTTCTCCAGCTCCCAGGAAGGTGTTCTGAGTGAGGTGTCTTGGTATTTTCAGCCACAGCCAAGTGCTGGTAACTGTGAATTCTCTCTGCTCCTTTTCCTTCAACACCTCCCAGTGTCTGTGAATTAGAATTAGAATGGTGGAATCACAGAATGCTTTGGGTTGGAGGGGACCGTGGGCAGGGACACCTTCCACTGTCCCAGGTAGCTCCAACCCCCATCCAGCCTGGCCTGGGGCACTTCCACAGCCACAGCTGCTCTGGGCAGCCTGTGCCAGGGTTTCACCACCTCCATCCCTTCCTGTCTCTTCCTCCTCCTCTCAACCCTTTCATCCCTGTCAGGGTGACACTCAGCTCCAGGCTCCAGACCTGCCAGCTGATCTCTCCCAGTTCAGCTCTTCCAGCCTATCTTTACCCCTCCTGGCTGAATTTTGAGAAGGTGCCCATGGAAGTCACTGTTGGCGCCAAGGGTATTGATTTTGCTGCCTGAGGGGAGGGCACAGAGCTGAAATGTGGGTGGGATGAGCACAATCCTCCTCTAAAAATGCTAATGGAAACTCTATCCCCAAAACAAAGGCCTGGACAAGCTCCAGGCTCCCCCGTTTCCATTTTGTGCTGCCCTGTAACCTTGCCTTGCAGCAGGGGTGTGCTCCCAGCTGTGCTCCAGCTGTGCTGGGGTGCTGTCCATGCCCAGCCCCTCTCTGTGCTGGGGTGCTGTCCATGCCCAGCCCCTCTCTGTGCTGGGGTGCTGTCCATGCCCAACCCCTCTCTGTGCTGGGGTGCTGTCCATGCCCAGCCCCTCTCTGTGCTAGAACACCGTCCATGCCCAGCCCCTCTCTGTGCTGGAACACCGTCCATGCCCAACCCCTCTCTGTGCTGGGGTGCTGTCCATGCCCAGCCCCTCTCTGTGCTAGAACACTGTCCATGCCCAGCCCCTCTCTGTGCTGGAACACTGTCCATGCCCAGCCCCTCTCTGTGCTGGAACACTGTCCATGCCCAGCCCCTCTCTCCATGCCCAGCCCCTCTCTGTGCTGGGGTGCTGTCCCTGCCCAGCCCCTCTCTGTGCTGGGGTGCTGTCCATGCCCAGCCCCTCTCTGTGCTAGAACACTGTCCATGCCCAGCCCCTCTCTCCATGCCCAGCCCCTCTCTGTGCTGGGATGCTGTCCATGCCCAGCCCCTCTCTCCATGCCCAGCCCCTCTCTGTGCTGGAACACTGTCCATGCCCAGCCCCTCTCTGTGCTGGAACTCTCTCCATGCCCAGCCCCTCTCTGTGCTGGAACTCTCTCCATGCCCAGCCCCTCTCTGTGCTGGAACACTGTCCATGCCCAGCCCCTCTCTCCCTGTCCCTGGCAGCGGCTGGATCGCGGCGCTCTCGGAGGTGCACGGCAACGTGGCCGTGGTGGTGATCATGATGGTGGTGGCAGCCTTCTTCACGCTCTGCGCCGTGCTCTCCCTCTTCCTCCTCAAGCAGGTGAGTGCCTCGGGGGCCAGCAGAGCTCAGGCTGCCCCCAGGGCTCCTGGCTTTGATGCCTCCCTTCACCCACCTGGGAATGATGGTGGGATGGGGGCACTGGTGGCTCAGGAGGTTTTAATTCAAGTGGTTTTGCTTGTGCTTCCTGCAGCGATGCCAGATTTTTTTGGACAGTGTTGAAGTGGGGAGTAGCCTCCCTTTGGGAGTCATAGAACCATGAAATGATTTGGGAAGGGATCTTAGAGCTCATCTTACCTCCTGCCAAGGGCAGGGACGCTTTCCATGGTCCCAGGGTGCTCCAAGCCCTGTCCAGCCTGGCCTGGAACATTTCCAGGGATCCTGGGGCAGCCACAGCTTCTCTGGGCAACCCACCCTGACAGAGAAGGATTTATTTCCTGATACCCTGCCCTCTGGCAGTTTAAAACCATTTCCCCTTGTCCTGCCTGGAGCTGGCTGAGCAGAGGTGGTCGTGGCTCTGTTCAACACCCAGGGATTTTCTGTCACTGCTCCCACAGCCTTGTGGGGCTTTTCAGAGCCTGGTGGGGTCCCAGTGAGTGCCTTCCCACTGATCCTAAAGCCAGCCCTCCTCCCTCCTCCTGCCTGCCCACAGCAGGGCTGGATTTCTGCAGGAACAGCAGAAATGGAGCTTGGGGGAAGCCAAGGACAGGGGGGACTGATCCTCTTTCTCTTGGTACTTCCTTCTGCTCTCCTGCCTTTATCTTGAAGGAAATACCTGATGCTGTTGGCACCTTCAGGTCCTGCCCTGCAGTAAATACTGGGTTAAGCATGAACCATCACAGTGTGGGGAATTTTGGGTCTGAAACCACTAATTTTGCTGAGAGCTCCGCATTTTTCAGCAAATGAAGCTCTCCTGAAATCTGCCATGGAGCCAGTGGCTGCAGCCCATGCTCTGCAGCTGTCCAGGGAGCTGCTTAGCCTGGGACAAGCTGGGTGTGTGCAGCAATCCCACAGGCTGGTTTCAATCCCTCTCTCCCTCCCCTCTCTTCCCCAGGTGCATTCCCTGTATCGGCGCACAGGAGCCAGCTTCCAGAGGGCCCAGGAGGAGTTTTCCCAAGGCATCCTCACCAACAGGAGCTTCCAGAACGCAGCAGCTGGGGCAGCCTCCTCAGCTGCACAGAGTGCTTTCAGAGGAAACTAACCCTGCCCAGCAAATCCAGCCCTTCTTCCCAGCAAATCCAGCCCTGCATCCTGGGCTGCCTCCCTCTCGCTTCCTCTGCCCTCATCTCCCCAACCTTCTATTTTTATTTTTGTTTGTTTTTTTCTGAAAATGCACTTTTTTTGGGGGTACCATGTGAGCTCTGTGATGCCGACACTCCTGATGAGAAGAGGTTTTTTCTTTTGGGCTTCAGCTGAGCTACGGTTTGGATGATGATTCCTTTTCCCTGTCTTGTTTTAGGGTGTGGGGAGATGGGGGAAGACATTCTCTGAGGCAAATATTCCTCTTTCCAGGACCTTCCAGGTGTTTGTCTCTTCCTCCCCCTCACTCTGTCTGTAGCAGGAAGATGAGGGGAAGCAGGTTTTTGATTTTACTCTCTCTTCTCTTGGCCTTTGCTATGAAGAATTTGATTATCTGCTGTTTTGGGGAGGGTTTTGTAACGTGCATGTAGTTGATGTCATTAATTTTAAGAACAGAAACTGTACTTTTGGTTTATTACACTCACACAATGCTGTATTTTGGCCTCGTAACTGCTGGGCCTCCTGAGAGCCATGAAGGAAAATCTGGGAGCAGCGGGGAGTTTGGGGGGGGATGTATTTCCCCTGATGTCCCCGGGGCACATCCCTTGCTTCCAGGAGGATCCTGCAGGTGCCAGAGAGGTGGAGAAGGGATCAGTGGGGGCTGAGTCTTCTCAGTGACTTGACAGCAGGAGAGGGAGGGGAAAAGGGATTTTGGTTTGGCTCCCAGCTCCAGTTTGGGGGCAGCTGAGGATGCCGGGTCACACAGTGCCTGTGACGCCCTTCTCCAGCTAACCCTGAATGAGTCTTTCTCCAGGGAAGGCTCCTCCCTGCCTTCCTCCTGACGAGTTTAATTTTTTTTTGCAGCTGGGAAGGAACTGTTTCCGTGTGTGTTCAGCTGCATCCCAAGATGGGATTTCCCTTGGGATGCAGAGGGGCGGATGGGGGCAGGTTCCCACCTCTCCCTCCCTCAGCCCCGTGGTTTGGGTGTCGTGGGGAGGGAATTTAATGTAGATTTGGCTTTGCGGTGCCCCTTTGCCGGGCTGGGGTTGTATCAGACCCCCCTCCTGTGCCGCTGAGGGGCGGCGGGGGCGCTGGGATACAGAAATCGGTATTTTTACACCCTTTTCCTTCTGTATTACTGGATTTTTTTTTTCCCTGCGTCTGATCTTTTAATGTTTAAAAAATTATTAATAAAAATGTTCATGTGGTCCAGACACGGTGCCTGTGCGGTGGGGGGCGTGGCTTGTCGTGATTGACGGGTTGTGGGCATGGCCAACACGGACGGGGTGGGGCCAGGGGCGTGGCTTCATGCGGGGATGTAAATGTGTGGGCGTGGTCATTGCTGCTTGGGGGCGTGGCTCGTGCCGCTGGGGGCGTGGCCTGCGCCGTGGCGCGCCGGGAAGGCGGAAGCGACTCCCGGGCCCCGAGTGCCGGCACCGGGGCACCGGAGGGGCCATGGCCGGGCCCGCCTGGGCCCCGCCGCGCCTCGACGAGTTCATCCTCACCGAGCCCCTCGGCTCCGGCACCTACGCCACCGTCTACAAGGCCTACAGGAAGGTAGGGCCGAGCCCGCCGCGGGGGTCGCCTTTTTGCTTCGGAATCTGCCCCCCCCACCCGCGTGGGAGCCCCGATTTCCAGCCCTCCACATGGGGTACCACCCCCGATTTCCAGCCCTCCACATGTGATACCACCCCCGATTTCCAGCCCTCCACATGTGATACCACCCCCGATTTCCAGCCCTCCACATGTGATACCACCCCCGATTTCCAGCCCTCCACATGGGGTACCACCCCCGATTTCCAGCCCTCCACATGTGATACCACCCCCGATTTCCAGCCCTCCACATGTGATACCACCCCTGACTTCCAGCCCTCCACATGGGGTACCACTCCCGATTTCCGGCCCTCCACACGGAGTACCACCCCCGTTTTCCAGCCCTTAACCTGGGGTACCACCCCCACAGCCCTTGCCTGGCACCTGCTGCCCCCTTGCAGGGGTTCCTTCCCTTCCCTTCCCTTCCCTTCCCTTCCCTTCCCTTCCCTTCCCTTCCCTTCCCTTCCCTTCCCTTCCCTTCCCTTCCCTTCCCTTCCCTTCCCTTCCCTTCCCTTCCCTTCCCTTCCCTCCCCACCCACGGTGGCTGTTTGGGTGGGGGTCCAGCGTTGTCCCCTCCTGGCAGAGGGACACGCGTGAGGTGGTGGCCATCAAGTGCGTCAACAAGAGGAGCCTGAACCGGGCATCGGTGGAGAACCTGCTGACAGAGATCGAGATCCTCAAGACCATCCGCCATCCCAACATTGTGGAGCTCAAGGACTTCCAGGTGGGCTGGGGGCTTCCCGTGGGGACTCTGAGCCGGAGCTGCTCTGTCTTGGATCCATCCCCACTTCCCACGGGTGTGTCTGTGGGGCTTGGTGCCAGCAACTGGGCAAACTGGTCCAGGTGAAGCTGTGTGGGTGGCACAGCAGGGTCTCGTTGCCTCGCAGTGGGACAGTGACCACATCTACCTGATCATGGAGTTCTGTGCCGGGGGGGACCTGTCCCGCTTCATCCGCACGCGCCGGATGCTCCCCGAGAAGGTGGCTCGTGTCTTCCTGCAGCAGCTCGGTGAGGACACCCCGCCTGCCTCCCACCCTGCCTCTGCTGGGGACCCTCCCCCAGGGCTTTGGGGTGCGGGGCTGTGCTCTCACGTGCCCATCCACCCGCCCAGCCTGTGCCCTGAAGTTCCTCCACGACCACAACATCTCCCACCTGGACCTGAAGCCGCAGAACATCCTGCTGAGCGCCCCGGAGAACCCGCAGCTGAAGCTGGCAGGTCAGAGCATCCCCTGGCAGGGGCTGGCAGGGGGCAAATCCCTTCTCCCTGTGCCCTCATGAGCTCTGTGCCCGGCAGATTTCGGCTTTGCCCAGTACATGTCCCCGTGGGACGAGAAGCATGTGCTGCGCGGCTCCCCGCTCTACATGGCCCCCGAGATGGTGTGCCGGCAGCACTACGACGCCCGCGTGGACCTCTGGTCTGTGGGTGTCATCCTTTATGGTGGGTTTGGCTCTTATTGCCTCGGGGGGCTCTACTCAGGGCTGGTTATCCCCTCTCCATCTCCCCCCACCTCTCCTTTTCCCCCCACAGAAGCACTTTTTGGGAAGCCACCCTTTGCTTCCCGCTCCTTTGCTGAGCTGGAGGAGAAAATCCGCAGTGATCGGGCTGTGGAGGTAACGTGGGGTGAGATGGGATGGGATGGGATGGGGAAGGGGGGTCTCACAGCCCTCAGTGGGCTCAGCCCCTTCCCTCCCCAGCTTCCCAGCCGGCCCCAGCTGTCTCTGGAATGCCGGGATCTCTTGGGGCAGCTGCTGGAGAGGGACCCTCGCAAGCGCATCTCCTTCGAGAGCTTCTTTGCCCACCCCTTCGTGGACATGGAGCACGTGCCCGGCCCCGAGAGCCTGGGCAAGGCGGTGAGCGGGGCTGGGGGCTGCTGCCTGCCCACGGGGGCGTTCCAAGCCCTGAGACCCCCCCTGTGTCCCCCAGACCGACCTGGTGGTGGAGGCGGTGAGGAAGGATCAGGAGGGAGACGCCGCTGCCGCCTTCTCCCTCTACCGCAAAGCCCTGGAGTATTTTGTGCCAGCACTGCACTGTGAGTCCCTCCCGAGGGTTGTGTGGGGTCTGGGTGTATTTCTGGGGGGGCAGACCCCGAGGGATGCCAATTTTTAGCCCGCCCACCCCTGTGTTTGGTTGTTCTCCCCCTTAGATGAGAGCGACGTGCGGCGCAAAGAAGCCATCCGGGCCAAGGTGAGCCAAAACCCCTGGGGGGGTGAGGGCAGCACCCCCACCCTCTGCACCCCATATTGGGGGTCTCTTCACCCCCAAAACGTGCACAGGTGAGGCAGTACATCTCCCGAGCAGAGGAGCTGAAGGTGTTGGTCACCTCTAGCAACAAGAACCTCCTGGAGAAAGGAAACCCGGCCAGGGAGCTCCTTAAAGGTAGGCAGTGATTTTTGCCCTGGTGTCAGGGCTAGCAGAGGGGCCGTGGTGGGGTTTTGGGCTGAAGGGTGAAGGTTTTGGGCAATCCCTGTGTCCCCTTGCAGAGATGGCCAAGGACAAACCTCGGCTCTGCGCGGCGCTGGAAGTGGCCTCAGCTGCCATTGCCAAGGTGAGGGGTGGCCCTGGGGGTCCCCTCACCCATCGAGGGGAGGGGGAGGTGCACACCTGGTGAGGAGGGGGCTGCTGGACCCCACCAACCCCAGCCAGCCCACGGGGCCTCTTGCAGGAGGAGGAGGGCAGGGATGACAGTGACGCCCTGGAGCTGTACCAGCAGAGCCTGGGGGAGCTGCTGCTGCTCCTGGCCGGTGAGTTGGGGCTGAGGCCGGGCTTGTAGGGCAGGGATGGGTCCTGCTGCCATCCCTCATGCCCTGGCACGTTTCCCCTGCAGCGGAGCCGGCGGGGCGGCGGCGGGAGCTGCTCCACGCTGAGGTGAGTAGTGCCAGCCCTGGGACACTGCTGTCCCCGCTGGCCTGGCCCTCAGGGACTGTGTCCTCTCTCTCTCTCCCCACCAGATCCAGACCCTGATGGCCCGAGCCGAGTACCTGAAGGATCAGATCAAGGTAGGATGTCTGGGGGAGGCTTGGAGCATGCTGGGGGGGGGGATGGAGGCTGGAAAATGCCCCTCTCCCCTGGCAGATGCGGGAGGCACAATCCATGGGCAAGGAGGCGCTGGCAGAGTCCGTCCGGAGCGGTGAGTGCCCTTTGCCACGGGTTTGGGGAATATTCCCCAGCCCGAGGCTGATCCCAACCCCACCCAGCACGGGCCCTGTGCCCCCGGGAGCCCTCCCAGGGGTGGCAGCGGTGGGGACAGCCCGGTGAGTGCCCCCTGTGCCCTGGCACAGCCTGTACCTTGCAGTGACCCCCGGAGCTGCCCTGCCGGACGCTGCTCGCTGCCCTGCCGGGAGACGCCAAGGGAAGGCTTTGGTATCCATCCCCCACGCCCCCAGGGCTGGCACCTGGGGGGTCACCCTCGGGCTGCCAGCCCCAGGGGGGCCAGCAGGGCCATCTGCCCCTCTCGCAGGCGCTGGCTCATTTCCCTGCCAGCCCTGCCTCGGCCGTCTGCTGCCGCAGCCTCCCCTGGCACAGCGGGCGGGTTATTCCACTCTAATTCCCTCCGCTGGCTCCACGGGAAGGGTATTTTTATCCTGGCACTGGGCTCTGGCAGGGCATCCCCCCTGCTTTTTCAGCTGGGTGGTTCTTCCACCTCCCAAATTCTGGGGGAGCCCACAAATCCGGCCGGGAGCTGAGGGTGGGCAGGGATGCTCCGCTGTGCCTTCCTCGCCCAGCATCTACCTCTGCATCCAGTGCTGCTCGTCCGGCCTCCATCCAGCAGCCACTGCACTGGCCCAGCCCGGCCATACCTGCCTGCCTCTCACTGCTGGAGCACTGGGAATGAGGCTTTTCCTTCCTAAACCTGGAGCCTGACAGGTGCTGGCTGCACCATCAGTGAGCAGTGCTCAGCGGGGACCCATCGAGTCAGTCACCTTCAGGGAGACACTCTCAGCATCCTGCCTGCCCTGCTCCACTCCTCAGGGCCCTGGCACCCCCAGCATCCAAATCATGCTCCCAGGAGTCGTTGTTACGGGGTGCTGATGTTGCCTGTCCTGCAAAACAAGGTATTTGTCTCAAAAATCTGCTGTATCTCAAGGGAATGTAATTTATTGTCTTTAATAAATTTTAATTTTGATTTCTCCACCTCCTCTGCGCTCAGGTTTGTGGTTTAAGCCTAAGAGGGGTCCCCAGGACCCAGAGGCTGCCTGGGGTCCTGGAGCCATTGGGGTGGGCAGGGGACCTGGTCGCTGTTCCCCCAGGAGCAGAGCTGGGGTGTCCCCTCCTCTGCTCCAGCAGTGCTCTCCCTTCCTGTGCTCCCCAGGGACACGAGGCAGCCAAAGCAAGGTTTGACCTTGTTTTCACTTCCCATCTTTTTACTTTTTTTTTTGTGCGTGTGTGGAAAACACGGAGCAGAACGACACGACCCATTACGTAAAATCCTGTTTTCTCCAACAGATTTTTGTGGCGGGTGAGGAAGGGCCGTGAGGGAAAGCAGAAGGGCTGAGGCGAGCAACAGGGGGATTTTTGGGGTGTCCCACAGCTATTCTGAGCCGTGACCTCTTCCCAAGACAGCCTCCCCCCACATCCCACCCCAGCGCCGGCTGCTCCGTGCTCAAACCAGCGCGGAGCTTCCCGGGCAGATGCGACGAGGCGCTTCAGTATCTTTTTTTTACTCTTTTTTATCTCTTTTTACTCTTATTATCGTCATTATTCCGAGCAGAGATTATACCCTGAGGCTTTGAAGCGCTTTCCCAGCCCGTGTCCTCCCCCGGCCCGTGGCGGCTGTGGCAGCCGGCGCGGATAATCGCATCTGCCTTCACGCTCGGCCGCCAGCACGGCCCTGCCCCAGCCCAGCCCCAGCCCTGGGGGACAGCGTGAGCCTCTGGGTGCTCCCCTGGGGCTGGGGGGGCCGGGGTGGGTGTCAGTGTCACCTGTGCACTGGGGTTTTTGGCTGCCCAGGTGTCACCGAGGGAAGGTGAGCCATGTGTCTGAGCAGTGTGTGACGGTGTTCACAGGGGTTCTTGGGTGAGGGGAGAGATGAGGATCTGACTCCGTGTTTCAGAAGGCTTGATTTGTTGTTTTATGATATATATTTTACATTAAAACTATACTGAAAGAATAGAAGACAGGATTTCATCAGAAGAATAGCAAGGAAAGAATGATAACAAAGCTTCTGTCTCGGACAGAGAGTCCAAGCCAGCTGACTGTGATTGTCCATTAATTCCAAACAACCACATGAACCAATCCCAGATGCACCTGTTGCATCCCACAGCAGCAGATAATCAATGTTTACATTTTGTTCCTGAGGCCTCCCAGCTTCTCAGGAGGAAAAATCCTAAGGAAAGGATTTTTCATGAAAAGATGTCTGCCACAGCAAGGTGCACCGGTTGTTTCGCTTGTAGCTGCTCTTACCAGGATTTTCTCAGGGCTCTCTAGAATGAATCAATTTTACTAAGACATAAACTGTGCTAAAACAAGCAAGAAGAAAAGAAACTGAATTCCAAGAGTACAAGAAAAAGGTAACAGACAGCTTTGAGCCACCTGGACTGCCACCAATCACGTATTCTGAGAAGTGCATGCAGAGCACGGGGACAAGCGAAGACACCAATAAGAAATGTGTGAGCAGGGTGTGCAGTAGAGTTAAAATGTATAAAATAAATACATAATATAAACATTAAATGGATTCTACTTATATTTTTATATATAGATGTAAAAAATTATATATTGATTAGTTGTCCAAGAGTCCTGGATTTCCCACAGGAAGACGGCACGAAGGGAGCAGTGTCCAGCCTGGCAGCATGGCCTTTGTCACTCTGCTGCTCAGGGAGGAGCTGCTCCCCTCCAGTCCCACCCATGCCACCACCCAGCCCTTCCCAAGGGCTCTCCCAGCCCTCACAGGGTGGCTCTTGGGGCTGCATTGTCACCCAGAGAGGTGGGGAGTGTCAGCTGTGTTGTCACCCTGGCGGTGCCAGCGCGTGGGGTGACACGAGGTCAGGCACACGATGGGCTGGGGACAGCTGGGTCAGCGTGGAGCCAGCCTTGGGCTTCCCCAGGGCTCTGTAATCTGGATTAATCCTGGCTGTTGGACCAGCAGTGGCTGCATGGATGGGCTATCCCTTCCCACAGCCACTCTCAGGGAAGTTTAATTGCCTGCAAAAGGAGAAGGGAGATTCCCCAGCCTTCCGTGGCAGCTCATTTGTTTCAGCACTTTAACAATTGCTCATTTAATGCTTTATCCATTGGGGAAACCACTCACTCGTCCCACACTCACCACTGGGAAGGAGGAAGATCCTGCAGCCAGCTGAGCAATGGGCTGGTGCAGGAGGGCAGGAGTTTTGTCAATAAAATTTGTGTGATTTGATCAATAAAGGTTATTTTATTTTATTGACAAAATTTGTTACTGCCAGCGTCTTCCAGCAACCAGCAAGAGCTTACTTGGACAAACCTATCCCAATCCCAGCCCCATAGGTGAGGGAATGACAGAAGACCTATAAAAGAGAGAGAGAAAAACAATATTTTCTGCTTTAATCCACACTTATTCTTTGCTTTAAGATTTTCAGTCTGTGTGTTGATGCCCGGAGCAGTCGTATGACGTGGAGGCTGCAGGGATGCTCGGGATACAGCAGCAGGAACTGGGAAACTGGGATGGATTCCTTGGTGGGCAGGGAAAAGGCAGGAGGGGCTGCCTGCCCCTTCTGACCTCATTCCTCCATCCCAACCTCTCACCGCCATCCCAGCCTCTCATCCCCGTCCTGACCTCTCACCCTCATCCCAACCTCTCTTTCCTCCATCCCAGTCTTTCCTCCCTGCATCCTAGACTTATCCCCCCATCCCAGCCACTCCACCCTCCATCCCAACCTCTAATCCCTCCATCCCAACCTCTCCTCCCTCCATCCCAACCTCTCACCCTCATCTCAACCTCTAATCCCTCCACCCCAGCCTCTCCTCCCTCTATCCCAGCTTCTCATCCCCCAGTCCCAGACTCATCCTTCCATCCCAGCCCCATTCCTCCATCCCGACCTCTCCTCCATCCCAACCTCTTGTCCCTCCGTCCCAACCTCTCATCCCCATCCCAAATTCTCCTCCCTCCATCCTGACCTCTCCTCTCTCCATCCCAGCCTCATCCTTACTTTCCAGCCTCTCTTCACTCCATCCTGACTTCTCATCCCTCCATCCCAGCCTCTCATCCCCCAATTCCAGCCTCATCCCTCCATCCCAGCCTCATCCCTCCATCCCAGCCTCTCTTCCCTCCATCCCAGCCCCATTCCTCCATCCCAGCCTCTCTTCCCTCCATCCCAGCCCCATTCCTCCATCCCGACCTCTCCTCCATCCCAACCTCTTGTCCCTCCGTCCCAACCCCTCATCCCCATCCCAAATTCTCCTTCCTCCATCCCAGCCTCTCCTCCCCAGTGCAGGCAGTGACCCAGCGGTGGCAGCAGGGACAGCGATGGCAGCAAGGACAGCAGGGGCACCAGGGGCAAAAGGGGCAGAAGGGACAGCGGGCACAACGGGCACAGCAGGGACAGCGGGCACAGCGATGGCAGCAGGGACAGCGGGCACAGCGATGGCAGCAGGGGCAGCAGGGACAGCGGGCACCGCAGCATCCCCGGCGCCGGCGCCGCTCGGCTCTGCCGGGAACGCTCTGCTGAGCCTTAACACGTCTCGGGAGCGGGGCGGGGGCAGCGGGGGCTGCCTGGCTGTTCGCATGCCTGGGGGTCATGGAGCCTCCTAAAATAAACGCGCTGAGCTTCACGCGGCCTTTGCGCGGCTCACGTGGGCCGGGGGGGCGCCGAGCGCAGCCCAGGGGTCGGGCACGGGGGGGGGGGGGACAGGGAAAGGTGCGGGAGAGGATCCGGGCTGGTTCTGGGGGGATGAACCGCGGGGCTGCATCCCCGGCTCCGGCTGGGATCCTGCTCTGCCGTGGGATGGGCATTGATGCATCCTTGGAGGGCAGGGAAAAGGCAGGAGGGGGAGCCTGCCCCTGCTGCCCCCATCCCAGCCTGTCCTCCCTCCATCCCATCCTCTCCTCCCCCATCCCATCCCATCCCATCCTCTCCTCCCCCATCCCATCCTCTCCTCCCTCCATCCCCACCTCTCCTCCCTCCATCCCATTCTCTCCTCCCTCCATCCCATCCTCTCCTTCCTCCATCCCAGCCTCTCACCCCCATCCCCACCTCTCCTCCCTCCATCCCATTCTCTCCTTCCTCCATCCCATCCTCTCCTCCCTCCATCCCAGCCTCTCCTCCCCCATCCCAGCCTCATCCCCCAATTCCAGCCCCTCCTTCCTCTATCCCGACCTCTTACCCCCATCCCGCCCTCTCATCCCTCCATCCCCACCTCTCCTTCCTCCATCCCATCCTCTCCTCCCTCCATTCCAGCCTCTCACCCCCCTCCCGACCTCTCATCCCTCCATCCCGACCTCTCATCCCTCCATCCCGACCTCTCATTCCCATCCCAGCCTCTCCTCCCCCCATCCCAGCCTCTCCTCCTTCCATCCCAGCCCCGTGGTTCCCTGCTGTGGTTGGGATCCTGCTCTCCCATCGGGTGAGCCTTGATGCATCCTCGGTGGGCAGGGAAAGGGCAGGAGAGGGAGCCTGCCCCTGCTGCCTCCATCCCGGCGTCATCCCTCCATCCCAGCCTCTCCTTTCTCCATTCCAGCCTCTCATCCCCCCATTCCGACCTCATCCCTCCATCCCAGCCTCTCCCGCTCCATCCCAGCCCCGTGGTCCCCTCCCCGGTTCGGATCCCGCTCTCTCCCTCGGGATTTAAGCAGCGAGGGCTGGGCTGGGGCCGTGCCCGCTCCCTGCTCTCCCTTTCCTGGTGGGGATTTGAGCAGCTCGGGCTGATCCTCATCAGGTATGATCTCCTTGCAGGGCTGAAGCTGCTCCCAGCGCTGAATTTGGGATCTGATGGGAGCACACATCCCTGGAGCTGCTGGAATCCCCTGCTCCCGGGGGCTGGAGGGCTGGGAGGATGTGTGTCCACGCCTGAGCTGCCTCTGCCTGTCTGTCTGTCTGTCTGTCCTCTTGGGAATGGTCATCAGGAGTTTCCCAGAACGACCTGGCCCTGGCACAGGATTATCAGGGGGCTGGGGGCAGAGAGAAATCCCTTGGTGCAGCATGGCTTGATCCAGCACCAACAGTAAAAATAAAATAAAATAAAATAAAATAAAATAAAATAAAATAAAATAAAATAAAATAAAATAAAATAAAATAAAATAAAATAAAATAAAATAAAATAAAATGATGATGATGATAAATCAGTTTCCCAGCACCCTCTCCTGTGTTTTCCTGGACGACTCTCGCAAAACCGAACTGCAGCTCATCAGCTCCCACGGGATTTGGAGCGATGAATTCCCAGCCCGTGCCAAGTTCTTGCAGGAAGCCTCACCGCAGGAGCCCCCTGCCTGCCGGGATGCCACCAGGGCTGGGTCACACCTGCTCGGGCTCGGGCTCATCCCTGCAGAGTGTCCTTGCTTGGAGCAGTGCCTCCACTGGGCATCCTGCAGTGCCCCTGAGACTCAGAGTTCTGAAGGTTTTGTATTAAAATAGCAAAAAAAACCCTGCAGAAAAACGGGAATTCTGTTTGTTTTAAACCTGACTGCTGCCAATGAGCTGCTTGTAGCATCCCCTTAGTCCCAAGTGTGAGCGCAGCCAGGAGAGGAGCTTTCTTTGGGATTCTGCTGCCAGGAAAATAGGAACATTTTTTTCCCCCAGCACCAGGAAAATCGAAAAATTTGCCCAGGAAAACAGAGCTGGGGGAGAAAAGTGAATGCATAGACATCTCCTGGTATTTATTCCACCGGTTATAACAGTACCATGGCACGGGGACAGCACAGGAGGGGAGGGACACTCAACCGAGCACGGCACGACTACAGCACGACGAGCGGGAGGACGGGGAGATTTCCCCACATGGCTTTGTCCTTCTCCTGGCAGGAACAAGGACAGGATCCCACCCCAGGAGAGGGACGGCTCTGCTCCGGGCAAGGGCTGCTGCGGGCTCAGCTCAGCACCGGCGAGGGCTTTTGCTCCTCTCTGGTGTCAATTCAGGCTTCAGCACCCCCCTTCCCACAGGGATCGGATGGCAGGTCCTTCCCGGCTGGCTCCTCCAGAGGGGCCCTCAAGGGCACGGGGCTGCTGTTCCTGGCAGGGATGGGAGGCTGTTTCTCGGGGGATGGGGATGGGGATGCAGCGAGGGGGGTGCTCCACAGCCTGCCTCGTCCTTGCGAGGCAAATCCGAGCCTCCCGCTCGCTCCTGGGAGGCTGAGTGGAGGCAGAGCTGCAGCTCAGTGGGGCCACACCGGCAAGGTCAGTCACACCCCGAGGTCTGTCACATCCCAAGGTCAATCACACTGCAAGGTCAGTCACACCCCGAGGTCTGTCACACCCTAAGGTCTGTCACACTCTGAGGTCAGTCACACTGCAGGGTCAGTCACACTGCAAGGTCAATCACACTGCAAGGTCAATCACACTCTGAGGTCAGTCACACCCCAAGGTCTGTCACACTGAAAGGTCAATCCCACTGCAAGGTCAGTCACACCCCGAGGTCTGTCACACCCTAAGGTCAATCACACTGCAAGGTCAGTCACACTCTGAGGTCAGTCACACTGCAAGGTCAGTGACACTGCAAGGTTTGTCACACTGAAAGGTCAATCACACCCCAAGGTCTGTCACACTGAAAGGTCAATCACACTGCAAGGTCAATCATGCCCCAAGGTCAGTCACACTGCAAGGTCAGTCACACTCTGAGGTCAATCACACTGCAGGGTCAGTGACACTGCAAGGTCTGTCACACTGAAAGGTCAGTGACACTGCGAGGTCAGTGACACTGCAAGGTCAGTGACACCCCAAGGTTTGTCACACTGAAAGGTCAATCACACCCCAAGGTCTGTCACACTGAAAGGTCAATCACACTGCAAGGTCAATCGTGCCCCAAGGTCTGTCACACTGAAAGGTCAGTCACACCCCAAGGTCTGTCACACTGCAAGGTCAGTCACACCCCAAGGTTTGTCACACTGCAAGGTCAGTGACACTGCAAGGTCAGTGACACCACAAGGTCTGTCACACTGAAAGGTCAATCACACCCCGAGGTCTGTCACGCTGAAAGGTCAATCACACTGCGAGGTCAGTGACACCGCAAGGTTTGTCACACTGCAAGGTCAATCACACCACAAGGTCTGTCACACTGAAAGGTCAATCGTGCCCCAAGGTCAGTCACACTGCAGGGTCAGTCACACCCCGAGGTCTGTCACACTGAAAGGTCAGTGTGGGCTAGGGTTAGTCTGGGGTGAAGGTGGTTTCCCAGTTGGATTTAGGGGGAAAAAGTGAGGGAGAGGGGGATCCAGCAAGGCTGGGAGTCCCATTGTCACACTGCAAGGCCAGTCACACTGCAAGGTCAGTCACATCCTGAGGTCAATCACTCTCCAAGGTCTGTCACTCTCCAATCACACTCCAAGGTCACTCACACCCCAGGGTCACTGTCCTTGCTGCCACCTCCCCGGCTCTGGCTGCAGACACCCCTGCCCGGGCACGGGGGAGGCCGTGGGGTACGGGGGGGACACATGCTGGCTCCTGGCTCTAACCTCAGCCAGAGAACGGAACGAAAGCCACACATCAGGGACACCTGGGGCAGGGGCTCGAGGGGCCACGCGGCTCAGGGGGAGCCGGGTGACACACGGCAAGGGTGACAACGTGGCTGGGGTCCCCGCTGAGGCAGCAGCCCCCGCCAGAGCCTGCGCTGCGTCCCCTCCCTGCTCAGCCCCGTCACATCACGGAGCACTTCTCCGCCGACTGCTTCAGGTCCTCTAGCGTGGCCGAGGCTTTGTCCTTCAAGGAATCAAGGTCCAGGTTCTGGATGTTACTGAGCTGCCCGATCACCGAGTTCTTCTCCTCCTCCTCCTCGTTGTCCTGCTCGATCATCTTGGCCAGCTCCTTGGGCAGCTCCACGTCGCCTCCCACCAGCTGGATCTGGTTGTCGTCCGTCTCGTTCTGGAAGGGGCCGGGAGAGAGTCAGGAGGGGGGATGGCACCGAGGGAAGGGGGCTCCTGGAAGCACCACAGGAGGGTTTTAGGGCTGTGTTCCCACCTCCAGGACCATGTGGGAAGGTCCCTGGGGGTGAGGGTGGGATGCTGACGGAGCCTGAGGAGAGCCTGGGCACCCACAGCGAGGGGCGAGATGGAAACCCACGCACAGCACCAGCGCAGGCTGGTTTCTATCTCTCACCACAGGGAGTTAGGCACCTAATTAAGCTGGGCTTATGCTTAACGCCTGCTCCCAGCGGCGGTCGGGATCAGCTCCCAGCCCGGAGCCACGGGGAGACGCGGGATGAGGCAGCCCGGCTGCCAAGAGGGATCAGTAATGAGCAGAAGAAACTTGTCAAGAGATGAGAAGGGACATCTCAAGCACGAGAAGGCAGTGAAAGGATGGTGGGGCCAGATCCAAACAAATCCCAGTTTCCCCTGGGGAATAAAATAAATCTCCATCTCTCTTCTTTTTCTCCCTTTTCTGGCTTTTGGCAGGGCGTAAAAGAAATTCTCCAGCTGTTTATTTCCTGGCTGTAAAAGGGGGTGGGAAGCAGGGGGGTGAATCCAGGCTGCCTGAACAACACCAAACAATCAGAGCAATCTCACTTGGCTTAGCTGACCCTCCGGAACTAATATTAGCCCAGCTCCAATTTGGGGTATTCACCACTGAGCGACTCTTCCTGAATACGGGGTGGGTTTGGAGGCAGAGGAGCTTGTGACAATTCCAAGAAAGGCTGAATTATCCCTTGATTAAATTGTTTTCAGTGAATGGGTCATCGTGCGGAAATTCCAAAATCGGAGTTTAGGTGAGAGACGTTGGCCAAATAATCCGGGGAGAGGAGCTGAGCTGGCTAATCCAGCCAGGAAGGTGCAACCCTGGCTGCACTCCCGGCCCCATGGAGTCCGGGGTGAAGGTGGTTTTCCCTCACCCAGCTGGATTTAGGGGGAAAAAGCCAGGGAGAGGGGGATCAAGCAAGGCTGGGCGTCCCAATGTCTCGGGCTGGTGGGCTGTGGCGCTCAGGGGCAAGGAAAGCGGCCAAAGTTTGGGAAGAAGGATGGTTTTGAGGGGAATTTGTTTGTGTTTGGGCTTTGAGGCTCAAACCCCAGCCAGCCAAGGGAGTCCTTGTCCCTTCCCCGGCCTCCAGAGCTCCATCTGGAGCTGGGCTCCCCTCGCGGCCCCGCTCCAGCACAGCCGTACCTTGGGCAGCCTGTACTTGTCTCGGAAGTGGGACCTGACCGTGGCTCTCTCCGCCTTGCGCTGGGCAAACTGGGCATCTCTCTCCATCCTGCGGAGCACACGGGGCACTCACCAACGGCCCGTGCCCCCCATCCCGGGGTTCACGCTCCCCCTCAACCCCAGCACCCCCCATTTTCTCTGAAAAGTCCCGTTTCCCCACAATTTCCTCCCCCCCAGCGCAGCCTGGAAGGAGAAAACAATCCCATCTCCCGGGCGAGGAAGAGGATTAAGGGATTAGGGGGCTCATCAAACCCCCTCACCGTCCTGCTGTCCCCAGCGCCGGCTCCCCCCATCTCCCATGCAGGGGATGTGGGACCGCAACGGGAGCATCCCGTTCCCGCAGGGACCCCGGGGCTCAGCCCCTGCCGGTGCCGGTGCCGGTGCCGGTGCCGGTGCCGGTGCCGGTGCCGGTGCCGGTGCCGGTGCCGGTGCCGGTGCCGCCCGCACTCACTTCTCCTCCACCAGCTGCCGCTGGTACTCCTCATACTCCTCGCGGGTCATGCCCTGCGCCTCGGCCGGAGACTTCTCGCCCTCGCTCTTCTCCTCGCCGCCCAGGCCGCCCGTGAGGTTCTTCAGCTGTCCCCCCACCATGCTCTTCACCATGAACGCCATGGCCGCTCCTCCGGGGGGCCCGGGGGCCGGGGGGCAGCGCGGATCTGCAGCCGGGACAGCCGGGACAGCCGCGGTCACCGGGGGGCTCCGGGCCGGACGGGGGTGGGATGTGGGGGGAACGGGGCTAAGGGTGAGCTGGAGAGCCAGGGAGCCCAGAAATGGTCGGTGCTGGGGGGGCGGGATAGGGAATTTCAGCGGGATGCTGAGGATGGGAGCTCCCGGAGAGCCGGGACAGGGAATTTCAGCGGGATGCTGAGGATGGGAGCTCCCAGAGAGCCGGCACAGGGAATTTCAGCGGGATGCTGAGGATGGGAGCTCCGGGAGAGCCGGCACAGGGAATTTCAGCGGGATGCTGAGGATGGGAGCTCCCAGAGAGCAGGAGCGCCGGGTTAGGGGGCAGCTGGGGACACCGGGATGAGCTCCGGGACAGCCGGAGCACCGAGAGCCCGGGGAGCTGGGACACCGGGATGAGCTCCGGGGCAGCTGGGGTACAGAGAGCCCGGGGAGCTGGGACACCGGGCGGTGGAAGGGCCGGGATGAGCGGAGCTGGGCTCCTGGGGAGCGGGGCACCGGGTTAGGCGGAGGTGGGGACGGGGGAGATGAGATCCCGGGGAGGAGCCGCGGTCAGCGGGGAGCGGGGATACGGGGTTATGGAGGATGAGGGATCGGCAGAGCCAAGCTCACACAGTACCGAATTCCTGAGGAGCCGGGATCAGCCGAGCTGGATTTCCCGGGAGGCGGAATAGCGAGCGATGAGGAGCCGGGGTCAGCAGAGCTGAGTCCCCGGGGTCACGGAGGAGAGGGGCTCAGCGGGGATGGATTCCCGGGATGGCGGAGAGAGGAGTGCCCGGGGTGGCGGGTACCGGGAGGAGCCAGGGACGGGGAGATGGGTTCCCGGGGAGCTGGGGCGCGGGGTTATGGAGGAGATGGGGTCAGCGGAGATGAATTCCCGAGGTGACAGAGTACCGGATTCCCGAGGAGCCGGGACCAGCGGTCAGCGCAGCGGAGTTCCCGGCACGGTGGAGCGCGGAGTTCCCGGGATGCCGGAGTGCTGAGAGATGGAGGAACCGGGCTCAGCGGAGTAGAGTTCCCGGGACGGCCGAGTCCGGAGCTCCGGGGTCGGCAGAGCGGAGTTGCCGGGATGCTGGAGCGCCGAAGTGCCGGGATGCCGGGATGCCGGGAGTGCCGGGATGCCGGGATGCCGGGAGTACCGGGAGTACCGGGAGTACCGGGATGCCGGGAGTACCGGGAGTACCGGGAGTACCGGGAGTACCGGGATGCCGGGATGCCGGGAGTACCGGGATGCCGGGATGCCAGGAGTACCGGGAGTACCGGGATGCCGGAGCGTGCGGGGTCAGCGGGGCCGCGCTGCCCGGCCGCCCATGGCGGAGCGGTCCCGGCCGGGAGCGGAGTGGGCGCTGCAGCACCGGGGCTCGCACGGCTCCGGTGTGTGTGTCCCCGCACGGCGGCGGCGGCACCGCCTCCCGCCCGGCCCCGCCGCCTCCCCCGGCCCCGCCGCCCTCCCCCGGGCGGAGCCGCCGCCGTCCCGAGCCGCCCCGGGCACCGCGAGTGCCGCCACCCCCGCGGGAGGAAGCAGGAGCCCCGGAGCTCCCCGCGGTGGATGGAGGCACGGTGGGGGCTGCGGGGAGCCCCCCGAACGCCCTTCCCTCCGCGATTCCCGGCTGCTCCATCCCAGCGAGGAGCAAACCCACCCCAGCGCCCTTTCTCCCGCTCTGTTCCCCATCCGTGGGGTCTGGCAGGAGGGAAAGCCGGGCTTGACGCTGGGAACAAGCCGTATGTACCAGCACCAGTCACAACTGTTGTTTGCTCATCCATCCAAGGGCTGGTGCCCAGAAGTTCCATCCCCTTTATCCTATTAATGATATCCCTGGAAGTATTCCCATCTCTGGAAGTGTCTGAGGCCAGGCTGGACAAGGCTTGGAGCAACCTGGGGCAGTGCAAGGTGTCCGTGCCCATGGCAGGGCTTGGAGCTTGGAGGAGCTTTATGGTCCCTTCTGGCTCCAGCCATTCTGGGATTCTGTGATCCTGTGATTTTATTATATTAATTAATACTGAAGCTGCTCTCAGCCCCCAGAACACAGGCACGAGGGCGTTCATTGATCACCTAAACGAGGAGGAGGATGGAGCAGGAATTGATTGTGTTGCATCATTCCCCGGCTCCCTCCAGCCCCACTCCCACTCCTGCTCTTCCCTTTGACTGCAGCCTCATTCCAGGCCTTGGGGAGTGAGCAATTAATGGCATCAGCCACGCACCTCCCTTCCAGATGGCCAGCCTGGCTTTAACAGACATTTCTCCCTTTTTTCTTCTCTGCTCCTGAAAAATGAGCGCGGATCCAAACCCCAATCCCGGCTTGTGGGAAATCATTTCATTCCCGAAATATAAAGACAATCTCTGCAGATTAAAATGATGGAACAGCTGGGAAGCGACAGAACAAAGTGACAGAGGGAGGGGGAATGGGCCCATCTCCTCCCATCCCCCCACCCAAGGTAAAATTATGTCTTAAGAGGAAAACAGACCGAAAAATAATGCATTTTTCTAGGGTAATAATCTGGCCGGCAGCTTGGCAGTGCGCTGCTTTTAGGGATTGGGACACGCTCTCGGAGGTGACAACGGGGGATTTGTCCCGGGTGAGGGCTCTCCCGGCAGAGCAGAGCCCCCTGATTGATGCCAGCAGTTCCCTGGAGTCCACCCAAACGTGCAAACCGATGCTGGGACGAGGGAGGTCCCTCTGTTTGGCACGACCCCAGTGTCACCCTCAGCATCCCCCAGCACACAGGTGCCCCTGCTCCTGCTGCTTACCCCGAGCTGGCAGCTCAGGAGCCTCAACAGCTTTTTGAAGTGATGATTTTTGCTTTTCACACCGATCCGCAGGCTCTCCTAAGCGCTTTCCCATGGAGAACCCATGGAAAATTAATTTTAACCCACAATGAGCTGGCACAGCCTTGGTGAGAAACAGGCTGGGAGCCCCCAGATGTCCCACTGCCAGCAGTGTGGTCATGTTCTGGCCATCAGTCTGGCTGGAAAGAGAAGGACCAGCACCTCTGCTTGTGTCCCTGGGCGCTGGCCCGAGCTTCGTGTGGGCTCAGAGCAGATTTCAGCTGTGGCTGGTCCTGCGAGCTCCGCTCACGCCGGATTTCGCTGCGAGCATCCATTAACAATAAGAGACTGGAAGTCAGGACCGATTTTTTCCAGCTGGGTTAGATGGGTCAGCTCCCACGGAGCCTCCCTGTCTGAGGAGCTAAGAGCAAACAGCTCCTGACGAGCAGAACCGCCGGGCCAAGGCAAGGAGGTGAAAACAAGCCGGGCAGCGCCTCGGATCCCAACCCTCGTGGCGGGGATGCTCGCTCAGCCCGGGTTTTACAGGGATGGAGCAAAAGGCAAAGACCTCCAGAGAGGTTCTGCAGCTCTCCCATCCCCTCAGCTTTTCCTGGAGAGGCCGGTGGCCCACCTGGAGGCAGAGCCGGGGGGACAATCAGAGGGTGCAGCGAGCTGGGAAATGACGCTCCGAGGTGGTTGATTTCCCCATTCGCCTTTCCTCGGGCGGCTGAACCGTTCCTCATCCCTGAAATATATTCAAGTGAGGATGAGTCATCCTTCCTGCCAGGACTCTAACCTGCCGTAATGAGATGTAAATCCTTGCATGACCCATTATATTAGCTTATGCTATATCACACATCTCCACGGATTAGACGGCAGCGAGATGAGACGTCCCCCCGCCGCAGCCGCAGACAAGACGGTGGAAGTTAAGAGGATCCTCTCTTGGCGTTGACACCTGATTTAAATTGGAAGCAAGCAGCTCCCTCTGCCATGCTGAGAGGGATCATTCCAGCTCTTCTTTCCAGGTAACTGGCTCCAAAGGCGCAGTTACCACAGCCCAGGCTCCAGAGGATGCTCCAGAGGATGCTCCAAATGGCCCAGGAGTGGCTGGTTCACTGGATTGTAGAGGGGAAGGCTCAGTGACCTCGACCTGCAGGGCCATGGCAATAAAGCAGCAGAAGGCCTGATCCCTGAAATGCAGGGAACACGAGCCTTTTTTAACCTTTGGAGACCCCACAGGAGTAGGTGAGGGAATCCTGGAAAGCCGCATGCGTGTGCGCCAGAGCCGCCACGGGAGGGAGATGAGAAGGCGTTTCCAAAGCAAGCAGGCAGCCCAATGCTGCTGCTGCTGCTGCTGCTGCTGCTCTGCTGCTGCTGCCGGGGATGTCACGCCGGCACTTGGCAGCTGAATGTCACTTGTGCTGATGGGGACAGGCACCACCACCTCAGGAACCGCCGCGCTCGGCTCTGACCCCAGGCAAAGGGCAGGGTCACCTTCGCTCTGCCACCTGGGATGGGCACAGGGACACCCCGGGGACATCAATCCAGAGTCCTGCTGGTGTTAGGGACCACCAGCTCGCAGGAGTTTGGGGGAAAATATCCTGAAGGTCTTGAGAAAAGCATCCCTTCAGTGGGATTCCCTCTGGAGATCCTTTAGGGGGATCGAAGTGCTGCCATGTCACTGACAGAGGGAATAAAGAAACTTTAGGATAAAATGTGGTAAATTACCAGATGAAATTATTTCTGGCATTTACGCAACTCCATAAAGCTGGAATTTGCCTTGGCTGAGGAAGAGGGGTGGCAGCTCAGCTTGTCATGGAAGTGAAACCAAAGATTTCCCTGTCCTAGGGAGGCATTCCCATGGAAGGCCTCCCCACTCCTATAGAACCAAGCCTCTGAGCTCCCAAAGCCTGACATCATCTCCACAGGATTAAAAAACCATCCTTGCCCTGGGAGAGCCCCTGGGAGCCCCTGAGTGCTGCTGGGAAGGGAAGCCAGGAGTGGGGGATGCTGCTGGGGTGTCCCCCCAATTCCCTCAAAATTCCCTGTTCTCATCTTTGTGTCACTGAGCACGGGGCTGCCCAGAGTCACCATCGGGGGGTTTGGGGTGAGAATGGCCCTGTCATCCAGAACATCCATCCTGAAGGATTTGGATTGGGATGGAAATGTTCTTGTCATCCAGAACATCCGTCCCAAGGGATGGGGATTGGGGTGGGAATGGTCACACAGGACACAGAGCCCCTGTCCCCAAGGGATGGGGATTTGGGGTGGGAATGGTCACACAGGACAAAGAGCCCTGGTCCTAAGGGATGAGGATTTGGGGATGGGAATGGTTCTGTCATCCAGAACATCCCTCCTGAAGGATTGGAATTGGGGTGGGAATGGTCACACAGGACACAGAGCTCCTGATCCCAAGGGATGGGGATTTGGGGTGGGAATGGTCACACAGGACAAAGAGCCCTGGTCCCAAGGGATGGGGAATTTAGGATGGGAATGTTCCTGTCATCCAGAACATTGATCCCAAGGGACGGGGAATTTAGGATGGGAATGTTCCTGTCATCCAGAACATTGATCCCAAGGGATGGGGAATTTAGGATGGGAATGTTCCTGTCATCCAGAACATTGATCCCAGGGGATGGGGAATTTAGGATGGGAATGTTCCTGTCATCCAGAACATTGATCCCAAGGGACGGGGAATTTAGGATGGGAATGTTCCTGTCATCCAGAACATACACCCCAAGGGATGAGGGTTTGGGGTGGGAACGGTTCTGTCCCACGGCACACACAGAAGGGCACAGAGGAGTTTTGGGGTGCCCCGAGTGCTCTGCCAGAGGAGGAGAAGGGGCAGCATCTCCCAGCAGCAGAGCAGCGCTGCAATTCCCGCCGGGAGGAGGAGGAGGAGGAGGAGGGCTGTGCGAGGTGAGGAAGAGGAGGGAGGCGCTGGGGGGGCTCCCAGGGCGGTGTCTGCAGCCGAGCCGTGACACAAATGCGGCCGGACAGACATACAGAGCATGTAAACAGGCACATGGGGAGAGCATGTGCTGCTCCGCGCCGCTGGTGGAGAGCGAGCCCCGAGCAAAGGCGCTGGCACACACACACACACACGCACCATTCCCACGGGGGATCTTCCAGCCTTGCCTTCATTCCTGGAGTGCCCAGAAGAAGAAAAAAAAAATAATTAAAAAAAGAAAAAAAAATAGAGCGAGAAAGAGAGAGAGAAAGGGGGAGAGGTGAACGGCACGGAACGGTGATGGGAATGGCTTTGTACACGGCGCTAAAAATAGTCCTGGTGGTAAAGTCGATGGTGGAGAGGGGGAGGAGGGATGCCAGGGCTTGGCAAGGCCGTGCTCCGGGGATGGAGAGGAAGGGCCCTAATTAGAGCTGCTAATTAGCCCCAAGCAGCAATGAGAGAGCGGTTGTGGGGGGCTCATTGCACCCCCTCTGCTCGGGATGGAGGGTTTGCCACCCAGGGAATGAGGAGCCAGCTGGAATCGGGGTGCTGTGGAGGGATTTTGGGTGCTTACGGTGAGGAAGGTTCTCTGCAGCTGGAATTGGGTCCTTTGAGGGGATTTTTGGGTGTTTAGGGTGAGGAATTGGGGTCCTTCGAGGGGATTTTGGAGTGTTTAGGGTGAGGAAGGCTCTCTGCTGCTGGATTGGGGTCATTTGGAAGGATTTGGGGTGTTTATTTCAAGGAAGGCTCTCTGCAGCTGGAACTGGGGTCCTTGGAGGGGATTTTGAGGTGTTTAGGGTGAGGAAGGCTCTCTGCAGCTGGAATTGGGATTTTGGGGGGTTTAAGGTGATGAAGGCTCTCTGCAGCTGGAATTGGGGTGCTTTGAGGGAATTTTGGGGTGTTTAGGGCGAGGAAGGCTCTCTGCAGCTGGATTGGGGTCATTTGGAAGGATTTGGGGTGTTTATTTCAAGGAAGGCTCTCTGCAGCTGGAATTGGGATCCTTTGAGGGGATTTTGGGTGTTTAGGGTGAGGAATTGGGGTCCTTTGAGGGGATTTTGGGTGTTTAGGATGAGGAAGGCTCTCTGCAGCTGGAATTTGAGGGATTTTGGGTGTTTAGGGTGAGGAAGGCTCTCTGCAGCTGGAATCGGGGTCCTTTGAGGGGATTTTGGGTGTTTACGGTAAGGAAAACTCTCTGCAGCTGGGATTGGGTCCTTTGAGGAGATTTGGGGTGTTTAGGGTGAACAAGGCTTTCTGCAGCTGGAATTGGGGTGCTTTGAGGGGATTTTGGGTGTTTAGGGTGAGGAAGGCTCTCTGCATCTGGAATTTGAAGGATTTTGGGTGTTTAGGGTGAGGAAGGCTCTCTGCAGCTGGAATTTGAAGGATTTTGGGTGTTTAGGGTGAGGAAGGCTCTCTGCAGTTGGAATTGGGGTCCTTTGGGGGGGTTTTTGGGTGTTTAGGACCAAAGCTCGTGGAAGGAGTGCTAATGTATATATAAAAATTATATATCCCCTAATGGAGGAGAGAAAGAATCTGCAGGGAGAGGGGGAGCCAGGAAAGGATGATTTGGCTCTGGGGCCCGTGTGGGGTGCAGGTGATGGGTAGGGATGGAAAAGCAAAGGATGTGTGAGTTTGGAGATGGCCCTTTCAAACAAAGCCCAGCTCTCCCCAGGCCCTGTCCAGCTGGGATCCCACTGAGTGGTGCGGAGAGGAGATTTTCCTGCTGGATTTTCCAGGGATTTTTTTAAAGCCCGCGGTCCTGCTCCCTGTGCCGCGTTCCCTCCTGGCACAGCAGGGAGAGGTGCCCGTGTGCCACGGCAATAACGCCCTGCAGGATGGTGATTCACACGGGAATTTGAGGCAGGATGGAGCTGACACAGCCAGGCCCTGTGCCCGACTCGGTGCCCGAGGGAGGAGGAGGAGGAGGAGCGGGAGGAAGGGGACGTGACGTGAGCCAGCACTCGGGGTGTCACCCAGCCTGTCCCCACGCTGCTGCCGATGGACAGAGCCCCAAAATCCCTCGGGATAAATCCCTGGAGGGGTCCAGGATGAGCAGCTGCAGGCACAGAGTGAGAGAGACCAAGAGACTCTGTGCGGGGAAACTGAGGCACGGTGGTGACAAGAGGGGCAGGACTTTGGCAAATCAGGGTGAAATTGCTGATTTGTAGTGAAGAACACAGCAGATCTCTCAGCATCCTCGGAGGATGCTGAGGCACCAAACACCACCCCTGAGACCACATGGGAAGTGTGGTGCCATTTGGAGGAAAATCAAAAATCCCAATAATCGAAGATCTCCATAATTTTGGGGTGAGTTTCCTCCCCTTTTTTTGACAGGAGGGGGCAGGAGCAGCGCTCTCCCTGCTGTCTCCCATCACGTGAAGCTTCTGGGTACTTCTCTCCGTTCCCAAAGCCGTTTCTTGCAGGCTTTGCCTCTAAATGACTTTAATCTTCATAAGCCCAAAAAGTAAAGCGGCTTATCGGGCTGGGCACTGCTGGAGCACCGGCAGGAAAGGGGGGGTGATGTGGACAAGAGGAGGGGGGTCAGTCCGGCGGAGAGGAAACCCCACACAGAGGAGATCCATCATCCCCATCCCATCCCCTTCTGAGGTCTCAGGGAATGGAGTGAGCAGCAAATCTCCCCTCTGCACGCTCCATCCCACATCCCTGAGCTGTGCCCGTGTCCCACCACTCCATTTTTTCCCCTTTTAACCCCGCTCCAAGAGGAATCTCGGTCTCGATCCCGGCCCGGAGCAGGCGGAGAGCTCCTGCCAAGCCGGCAGCCGGCGTTTAACGCTGAATAATTCCCTGCGGAGGAGCGGAACTATTCCAAACCTGCCAGACGCCACCTCCACCCGGCTCCCGGCGGGAATTCCAGCTCTGCGGACGGGGCCTGGGACATCGGGGTCTCACCTGCACACGTGGGATAATCAGGGAAGGCAGCGAGGTTCAACAATCAGCTCCAAACTGCTCCCCCAAAGCATCAGAAAGTAAAAAGTAAAGCAAAAAGTAAAGCCTGGACTAAAGGGGAGCTTTGGCATCACTTCATCCCCATCACAGCCAGCTCTCACAGGTAGGATGGAGCAAAGTGCTGCTCATCCTCACCGATTTGGGGAGGAGATGGGGGGTCCACCCCCATTTTTTCCCCCGGAGCCGCTGGCAACAGAGGGGGGCCGAGGCGGGGTGTGCCGCGTCCGTATGGAATGGTCTTTTTATTACAGTTTTTAATCTCACAGTCGGTAGCATTACATGAGAATAAAGCACTGGACAGGACTGGAAAAAAAGGCCTCTGGAGACAGCATGCAAACATTGCAACGAGTTTAAAGCAAAACAACCCAAAAAAAGAAAAAGCGTCAGGCAGGGACGCGGCCGCGCTCTCCCGACCGGGCGGCGAGTCCAGCGTCTCCCCCTCAACCATCACTTCTGTCGCTGGGGGTTTCCTTTTCATGTGTCCGTTTCATTGGTTTATTTATTATTATTCTCCTTTGAACAACCTTCTTCTCTCTCTCTCTTTCTTTTTTTTTTTTCCTTTTTTTTTTTTTTTTCTTCTTTTAATTACATTAAAAAATAAGATTCGTACTTTAGTAAAACGCCCAACGCTCTGCTGGGCCCTTGCTCGAAATAATAAAAAAAAAAAAACGACAAAAAAAAAAAACAACCAAAAGAAACCCAAAACAATAAACGCTCCCCCCAAAACCGAGAAAATAACAAAAAATACCCCACAAAAATTAAAATAAAAAAACAAACAGCGTGGGAGACAAAAAATGAAAACAAAAACCCCAAACCTGGAAAATAAAAATAAAAACTGACAGATTTGGAAGTTTGGAAGCAACCGGGGGGAATTGGAGGGGGGCTGAGCACCCCCGGGGCTCCCTCCTGGTGCCGTGGTGGGGCCGGGGGGCTGAGCACCCCCCGGTTGCCCCCCAGCGTGGGTCCCCTGCGGCTGTGGGGTGGCAGAGCCCCCCCTCACAGGTAGAGCTCCTTCTCTTTGATATGCACTAGCTGTTCACGGAGCTGGTGGAAGGACGGCCGGTGGCCGGGGTCCAGCGTCCAGCACTTCTTCATCACCTCGTAGACGACGGCCGGACACCCGTCCGGAGCATCCATCTTGTAGCCCTTCTCCACGCGGGGCACCACGTCCTTCAGGGGCTGTGGGGAATTCGGGGGGTCAGGCAGGGGCTCTCCCCAAAAATGCGGGCTCAGCTCCCTCCCTGAGCACCCCGGGGGTGTTCATCACTCACAATTCTTGGATAAGGCACTCGCCCGAAGGAGTAGATTTCCCAGAGGAGGATCCCGAAGCTCCACACGTCCGACTTGGTGGAGAATTTCTGCAGGGAGAGAAGCAGGCTCAGGCAGGGGTGTGGGATCTACAGCTCCACAGAAGACTGTGGACTTTGGGTGTGGGAATCCCCAGTGCTGAAGAATTCTTGTGTTGGATAAGAGTTTAAGAAAAATATGGAGCTCAATTGAAAGTTATGCTTTTCTGCTTTGCTTGACTTTAACCATGCAGATTTGCCAACCTAAAACAAACGTCTGGGTGACTTTAGCTAATGATTCAAGTTTAGATACCATATGTTTGTCCAATGTGGCCCCCAAGAAACCATTTTCCACCTGTTTGGTTGGTGTGCCAGTAGATGTTTGGCCAATCCCAAAAGATACTTAAAAAGCTGTATCAGGCACATTTTTTATGGGACCATCCCCAAATAATCTTTGGATGCATGGGAAGAGTGGGCTCCTCACCTTCTCAAGGCATCTTCTGAGCCTCAAGAATCAGAGATCCTTGGCTCTATGTACATGACCTATTGGGTCAAATTTAATTATACAAAAAAAGATGGATCTTTAGCTAAAGATGTTACTCCCTTTCACAGCATATTTAAAAATCAGACCTCATGGTGCAACTATGCTTCTTTAATTCAATCTGCATTTACTATTTCCTTCCAATTACCTGCTGGAATGTTTTTCATTTGTGGAGACAGAGTTTGGCCTGCTATCCCAGCACACATCACAGGACCAAGGGTGGCAAGGGATCTTCCCCACCCTCAGGGCAGCTGTTTTTGGGGGTCACAAAGCACCAAGTGGCACTCAAGCACCATCTCCGGGACAGCCTGGAACGTTCCCCCTTCCAGCACACACCCAAGCCACCCCTCTGCTCTGCTCACCCACCTTTTCTCTAAGTGCTTCTGGTGCTGTCCACTTGACAGGCAGCTTGCCTGTGTCCTGTGTGGAGGAGGCTTCCTTGGTGAGCCCGAAGTCGCTGACCTTGGCGATGTTGTCCTCCGAGACCAGCACGTTCCTGGCCGCCAGGTCCCGGTGCACAAAGTTGTTGGCTTCCAGGTACTCCATGGCTTCACAGACATCTCTGCCAGGGGTGGGGGGCACAAGGGGGTTGGCAGGGAGGCCCCAAAGCGCGGGTGGGGCGGGTCAGGGGGGTTGGCACGGCCTTGCCTGGTACTTACAAGGAGAACTTGAGCAGACAGTCTGCCCCGAGCACCGACCGCCCGCGCGACCGCAGGTAATCTACTAGGCTGCCCTGAGGCAGGATGGACAGAGAGAGGGGTCAGCAGGGCCAGCAGCACACCTGCTGTCCCCTCCCTTGGGGGGCAGGACCAGGGGATGACACCCCTCCCTTGTGGGACAGGACCAGGGGAGATGTCCCTTTAGGATGGGGCAGGACCAGGGGAGATGTCCCTTTAAGATAGGGCAGGACCCAGGGATGACGTCCCTTTAGGATGGGGCAAGATCCAGGGATGATGTCCCTCCCTCATGGAGCAGGATCAGGGCAGATGTCCCTCCCTCATGGGGCAGAACCCAGGGAGAATGTCCCTTTAGGATGAGGCAGGACTCAGGAATGATGTCCCTCCCACATGGGGCAGGACCCAGGGAGATCGTCCCTTTAAGATAGGGCAGGACCAGGGAAGATGTCCCTCCCTCATGGAGCAGGATCAGGACAGATGTCCCTCCTTTGTGGGACAGGACCCAGGGGAGATGTCCCTTCAAACGAGGGGCAGGACACAAGGATGATGTCCCTCCCTCATGGGGCAGATCTCGGGATGTCACCCCTGCTGGGAGCCAACACGGGACAAGGGACATGCCACCTGCAGCCAGCCCTGTGTCCCCAGTGAGATGCAGCCCAGGCTGGCGTGACCCAGGGTGAAGCCCCAAGAGCGTGGGGGACACAAGGGGACAGAGGGGGAGGGCAAGTGGCCCTGTGGGGGGGGTCTCACCTTGGCCATGTACTCGGTGACGATGTAAAGGCCACTCTTCTCCTCCACAATCACCCCCAGCAGCTGCACCAGGTTGCTGTGTCGGAGCTGCCTGCGTGGCACAGGAGGGCTCAGGGCGGGGGTTTGGGGACAACAGGGGTGTCAGGGGCCACCCAGCGTGCTGGCAGGGACAGAGGCGCCCCCTCCCTCACGCTGTCCCCCAGTGAGGGCGGCACTCACGTCATGACGGACGCCTCTGCCAGGAAGGCCTGCGCTGTGGCGTCGTTTTTAATGCACTTCACGGCGACTTTGTTCCCCCGGTAATCCCCCAGCATCACGTCTGCAGGCCAGGAGAGACGGGCACAGGAGGCACTGGGAAGCATCCCAGCCTCCTGGGGCCCCACAGAGCCCCCCCACCACTCAGGGCCACCACGGGCTGGGGACAGCGGGCTCACCTCCGAATTCCCCTTTGCCAATGATCTGTAGCAACTTGAGGTCCTTCATGTTGAGGGCCCAGCCGCCTGCATGGGGGGAGAAGGGGGAGTGAAGGGGTGCTGGGGGGTGCCCAGGGGCAGGGGAGGGGGCACCACGGCCACTCACTGCGGGAGAACTCGTCCTGTGCTGCCACCGTGCCCTCCATCAGCTTGGGTTTGATGAGGCGGGTGCAGAGCCCGTCTGCGTCCGTGGTGTAATGCTGGGGGGACACGGCGGGGCCTGGGTGACACCTCGGCACAGGGTTGGTGACACCCAGCGGTGCCGGGCTCTGAGGTCCCACCAGGTGGCAGCACGAGGCCACGGACAGGCCTGGTGGCGGCAGAGAGCCTTGTCCCTCCTCCTCCTCCTCCTCCTCCTCCCTCTGTCCCCAGCAGAAAGGAAGAGCACCCACCCCCAGCCCTGCAACCCCACAAGCTCTCATGTCCCCACAGGGCATTCCAGCGGCGGCCTCACCTCCACCAGCTGCATGAGGTTCTCAAAGTAGACCTCCTCGTCGATGCTGAGCTTGCTGGAGGAGTAGATGATGCGGTAGTGCTCCACCTTGCCCTCGCAGCTGACGCACAGCGTGTAGTCCCCGGGGTAGTTGGTGCTCTCCCGCACCAGGAACAGCCCCGTCTCGGGGGGGTACAGCAGCCTCTCCGCCTGCTCCCTCGTGATCTTCCCGTGGAACCACCTGCAGGGCCACGCAGGGCGGGCTCAGGGCTGCCTGCACCCCCGTGGGGCTGTGCTTGGCTGTGCAGCAGCTTTTGGCCCTGCCGGCGTGGGGACGGTGCTCCTCGCTGTCACTGTGCTGCTCCTGGCTGTCCCCATCCACCCCATGACACAGCTCCCTCCATGGTGTTCTGCTCCCTCCTCCTGCTCCCTCCTCCTGGGCCCAGCGGGGATTCTGTCCCTCTGTCCCTCTGCATGCTCCCAGGAGGTTCCTCCTCCAGCCTGGGAGTCCCTGGCAGCGCTGGGATGCAGCAGGAACATCAAACTCATCCCTCCTCTACAGACCCCATTCCAACCTTCCCTCTTCCTCCCAGCAGCCTTTACCAAACCCTAGGTTAGATAAACCTAAGCCCAGGTTAGGTAAACCTAGGTAAACCTAACCCTAAGTCAGCCTAACCCTAACCCCAGCCTTGGGTACCAAAAAATAAATTAAAACACAACCCAACCATCGAATCACCTTCCCAGCCATGCAGGCAGCTCCCAAAACACCCAGAGCTCTCTCTAGCAGCAAATCCCAATCCCAAATCCACGCTGTGCCCCGTGAGGAATGTCCCTCCTGCCACAGGGACGCTGCAGCCCCAGAGCCCTGGCTGGGTACTCACGGCATGAGGCTGAGCTTGATGCCAGCTTTGACCCCTTCCCGCTTCTGCACGTAGTTAGCAGGAATGATGCCCTCCCTGCCCACCTTGTTCTTCGCCTTGTACCAGTTGGGATCCTGTGGGGACACAGCAGGATGTCACAACGAGCCCGTGGCCCCTGCATCCCACCCGAGGAGCCCTCTGGGGGTTCCCCTTGCTGGCTGCAGGCAGGATGGGGTGAGCAGGGCATTGGGGTCGGTGCTGGGACCACCAAACCCCAGTGCTGGTGGCCCCACAGGGCTCACTGTGATCCCAGAGCCCCCCAAAGCCAGAGCCCCTCTTTTCCTTCCCCTGAGAGGAGCCCAGCACCGCTGCCTCTCCCATCCCTCCTCCACCTCCCAGGAGGCACTCGCCTTTTGGAGAAACCTTAACTAACGAGGCCATGGATTAATTAACCAAGCTCCTGGCCAGATTCACACCCAGCCAGCGGGACTGGCAGGACGAGGGGCTGCCATTAGCACGTGTCAGGGGGTGCAGGGACAGAGGACAGCTCACCTTGGTGACAGCCACGATGGTGAGGACGTCTCCTTTGCTGAAGGGCAGGTCCTGCTCGGCGGTACCGTGGAAGTTGTACTTGGCGATACATTCTGTACCAGACGGCCACACGGCCTGGCAGGAGCAGGGGGTGCCATCAGAGCCCTGCCCGAGCGTGCCACCCACCCCTGGCACCCTCAGGGACCCCCCTCACAGATGGGAACCCAAAGGGCGTCTATTCAAACCAAGTGTCCCCACGTCCCTCCCGAGCGCTGGGGCCACCTCTGGATGGCTCCATGGATGGTCGAGCCAGCCTCATGGATGGCTCCATGCCCCCCTCTCCTCACCCAGAGCTTACCTGCATCCCTGACATCTTCTCAGGAGGTTGGGGGAGCAACTCTCACAGGGGGGACACCTCACTCGGTACCATGAGACCTGCACGGGGGGAAAGGATGGCTGAGAACAGGGCACGGCAGGAACGAGGCACAGCACGGCACGAATGAGGTGAGAGGAGGATGCAGCACCCCCCAAAGGATGCTCTCAGGCCAGGTGAGCATCTCTGCTCCCTCCAAGAACAGGTCCTGCATCAAAATATCCCCAAACTGAGGTGGAAGTGGGAGCTCTGGGCCCGCTCAGTCCCTGCAGTTGGGGTGGGAGCAGCTGCTCACCCGGATTAGGAGGCATTTGCACGGATCCTGCTTCTTAAGAACTGAGTTTTTGAGAGCAGCATCTGCACCAAT
This sequence comes from Melospiza georgiana, assembly GCF_028018845.1. NCBI lineage: Eukaryota > Metazoa > Chordata > Aves > Passeriformes > Passerellidae > Melospiza > Melospiza georgiana. Next base: position 3,866,464 of record NC_080442.1, on the reverse strand, counting down.
GATAAGTCCAGCGCAGCGTGGAGATGCCCAGAGAAGGGAAGGGAACAGAGATGACCTCCAGAAGTCCATCCCACTCCTCTCCCAGGCTACACAGCCAGAGCCCTGCTCTCCCTGCTGACCCACACATGGAAACATCCAGCCCTGAGAGCTTCCCAGGCCTGGGATCCAAAAGAAATAAACCAAAAACTGCTCCCTGCAGCATGAAAACCGCTGGGACAGTGGAACGTGCAGCTCCTGGAGCCCAGGGGGATGTGCTGCCCGGGGGTGCTGTGCTCTGGGATGGCTGTGTGGGAGGGAGGGGAACAAACCCGGCTTTATTCCCGCCGCTCCAGCCCCCGGCACGGCATGAAGTCACCGGCCCCACAATCAAACAAGGCTTTCTCGGGCTGGGGCACCGGGGTCGTGCCCAGCTGGGGGGCACAAGGGGGGACACACACAGAGCAACCCCAAAACCCCACCCAAATGTCGCGGAATCCATCCCCTCCCCTGGGGTCACCGCCCGCAGCGCTGCCGTGGCGTCAGCCGGGGCTGGGAGTATTTTGGGAAGGAGGAAGTGAAACGAGGGGCAAGGAGGAGGAAGGAGATAAGGGGCAGAGCTGCGGGAGGAAGAGCTCGGTGAGAACGTGGCCCTGTTTCCACCACGTGCCCGCAGCCTTCCGGAAAAGGCGTCACGCTCCCCCCTGCACCTCTGTCACCTTCCCCAGCGTGGGGACATGGCAAACGGCTCTCTGCTCTTGGCAGAAATCAAGGCTGGGGTGCTCACCCCAAAAGCAGAGCCTGGGCACCTGAGGGGTTTCCATCCCCACAGTGCTGGGGGGGTTTCTCTGCCAGCCAGGCCGGGGAAAGCTGGAGATGGCACCCAAACGCAGCCTGGTGGCACCTTGGGGACACTGCCAGGAGTGCCAGATCCAGAGCACAGCAATTCTGGGCTGGGGAGCACCAGATGCGACCCACAACTGCAAACCCAAAGCATTCCCAGCTCCAACCCCCTGCTGCTCCAAGCTGATTTTTGCTTAAATTTTGGATTCACACCTGGCACGGAACAAAGATTTCACCCAAGGGTCTGGATCCCACCGGTCTGAAAGGCAGCACCAGAAATGCAGGGAATAAACGCCGCTCTCTAGGCTGTGGAGGGATGTAGCTGAAGCCTGGAGGGAGGTTTGAGGAGGGGATTTCCCATGGCTGGGCCCTTCAGCCCTGTTCCCCATGCAGGCTCCCGTGGGACAGCGAGCACAGGCTGTTGCTCAAGGAGAGCTCCAGCCCAAAGCCCTGAGTCAGCGCTTCCCACCGGCCAGGCCTTGCTTCCAAACAGCCCAAAAGCAGCAGGATGGAGCTTTCCACCAGCTGGAAAACCCTGGAGCCAGTGCAAGGGATGCCCAAAGGTTCATCCCACAAAGGTTTTCCACTCCGTGTAGGAGCTGAATCCTCCCAGTCCCAGAGGCCGCTTGTTTGGGCTTTCAGCTCACGGATGTCACCAGCATTTATATTTGATAAATGCAGCAAGGATACAAAATTCATAGCCTGCCTTCATAAAGAGAATTTTTTTTTCCCTGCTAAAGAGGAAACTGCCTGAGCAAACCCCACCAAGAACAACGCTGCAGCCAGCCCAGGCTTTTTTATCTTCCCAGATCGTGGATATTCATGGCACAGAACTGTGGCATTGTTATAATCACACACAATAAATCCGCCTTTCACTTTTAAAGAGGGAGGTGGTTCCAACACCAGGGGCTGCCCCTCAGCCCGACACAGGCCTTACTCCTCTGAGCCTCTTTTTAATCGTCACCTCATTTCTGCCTCAAAGCCGAGACTTTCCGAGGAAGAGGAGGAGGAAACCACATGGGGCAGCTGCCAAAGCAGCCCCCGAAGGCCCCGTGTGACAGCCAGCGGTGTCACCCGGGCCAGCCCCGGCCCCGAGCCCGCCCTGCACATCCCTCGGGATGCTGGGCTGGGAGAAGGACCTGGAGATGCTGCCCGAGGGGATGCAGAGCTTCAAAGCAGCATCCTGCGCCTGCTGGGAAACCACGGGCATCGCCCCTGCTCGCTCTGCTCCAGCAGGATGTGCAGTAGCACATGAAAGAAATTAATAATCATTAAAAAAAAATTAGCCAGGGAGCAGCTGGGCCGATTGGGCAGAGCCCAGTGCTGGGTTTGGCTCTTCCCAGCCCTGCCAGGCCAGGGTTTGTTCCTTTGCAAGCTCAGGATGTGCTCAGGTGAACCAAAACCCAGCTCCCTTGTTTGCCCAGCGGAGCATCCTGGATGCAGGAGCCCCAGGGATGGATTTCAACCCGCAGGGATGGATCTCATGCCCCAGGTCCATCCCTCATGTCCCAATGGGAAGGCTGGCCTGGCAGCCAGGAGCCGGGCAGGGCAGGTACAGCCAACACCTCTGAGAATCCAAAGGGCACTGGGAAATGAGCTGGGGACAGCGTTCCTCTCATTAATCAAAATAAAACCCAGTCGTGCCAGACCCACGGGCACGTTGGGAGAGGAGTTTGGGAGCTCCACCATCACCACGGGGTGGGCAGGTGAAGGATGCTGCATCTCAGCTTCAAATCCAAGCAGGGGAAGGGGCAGCACCTGCCCAGCACCAGGATGGCTCTGTTGAAATGAAGTTTGATGGCACAGAAGCCTCATTCCCAACGGGAACAGGTGTGTGGGCATCACCCACACCCACCCCTTCCCGTGCACCCACCTCCCAATGAAGTCCTTTAAACTTCAAAAAACAACCAAAAAAAAAAAAAAAAAATCCCAAAGCCACCCCAAACCAGACAACATCCTCCCTGCCTCTGAGAGATGTTATCTGCTGTTATTACAACGAACACCTACGATTACTCTAATCGAAAGAAAAATGTTCCTCCTTCATCTCGCCCGAGAGCTCGCAGCGTTTCGGAGCTGCCCCCCCAAACCAGCCCCAGCCGGGTGCCCTGCTGCAAAAAAAGGGGGGAAGCAGCTTCTTTTTCAGGGGTTTTGAAATTCTTTTAGAAGAGAAAGAGAGGATGCTGCTGGTCAGAGAGCTGGGGATACCCGTGGGACAGGTGGTGGAGGCCTGCAGAGAAGCTGCTCCCAGCCCCACATTGCAAAGAGGATTTCCTGGTCCTCCTTCACCCTACAAAAACCTCACCAGGGTGACTTTCCACCAGAAATCACCCCAGTGTCCCCTTCCCTGGTGCTGTCACCTGGGGACAGAGACAGGACGTGGAGCGGGGCACGGAAGGGTTTTTTTGGCAAACGCCTGCTCAAAACCGAAAAGCTGGGGGCAGGCAGCTGTCAAAGAGCAAAGAGGCACCCCAAAAGCCCACAAAACTCCACAAAACGCCCCAAAACTCCCCAAAATGCCCCAAAACTCCCTGCCTTGGCAAGGGTAACCCCACGGCTCCACGAGGGAGGATGGGGATGCTCCCAAAACCTCCCGCATCCCTCCGGGGACCTCTCCTCACCAGGATGGGGCTGTGCTCCTGCTTGGGTCCAGTGGGAACAAACCCCTGTCCCGGGAGGAAGGCTGCCACCCTCCTCCTCCTCCTCCCATTCGCCTTTTTTTTTTTTTTTTATAATTTTTTTTTTGGGGGGGGGGACTTTTTGATTTTTCGGGGGGGACTTTTTTTTTTTTTTTTTTTTCTTTTCCCCGCCCGATGGCACAACCCGTTTCACTCTCGCTGAACCAAGAGCAACAGCCGCGGCTATAAATAACCCGCCGCCGCCTTATTGCCCGAAAAAAAATTAAAAAAAATAATAAAAGACAACAACAACAACAACAAAAAAAAAACCAACCTCCAAAACCCAACAAAAAACAACAACAACAGCAACAACAAAAAAGCCCCAAATTTTAAAACGTTCAACGCAACAAGGAGCTGCCAAGCGCTCCGAGCAGCCCGCGGGCCTTTGTACGGGATGGGGATGCAGCGGCAGGGGGAGGTGGTACCCCCGGCGGGCTCGGAGCCCCGCAGCATCCCTCGCCGTGCCGGGGGTGGCTCTCCGTGCCCGTGCGGGACGGGAACGGGGCGCGGGCTCCCCAGGGACTGCGGCGGGGCGGCAGCGGCCGTGCGGGGTCACCGGGGGTCAGGCGGGGCCGGACCCGCGCTCCCCCCTGGCCCATTGTCCGCGCCCCGCCGGTTCCCGCGGGCCGTCGGTCACTCACCTCCGTGCGGGCAGGGGCTCAGCCCGCCGCCGGCTGCTCCATGCGGCGCCGCCGGGGCCTCCGGGCTCGGCTGGGCCGGCGGGGGGGCGCGGGGGGGCGGAAGGGGCGGGGGAAGCCGGAGCCGCCGCCGCCGCCGCCGGAGCGCGGCGGGGCCCAGCGCGGCGGGTGTGCGGGGGGCGCGGGGCGGGCGGGGCGCGGGGGGTCCCGGGGCGGCGGGGCCGGAGGGACGGACCGAGGGAGGGAGGGAAGGAAGGAGGGACGGAGGGAGCGGCGCCCGGAACCGGAGCGCCCCGAGCGCAGCGCGCATGCGCCGCGAGCACCGCGCCGGCGGCGGGGCGGGGGCAGCGGGAGGAGCGCGGCGCCACCTGGTGGTCACCGCCGGTAGCGCAACTAACCGGGGACAGCGGGGACGGAGGGACCGACAGAGGGGACAGAGGGACAGGGGGACAGCGGGGACAGAGGGACAGCGGGGACAGAGGAACCGAGAGCGGGAACGGCAGGGACAGCGGGGACAGCGGGACCCGCACCGCGGATGGGACACGCACCGGCAACGGCAGCGGCAGCAGCACCGGGACACGCACCGGTAACGCATCCCCACAGGCACCGGGACCGGCATCGGGTAGTGGGACCTGCACCGGCAATGGGAACCGTAGCGGGACCGGGAACAAAAACGGGAGCGGGAGCCGCACCGCGACCGGGAATGGAACAGGCAGCGGCAACGGGAGCCGCACCGGCAATGGGAGCGGGAACTGCACCGGGAGCGGGACTGCCGCCGGCGCCCAATGGGGACCGGTAAAGGGACCCGCACCGGAATGACACCGGCACCGGGATCCGCACTGGGAACGGGACCCGCACCGGGAACGGGACCCGCACCAGGAGCAGCCCGGGGACCGGGACCGCCCCCGCGGTTCCTGCCCGGTGTGTGCTCACATGGGTGCAAATAGTACTGAAATGATGCTAAAATGGCAGTAAAAGAACAAAAAGCGTTACAAAGTCTATAATAAAGAAGGTTAAAATGGTCAAATTACAATGAAAATATAATATAATATAATATAATATAATATAATATAATATAATATAATATAATATAATATAATATAATATAATATAATATAATATAATATAATATAATATAATATAATATAATATAATATAATATAATATAATATAATATATAAAAATATCTTAAGGTGCCTTCCAGCCTAGCCCATTCCCTGATTCTGTAGTCCTAGGAGATATTATATGTAGAATTATTGTTATTAATATTAACAATAATGCCATAAAATTGCTTAAATAACTGATCATAAATAGCATGACATCACATAAACATACCAGAGAGCATAGCATAATGTAATGCCATATAACGACATGATATGATATAATAATATAAAATAAATTAATGGAATGAATAGGCGATCTTTAAGGTACCTTCCAACCCAACCCATTCCCTGATTCCATGGGGACAAAGGGACCGCAGGGGACAGGGAAAGTCGGGGTGCAGGGCCAGGGAGGTCGCAGCAGCCACGGGAGCGGGGTGCCAAGCCCAGCCCATCTTTGGGAAGCACATCCTTGCTCCAACAGTGCACAGGAAAGATCCGGGGATGCATTACTGGGGCGAGCCCCGAGTTCCCCCCGGCGTCTGGAATGTTCCTCTGGCCTCGGGGACGTGTGGAAGGGGCTCCATCCTCTCCCAGGCTCCTTCTGGGAGGAACTGAAAGCAGCTGAAAGTGCACCAGAAATGCACCCGAGGTCACCCCGCCCCAGTTCTGCCCTGCCCTGCACGCACCCAGCTCTGCCTGCACCGTCTCGGCCTCTTTGGGGTGGCTGGGAACGGGAATTCCACAAAAAATCCTCATCTTGCCCCGCAAGCCCCAAGAGCCTCAGCATCCCCAGGGCTGGTGCGGGGATCGGGCTGAGGCTGCTCCGTGCAGGGGGACATGGAGGGTGCTGCAGGTCCCTCCTGGCTCCTCCACACAGGAGATGCCACCACCGTGGTGGCCACAGGGGTCCCAGCCAGGTCCTTGTCCCTCCTGGCTCCTCCACAGCCCAGGTTCCAGGTGCAGACAGTGGATGGAGCAGACAAAGCTCCTCGTCTCCCGCGAGGCTGGGGCCACCTCGGATGGGCTCAGTCCCCTCCGGAGCCCTTTGGGATTCCAGTCCTGGCTGGAATTTTTCCCTGGAAGCGTCTGGGTTTGAGGGTGGGTGATGCCTTGGCTGGAAGGGAAGGATGGATTCACACCCAGCGAGGTTGGGATGGACATCTCCATCTCCATCATCTCCATCTCCATCATCTCCATCTCCATCATCTCCATCTCCAGGAGAGGGGGCCCTTCAGCCGGCTGGGATCTGCAGGGAAACAGAAAATAAAGGAACGGGGACAAGAATGCAACAAAGGAGGAACTGAGAGTGAAATCCCGGCGGAGTGAAGGATGGAAAATCGCCTGCCCCGCCGCTCTGCATCCCTGGCTGGTTGGATGGGTTTCTTGCGGAGCTCGGAGCGTCCGAGGGCGGGATGAGGGGGCGGGCAGGGAAAGGGAAGCGATCCTGCCGGGATGTACGAGACAGCGCAGGCGGTGGCTGCGAGCAGCCGAGTAAAGCCAGCGCGACAGCTCTCGGCTCATTGCAGCCTGCAGGATTCACCTTCCAGCCTGCAGGATTCACCTTCCAGCCTGCAGAATTCACCGTCCAGCCTGCAGAATTCACCTTCCAGCCTGCAGAATCCACCTTCCAGCCTGCAGAATTCAGCTTCCAGCCCCAAAAGCCCCGGAGGGAGCCGGGTTTGGTTTGGCCGGTTCTGCGGCTCCCAGCGCTCCGGGATGCTCTGCAGGGGGGTCCCTTTCCCACAGATCCCCCTCCCCAAATGTCCCACCCTGCAAAAAGTGTCCCCTGAGCAGGAGAGCGCCCGGCGCTCCCCCGTGCCGCTGGCGGAGCTGTGTCACAGGTGCCACCGGAGGGCGTTCGGGGACAGCTGCAGTGAGCTGGGATCCTGCTCTCTCCATCCCAGCCCTGCCTCTCGGGGTGCCTCTTCCCCCATGCCACCCCAAACCCCCCTGAGTGTGGGGGACAGCCTCATTTCAGGGCTCTCCTTCGTTCCACTGGTTTCGGGGTGTTTTAAATTGGAGAGCAGGATGGGGACGCTGGCTCTCAACAGGGATCCCCACCAACTCCGTGTCCCCCTCTGCCTGTGTCCCCCACCGTGACAGCCCCAGCCCTGCTCTACCCACCCTGCTGGGGTTCAGGGAGATGATTTTAGGGGTGAGAGTGGGGCAGACAACTGAGACCTCTCGTTCTGGGGGGGACATGAGAGCCTGTCCTGTGACCGTGTTCACAGGGGCTCTTGGATGAGGGAAGAGAGGAGGATCTGACTCCATGTTTCAGAAGGCTGATTTATTATTTTATGATATATATTACATTAAAACTATACTCAAAGAATAGAAGAAAAGGTTTCATCAGAAGGCTAACTAAGAATAGAATAGAAAAGAATGATAACAAAGGTTTGTGTCTCGGACAGAGTCCAAGCCAGCTCACTGTGATTTGCCATTAATCAGAAACAACCACATGAGACCAATCACAGATGCACCTGTTGCATTCCACAGCAGCAGATAATCAATGTTTGCATTTTGTTCCTGAGGCCTCTCAGCTTCTCAAGAGGAAAAATCCTAAGGAAAGCATTTTTCATAAATGTTGTCTGCGACACCTGTCCCTCTGTGTGACCCCACCTCCCACTGCTGCACTGCCACCAGGGCCAGCCTTGGGGACACCCAGGGGACAGCCAGCCCCGAGTGCATCCCAGCTCTCCACATCCTGCAGAGTTTGGGGAGCATCCACCATCCCAGAGGCTTTTGGCTCACACTGCCAGTGCTTGTGGGACCTGGTGGCCTCTGGAAAGTCCTGCCAGGGTGGGTGTACAGGTTTGAGGGAATTCCTGGGATCCCAGAGCTTTTCCTGAGCAGGGCTTTGCGTGCAGGGAGGAGCTATCTCTGCATCTCTGCTGTTCCCTTCTAGCCTGGGGACAAACTCCATGCTCGCCCTCTGATTCACAGGCGCCTTGTGAATCACCCTTGAGAACGGCACAGGGCGATCGATCAGCCCAAACTCTGCCTCCTTCCCCCGGGAGGAGGGAGGGCAGCAGGGAAAAGGGTTCAGGCTCATTTGGAAGCACTGCTGGAGCAGAGCCACGTGCTGGGTTTAAAGTGCCCAGCTCCTTTGGATCCAGCTCTGCTGCACCCACAGGTCCAGCCTGGACGGATTGGAGAACCAGCAGCTCCCTCACCCACTAGCTCCAGCAGCCCAGAAGCTGCTCAGGGAGGCTGAGCAGAGATTTTTATCCCTTCCAAAAGGCAGGAACCAGTGTGAAGTTCTGTGCATGGTGTTGGGGGGTTTTCCTCTGTCACTAGTGCAGGGGACAAACAGCAAAAGTGAGACACAGAATTATTAATCCCCACGGGGAATGGCTCCTGATAACAGATCACAAAGAGCCAAAGGACAGAAATTAGAGATGCAGGGTTCACTTTTAATTGGGAGGGCTGTTGGGTGTTAGAGCAACTCCTCTCTTCCCCCCAGAAGAGTCACAAGTGGTTGTTCTGGCCCATTCTGGGGCTAGGGACTGATTTCCCCAGCGAGGAGGTGCCACCAGCCCGAGTGCTGGCATCAGGCAGAGGGAGAAGCCTGTGTCTGCCCAGAGCTTTTCCTGCAGGAATGAGGGTGCTGGGAGCATTTGGAAGTGGAGCTGGAGCCCTGCTGCTGTGGCTGGACTCATGACTCACTTTAAAACCAACCGTAAAAGCAATTTTGCATGGAGTGATCAAAGCTTCCCTGGCTTATCACCACCCCGATTCCAGTAACGCAACCGTGGCGCTCACAGACTGCCCGGGCAGTAATTGGAGGGCTTAATTGAGGAAGGTCATTAGGGGCAGGCAAAGATAGGGCAACTGGAGCCTCTCACCTCCTGTGAGCCGCTGAGGCTTCCACAGCAGCCATGGTGAAAAGGGGAGGTTCAGGCTGGATACCAGGAAAGGCTCCTCACCCACGGGGTGGTGGGGCACTGAATGGGCACAGCCCCAGGAGCTCCAGGAGCGTCTGGACAGTGCTCTGAGGCACAGGGTGGGATTGTTGGGGTGTCTGGACTGATGATCCTTGGGGTCCCTTCCAGCTGAGGAGATTCCATGCTGTGATTTTGTGGAGCCCTGCAGGAAAGCTGGGGCCTCTCCTGGGGTCTGGCCTGTTGGAAGGGATGGCCAAGGAGTGGTGAACATGCAGGGGGTTCAGACCAAGGTCTCAGGGGTCCCTCCTGCCTTTGCACAATGCCTGGAAAGGTCTTCCACAGCTCTGTGGGATGGTTCCATCAGCAGCAAGAGAGGGAGAGGTGCTAAATGTAGGTAGGGAGCTATAAGGTGGCTGCTTTGCCTCAAGCCCCATGAAGAGAAGGGAAGGATAATTTGCCTGCCCATTCCTTTCCCCTCAAGCCTCTTCCCTCCCCCTGCTCCATCCTGACACAGATCAGCCCTCCAGGAATGGATCTTGGGGAGCCCTCCCACCAACAAAAGGCTGTTCCACACCACTGTTGTTAATATTAAGCTGCTTATCTGCCCTGGGGCCATAAAACTCTCATCTGCAAAGGGGGAAAAAAATCTCCCTCTGTTCTTTCTATCTGCTCCTGCTTATTGCAGCCTTATCAGCACACCCAGCCAGCCTTTGGGGCACAGGAGTCACGCAAGGGCTGCAGCAAACAAGACCTGTGGTCCCACAGCAGGGCCAGCATTGCGTGTCCCCCCGGGGCCAAGTCCACCCTGTGGGGACAGCATGGCACTGATGAGTCTCACTGATCTTCTGAGTCACCAGGCTAGGCACTGAGGTGCACCTCCAGTGGATGATAACACCTTCTCCTGTAGGAAGGGAATGCTGGCTTTGGGATGCTCCTCATGGGAAGTGGGTTTGGATTTTTGGTGCATTGACCTGTGGGATGTCCCCTGTGGGAAGTGGGTTTGGGTTTTTGGTGCATTGATCTGTGGGATGTCCCCTGTGGGAAGTGGGTTTGGGATTTTGGTGCATTGACCTGTGGGATGTCCCCTGTGGGAAGTGGGTTTGGGTTTTTGGTGCATTGACCTGTGGGATGTCCCCTGTGGGAAGTGGGTTTGGGTTTTTGGTGCATTGACCTGTGGGATGTCCCCTGTGGGAAGTGGGTTTGGGACCTGTGGTCCTTGTCATAGTTGGTGGAGCTGTTATTTGGCTGGCGAACCTCATGGGTTGTCCTAAAGCATCCTTCCATGTTTTTTCCAATTCCTTTGGTTGCCCACAGCAGGTTTGGATCTTCCTCTCCAGTGTTTTTCCTACAACATTGGGATCATGACATCAAGTGGGGAAGACAAAGCTGGTGTGATGCCAACAGCTGCTTGTGCTGGCTCAAAGAATTTGGGTGGCTCTGAGGCTGTGTCACCTCGGTGTTCCACCACAAACTGGTGACCAAGCAGGGCCTGGACACACAGAGTCACTGCTTTTCCTTCAGGCTGCTTTGGCAGGTCTGGACAAGCCAGGATCTCCCTGAATTCTTGGGCAATCGGCTTCCCCGTTCTCTTCCCCACCGCGCTTTCATCTCTGCCTCTTCTGGGAAGCTTTTGTGCAATGCCTGATGAGTGATTGGCATTTGGACATGGCAGGAGCTCTGGCTGCAGCCCCGCTGCTCGGGGTCTGGGGCCGTGGGGGCAGAACCCTCCCCTGGCATGGGTGCAGGACAGAGCGTGCTGCCCCGGGGTGGTGCCTGTCCCCGTGTCATCCCTGCTGCCAGGTGCTGGGGCTGGCTGCGGTGGCTTTGCGTGCAAAGCTGGGGAAAAGGAGGCATCTGGCTCTGCTGGCATGGGCTGACTGGCAGCCAATGTAAACTCTTGGGTTTGAGCTGGAGCAGTTCCTGGGTGTCATTATTTTCCTGCCGTGAAAACACCTTTGTTCCAGCCCGGAACAGCAGCAGTTTGGCTTTCCCAGCAGCCAGGGCTGAAGGTGTCCTTCCCTGTGTCCTCCCTTGTGTCCTCCCTTGTGTCTTCCCTTGTGTCCTTCCTTTTATCCTTCCTTGTGTCCTCCCTTGTCTATTCCCTCGTGTCTTTCTTTGTGTTCTCCCTTGTCTATTCCCTTGTGTCCTTTCTTGTATCCTTCCTTGTGTCCTTCCTTATGTCCTTTCTTGTGTACTCCCTTGTGTTTCTCTTTGTGCCCTTCCTTGTGTCCTTCTTTGTGTCCTCCCTTGTGTCTTCCAGGGACACCACCGACCGTGGTGGAGGAGGTGTATGAAGGCTCAAGTTGCCCCAGGGGAGGCTTAGATATTGGGAAAATTTCTTGACCATGAAGGTGGTCAGTGGTGGAGTCGCCATCCCTGGGGGTGTCAAAACATGTGGCACGTGGGGACGTGGGTTAGTGGTGGCCTTGGCAGTGCTGGGCTTGATGGTGATAAAGCCTTTTCCAACCTAAACAATTCCATAATTCTGTAATTCTGATGGGGGATGTGGGGTTATGCCATGGGTTGGCTGTCCTGCATCCATCAGAGAGTGACTCCCTGAGGAAAATATCCAAGCCTGGGTGTGGTGGAATAGCGAACATTTAATGGAATATCCAACACTAGAAACACCAGGAAATAAAACAGGCAACAACTGCTACAAAACAAAGCAGATAAAGCAGAAGTCCTGATGGTTTCAGTTTATCCCATAACCCCACAAAGTTGTTCCAGACTCAGCTCTGCTGACAGGACACCGTGGAGATGTCTGCTCCCGCTGCTCAGCTCCTGCCCTTGGTGGGGAAGCGCTGCCTGACCTGGAAGTGCTCACACCTCTTGTGCTTCAGGGACAGTCCGTAGAGCGGGGTCATGTCCACGCTGCCGCCCTCGCAGATGCTGAACTCCAGCTGCTGCAGCAGCGTGGCCAGGAAGAGGAACACCTGCCAGCGGGCAATGTTCTCCCCGATGCACCTCCTCTTGCCCAGGCCAAACACCAGCACCTTCTCCCCGTCCTCTTTGTTCACCTTGGTCCCATCAGCGCTGAGGAAACGCTCGGGGTTGAAGGTTTCTGGGTCCTTCCAAAGCTTCCTGGAAGGGAGAACATCGGGTATTGAGATGGTTTCTCCTGGGCATGGGTGTCAGGGGGACACTTGAAGGTGGTGTTCCAGATTGCAATGCAAGGTGTTTTCCATTCCCATCTGCATGGCAGATTATCTTTGTCAAGTGGGCAGCTTGCCTTATCTCTCTCTTTGAGTGATCACATTCACACCTCCCTCTGGAGGGGACATCTGGTGATAACAGCTATTGAATGTCACAGCATGGCTGATAAGAAGTATAACATCCCATTGGGAGATGCTTCACCCAGAGGGAGGAGCCAAGCATTGCTACCCAGATATAATCCAGAGGTTTTGAGACACCAGCGTGGCTTTCTGCACGGGATTTCCCAGAGGAGCAGCAGCTGCCTCTCCTTCCACTGGATCTTCAGAGGAAGAATGCATCCTTCTCTACAGATCCCTGCTCCAGCAGAACCACCCCTGACACTGCAGGAGGGCTGAGCCACACTTCCAATGGGACTGCCACCAACACCCTGACCCACAGGGTGTCAGGTTGGGTTCTGACTCTGTCAGTGTTGTTCTAGTGCACTGCATTGTTTATTTTATCCTTTTATTTGTTTTTCTTTCCCTATTAAATAACTGTTATTTCCTGCTCCCATATTTTTGCCTGAGAGCAATAAATTCAAATTTATAGCAATTCAAAATAAATTCAAAATTTATAGCAATTGGGAGGGGTGGGGAGGGTTTACATTCTCCATGTCAGGGGAGGCTCCTGCCTTCCTTAGCAGACTCCTGCCTTTCCAAACCAAGAGAGGTGGGAACTGTTGGGAAGAACATCCCTGATGGTTTGCCACCACGGGAGGGGTCCTGTTTGTCACTGCAGGAGGGGCCCTGTTTTCCAGCACGGGAAAGGACCTGTTTGCCAGCACTGGAGGGTTTGTGCCTCACGGTACTCACTCGTCGTGGTTCACCTGCCACTGGTTGACGAACACGCAGCGATCCTTCGGGATGAAGTAGCCGTTCAACACCACGTCCTTGGTGGTGCTGGGGAGAGAAAAGATGGAGAGCAGGTTCTTCTGCATCCTCAGGGGACTGGCAGGCTGCTCCTGAAGGGTGTCACCCAAAGGGGTGGTTTTGTGAGGACGGTTGTGTCCTCCACGAGCTGTAACATGGTGCCTCAAGGCCACCTCGTCCCTGGAGCAGCTGTGCCAGCCCACCACTGTTCAGCACCGTCACTTTTGTTGTGCTGAAGGGAATGTGGGGGGAAAGAGAAGTTAGAGGAGACCCACAGCTCCTGACAAGCCAAAGCCCAGCGAGTCCTGCAGGGGTTTCATCTTCAAAGCCCTATTTGTGCCCTTAGGACTGGCTAGGAAATACCCCAGATTGTATTCGGGAGGTTTAAGAGTCTTGGCTTCTCTTTCCTCCACCAGAAAAAATCCAGTCTCACTTCACAGCTCATTCCAGATCAGTTGTGATGTGGTTCCTCCCAAGGCAGGAAAGAAAATACAAACCCAGGGGTGTTCTGCCAGCAAAGGTTTGTGGGGTGAAACCACCCTCAAAACAAAGCATCCAACGCCAGAAGGGCAACAAGCTGGAATATTTCCCCCTCACAGCCATCAAAAACCCCAAAGAAGGCGTTGGGCACCCCAGCCCGTACCTGTGAGGGATGGTGAAGGGCAGGAAGGAGGAATGCCTGAACATCTCCAGGATGAAGGCCTCCGTGTAGGGCAGCGTGCCCCGGTCCGAGAGGCGCGGCCGCCGCTCGCGCCCGATGGTGCGGTCTGGGGAGGGGGACAGGACAGGGTCAGCACCAGGGCTGAGCACAGAGAGCCCAGAGGGATGTGGGGCAGGGACTCACCCAGCTCCTCGTGGATCTTCTTCTGGATGTTGGGGTTCGTCACAAGGTACAGGAGGCTCCAGGACAGGGCTGTGGTCACAGTGTCAAAGCCTGGGTGGGCAGAGAGGGTGGGGTGTGGGTGAGCTCAGCACAGCTCCTGTCGGGACCCAGGACATTGCTCTGGCTGCCCTGGATGGCTCGAGACCCTGGCAGAGGGGCTCAGAGGCCTTGGCACAGAGTCAAACACACCTGCGCCTTTGATTTTAGCCCATGGAAAAAATTACCAACTTTGTGTGAAGATTTGCAAGCCACAAGAGTTTGAGTAGAATGACAGTGAATTTGTCACAGGGTGAAAATGGAGAATTTTGGGGTTTTAGAATGGGGGTTCAAGAAGCAAGATGGAGGAATCTGGGTGTGTCCTGTCTACTTCTTCTTCTTCTTGTCTTCCATCTTCTGCTGTCATGTTGGCACTTTTGGATTGGTTTAGGATAGAGACAGACTGTCTAACATAGGTGATAGGTATTGGAAAATTATTGTAAATAAAGTACAGGTAGTTCTTAGTATAAAAAGGGAACACCACTACAAGGGCTGTCACTGTGCCACAACCCGGCCTGCTGGACAGACTTCAGCAGGTCCGAAAAAGAATGTATTAGATAAGAGAAAATAAACAACCTTGAAAAGCAGAGCCGAGGAATCTTGACTTCTCCGATAGCTTAGGGCTGGGTAAAAAGACTTTTAATACTTCAGGAGCCATTCTAGCAACACATAACCTGAGAAGCACCCACCCTGGCCTGAGGGCTGACCATCTCACAGGGCAGTCTGGGCTGGCTGAGGAGGCCAGGGACATCCTGGACATGCAGCAGGGCTTGGGGCTTTATTCTGCCATAACAAACTTGGCTAAAATATCCTGTTCTCTCAGCCTGTCCCGCTCCTGGGTTGTGTCAGGTTTGTACAGCTTCTCCAGAACTGGGGGAATTTCCACAGAAAGGTGAATCAGCCCACAGACATGTCCCTCAGCCAGGAAAAACCACTCTAGATGCTGAGGTTCAGCCGAGCTATATAACCCATGCCCTTCATTTTTCCAGAGCAGGAGGGAGAGAGCTTAGACCCAAACCAGCTGCCTGCTGTTGGACAAGGAAGGGTCAGGCAGGAGGAGCTGGAGAAGACCTGAGAGCATCTGCCAGAGCTGAGGAAAGGTGAAGGCTACCTGCTCCAAAGAGGTCGTTCACGAGGTTGACGATCTTCTCCTTGGGGATCTGCGTGGCCATGTTGGTTCCCAGTTTTTTGTCCAGGCACTGCTCAATGAGGGAGTCCGTGATGTCCCGGATGTTGTTCTGAGAGGAAGAGGAGGCAAGGTCATGGAGCAGGGCTGCAGAGGGGTGGGTGCTCCTGGGCGGCCCCACAGCGTGCTGGGGGAGCCTGGGGCCACACGAGCTCTGGGGAGCACCATCCCTCAGCTCCTGTGGTCCCTGTGGAAACGAGGAGAGGGTTCTCCAAGGAACTTGAGGTTCAACCACCAGACTGGCCACATCACACTGGGAATGGAGGAGACACTGAGAGGCTCGTGAAGCTGAGTCTGGGAAGGTTTGGGTGGGACATCAGGAAAAGGTACAAGGATACCAGGAAGCAAAACAGGCAATGATTGTTACAAAATGAAGCGGATAAAACAGAAGTCCTGACAGTTTCTATTTACCCCATCACCTCACCAGAGGGTGGTGAGGCTCTGCCCAGGCTCCCCAGGGAATTGGCACGGCCTCAAGGCTGCCAGAGCTCCAGGAGAGTTTGGACAACACTCTCAGGGATGTTGGGGGGTGTGTGCAGGGCCAGGAGCTGGATTGGATGATCCATGTGTGAGCCAACTCACGATATTCCATGATTCTACAATTCTCTATGATTCTGTGAGGAGGAGGAGGACTGGGGAGAGACAATGGCTGCCAGAACACAAACACCTCGCTGACAGAGAGGGGAGGAGAGCAGGGGCAGGTCCTGCCAGCTCTCACCTCATCATAGCTCTCGTAGTGCTCCTTGACCCTCTTCTGCAGGAAGCTGAGGAGGTACCTGTTGAAGTCAATGAAGAGCTTCATGCTGCGGCTGGGCAGGTAGCGGAGCAGGGGGATGAAGTCGGCGGGGTTGCCAGCAGCAGTGACAGCAGTGAACTCCTCCGTGGAATTCACCAGCCTGAGCAGCTCCTGGTCCTCGTGCTCGTAGCGCTTGCCAAAGCACATGGCACAGATGACGTTGGCCACCGACACCACCAGGTACCGGTAGGGCTCAAAGCTCTTGTGCTCCTCCATGACCTGCAGGAACTTGGTGACCAGGTACTCGGCCTCCTTGGAGACGTGCTCCTCCAGCAGGCAGCTGCAGGACGAGGTGGGGCTGGGCGCGATGGAGAAGCTCTTCAGGGCGCTCTGGGCCAGCCTCCTGCGCGCTTTCCACACCTCCCCGGAGTCGGGGCTGAACGTCAGGCTCTGCCCGTCCGCGACGAAGCGAAAGCTGTAGAGGTCGGGTCGCCCCATGAAGTCCTCTCCTTGCTTGACCAGCGCTTGGCGGATGGTGTCCAGCCCGCTGAGCACCAGCACGGGCCGTGTCCCGATGTGCACCTCCATCACGTCCCCGTAGCGCCGGCTCAGCCGCGTCAGCGCCAGGTGCGCGTCCGTGCGCAGCTCCAGCACGTTGCCCAGCACGGGAAAGCCCCGCGGGCCCGGCGGCCGCCGCAGCCCCGCGGGCACGGCCGCCCGCAGCCGCTGCACCAGCAGCAGCAGCACCGCGCACAAGGCGGCGGCCGCCAGCAGCGCCTCGCCGGCCGACACCGCCACGGGGCTCCCCAGCGGCCACATGGCAGCAGAGCTCGGGGTCACCGCCGCCTCCGCACGGACAGCCCTGAGGGAGGGAGCGCAGTGAGGGAGAGCCGGAGCAGCGCGGGGCTGAGCGCTGGAGGGGGGACAGGGACAGGGAGTGACAGCCCCACAGCAGCCCAGGGGATGGAGCTGCCCCTGCAGCACCGGCAGCACAGGCTGGAGTTCTGTGAACGGTCCGAACACACCCAACCATCCCTTAACGGGGACCTCAACCCGTCAGAGACTTTGCAGCACTCCTTTCCCTGTACCAGACCCTTAGAGTGGCACACAGAACCCTCAGGAATAAACCAAAGGTGGGTGAGGAGCTGGGGCTGGTCTCTGGGCTGAGATACCTGAGGGTGTTCCTGACTCTGGGACAGGGAGCAACAGCCCCAGAGCAGCTCAGGGGATGGAGCTGCCCCTGCAGCCCCGGTGGCACAGGCTGGAGACCTGTGAATGACCCAAAGGCACCCACCCATCCCTTAAGGGGCTCCTCAACCCGTCAGAGACTTTGCAGCACCCCTTTCCCTGCAGAATGGCACACAGAACCCTCAGGAATAAACCAAAGGTGGGTGAGGAGCTGGGGCTGGTCTCTGGGCTGGGACACCTGCAGGTGCTCCTGACAGGGACACGGAGCCACAGCCCCAGAGCAGCTCAGGGGATGGAGCTGCCCCTGCAGCACTGAGGGTTTCCAGCAGCACACGCTGGACATCTGTGAAGGCTCCAAACACACCCACCCATCCCTTAAGGGGGGCCTCAACCTGTCAGAGACTTTGTGGCACCCCTTTCCTCACAGAAAACCCAAACCCCCACTGGCACAGCCGTGGCTCCTGCCCAGGGAAGCCGCTCTTGTAAAACAAGGCATGGAGAACTGCAGCTCAGCAAATCCCAGGGAAGCAGAGGAACAGCAGCTCCTCCGTGAATGTGGTTCCAGGACCACCAGACCCATCAGGAGTCACAGCCAGGAGGATGGACCTGCTGGCCACAGTATTGGGGACTTGGGGATGTTACAGAGCTGCTCTGTGAGAACACACAGCTCACTGGGTGAGCAGGGGCACCTAAATGTCACCTTCCTGGTTCTATACCCACGTTCAAACCCTCCCAAAACACAGAAGCTGTCTCCTACCTGGTTGGTTTTACTGCCTAAGGCTCCCAGCAGGGATTGGCACCAGGAGCAGGGGAGAATCCTCCTCGGTCTCCTCAACCACCTTCTCCTGTCACCTCGTTCTCCTCTGCCTGGTCCTTCTCCTCATGCCACCAGGGTGTCCACAGCTGTCTAATCTCTGCACTCACTGCACCACTGGGTATTTATCTCCCTCCTCCCGTGGCAAAAGCCCTTGGCAGTAGCTACCCATTAACAAATGGGGCTGACCCTGCCTGGAGCCTGCCCAAGAAGCCAGGGAAGAGCCTTTCTCCCCTCCAGCAAGCTCTAAGGGCATGAAGGGTGACTTCTCCTCCTGGGCCGGGCCCCAGAGCCTGCTGTGGGGAGGCAGAAGGGGGTCCGTAAGCCCTGCCTTGGGGAGGATGTAGAACATGTTGTCAGCATTGCTTGCCTGTGGAATGTGGGTGCCAGCATTTCCCCAAAAAAGCTTTTCTGGGCTGGCCAGGCTGTTCCCAGCAGCCTGAGAGGGCTGTCACCTGCATGGCCACTCCGAGAGCTGCAGGCTGTGAACGAGGGGACGCGTTGGTGACATTCCCCATCCATCCCTGGGGAACGATCCAGCAGGTCCTCTGTCCCGGGAGCAGTGGCAGCAGGATCCTCCGGGCCAGGGGCAGAGCCAGGCTCAGGTTAACGATTGGCCAGGTTTGCGTGAGAAGGCGGCTGGCTCGCTTCCCCCGGCTCCTCGGGGCAAACAGGCAGCGAGGAGGAGGAGGAGGAGGAGGAGTGGCGGGGCAGAGGGGAGGAGGTGAGCCCGGCAGATAGGAGAGGTGAAGGGGCAGAAAGGGGCAAGGCTGGGGCAGCTCATCCCATAAACATTGGGTGACACCCGGCAGGGAAATGCTCGTGCCAGCGGGGCTGCTGCTCCAGGCGGGGCAAAATTCAGGGGAGTTTGGGAAGTGCAGCTGGGATGAGCAGGAATGAGCCAGAGCTCGGGAGTTTGGCACGAAGCTTCCTTCAATCTTCGAAAATTCCAAGGGGAATTTGGCCCAGGTAAAAGCTGAGCTAATATTTAATAAAGGCTTTCAACCTCTGGTCTAATCAGGCTCGTTAATAGCAATGAGGCCGTTCATTAATGTTTGGCAAGAACAATTACAAAACCCCGGCTGCTAATATTCCTGCTGATAATTCCCGGGAATGCCGCAGCCCTCTTGGCCCCGGCAGGAATCTTGGGAACGCTGTTGGGGAGGGAGGCTGCAGGAGCAGGGCTGGATCCTCGATCCCTACGGATCCACCCGGACCCATTGCATGGGGTGGGGCTGGGGGGCTGAGTGACCCCCCGCCCTCCCCAGCAGCATTTCAGACCTTGTGCTGACGCTGAACCCATCCAATCCTCATCTACCGCATCCCAAAACTCTGGAAGAAGTGAGGAGAGTCCAGAGAGGTTCCCCAGGACCCTCTTCCAGCCTGTCCCATCCCTCCCCGTGGCTGCCAAGCCGTGCGAGGGCAGGGTGCCACCTGATGAGAGCAGCGTTAAGAGTCGCTGCCAGGCAGCCTCACACCCCAAAAACACCCCAAAAGCACCCCAAAACACCCTCAGCCCCGGCCGCCGCCCCTCGCTGAGCCCGCGGATCCCCAGGGACGCTGCCAGCCCCCTGTCCCTGCTGGGTGTCGCTGTCCCCTCCGTGTGTCACCACCCCGCGGCGCCGGGCTGTGCGTGCGGCGACAGGCGGCAGCGGCACGGTGACGGTGCCCGCAGGCACGCGTGGCACGGCGTGCGTGGCACCAGCCCGTGCCCACGCCCGAGGGACACGGAGGGGTTGGCAGCCCCGAGCCTGTCCCGCACACGGGTGCGGCTCCGTGCGGGGACGCTGGGACAGACGCACAGAGCGTTGTGCCCGGTGTCGTACGAGGTGCCAGAGCCATCCCCGGCCGGGCTTTATGAACGCCCTGACGAGTGTCCCCAGCCGTGGGGCACATTTGTGACATTTGTGGCCAGCAGCCCCGCACCGCTCCGTGTCACCTGGCGCCAAGACGGGACATTTCAGGTGGCACTCTCCTGTCTCCTTCTCCTCGTGGCTGGAAAGGGCTGGGATGGCCGTGTCCTCTCGAGGGGACACGAGTGACAAGGGCAGTGCCGTACCCTCGCAGGTGATGCAGCCTCCTGCGGCAGAGGGCACCGCTGCTGACACCGACGCTTGTCCCCAGTGTTGGGGGCTCCCTCCGAGCTCCCCAGCCCGCAGCCAGCCGCGGGGGGAGCTGATGCTGATGCTGAGCTGCTCCGGCGCCGCCCTGACCCCGGGCCGGGCTCCTGGACGGGAGGCCACCGCCCTGGTCCTTTAAAAACCATTTCCCCCCCCACCCACCCGTAGCGTGACTGCGAGTGACCAGGACGGCCCTCCCGGGTCTGGCCGGAGCCCCTTCGCACGCGATGTCCCTAATGCCACCCCTGGGACCCCCCGGCGGGGCGGGACCCCCGATCCCCCCTATCTGGCCTATCTCCCACCTCGTGGCGGCTGGGCTGGGAGCAAGGGTGAGGGTGGAGGGGACAGATTTGGGGAGCGGGCTGGTGCCCCTTGTCCTCGCTGCAGGGCAGGACCTGGCCTGTCACCCAGCGGGGAGAGGGGCTGGGGGCTCCGAACTCTGCCCGAGCCCCCCTTCGGACCCCCAGCATCCACCCCGGCTGCACCAGCCGTGCCCGCCTCCCTCCGGCTGCACCCTGTGCCCCATGCCAGCCCCACCTCGCCCCTCGGGTGGCCCTGTCCCAGGGGACAGAGGTGACATAGGGCACTGCCGCTTCTCACGCGAACCTGGACAATCTTTAACCGGGCCGGGGCAGGCAGGGCCGTGACCCCCGAGGCTGCCCCGCCGCCCACGTCCCCGCGGGGTCCCTGCGGAGCTGTGTGGCGGTCCCGCAGCCCGAGGTGCTGCACCGGGCACGGCGGCGGCGGGACGGGGATGAGCGATGGCCGAACCCCGCGGCGAGCGCTCCGCGCTCATCCCCGCGTGTTCGCGGAGCCGAACCCGCCAGTCCCCCGGTCCCGGCCCGCACCGCGCCGCCCGGGGCGGGTTTCCCACGCGTCCGCTGTCCCCGCGGCTCCGGGAATGTGCCGCGGCTGCGGGCACCGGGGCTGGACGGAACCCTCTGGGTCTGGGGGCGAGCGGGACAGCCCGGCCGGCCCCCGGGGGGGTCCTGGGGAGCAGCGGGGCTCGAGACCGGCGCCTTTAAGATCCTGCCGGTAGCGTGACTGGAGTGACCGGGGCGGTGCGGGTTTGCCCAAACATCCCGCCCTCTTCGCACGCGATGCCCGCCCCGGGCTGGAACCCACGGGCGGCACCGACACCCCCGCACCCCACGCCACGACTTATCGGGACCCCCTCTCCCTTTCCGGACCCTCCCGTGCCCGTCTCGCAGCCTCCCCCTAAGGGATGCGCAGGGAGCGGGGGTCCCGCACCCCACGCGTGGGGGGAGCCCCGGGACAATGGGGGGAACGGGAGATTGGGGGGATGGGGGGGTCCGAGGAGTTCTTGGGGAGCTGGGGGTCACGTGACGGGAGGCGGTCTGGCCAATCAGCGCGCGGGGCGATGCATATAAAGCAGGAGCGGCGGGCAGAGGGCACCTGCCGCGGGACCGGGCCCCTCCCGCCGCTCCGCACCGTTCCTGCCGAGGTGAGTACCGGAGAGCCCGCACCGCCACGGACTGGGACTGGGACTGGGACTGGGACTGGGACTGGGACTGGGACGGCTCTTCCAGCACCCCTGGGTGATGGACAGCCCCGCCGTGCGCTGTCCTGCCTTTCAGACCCCAGCAACATCCTCCCCCACCTGCTGGAAGGTGTTTTGGGGGGTCCTGGGGGTAACGCTCCCCTCGCGGGTGGTGGCGCTGCCGAGGGCTGGGAAGGGGTCCCGGCTGGGCTGCACCCGCTGCCTGCGAGGTCACCAGAGCCCCCCTGGAATCTCCCCCGTGGGTGCCTGTGGAACCCTGCCAAAGCCGAGGGAAGGGGGGATTTAACAGCCAACCTCCTCCCAGCCCTGCTCGGGGCTTTCAGATGGATTTCTTCCCGTGAGGAGCAGAGAGTGGGGCTCGGTGATCCTTAGGAGTCCCTTCGAACTTCAGCGACTCTGTGATTCCATGGTTTGGGACAGAGCTGGGAGCGGGATGCAGCCACCCCGCTGGCCCCCGCTGCAGGCAGGGTTATTTTTCATGCCATGGTTCGATCAGGGATGATCCCTGGCACTGCTCGGGAGTGCTGGCTCGGTGGCTCAAATCAGGATCAGCTCTCCTCTAGCCGAGTGCTCTGGAAAAAAATCTTTGAGGATGAAACAAAGGTCCTGTGGTTTAAGAGAGCACCTTTGCTTCCCTGGCACGTAGACAAAAAGTTGGGGGACCTATTCCTTTCACTCCTGGCTGGCAAAAACCGTGCTTTTTAATGTGAGTGGTTTCCTAAAGTGTGGCAATTGTGGATCACAAGTGAAGCCCAGCTCTGCTCCTGTCTTGTGCTGTCACTGCTCAAAGTGTCTCAGCCCAGAGATCAGCCCCAGCTCCCAACCCATCTTTGCTTTCCTGAAGGTCTGCTGCGGGGAAAGGGATGCCACAAAGTCTCTGATGGGCTGAGGTCAGCTTCTGTGTTTTCTGGGAGGGGTTGAATGTGGGTATAGAAACAGGAAGGTGACATTTAGGTGCCCCTGCTCACCCAGTGAGCTGTGTGTTCTCACAGAGCAGCTCTGTAACATCCCCAAGTCCCCAATACTGTGGCCAGCAGGTCCATCCTCCTGGCTGTGACTCCTGATGGGTCTGGTGGTCCTGGAACCACATTCACGGAGGAGCTGCTGTTCCTCTGCTTCCCTGGGATTTGCTGAGCTGCAGTTCTCCATGCCTTGTTTTACAAGAGCGGCTTCCCTGGGCAGGAGCCACGGCTGTGCCAGTGGGGGTTTGGGTTTTCTGTGAGGAAAGGGGTGCCACAAAATCTCTGACGGGTTGAGGTTCCCCTTAAGGGATGGGTGGGTGTGTTTGGAGCCGTCACAGATCTCCAGCGTGTGCTGCTGGAAACCCTCAGTGCTGCAGGGGCAGCTCCATCCCCTGAGCTGCTCTGGGGCTGTGGCTCCGTGTTCCTGTCAGGAGCACCTGCAGGTGTCTCAGCCCAGAGACCAGCCCCAGCTCCTCACCCACCTTTGGTTTATTCCTGAGGGTTCTGCAGTCGAAGGGTCTGGTGCAGGGAAAGGGGTGCTGCGAAATCACTGCCGGGTTGAGATCCCCCTTAAGGGATGGGTGGGTGCCTTTGGGTCATTCCCAGGTCTCCAGCCTGTGCCACCGGGGCTGCAGGGGCAGCTCCATCCCCTGAGCTGCTGTGGGGCTGTCATTCCCTGTCCCTGGTCCTTGTCCCTGACAGGAACACCTGCGGATATCTCAGCCTGGAGACCAGCCCCAGCTCCTAACCCTGAGAGTTCTGCACCTGAGGGTTCTGCACACCAGTCTAAGGGTCTGGTGCAGGGAAAGGAGTGCTGCAAAGTCTCTGACGGGTTGAGGTTCCCCTTAAGGGATGGGTGGGTGTGTTCGGACCGTTCACAGAACTCCAGCCTGTGCTGCCGGTGCCGCAGGGGCAGCTCCATCCCCTGAGCTGCCATGGGGCTGTCGCTCCCTGTCCCAGAGTCAGGAACACCTGCAGGTATCTCAGCCTGGAGACCAGCCCCAGCTCCTAACCCACCTTTGGTTTATTCCTGAGGGTTCTGTGTGCCACTCTAAGGGTCTGGTGCAGGGAAAGGGGTGCTGCAAAGTCTCTGATGGGTTGAGGTTCCCCTTAAGGGATGGGTGGGTGTGTTCGGACCGTTCACAGAACTCCAGCCTGTGCTGCAGGGGCAGCTCCATCCCCTGGGCTGCTATGGGGCTGTCACTCCCTGTCCCTGTCCCCCCTCCAGCGCTCAGCCCCGCGCTGCTCCGGCTCTCCCTCACTGCGCTCCCTCCCTCAGGGCTGTCCGTGCGGAGGCGGCGGTGACCCCGAGCTCTGCTGCCATGTGGCCGCTGGGGAGCCCCGTGGCGGTGTCGGCCGGCGAGGCGCTGCTGGCGGCCGCCGCCTTGTGCGCGGTGCTGCTGCTGCTGGTGCAGCGGCTGCGGGCGGCCGTGCCCGCGGGGCTGCGGCGGCCGCCGGGCCCGCGGGGCTTTCCCGTGCTGGGCAACGTGCTGGAGCTGCGCACGGACGCGCACCTGGCGCTGACGCGGCTGAGCCGGCGCTACGGGGACGTGATGGAGGTGCGCATCGGGACACGGCCCGTGCTGGTGCTCAGCGGGCTGGACACCATCCGCCAAGCGCTGGTCAAGCAAGGAGAGGACTTCATGGGGCGACCCGACCTCCACAGCTTTCGCTACATCTCCAACGGGCAGAGCCTGGCGTTCAGCCCCGACTCCGGGGAGGTGTGGAAAGCGCGCAGGAGGCTGGCCCAGAGCGCCCTGAAGAGCTTCTCCACCGCGCCCAGCCCCACGTCGTCCTGCGGCTGCCTGCTGGAGGAGCACGTCTCCAAGGAGGCCGAGTACCTGGTCACCAAGTTCCTGCAGGTCATGGAGGAGCACAAGAGCTTTGACCTCAACCAGTACCTGGTGGTGTCGGTGGCCAACGTCATCTGTGCCATGTGCTTTGGCAAGCGCTACGAGCACGAGGACCAGGAGCTGCTCAGGGTGGTGAACCTGGGCAAGGAGTTTGGGGAGGTGGCTGGGGGCAGCCACCCCGCCGACTTCATCCCCCTGCTCCGCTACCTGCCCAGCCGCACCCTGGAGGCCTTCAAGGACATCAACCGGCGCTTCAACACCTTCGTGCAGAAAATTGTGCAGGAGCATTACAGCACCTTTGACAAGGTAAGGGCTCACATGCTCTTGAATGTGGGTGCAGATGCCTGCAAGTGTCCCCTTCTGGTGGTTTTTGGCTTCTTTTTTCTGCCTCTGTCGAGGTTGGGATTGAAGGCACTTGAGATGGTGGTTCACCTTCAGGCTCAGATGTTTATTATTAATTATCTATGTTACAGTCTCACGGCAGTGAGTTCTGCAGCCTTTCATTAACGAGGCACAAAATTATTAACTATCTCTTGTTACAAGGTCTTTTACGGCTAAACTATCCAATTAAGAAATGATACCTAATTACAAGATTGCCAATTACAAAATACCACCCAAACCCAGGAAGAAGAAGGTAAAGAAGAACAACCAGCCCCCATCCTAAAATCTCCATCTTGCCCTATATTTATTGCTATATTCTAAAACCCCAAACTCTAAGTTTTCCACACTGTGACATTACACACTTCTAATCGACTACACATTTAGAACCAGAGCACACAGTCTCAAGCTGCACCAAGGGAAATTTAGGTTGGATATCAGGAAAAAGTGTTTTACCGAAAGAGTGATGAACTTCTGGAATGGCTGCCCAGGGAGGAGGTGGAGTCCCCATCCCTGGGTGTGTTTAACACAGCCTGGATGTGGCACTGGGTGCCAGGGTTTAGGTGAGGTGTTGAGGCTGGGTTGGATTGATGGTCTTGAAGGTCTCTTCCAACCTGGTCACTCTGTGAATTCTGTGCATTCTTCCCCAGGGTCACATCCGGGACATCACGGACTCGCTGATTCAGCACTGCCAGGAGAACAGTGCTGGGGAGGATGCCCACGTGAAGCTCTCCGACGAGAAGATCATCCACATCGTCAACGACCTCTTTGGGGCAGGTGGGAATGTTCCTGAGGGCAGCATTGGATCTTTGGGACACGAGGCTGGGTGGGGACATGGAGATGCTGGGTGGACACATGGGCACCTTTGGGTCTGTGGAGCTGCTCTTGGGTGCCCTCCTGAACACTTTTTGGGGGAGAAAACATCTGGAGCAGTGGGATCTGACACACCCGCTCACCTGTCCTCTTGTTGTCTCTAAATGCCAACTCCACGCCCACCCAGGCTTTGACACCGTAACCACAGCCCTGTCCTGGAGCCTCATGTACGTTGCCTTGTACCCCGACGTCCAGAAAAAGATCCACGAGGAGCTGGGTGAGTCCCTGCCCCACATCCCTCTGGGCTCTCTGTGCTCAGCCCTGGTGCTGACCCTGTCCTGTCCCCCTCCCCAGACCGCACCATCGGCCGCGAGCGGCGGCCGCGCCTCTCGGACCGGGGCACGCTGCCCTACACGGAGGCCTTCATCCTGGAGATGTTCAGGCATTCTTCCTTCATGCCCTTCACCATCCCTCACAGGTACGGGCTGGGGTGGCCGACACCTTCTTTGGGGTTTTTGATGGCTGTGAGCGGGAAATATTCCAGCTTGTTGCCCTTATGGAGTTGGATCCTTTGTTATGAGGGTGGTTTTACCCCACAAACCTTTGCTGGCAGAACACCCCTGGGTTTGTATTTTCTTTCCTGCCTTGGGAGGAACCACATCACAACTGATCTGGAATGAGCTGTGAAGTGAGACTGGAATTTTTCTGGTGGAGGAAAGTGAAGCCAAGACTCTTAAACCTCCCGAATACAATCTGGGGTATTTCCTAGCCAGTCCTAAGGGCACAAATAGGGCTTTGAAGATGAAACCCCTGCAGGACTCGCTGGGCTTTGGCTTGTCAGGAGCTGTGGGTCTCCTCTAACTCCTCCTTCCTCTCACGTTCCCTTCAGCACAACAAAAGCAACAGTGTTGAATGGCTACTACATCCCCAAGGACACCTGCGTGTTCATCAACCAGTGGCAAGTGAACCACGATGAGTGAGTATCCCAAACCCTCCCTGCTCATCCAGGCTGCTGTGGCTGCTCTTGGCATTCACATCACTCTGATCCTCATTCCAGGAAATGACTGGATTGTGTACAAAAGGGCAGACTGGACCAAAAACGGTGTGGGTTTGATGCTGAGCCCAGCCTTGGCTCTGCTGGGCATGGAGCTGGTCCAGCTTGACTTGGCCCCCAGTTCAGCAGCTCCCCAGCACGAGGGATTACATAACTGATGTGCTGCTC
Source organism: Melospiza georgiana (assembly GCF_028018845.1). NCBI lineage: Eukaryota > Metazoa > Chordata > Aves > Passeriformes > Passerellidae > Melospiza > Melospiza georgiana. The sequence goes on along the minus strand of NC_080442.1, from coordinate 3,839,571 downwards.
AGGCTGCTGGGTAGTCAGGAATCAGAAAATCCTGCTGCCAAGCAGATCCTGTGATCTGAGCTCTGGATGTGCTCAATGGGAATCGCTCACTCCTCTTTTTAAGGGAGAAAAACGTGGTGATGTGACCCTGCTGAAGTCCACAGGCTCGTGTTGTGGTTGCTGATAATCAGCTTTGGGAATGATGGGGGACTGGAAAGCAGAGCCCCATTCTGCCCCTCCTCTGCTTCCCAGCAGAGACATTCCAGCAGGGAGTCAGCTAAGGCTTGATACAGGAGGGGTTCCCAGATGGGGTGGTTTGGATCAAAGCTCAAGATGTTTGTATCCAAACACCCCACCCAAGAGGCCAGAAGCTTTCTGAAATCCCTCCTGCTCTTGCATGAGCGTGGGATGGGAGTGCTGTCCTTGGGGCAGAGAGGATTCCACATATCCCAGCAGAAATTCCCAGCTGAGACACTGTTAAATCCCACCTGGCGCCTCCCAGCAGCTGCACTGGGGCAAGTTGGGAAGTTCTGCTGAGAGGATTCAACACAGGAAACCCCCCTGGTCCCCGTTTTCCCTGTTTGAAGGGCTGCTGGCAGATCCCAGTGCTGAAGCTGCAGGTTCTCTGGCTGCTGGGATTAAATGGATGGAATTAAATCCATCTCTGGTGTCTGCCTGGGCAAACACAGCCCTGGGCTGAGCTGATGGAGTCTGACATGAGTGGGTGCTGTAAATCAGGACCAGAGCTTGCCAAGGGTGTTTTTGGGTGCTGGAGTGAGGCAGTGCTGCAAAGCTCCTCTCTGCCAGGAGGGGTTTTGGTCAGTGACCCCATTGCAGGGGGTCAGAGCCATCACAGTGCCCAAGGGCTGGAACCCTCTGCTCTGGAGCTGGGATCTGGGACACCTCAGAGCCCCTGGCAGGGCCTGAAGGGGCTCCAGGAGAGCTGGAGAGGGACTGGGGACAAGGGATGGAGGGACAGCACACAGGGAATGGCTCCCACTGCCAGAGGGCAGGGATGGATGGGATGTTGGGAAGGAATTCTTCCCTGGGAGGGTGGGCAGGCCCTGGCACAGGAGAAGCTGTGGCTGCCCCTGGATCCCTGGCAGTGTCCAAGGCCAGGCTGGATGATGTATGGTCTCTACAAGCCAAGTCTCATAAACTCTTGGAGATCTACATCACACCCGAGATAGCTCAGCTACCTTAGAAGGCATAAAATGAGCAGAATGGCTTCTGTGGTAGTGTTGGAAACAGGAAAGTTTTAATAAAAGGCGAAATAACAAAACTCTTTACAGAGAAAAACCAAGCCAGGTGCAAGAGGTTCTTGCCCCTGGTAAAACACCCCACAAAAACAATTAGTTTCTTTGTTCTCTTATTTTTCTAGTAAGCTGCTTAGGTGGTACTTTTGGCTCCTGTCCAATTTGTTATACTTAATTTTGAGGTGAAGTCCCCCAGGTCCTATGAGGTGTCTTCTTTGCTAATTGAGGACAGAAACTTCTGAGCTTTTTTCCTTTTTAAGGAGACAAAGGATAGTTTGGTCACTCTGTCAACAGAGGGCACATTCCTATAGCTGGATGGGGCTTGGAGAACCCTGGGATGGTGGAAGGTGTCCCTGCCATGGCAGGGGTGGCACTGGACAAGCTGTTACGTGACCCTGTTATAAATGAATATTTCACTTTGGTAACTAAGGAAATTTATTAAATAATCCAAGTATAAATTTGGAAAAAGCTACAGGCAATTTGACTCTGAGCCAGGTGATGAAAGGTGGGGAACCCAGGATTTGGCTTCTATTGCACCAAAGTCCTCATGGGTCTCCAAATGTCATTTCTAAGGGGTTTGTTTTATACAGTCTTTAGGGCTCTGGAAGGGGCTATTCTTTAGAATATTTTAGCATATTATTGGTTTTTCCTTTCTTGCTGCCACGTTTCCCAGAACTGGCGGATAATTGCTGCAATCCTGTAAGTGGAAATCTTCTGGCATAAACTTCTGGCATCGAATATTATCTTACTGATGATGCCTATCAAATGCCTCCTGCTGGGGTCTTGTCAGATGAAAAAAATCCCTTGGAATATCCATCTCTGGAGACAGTGTCTTCCTGGTGTTGGAATCTCCATGCTTAACACTTAGCCTATTACTGCTTGTTGCCTAACACTGGCTTTAGTACAAAACATTCTGTGGTTTTAATTTCTTTGAGCACAAATTATTTTATAATATATTATATAATATATATAATGTATAATGTATAATATATACTATAATATATATGTATGTATATATATATATATGTATATATATGCATGTATATATATGTATATGTGTATATATATATATATATATATATATATATATATGTCTGTCTTGGTTTGGAAAGACTGGAGTCTGCTAAGGAAGGCAGGAGCCTTTCCTGAAATGGAGAATGTAAATCCTCCCCACTCCTCTATAGTGTTAGAAATTTCAAATTAAGGGGCTCTCAAGCAAAAAATATGGGAGCAGGAAATAACAGTTCTTTAATAGGGAAGAAAAAAAAGAATAAAATCAACAATGCAGTAAACTGAAACACCACGGACAGAGTCAGAATCCAACCTGACACCCCGTGGGTCAGGGTGTTGGTGGCAGTCCCATTGGAATTGTGGCTCAGCCCTCCTGCAGTGTCAGGGGTGGTTCTGCTGGAGCAGGGATCTGTAGAGAAGGATGCATTCTTCTTCTGAAGATCCAGTGGAAGAAGAGGCAGCTGCTGCTCCTCAGGGGAATCCCGTGCAGAAAGCCGTGCTGGTGTCTCAAAAGCCTCTGGATTATATCTGGGTAGCAATGCTTGGCTCCTCCCTCTGGGCTCACATCTCCCAATGGGATGTTATAGTTCTTATCAGCCATGCTGTGACATTCAATAGCTGTTATCAGCAGATGTCTCCTCTGAGGGAGGAGTGGTTGTGGAAGAGATAAGGAAACTGCCCACTGAACAGAAGACAGCTGCCATACAGATGGCAAATAGAATACATCTTGCTTAGCAATCTGGAAAAATATATTATATATAATGTCTCATATTTTATATATTATATTTTATTACATTATGTTACATTTTATTATAATATATTACATTTTATTTGAGTTTATTTTTTTAATTATTTTTTCTTTTTAAAGTTTTTAATCCCAAAGGGAGCTGTTACTGGTCTTTCTCCTGTGTAAAGGCAGAAAGGTGGTGCCAAGCTTTGGATCAGTTCAGGGCTTTACCAAAAATCAGGAGTAGCTTTCTATCCCTGAAAAACTGGAATCAATATTATATTTTTTTATTATTTTGTTTTATTTTAAAAATTTCTTGTACTTTAATTTTCTTTTTAAGTTTTATTTTAAATTTTGATTTTATTTTTATTATATTTTAAAATAAATAATATATTATCATTTTATATATACCATTATACTCTATTATACATGATAATATTATATATATTATATGTAATATACCGCCGTAATATACCGCCGTAATATACCACACCACCGTAATATACCACCATAATATACCACTGTAATATACCACCGTAATGATTATTCCACCCCTGTGACGGCGTGTCCCCTGTGTGTCGCAGGGCGCTGTGGAAGGAGCCCTCAGCCTTCAGGCCCGAGCGGTTCCTGAGCGCCTCAGGGACGGAGCTGAACCGCGCCGAGGGTGAGAAGGTTCTGGCCTTCGGGCTGGGCCGGCGCCGCTGCCTCGGCGAGACCATCGGCCGCTGGGAGATCTTCCTCTTCCTCACCACGCTGCTGCAGCAGCTGCACTTCAGCCTGCGGCCCGGGGAGCCGGTGGACATCACCCCAGAGTATGGACTGACCATGAAGTACAAGAAGTGTGAGGCCTTCCAGATCCGGCAGCGGTTCCCTGAGAAGAGCTCTCTGTGAGCTGCTGCAGGGGGTTGGAGGCTCTGCCCCTTGCTGTGCATCCTCTGGAGGATGATTCCTCTCCTGGGGGGACAGCTGGGCTTTGTGGGGCTCTTCCCAGCTCCATCAGCCCTTCCCACATGGATGATCCCCAGAGGTGTCTTGGAGAGATGCAGCCTGTGGTGGGGAGGGTGGGATGTGCTCCACCTGCCCTGGGCAGCTCCCTCCATCCAAACAGATAAAAACCTGCAGGTTTTTCTCAGGGAATCCTGCCCAGCCTTACCCAATGGGGTGAAATCCTCTTTTCCAGCTCGTTGCCCCACTGGGAATGGATCCTTGCTGCTGCTTCAGAAAGGTTCTGGAGCCTTCAGCAGCACCCACCTCGAGGGGACCTATCCTGGGTGCACCCACACACCCAAATTCCTTGAATGTAAACTCATGGAGTGAATTCTTGAGTGTTCCTACTCATTTAAAAAAAAATCCACCATCCAGATTAATAAAACATCCACCCTATCCTGGGTGCACCCACACACCCAAATTCCTTGAATGTAAACTCACGGAGTGAATTCCTGAGTGTTCCTACTGATTAAAAAAAAAAAAAAATCCACCAGCAGAGCCACTCACAAATTGAGATTTTAAATCAATCCCTACCATGAAAATCTCAAGGGAGAATGGACAGGGAACTTCAGGACACTCCAGCTTTCAGACTAACTTTGCATTTGCTGCCTTTTTTAATATCAGGGTTTTTTTTCTTTATCAAGCAATAGATTTTTATATCCAGGTTAAGGAGTCTTCAGGTTTGCAGGAGGTGCCTTTTGCTGCATTCAGCTTTACCAGTGGGAAGGTGAAGCAAATGGAGCAGCAATTCCTGCCTGTTTGTGCCTTTTTGGGATGGAAACCACACCATATTTCTAACCCAATAAATAATTACATGAGCATCTTTTAAGTCTCTTTCTGATCTTATTCCACTGGGAATTTTTTTTTTTGGCGGGGTGGGGGGGGAAGCACCCTATGTCCCTCTATCATCCCTAAAAATGTGAGTTGGTGTGTTGGATTGGGTTTTTTTCCTGTGGGAAATGAGAGGGCTGTGACTCCAGTGGCATTGGGGGAAGTTTTGAATCCCAAAGGGAGCTGATTCTGTTCTTTCTCCTGTGTAAAGGCAGAAAGCTGGTGCCAAGCTTTGGATCAGTTCAAGGCTTCACTAAAAATCAGGAGTAGCTTTCTATCCCTGAAAAACTGGAATCAGTGGGTCAAACCCAGGGAGGCAACTGCGGGCAGATGTTTGATCCCCATCTCAGAGCACCATTAAATGCAAAGCTTTGCACACTTTCCCTTAAAAAAACAAACAAAGAAAGGCAATAAACACGAATTTCCAATGGAAATATGAAGGGGCTGTATGGAAAGTTGGGGTCTGTTCATCCCCAAGGGGGAGGGGGGGTCCCTGCAGGGATCAGCCTTCCAAGGTGCCCAGCCCCACTGGAGCATGGAGCTGTTGGTGATTTGGGTGTGGGGGTGTGGGAAGGAGAGCAGCCTTGGGAGGGGATGGAAGGGATGAAAAAGTGACAGAGGTGTGATGGAAATGGGATGGATGGGGAGGACAGTGTGATGGAAGGGATGGTGACATGGAGGGATGGACATGATGGAGATTATGGAGGGATGGACATGATGGAGAGGATGGTGTGATTGGAGATGATGGAGGGGATGGAGATGATAGAGAGGGATAGAGATGATGGAAGGGATGGAGATGATGGAGAGATGGTGTGATGGAGATGATGGAAGGGATGATGTCACGAAGGGATGGTGAGGTGGAGATGATGGAGGGATGGAGATGATGGAGTTGATGGAAGGGATGGTGTGATGGAGATGATGGAGGGGACAATGTCATGAAGGAATGGTGTGATGGAGAAGTGGAAGGGATGGTGTGATGGAGATGATGGAGAGACGGAGATGACGGAGGGGATGCAGGGATGGAGGGACAGATGTGACAGACAGGTGTGTGACACAGGTGTGTGACAGAGGTGTGTGACACAGGTGTGTGACACAGGTGTGTGACAGAGGTGTGTGACACAGGTGTATGACACATGTGTGTGACACAGGTGTGTGACACAGGTGTGTGACAGAAGTGTGTGACACAGGTGTGTGACACAGGTGTGTGACACAGGTATGACAGCGGCCGGAGTGCTCCTGACGCGGGCACTGCGCATGCGCACAGCGCGTCTCCCACGCCGTCTCTATGGCCCCGCCGGCGGCCGGAGCGCCGCGCGGGGGGCGTGACCGGAAGTGGCGTCACGCCGAGCGTCTGTGAGGCGGAGGGGCCGCGGTGAGGCGGGAGCGGCGGCGGCGGGTGAGGGGCACCGGGGGCACCGGGGCACGGCGGGCACGGCCCGGCCGATCGGAGCGAGCGGGCTGCGCTGCCGTGCTGCCTTCCCGGCGGGCTGGGGCTCTGCGGGACTGCCGTGAGGCGCGGCGGCGGCGCCAGGCCCTGCCCGGCCTGAGCGGGCCGTGGTGGGGAGGCGCGGGGCGGGAGGCCTGTGGGGCGGCTGTGGTTAACAAGGGGTTAAACTGTGTTTGAGTCCCGTGCTTGCCTGGGGGTTGCTGTGTTTGCTTATGGGGGGGCCATGTTTATGTATGAGGTTCCCTGTGTTTACCTATGGGCCCCTGTGTTTATCTGTGTGGGGGGCTGTGTTTGCTTTATGGGGGGGGTATTCTGTTTTGGGGGGCCCTGGGTTTACTTTTTAGGGGGGTTTCCCTGTGTTTATCCATGGGAGAGATATGTGTTTATCCGTAGGGTTCCCTGTGTTTATTTTGTGGGAGTTCCCTGTGTTTATTTTGGGGGATTCCCTGTGTTTATGCATGGGGGGTATCCCTGTGTTTATTTGGGGAGGTTCACAGTGGTTATCCATGGGGTATCCCTGTGTTTATTTTTGGGGTTCCCTATGTTTATCTATGGGGGGGGGTTCCTCGTGTCCTCGTATTTATCCATGGGAGGGGGTCTGTGTTTATCCATGAGGGATTCCCTGTATTTATTTTGGGGGTTCCCTGTGTTTATCCATGGGAGGAGTCTGTGTTTATTTTTGGGGGTTCCCTGTGTTTATTTTTGGGGGTTCCCTGTCCTTATCCCTGGACATCCCTGTATTTATTTTTGGGGGTTCCCTTTGTTTATCCATGAGGGTCACTGTGTTTATCCCTGGGATATCCCTGTGTTTATTTTTGGGGGTTCCCTGTGTTTATCCATGGGATATCCCTGTATTTATCTTTGGGGGCTCCCCTGTGTTTATCCATGAGGGATTCCCTGCATTTATTTTTGGGGGTTCCCTGTGTTTATCCATGGGGTTCCTTGTGTTTATCCATGGGATATCCCCGTGTTTATTTTTGGGGGTTCCCTGTGTTTATCCATGGGATATCCCCATGTTTATTTTTGGGGGTTCCTTGTGTTTATCCATGGGATATCCCTGTGTTTATTTTTGGGGGTTCCCTGTGTTTATCCATGGGATATCCCCGTGTTTATTTTTGGGGGTTCCTTGTGTTTATCCATGGGATATCCCTGTGTTTATCTTTAGGGGTTCCCTGTGTTTATCCATGGAATGTTCCCTGTGTTTACCCATGGGGGATCCCCCTTTTCACCTTGGGGGGTTCCCCTTTTTACCTTGGAGGCCCCCTATATTTACCTATGGGATGAATTTACCTGTGCTTGGTCCACTTGTTTACAATATTTATTTACAATATTTATTTACAATATTTATTTACAATATTTATTTACAATATTTATTTACAATATTTATTTACAATATTTATTTACAATATTTGGGATCCCTGTGTTTACCTATGGGCTCCCCTCTATTTTCCTACAGGCACACCTCCCAAATCCAACCCCAGAATAGTTTAATTTATATTTGCACTCAAACACAGATTTATTCTTGGGGTTTTTTTTTTGCTAAAAGGAGCCTCTTGTTCTTCCAAAGGATCCCTGTGAGGTGATGATGTGTGCTGAGCTCCTTCCCATATTCCCCAAGGGAGATTAAAAAGAAAACAGGAAATGGAATGAAGCTTTAGCTTTCCTGTGGATGCCCAGGGATGTGTTATCTGTGTTTTGAGAGTGCTTTTTATCAGCCATCTCCTTGGAATGCAGACATTCTCATCATGGCTTCATATCAACACACAGCCACAGGAAGGAGAGGAGCCTGCTCCTGAGCAATTTCTGGCTTTGTGACCAAATTTAATGTTTTCAGCCTATGAAACTTGGGGGAAGTGAGATTTTTATTTTTTTTTTCCTTGCATCTTTTTCCATGCAGCTGCCTCTTCCAGCAACGTGATTTTTACATGGAAATTGATCTCCCTGGGCTGTCTCCCCTGTTTCTTTGTGCTGCTCACAGTAAATATCAAACATTCTCCCTCTTTGATTGCAGCATGAAAGGCAAATCCATACATTTAGCAGCTTGTCATGTCTCTTGTTCTCTGTGATGCTTGTGAGCCTGTCACTGGGAAATCTGGGATCAAAGGAGCTTTTTAGCTGCTCCCAGCAGTGTTGGAAACATCTGTCTAAACAAATTGGAGTTTTTCCTCCCTGCTTCTGACAGAACTCGAGTGCTGGGAAGGAGAGCAACCATTTTTTAATTCTTTTATCTAATTGTGGCAGTGATGTGAGGTTGCCTTTGCTGCTTTTGTCCTGCATTCCAGTTTTGGGGGGATTTTCCCCCCCTTTTGTGTTTCTCTGTTGGTTGGGGTTCCCCTCCTGCCCTGTATCTCAGTTCCCTGAAAGATTTTGCTTTTCATTTGCACATGCAGAGAATTCAATCCTGAACATTCACAGGAGCTGCTCTGGCCAATGTCCATCTGCCAAAACCAGGGAAGTGAAGAGAAATTCCCAGTTTGAAATCACAGGGAGTGTAGCCTTTATCCCAGCCTGGAAATGAAACCAGGGAAATGAAGAGAAATTCCCAGTTTGAAATCACAGGGAGTGTTGCTTTTTTCCCATCCTGGAAATAAAACCAGGGAAATGAAGAGAAATTCCCAGTTTGAAATCACAGGGAGTGTTGCTTTTCTCCCATCCTGGAAATGAAACCAGGGAAATGAAGAGAAATTCCCAGTTTGAAATCACAGGGGGTGTTGCTTTTTTCCCATCCTGGAAATGAAATGAGAGAAATGAAGAGAAATTCCCAGTTTGAAATCACAGGGAGTGTTGCCTTTATCCCATCCTGGAAATGAAATGAGAGAAATGAAGAGAAATTCCCAGTTTGAAATCACAGGGAGTGTTGCTTTTTCCCAGCCTGGAAATGAAACCAGGGAAATAAAGAGAAATTCCCAGTTTGAAATCACAGGGAGTGTTGCCTTTTCCCAGCCTGGAAATGAAACTTGAGATAATTTTAGTTAGGAGGTGATGTAAGAGCAGATCTTGATTTGAAGGCCTTCAGGGACTTTAGTGAACATATTTCTTATATCACCTTCTTACTAAAATTATCTTGAGTTTTATTTCCAGCTTGGAAAGAGAATATCCACAGGCAGGGTGAAACACTAAATTTTCTTTTGGATTTTGAATTCAGCCAGTCAGAGATCTGCAGATCTTTATTTGAAGGCCTTCAGGGACTTTTGTGAACATCTTATATCACTCCTTACTAAAATTATCTCAAATTTCATTTCCAGGCTGGGGAAGAGACAACAGGAGAATATCCACAGGCAGGACAGAACACTGAATATTTCTTTTGGAAGCATCAGCCTTGAGTTCAGCTGGTCAGACAAAGATCTGCAGATCTTTATTTGAAGGCCTTCAGGGACTTTTGTGAACATAATTTTAGTAAGGAGGTGTCATAAGAAATATCTTGAGTTTCATTTCCAGGATGGGGAAATGGCAACAGGAGAATATCTACATGCAGGACAAAACATTAAATACTCCTTTTGAATCTTGAATTCAGCTGGTTAAACAAAGATCTGCAGATCTTTGTTTGAAGGCCTTCAGGGACTTTTGTGAACATCTTATATCACCTGCTTACTAAAATTATCTGGAGTTTCATTTCTAGCTTGGAAAAATGCAACAGGAGAATATCCACCGGCAGGACAAAACTCTGATTCTTTCTTTTGGATTTTAAATACACTCAGTCAAACAAAGATCTGCAGATCTTTATTTGAAGGCCTTCAGGGACTTTTGTGAACATCTTTCTTATATCACCACCTTACTAAAATTATGTTGAGTTTCATTTCTAGCTTGGAAAAAGGCAACAGGAGAATATCCACGGGCAGGACAGAACACTGAATATTTCTTTTGGAAGCATCAGCCTTGAGTTCAGCTGGTCAGACAAAGATCTGCAGATCCTTATTTGAAGGCCTTCAGGGACTTTTGTGAACATCTTTCTTATATCACCACCTTACTAAAATTATGTTGAGTTTCATTTCTAGCTTGGAAAAAGGCAACAGGAGAATATCCACAGGCAGGACAAAACACCAAATGTTTATTTTGGATTTTGCGTTGAGGTGGTCAAACAAAGATCTGCCATACCGCGGGGAAGGCAAAAATATGTGCTTATATTTTATTGTAAATGATTTTTTATCATCTAGGGATTTAGACTCTGCCTGGGATGGTTGGGCTGTCACTTCCTCCCCACCAAGGAGAGAGGAGGAGCAGAGCTGGGAGGGCTCCGGGGCTGTGGATCTGACTCAGGCTGTGGCTTTGTGCATCTCGTTGCAGCAGCTCTGTGCCACAGCCATGGCCACGGACTGGCTGGGCAGCATCGTGTCCATCAACTGTGGGGAGAGCCTGGGAGTGTACCAGGGCAGGGTGTCTGCTGTGGATCAGGTGAGCCAGACCATCTCCCTCACACGGCCCTTCCACAACGGCGTCAAATGCCTCGTGCCAGAGGTCACCTTCAGGTGAGTGCCTGCCTTGCCCCCTGTGCCGTGGTCTTGGTGTGAAAACTTTGCTAAGAAAGGCAGGAGCCTCCCCTGGAATGGGAAATGTAAACCCTCTCCCTCTGAATTGCTACCATTTGGAAATTCAAGTGCTCTCAGGCAAAGATATGGGGGTAGGAATAACAGTTCTTTATTAGGGAAGAAAAAAAAATGAAAATGCAGTGATACAAACCTGATAAGGTCTCTGGTATCGAGATGACCCTGAGGTGTTAGAAAATCTTTTTCCCAGAGGTCACCTTCAGGTGAGTGCCTGCCTTGCCCCCTGTGCTGTGGTCTTGGTGTGAAAACTCTGCTAAGAAAGGCAGGAGCCTCCCCTGGAATGGGAAATGTAAACCCTCTCCCTCTGAATTGCTACCATTTGGGAATTAAAGTGCTCTCAGGCAAAGATATGGGGGTAGGAATAACAGTTCTTTATTAGGGAAGAAAAAAAATGAAAATGCAGTGATACAAACCTGATAAGGGCTCTGGTATCGAGATGACCCTGAGGTGTTAGAAAATCTTTTTCCCAGCTCTGTGACTGAAGAAGACAACAGAATTCCTTGGCTCTCCATCTCAAGGTTGTTTATTTGCTGTTATCCAATACATGGTCTGTCTGACCTGCTGAGATCTGTCCAGCAGGTTGGGTTGTAGCACACTGACTGCCCTCAGGGTGGTGTTATCTTTTTATACTAAAAACTATATGTGTACTTGATTTACAATAATTTTCCAGTATCTGTCACCTGTGTTACACCTGTGTCACACCAATATCACTCTGTCTCTACTCTAAACCAATCCAAAAGTGTCACCATCGCAGCAGAAGATTGAGGACAAGAAGAAGAAAAGGACATGCCCACATTCCTCCATCTTGCTTTTATGACCCCCATTCAAAAACCCCAAAATTCTCCATTTTCACCTGGTGATAAATTCGTTATCATTCTACTCAGAGTCTTGTGGCTTGCAAATCTTCACACAAAGTTGGTAATTGTTTCCGTGGGTTCAAATGGAAGGCACAGGTGGTTTTGACTCCATGCCAAGTCTCTGAGCCCCCTGCCAGGGTCTTGAGTCCTCCAGGGCAGCCAGAGGGATGTCCTGGGTTCTGACACAAACTGCCAGAGTCAGACCATGCCCTGTCCCCTGTGTGTCAGGGTGGTGTCCCAGCCCCATCCCGTGGTGGCTCAGCCCTCCTGCAGTGCCAGCTGTGGCTCTGCTGCAGCAGGGATCCTGCACAAGGGGGGAGTTTTCCTCTGCAGCTCCAGGGCTGCTGCAGATGGGCCTGGGCTCCCTCTGGCCATGCAGGGCAGCAGAAAGCTGCTCCTCTGGCAGTGCAGGGGGCAAAGGCTGCTGGGGTGTCCCAAACCTCAGACTGGATCCAGGCAGGAATGCTTGGCTCCTCCCCTGGGCAGAGCATCTCCCCATGGGATGGTGGAATTGGATCAGCCATGCAGGGACACTCACTGGCCCATGAACAGGAGATAATTAATAATTAATGGCTCGTTAACAGAAGAGAATTGCTTCACAGAAAGGAATAGAATACACACCTCCATTTCCAACCTTAGACAGCCTGGCTGTTGGGTTATACTTTTTATTTTGATTTAGAGATGGGGTAACTGAGAGCTATTTTAAAACTTTTAAGTTTTACAAGAAGAGCGAGACAATATAAATGTTATGATTTATGCTGTTACAATTAGAATTTGAACTACTTCTTAATTGTCATAGTTTTGCATGAGAGATATTTAGAGAAGTGATGCAAAGCATTCACCAGCACAAAAAATTACCCTTTTTCTTTTACCTTGGAAGGTTTTGAGGCTGCTTTAGCTTCCTCCTAATGCTGTCTCCCACTTGGGAGTGAGAACAGCACTGGGGATTGGCCAGCCCTGAACCCAGCACACTCCTTAGGGCATCAGCTGGGAAATCCCAGATTGGTGACATCTCAAACTGAACCAAAACCTCTACAGCTGTAAAACACCAGAAGTGGGTTTTGGTTTATTAATTTTTTGTTCAGCTATGTTCTAGATGTTTTAAAGCTCATAATTTAAAATTACTCTTTGTAAGTTTTACTATAATATGTTTCTTATAATATATTTTACTATAATATAGTATTTTTATTATATATAAATACATTTATAAATTTATAATATAATACGTTTTAATACTATATTTTACTATCTTTTTATACTATTTTACATATAATTTTGTTTATAATTTTATTTCTATATAAAATAATTTAAAATTATCAATATATAATGTATAATGATAATTTTAAATTATATATAATATCTAAATCTATAACATATAAATATATAATATATAATATATTTTTATTACATATAAATATATATGCATTTTTATCTAAAAATTTTAATGTATATTTTATATGCTTATATTTTTTATTATTTTTATTTCTGTTCTGTTGTGTTGTAGCAGAGGGAACTGAGATGCTTTTTCAAAGCTTTGCCCTCAGCAGTTTCCCCACCAGTTCCTGCTAACACTGTGCTTGAAAATATAAATAGGAGTCACTGCTCAGTGCCCATTTTCCTGTTTCTTGCAGTGTTGTACTTAAGGCTCTGAGTCACTCCTTTTTCAATAACTCTGACTCCTCAAAGTCAATACTCTTGACTTTTTTTTTTACTCTGAATTTATTTTTTCCCCCTTGGATTTTGCAGAGAGGCACTGGAGGAAGGCAGCAGGAGATGTGTGGAGTCTCCCTGCTTTCACATCCCACTTGGACAAATGCTGAGTTAAAGCTGGAAGAGCCTCATTGCTGACTTATTTCTTGCAGTCAGTGCAAATGGAGGGCTTTATAATCACTCCTTTGTTTAATTTTGGCTTCTGCCCAATGCTAGATTAGTTTTCTTTAGCTTTTTTTTTCGTTGGAAATGGGAAGTATCCTCCTTGACTGAGCATGAACTGCTCTGATCTGAGGGTAGCATTCTGCAGAAATGGATTAAAAGTAATAGTAGCCTCAAGGCTGAGAGCAATTAATTAGCTGGGAACTGTTAAATTAATGCAGATTTCTGCAAAGCTCTGGGCCGGTTGCTTCCATTTATTTGCTTGACTGATTCCTGTTTCAGCTGCAGAGCCTTTCAAACAAAATCCAGGTGCAGTGCAGGCATACTGAAGTGGTTGTTTTGAAGATTTGCCATTTCAGTTGAACATTTTGATATCTGTCTGTTTGAGCATCAAAATCCTTTTATTCCCTTGTTTCCATTGATGATGCCATCAGAACAATCCCATTGGACAAGGATGGTTTTTCCCTGACAGGGTGTGTGCTAAATTCCTGCTTTTCTGCTGCTGTTTTTAGGGCAGGTGACATCACTGAGCTCAAGATCCTGGAGATCCCAGGACCAGGGGACAGCAGGCAATGTGGGGACTCGCAGCACATGGACACAGCCATGCCAGGGGTGGGCTGCCAGGTGGGGCCCAGCCAGAATGGCACTGGCAAGGTGCTGAAGAAGCCCATGTCCAGCAGTGCCCCACAGAACATCCCCAGGAGGACAGACATGAAGAGCCAGGACATTGTCATCTCCCCACAGCAGCAGTGCTCCAAGAGCTACATGGATCGGCACATGGAAACGCTGAGCCAGTCCAAGGGCTTCAGGAGGAGACACAACTCCTGTGAGTGTGGGGCTCTCCTGGCCAGCATCTTCCCTTTGCTGGCAGCTTCCCCTGGCCCACCTGTGGGTTATTTGGAAATAATTCTGACCCCATCTGAAAGGTGGTTGTAGGCAGGTGAGGGTTGTCTTGGTTTGGAAAGACAGGTGTGTGCTAAGGAAGGCAGGAGCCTCCCCTGAAATGGAAAATGTAAACCCCCTCCCTCCAAATTGGTATAAAATTTAAATTAAGGGGCTCTCAGGCAAAAAATATGGGAGCAGCAATAACAGTTCTTTACTAGGAAAAAAAAAAAGATAAAATGAACAATGCACTAAACTAAAATATCACTGCCAGAGTTAGAACCCAACCTGACACCCTGTGGGTCAGGGTGTTGGCAGCAGTGCCATTGGAAATGTGGCTGCAGCCCTCCTGCAGTGTCAGGGGTGGTTCTGGTGGAGCAGGGATCCTGTAGGAAGGTGTAGTGTCCCTCTGAAGGTCCAGGGGAACAGGCAGCTGCTGTTCCTGTGGGGAATCCAGAGGAGAAAGCTGTGCTGGTGTTCCAGAATCTCCAGATTATATCTGGGTAGCAATGCTTGGCTCCTCCCTCTGGGCTCACATCTCCCAGTGGGATGCTGTAGTTCTTATCAGCCATGCAGTGACATTCCATAGCCTCTTATCAGCAGATGTCCCCTCCTGAGGGAGGAATGGGTGTGGAAGAGATAAGGAGAACTGCCCATTTAACAGAAGAGAACTGCCATCCAGATGGCCAATACATCTTGCTTGGCAATCCAGGACAGAGTTGGTCTCTTGTTCCTGACAGAATGAGAGGACACAGTCTTAAATTTAGGTTGGATGTAAGGAAAAGGTTTTTTAAAAAGAAAAGAAAGAGGGATGAAATGTTGGATTTGTCTGCCTGGGGAGGTGGTGGAGTCACCATCCCTGCATGTGTTTAAAAACAAGATTGCATGTGGCATTCAGTGCTGTGATCCAGCTGAGGTGGTGTTAGGGCATGGCTTGGACTCAATTTATCTTAAAGGTCTCTTCCATCTTAGTGATTCTGTCTGTGTAGAAAATGTCTAATGCCAGTTCCAGGGATTTCCTCATTTTGCTCTCTTTCCTGTTGGAAGATTCCCAGCCTCCAGCCTTTCCTCAAAAAGGAGCTGCTACAAACTGCAGTGTGATCCTCGAGTGGGAGGAAAACGCAGTGGGTTGTAGCAGCTCAGTGTTGTGTTTGCAGGGATCCTCCAGGAAAAGTGAAAGACACATGCAGTGAGACTTTCCCCCACTGTTTTGTCTTTCATGATTTTAAGACTTCCTGAGGCAGCAGTGAGAGTTCAGGATTAATGGCTTTTTTTTTTTTTCCTGCTTAATTTAAACCTCTTGCTTTTTAAGTCTCCCCAAGCTTTTCTATTTAAGGCTTCTATACCCATAACCTATTACAACATCACCCCATACATAATTACAAATGGGTTTTGGCTGTGTTGTTAAAAATATAAATTAATAAGGGTGATGTAAAATCAGAGCATCCCAGAGTCACACATCCCTTATTTTTATTTCTCTTGATAAAATCTTCAAAATGGGGCCAAAACTGACTTTATTCACTTTTTTCCTCAAAGTCTCCTGAGCTGTCTTCCTTTCCAGACCCTCATAATCCAATTCCTGTAATTTCAGTGCACATCCAGCATATTTCCATGACTTAATTGTTATGCATCCAGAATAATTCCATGATTTCATTTTCTTGCAAAATAAACAGACCAAGGTGGGCCAGACCAGTGAAACAGGTGTAAGGCTGTGTTTTTGGGGAGAAATTCCTAGACCTCTGGAAGTCTTTCTCCCTCACCACTAACTGGGATATTTTTACACCTTCCAGGATGTCTGGTAGATTGGGGGTGAGCAGAGCTTAAACCCACAAACAAGTCATGTACAGCAGGTGACTTTTAGAGATTTTGAGGCAGGTTGAGCAAGGTCCTAGGTGTTGGCTTGGGTTCATTTTGGAATACAGGAGGGCTTCCAAAGGAGGTACAAGGGCTTCCAAAGGAGGTACAATGGATTCCAAAGGAGGAATAAGGGATGTTTTACCCTGTGAAATGTGCATTTGGACAGCAGGGTGAGTGATGTGTGAGTTTTGGGAGGGGGATAGAATTGGGTCTGGCTTTGTAGGGAAGAATGGACTGAGATGTCATCCAGAGCTTGTGTCCTGCAGCTGAAACTTGACCTCCTGTTGGCCTCTAGCGTGCCAAGTGAGGGCCACAATTGCCCTTTGGAGCCCTGGTGTGACAGGAATCAATAAACACCAAACCCCAGCTCAGGTTTCCCAACAATGGCTCTGCTGCCGTGCTGGCACCGGGCTCGTGGTGCCAAGGCTGGCAGCAAAGCCTCCCACAGGGATCTCTCAGGAAGGTAGCCAGCTTGCTGCAGACTTTGTTTGCTTGTGTGCTGAACATGAAAGGGTTGTTATTCCTCAGAAACAAAAAAAAGCCCGGGAAGGGTTGTTTATCTTGTGAGGGAGGTGCTTTTGTGTGTGCCAGCTTGCAGTGGAGCTCTCCTCATGCAGGGCAGAGCACTGGGAGCTGTGATCCAGAGGCAGCTGGAATAGGAGATCTGCCTTGTTCAGCCTGACTTTGCTTCCCCCTCATGCCCTTTTTTTGCTTCTTTTCTTTTCCCTGAGCAGAACCAGCTGTCATTTTTTTTCCTGCCTAGAAAGCAGCACTTAAAGAGGAACAGCTCCTAACTTTGCTCCCAGCTCCTTGTTCTGTGTGCCTTGTTAGGGGGCTGTGGGGCAGCCAGGGCAGAGCTCAGGATGGCTCAGGGAGCTGCCCACCACCTTTTGATGAGGTGGGCTCCTGGCTCCCATTCTTTGTGGCTGCAGGGAGCTTTGCAGCTTTATTCCATCAGCATTCCATGCTCACATCAGCTGCTCCTGTCCCACTGTGAGTTTTGGGGCAGCTGAGGGGAGTGTGGAGCTGACAGGAGCAGCTTGAGCTGGCCAAACTCTTGCCCTGACACAAGGAGCAGGCTGGATTTGCCTTTGTGGCTGTGCAGGCTCCAGCTTGTCCCCCTGAACCATGAGAGTCCCTTGGCTCCTGCTTGAGCTGCAGTTCCTGAGCGTTGGGAGAGCTTGGGCCTCATCTTCCTCCTTCAGAGCAGCAGCTGTGGCAATTCACTTCCACACCAAATCCTGTCCAGCTTTGTGTCACCTTTGGTTTGGGAGCTCTTTATGTGGGACAGAGTGGAGTTTGGTACCAAAAACTTTCAAAACCATGCACATAAATGAGTGGTTGCAGTGTGCTCACTGCAATTCTCCTTTCCTCTCTCCTAAATCCTGTTTTGTCACCACAGTGCTGCAATTCTGCTGTCTGTCCTTCCAAGACAAAAGTGCATTATCATTTGAGAAGGTTGTTTGGTTTTTTTTTTCCCTTAATGGGGAGTGGTTATTCTGCAAGACCTGACAGATTTAGGATCTTGCTGTGGTGACTGGGAAAGCTTTCAGGTTAGTTATTAACCAGTTCTTGAGAAAAACCAAGCCCCACACTATCTGAAATAAATCCTTGCTGAGGCAATGCATCTCTGACTGGAAATAAACCAGGTCCACATCCTCAGCAAATCCCATTTCAGCATGACTGGAGTTAGACATGCTCAAACTGGACTTGTGCTGCTGGAGTTTGTGCCTGCTGCAAATCTTTTGGGATGTTTGGAAATCTCCTTGGATGGCTCAGAATTCTTTGTTTCTGTGGTATCAAATTGATTCTCTCCAAGTCATTTGTATAAATCCCTCACAAATGGGATTATCTTAAACAACAGGAAATGGTTTAGTAGAGCAAGAGCTCTGGCTTGATAACTTACTCCATCTGTTGGACACTGTAGGTGATTCCTGGAACTGCAGGAATTGGCCTGAAATTTTTTCTAGTAATTGCAAATGTGACACTGCCAAGGACAAACAAAATAATATTGTCAGGACCTGGAGGACAAAGGAAGAAATGAGCAAGTAAAGGATATGTTGAGCTCATAATTGTATATTTGCATCAGATGAAGAACTGATGACTTTCATCAGTCTCACTCCAGAGAATTTGGGCTTTCCCCGTGACTTGTGGTTGGAAAGAAGTGTATTCCAAAACACAAGTTAATGGGTAAGGAGGAGAGTGAAACAGGAATGAGGCAATGGATTGTGTGTTATATCACAGAAATTAATTACATCAAGGCTGAGCAAAAAGAGATCCTTTCTATTCAGGGTTTGAAGTTCTCCCTTAAAGATCACTAATAGGGAAGGAAACACCTACAGTAGTTTCTGAAATTTAGAGGAATCCCAGAGAATGGCTTGACTCACACACCTGCCTGAACATGGGAAAACTCCTAGCTGATTTACCTTGCCACTGGGATTAAATAAAACCTGGAGAAACTGTGAGCAAGCCTGTTTTTCTAACCTGGCTGCTGGAGGGAAGTCCCTGAAAGTCTCTTTGCTGATGCTCTGTTTTCTATCGGCGTTCTGTTTTCTATTTGATGTTCTATTTCCTGCTGCCTTAGCTGAGCCTGAGTAATGCCAGCTCCAGGGCTGAGCTCCATGGTGAGCACCCCTTGAGTGAGGGCACTGTGAGCAGGAGCTCCCCTCTGCCCCAAAATGCCTTTTTCCCTTCCAGGACCCACTCCCACCTTGCTTTTCTTTTGCCTTAGGGTCATCCAGCAGCCGCCACCCCAACCAGGTGACGCCGAAGAAGAGCGGCCTGAAGAACGGGCAGATGAAGAGCAAGGATGACGAATGCTTTGGGGATGACATTGATGAAATCCCAGACACTGATTTCGATTTTGAGGGCAACCTGGCCCTTTTTGACAAGGCAGCTGTGTTTGAGGAGATCGAGACCTACGAGAGGAGGAGCGGCACCCGCTCGCGAGGGACCCCCAACGAGAAACCCGCCCGCTACCGGCACGACGAGAACATCCTGGAGTCAGAGCCCATCGTCTACAGGAGGATTGTGGTGCCCCAGAACCCCCACAAGGAGTTCTGCACGGGTATGTGCCTGATATGGACCCAAAGTGCTGCTTTTGGGGCCACACGCAGGTGGAGTTTTGCTAAGGAGTCAGCTTGATGTGGTCCAAGCGAAGTTGGGTTTGTGTGTTCACACCAGCCTTTCTTTGCAGTGTTTCTGAGAGAAATAGGGCAGCTGTGACTGTGTTGACAGGGAAGAGATGAGGATCTGACTCTATGTTTCAGCAGGCTTGATTTCTAATTTTATGATTTATGATTATTTTATGTGTTTGAACATCTCTGTGTTTTAGGAGCAGGTCCTTCAGCAGACCCAACATTGTGCAGTTTTAATATCTATTATATTCAAGCTATACTAAAAGAATAGAAGGATTTCACCAGAAATAAGCTAAGAATAGAAAAAGAAAGTCTGAGCCACAAGCCTTTGTTATCATCCTTTCTGTCCAAGCCAGCTGACTGTGATTGGCCATTAATTAGAAACAAGCACATGAGACCAATCACAGATGCACCTGTTGCATTCCACAGCAGCAGATAATCATTGTTTACATTTTGTTTCTGAGGCCTCTCAGCTTCTCAGGAGGAAAAATCCTAAGGAAAGGATTTTTCATAGAAGATGTCTGTGACAGGCAGCAAAATAAGTGTTGCTCCAGCAGGGAGCAAAGCTGATGGTTGGGAATTGAGTAAGAGGTGTTTAAATCTTTACTTTGATTTCAGGAGCCTTGGGAACCCACGTGGACTCTGAGAGGGGCAGAGGGATGGGCTCAGGATTTGTGATTTCATGGTTTCAGGAAATTTCCTGTGCTTCTGGCACTCTTTGGGTTGTAGTTCTCCATTTCTATGTGGGTTTAAATGTAGTTCATGTAAAAAGGATTTATGGAACATTTAGTACAAATTTCAGGTAACTTTAGTCTCCTTGGGATATCTTGCCTTTGATTTTAAGTAAAATGTGGGAGTGAAGGAAATTTGGGATTTCAGGAGTGTTTCTTTTCCACATCAGAATGAAATCAGATGTCAGCTCTTCTTGCAGGGACTCAAACCAACTGATATTCTGGTAGCCTGAGCAGAAGTGTGAGCAGCTCCTTGGGCTGTCATTCTTCCTCAGCCTGGAAATTCCATCTGGGGTGTGAAACGCTTCAGGGGAGGAAGCTGATGGATTCGTAATGATTTGCTGCTTTTCACTTTTGAAAAGACTCTTTTTTTGATGGTTCTGGTGTATAACAATGTCCTAGTTCTCCATTTCTGTCATTCCTCTTCCTAGTGTCCCATTCTGCTCTGGGGTGAGAGGAAAACACAGTGGGTTGTAGCAGCTCAGTGTTGTGTTTGCAAGGATCCTCCAGGAAAAGTGAAACAAAGGTGCAGTGAGACTTTCCCCCACTGCTTTGCCTTTGATTTTTCATGATTTTAAGACTTCCTGAGGCAGCAGTGAGAGTTCAGGATTAATGGCTTTTTTTTTTTTTCCCTGCTTAATTTAACCTCTTGCTTTTTAAATCTCCCCAAGCTTTCAGCATCTCTCTGTGGAAGAAGCCACACTGTGCTGTGTGAACAAGCACCTCTTCATTTTCTGTGTGATTTCCTGTCTATCTTGTGGGTATTTTCAAATTTCATACTTGTCAATCCATCTTCCAGCTGGCTTGTTTGAGAGGAGACAGGGCCTCTGTGGATGTCTAGTCTGAAACAAAAGCTAAGCCACTGTTGGCAGCCAGTCTGAGCAGGGTGGCTGACAGGGGATTCCAGCAGCAGAATTCCTGGGAGGAAAAGCACCATGCACTGAGCAGCAGTGAGTAAATTCAGGGATGGAAACCCAATCCTGTTTGCTGCACTCCCAATCCCTTTGTTCAGCAGCTGGAAGGGGGATGCTGAGCTGCCTCTCAGTGCCTCAAAGAGCAGCTGGTGTGATTAAATCAATGCCAAGAGCTCCAAAAGCCTGTTTGGTGTTGGATGTGTCTGTGGCAGGGTTCTCCCTGCAGAGTTTTTCTGGTTTCCTAAGGGAAGCTCTCCTTGCAAAAAGCACTTCCTAGTTATGACAAAGCACTTCTTTCTCTTGTTGTTTTTTGGGTTTTTTTTCACCCTGGGCCAGTCTGAGAGATGATTGTGTTAATAGAGACAGTGATTCTGACTGAGACAGTGATTCTCTGTCTGCTGCAACAGCACAAAAACTGATGCTGGAGATTGGCAGGGAGTTCATATCCAGCTCTTGGCACTGTGGGATCCCTGTCTGTGGATCCCAACCTGCTTTTTGATGCCATGGAGGATGGTAAAACCAAAAAAAAAACAAACTGCTGATGTCAGTTTGGAGTCAGCCTTTTGAGTTCCCCAAAAGATTCACCTGCAGGACTTCCAGCCTGGGGTTTTATTGCTGACTGAAAGAATTTGGTGTGTGTAGGACAAACACTTCAGTCCACTGGGATGCTTTTCTGAGAGCTGGTTTTGTGGAGCTAGGCAAGTAAAACACTTCTAAAAGTGTCAAATAAAACACTTCTAAAACAACCCTGGGTTTTAGAAGTGAGCTGGGGAGGAGGAAGTTGGGAATCTGTTCCAAGCAGAAGTGACAACTTGGAGCTAATAGAATTTTGCAGGTGATTGTGGCTGAGCTAAATCCATCCCTGGGACTCCACACTCCTGAACACATCATTCATCTTCATTGGTTTGGGCTGGCTGCTGTTTATCTGTCTCTTTATTTACTGGGAAATGCATCTGTTTAGCAAAAACTGCCTCCCTGCAAAGGCTGATCCTTGCCTGAGGTGTGAGCTGCCTTTTTCTGCTTCCAGAGAATTTAAATGTGGGCTGGCTCGTGCCTGTCTCTGTTTCTGCTGTTGGCACTCAAACTCCTGTGTTTGAACATCTCTGTGTTTTGGGAACAGGTCCTTGAGCAGAGCCAGCATTGTGCAGGAGTGCTGGAGCTCAGAGGAGTTTGCAGGAGGGTCTGTTCTTCAAACAAGCTTTCCTTCACAGTGAGGAGGTGCAGGAGCAGGCAGAGCTTTGTGCCAGGATCAGAGGCTGGCTGTGCCCCGAGGGTGATGCCCACAGTGTGGCTTTTCCTTTGGAAAGGTTTTTCCTTGCCCTGTCCTTGACAGACTTTTCCCCTCTTTTACCTCCTCCGTGGCTGGGTGTGAATATTGAATGTGTGAAGTGTTCTGGGCTGCTTTGAGCAGAGAGAAAACTTTCACTCTCCTCAATTTTGCTTCAGGAGCAAACAGTGGGTGTGGGGCAGAGTCCCTTTGTCCCTCTGGCAGTTTTTTTTTTTGCTCAGCTGGAGGGAATTGTGCACTAATGCTGGGAGAGCTCACACTGGAAGGTCAGCCAGAACTCTGGTGGGATTTGCTGTAATTAAAAACAATGGTGATTAACAAAAGCAGCCCTTAAGGTTGTGTTGTTTGAGGGGCAGTAAATGTGTTTGGCTGACTCTGCAGGCAGGTGCTTCCAGCTTTACCACCAGCAGAAGGCAGCAGGGAATGTCTCCTGTGCCTGGTGGGGACAGGAGCTCCAGACTGTCACACTGTGAGGCTCTGGACCTAAAACTGGGACCTGGGATTGTTCATTGTCAGTGGGAAGAGTTGATGATGTCAGGACAGCTTGAAGGAGATGCTGAGTCCAATTCTGCCTGAGCCAGTGCCTGGATTTATTTTAGCAGAGAACTGGAACTAGAGAGCTGCTGAAATGGCCGAGGGAAAAGATGGGCTCCAACCCTCTCCTTTTTCCCTGCCACTGCAAGCTTGGGGAGCATTTGGGCATCCCAGCAGCATTACAGGACTTGTTTGGAGGAAAACTCCTAATTCTTTAACTTCTGGAAGGTTAACTCCCTCTTCTGCTGCCTTGGGATGTTTTTATCCACCCAGTGTCACTCTGCAAAACCATTCAGTCTATATTTGCCTTGTGGGTTGTTTGGTTTGGTGTTGTTTTTTTTTTCCCAGGCAGCTGTAAAATACATTTATTTAATATTAAAAGGCCTGGGCTAATTTATTTTATTGCCTTCATTAGCAAACAATAAAGATGCCCTGTCCAACCCAAACATAATTAAAGTTGGCAGAGCTTCAGTTTTGTGGCAGTGGTGTTATTGTTAGTGGGTTTACTCTGCCAGAGTTTATTTAACTCCCTGGGCCTGCTTTTGATGAGCCAGTCTGACTGGTTGGACCTTGCGTGAGGGCACAGAGGGGAAGTTCTCCTGGAAGTTCTCCTGGCATCTCAGCTGCTCCTGAGAGGCAGCAATTAGGACAGGCTGGCGTGCTAAATGCCACTCCAGCAGTGCCTCACATTAACCCCTGCTGGCAGCCAGCCCGTGGGGAAGGCAGTTTCCTGAAGCTGCTGGCTGAGGGGAGGATGTGCAGGGGACACCAGAGCTGTGCTGAGTTGGGTGCACACAGAGTGGACATTGTCTGCTTTGTCCTTCTGCTTCAGGGGCTTGGTACAGCATTTCAGCAGGGGATTCCTGGGTGCTTCAAAACAGAGTTTGGGATCTCCCTCTTTTGGGGTCAGCAGTGATGCTGGGAGAGACCCCAGCCTCGGGTCACTCATTGCAAATCATCCCTGGAGCTTGGAAAGCAGCAGCAGGAGGGGCAGAGATGTGACTGGCAGCATGGCAGAGCAGGGCTTGTGTGGCATGGGGCAGGTGGTGACCACTGTTGGCACAGGGCAGGGCATGGCATAGGGCAAGTGGGTGACCATGACTGCTGTGGGCATGGAGCAGGATGTGGCATGGGGCAGGTGGGTGACCCATGGGACAGGTGGTGACCACTGTGGGCACAGGGCAGGTGGTGATTGCTGCAGGCACTGGAGAGGTGGGTGACCATGCTGCTGTGGGCATGGGGCAGGTGGTGACCTCTGTGGGCACAGGGCAGGGCATGGCATAGGGCAAGTGGGTGACTGCTGTGGGCATGAGGCAGGTAGGTGACTGTGACCTCTGTGGGCACAGGGCAGGTGGGTGACTGCTGTGGGCAGGGGGCAGGTGTGTGACCCACAAGGCAGGTGGGTGACCCAGATGGTGACCACTGTGGGCATGGAGTAGGTGAGTGACCCACGGGGTCAGTGGGTGACCCACGGGGCAGGTGGGTGGCACAGGGCAAGTGGGTGACCATGACTGCTATGGGCACAGGGCAGGTCATGGCTGCTGGCACAGCCCCAGGGCTATTCCTGCCGGGCTCAGGCTCTTATCAGCCCTCAGGCATGGCTGATAACAGCCTGCTGGCCTGGCCTGGCAGCCAGGTGACCTCTGGGGCAATGCTGGCACACGTGGAGCCCTCTCTGTGTGCAAGACCTGGCTGCTGAGGCCAGGGATGAGCTCCAGGAGGGCTCAGCAGGGTCCCTGTGCCTCTCAGGCTGTTTCCAGCAGCCCTGTCACATTCCCACAGCTCTTCCCAGCAGCACAGGCAGCCCCAGCCCTGCTGGGCTACCAGGAGCACCCAGGGGCCACTGTCACACCCAGAGCAGAGGGGCCAGGGGTGCCTGAGGGTGACCCAGGGAAAGCTGAGAGGAGAGATGCTGCTGATGGGGCTCAGCTGACACTTTCTGACCTGATCAGAATCAGTGCCTGATTCAATCCTCAGCCTTTTTGCTCCATGGTGCAGCTCCTGTGCCTGTCTCAGAGTGGGAGCTGCACTCAGCTGGCATTCCTGGCAGGAGAAGGAGCTGAGAGCTGCTTTGTGAACATCCCATAAGGAGATGGCACAGGTTGTCCAGAGGAGCTGTGACAGCCCCTGGAAGTCTCCCAGGCCAGGCTGGACAGTTCTCAGCACTTCACAAAACCTCTCTTGTTTCTTTTCTCTTGATCCAAATGCTGGAGCATTTCCCAGCTCACTAGCCCAGGCTGCCCTGAACACCTGGGAGGTGTTTTTCTGCACAGTTTATCCTTTGAGCATTTCCCTGCTGCCTCTGTGTGCTGTGATGGGTCTGGAGCACCCTTCTGCCATGGGAACACCTACCAAATGTGGGATGGCTTGTTTTGCTGGGATTTTGGGGACCAGTGTCAGGATTCATAAAGCATCCAGGCTTTTTTTGGCACTTCACAGCTGCTCTTCTGACTTGCACCGTGCTCAGTAGCACTCTGTGGTGGGTTAAAGCTCTGTTGGCCTGGAGACCATGAAGAAAAACCTTAATATTCCATCTGTGAGTCCCAGAGGCCTTCTCAGCCCTCGTGTTACTAAAATTTCCCACAGAACTTTTGTGGAAGTGTTATTTTAAGCCAACACTTGTGTTTAGCCGTTTCTTCCTCCCTGAGAACAATTTGGATTAATTTGGTGGCTTGGGAGGGAGCGTGGGTGAACAGTTAACAGTTAAGGATGAACCTTTTCACTGTTTTGAGTGTCTGACTGTCCCCATTTGTGCCTCTTTTCCCTTTTCCTGCCCCCCAGACTCGGGGCTGGTGGTGCCCAGCGTGTCCTACGAGCTGCACAAGAAGCTGCTGGCGGTGGCCGAGAAGCACGGGCTGACCCTGGAGAGGAGGCTGGAGATGACAGGGGTGTGTGCCAGCCAGATGGCCCTGAGCCTCCTGGGGGGGCCCAACAGGTACAGCTGGGGCCTCTGAGGGGAGGGAAGGAGCTGGCAGGGCCCTCTCAGCTCTTAAATCACACACAAAGCTCAGCTGAGGTTTTCCTTCCCCCTCACTGGGAGTCGTTTGGGGAGCTGAGCTTTGCACAGGTGCTGCCTGAGGTGGATGGAGCCGTGCAGAATGTGTGAGGAGCTCCTTTCTGCACAGAAAGGAACCTTCCCTTTGCTGATGTGGCACATTGCAATTTCACAGTGTCAATAAAAGCAGAAGGCAGCCCGTGAAAACAGCGCTGTGTGGATTTTTGTGAGGCTGGCTCAGCTTTTCAGGCATCTGCAGCCCACCTGAGCACATCCTGCTCTTTGCAGCAGCTTTGGAGTGCACTCAGTGCCTTTTGCTGACTCCTGAAGAGCTCTGCTTCCGTGGCTGTGGCTGTGGGCAGGAACTGCACCTGTGTTTCTGTGCTGTTGATAGCTGCTCCAGATTATTTGCTCTCAAAAGAAAAGTAACCCTTCAGTCTCCATCTGCTTTTTCAGGAGCTCTTTAGCAGGATCTGCTCACTTTTTCAGGAGCTCTTTAGCAGGATCTCCTCACTTATTCAGGAGCTCTTTAGCAGGGTCTGCTCACTTTTTCAGGAGCTCTTTAGCAGGATCTGCTCACTTTTTCAGGAGCTCTTTAGCAGGATCTCCTCACTTACTCAGGAGCTCTTTAGCAGGATCTCCTCACCTTTTCAGGAGCTCTTTAGCAGGATCTGCTCACTTATTCAGGAGCTCTTTAGCAGGATCTGCTCACTTTTTCAGGAGCTCTTTAGCAGGATCTGCTCACTTTTTCAGGAGCTCTTTAGCAGGATCTGCTCACTTATTCAGGAGCTCTTTATTAGCACCTGATCACTTATTCAGGAGTGCTGTACCAGCACCTGATCACTTGATGGAGATCACTGAACAGGCAGCTGAAATTCCTGCTGCAAGCCCTGATGCCTTCCAGGCCAAATTAACTTTATTGTGCAACTAATGAAGCTTAGAGAGTAGAGAATTTTTCTCTGTTTTATTGTGACTCCTCTGATGGGGAAATTCACCTTAAATTTTTAGCTTTCTTCTACAATTCTTGGGACCTTGTGTGAGTGCAGGAAGGGGAGGAGAAGGCTGGAACAACCTTAAAGTATGTGAAGGGCCCTCTAAGGGAGCCAAAGAGAGTCTATCAGCAACTTAAAGAGGGGAAATTTAGATGAAATCTGGAAGAAATTTTTCCCTGTGAGGGTGCTGAGCTCCTGGCACAGCTGTGGCTGCCCCATCCCTGGGAGTGTCCAAAGCCAGGTTGGACAGAGCTTGGAGCAGCCTGGGCTAGTGAAAGGTGTCCCTGCCCACAGGGGTGACCTTTAGGGTCCCTTGCACCCCAACAAATGCGAGCTTCTCTGAACCTGCAGGCAGAGCAGCGTCAGCACCACAAAAGGATGTGGGCTGCTCTGGATTTGCAGAACACCTGGCAATTTGCATCTTGCTGGGTGTTTTTTTGTTGTTCAATTTTTTTTTCTCATGCAGGAAGGTGATAAGAGGCTCTGGGGTTTGCTGACAGTCCCTTTCTCTTGCCTGTGTTTCAGACTGAACCCCAAGAACGTGCACCAGCGGCCCACGGTGGCGCTGCTCTGCGGCCCCCACGTGAAGGGCGCGCAGGGCATCAGCTGCGGGCGGCACCTCTCCAACCACGACGTCCACGTCATCCTCTTCCTCCCCAACTTCGTCAAGATGCTCGAGTCCATCACCAACGAGCTCAACCTCTTCAGCAAGACACAGGGACAGCAGGTCTCCAGTGTCAAAGGTCGGTGGGCAAGCAGGGCTGGCTTCCCTAGGAGGGGGGGAGCAGGGCTGGCTTCTCCAGGGCTGGATTCTGCAGGGGGAGCAGGGCTGGCTTCTCCTGGGAGAGCAAACCTGGCTTCTGCAGGGCTGGATTCTGCAGGGAGAGCAGGGCCAGCTGCTCCAGGGCTGGCTTCTTGTGGGGGAGCAGGGCCGGCATCCCCAGGGCTGGCTCCTGCAGGGATAGCAAGGCTGACTTCTCCAGGGCTGGCTTCTCCAGGGGAGGAGCAGGGCTGGCTTCTGCAGGGAGAGCAAACCTGGCTTCTGCAGGGAGAGCAAACCTGGCTTCTCCAGGGCTGGCTTCTGCAGGGAGAGCAAACCTGGCTTCTCCAGGGCTGGCTTCTGCAGGGAGAGCAAACCTGGCTTCTCCAGGGCTGGCTTCTGCAGGGAGAGCAAACCTGGCTTCTCCAGGGCTGGCTTCTGCAGGGAGAGCAAACCTGGCTTCTCCAGGGCTGGCTTCTGCAGGGAGAGCAAACCTGGCTTCTCCAGAGAGAGCAGGGCTGGCTTCTTCTGGGGCAGCAGGGCTGGCTTCTCCAGGCTTCCTGCAGAGAGAGGAGGGCCAGCTCCTCCAGGGAGAGCAGGGCTGGCTTCTGCAGGCTGACCAAACCTGACTTTTCCAGGGAGAGCAGGGCCAGCTTCTCCAGCGCTGGCTTCTGCAGGAAGAGCAGAGCTGGCTTTGTCTGGGAGAGCAAACCTGGCTTCTCCAGGGCCAGCTCCTCCAGGGAGCAGAGCTGGCTCCTGCCCGCTGCCCTGGCACCACCTAGTGGCACTGCCACGCCTGGGTGGCTGCCCAGAGGCTGCAGGGACAGAGCAGCGCTTGTGCTGCCACAGCTGTTTCCGGTGGGAAGAGATGAGGAAGAGCTGCTGGATGGAGCTGTGCTGGCAGCATGAGGGGCTGCCTTGTTCAGCATGTTGGAGCTGGGAGGGAATGAGTGTCCAGCTGCTGCTGCAAAGCAGGAGCCAGCTCTGCTGTCAGGATTCCCATCTGGGTATTCCCTAGAATAAACAGCTTCTGGGGGACTGCTGGCTGCTGCCTGGCACTTCACCAGTTGATTTCAAAGCTGCTTCATTTGAACTTCTGGGGAGAAACAAAGCTGGGAGTTAGGGCTGTGCTGTGCTGACAGAGCTACTTGCCTGTGTGAAAATATTGTAAAAGGTTGGAAGAGATTTTTCAGAGCAGCTGTGGCTGCTCCTGGATCCCTGGAAGTGTCCAAAGCAAGGCTGGGTGGGGCTTGAAGCACCCTGGGATAGTGGAAGGTTCCTGCCCATGGCAGGGGGTGGGATGAGGTGAACTGTAAGGTTTATTCCAAACCAAACCATTCAATGGTTTTGCATGAAGGACTTTGTGATCCATCAGGTGAGGGGGATGTAGAGCTGGTGAGGGAATGCAGCAGGAGTGGAGCAGCACAGGTGAGAGAATGCAGCAGATGTGGAGAATGCAGCAAATGTGGAGAATGCAGCAAGTGAGTGTGACAGAGCTCAGTGGAATAGGCAGCAGTGCAGCACAGCTGGTGTGTTCCAAAAAGCAGCCTTATTTTCACCTTGTGGAATAAAAAAGATCCTTCCTGATGGGCAGAGAGCCCCACTGCTGCCCTGGGCTGCCTGCACTGTGGCTCAGTGACACTGGGGTTGCTCACAAGCTGGTCATTGGGTATAGTACCTGCCAGGCTGGGGTTCAGGGTGGGTCTGTGGGGGAAGGATGGCAGTACCAGCAGGTGAGGCCAGGCTGTGCAGCAAGAGTGGAAGCCAAACCCCAAAGCTGCAGCCGGTGCCGCCGATTCTCAGCCGTGCCCGTGTTTCTTGCAGACCTCCCAGACACCCCGGTTGACTTAGTGATCAACTGCCTGGATTGTCACGAGAATGCCTTTCTGAGAGACCAGCCTTGGTACAAAGCAGTGGTGGACTGGGCCAACCAGAACCGTGCCCCCGTGCTGAGCATAGACCCCCCCATCAGCGAGATGGAGCTGGGCATCGATGCCAAGTGGTCGCTGGCGCTGGGGCTGCCGCTGCCGCTGGGCGAGCGCGCCGGCCGCGTCTACCTCTGTGACATTGGCATTCCCCAGAAGGTCTTCCAGGAGGTGGGCATCAACTACCACTCCCCCTTTGGCTGCAAATTTGTCATCCCCCTGCACTCTACCTAGAGCTCATGCAGCCCCCCCTGGCTGTGAAGGGAGAGAGAGGAGGAGCTCTGTGAAAGCCAAGCTGTGCTGAGCTGGATCCCGGCTGGGTCGACTCTGGTGACGCCTTAAAGAAAACAAACACAACAGAAAAAAAAAAAAAAAAAAAAGAAGGATGTGAAGTTCTGGAGGGGTTTGCCTTCTGGAAGAAATGCTGTGTGTTTAAAAAGAAAAAAAATGGAATAATCGTAAAATGAAATGAAAAAAAACCCAACAAACAAAAAAAAAAAAGGAGGAAGAGAAGGAAGTGAATTGTTCCTGCAAAGCTGTTTTCATTCTTTCCTGCTGTGGGATGGAGGAGTGTGCAGGACCATGGTGGCTGTCCCCTGCTGCTGCCCAGCCCTGGCTGGCACATGGTACAAATAAGGCTGGTTTGGAGCTTTCAGATGTGTTTCAGGTCCTTCTGGTTGACTATGCCCAGCAAGGACATCCTGGTGGGAACAGCACCCCTTGATTGTGTAGAAATCCCTTGTGTCGAGGGAAAATCTCGTTTGGTTCCCATGTTGGTTCCACTGCCCCATCACTGTTTGGTGTTCTGGAAGGCAGTTGTAGCTCCCTCTCCTTCCCAGCCTGTCCAGCCCCTCACAGAGAGGGCTTTTCCCTGTTTGGAGAGCTTTGGAGAGCCAGAGGCTCCCACCTGCTCTGGGAGCACTGATGTCCTTCCTCAGCTCGGCCTTCCTGCTTCTGTGCTGTTGGCTTCTCTTTGTTTGCTTCGTGGCCGAAGCCCAGCTCTGTGGGGTGGAGGCCTGGTATGGAAAAGAGCTTTTCCAGCATCCTGGTGGGGTTTGGGGTTGTTTTCTTTGGTTCTTTCTCCGTGCTGGCCCAGCAAGTGGCTGCTCCAGGGCTGGGGGAGTGCAGCAGGGCAGGGCAGGGTTGCTCTGGGGTTGTTGGGTGCTGGGTGCTGCAGATGAGGTTCAGGGTGAGCTCCCCTGTCCTTCCAGCATCCCTGCTACATTGGGGATGGTTTAGGAAGTAGCTCATGGATCTGTTCATTCCCCTTGGAATCAAAGCCTGTGTGTGGGGTGGGCTTGGCCTGAGGAGGGGTTTGGCTCCTGTCTGCTGGCAGGAGAGGGTGTGGTGGGAGCTGCTGTGCTCCTGGGTGGGATTCCCATCAGAAATCTGCTCTGCTGTCCCGTGCCTGGCCAGAAACATTGAGTTATCCTTTCCTGTGTTCCTTTTATTGTCCTGGGTGCAGGGATGAGCTGAGGAGCCACCAGGCAATCAGCTTGGGTGCTGGCTCTGTGTGTCCCCAGAGCTGAGCCAGGGAGCTGGGAACATGGGCAGGGCTGGAGCTCTGCTGCTCCTCTCACACTTCACCCATCCCCAGGGCTCCTCCACCTCACCCAGCCGTGCTCTGGCACCAGGGAGGCTCTGGGTGCTGCCTCTGTCCAGGGGAGCTGGATCCCTTGGGAGGCTGAAGCACAGGGACCAGCCCAGTGTGGTCCAGTCTCACTGACCAGCCCCACTTGTGCCCCGAGCTGGGGCTTTAGTCAGGCACTCATCTTTCCTTTCCTCTGTTAGAACCCAGCCAGGGCTGCCAGAGGAGGAGGGAAGAGCTTTCCCTGCTTGGAAAGAAGGAATTACAGGGTCTGGCCTGGGAGTGTGGAGGGCCCAGGAGGCTGCTGAGCCTTGGCTCACCCCGAGGCCTGGCCCCTGCACGTTGCCATATCTACCTCAGCAGGACCAGGGGCTGTGCCCTGGCTGGGCAGCCCTGGTTCCCCTCAGCTGCTCTGGGGCACTGCTGCCCTGGGGGGCTCTGCCCTCCATCCTGGGCACAGGGGTGCCCCACGCTTCAGCACCCGCCAGGCTGTGCTTCTGACTGGGCCAGGACAGCAGTGTGCTGGGCACTCACAGCACAAACACAAGGTTTCCCTCTGCCTTTTTTTGGTTTTTTTGGCTGTTTCCTTGGATCTTCACCCAGGAGCAGCAGCAGGTTAAAGAAAGGTTGTTGCTGTAGTCAGTGTTAGCTTTAGTCCCCTTCCTTTCACTCTCTTTGCTCAAGACACTCAGTAGGAGACTTGCTGTTTCAATTTCTGCTTTCTGCAGGTTTTTCCTGCCCTTTCTGGGTTTGGCTGTTGAACTGTAGCTTGTACACACGGAGCAGGGGCAGGGCAGGGCTAGTCCAGGCTGCAGCTGCCCTGCTGGAAGGCACTGGGGCAGGTGCTGGTGGTTTTGCAGGGATGGAGCTCTGGGAAGCACCAAGGCCCTGGTTCTTGCCAGCCTTGAAATGCTTCCCCACCCTGAATATAAAAATGAAGTGAACAGTGTTGCACAACAGGGGGGTTCAGCCCCTGGTGTAAGGAATGTGGGGTGTGCTCACTGCCTGCTAGATTTGGGTATTTGGCTGTACTTGCCCTCACTGCAGCTGTTTCTTGGCTTCACACATCTGGAATGTGAGGTACCAGCTCTTCTGGAGCACTCAGAGTCCCAGCACAGCTCTGGGTGTCCCCATCACCATCCCCCTGGTGCCAGGGTTCATTCCAGGAGGGAGCAGTGTTGTTGTGGCTGTGTTTGGGATGTTCCCAGCCCCAGCAGCTGCCCCTGGAGCTGCTCTGGGCCCGCTCTGGTGACAGGTGCCAATCACTGCGCCCTGGCACTGCTTGGTGACCCCATTTGTGACCTGATGTTTGTAACGACCAATTCCTGCCACTGCGGGGGACCATGCCCTGAAATAAAGTGCAACTCTTCATGTGTGCTATTGTGTGCAGCTGTTTATTTGTCTGCTCTCCTTCTAGAACCTTCTGCTGCCACAGCAGGCACCGGGCCACTCCTCCTCACTGATTCCAGGTGAATTTTCTCCATCTCCCTCTTCCTTTGCACAAGAGGCAACACAACCCTACACCCACCTACCAGGGAAGTATCAAACAATAAGAAACACTTTATTTTAACTTTACAACATATAAATAGACAAATCTGTGCTTTCCAACAGAGCTTCCCTTCCCCCTCTCCTCCCAGGGTCCTTGTGGCAGTGCCCCAGCCCCTGCGGACTCGGGGAGGGGAGTGGGGCTGAGCTGCAGAGGCCGGTGGGCTCCATCTTGTAGGATCCATCCTGAGGGATCCATCTGGTAGGATCCATCTTGTAGGATCCACCCCGAGGGATCCACCCCGAAGGATCCCGGCCGTCATCTGCTCAGGTCCCGGCTGGCGCCGCGCCCGCACAGCATCCGCTCCTCTGCCGAGAGCCCGGCAAAGAAAGGGTGCAGGAGGGCCTCGGAGAACGTGATCCTCTTGGAGGGGTCGAATTCCAGCATCCTCCTCATCAGGTCAAAGAGCTGAGCGTGCTCCAGGGAGTCGTGCAGCATGTAGGTCTGAAAGGGACAGGGACACGGGCTCAGCCCCTGCCTGGGCAGGGCAGCCTCCCACCCCAAATATAGCATCCCATCCCAAATATAGCATCCCATCCCAAATACAGCATCCCATCCCAAATATAGCATCCCACCCCAAATACAGCATCCCATCCCAAATATAGCATCCCACCCCAAATACAGCATCCCACCCCAAATACAGCCTCCCTCCCCAAATACAGCATCCCCTAGGGCAGCCTCCCACCCCAAATCCAGCATCCCCCTGGACTGCTTCCCATCCCAAATACAGCATCCCACCCCAAATACAGCATCCCCCAGGGCAGCCTCCCATCCTAAATATAGTGTCCCATCCCAAATATAGCATCCCATCCCAAATACAGCATCCCCTAGGGCAGCCTCCCATCCCAAATACAGCATCCCCCACTGCCCTAATATTCAGGAACTCTAGAGCCAAGGCTGCTTCCTATCCTAAGTACAGCATCCCCCAGCACTTCCCATCCCAAACACAGCATCCCCCACTGCCCTGATACCCACAGGGACTCAGGAACCCTGGACTAGGGCTGCCTCTCATCCCAAATACAGCATCCCATCCCAAATACAGCATCCCCCTGGACTGCTTCCTATCCCAAATACAGCATCCCCCAGGACAGCCTCCCATCCCAAATACAGCATCCCATCCCAAATACAGCATCCCCCTGGACAGCCTCCCATCCCAAATACAGCATCCCATCCCAAATAGAGCATCCCATCCCAAATAGAGCATCCCCCAGGGCAGCTTCCCATCCCAAATACAGCATCCCCTAGGGCAGCCTCCCATCCCAAATACAGCATCCCATCCTAAATATAGCACTCCATCCCAAACACAGCATCCCCCACTGCCCTGATACCCACAGGGACTCAGGAACCCTGGACTAGGGCTGCCTCCCATCCCAAATACAGCATCCCATCCCAAATACAGCATCCCCAACCCTGGGGCCAAGGCTGCTTCCCATCCCAAACACAGCAAACACTGCCCTGATGCCCGCAGGGACTCAGGAACCCTGGGCCAGGGCAGCCTCCCACCCCAAACACATCATTCCCCTTTCCCTGATCCCCATCCTGCCCTATCCAGAGCAGGCTCCCTGCAGATGAGAGCTGGGGCTCCCTGCCAAGCAGTCCCAAAGGGAATTGCAGCCCTGAGCCCCAGCCCTGCCCCAGGGAGGGAGGGGAGCAGCACCCACCCGCAGGGGTTTGCAGTTCTCCTGGACGTATCTGCCGTCGGACGTGTTCTCATCCCACACCAGGCTGCCATTGTGGAAGTATTTCTGCTTCCTGCATGGGAAAGGTGGGGTCAGGCAGGAGCTCTCCCTCCCTGCAGGTGGTGGTGCCTGGCTGAGCTCAGGACCGGGCTCTTACCGAGTTTTGTGGACCATGTGGGATGGGAGCGGCCCCAGGATCTTCTCCATCATGACAAGGTGCTCTCGGTTCTCGTGGGTCTGCAAAGGAGCACAGCAGTGGTGGGTCAGAGCTCGGGGAGCTGGTGACAAAAGGTTTGTCACCTCTGCAGGGACAGGGAGAAAGGATTCCACCAGGTCCTATCCAACTTTTCACGTTTTGCTTTTCCCTTTCTTCAGAGAACAGACATAACCAAAACTCAGAAGTGATCCCAACTCTGTCCTTCCAGCAAGGCACTCCTCAAACCAGCCCTTTTCCAGGCCTCATTTTCACACTCAGCCTCTCATTTTCAGTGCTTGATCTGTGTTTCCCTCCCCTTCACCTAATCCTGAGCCCTTCTGGACACAAAGGGTTCTCAGGGAACAAGAATCCTACCTGGAAGAGCGTGAAGCCACGGTAATACTCAAACAGAATGCAGCCAGTGCTCCAGACATCACAGGGCTGTGCCCAGCCCAGCTCTGCAAAAAAAACCAAATTAACTCTGTGCTCCCAGCTGTCATGGACATACTCTATGAAAAATCCTTTTCTTAGGATTTTTCCTCCTGAGAAGCTGAGAGGCCTCAGAAACAAAATGTAAACATTGATTATCTGCTGCTGTGGAATGCAACAGCTGGATCTGTGATTGGTCTCATGAGATTGTTTATAATTAATGGCCACTCACAGTCTGGCTGTCTCAGACTCTCTGTTCAGTCACAAGATTTTATTATCATTCCATTATTTTTCTATTCCTTTCAAGCCTTCTGATAAAATCCTTTCTTTTAGCATAGTTTTAATATATCATTTTATTTTAATTTATCATAAAATAATAAATCAGCCTTCTGAAACATGGAGTCAAGATTCCCATCTCTTCCCTCATCCTGGGACCCCTGTGAACACCTCCACAGCCAACAACCCCCACCACATTCCTCCTTGGTGAAACCACAGGGATTCCACACTGAAATTACCCACAAGACCTAGACACTGGAAATTCCACACTAGAAATGATCTGCCCAAGAGCTGGAGCGTTCCCAGGCTGGTTCCCCATGCCCAGAAGGTGCAGCTCTCACCCAGGATCACTTCTGGGGGCCGGTAGTGCCGCGTGGCCACGATGGTGGTGTGGTGCTCGTGGTCGAAGGTGGCGCTGCCAAAGTCGGCCACGCGGATGCTCGTGTTCCGGATGGACTTCTGCTCACAGCTCTGCAGGAAAAGCACAAGGATGAGCTGGGACAGGAGCTCCAGGGGCTGGGCTGTGCCTCCTCACAGGGAGAGGAGCTCCAGGGGCTGGGCTGAGCCTCTTCACAGGGATGGAGCTGGCAGAGGAGATCCAGGGGCTCGGCTGTGCCTCCTCGCAGGGAGAGGAGCTCCAGGGGCTGGGCTGTGCCTCCTCACAGGGATGGAGCTGGGAGAGGAGCTCCAGGCGCTGGGCTGAGCCTCTTCACAGGGATGGAGCTGGGAGAGGAGATCCAGGGGCTGGGCTGTGCCTCCTTGCAGGGATGGAGCTGTGGAGCTCTGAGAAGCCCCCAAAATGCTGCTCTGCACCTCCTCACAGGGATAGAGCTCTGAAGAGCACCTGGACTGATCCTCTGCAGCTCCTCACAGAGATGGAGCTGTGGAGCTCTGAGGAACCCCAAAGTGCTGGTCTGTGCCTCCTCACAGGGATGGATCGCCAGGCTCTGAGGAACCCCAGGAGCTCTGGTCTGTGCCTCCTCACAGGGATGCAGCTGTGAGAGGAGCTCTGAGGAGCACCAGGAGTTCTGGTCTACATCTCCTCACAGGGATGGAGCTCTGAGAAGCCCCAAACTGCTGGTCTGCACTTCCTCCAGAGCTCTTTCCTCACAGGGATGGAGCTCTGAGGAGCCCTGGGAGTGCTGCTCTGCATCTCCTCACAGGGATGGAGCTCTGAGGAGCACCCAGAGTGATCCTCTGCACCTCCTCAGAGGGATGGATCTGTGGAGCTCTGAGGAACCCCAAGAGCTCTGGTCTGCAACTCCTCACAGGGATGGAGCTGTGGAGCTCCAGGAGTGCTGGTCTGTGCCTCCTCACGGGGATGGAAGGAACTGTGGAGCTCTGAGGAACCCCAGGAGCTCTGCTCTGCACCTCCTCAAAGGGATGGAGCTGTGGAGCTCTGAGGAGCCCCAAAGTGCTGGTCTGTGCCTCCTCACAGGGATGGAGCTGTGGAGCTCCAAGCTCTGAGGATCCCCAGAGCAGCATTATGGAAAATCCCTGCACACTCTGGGCAGCCTTAAGGCTTTTGGAAGGCACAGCAGGAAGAAGAGCTCTGCCTTCCACCTTGTTGCCACTTCCCAGGCTCTGAGGACCGGGACAGAGCAGGGAAGATCCAATTTCTGCAGGGAGGGATAAAGGCAGCCTGTTCCTGTGCAGCCAGTGCTCCCTGGGACAGAACCCACCTTGTTCTCGTTGTACAGAGTGTCAAAATCCGAGTTGACAAACAGGATGTTTTCTGGCTTGAGGTCAGTGTGAGTCAGCTGGTTGTCGTGTAGAACTGCACAGAGGGAGGAGGAAAACATCTCTCTAAGCACCAGCAGGGCACTGCTCTGCCCAGCCCAGTGCCAGTGCCCCCAGCCTGTGGGGGTCACTTGTCACAGACATATTTCATGAAAAATTCTTTTGACAGGATTTTTCTCCTGAGAAGCTGAGAAGCCTCAGAGGAAAAGAAAAACAATAATTATCTGCTGCTGTGGAATGCAACAGGTGCATCTTTCATTGGTCTATGTGAGTTGATGACCAATCACAGGTCCAGCTGTGTTGGGCCTCTGGTCAGTCACAAGATTTTATTACCATTCCTTTTCATTTCTAGCATTCTGATGAAATCCTTTCTTCTATTCTTTTAGTATAGTTTTAGTATATAATTTTCTTCTAATATATATATGAAAACATATAATATATATATATATATATATATATATATATATATATATATATATATATATTCAATATATTATATACATTACTAATATAATATAATATAATATAATATAATATAATATAATATAATATAATATAATATAATATAATATAATATAATATAATATAATATATCAATTATATAATATATAATATATAATATGTAATATGTAATATATAATAGTGTAATGTAATATATTATATTATATTATATTATATTATATTATATTATATTATATTATATTATATTATATTATATTATATTATATTATATTATATTATATTATATTATATTATATTATATTATATTATATTATATTATATTATATCATATTACATTATATTATATTATATTATATCATATTACATTATATTATACCATAATGTAATGTAATGTAATGTAATGTAATGTATTATATATCACAAAATAATAATTCAGTCCCCTGAAGCATGGACTCAAGATTGCCATCTCTTCCCTCATGCTGGCCCCCCTGTGAGCCCCCCACCACCACTCACATCTCAGGGCATGGCACAGCTGGTAGGCCATGTGCCGGATCTGTGGCAGGGGGTAGGGCTGGAAGTTGTTCTCCTTCAGGAACTCGAAGGTGTTCTTGCCCAGCAGCTCAAAGGCGATGCACATGTGGCCGTGGAAGTTGAACCAGTCCGACATGAGGACGCACAGGCTGTGCAGGGAGAGAGAGAGGCAGGGCTTAGCCACCTTTAAGGGATGATCAGGACAGCTCTTGTGGTCTTCTGGCCACCTCAGGAGTGGCTGGGGAGCAGAGCTGCCTCTGCAGCACAGCAACCCAGGGAGATGCTTCAAGCTCCCCAGCTCCCCAGCAGAGGAATGGGGCCAGTTTCCCTCACCCAACCCTCAGCCCCGTGCTGCTCTGTGTGCCAGGTTACCCCAGCTCCTGTGGGACAGGGCAGTGAGGAATGGGGCCAGTTCCCCCTCACCCCAACCCTCAGCCTGTGCTGCTCTGTGTGCCAGGTTACCCCAGCTCCTGTGGGACAGGGCAGTAAGGAATGGGGCCAGTTCCCCCTCACCCCAACCCTCAGCCTGTGCTGCTCTGTGTGCCAGGTTACCCCAGCTCCTGTGGGACAGGGCAGTAAGGAATGGGGCCAGTTCCCCCTCACCCAATGCTCAGCCTGTGCTGCTCTGTGTGCCAGGTTAC
The DNA here is from genome assembly GCF_028018845.1 of Melospiza georgiana. Lineage (NCBI taxonomy): Eukaryota > Metazoa > Chordata > Aves > Passeriformes > Passerellidae > Melospiza > Melospiza georgiana. The sequence goes on along the minus strand of NC_080442.1, from coordinate 3,800,957 downwards.
CCCAGCTCCTGTGGGACAGGGCAGTGAGGAATGGGGCCACTTTCCCTCACCCAACCCTCAGCCCGTGCTGCTCCGTGTGCCAGGTTACCCCAGCTCCTGTGGGACAGGGCAGTGAGGAATGGGGCCACTTTCCCTCACCCCATCCTCAGCCCCGTGCTGCTCCGTGTGCCAGGACGTGGCACTGGGAACTCACAATTTGTTCTCCTTGTCCTTCTCTTTGATTTTCTTCAGGACGTTGATTTCCAGCCTGGCAGCCTCTCTGTACTTCCCAACGTTCTTTATGATCTTCAGTGCCACCTGGGACTTGCCTCTGCAAGGGAGGAGACACAGGGATGGAGTCAGAGACAGAACTGTGTGCTCAGCCCACGGGGAGAGGCACATCCAGGCACCACTTGTCCTAACAAAGCTCTGCCAGCTCTCCTTGCAGCTTGGGCAGTGGCTAATTGGCACTGCCAATTAGTGAAAGGTCACTGCTGGCCATCACCCCCAAGGGACACTCCTGACACAGCTCTGTGTGACCCCAGGGCCACCCTGGGAGGCAGCAGAGCCCTGCAGCAAACTGAGCCCAGGGCTTGGGGCCAGAGCAGGGGTCAGAAGAGCACAGGGGTCAGATGTAACCACGGGGGAGGTGAAAGGGGACAATGGAGAGGAGCCCTGGCAGATCAGGAGGTCACAGGGGCCACCCCTCAGCAGGAACTCCCTGCAGAACAGCCTTCTGTGGTGGGGCTCAGAGGGTCAGAGGGTGTCAGATCAGGGAGAAGCTCTTCCCCAGAGGGTGCTGGGCACTGAGCAGGTGCCCCAGGGAATGGGCACAGCCCTGAGGCTCCAGGGCAACGCTCTCAGGAGGGTACAGGGTGGGATTGCTGGGGTGTCATGCAGGGCTGGGAGCTGCACTTGGATGACTGGTGTGGGTCCCTTCCAGCTCAGGATATTCCACTATTCCATTCCTCTATTTTATATATATATATAAATAAAATATATCCTATGTTCCTCTATTCTATTCTAAAAATAGAATATTAGAATATTCTTAGACTATTACAATATTCTAATATTCAATTCTACAAATGGAATGGAATGGAATGGAATGGAATGGAATGGAATGGAATGGAATGGAATGGAATGGAATGCTTCCCTTAACACACCAGCCTGTAAATTCTGGTCAGGGAAAGGAGCCCACCTGGCATGGTCCACACACTCCACCACTTTTCCCTTGGGGTCCCTTCCTGATCAGGATATTCCTCTATTCTATTCTATTCTATTCTATTCTATTCTATTCTATTCTATTCTATTCTATTCTATTCTATTCTATTCTATTCTATTCTATTCTATTCTATTCCATTCCATTCCATTCCATTCCATTCCATTCCATTCCATTCCTAGAATATTAGAATATTTGAAAATTCTACTTCATTCTAGACTATTAAAATATTCTGATACTCTATTCTAAGAACAGACAAGGAGAGAGAAGACGAGAAGGAGGAGAAGGAGGAGAAGGAGGAGAAGGAGGAGAAGGAGGAGAAGGAGGAGAAGGAGGAGAAGGAGGAGAAGGAGGAGAAGGAGGAGAAGGAGGAGAAGGAGGAGAAGGAGGAGAAGGAGGAGAAGGAGGAGAGAATGCTTCCCTTAACACACCAGCCTGTAAATTCTGGAGCTTTCCCCTTCCCTCGCTCTGAGGAGGGCAGTGACACATGGAAGGTGACAAACTCAGTCCCGTGAGCCCAGGGGGAACTGCCATGTGTGTGGGTGTGGCATGAAGGGCCAGATGCAAGGAAAGGAGCCCACCTGGCATGGTCCACACACTCCACCACCTTCCCAAAAGTGCCTTCACCGAGGCTGCCCACGATTTCATCTAGGAGAGAAAACAGGAGGGGGTGTGATCCCGGGGGGCCGGGGCAGAGCTGGGCTCCTGCCACTTCACACCAACAAAACCTCAGAGCAACCAAAACAACCGTCTGTCACCGCTACACTCTTTACAGCTCAAGCCTCTGCCTCGGGCCAGTTATGCTCAGTAAATGAACCACTAGAGACCCCTCCAGTAGAGGCCAGAGAGCTCTGGGCTAACCCGGGGTAAAAGTAGAGGTAAAGTTTTACGAAAGGTGGCTGTACATCGCTCTTGAAGCCAATCGCCGATCCTGCACACCAGGTGACCTTCCTTGTCATCTTCCACGCTCCTGCTGCGCTTACTGCTCTGCTGGCTCCTCTGCACTCACCCCCCCAGGGCGGGCAGTCAAAGGTTGCAGGGACGACGGGGCCGCCGGTGGGTGGATTTTCCAGATGCCAGCATTTCATAAGGCACACGGCATGTATATAAACGATAGGGATATTGCAAGGGACACGTCAAGACACAGAACTGACTTCAAAACAGAAAAGTCATCAACAGCTACAGGTACGGCAAGAAAACTCGGCTCTCATTAGCTAGCTCGGCCTCCAGGGCAGGGAAATGCCCTCCTCTTCCAGGGTGGGGAGCTGCAGGAGGAATCCTCTGTTCCCCACGGAGGATGCACGGCAGGAGGAGGCCTTGGCCAGCACAACGTCACCTCTGGGCTGGCAAGCGCTCAGTTTGGACAGGCTGCCCAGCAGAAGCCACAGTAGCAGGTTTTTTCCCCTCTTTGTTCCTCAAGCAATGCAGCTCCAGGTGCCCAGAGCTGTGTCCTGCCCTGCCCCTTCTGAAGAGAAACTTTGTGCCACGCTGAGCTTAAATCCGCGTGGCTGCTCGCAGACCCGCTGGGGCGCACCGGCCTTTTTGGAACTGGGAGAGCTTTAGGAACAGGACAGGGAAATCAATCCCCAGGGAACACTTCAGGCACGCTCTGAGGTGATGTTCACACCCTGCTACTGGCAAGCTTCTACTGGAAAACCAGCCCAAGGTTCCTGCAAGGTCCACAAAGCGAGCTGTCCTAATTCCTCACCTTGTTCTAGTCTGCTTTCAAAATAGTTACAATCCCTGCAGCCAAAGGAATTCAGGGAAACCTCAGCATTTCCATGCCTCAGCTTCTAGCAGGCTTTTCTGTGCCCCTCGCTCCCCCCAGCAGGTCCAAAATAATGAGCTAAGATCAAAACTCCCCAAAAAATCAGAGGAGAAGGTGGGAGGAGAGCTGGGAGAGCTGTGAGGTGTTGGAGGGCTGAGCTCCTGCCGGTCCAGACCTGCACAGCATCACCACCACACACCCCAGCACAGCCCTGCCTCCCTCAACACCCCAATTCCACAGTCAGCTGGAGAGGAACCAAAAGGAGGAGCTCAGAAGTTCCCAGATTAACCAGCTGTGGGATCAGAGCCCATCCCTCAGCTGTGGTCACATTTCAGGTGGGAGGGGAGCGCTCCTCCTCACGGGAGGGAAGAGCTGAAGGAGGGAAGAGCTGAAGGGCTCTGACACCTCCCACCACTTCCAGAGCAGGCCTGGGACCGGCCCCCACCCAGCTGCAGACATTCCCAGTTAATCCCGGGAAGGAATGCTGCATTTCAGAGTGAAGTGTGCAGGAAGCGGAAATCCAAGTGGCAAAGAGGACACACACGTACCCTCAGAAGGTGGGACACTCTCTGAGAACTGACAGGGCGTAAAATCAGCTCTGGAGAGCCAGGCTGACCGATCCCACCTGCAAGGGGATCCAGGAAGGAAGCCAAACCGAGGAATGCTGCCCCAAACCTCCCCAGAAGCAGCAGCAGCCGCGGGCAGAAGCGAATCCCTGGCCACGGGGAGCAGGGCTGGCCCCGGGCCGAGGCACCACGTGAGTGCCACTGGAAGCTCTCCCTGATCCCCTCCCTGGCCCTACGGAACACAGGCTCAGCTCCCTCACGGATTAATTTAAGGCAAAACCCCACAGCCACGAGCACAGCACAGATGGGGGAGTGAGGCGAAGAACTCCACAACAAACACAGCGACAGGATCGAGGTACTCACCGGAGCGCTGGAACGGGGCTGGAAGGAGGCAAGAACAGTTAGAGCCGAGCTCGCAGCGGGTGCTACTCACCGAGGAGGCGCTGCTACAAGACCTGCTCCTGCGGCGGCGGCAGTGCTGCTGCTGCTGCTGCTGCTGCTGCTGTGGGTAGCGCCGGGGCCGCTGCTGGTGCTGCCCCCGGCCCCGGGAGCGCCGCCAGGGCCGCCGGGCTGGGCAGAAATCCTGCCCCAGGGACGGGCTGCGCTCCTCCAGCCGGCACGCATCGCTGTCCCGCCGGCAGCGCCGCTGGTACGGCATCCTCTCATGGCTGTGGCACAGAAACAGCGCCCTTAAAGCCTGGCTGGGAACGCTGGAACAGTCCCGGGCAGCCACAGGGAAAAGCAAGGCACAGCTTCCCCAAGGGTATGCTGGGATTCATATTCTCTGAACCTCAGAGAAAGGAAAAACAATTCGCATCTCATTCGCTGCTCCTGTGTTTGTGCAAAAAGCAGAATACAATATAAAGGTTGTTTACCCGAAGTGATGGTGTTTTATTTCTGTTCCAGATTGCAATGCAAGACGTTTTCCATTCCCATCTGTATGGCAGATTACCTTTGTCAAATCGGCAGCTTGCCTTATCTCTGAGTGACCACATTCACACCTCCCTGGGAGGGGACATTGCTGATAACAGCCATTGAATGTCCCTGCATGGCTGATAAGAACTATAACATCCCATTGGGAGATGTGAGCCCAGAGGGAGGAGCCAAGCATTGCTACCCAGATATAATCCAGAGGTTTTGAGACACCAGCACGGCTTTCTGCACGGGATTCCCCAGAGGAGCAGCAGCTGCCTCTTCTTCCACTGGATCTCCAGAGGAAGAATACATCCTTCTCTACAGATCCCCCTGCTCCAACAGAACCACCCCTGACACTGCAGGAGGGCTGAGCCACAATTCCAATGGCACTGCCGCCAACACCCTGACCCACAGGGTGTCAGGTTGGGCTCTGACTCTGTCAGTGTTGTTCTAATGTACTCCATTGTTTATTTTATCCTTTTATTTCTTTTTCTTTCTCTATTAAATAACTGTTATTTCCTGCTCCCATATCTTTGCCTGAGAGCCCCTTAAATGAAAATTTATAGCAATTCGGAGGGGTTTACATTCTCCATTTCACGGGAGGCTACTGCCTTCCTTAGCAGACTCCTGTCTTTCCAAACAAGGACAATTTCCTTGGCCTGTCAGGGCCAAGTGTGTGTCTGTGTGTGTGTATGTGGAGACTGTCAGCTAACAGCCACGAGATGCTGTGCAAGTGAGGAGCACTTCAGTACCCAGCAGATTCAATTTAGATGTAATGAAACACAGTGTAATATATTATAATAATATAGTATAAAGTAATAATAATAAATAAAAATATAATAAAGTAAAATAATATAGTGTAATAAGGTAATTAATTAGCCTTCTGATAGAATAAAATCCTCCTCATCATTTCTCCCTGCCACGGGGATAATCCTATTCCCACAGCCCCACTGAGGCTGAGTCATTGAATGCCAGTGTCAGGACTCTGGAACCCCAAGGGACACCCCAACAATGCCACCCCATCTCCTGGGCAGCCTGTTCAGTCCATTCTCTGGAGAAAATCAGCTTTTCCTAACGTCCACCCCTGACACAGCTCCCTGCTGTCCCCTGGGTCCTGTCACCATGCAGAAATCCTCCTGCTCCCACTCCCTGTGCCAGGAGCTTCAAATCTTTCTGCACCTCACCCTCTGACCACTGGGGAGGAGTTCTGGAGAGAAAACAGTGAGGCAGGGCCACATTTTAAGGAGCTGGGGGAAAACCACACTCTTGAGAGAGAGATAGGGCTCCAGCTGGGCTGCTTTGCTGTGCACCCCATCCCAAGGCCAGGCTGGACAGGGCTTGGAGCACCCTGGGACAGTGGAAGGTGTCCCTGCCCGTGGCACTGGATGGGCTTTAAGGTCCCTTCCAACACTCCACATCACCTGAGCCACTGTGCCACCACACTCAGGTGTTTGTCACTGCTCCTCCTCCCTTGGGGACGTGTCTCATTAGCTCTTAACCCAGCGTGGAGCAGCAGCAGCAGGGCTCTGCTCTGGTTGTCACCCCGGGGGGACAGCAGGTCCCAGGGCTCCCAGCCCTCGGCGTTCACACACAGAGACAGCAGCTCCACGGATCATCAGCAGGAGCCAGAAGGAAAATCTGTCCCCAACTCCTGCTCCTTGAGCAACAACCTCCCAGGACACAGCGGGCAAACTCTGCACCAGGAGAGCTCAGACCCGGCTCAGCTGTGCAGGCACTGACCCACAGGAGGTTTTGGGACCACTGGGTACACCTCCCTGCTTCCATCCCCAAAACACGAGTGCCTTCCCTAGCAGATCTCACTGGAGGCTTGCTTCACACCCCCTTGAGAAGGGAGCTGCGTTCTAGGTGGAAGATGTTGCAATTTGGAATGAAAGCAGAGCTTTGGCTCCCTGGTGATAACCCTGGGGATAACCCCAGGTCGGTGCTGTCACCCAGCAACAGCTTCAGCCAAGACCTTCAGCCTGGAAATGGGAATTTCTGCTGTTTGCACCTCCCTGCCCTGCCAACAACCAGCTCTGCTGCTGCTGGCAGCTTCGTGGGCACTGTGGGGGCATCCCAGAGTGGGGCAAATTCCAGACTGTGCTGGGGCAGCCGTGGCTCTTGGTTATAGCTGAAATACCCAAACACAACCCACAGCTCTGTCCAGCACCAGCCCAGACACTCCTCGTGTGCTTTGGGGGCACACAGGAAGCAGAAATAATAATAATAAACCTGAAGGACTCAGGTCTCCTCAAAGAGGCTGACACTGAAGGGACAGACCTGTTTTCACCCAACAAAAGCCAGCTTTCATCCAAATCTGCTCCAAATTACCCATCAGATGGAAACAAAAAAGGGGAGAAGCGCGCCAGCTCTATTTCACAATCCACCTCCTCCAAGTAAACAAAAGCCTGGCTGGGGAGAGAAATTAATCTAGAGAGCATTTCAGGAATTCAAAGATGAGCTCAGCTCCTGCCTGGCTGCACCTGCCCAGTCCAACCAGTGCAGCCACAGCAGCCCCAGCGGCTCCGGCCACTGTTCCAGAACCCCCCTCTCATCCGTCCCGCTCCCAGCCCCGAACCGTCCCTGTGGAAAGGCCGGACAAAGAGAGGACCGAAGGTAAAATCCCGAAGCAAAGCAGGAGGGATGGGTTATAGCAGCCGGATCCTCCAGCTGGGATCCTTTCTGAGGCGAGGGAGGAGCGCGGCCGCTTTAAATCTGCGTTTAATCCTGTCAGAGAGAAGCGGGCTGTCAGGAAAGCCTTTAATGCCTGCGCAGCATGGAAACGTGATTCCAGGGCAGGCGGCTGCTCCTCACCACCACAGCCACGGCTCCGGGAGAACTTCGGGAAGGGTGAAGAGCAGGAAAACCACAGACAGACAGACAAGTAAACCCTTTCCTTCCACCCTAGGAGCTTAGGGGTTTCAATCAGCAGCCGGGTTTTTCGGGCAGCGCTCTCACCTCCTGGAGCGCGATCTGCGGGCGAGCTCCCTGCGGGGCGGGTAGCGCAGCCTGCCCTCACACTCCCGGCTCCGCGACCGCCGCCGCTTCCAGCGGTGCCCCGGCTCGCCGTCCTGCTCCGGGGACCGCAGCCTCCTGCAGTGATGCATCTGCGGGACGGGACACGGCGGGCTCAGGCCGCTGGCCCCGGAGCCTCGGCCCGGCCCGGCGGATGTGGGGCCGTTGTTACCCGCTCCGCGCCCGCCGCCCTCGCGTCCCCTCCCTCCGTGTGTGTGTCCCGGTGTGTCCCGGTGTGTGTCCCCGGCCTCACCGCCGCCGCTGCGGCCGCGCTCGGCGAGTGCGGCCCGGCCCGGCCCCTGCGGCCCCGCAGCGCCGCCGCTTCCGCTTCCCGGGCGGGTTAAACCCGCCCCGCCGGGCCCGGCCCGCCTCGGAGCCGCGGCGGGGGCGGCGCCGCGCTGAGGGGAGCGGCGCGGGGTGAACCGGGCTGGGAGAGGGGGTGGCGGTGTGGGTCCGCCTCAGCCTGTGCTTCGTCACCGCCACCATCCTCACCCTCAGCATGGCTTCCTCCCTGTGGTGGGACTGCTCACCATGGTCATCCTCACCAGGGCCATCCTCACCTCAGCACTGCCTCCTCACCATGGTCATCTTCACTGCAGCACGGCTTCCTCCCCATGGTGGGACTCCTCACCATGGCCATCCATCACCACGACCATCCTCACCCTCAGCACGCCTTCCTCCCCCATGCTCTGACCCACTGTAGTGGTCAGGGCCATCCTCGCCGTGGTCTTCCTCCCCATGGCCTTCCTCACCAGGGTCTTCCTCCTCACAGTCTGCCTCACCATGACCTTCCTCACCACGGTCTCTCTTCACCATGGCCAGCCTCTCCCTCAGCATGGTCTTCTTCCCTTCTTCATCCGCCTCACTGTGGTCTTCCTCATCACAGCTTATCTCACTGCAGGCCTTCCTCACCACAGGGACTTCCTCACTGTGGTCATCCTCACCGTGATGACCCCCACAGTGACAACCTTCCCCACAACCTTCCTCCCTGTGATGACCCTCCCATGGTCTTTGCTGTGGTGACCCATGGCAGGAGAGAGATCTCCACACACACATGATCATTCCCAACCCATTTATTTATTTGTTTGTTTGTTTGTTTATCAAGCTCTAATTAGGGCCAGCAATCAATTAAAATGCCAATGGACACCTTTATCACCGGGTGGCATTGTCATGACTCCACTCAGGAGGGGTGGAAAGGGCAGGAGATGAGGTGGAGCCAGCGTGGAAGGGACAGGAGATGCCACCACCGTGGTGGCCACAGGGGTCCCAGCCAGGTCCTTGTCCCTCCTGGCTGCTCCACAGCCCAGGTTCCAGGTGCAGACAGTGGATGGAGCAGACAAAGCTCCTCGTCTCCCCCGAGGCTGGGGCCACCTCGGATGGGCTCAGTCCCCTCCGGAGCCCTTTGAGATGGGCTTGTGCCAACCTCCAGTGATCTCCAGCCCTGCAGATGGCACCTGGACTTCCCCCAATGGCATGAGGGTGCCACCTGCCCTGTGCCCATCTCGGGGCCCCCTTGTCTCACTGTGAGTCCCGGGCCAGGCTCAGGGTCCGGGCTGGATGCGGTGCCAGCGCTCTGACTCCAGCGGTGCCCGGCTGCACATGTCCCTCCAGTGTGGCACCCCTGGCCCCAGCTGGACACGGCCCAGCACCGAGCCACGGCCGTGGAGCCGAGCCTGGGATGGCACAGGGCAGGGGACACGGCTGGTGGCCTTCCCCTCTGCCCACAGGAGCCGTCCCAGCCCACACAGCTCCCGAGGGCAGCGGGGTGATCCAGGTCACCTCCTCAGCCCAGTCACCTCACCTGCATGACAACAAACTCCAAGGCCAGCTGCTGCTGCTGGATGTCCCCGGTGGGGAGGGTGAAGAGGAAGGGCGCGTTCCACACGGGGCTGTAGCCGCTGACAGACTTGGTCTCCTTGGTGTCGGTGATGTGGCCCTCATGGTGCAGGTGGACGGTGACATAGTGGCCTGGAAATGGGGACAGAGCCCTGGAGAGAGGGGCACACGCCAGGGAGGGAGGCTGGCAGCTCCCAGGTGGTGCTTGGGGGCTGCAGGACCCTCGTGGAACTCTGTGGAGCTGTGGGGAAACCACAGAGCTCCTGAGGTTTCACCTGTCTCTCCCTTCTGGAGAGCAGGGACCTCCAAAGCCCTCGGCTCACATCCCAGAGAGCAGGGAGAGCCAGAGGCGACAACAACCAACAGCACAGAAAGCCACATGCTAATTTTACTGTAAATAAATATATTTCAAGCACTTTGGGGCCATATTGGAGATACCTAGATTTGTATTACACTCCCTGTTCTCATTTTCAGCCAGCGATGGAATCCCAGAGTGGTTTGGGGTGGAAGGAACCCCAAAGATCATCTCATTCCAACCCTCCCTGTGCTTGGGAGAGAGAAGTATGAAAGGGAATGAGAGAATCTGCCAAGCCAAAGAAGGGGAAGCCATTCCTGGTGTCCCCCTGTGCCCGTGCCCTACCTGGGGTGCCCGGCATGCGGGAGAGCCGGCCCAGGGCCTGGGCCTTGCGCAGCAGCACCTTGATGCGCCCGGCCGTGGGCTGCAGCTGCAGCTGCAGCAGGAGCTGCCCCAGGGGCCTGGGGGGCGAGGAGAGCACGCTGCAGCTCAGGCTGGGGGCATGGCAGTGCTGGAAGGGGAGAGAGAGCAGGGCACGCTGTGAAACCCCCTCTGAACTCAGCCAGCCCTTCAGCCTCCAGCCTCACACAGCCCTTCCAGCTCCAATCTCACCCAGCCCTCCAGCCTCCAACTTCATCATGTCCTTCCATCTCCGACCTCACCCAGCCCCTCCAGCTCCGACCTTGTCATGTCCTTCCCACTCTGACCTCACCCAGCCCTTCAACCTCCAACCTCATCCAGTCCTTCCACCTTTGACCTCATTGTGTTCTTCCACCTCCACTCTCATCCAGTCCTTCCAGCTCCAACATCATCCAGCTCTGACCTCATCATACCCTTCCAGTTCCTATTTTGTCATGTCCTTTCAACTCCAGCCTTCTCCAGCCCTTCCAGCTCCAAGCTCATCCAGCCCTTCCAGCTCCAACCTCAACCACTCCTTTCACCTCCGACCTCATCCAGCTCTTCCACTTCTGACCTCATCCCACCCTTCCAGCTTCAACCTCATTGTATCCTTCCGGTTCCAACCTCACCCAGTCCTTCCAGCTCCGACCTTGTCGCCTCCTTTCACGTCTAAATCCTTCCACCTCCATCCTCCTCCAGCCCCTCCAGCTCCAGCCCTTCCATCCCGGTGATTCTCCTCCCCAGCAGGGTCGGGGCAGCTGGGTGGGTTCAATGCCCACCAGCACTGCAGGGCTGCTGCCAGCTCTGTTTGCCCCTCCAGCCCAGCACCTCTGAGGATGAGGCGCAAAGCCCCCGGTGAGGAAGGCACTGCCCGGGGTTTGCACTGCCATGGACACTCCCCGGGGCTCCCGGTGCTGCCTGGAGGAGGCTTTGCCTCTGCCCCTGCAGTTCCAGGGCTCTGAGATCGCGCAAAACTCATCCCGACCACCGAAACCGCTGCCGTGCTGACCTTGCTGAGCTTGGTTTTGGTGCTCGCCAGCTCCCACGAGTAGCTGGAGGGGGCGCGGGGGTCCCAGGCGGCCTCGGCGCAGGGGAACAGGACCTCGCCCACGAAGGACTCCTGGAGGCTCCGTGCCCCGGCGTAGACGGCAAAGCGCAGGGTGCAGCCGCGCAGCTCCTGCGGGCCGTACGGGCCGAAGCGGCACGGCCGCGGCTCCCGGCGGAGGCTCCTGCGGCGCTCGGACCCGCGGCGGGCCGGTGACACCAGGGACATCTTAACGCGGGAGCCCCGCTGGCCCCGGGGCAGCTGCGACACGCCGAGGACGGTGACGGTGAGGGTGGCCTCGGGCACGGAGTAGCGCAGCTCGCAGTAGAGCCGGGGGCGCTGCCCGGAGCGCGGCGGCGCGGCGGGGACCAGCGGGCTCCGCTCGCCGCAGAGGGGTTTGGTGCCGGCCACGGTGCAGCGGCGCTGCCACAGCCCCGCCAGCTGCGGGAGAAGCGGGAGGCTGGGCAGGGACGCTGCGCCGTGGGGAGAGCCCCCTCGGGATGCTGGCGGTGCCGGGGAAATCTCCTGGGCCCGGGCGCCCCGCTCCGAGCCCCGCTGCTGGATGGGCACCGGCACCGTGGCCGCGGGCAGAGCCGCCCCCAGCTCCACTCGCTGCCGGCCCAGGGCGCGGCCCGGGCGCCGGCGGTGCCACCAGCACATGGCACAGCCCAGGAGGACGCCGAGGAAGAGGAGGGACAGCCCGGCGCTGAGGGAGAGCTGCAGGTGCGCTGGGGAGAGAGAGAGAGAGAGCGGGACCGAGCCCGTGCAGCTTTCCCCGGCTGCTGTGGCAGCTGAGGCCAGCCCGGTGCCCCCTGCCCGGTGCCCCCTCCTCGGGGCTTCCTCCGCGCTCTCTGATAGCCAGGAACATCCCGAAGGCAGCAGGTGGGACAGGAGCCGCGCTCGGGCAGCCTGACACGGGCCGGGGTGGGACAAAGGCGGCCCCAGCCCGGCCGTGATAAGGGCCGTGATAAGGGCCCTGGAAGCGGGCGGTTATCAGCGCCGTGCCAGGCTGAGCCAGCTCGGGCCCTGCTGGGGGCTCACAGGGGGCACCTGCCAGGGGGATTTGGGGTGTCCGGGCTGGATTCAAAGCGGCAGCGGCCCCTGAGGGCTGAGACAAGCCCAATCCCAAAGAGGGGAATCTCCCCCCCGAGAGGTGATAAGCTGGATTTTGTCCCTCCCCGCAGGGATGCCCGCGGGGTTTTGGGCTCCCTGGAAGGAGGGCATCCCTGTACACGTGGGCATTTAGGGAGCAGGGAAGCAACTCCTGCACACGAGGGCTGAAACTCCGTTGGAATTTAGTTCCTGAGTTTCGGAGGTGGCATCTGTGCTGGCGGAAAACCTCCCTGTGCCCAGAGCTGGCTTCGCTTCCAGCACTGGAGGGAGGGATTAAGGAGAACAGGGCCGGGGTGAAGCTGTGCCAGAGCCTGAGCGGGTCCATGAGGGGATGGGGATGTTGGAAAGAGAAAAGCGGGCATTGTCTCACCCCGCCCTGCCCAGGTGCGTTAATCCGCGCTGGGCTCCCCGCAGCCCTTTGTTGTTTGTTCGGAGCCGGGCGCTGGCCGGGATGAGCTGAATGGCGGCATTTAGGGAGGTATGGAGGGGACGGGACTGCCTGGAATTTCCCTCCCGGGATTATATTCCATCCCAAAAAACACCTGCCGAGCCCGCGGCCGTGCAGCCCCAGGACGGAGCGTTGGGAGAGTGGGAGCGTGTCCAGCACGGACACACGGACACCGGCAGGGCTTGGTGCCGATGTGCACCGCACCTTTGGGATGCGGGGTGTCGCAGGCATCTTTTTGTGAAAAATGCTTTCCTTAGGATTTTTCCTCCTGAGAGGCCTCAGGAACAAAATGTAAACAATGGTTATCTGCTGCTGTGGGATGCAACAGGTGCATCTGTGATTGGTTGTTTTTAATTAATGGCCAATCACAGCACGGCTGGCTCGCACACAGAGCCCGAGCCACAAACCTTTGTTTTCATTCATTCCTTTCTATTCTTAGCTAGCCTTCTGATGAAACCTTCTCTTCTATTCTTTTAGTATAGTTTTAATATAATATATATCATAAAAGAATAAATCAAGCCTTCTGAAACATAGAGTCAGAACCCCGTCTCTTCCCTCATCCTGAGACCCCTGCGAACACCGTCACATGCGGGGCTCCAGGATCCCCGGCAGGGCCTGCGGGGCTTGGGGTGGGCACCACGGGGTCGCTTTTCGGCTGAGCCCGGCTTAGCTGAGCTGAGCTGAGCTGAGGGGCCGGGGGAGATCCAAACCCCGGGGGATCCCGCCTTACCTGCTCCGGGCATCGCCGCGCTGCCGAGGGGAGAAGCCGGGGCTGGGAGAGCCGGAGGCAGGAGAGGATGGGAGGGGATTGGGGCCCGGGGCTGGGATGGGCTGGGATGGGAGCCCAGCCCGGGGAGCTCACCTGCAGCCGGGTGATGAGGGAAGGGCAGCGGTTCTGGTTCCACGGGTGAGGATGAGGAAGGTCGAGGGCTCCGTGCCCTCCCCGGCAGCCGGCCAAGGTAAATGAGGCACGGGCAAGGCTGGCACGGGAGGGATTGGAAGGGCTCCATGAGTGGAAAAGCAGCGGCGGTGCTGTGCAAACAGCGGGGAGGGCTTTGAGGAGCTTCGCGTGGGGAGCAGGCGGTGACAGAGAAGGGATTTGGGAGATGGGCAAGGGACAGGTGGGGATGCCAAGGGACAGAGAAACGGCAAACGCTTCTCACAGCGCCTTGGGAGACCTTTCAAGGATGTGAGAAGCTGTGAAGTGCAAACAATCTGCAGGTGGCGTTTTCTGCTTCGTCTTTCTGTTCTTCTCAAGGACGGTGTGTGAGGAAGGTGTTTTTGTTAACCAGCCGATCAAAGAGAATGTATCGTATCACTCTATAAAAACCACGCTGTTTTCTTGAATAAAACCTTCTTTTGCTCCTTCTACAAGCCTGCCTGTGTCAGGACAGGGCGAGGACAGCTCCGGCGACACCGGGGACAGGAGATCCCGGGCGGCTCCTGTCAGAATCCAGCCCGGGCCAGCTCCAAACTGGGAGCCCAGGGCCCCTGCAAGGACACAGTTCTCTGGGAATAGCTGGGAATTCTTCACCCTCAGAGCTCCTGCAAGGACACAGCCCAGCCTGTGGGAATAACTGGGAATTCTTTACCTTCAGAGCCCCTGCAAGAACACAGCCCAGTTCTCTGGGAATAACTGGGAATTTTTCACCCTCACAGCCCCATTCTCCGAGAATATCTGGAAATTCTTTACCCTCACAGCCCAGTTCTCTGGGAATAACTGGGAATTTTTCACCTTCAGGGCCTTCAGGACATAGCCAAGCCTTTGGGAATAACTGGGAATTCTTTACCCTCAGCACACAGCCCAGCCTCTGGGAATAGCTGGAAATTCTTTATCCTTAGTGCCATCAGGACACAGCCCAGCCTCTGGGAATATCTGGGAATTTTTTACCCTCAGGACACAGCCCAACTTCTGAGAATAGCTGGGAATTCTTTACCCGCAGGGGCTCTACAAGGACACAGCCCAGTACTCTGGGAATATCTGGGAATTTTTTACCTTCAGGGCCCTCAGGACATAGCCAAGCCTTTGGGAATAACTGGGAATTCTTTACCCGCAGCACACAGCCCAGCCTCTGGGAATAACTGGAAATTCTTTATCCTCACAGCACAGCCTCTGGGAATATCTGGAAATTCTTTACCCTCACAGCCCAGCCGCTAGGAATATCTGGGAATTCTTTAACCTCAGGACACAGCCCAGCCTCTAGGAATAACTGGGAATTCTTCACCCTTAGGACACAGCCCAGCCTCTAGGAATAACTGGGAATTCTTCACCCTCAGGACACAGTCCACTTCTCTGGGGATATCTGGGAATTCTTTACCCTTAGGACACAGCCCAGTTCTCTGGGAATATCTGGGAATTCTTTATCCTTAGGACACAGCCCAGTTCTCTGGGAATATCTGGGAATTCTTTACCCTCAGGGAGCAGCCAGGGGCACAAAGCAGGCGTGGGGGTCACGGTGTGAAGAGGTAGAAGTTTATTGGAATATAAACATTCAGATAACCTGTAAGATAGAAAAAACCCAACAACAACATATACAGACACTTGTTGGAAGGAGACGTTGAGGTATTTATCCACCGCCTAGGCTATCACATTTTGTTTTTATTTACTTATTTTATTATTTTTTTTCTTCTCTTTTAAATAGGTAAGAAAACTAGTTATAGCAAGGCTGCTGCAGCTGTTTGGAGAGAACATGTGGCAGGGAGCAGGCACAGCAGCCTCCCCTGAGCCCGCCCACCCTGCTGCCTTCCCCGCAGCCCCGGGGCAGGCTCGGCTGGCTCTGCCCCACCGAGGGACGAGCTGGGGGCTGCCCGGCTGCTGTGAGGAGCTGGGGGAGGATGGAGCACCGCCCATCCATCGGGAACGTCCTGCCGGCAGCATCAAACCCTGAGTACGACACGGGGCCCCCTGCTCGGCCTCCCCCCGCCCTGCTGCTGCTGCTGCTGCTGGTTCCAGCACTCCCTGCACCCAAAGCCTGGCAGCTCAGCAGGAGACCCGCAGCTCAGGCTGCCAGGGCCAAAGCCAGGCTGAGGGAAAGGGTTAACTCTTCACAGTCTGGATGGTCCTTGTCACCCCCGGGCTGGGAAAAGGACCCGTTTATTGTTGCAGCTTATTTTAACTGAGGTATCTGTTACGCTTCCCGACCTGATTCTTTCCCTGAATTGGATACAAAACAATCTGTTAGTCCCTGGCTAGTTCCAGTCTAGGTTGAGTAAAGCTTATAAACATTAATACTCTAGTAGTGTCCAAGCAAGTTCAGTGATTCGAGTGCCTTTCTGTGCAAGAAAACACAACGTTAGCAAGTGAGACAAAGCAGCCCCACCCCGGAGCAGCCTCTGCTCCCCAGGGGCCAGGGAGCAGAGCAGAGGGAAAAGCAGAAAGTGCCCCAGTCCCACTCAGAGGAAACAGCCCAACCCCACCCAAGAATAAAATAAAACCACCAAAAGAAAACCCAAAAAAAAAAGGGGGGGAGAAAATAATCATCTGAGTCCCAGAGGCTGGAAAATCCTCTGGGAGTCTGTGAGGATGAAAGGAGCCTGCGGGTCAGGCCGGCTTCCCCTGCTCCCTCTGAGAGCAGCTGGGGACACCTGGAGCAGCATCCCTCCATCCCTCCAGGGCACCACATCCCCATCTCCCGATCCCAGAGAGCCCCGGGGGCAGGACAGCCCTGGCACAGCGCAGGAAGCAGCAGGAGAGGCTGGGACAAGCACAGATCCAAGGGGCAGTGTCACCCCGTCCTGCTGTGCTGTCCTGGGATGGGCTCCTGGAGGGTGGGGAAGCCACTGCTGCTCTGCTCAGCCTCGTCTGAACTCCCTGTCTTTGGTGATCCATTAAAAGCCAACAGAAATAAAAGCAAACACAAATTCAGCAAACCCACCTATGAAACCCCCCCCCAAAGCGATAGGATATGCCAACACTTCCTGAAGAGGTTAAAAACAACCCAACCCAACACAAACAAAAGCAACCCAACAAAGTACATAGCTGAGGTATTTCATCTGCTCAAAAAACCTGACTCGGGCCTGCAGCACGGGGAGGAGGTCACCAGGGCAGGGGGGATGGCAGGGATGGCACCAGGGCATGGGGACAGGGGGACAGCACCAGGCCACCTGAGCAGCTCATTCACAGGGAGCTCTGCTGCCAGCTCCCAGGGCCAGGCAGGGCTGGATTCCCTGGGCTCTGCCCCTCCCTGCACCATGGCAGGGGGTTTGCTCAGAACCCCAGATCCCCACAGCAACCACCCCACCTGCAGCCTGTGCTCCTGCAGAGCTCCCAGAGCTGCTCCAGGGAGCCTGCACCAACCTGAGGGACCCTGCTATGGGGACAGAGGGGGGACGTGGAACCCCAGCACGCCCTGGCCCTGTGTCACTCCTCAGGGACACTCAGGACTCGAGGGGTGAGGTGGCAGCAGCCAGAACTGAGCAGCTGATGGTGCCAGAACCATGGAGAGGAGCAGCAGGGAGGCTCAGGAGCCTCCCCTGAGGACATGGGGACACAGCAGGAAGGGACATGAGCAGATTGCCATGGGAGGACAGGGCCAGGCACCCCCTGGCTCTCAGGATTGTCAAAACACGGAGTTGTGGGTGGGAAGAGCCCCGGTGGCCCCTGGTTCCAGCAGAACCAGAGTTCCAGAACCAGGGCTCCAAGCAGAACCAGGCTTCCAGAACCAGGATTCCCAGCAGAACCAGGGTTCCAGGAGAACCAGGATTCCAGAACCAGGGTTCCCACCAGAACCAGGATTCCAGGAGAACCAGGACTCCAGAACCAGGGCTCCAGCAGAACCTGGGCTCCAGCAGAACCAGGGCTCTCCACCCCAGTCCTGGCCCTTTCCCTGCCCTGGTGACGTCCTGGCCAGGAGCTGTGGCCCCAGAGCCATCCCTGATTGAGAAACGCCAGGTGTGCCCCCCTCCATGGGAACAGCACACACCCTGCGAGGAGGAGGAGGAACCAAAGAGCAAAAGGGAGGAAGGAAAGGGGAGGGGGGAACAAAGCCAAAACAAGGCCGGACAAAGAGACGATGAAGGAAAACTCGCTGGCATGGAAAGGTTTCACCACCACCACCACCATCATCATCATCCTCCAGGTGCTGTGCAGCCACGAGAGCAGGTTCCTTGAGGTGAGGTATGTGTGCACTCCTGGGCAGTGCCCGTCACAGGGACCAGCTGGTGGAGGGCTCTGCGCCGGGCGTGCCCCGCGATGAGGTAGGGCTGGGGGAGCAGTGGGAGCTGCTGGAGCTGCTGCTGGAGCTGCTGCTGCACGAGCTCTGCGTGCCCGAGCCGGCCAGGAGCTGCACCATGGGCTTCTGGGCAAACAGCACCCCTGTGGGCACACACAGGGTTAGAGTGGGCAAAGGGGAGGCTTTCCCAGTGCCAGAATCCCATCCCATCCCATCCCATCCCATCCCATCCCATCCCATCCCATCCCATCCCATCCCATCCCATCCCATCCCATCCCATCGAGGGTCAGGCTTTCCCAGCCCCAGGATCCCATCCCAGCAGAGATAGGGGTTAGGCTGGCAAAGAGGAGGCTTTTCCAGTGCCAGGATCCCATTCCATTCCATTCCATTCCATTCCATTCCATTCCATTCCATTCCATTCCATTCCATTCCATTCCATTCCATTCCATTCCATTCCATTCCATTCCATCCCATCGAAGGTCAGGCTTTCCCAGCCCCTGGATTAGATCCCATCCCAGCACAGACAGGGTTAGGCTGGGCAAAGGGGAGGCTTTCCCAGCCCCAGGATCCCATCCCAGCTCAGGGTGGCTGGTCTGGCTCCTGTGCTCAGCTAGAGCCTGCACAGGGATGCTGACCCTAAAGAAAACAGATCCCAAATGGGTTCTGCATCTGGGGAGAAGCAGCTGCCATTTGGGTTAGGGTGAGGCAGAGCCAGGATTCCCACCTAGGATTTGCCCAAGGATGCACAGGCATGGCCTGCAGAAGGGAACTGCTCCAGGGGACAATTCCCGCTGGGAAAGCCAAGCAAAGCCCCAGCTCAGGAGAACAGGGACAATTCTCCTTCCTATGAACGCCTCCACGGGGATTTCAAACCCCTTCCCTCAGATTTTAAAGCACTAACACCAAGGGAAGAGAGCTGCTCCTGCCCAGTCTAGGGAACAAGAATCGCTTCCCGCTGCCATTCGGCAGGGACCACCCCCATCCCACCTGTTCCCGCCCCACAGGAGGGCTGTCCCATCCCAGGAGGGCTGTCCCTGGGCTGTCCCATCCCAGGAGGGCTGTCCCTGGGCTGTCCCATCCCAGGAGGGCTGTCCCTGTGCTGTCCCATCCCAGGAGGGCTGTCCCTGGGCTGTCCCAATCCCACGAGGGCTGTCCCTGTGCTGTCCCACTCCCGGGAGGGCTGTCCCTGTGCTGTCCCATCCCAGGAGGGCTGTCCCTTTCCCAGCAGGGCTGTCCCCGTGCTGTCCCACTCCCAGGAGGGCTGTCCCCGTGCTGTCCCAACCCAGGAGGGCTGTCCCTTTCCCAGCAGGGCTCTCACCGGCGTAGGTGGTGCCGTTGATCTCCACGGACATGTTGATGCTGCCGATGCCGTTCGGGGACACGTTCAGCGCCGCCGCCGCCGCCGAGTCTGCCTTGTCTTGTCCCAGGGAGGGAGGCACAGTCAGAGGGCACCGATCCCACTCCCTGCACCCCCGAGGTGAGCACAGCCCCGCTTTGTCCCCTCTTTGGGCCCACAGAATGCCCCCATTCCCGGCAGTGGGGCTTGGAGCACCCTGGGATGTGGCAGTGTCCCTGTCCTCGGCTTTGAGGTCCCTTCCAACTCAAACCATTCCAGGACAAGGCTGCAGAGGTGCTGGAAGGCTTTGGTGAGGCTGGGAGCCTGCTGGCATTGGGAAATGTCTCCCCGAGGCCATTTCTGCCACAAGGAAGGGCTGGGAGCACAGAGATAAACTCAGATTTAACTCCCAGCTGGATTTTGCTGTGCTCGGACTGCAGCGGCTCCAGCGGCCACTGGGGGGAGGGAAAAGCCAGGGAAACTCCATGAAAATCAGGATTTTCCACAGCCTGGGCAGGGATGGGCAGCTGAACATGGAACTCTTCCAGCCCCACAAAGGTGAGCCTGGATTTTGGGACTGTCCCTCCAAGGAGGGCAGCAAGGCAAAAAAAAACCCTCTAAAAACTCCACATTGAACCTAAATGTTGTTACCAAGCCATGCTGAGCTTATCAAAACCACCTCTCAGAGCATCTCCATCTGTTTTTTATGGTACAGTGGGGAAAAGAAGGGCAGAGAAGACAAGAGAGCCCCTACAAAGGTGGGAATCCCATCCCTGAATCCTCAGCCTGTTCCTGTTTGTAGGGACTGCAATGGTTCCCAGCATTTGGATTTAGTTCAGGGTGAAAGCAGAAGTGAGGTGAGGGAATAATGAAGGCTCCTGGATAAAATTTGTATTCCCTATCAGTGGCTCTTGTGGTTTTGATGTGGAATTTGGTTGGATGCAGAGCTGCCAGGAACTGGGAGCACTCACATCACAGAAGTCATTGCTAAGATTCAGGATGAACTGTTTAAATCCAGGCTGGGGAAGAAGCCCAGAAACAATCACATTTTTTAAAAGTAATACAATCTAAAAAAGAAACAAGTTCTAAAAAAAGGACTGCTGCTTGGGAGGAACCTGCTTGACCATTCCCACCCATATTTGTGGCCAGGCATCTCAAACCAGCACTGCTGGAGCAAGAACAGCTCTTCCTTGCTTCCAAGCTGGGCCAAACTTGACCAGCTTGGAGTTTTGGGAAGGTCACAGAATTCACAGAGTGACCAGGTTGGAAGAGACCTTCAAGGTCATCAATCCAACCCAGCCCCAACACCTCACCTAAACCCTGGCACCCGGTGCCACATCCAGGCTTTGTTACACTCAGGGATGGGGACTCCACCACCTCCCTGGGCAGCCATTCCAGAACTTCATCACCCTTTCTGTAAAAAACTTTTTCCTGATATGCAACCTAAATTGCCCTTGGTGCAGCTTGAGACTGTGTGCTCTGGTTGTGTCAGTGCTGCCTGGAGAGAGAGCCGAGCCCCAGCTGAGCACAGGCACCTTTCAGGGAGTTTAGGGAGTGATAAGGTCACCCCTGAGTCTCTTTTTCTCCTGAATCTGGGCTGGATTTGGATGAGCACAAGAAAAAGCCCAGCAGGAAAACCCAACAAAATCTTGCACCTGAACACCTCCACGCCAACAACGCTGGAATGGAGGTGACCCAGAGGTCACTCAGAGCTGACCCAGCCGTGTGTGTGTGACATTCCAGGCTGGGACCTTTCCCTCCCTGCAGCTTACTGAGGAGCTCAGCCTCACCTTTCCCGTTGATTTTGATCTTCATGGGGAGCTGCCGGGCCATGCTGAACAGGTTGCGCTGCAGGGCCTGCTGCACCAGCCGCTGCTCCTCCTCCGTCATGCGCGGCACCTTCTTCTCCGGGGGCTCTCCCGCCTCCAGCCTCTCCCTCAGCTGCTCCAGCGTGGCCGTCCTGGCTGCCACCGAGGCCTGCTGGCCACCCAGTGTCACCGGCACGGCCACGCGGCTCGGCATGGACACCGTCAGCGGCACGCCGTCACCTGGGCCACGAGGGGACACTCAGCCAGGGGACACTGCCAGCACCACAGTCCCACGTGGTCAGGAGGGGTCACTCAGCCAGGGGACACTGCCAGCACCCTGCTCCCACATTGCCAGGCCACACTGCCAGGAGGGGTCACTCGGCCAGGGGACACTGCCAGCACCACAGTCCCACATGGTCAGGAGGGGTCACTCAGTCAGGGGACATTGCCAACACCACATTCCCAGGCCATGCAGTTTATCATGGACACGGTCAGGAGGGGTCACTCAGCCAGGGGACACCGCCAGAAGGGGTCACTCAGCCAGGGGACACTGCCAACACCCCGATCCCACATTCCCAGGCCACACGGTCAGGAGGGGTCACTCAGCCAGGGGACATTGGCAGGACCACAGTTCCACATTCCCAGGCCATGCAATGTGGCATGGACACGGTCAGGAGAGGTCACTCAATCAGGGGACACTGCCAGTGCCACAGTCCCACATTCCCAGGCCACACGGTCAGGAGGGGTCACTCAGTCAGGGGACACTGCCAGGAGGGGTCACTCAGCCAGGGGACATTGCCAACATCACATTCCCACATTGCCAGGCCACGCAGTTTGGCATGGACATGGTCAGGAGGGGTCATTCAGCCAGGGAACACTACCCACACCACAGTCCCACATTCCCAGGCCACGTGGCTCGGCACGGGCACTGTCAGGAGAGGTCACTCAGCCAGGGGACATTGCCAGGAGGTGTCACTCAGCCAGAGCACACTGCCCACACCACAGTCCCACACTCCCAGCGCCGCCATGGCCCTGCTGACCTTTCCTGAGGGCCGGTGAGACGCGGGGGTTGCCGGTGGCGCTGCCTGGCGCCACGCCGATGATGGGGAAGCGGATTTTGGGGGGGGACAGCAGGGAAGGAGGCCCCGGCGGGGATGGGGAGTAGCTGAACAGCGAGGAGCTGTAGCTGGGCCGCCGGCCCTCGCGCCGGTTGCCGTCGATGGCGGCCTGGAGCTCGGCCGGGGAGCTCAGGGACTTCTTCTCGCACTCGTAGGCATAGAGGTACTTCATGTACCTGGAGAGGGACACACAGACAGGGATAATTCAGGTGGCACAGGGACAGGAGACTCATCCCGAGGTGCTCAGAGGGTTTGGGGTGTTTGGAAGCATGGCTTGGTATGGATGCGGTCAGTGTTTGGAGGAAAATGTGCCATTGGACATTCCTGATCCCATGAGGGTGGGGGAATTTCTTCACAACTGGAATATCCTCAAAGGATCATCCAGAATTCCCTCACAATTGAAATATCAGTGATAAATCAACCAGAATTCCCTCACAATTGAGTTATTAGCAATAAATCACCCAGAATTCCCTCAAAACTGAAATATCATCTATAAACCACCTGTAATCCCCTCACAACTGAACTACTCTCTATAAATCATCCATAATCCTCTCACAACTGAAATATTATTTATAAATCACCCAGAATTGCCTCACAACTGAAATATCATCTATAAATAATCCAGAATTCTATCACAACTGAAATATTATTTATAAATCACCCAGAATTCCCTCACGACAGAAATATTGAATATAAATCACCCAGAATTCCCTCACAACTGAATTATTATTTATAAATCACCCAGAATTCCCTCACGACAGAAATACTGAATATAAATCACCCAGAATTCCCTTACAACTGAAATATCCTCTGCAGTTCATCCAGAATTCCTTCACAACTGAAATATCCTCTATCAATCATCCAGAATTCCCTCACAACTGAAATATCTTCTGCAGTTCATCCAGAATTCCCTCACAACTGAAATATTATTTATAAATCACCCAGAATTCCCTCACAACTGAAATGTCCTCTATAAATGATCCAGAATTCCCTCACAACTGAAATATTATTTATAAATCACCCAGAATTGCCTCACAACTGAAATATCATTTATAAATGATCCAGAATTGCCTCACAACTGAATTATTATTTATAAATCACCCAGAATTCCCTCACAACTGAAATGTCCTCTATAAATGATCCAGAATTCCCCCACAACTGAAATATTTATAAATCACCCAGAATTGCCTCACAACTGAAATATCATCTATATATGATCCAGAATTGCCTCACAACTGAAATGTTATTTGTAAATCACCCAGAATTCCCTCACGACAGAAATATTGAATATAAATCATCCAGAATTCCCTCACAACTGAAAAAAAGAGGCAAAAAGGCCAGGGCTGGAGGGAGGTGAGAGTGAGAATTCCCTTCAGGAGCTCATTAGGCTGAGGCACCATTTCTGCCTTTTACAGGCTTTACATTGGCCAGTCTATTCTAAATATTTACTACTACTACTACTACTAATAATTATATTATAATACATATGATATATAAAAGACGTTGTATATTATATTATTAGTAACAATAATATTTACTACTAATAATTTCCTATTAAGAATTACTAATAATAGGTATTTAGTAAAAGATATATCTAACAATAATAAAAAACTATCAACACAAACACCTAATAATAATCATCTAACAACAGCTAAATACCCAATAATAGCAAATATCCAACAGCAAATGTCCAATACCAGATAAATATCCAATAATCTTAATTGGATTATTCCAATTGGATTATTCCAATAATATCCAATTATTGATATCATATATCAATATATACATTAAAAATTATAGTGATTATATATTTTAAAATATAAATGTAATGATATACCAATAATATATAATTTGTATATTATAAATTTATAATATACATTAATGGTATATTTATATAAATATAAATGTTTAAATTCATAAAATATTTATATCCTTTATACAATAAATATAATATTAATAAATATATACATATTTATACATTTAAATATATACATATTTATATCTATATAAGTATACTATGTATTTCTTATATATTTATATAAGAAATATATTTAAATATATGTTTATAAAGTGTTTATATATTTTATATAAAAATATATGTAATAAATACATAAATAGTTATCTATTTAAATATAGGCATATTTATAGAAATAGACAGCATATATTTATTATATATTTACATAATAAATGTGAATATATAATTTTATATTTATAAAATATGTATATTATATAAAATATTCTATATTTAAACAAATATTTATATAACTATATAGTATTTATTATTATATTTATATAATAAAATATATTAAATTTATATTTATAAAATGCTTATATATTTTATAAAAATATGATATTTATAAATAGAAAATATTTTATGTTTAAATAGACACATATTTATATTTATATAAATATGAGTATTTTCTATTTCTCCTTCTAAACTCACTGTGTGCGCAGGGTGAAGGCGGCGCTGGTGATGGAGGTGGGCAGGTTAAGGCCTTTGGTGATTTCCCTCCAGATCTTCTTGTTGATGATCTCCACCAGCCCACCCTTCTCTGTCACCAGCTTGTAGAGCATGTAGAGATCCAGGATCTGCTTGGCCATGATGGGGATCCTGTTGATGGGAGTTCCTGGAAAAAGGAACATGGACAGGATGAGGGCACTACCTTGGGGGGATCCAGCTCTCTGTGCCCTCACAGGAGCAGATCTGGGATCTGCTTGGCCATGGTGAGGACCCTGTTGATGGGAGTTCCTGGAAAAAGGAACATGGACAGGATGAGGGCACCACCTCAGGGGGATCCAGCTCTCTCTGCCCTCACAGGAGCAGATCCAGGATCTGTTTGGCCATGATGGGAGTTCCTGGAAAAAGGAACATGGAGAGGATGAGGGCACCACCTTGGGGGAATCCAGCTCTCTCTGCCCTAACAGGAAATTCAGGGAATTTGCAGCCTGGCTCGAGGTCTTTCCATGGAAAACCCTTTCCTGTGGGTAAAGGGAATTAGCAGAGCAATAAAAACCTGCAGCTCCTGGAATAGAAAGAGGGGAAGTTGGGACTATTGAATGGGTTTTATGAGCTCAGGGTTCAAATCCTTGGATAAAAATGCTCCCTCATTCCTCAGGATGTGCTGTTTGCCTGGGAACAGCAGGAGCAAGGGAATCAGCACTGGAGAACATCTCTCCCCCACAGAATTCCATCCTCCCTCACATGTTCAACATTTGGAACAACCTGGAGATGTCACTGTCATATTTTTGAAAAATTCCTCTGCCAGCATTTCTTCTCCTGGGGAGCTGAGAAGCCTCAGAGAAGAATGAAAACAATAATTATCTGATTGCTTCTCCCTGTTTTGCTGCTTTGGAATGTGGTCTGGAGATTGTTTATCCAACAAATGGTTGCTTGATTTAGTTTTACATGAATTGTTTTGACTTAATGACCAATCACAACCAGCTGTGTCAGACTCTGAGGAGTCAGTCACGAGTTTTTGTCATCATTCTTTGTAACCTTCTGTGAATTTTTATCATCATTCTTTGTAACCTTCTGTGGGTATCCTTTCTCTTTCTTAAGTATAGTTTTAGTATAGCATTCTTTAATATAATATAATAAAATAAAATAATAAATCAGCCTTCTGAGAACACGGAGCGAGACTCATCTTTTCACCTCATCCTGGGGTACCACATGGAGAGGTAAACCAAAGCTGCTCCTTCCACAGAGATTCCAGCTTCCCACTCCTTTTCCCTCCCAAACAATTCCCTGACAAGGCCACAGCAGCTCTGAGCATCCCAAAGCCAGCTCCTGCTCCATCCTTCCTGCTTGCTTCTGTGTATTTTGGGTTCATCTGGAAGAAAATCTGATTTTTAACCTCCCCCTTTTTGGCAGCTCCTGGAAGCGCCAACGCCCAAACTTGGGGATTGAGGCACGGAGAGGAAGAAGGAATAATAAAAAGCTGAAGTGGCAGAGCTTTTATTTGGCCTGGGAAACTCTGTCCTGGATCAAAGGGCCGCCCAGCCCATCCTGTCCCCACAATGGGCAGCCCCAGCCTGGCAGGAAGGCTGGGAGCGGGGCAGGGGACAATTGTGGAATCCCCAGTCCCCAGGGGAGGCTGGTGCCACTGCTGGCAGCCCCTGATCCCCCCGTTTATGGCCCTATAAATGAGTTTATTCCGTGCCATGAAAGGAGCCCTGCAGATGTCCTTGTCACACATCCAAGGGGGATTTTTTTTTCCTTGTCTTTTCTTTGGGAATCCCATTAGGCATTAGTAGCTTGTGGTGCCAATTCCCACAGGTTAACGAGATGCTGGATAAAACAGCCCAGTTTTGCAGCTCTAAAGGGCTGAAAACCTCACAGATTCAAAGTGTTTCAATTTATATCAATCCCATCCTTGTCCGAGCAGCCCAAAGAGCAGATCCCACAACCCCTTCCCACATTTCAGGGCCACAGACCTCTGAGGGAGCACAGAGGGAAACCCAAACACTCCAAACTCTCTGTGGCTCCACCCCTGCCTCCCAAAAATTCTCAATTTCCTCTGTTTTTTTCCTGAGCATCCATTTTGTCTGGGGGTGACAGCAGCACTGGGAATCAGGGCATGATCAAGTTACCTCCAGCTGTCACTCATCACCTGAGTCACACCCGCAGGGAAAACAGGGAAATATTTCCTTCCAAAGCCCCCAGGACACCCCAAAATTCCCCTCCTTTCATTAATTAGCCACAGCAGCAAAGCCTTTGCTGGGCTGGGGGAGGATGAAGCCCCTCTCACCCCAGTTTTCCCAATCCAATTAAAGGAATGGCATTAATTCGTCCAGCAGGGACTTTCATCCAGATGGAGAGTGAGAGGGTCCCTGTTTAGCTGAGTTTATAAATGTGTGTTTTTATCTAAATCTCAATTTAGTTGAGTTTATAAATGAGATTTTGGGGCACTTTGCTGTTTAAAGCAAAGCTGTCCTGGGGGTGCTGAGCTGATGGAATTATTGCAGCTCCTGGGACAGTTCTGTTCCTGCTGCAAAGAAAATTTATTTTGGGGGAGGAAACCAAACTCGAGGTTTTACCTCAGTGGATTAATTTATATTCTGTGTAAACACATTTAGCTGAGTGTTTCTGTATAAAGCCCTGTTTAGCTGAATTTATAAATGTGTGTTTTGATCTAAATCTCAATTTAGCTGGGTTTATAAATGAAATTTTGGGGCACTTTGGTCCTGTTTAAAGCAAAGCTGTCCTGGGGTGCTGAGGTGATGGAACTATTGCAGCTCCTGGGAGCTCTTCTGTCCCTGCTGCAAAGTTTCTCAGCTGCACAAAGAAATTTTATCATTTAACCATACCTGAGGTTTTATCACAGCGGATAAATTTATATTCTGTGTGTAAACACATTTTGCTGAGTGTTTCTGTATAAAGCCCTGTTTAGCTGAATTTAAAGCTTTGCTTTAAAGTGCCCCAAAATCTCATTAATAAACTCAGCTAAATAGGGACTGATACAGAAACACTCAGTTAAATGTGTTTACACACAATACAAATTAATCCACTGAGATAAAACCTCAAGTTTGGTTTCTCCTCTCCCAAAAGAAAATTTCTTTGTGCAGCTGAGAAACTTTACAGCAAGGAAGAGAACTGTCCCAGGAGCTGCAATAATTTCAGCACCCCCTGGAAAGCTTCCCTCTCTCAGCTGTGCTTTAAACAGGACCAAAGTGCCCCAAAATTTCATTTATAAACCCAGCTAAACAGGGCTTTACACAGAAACACACATTTATAATCCCAGCTAAACAGGGACTGATATAAAAAACCTCAGCTAAACATGTTTACACACAATATAAATTAATCCACTAAGATAAAACCTCAAGTTTGGTTTCCCCCTCCCCAAAATAAAATTTCTTTGTGCAGCTGAGAATCTTTGCAGCAGGGACAGAAGAACTCCCAGGAGCCTGAATAATTTCAGCACCCCCTGAACACCTTCCCTCCCTCAGCTGTGCTTTAAACAGGAACAAAGTGCCCCAAAATTTCATTTATAAACCCAGCTACACAGGGATTTAGACAGAAACACTCATTTAGAAACTCTATTACACAAGATAAAACCTCAAGTTTGGTTTCCCCTCCCAAAATAAAATTTCTTTGTGCAGCTGAGAAACTTTGCAGCACGGACAGAACTGCTCCGAGGAGCTGCAATAATTTCATTTTCCACTGCAATAATTCCATTTTCCACTGCATTAATTTCATTTTCCACTGCAATAATTCCATTTTCCACTGCAATAATTCCATTTTCCACTGCAATAATTCCATTTCCCACGTGTTCCCCCAGCAGTGCCCCGCAGGTCCCGGTGAATTCCCGGTGTTTTCCAGAGGGATCTGGTGCCCCGGGGAAGGTGATCAAGGCAGGGTTTATTGGGCAGCCCCAGCGCTGCCACAGGAAAGGCTGAAGGGCAGGGCCTGGCTGGGCAGGGCTGTCAGGGCTGTGATGGATTACTGTCATCTGGCAGCGCCAGGATTAATGAGCCCGGGGCCAGGGGGCAGAATTCCAGAGGGAAAGGTCAGAGCTGGGGCCACGGCACAAGACTTGCTGCCTTTTGATGGTAAACTCATTTTACTGTACTGGCAAGGCTCCTGCCCCGAGCCAGGGGAAGATCCTCCTCTGTTTCCTCAGAAAATAACTTCTCCTGCCTCTCAGCAGAACCCCAGCCCTGTAACTTGGCCCATCCCAGCCCCACAACTTGGCTTCCCAACTCCATAACCTGCTCATCTCAGCTCCATCACTTGGCTCATCCCAGCTCTGTAATTTGGCTCATTCCAGCCCCATCACTTGGCTTCCCAGCTCCATCACTTGGCTCAATCCCAGCCCCAAAATTTTCCTCAGCTCCATAACTTGGTTCATCCCAGCCCCATAACCCATCTCATACCAGCCCCATAATTTGGTTCATCCCAGCCCTGTCACTTGGCTCATCCCAGCTCCATAACCCATCTCATCCCAGCCCCATCACTTGGTTCATCTCAGACCCATCTACTGGCTCATCCCAGACCCACAGTTTTCCTCATCTCAGCTCCATAACCTGGCTCATCCCAGCCACACCACTTGCTTCATCCCAGTCCCATAACTTGGCTCACCCCAGCCCCATAACCTGGCTCATCCCAGCCTCATCACTTGGATCATCCCAGCTCTGTAATTTGGCTTCCCAACTCCATCACTTGGCCCATCCCAGCCCCATAGCTTGGCTCACATCAGCCCCGTAATTTGGCTCATCCTAGCCACACCACTTGCTTCATCCCAGCCCCATCACTTGGCTCATCCGAGCTCTTTAATGTGGCTCATTCCAGCCCCATCACTTGGCTCAATCCCATCCCCATAATTTTCCTCAGCTCCATAACTTGGTTCATCCCAGCCCCATAACCCATCTCATACCAGCCCCGTAATTTGGTTCATCCCAGCTCTGTAATTTGGCTCATCCCAGCTCCATAACCCATCTCATCCCAGCCCCATCACTTGGTTCATCTCAGACCCTTCTACTGGCTCATCCCAGACCCATAGTTTTCCTCATCTCAGCTCCATAACCTGGCTCATCCCAGCTCACAGCTTGGCTCATCCCAGCCCCATCACTTGGCTTCCCAACCCCTTATCTTGGCTCATCTCAGCTCCACAATTTGGCTTGTCCCAGCCCCATCCCTTGGCTCATCCCAGCCACACCACTTGCTTCATCCCAGTCCCATAACTTGGCTCACCCCAGCCCCATAACCTGGCTCATCTCAGCTCCATAGCTTGGTTCATCCCAGCTCCATAACCTGGCTCACAACAGCCCCATAATTTGGCTCATCCCAGCCCCCTAACTGGGCTCATCTCAACCCTGTGTCCTGGCTCATCCCAGCTCTGTAATTTGGCTCATCCTGGCTCCATCCCCTGGCTCATGCCTGCTCTGTTATCAGGCTCATCCCAGCCCCATAACCTGGCTCATCCCAGCCCCATAACCTGGCTCACCCCAGCCTCATAATCTGGCTCATCCCAGCCTCATAATCTGGCTCATCCCAGCTCTGTAATTTGGCTCATCCTGGCTCCATCCCCTGGCTCATCCCAGCTCCATCCCCTGGCTCATGCCTGCTCTGTTATCAGGCTCATCCCAGCCCCATAACCTGGCTCACCCCAGCTCCATCCCCTGGCTCATCCCAGCTCTGTAATTTGGCTCATCCCAGCCCCATAACCTGGCTCATCCCAACCCCCTAATTTGGCTCATCCCAGCTCCATCACTGGACCTATCTCAGCCCCACAACTTGGCTCACTCCAGCCTCAGAATTTGGCTCATCCCAGCCCCATAACTTGGCTCACACCAGCTCCATCACTGGGCTAACCCCAGCCCCATCACTTGGCTCGCACCAGCTCCATCATTTGTTTCCTCTCAGCTCCATCCCTTGGCTCATCCCAGCCAAAGGAGGGGCACAAGGAATCTGTTCCCACTGGGAAAGGGAAGCTGCAGAGTCATCCCAAGGGCTCCTGGTTTTACTGGGCAGAAAGGCAGCCACAACCCAGGTTTCTGGGATAAAGGGTTTCCCAGAGGAAGGCTGACTGGAGCCATGAACATCGGTGGCCTTTCAGGGAATGTCTACCACCTAATTCACAGAGTGACCACGTTGGAAGGGACCTTAAAGATCATCAGGTCCAACCCAGCCTCAACACCTCACCTAAACCCTGGCACCCAGTGCCACATCCAGGCTGTGTTAAACACACCCAGGGATGGGGACTCCACCACCTCCCTGGGCAACCATTCCAGAACTTTTATCACCCCTTTCTGTAAAAAACTTTCTCCTAATATCCAAACTAGATTTTCTTTGAAAAGCTTTTTCCCCTCCCTAACCCCCTGAACTGAAGTAGATGTGTCTGATTTGGCCCCTACAACCAGCAGAAATTCAGGATGCCCTTAGCAAAATAGTTTTGTGTTACCCTAAAAATCACATCTGGAAAGTGATGACAGTTTCTTAATTAGGCCTTATTGATTAGCACCTGCCCAAGAGAGGAACGTGGGACAAAGTGTGGGTGCAGCCACAGGTGCCCAGATCACCTCCATGCCATGGGCACTTGCTTCAAAGCTTCTTTAAAAGAGAACCAACCATCAGAGGGGCTAAACAGCAACTGGGGAATTAATCTTGAAGAAAAAGGAGCTGAGCAAAACTATTAAAAAAGCACAATTGTTGATGAATCAAATAAGTCAATACAGTCTCCTCTGTTCCCGAGAGCCTCAGGAACAGGCCTCTGACCTGTCAGACCTCAAGCTGGAGATGCAGACTGAGGAAAACTGCCCCAAAAAGGGTTTGAGGTGAATTTTATGGCTTTCCTTGGCCTCCATGCCAGAGATTCCCTTCCACACAGGGATTTCCAGCAGCCTAAGCCACGACTTGTCCTGCACAAAGAGCATTTAATCACACCCAGCTCTGCTTTTTAATCACCTCCCACCTACCCTTATCCAATTTCCTCACACAAGTGTCCATTTTACAGCAAGGAACAAAGGAGGTGAGAATCCCCAGGGTTTGTTCAGCACAGAGATGTTGAAATCTCACTAAAATGAGATTTTTTTCACTCCCACTGCAGTGAAAACCAGGCAGGGAAAAGACATTTTTAAGGCACAACCTGTAGCAGGTAAATAAAAAGCTGCTCTTCCCACTCCAAATATGTTCAGGGGAGATTCTGTAGCAGGCAGCCAGAAGGAACAGGTTTTCCCCCCAGGAAATTGGGAAAGCCCACAGTGATTTAAAATAATACTGAGCCAAATCTCAAGAAAAGCAGAATTTCGTGTTTCATCTTTGAAGGGAGGCACAGTAATTCCGTGGGGTGTGGGAATTCCCAGCTGAACAGAGGGAAAATTCATTTTACAGCAGCAAATCAACTCCACATCCCTGAGCTGTCTCAGCTCCTGGTTTGCTCAAATCCCTCTCCAAGGAGAGATCCTGGCTGGTGCAGGGGTTCAGCCTGAGATTGATGGGGTTTGGTTCTCCAGAGCTGGCAGAAAAAGGAACAGGGACCCCATGGGGAGCTGCAGTCCTTGGAATGGAGATCCCATGGGGAGCTGCAATCCCTGACCCTGCCCTGATCCCATGGGGAGCTGCAATCCCTGACCCTGGGGATCCCATGGGGAGCTGCAATCCCTGATCCCATGGGGAGCAGCTGCAATCCCTGATCCTGGGGATCCCATGGGGAGCTGCAATCCCTGACCCTGCCCTGATCCCATGGGGAGCTGCAATCCCTGATCCTGGGGATCCCATGGGGAGCTGCAATCCCTGATCCCATCCTGATCCCATGGGGAGCTGCAATCCCTGATCCTGCCCTGATCCCATGGGGGGCTGCAGTCCCTGATCCCATGGGGATCCCATGGGGAGCAGCTGCAATCCCTGATCCCAGGGAGAGCTGCACTCCCTGATCCCATTGGGATCCCATGGGGAGCTGCACTCCCTGACCCTGCCCTGATCCCATGGGGAGCTGCACTCCCTGATCCTGGGGATCCCATGGGGAGCTGCAATCCCTGATCCCATCCTGATCCCATGGGGAGCTGCACTCCCTGACCCTGCCCTGATCCCACAGGGAGCTGCAATCCCTGATC
Source organism: Melospiza georgiana (assembly GCF_028018845.1). Taxonomy (NCBI): domain Eukaryota; kingdom Metazoa; phylum Chordata; class Aves; order Passeriformes; family Passerellidae; genus Melospiza; species Melospiza georgiana. The sequence continues at coordinate 3,768,375 of NC_080442.1, read as the reverse complement.
CCATAGGGAGCTGCAATCCCTGATCCTGCCCTGATCCCATGGGGAGCTGCAATCCCTGATCCCATTGGGATCCCACGGGGAGCTGCAATCCCTGATCCCATGGGGAGCTGCAATCCCTGATCCCATCCTGATCCCATGGGGAGCTGCAATCCCTGATCCCATGGGGATCCCATGGGGAGCTGCAATCCCTGACCCTGCCCTGATCCCACGGGGAGCTGCACTCCCTGATCCCATGGGGAGCTGCACTCCCTGACCCTGCCCTGCACCAGGACCCCACAGAGCTGCAATCTCTGACTGAAGACAGAAAACAAGCAGCAGGATGGGAGTTCATAACCTGAAGCTGTAATTGACAATTACCTCCAATATGCAAATGGACCAGAACTCATGAAAGTGAGAGACCTCATGACCAGCTGTCCATTTTCGTGACCATTTTGGGTCCATTTTGGCTGGGTTTTGGGCTCATCCTGTAGCCTTGGCTGATCTCTTGTGCTGCCCAAGGTGGATCCACTGAGGAGATCCCTTTAATAAATCCCTGCTTTATTCTTGAGCTCAGTCCAGTCCCTGTTCTAGCTCAGCCTTCCCAAGGCATCACCCCCAGCCCTGCTGTCCCACCCTCCCTGTGCCCACCTGCCCCTCCCAGGAACAAAACCCCAAAAAGGCCAGTTCCAGCTTGTCTCTGGTGTCCCCTTCTAGGAACAAAACCCCACAGAGGCCAGTTCCAGCCTCCCTCTGATGTCCCTTTCCATGGTTTCTGCAGCTCCAGGGCCCTTTTATGGCTTTTGGGAACAACCCTACACATCTGATCTGTGTTAGAGCCGCTCCTTCCCAAGGGAATCCCAAAACCATCCCAACCTTTTCATCCCTGCAGTGAAATCCCATTAATCTCTGCAGTTTCTGCTCCCTCAGCTCCTCCTGGCCAGCAGCAAATCCCTGGGTTTAGGGTTTTTACAGGGGGGATTTTTATTGGCAGAGCTGATTCCCGGCCCCACAGACACCAGGGGCAAATTGAGCAGCTCTTCACACTCTGCTCTCAGGAGAGGAGATGGATTTGGGGTTTTTTGGGAACCAGGCAGTTCTTGAGTCTGGGATTGGGATGTCAGAAACTTTGCTCAAAGGGGAAGAGCTGGATTTGGGGTTTTTTGGGAACCAGGCAGCTCTTGAGACTGGGACTGGGTTGTTAGAAACACTTTGCCCTCAGGAGAGCTGGATTTGGGGTTTTTTGGGAACAAACCAGTTCTTCAGCCTTGGACTGGGGTGTCAGAAACACTTTGCTCAAAGAGGAAGAGCTGGATTTGGGGTTTTTTTTTAAAACCAGATTGGGATTTTAAAAACACTTTGATCTCAGGAGAGCTGGATTTGGGGTTTTGGGAACCAGGCAGCTCTTGAGTCTGGCACTGGGATTATACAAACACTTTGCTCCAAGGAGAGGAGTTGGATTTGGGGTTTTTTGGGAACCAGGCAGCTCTTGAGTCTGGGATTGGGATGTTGGAAACACTTTGCTCCAAGAGAAGGAGCTGGATTTGGGATTTTTTGGGAACAAAGCAGTTCTTTGGCCCAGAATTGGGATGTTAGAAAAACACTGCTCTCAGGACAGACAGATTTGGGGTTTTTTGGGAACAAGGCAGCTCTTCAGACTGAGATTGGGATGTTAGAAACACTTTATTTAAAGGGGAAGAGCTGGATTTGGGGTTTTTTTGGGAACCAGGCAGCTCTTGAGTCTGTGATTCAGATGTTAGAAACACTTTGCCCTCAGGAGAGCTGGATTTGGGGTTTTTGGGGGGAATAAAGCAGCTCTTGAGTCTGGGATTGGGATTTTAAAAACATTTTGCTCTCAGGAGTGACAGATTTGGGGTTTTTTGGGAACAAAGCAGCTCTTCAGCCCAGGACTGGGACATCAGAAATGCTTTGCTCACAGGAGAGGAGATGGGTTTGGGCTTTTTTGGGAACCAGGCAGCTCTTCAGAATGGGACTGGGATATTAGAACCACTCTACTCTCAGGAGAGCTGGATTTGGGGTTTTTGGGAACCAGGCAGCTCTTGAGTCTGGGATTGGGATTTCAGAAACACTTTGCTCTGTGCCACTGACACCTCAGGGCACAATTAATTTAATCAAATTAAAATAATCTAATTTACAGGGCAGATCTCCCTGCTGCTGCCCTCCAATACCAAGGGCAATGCCCCAAACCCCAGGATTTGTTTTTTTCCAGCCTGAGGAGGGAAGAATTCCCTCTCCTGCCCCGTGTCAGCCCTGGAATGCCAGGAAAGCTCACTCACCCCTCTTCTGCATGAAGATGAAGAGATCATCCAGGAACTCCTTCCTCTCAGGGTCACTGTCCAGCTCGTACAGCTGGGGGGGACAAAGCACAGTGAGGGCACAGCTCCCACCAGACAGAACATTCCAGAATTCTGGCTGCTTCTGGGGAAAGGACAGCACAGGAGACACAGGGAGGGTCCTGGGGGCTCGGTGGTCATGGCTGGAAAGGATCCCCAGGAATGGGATGGATCCCCAGGCATTGAAAAAGAAAAATGAAAATGAAATCGATCCCCAGAAAGGAAACAGTTCGCCAAAAACTGAATGGATCCCCCAAAACAGAATAGGTGCACAGAGATGGAAAAATAAAAAGAAAATGAAAAAGATGCCCAGAAATGGAATGGATTCCCAGGAATGGAAAGGATTCCCAAGAATGGAATTGATTCCCAGAGCTGGAAAGGAAAAAATGAAAATGGAAAAGATCCTCAGAAAGGAAATGGTTTCCCAGAAATTGAATGGATCCCCCAAAATTGAATGGATGCCCAGAAATGGAAAAGAGATGGAAAAATAAAAAGAAAATGAAAAAGATGCCCAGAGCTGGAATGTATCAATAAAAATGGAATGGGATTCCCAGGGATGGAATGGATCAACAAAAATGGAATGGGATTCCCAGAGGTGGAAAAGAAAAATGAAAATGAAAATGAAAATATCCCCAGGAATGGAATGGATGTGCAGAAATGGGAAAGACTCCCAGAAACTGAAAAGATTCCTAGAGATGGAATGGATTCCCAGAGATGGAAAAGAAAAATGAAAATTAAATAGATCGCCAGAAAGGAAACAGTTCGCCAAAAACTGAATGGATCCCCCAAAACAAAATAGGTGCCCAGAGATGGAAAAATAAAAAGAAAATGAAAAAGATGCCCAGAAATGGAATGGATTCCCAGGAATGGAAAGGATTCCCAAGAATGGAATTGATTCCCAGAGCTGGAAAAGAAAAATGAAAATGAAATAGATCCCCAGAAAGGAAATGGTTTCCCAGAATTTGAATGGATCCCCCAAAATTGAATGGATGCCCAGAAATGGAAAAGAGATGGAAAAATAAAAAGAAAATGAAAAATATGCCCAGAGCTGGAATGGATTCCCAGAGCTGGAATGTATCAATAAAAATGGAATGGGATTCCCAGGGATGGAATGGATGCCCAGAGCTGGAATGGATTCCCAGAGATGGAATGGATCAACAAAAATGGAATGGATTCCCAGAGGTGGAAAAGAAAAATGAAAATGAAAATGAAAATATCCCCAGGAACGGAACGGATGTGCAGAAATGGAAAAGACTCCCAGAAACTGAAAATATTCCTAGAGATGGAATGGATTCCCAGAGATGGAAAAGAAAAATGAAAATGAAATAGATCCCCAGAAAGGAAATGGTTTCCCAGAAATTGAATGGATCCCCCAAAATGGAATGGATGCCCAGAGATGGAAAAGAAAAATGAAAATGAAAAAGATGCCCAGAGCTGGAGTAGATCAACAAAAATGGAATGGGATTCCCAGGGATGGAATGGATTCCCAGAAATGGGATAAATGCCCGGAGATGGAAAGGATTCCCAGAGCTGGAATGGATCCCCAGAGGTGGAAAAGATCCCCAGAAATGGAATAAACCAAAAGCCTTCAGAAATGCCAGAAACCAGCCCAGGATTGATTTGCTGTGGGAATAATTTTTAATTTGTTATTTATATTTCATTATTTATAAAGATCTATATGCAATACATATTTATAAAACAAATTCTCTATCACATTTCTACAATCAATCAATATTTATAAAATATAAATATTGTATAAAATAGATATATTTATAGCATAGAAATTATGTATTAGATTTAGGTAAATATTGTATAAAATATAAATATTTATAAAATAGAGCTATTTATTAATATTTATTATTTATAATTTGGGCTTGAAACAGCCAAATCATTAAAAGGAATTTCTTTAGGCAGTGCATCCCAAAAGAGAGGAGCTTTTTGGGGCTGGATTCCTGGGAAGCTCTGGGACAGCAGAGCTGCCTCAGTTTAAACTGAGCCCCTCCAGCTGCTGCACATTCAAATCCATGAGTACAGCATTACAGAGGGAGAATATTCCTCTCCCAGCTGGAGAAAAACTGAATTAAAGCTTTGAAATACCCGAAGTTTGGTTGTTAATTCTCATTTCAACAACAATTAAACATTTTAACCCAACACAAGACAACAAACCCCAAGACAACAAGCCCCAAGCTGCAGAACGAAGCCATTTCCCCACAAACTCCCTGCAGGGAGGGCTCTGCCACGGATCAGGGGAGGATTCCCCAAACTCCCCAAGCCCCCCAAATTTCCCAAATTCCCCAAATTGCCCAGACAGACCTTGGCAAAGTCTCGGGAGATTTCCCTTCCCCGGCCGCCGTCGCCCTCGTCGCTCCAGCTCCCGCCGCCGTTCTGGGGAGCAAAATCAGCAAAAACAGGGTGAGGGACAGGCCCAGGGGTTTGGGGTTTTTTGGGGTTTTTAGGCACAAACACACAGAAAAGCAGCTGCTGGTTCAGCCTGAGGTGGTGAGAAAGGTGGGGAGGGGGTTTGTGGTTCTGTGCCAGTTTGCTGGTGTGGAATTCAGGGTATAGGGGATGTTTCTCTGTCTGGTCTGGTTTGATCCCTAGGAGAACACTGCTGTTCATCTTCATTTATGGAGATCAAAACACTTGTAGAAAAAGATTTCAAACTAAAAGCTAAACTAGGATAAAAAAATTAAAATTAGAAGCGAAACTTAAAATTTAAAAATTAAAATTAAAAGCTAAACTAAAATGAAAAAAAAAGCTTCTAAAACTTTGGGGTGAATTGGAATCTCTGAGTGTGTGAAATAAATAGATATTTTACTGCTTTATAATTTAAAAAAATAAACATATAAGTAAATAATATATCTATATAAATAACATATAAATAATATAATTTATAACATATAAATAATATATATAATATTATATTTATTGTGTAATAGATATAATTAATTATATTATTTTATTCTTTAACAATTATTACATTTATAATAAATTATATATCTAATATATAATTATATATAGTATATAATATATAGAATATATTATAGAATATATAATATAATAGATTATAATAGATTATATAAGAGATATGATATTATATAATATCTATAATATATATTTTATATAATATATACTATATTATGTATAGTATAATATGTTGTATATCTTTATATATATAATATATATAATATATATATATTATATATTTTATATTATATATAGAATATATAATATACACTATAATATAGATATTAGATTATATAATTATTATATAATTATTATACATTATATTATTATATCATTATATATTTTAAAATTATAATTTTAAGTATTTAATTATATGTTACTCTAATTATGTATATAATTAAATACTTCTTATTACAAGTATTTCATGATATTATTTTATTATACACACAGTTTATTACAGGGTGAAAAACTTAGAGGTTTGATTTTTTTGTATGGAGGTAGACAGGAGACAAGATGGAAGATTTTGGGTGTTTTTTGATCTTATTCTTCATCTACTCCACTTTCTGCAGTGTTTGGTTGGTTAGAAAGAGCTGGAATGTGGATGTTGGGTAAACAGACAAATAATCAGTTATTGGTAAAAAGGTTTAAGAGTTAATTAAACAAAAAAAATTTAAAACTATCTCAAACTTGTGTGTTTTGTGATTTTTTTCGTGCTTTTTTTTTTGCACACTAAGTTTGGTATACAGAGGGTGTGCTGAATTGTTGACAAGGGAAAAAACAAACAACAACCTGAAGACCTGAAAAAAAACCCTAAAAGTTCTGTTCGTTTCTTAAATTTTAACACAAAACTTTTTAGGGATTTCAAATCCTGGGAGTGGAATTTCAGCTCCCCTCCTGAGGAGCTGAAATCACCTCCTCAGTGCCTCTGCTGGGGTGACACCCAGCACCCACAGAGGAGATTTCTGCCCTCATGTCCCTCTTTCTACCACAGAGCCCCTGGTGAAAGTGTCACCATTCCTTCCTCACCTCCAGGCCATCCTCCCTGTATTTCCCTGGAAAAGCAGGAGCAGAAGGAGGGGAATAATCCCTCTGGTGCCCTGACTCCAGGAGGATGTGGATTTTCCACCAGAGAAATTTTAAGCTCAGCTTTGCTGGATTAAGGCTCCTTAAAAGGATTTATTTGGTTAGGCCCTATTCCACTTGGGAATCACCATGCTGGAGTGGTCTCCAAAGGATGGAAACCAGCAGCTCCAGCTGGCCAGGATAACCCTGAAATAAATCCAGACACCCTGAAAACACCAACTCCATAAAGTCCCAGTGCAGGGTGGGCTGGAAAAGGGAAGAGCCAAATCTACCTGGGACAAACCCATCGAGAGAAAAGGTGCAAAACCCTCAAAAGCACCCCCTGGGAATTCTGGAGAAATAAATTCTGAATTCTGAAATAACCCAGCAGCTCCAGCTGGATGGAAAGCCAGGAAAACTGTGAAATAAATCCAGGCACCCTGAGAACACCAAATCCATAAAGTCCCAGTGCAGGGTGGGCTGGAAAAGGGAAGAGCCAAATCTACCTGGGACAAACACATGGAGAGAAAAGGCCCCAGCACCCCTGGGAATTCTGGAGAAATAAATTCTGAATTCTGAAATAAACCAGCAGCTCCAGCTGGATGGAAAGCCAGGAAAACTGTGAAATAAATCCAGGCACCCTGAGAACACCAAATCCATAAAGTCCCAGTGCAGGGTGGGCTGGAAAAGGGAAGAGCCAAACATGGGGAGAAAAGGTCCCAGCACCTCAAAAGCACCCCCTGGGAATTCTGGAGATGCTCCTGCACCTCAGTAACCCAGCAGCTCCAGCTGGATGGAAAGCCAGGATAACCCTGAAATAAATCCAGACATCCTGAAAACACCAATTCCAAAAAGTCCTGATCTAGGACATGGTGGAAAAGGGAAGAGCCAAATCCACCTGCGACAAACCCATCGAGAGAAAAGGTGCAAAACCCCCAAAAGCACCCCCTGGGAATTCTGGAGAAATAAATTCTGAATTCTGAAATAAACCAGCAGCTCCAGCTGGATGGAAAGCCAGGATGACCCTGAAATAAATCCAGACACCCTGAAAACACCAACTCCATGAAGTCCCAGTGCAGGGTGGGCTGGAAAAGGGAAGAGCCAAATCTACCTGGGACAAACACATGGAGAGAAAAGGCCCCAGCACCTCAAAAGCATCCCCTGGGAATTCTGGAGAAATCAATTCTGAATTCTGAAATAACCCAGCAGCTCCAGCGGGATGGAAAGCCAGGATAACTGTGAAATAAATCCAGGCACCCTGAGAACACCAAATCCATAAAGTCCCAGTGCAGGGTGGGCTGGAAAAGGGAAGAGCCCAATCTACCTGGGACAAACACATGGAGAGAAAAGGCCCCAGCACCCCTGGGAATTCTGGAGAAATAAATTATGAATTCTGAAATAAACCAGCAGCTCCAGCTGGATGGAAAGCCAGGATAACTGTGAAATAAATCCAGACATCCTGAGAACAACAACTCCATAGGTCCTGATCTAGCATGTGCTCGACAAGGGAAGAGCCAAACATGGGGAGAAAAGGTCCCAGCACCTCAAAAGCACCCCCTGGGAATTCTGGAGAAATCAATTCTGAATTCTGAAATAACCCAGCAGCTCCAGCTGGATAGAAAGCCAGGATAACCCTGAAACAGAACCAGGCATCCTAAGAACAACTCCAAAAAGTCCTGACCTAGCATCTGCTGGAAAAGGGAAGAGCCAAATCCACCTGGACAAACGCACGGGGAGAAAAGGTCCCAGCAGCCCAAAGCACCCTTTGGGAATTCTGGAGGTGCTGCAGCACCCCAAACTCCCAGCACCATCTGGCTGTGAGGCTCCCACTGAATGAGGAAGATGAAGAGCTCGTGCACAGCTCCCTAATGCCAGCTGATTGGGTTTGAGGCACTAATTGCTGCTGGAAAGTCAATTAGCCCGTGAGCCCCATCAACTGAGAGATGTTTAATGGGGGATTATTGGCACTTGTGTGGTGTCAGCTGTTTGTGGCACAGGATCAATGGCCAGCCCTCTGCAGGCTGGCTTGGCTCACAGGAGGATCCATCCCAATGTCCTTTCTCCCTCAGCAGAGATTAACCCCACAGATTTTTGGCTAATTATGGAGGCATCCAGCTGCTCCTAAAATGTTCACTGGGATCAAACCCATGGAGCAGCCAGAATGAGACAGAGGGGCAGGAAAAGGAGGCAGCAGGCATTTTTTCCCAGTCTGGACCTTGCACACTCTCCAAGGCTCAGGGATTTGTGCAGGTTCAGCTTTCTGACCCTTCCCTGGATATAAATCCAGCAAATTCTGCTTCCACAGGGAATTCTGGTCATGCTGAGAGCTTATTCCACTCCATTTGAGGGCAGGGATGAGAAAGAAGAGGGATTAAAGCAGGCAATTCCCTCCCACCAGTGGGTTTGAACTTGGGATAATTCCCAGGAATAAAACTTTTAAAGACTCTGGAAAAGTTAAACAGAACATATTCGGGTTGTTTTCTAGGAAATTTAAAAAAACAAAGGGTGATTGGACCAGGATGGCAGAGGATAAGCAGAATAAACCATTTCCCACAGCTCCACCCTGGGATCTGGGGGGCACCTCCAGGCAGAAGGAGCTTAGGGCAGCTGAGGGCACCAGGCTCTGGCCATATGGCCACCAAAGCTGTCACCTGCTGTCACCTGAGCTGGGGCAGCTGCTGCACCTCCTGCTGCTGCTCTGGGGACAATTCCCACTGCCAGGGGACAAGGAAAGAGCTCCTTGGGAAGCCACCAGAGCCCCTCCCTGTGCCACCATAGCCCTCTCTGTGCCACTGACACCTCAGGGGCAACCAGAGCCCTTCCTGTGCCACCAGAACCTTCCCTGGGCCACCAGAACCTTCCCTGACATCTTGGGGGCCACCATAGCCCTTCCTGGGCCACCATAGCCCTCTCTGTGCCACTGACACCTCAGAGAGCCCTCTCTGTGCCCCCACAGCCCCCTCTGTGCCCCCACAGCCATCCCCTGTGCCACTGACATCTCTGGGGCTAGCAGAACCCTCCCTGGGCCACCAGAGCCCTCCCTGTGCCACTGACACCTCAAGGGCCACCACAGCCATCCCTGTGTCACTGACACCTCAAGGAGCCTTCCCTGTGCCACCAGAGCCCTTCCTGTGCCCCCAACACCTCATGGGCCACCACAGCCCTCCCTGAGTCATTGACACCTCAAGGGCCACCAGAGCTCTGGCGTGTGCCACCAGAGCCCCTCCCTGGGCCACTGACACCTCAGGGAGCCTTCCCAGTGCCACCAACACCTCATGGGTCACCAGAGCCCTCCCTGTGCCACTGATACCTCATGGGCCACCAGAGCCCCCCTCTGTGCCACCACAGCCATCCCTGTGCCACCAACACCTTGAGGGCCACCACAGCCTTCTCTGTGCCACCAAAGCCATCCCTGGGCCATTGACACCTCATGGGCCATCAGAGCCTTCCCTGTGCCACCGCCACTGTGGATGGGATGGCTTTGTTCCCCCAAGTGCTACCGACACCTCAGGGAGCCTTCTCTGGGCCTTCAGAGCCCTCCCTGTGCCACCAACACCTCAGGGGCCACCAGAGCCCTTCCTGTGTCACCAGAGCCCTCCCTGTGCCACCACACAACACCTCACGGGCCACCAGAGCCCTCCCTGTGCCACCAACACTTAATGGGCCATCAGAGCCCTTCCTGTGCCACCAGAGCCCTCCCTGTGCCACTGACACCTCATGGGCCATCAGAGCCTTCCCTGTGCCACCAAAGCCATCCCTGTGCCACTGATACCTCAGGAAGCCTTCCCTGGGCCACCAGAGCTCTCCATGTGCCACCAGAGCCTCTCTGTGCCACCAGAGCTCTCCATGTGCCACCACAGCCCTGCCTGGGCCACCGATACCTCATGGGCCACCACAGCCTTCCCTGTGCCACTGACACCTTGAGGGCCACCACAGCCTTCCTTGGGCCACCAGAGCCTTTCCAGTGCCACCATGGCCCTGCCTGGTGCCCAGCCCAGCCCAGAGTTAACCCCTGAGCTGCCAAGGTGACCAACACTTCCCATCCTCTGCAGGACACAAACCTCCCAGAGCAGAGGAGGAAAACCTCCAGGCTCAGCTGCGCTCCTCACTCTGCACAGGGGTTTTGCAGGGATTTTACAGAGGTTTTACTGAGATTTTACAGAGGTTTTGCAGAGATTTTACAGAGTTTTACTGAGATTTTACAGAGGTTTGTGGGTTTTTTCGTCCAGGAATCTGCTGAAATACCCACCTGGGGACGAGCCCTCCCCTGCCCCTGTGGGTTGAGTCAATGAAAAAGGAACTGGGGCAGCAATTTCAGGATTATCAGGGAATCCACAGAAATTCCTTTTGTGGGCAGAGTTAAGCCTTAGGAAGTGAAACAGATGCTCTGAGAAAGAAAAGTGTTGTAGAACAAACGCTGATAAGATCAGGGCTGCTGCCCTGAGCTGCAAGTTCTCAGGCAGGGAGAGCCAAGGGGTAATTACTGCCCACAGCAGCTCTGCAATGGGACCTTGCTAATAACAGAGCTCAATTCAGCAGCCCCAGCTTCAAAGGCAGCCCCTGAAAGCATCTGAGTGATTTCAGGAATGGCAGGTGAGGATTGGGGAAGGGAAGGGCTGAGTTTAACCATTAATTGCCTTTTTTTTTTGATGAAGATCTTTTCACGTGTTCCCATGAGCAAACAGGAACCTGCTGCCTCATCCTTGAGGAAAAGCTGGGCTCTCTCAATTCCTCCTGCTCCAAAGACTCAGAGGAACCAGGATTGATGGAAGAGGGATCCTTCAGTGCCAGCCCAGAGTCACTGATTCACCCCAGAGTGAGGAAAACACAAGGGGAATCAAAGATTCCAGATGCTGGCAGTTCCTGTGCAGCCCGAACCCCTGGGAGCTGCCACCAACCCCACAAACCACTGTGGCACTGAATTAACCCTACAGTGATTTGTCTGCCTCCCTTCCCTGCCTCAGCATCCTCACTCATCCCTGGGGCTCTGCAGGGGAGGAGCTGGGGAGCCTCTGCATTCCATTTCCCTTTCCTTGGGGAGCCTCTGCATTTCCATTTCCCTTTCCTTGGGGAATCCTCTGCATTTCCATTTTCCCTTTCCTTGGGGGAATTCTCGGAATTTTCCATTTCCCTTTCCTTGGGGGAATCCCTCTGCATTTCCATTTCCCTTTCCTTGGGGAATTCTCAGAATTTCCATTGTCCCTCTCTTTGGGGAATCCTCTCAATATCAATTTCCCTTTTCCTTTGGGGAATCCTCTGCACTTCCCTTTCCTTTCCCTTCCTTGAGAAATCCTCTCAATTTCCATTTCCCTTTCCTTTGGGGAATCCTCTGAATTTCCATTTTTCTTTCCTTGGGGAATCCTCTGAATTTCCATTTCCCTTCCCTTTATCTTGGGAAATCCTCTGAATTTCCATTTTTCTTTCCTTGGGGAATCCTATGAATTTCCCATTTTCCTTTCCTTTTCTTCTCCTTTCCTTGGGGAATCCTCTGAATTGCCATTTTCCGCTCCTTTCCTTGGGGGAATCCTTTGAAGTTCCATTTCCCTTCCCCCTTTCCTTTCCTTTCCTTTCCTTTCCTTTCCTTTCCTTTCCTTTCCTTTCCTTTTCCTTTCCTTTCCTTTCCTTTCCCCCTTTTCCTTTCCCCTTTTCCTTTCCTTTCCTTTCCTTTCCCCTTTTCCTTTCCCCTTTTCCTTTCCTTTCCTTTCCCCTTTTTCCTTTCCCCTTTTCCTTTCCTTTCCTTTCCCCTTTTCCTTTCCCCTTTTCCTTTCCTTTCCTTTCCCCTTTTCCTTTCCCCTTTTCCTTTCCTTTCCTTTCCTTTCCTTTCCTTTCCTTTCCTTTCCTTTCCTTTCCTTTCCTTTCCTTTCCTTTTCCTTTCCCCTTTTCCTTTCCTTTCCTTTCCTTTCCCCTTTTCCTTTCCTTTCCTTTCCCCTTTTCCTTTCCTTTCCTTTTCCCCTTTTCCTTTCCCTTTCCCCTTTTCCTTTCCTTTCCTTTCCCCTTTTCCTTTCCTTTCCCCTTTTCCTTTCCTTTCCTTTCCCCTTTTCCTTTCCTTTCCTTTCCCCTTTTCCTTTCCTTTCCTTTCCCCTTTTCCTTTCCTTTCCCCTTTTCCTTTTCCTTTCCTTTCCCCTTTTCCTTTCCTTTCCTTTCCTTTCCTTTCCCCTTTTCCTTTCCTTTCCTTTCCCCTTTTCCTTTCCTTTCCTTTCCCCTTTTCCTTTCCTTTCCTTTCCCCCTTTCCTTTCCTTTCCTTTCCCCTCCCCTTTCCTTTCCTTTCCTTCTTCCTTTTCCTTTCCTTTCCTTTCCTTTCCTTTCCTTTCCTTTCCTTTCCTTTCCTTTCCTTTCCTTTCCTTTCCTTTCCTTTCCTTTCCTTTCCTTTCCTTTCCTTTCCTTTCCTTTCCCCACAGGGAATATAAAGTGCTCTGGCTCCCAGGATCAGGTCACATCCCCCTGCACCCAAAATCCACAATTCCAAGATCCCAAAGCTCTGACAAGAACTAACTCCAGTGAGGCATCAGCAGGGAGCTGCCTGCACCTAAAATGACCAAACCACCAAATTTCTCCCAAAATCCCACCCCAAAAAAAAGCTCTCAGAGGGCAGGGAAACCCATAAAGCCAAGTTGTGGTGGGATTTCCTCACAGAACTCCTGAGGAAGGGAAATGGAAGTTTTGGTCATCCCATACCCAGTTTGGGGGGTTTCAAACACACCCAGCTGGGGAATAAAGGAAAAACCAACCCCAAACACACCCTGCATCTCCTTCCCAAAAATGGGATTATTTTGGTACAAAATGGTTGGAAACAGGGGAGATTCTGCTCTAAAATAACAGAATTATGAGTGAAATTAATATTATTTCCTTTAAGTTTTGATTTAGGACAGGAAGGATTTGCTGGGCTGGCACTAAATCCAACTTCCAGCAGGGGCTGGAGGTGAGAGCAGCAATGGGGATAAATCCTGGAAATAAACACAAAATTTGCACTTTGTGTCCCCCAAAATTGTAATTCTTGGGGGAAAAGTGACCAAATTTGGGCCATCCCACTCTCATTTGGGATTTGAGGCGTTTCAAAACACACCTAGCTTGGCAGAAAAAGCAAAAAACAACCCCAAACAAGCCCCGAGCTCCTGGCACCTCCTCAGGCACTTTGGGGCAAGAAGTGGGATTATTTTGTTACAAAAATGGTTTGGAAACAGGGGAGATTCTGCTCTAAAATAACCACATTCTGAGTACAAAGTTTGCACTTTCTCCCCCAGAAGGACAATCTGGGGGGGACACAACTGATCAAATTTGGGTTATCCCACTCCCATTTGGGGCTTCAAAACACACCTAGCTTGGGGGAACAAAGCAAAAACCAACCCCAAACCCTCCTGGCACCTCCCTCCTGGCACTTTGGGGGCAAAAAATTGGATTATTTTGGTACAAAATGGTAGGAAACAGGGAGAGATTCTGCTCTAAAAGAATTCTGCCTGAAATTCATATTATTTCTTGAAGTTTTGATTTAGGGCAGGAAGGATTTGCTGGCTGACCCAAAATCCAACTTTCAGCAGGGGCTGGAGGTGGGAACAGCAATGGGGATAAATCCTGGAAATAAACAGAACATTTGCACTTTGTGTCCCCCCAGATTGTAATTCTTGGGGGGAAAAAAGTGACCAAATTCGGGTCATCCATGGGGGGTGTTCAAAACACACGCACCTTGGGGGGAACAAAGCAAAAAACAACCCCAAACACGCCCCAAGCTCCTGGCACCTTCCTCCTGGCACTTTGGGGCAAAAAAGTGGGATTATTTTCGTACAAAATGACTGGAAGGCAGGGCAGCTCCCGCAGCACTGACCTGTTTGAGCGGCTCCTCCAGGCGCCAGCCGGGGCGGCCCGCGGGGGCAGCGGCGCAGCGCGGGGCGGGCTCCGTGCCCGGCTCCTCCCTGCCCTGCTGGGTGCCCGCCGCGGGGGCTGGCACCGCAGCCCGCCCTGCCCTTGCCGTGGGCGCCTTTGGGAGCGCGGAAACACGGCAGCGCGGAGCAGCTCTCCTGGCCGGGCACCGCGGGGCCATCCTCCAGCTCAGCGCTGTCTTCATCGCCCTCCTCATCATCCTCCTCCTCTTCCTCATCCTCCTCCTCCTCGGAGTTGCCGCTGCTCTGCTCACGGTGCCGGCCGGCTGCGGCGGGGGGCTCTGCCCGCGGCGGGGACAGCGGGCGGCACTGCCGGGGCGCGGCCGGGGAAGGGCGGCGGGGCGGGGAAGGGCACCTGCGGCTCGCGGCGGCGCTCCCGGCACTCCATGGACACGGCCGGTCGTTGTTGTTGCTGCTGTTGCTGCTGTTGTTGCTGTTTCTGCAGCTGCTCCAGCACCGCCTGCAGCTTCATCCCGCCGTGCGCATGGCTGGCGGCCCCGGCGGGAGCCGCGCAGGATCTGCCGGGGACACAAGCGCGGCTGAGGCGCGGCGGCCCGAGCGGCTGCGGCTGCGGCTGCTGCGTTCATCTCTTCCCCAGGAAGGGAGGGGATGGACGGAGCACAGAGGGGCGCTTTCCTGCGCGCACACCGCGAACAACCAGCGAGGCTCGGACAGCCCCGGGCGGCACGGGCTGCGGTGGGCACGGTGGGTTGGGGCGTGCGGCCCCAAAGGCGCCCCAGGGGTTTGTGAGGGACGGGCTCCCTAAAGGAGCTGCTGCGAGGGCAGCGCTAAAAGGAGACAGCCAGGAGCAGCCTGGCCACATCTAAATTAAAAAAATTTATATATACACACACATATATATATATATATATATATAATATATATATATATATATATATATAATATTATATATTATTTATTTATATTTATATTATATTTATTATATATATATTTACATATAAATATATATATAAAATATATATATATATTAAAAAATTAAAAAAAATATATATTTAAACCTGTGCCAGGCTATCCCTAAATTCTGTGCTCTCACTCCATGGCTAAACCCCTACCACTTCGTAGGAGAAAACCGAAATAAATAATAAAAAATAAATTTTATATATTTTTTTATATATATATAGGTATATATATGGACACCCATGCCAGGCTACCCCTAAATTATTTTATATATATATATATATATATATATATATATATATATATATATATAAAATTTTAAAAATACATATTTATATATAATTTTAAAAAATATCTATATATATATATAGATATAAAGATATATATAGATATATATAGATATATTAAAAAAAATATATATATAGGTATATATGGACACCCATGCCAGGCTACCCCTAAATTCTTTTGTGCTCTCACTCCGTGGCTAAATCCCTGCCACTTTGTAGGAAGAAATAAAAATAAATAATAAAAAATAAGCTCAAATTTTTTTTATATATATATATATATATATATATATATATATATATATATCTCCACATATTTATATACATATATATATATTTATATCCATATATATATACACCCATGCCAGGTTATCCTTAAATAATTTTATATATATATATATATGTATATATATGCACACCCGTGCCAGGCTATCCCTAAATTCTTCTGTGCTCTCACTCCATGGCTAAACCCCTGCCACTTCATAGGAGAAAACTGAAATAAATAATAATAAATTTTAAAATAAATTTTATATTTCTACATATATTTATATCCATATAAATAAATAAATAAATAAATGGATATAAATATATATATACATATATGTGTGTACATTTTATATATATATATATATATATATATATATATATGTATATATATATGCACACCCGTGCCAAGCTATCCCTAAATTCTTCCATGCTCTCACTCCATGGTTAAATCCTTGACACTTCTTAGGAAAAAACTGCAATAAAAAATATAAAATAAACTTAAAAATAATTTTATATATATATTTTTTTTTATATCCATATATATATATATATATATATATATATATATATATGTACACCCGTGCCAGGCTGTTCCTAAATTCTTCCGTGCTCTCACTCCGTGGTTAAACCCCTACCACTTCATAGGAAAAAACTGAAATAAATAATAAAAATTAAATTATATATATATATATACATATATATATTTATATACATATCTTTAAAATTTATATATATTTATATACATCTATGTAAAATTTATATCTATATATAGAATTTATATATATATATACTTATATATATCTGTGCATATATATATATATATATATATATATATATATATATATATATATATATCCATGCCAGGCAGGGATTTGTCATGCAAGGCTATCCATAAATTCTTCTGTGCTCTCACTTTGTGGCTAAATCCTTGCCACTTCATAGGAGGAAAAAAAAAAAAAAAAAAAGGAATTAAAAGAATTTTGAGCAAATTTTGTGTCCCTGCCTCACTTTCACTGTCACTTTTTGTGTCCCTCCTTCACTTTTAGGGTCACTTTTGGTGTCTCTCCCTCACTTTCAGGGTCTCCCCCATCACTTTTTTTGCCCCTCCCTTACTTTCAGGGTCTCTTTTTGTGTCTCTCCTCCACTTTTTGTGTCCCTCCCTCACATCCAGGGTCACTTTTTGTGCCTCTCCCTCATTTTCAGGATCTCTCCCCTGTTTTTTATGTCCCTCCTTCACCTTTAGGGTCATTTTTTGGTGCCCCTCCCTCGCTTTCAGAGTCACTTTTTGTGTTTCTCCCCCACTTTTTGTGTCCCTGCCTCACTTTCAGGATCTCCCTTCTGTCACTTATTGTGTCCCTCCCTCGCTTTTGGGGTCACTTTTTTTAGGGTCTCCCCCTGTAATTTCTGGCATCTCTCCCTCACTTTTTTTTGTCCTTCCCTCACTTTCAGGGTCTCTCCCCCGTTTTTTATATCCCTCCTTCACTTTTAGGGTCATTTTTTGATGACTCTCCCCTGCTTTTTGTGTCCCTCCCTTGCTTTCAGGGTCATTTTTGGTGTCCTCACTTTCAGGGTCACTTTTGGCATCCCTCTCTCACTTTTAAGGTCATTTTTGGTGTCCCTCTCTCATCTTTTGTGTCTCTCCTCCGTTTTTTATGTCCCTCCTTCACTTTTAGGGTCATTTTTTGATGACTCTCCCCTGCTTTTTGTGTCCCTCCCTTGCTTTCAGGGTCATTTTTGGTGTCCCTCTCTCACCTTTTGTGTCCCTCCTTCACTTTCAGGGTCACTTTTGGCATCCCTCCCTCACTTTTAAGGTCATTTTTGGTGTCCCTCTCTCACCTTTTGTGTCTCTCCTCCGTTTTTTATGTTCCTCCTTCACTTTTAGGGTCATTTTTTAATGTCTTTCCCCTGCTTTTTGTGTCCCTCCCTTGCCTTCAGGATCATTTTTGGTGTTCCTGCCTCACTTTCAGGGTCTCCCTTCTGTCACTTATTGTGTCCCTCCCTCATTTTTTGTGTCCCTCCCTCACTTTTAGGGTCACTTTTGGCTTATCTCCCTCACTTTTAGGGTCTCCCCTTGTCGCTTTTTGTGTCCCTCCCTCACTTTCAGGGTCTTTCCCCCGTTTTTTATGTCCCTCCTTCACTTTTAGGATCATTTTTTGGTGTCTCTCCCCCGCTTTTTGTGTCCTTCCCTCACTTTCAGGCTCTCCCTTCTGTCACTTTTTGTGTCCCCCCCCACATTTTTTATGTCCCTCCCTCAATTTCAGGCTCATTTTTCGTGTCCCCCCCCTCACCTTCCCGTTCTCCCCGGTTTTCCGAGCCCGTTCCCGCACTCCGGAGGGCGCGGACCGAGTTTCCCCCACCCACACCGGGCTTTCAATGCCCCGTGCGAGCCCTCCCGGCCCCTTTAATCCCCATTTTAAACAGCGCTCGGGAACCGCCTGCGAGAATTAAACCCGCACCGAGGCCCGGTGATTAATTAATTAACTAATTAATGTTAGGTTTTACCGCTGGATTCACCGAGGGCTCCGACCCGACCCTCCCCTCCGGCGGAAATACCGAGGGACCCCCCCCCGCCCATCCCCACCCCACCCGCCCTTTAGCACCGCGCTTTCCCCCGTTACCTCCCGTGGCGGGTCCCGCCGGTCCGTGCGCGGCCGCCTCAGCTCCTCCTTCCTTCGCTCCGTCCTCCCCTCCTTCCTTTCCCTTCCTTTCCCTTCCCGTTCCTTTCCCTTCCTCCTTCCCCCCTCCCGCCCCTTCCTCGCCTGGCCGGAAGCACCGGAAGCGCCCGCGCCGCTTCCGGGAACGGCCCGCGGGGAGAGGGGAGGGAGAGGCAAAGCCGCAGCCAATCAGAGAGCGCGGTGCCGGCCGCCATTCCGGTTCCGGGTGGTATAAAAAGCGCGCGCGGCGCGCGGGCCCGGCAGTCGCGGAGGAGGCGCCGCCGGGGGCTGAGGGAGCGCGTGAGGGTGAGCGGGGCCCTGAGACCGTCCGGAGCCCAGCGGGACATTGGGAATGGCGTTTAGGGGTCACCCCGTGGCTGTTTGGGCTTTGAGGCTTGGCTTAGGGGTCCCTCGGAAGGGGTGTTAAGTTCCCATTATGTCTATTCGAGCTGTGAGGGTGGGTTTAGAGGGGTTCTCTGTGTCCCTTTGAGCCTTCACCGTGGGGTTAAAGATGTCTCAGGGGGATTTAGAGGCTTCTCCGTGTGCGTTAGAGCTTTCGGGGGGCATTTTAGGGCTGTGTCTCTCGGAGAAGGGGTTAGGGTCCCTTCACGTCAACTTGGGCCTTCAGACGCGGCTTAGGGCCCCCTCCGTGTCTATTTGGGCAGGTTAGGGGTTCCCCAATATCTATTTGGCCTCTTAAGGCAGGGTTAGGGGTCCCCCGATGTGTATTTGGCATCATAGGACACTGTTGGGGTCCCCCAATGTCTCTTTGGGGCTCTTAGGAGGATCAGGGGTCCCTTGATGTATATTTGGGCTCCGAGGACAGGGTTGGGGTCCCCCAATGTCTGTTTGGCCTCTCAGGACAGGGTTAGGGCTCCCCCTCATGCCTGTTTGGGCCCTTAGGCAGAGTTGGGAGTTCCCCAATGTTTATTCAGGTCTGAGTGTGGGATTTGGGATTTCTCCATGTCTGTCTGGTCCCTCAGGGAAGGTTGGGATCCCCTGCTGCAGCCATTGGGTGGAATTAGGGCTTCCCCCGTGTGTTCGGGCCCTTGGGGTGTGTGGGCTCTGGCAGGGATGGTGCTGGGGACCTTAATTCCCTCAGGTCTGTGCTGCTGGGGGGCTGTGTAGGGGGATCCCTGCAGATCCCTGGGACACGACAGGAATCTCACAACATTTTGGGTTGGAAGAACCTCAAGGATGTTTTCACTCCCACCCCCTACCACAGACAGGGACGCCTTCCACAGCCCCGTGCTTGTCCTCTGGGGGACTGCATTTATTCCTACGCGTGTTCTGAGGGCATAAAGCGATATTTAACCTCCCTGCCTTGCCCTGCAGACCCCTCAGGGCTAAACTCCCACCCTCCCTGGTGCATCCCTGCCCATCCCCAGTGCCACCCTGCTGTCTCTCTGCCTTCAGGCCGGGCGGGATGGCGGATGAGGAGATCGCTGCCCTGGTGGTGGACAACGGCTCGGGGATGTGCAAGGCGGGGTTCGCGGGGGACGACGCGCCCCGTGCCGTGTTCCCCTCCATCGTGGGGCGGCCGCGGCACCAGGGCGTCATGGTGGGCATGGGCCAGAAGGACAGCTACGTGGGCGACGAGGCGCAGAGCAAGAGGGGCATCCTCACCCTCAAGTACCCCATCGAGCACGGCATCGTCACCAACTGGGACGACATGGAGAAGATCTGGCACCACACCTTCTACAACGAGCTGAGAGTGGCCCCCGAGGAGCACCCGGTGCTGCTCACCGAGGCGCCCCTCAACCCTAAAGCCAACAGGGAGAAGATGACGCAGATCATGTTCGAGACCTTCAACACGCCGGCCATGTACGTGGCCATCCAGGCCGTGCTGTCCCTCTACGCCTCGGGCCGCACCACGGGCATCGTGATGGACTCCGGCGACGGCGTCACCCACACGGTGCCCATCTACGAGGGCTACGCCCTGCCCCACGCCATCCTGCGCCTGGACCTGGCCGGCCGCGACCTCACCGACTACCTCATGAAGATCCTCACCGAGAGGGGCTACAGCTTCACCACCACGGCCGAGAGGGAAATCGTGCGCGACATCAAGGAGAAGCTGTGCTACGTGGCGCTGGACTTTGAGCAGGAGATGGCCACGGCCGCCTCCTCCTCCTCGCTGGAGAAGAGCTACGAGCTGCCCGACGGGCAGGTGATCACCATCGGCAACGAGCGCTTCCGCTGCCCCGAGTCCATCTTCCAGCCCTCCTTCCTGGGCATGGAGTCCTGTGGCATCCACGAGACCACCTTCAACTCCATCATGAAGTGCGACGTGGACATCAGGAAGGATCTGTACGCCAACACCGTGCTGTCCGGGGGCACCACCATGTACCCGGGCATCGCCGACCGCATGCAGAAGGAGATCACGGCCCTGGCTCCCAGCACCATGAAGATCAAGGTGGGCAGGGGGTGCTGCTTGTGAGGGATGAGCTGAGAGATGAGATTCTGACTCCATCTTCTCAGAAGGCTGATTTATTGTAGTATATTCAAACAACACTATACTAAAGCTACCCTAAAGAAAAAGATGAGGAATCTGGTTCCATGTTCTCAGAAGGCTGATTTATTATATTATATTCAAACAATACTATACTAAAACTACCCTAAAGAAAAAGATGAGGAATCTGGTTCCATGTTCTCAGAAGGCTGATTTATTATTATATTATATTCAAACAATGCTATACTAAAGCTACCCTAAAGAAAAAGATGAGGAATCTGGTTCCATGTTCTCAGAAGGCTGATTTATTATTTTGTGATAATATAAAAGAATGCTATACTAAAGAAAAAGATGAGCAATCTGACTCTATATTCTCAGAAGGCTGGTTTATTATTATATTATATTAAAAGAATGCTATACTAAAACTATACTAAAGAAAAAGATGAGGAATCTGCCTCCATGTTCTCAGAAGGCTGATCTAGTATTATAATATCATTTTATGATATTGTATTAAAAGAATGCTATACTAAAACTATACTAAAGAAAAAGATGAGGAATCTGCCTCCATGTTCTCAGAAGGCTGATTTATTATTATATTATATTAAAAGAATGCTATACTAAAACTACACTAAGGAAAAAGATGAGGAATTTGGCTCTATGTTCTCAGAAAGCTAATACATTATAGTATATATTATAATGTATATATTATTATAATGCTGTACTAAAGGAAAAGATGAGGAATCTGCCTCTGTGTTCTCAAAAAGCTGATTTATTATTTTATGATATTATATTAAAAGAATTCTATGCTGTTGCTGTCACAGACATATTTTCTGAAAAATCCTTTCACTAGGATTTTTCTCCTGAGAAGCTGAGAGGCCTCAGAAAAGAAATGTAAACAATAGAGATTGTTTACCAGCAGGTGCATCTTGGATTGGTCTCATGTGAATTGTTTTCACTTGATGACCAATGACAGCCTGGCTGTGAGCAGTCACAAGATTTTATTATCATTCCTTTCCTTGCTAGCCTTTCTCTTTCTTTAGTATAGTTTTAATATATCATTTTCTTTTAATGTAATATGTGGTGGTGTCCACAGGGGTCCCAGGATGAGGGAAGAGATTGGAATCTTGACTCCGTGTTTCAGAAGGATGATTTATTATTATATATATTAAAAGAAAAAGATATGTTAGAACTATACTAAAATAATAGAAGAAAGGATTTCATCAGAAGGCTGGCAAGGAAAAGGAATGGTAATAAAATCTTGTGACTGACCAGAGAGTCTGAAACAGCTGAACTGTGATTGGCCATTAATTAAAAAGAACCACATGAGACCAATCACAGATGCACCTGTTGCATTCCACAGCAGCAGATAATCAATGTTTACATTTCATTTCTGAGGCCTCTCAGCTTCTCAGGAGAAAAAGATCCTAGCAAAAGGATTTTTCATAAAATAGGTCTGTGACAATAATATATATCATAAAATCATGCTTCAGAAGGCTGATTTATTGAGTCAAGATTCTCTTCTCTTCCCTCATGCTGGGGACCCACAAACTCCACCACACCATACTAAAGAAAAAGAAAAAGGATCCATCAGAATGCTTAGCAAGAATTGAATAATAAAAACTCATGACTCCTCAGAGCCTTGACACAGCTGGACCATGCTTGGTCATGAAATTAAAATGATCTCCAAAATCACATTCCAAAGCAGCAAAACGGGGAGAAGCTGAAGCAGGAGAAGAAATCCTGCTTCAGAAGGGGTTTTTCAGGAAATGTGCCAGTGACAGGTGGGGAGGGAAGGGTGGGCACAGGGGGTGGCACAGCTCTGACCCCCCCCTCTCTCTCTGTGTCTCTCCTGGTGCAGATCATTGCCCCCCCTGAGCGCAAATACTCGGTGTGGATCGGGGGCTCCATCCTGGCCTCGCTCTCCACCTTCCAGCAGATGTGGATCAGCAAGCAGGAGTACGACGAGTCCGGGCCCTCCATCGTGCACAGGAAATGCTTCTAGAGGGGCTGCTGGCACCCCCCAAACCCTGAACCCTGCTGGCAGCACCCCCTGACCCTCCTCTCCCTGCCAGCAGCACCCCCTGCCACCCCAGACCTTGTTATTCCACTGCTCCATTCCCTTGTCCAGGTACTAATTAGTAATTAGTATGTGTGTGTGTTTTAATGGCTCGTTAGGCTCCTCTTCCTCAGGCAGAGGGTTGTTCACTTTCCCCGTGTAACACCCATAGGATGACACTAAAGTTAGGTTTGTCACCTTGTCACCTCTAGGTTCCTTTGTAGGAAAAGAAATAAACTTCCCAGGTTTAAACACTAAAAAATAAAAGCTGATTGTGCTTGCTTTCTTTCAGGGGTGGGTTCTCTATCCCCTTATTGGGGTGAAAGGATTTGGGATTCTGAGCTGGCTTGAAGTTAAAGCTTAGCTTGAATTTTGTTTTCTGAATTCTCTTTAAATCCCATCACGGCCCCTGTGCTGCTCGGACCATTTTAAGAGCTGTTAGGCAGCAAAGCGTGCCTGGAATGTGGCTCTTGCAGCCTGACTGGACTTTCATGGTAACTTGGCTTTTTTTAGAACACAAACAGCTCTTCTTGTCAGAAAAAGTCGGTGCCTTGGCACAGGACTTGGTCACCGGAGCAGTGGCCTCTCCTTTTTTGGGAGAGGATGAGGAGATGGAGCAGCGCATAGTGCTGAAGAGCGGGCAGCTTCGCACAGCTGGGCCCTCCGGCGTTGGTGGGGTATCGACGGCAGCTGCTCGCCCACGGGGGAGGGATGGCAGCCGCTTAATTACTGAGGTAGCGTTAATTAGAGGTGATTGTGGCGGGGGAGCGACACGGTACTGCGCGCCCTTCGCCGCGCTCCCTTCTTTAAACCCTCGGCCGCCCGCCCATTGGCTGGTCATGGCAGAGCCAGCCAATCAGCAGCGCCTTCGCCTCGGGAGGGCGTTACCTCCTACTCTGCCGGACTCGATTTCCCAGCGCGCCCTGCGTTCCTCACAGCACTTCCGCTTCCGGTCCGTTGGGGTGAGGTAGCACGGAGCGGGGAGGGCCTGGGGGGCGACGGCCGGGCCCCCCTGAGGTGCGGAGGGGAGGGCGACACGGCCGGGATCCCCGTGAGGTGGGGAGAGGAGGGAGACACGGCCGGGATCACCGTGAGGTGGGGAGGGGAGGGCGACACGGCCGGGATCCCCGTGAGGTGCGGAGGGGAGAGAGACACGGCCGGGATCCCCGTGAGGTGGGGAGGGGAGGGCGACACGGCCGGGATCCCCGTGAGGTGCGGAGGGGAGAGAGACACGGCCGGGATCACCCTGAGATGGGGAGGGAGACACGGCCGGGCCCCCCTGAGGTGGGGAGGGGAGGGAGACACGGTCGGGATCGCCCTGAGATGGGGAGGTCGATACGACTGGGATCCCCGTGAGGTGGGGAGGGAGACACGACTGGGATCACCCTGAGGTGGGGAGTGAGATATGGCTGAGATCGCCCTGAGGTGGGGAGGGGAGGGAGACACGGCCGGGATACCCCTAAGCTAAGGGAAGAGTCTGGGGGGAGAACAGCCAGAATCCCCCTGAGCTGAGGGGAAGGTCTGGGGGAGCACGGCCGGGGGATCCCCCTGAGGGGATAGGAGGGTCTGGGGGGAGAACGGCCGGGGGATCCCCCTGAGCCGTGGAGAAGATTGGAGTGGGGACATCCAGGGGATCGCCCTGAGCTGAAGGCCTGGGGGGAACATGTCCGACCGCCCTGAGCTGAGGGAGGGTCTGGGGGAGAACAGCCGGGACCCCCCTGAGCTTAGGGGAAGGATCTGGTGGAGCACAGCCAGGATCTCCCTGAGCTGAAACAGGGCTTGGGGTTCTGGGGACGGGCAGCCATGGCCGGTACCCCTGCGCCGATGGGGGATCGGGACTCTGGGGATGGAGGAGCCATGGCCGGGACCCCGCTGAGCGCCGGGGCTGTGTCTGGCTGTGCCCGATGGGTGAGGGAGGGAGGCTCGCTGTGTGCGGGGTGTCACTCGGCCGTGTCCCCAGGCGCCATGGCCCTGCCGGAGTGGCACATCGCCGTGAAGCTGGCCGAGCAGCCGCTGGCCCCCAAAGCCATCCTGCGCCTGCCGGAGACCGAGCTGGGCGAGTGCCCGCTGGGCGGCTGCAGCATCTCGCACCTCAAGCAGCTGATCACGGGCAAGCTGCAGGAATCCATGCCGGACCCCGAGCTCATCGGTGCGTGCCCCGCCGGAGCCTGGCGCTGTCCCGCCGCTTGGGGACACCCTCGGCCCATCCTCGCCGCGGCCGGGATGTAACATGCCGCTGCTGCTGGTGTTCCTTCCCTGTTTCCTTGGGATCACGGCGCTCCAGCCGCGGCAGTGCCCTTGTTCGGGAATATTTGGGCTTTCCACCAGCTCTGTGTCCTTGTGAGAGCTCTCACGGGAGCTGAGAGGGAGGTCAGCTCTTACGCAGGTGGTGACTCTGCCATCCCCTCTAGATCAGCTCTGTGATTTCCCTCCTGATTCTCAGCTCCACAGCTTCCCTGTGTTTTTCCCTACCCAGCTGCTCAGTAACCCCTTGGGCTCCAAGGCACACCTAGAGACCCCCAGCTGGTTGTGAGAGCACCACAGGTGTTTATCTTCAGTTTATCTTCCCCCCAGACCTGATCTACTGTGGCCGGAAGCTGAGGGATGACCAGACCCTGGATTTTTATGGAATCCAGTCTGGCTCCACTGTCCATGTCCTGCGCAAGTCCTGGCCTGAGCCTGACCAGAAACCAGGTGAGGAGCTGTGGGGATTGCCCCTTGGATTCTCCTTGGGATGTGTTTCAATAGGGACTGAGCTTCTCTAGGGGTTCACTGCTGTGGAGGTTTCCAGGGGAATGAATCCCTGTGTTTGGGAACTCCCAGCAGCACCTGGGTATTGATTTTCCTGATGACACAAGAGTTAAGGAATGAGCTGTGCGCCATGGAGAGAGGGATCATCCCATCTTTAATTGCCTGTGATCCATTCTAGGGCACTGTCAGGGGATGTGGAGCAAAGCTCCAGGGATGAGCAGGCTGCTGAGTGCCTGACTGTACAAAAACAGGAGCTTGAGCTGGCATTCCTCTAATGGCACATGTGGGAGGATATTCCTGACTATTTTTATGATGTGAGAGTGCAGCAAGTCATTACTCTGCAGTGACTGCACCCAATCCAAGGATGTTGGAGGATCCCTGTTGCAGCATGGAGGTCCCAGTGGGCTGTGCATGGCTCTGAGGGCTGACAGAGGCCCAGCTCTGTTTTGTTGTGGTGTTTTCTCCCCTCAGAGCCCGTGGATAAGGTGGCAGCAGTCCGGGAATTCCGTGTGCTGCACACTGCCCTGCACAGCAGCCCTGCCTACAGAGATGCTGTGAGTGCTCTGCTCCTGGGAGGGGGGGAATTCAGCTGTCCCCTCCCTCTGGGGACACCCCCACAGTGGGTGACATTGCCAACCTGCTCTGCTTCTCCTGGCAGGTCTTCAAGATGCTGGGAAACAAGGAATCCCTGGATCAGATCATTGTGGCTACTCCCGGCCTCAGCAGCGACCCCGTGGCTCTGGGTGAGTCTGGCTGTGATCCAGAGGATCTGAGGAAAGGTTGGATTCCTGTTGGGGGAAGGGACAGACACAAATCTAGGTTGAATTCCTGGTTGGGAGAAGAGAGAGTTAAAAAACCCTCATTTTTTGTCCCTTTGGAGCGTGAGTTGGTGACTGCTGAGGTGTCAGTTGTGCTCCATTGGTGGTTTGGGGATGGATCCTGGTGTCAGAAGGGCCAGGGAAAGGAGGGCTGGAGCTCTCTCCTTGATTTCAGAAGGATCAGGGAAAGAAGGGAAGTATCCTGGCTTCAGAAGGATCAGGGAAAGGAGGGCTGGAGCTCTCTCCTTGATTTCAGAAGGATCAGAGAAGGGAGGGATGGATCCTGGCTTCAGAAGGATCAGGGAAGGGAGAATGGAGTTCCCTCCTTGGGAATGGATCCTGCCTTCAGAAGGGTCAGGGAAAGGAGGGATGGATCCTGCCTTCAGAAGGGTCAGGGAGAGGAGGGATGGAATTCTCTCCCCAATACAAAGTGCTCCAAAGTGGTGGATTAAATCCATCCTGTTGTGGGATGGTGGCAGTCCAAGGCTGGTGGAATTTGGGATGCAGTCCCAGCCTGGCTGCAGGGAGCTGGGGTCCAGCCTCCACCCTGCCCTTGAGGTGGAGCAGCCATGGGATTTGCAGGAAAGAGCCCCTTCCCTTTTGTCCCTTTTGTCCCTGGGGTGTGTGACCAAGAGCCTCTTTGGGAACACAAAGGCTTCAGAGGAACAATGGGGTGTGTTTGTGGTGTTTACTCATGAGTCATTTCCTGGAAAACAATTGCTATTTATTTGTCCCTGTGGCTTTTGTGTATCCTGTCTCACTGCCTTTCCTGGTCCTTTGCAGGAGTTCTGCAGGACAAGGATCTGTTCTCTGTGTTTGCAGACCCCAACATGCTGGACACGTAAGTTCCCCGAGCTGGGCAGTGATTCAGCAGTGCCTTTGTGTCCCTGTGTGTCACCTGGGTGGGACAGAGCTCTGCTCCTGCCTCCCAGGCTGGGTCATTCCTCTCAGGAAATGTGGATCCACCACTTGGGTTAATCCAGAGGGTGTTTGGTGGGAGGCAGGGCCATCATGGCCTCCAGATCAAGGTTCAGACCTGGGTGAAGTGCTCACAGCAGAGAGCTGCTCCCATGAGAACGTTGGAAAAGTCAGCATGGGTCCAGAGGGATCCTTGGAGAACCAAGGAAAGGTCTAGCATGGGTCCAGAGGGATCCTTGGAGAACCAAGGAAAGGTCCAGCATGGGGTCCAGAAGGATCCTTGGAGAACCAAGGCAAGGTTGGGTCCAGAAGGTTCCTTGGTGAACAGAGACAAGGTCCAACAGGGATCCAGAAGGATTCTTGGGGAACCAAGGCCAGGTCCAATATGGGGTCCAGAATGATCCTTGGTGAACCAAGACAAGGTCCAACATGGATCCAATAGGATCCAAGGCTGGGTCCACCATGGGTCCAGAAGATCCTCGGTGAGCCAAGGCCTGGTCCAATATGGGGTCCAGAATGATCCTTGGCAAACCAAGGCAAGGTCGGGTCGAGGAGGGTACTTGGTGAACTGAGGCAATGTCCAGCATGGATCCAGAAGGATCCAGGGCCAGGTCCAGCATAAATCTAGAACATCCAAGGTCAGATCCAATGTGGATCCAGAAGGATCCAAAACCAGGTCCAGCATGGATCCAGAAGGATCCTTGGTGATCCAAGGCCATGTCCATCATGGATCCAGAAGGATCCAAAGCCATGTCCAGTGTGGATCCAGAAGGATCCAAAGCCATGTCCAGTGTGGATCCAGAAGGATCCAAAGCCATGTCCATCGTGGATCCAGGAGGATCCAAGGCAGGTCCAGCATAGATCCAGAAGGCTCCAAGGCCAGGTCTAGCGTGGATCCAGAAGGATCCTTGGTGATCCAAGGCCAGATCCAGCATGGATCCAGAAGGCTCCAAGGCCAGGTCCAGTATGGATCCAGAAGGATCCAAAGCCCTGTCCAGCATGGATCCAGGAGGATCCAAGGCAGGTCCAGCGTGGATCCAGAAGGCTCCAAGGCCAGGCCCATCGTGGATCCAGAAGGCTCCAAGGCCATGTCCAGCATGGATCCAGGAGGATCCAAGACAGGTCCAGCATGGATCCAGAAGGATCCCTGGCTGCCTGGAGGACTTTGGGCCCGCAGCGTTGGCAGTGCCCGCGGTGCCTCAGGGCTGGCTCCTGGCGTGCCCCGTGCCCTCGCTCAGCCGTGCCCGTCTGTGCCCAGGCTGATCCCGGCTCACCCTGCCCTGGTGAACGCCATCGTGCTGGTGCTGCACTCGGTGGCGGGCAGCACCCCCCTGCCAGCCCCGGACACGTCCTCGCGCGCCATGGCCCTGGGCTCCTACCGCGACATGCCAGGTACGTCACCTTGGTGCTCAGCCAGAAACTCCACAGGGATCTGCTCCCAGTTCCTGCTGCTTTCCCACATCCTTTCATTCCCCTTTCTGTTGCAGGTGGCTTTCTCTTTGAGGGGCTCTCTGATGATGAAGATGACTTCCACCAGGTAAGCAGCCAGGTTGGGTGAGCGCTTCTTTCTGGGTTTAATTTATAGCCCTGAGACTCCCAAGCTCTTCCTTTCCTGTCTGGTGAGCAGCACGAGCGGCTTTGGCTCCCCAGGGGGATGTGGAGACAAACATATTGATCCTGGCTGCTTCCATGCTGCTCAGAAGAGGGCTTTCCTCAGTACTGAACACACAACAGGAAAATGGAACTGAGGAAACGCTCTCACAGCCATAGTGGAGCGTGGGAATGTTGATCCCTGCCTTTCTGCACTCTTCCTCTCCACAGGACAAAGGGTTCTGTATGAAAAACTGGGTATATGGGTTCAAATGTGCCTGTAGCAGGGAATTGTTTTGTTCCAGGCTAACATCACCGTGGTTTGGGGCTGGTGGATGATAGATTGAAAGGTTTCCTGCCAGTTTCCACAGCTGACTCTGTGGAAAAAAGGCACATCCCACTCTGGCATGTTTGTCTTTCAGAAGTGTCACCCTTGGGACATTTGGGTATGGTAGGACAGGGATGTGTGGTTTGACTGGGACACAAACACTGACAGAGGTCACAGCTGGGGCTTTTCTCTCTCTCTGTCTCCACACAGAGCACCAGGTCCACCCCATCCAGCAGCACGTCCGGCTCGCGCCCGGCCTCGCTGGGCTACGCGGGGGCGGCGGGGCCGCGGCCCATCACCCAGAGCGAGCTGGCCACAGCCCTGGCCCTGGCCAGCACCCCCGAGAGCAGCTCCCACACACCCACCCCGGGCACACAGGTAACCCTGGGGCTGCCACTGCTGCCTCTGCTTTCCCTCAGGGGTGGGTTCTCTTCCCTTTGATCCCACCCTGGTAACCCCTGGGGCTGCCACTGCTGCCTCTGCGTTCCCTCAGGGGTGGGTTCTCTTCCCTTTGATCCCACCCTTGAGCACACAGGTAACCCTGGGGCTGCCACTGCTGCCTCTGCATTCCCTCAGGGGTGGGTTCTCTTCTCTTTGATCCCACCCTGGTAACCTTTGGGGCTGCCACTTCTGCCTCCCCTTTCCCTCAGGGGTGGGTTCTCTTCCCTTTGATCCCACCCTTGAGCACACAGGTAACCCTGGGGCTGCCACTGCTGCCTCTGCTTTCCCTCAGGGGTGGGTTCTCTTCCCTTTAATCCCACCCTGGTAACCCTGGGGCTGCCACTGCTGCCTCTGCGTTCCCTCAGGGGTGGATTCTCTTCCCTTTGATCCCACCCTGGTAACCCTGGGGCTGCCTCACCTGCCTCTGCATTCCCTCAGGGGTGGGTTCTCTTCCCTTTGATCCCACCCTTGAGCACACAGGTAACCCCTGGGGCTGCCACTGCTGCCCCTGCATTCCCTCAGGGGTGGGTTCTCTTCCCTTTGGTCCCACCCTGGGCATCCAGGGAACAGCCAGCACCAGCCCGCATCAAGGCTGGCACACCTGGCTCTTCATTCCCTCATGGATGGGTTCTCTTCCCTTTCATCCCACCCTGGGCACTCAGGGAGCAGCCAGCACTGGTCCTGGTCAAGACTGGCACATCTGGCTGTTCATTCCCTCAGGGAAGAGTTCCCTGTGTGATCCTAACCCTGGCACACCTGGCTGTGCCTTCCCTCATGCAAATTCATGTGATCCCTATCTTCCACACACTCCCAGCACCCAGGGACAGCCAGCACAGCCTGGTCAGCTCTGGGGCACCTCCCTTTCCTCCTGGGATGGAGAGTGAGGGGTGCTGCAGGTGTTGCTGTGTGCTGGTTCCTTCTCCTCACCTGTCACCTCCTCCTAGGGCCACTCCTCCGGGACGTCCCCGATGTCATCCAGCGTGCAGTCAGGGACCCCCATCACCAACGACCTGTTCAGCCAGGCCCTCCAGCACGCCCTGCAGGCCTCAGGGCAGCCCAGCCTCCAGGTCAGTGGCATTCCCTGGAATCCTGCACCCCCTGGCATCTCCCAGCTGCCTCCTGTGGTGGGACATCAGCCTGGAGGGGCATCACTGATGCCTTTTTGGGCTACCTGAAAACAGAGGCCAGACAGCATTAAGGGAATAAAAAGCTGTTCTGTTTATTGAAGGGCCATTTGGGGCAGATGAAGCTACACCCAAAAATGGACCACAGGTTTTCAGACTTCTGTAAATTTGGTCCATTTGCATATTGGGGGTAATCTGATTACACCTTCAGGTAATGAAGTCATTTACCCCAAGTCTCTAAAAGCAGAGGCCAGACAATATTAAAAGAATAAAAAGCAGTTAATATTTATTGAAGAGCTTTCAGGTACATTTTGGGGAGATAAAGCCCCCCCACCAGGGGCTACACCCAAAAATGGACCAATGATCACAGGTTTTCAGACTTCTGTAAATTTGGTCCATTTGCATATTGGGGGTTAAGAAGTTTCTAAAAACAGAGGCCAGACAAAATTA
The DNA here is from genome assembly GCF_028018845.1 of Melospiza georgiana. NCBI lineage: Eukaryota > Metazoa > Chordata > Aves > Passeriformes > Passerellidae > Melospiza > Melospiza georgiana. The sequence continues at coordinate 3,737,094 of NC_080442.1, read as the reverse complement.
AAATAATAAAAAGCAGTTATTTTTATTGAAGGGTCATTTGGAGCAGATGAAGCCCCCCCCCCAGGGGCTACACCCAAAAATGGACCACAGGTCACAGGTTTTCAGACTTCTGTCAATTTGGTCCATTTTCATATTGGGGGCTAATCTTCCAATTAAACCTTCAGGTAATGAAGACATTTACCCCAAGTTTCTGAAAACAGAGACCAGACAAAATTAAAAGAATAAAAAGCAGTTATATTTATTGAAAGGCTTTGGAGCAGATGAAGCTACACTCAAAATGGACCAATTATCACAGTTTTCAGGCTTCTGTAAATTTGGTCCATTTGCATGTTGGGGGTTAATCTTCTGATTACACCTTCAGGTAGTGAAGTCATTTACCCCAAGTCTCTAAAAGCAGAGGCCAGACAATATTAAAAGAATAAAAAGCAGTTATATTTATTGAAAGGCTTTGGAGCAGATGAAGCTACACCCAAAATGGACCAATTATCACAGTTTTCAGGCTTCTGTAAATTTGGTCCATTTGCATGTTGGGGGTTAATCTTCTGATTACACCTTCAGGTAGTGAAGTAATTTCCCCCAAGTCTAAAAACAGAGGCCTGACAAAATTAAGGGAAGAAAAAGCAGTTATATTTGTTGAAGGGTCTTCAGGTACATTTGGGGCAAGACCCCAAAAATGAACAATAGCTCACAGGTTTTCATACTTCTATAAAGTTGGTCCATTTTCATATTGGGAGTTAATCTTCTAATTAAACCTTTGGGTAATGAAGTAGTTTGCCCCCATTTTGCTCCTCCAGCTCACTTTTGTTTACATTTCTGGGGCCTGAGGCAGTGAGATGTCCTTGATTGCCAGGCCTGGAGAGGAGTTGTTGTGTCTGCCCAAAATGGGAAAGCAGCAGCTCACACTGAATATAGAGTTAGAATTACACAAAGAATTACAGGATTACAAATGTATGAAAAATGTAAAATCTAAAGTCCCAAGGCATCATCACAGCCACTGCAGAAGTACTGGGTGGAACTGGGGTGGAGGTGTTATAAATGCATATTATAGTGTTGGCTTTTTGCAAATATTAAGATAAATACTGTATGTATAATGTTAAAAGAACTTTTATTTCTGCTATTAACAAAAAACTTAGACATAGTAGTAGCTAATCTAGTTATAAATGAACTCTTTTTAATCAAGACAACATATAATGAAGACCTTGCTAGTAATATACTATCAATATTTATCATCTGAAGAAAGTATAGACCAAGCCCAGACTAAAAGTAATAAAGAAAAAAAGCCAAAACCACAACTACGAAAAATGCATACTCTAAAAAAGCAAACCCAAAGAAGAGCCATACAAAATAATTCCTAAAACAGATAAACTAGTTTATAGAAAAATGTAAATATACATAGGAATCTGTGAATATACAAGCTAATGTAATAGAAAAAGTATTTTAAAATATCCCTGAAAATAAATGTGCTCTTGGCTGAGTTTCAAGATGCACCCAGCCATTATCTTTACTATCTTTATCTCCTATTGTCTTTTATTAAACTTTTAAATTTTGCCAAACAAACCAAACCAGCTATTTCACAGGGGGTGGTGGCTTTGGGGACTTTGCAACATCCCTGAGCTTTCAGGAGCTGTTTGCACAGGTGGGTGGGAAACACATTCACTCTCCTATGAAAATATAAACATTTGAAAACCACAATTTGAAAGTTAAATAAAGGACAATAGGAACAAAGAGCACAGAGCAAAGGTTTTGTGGCATCAGCTGAGCCCCCTGTTATCTTTGGGGGTATGTCCTGGTTTAGGGCAAATTTAACCCTAACCCCTTAAATACCTTTAATTACATCAGCCCTTTGCATATTCACAGACCCTTGTGCTCAGTAAACTTTTCCCCAAACTGGTTTACATGTTCCAGGAATTGTTTAGCACATCTCTGCTTTGGCTCTGCTCTTTCAGAGCATGTGGATTCCTGGATTGTGGTTTTAGTTCCTTTTTATCCCCTCCAGTTCTGCCTTCAGAGGGTGAGTGCTGCTGGCTGGCACATCTGTGCAGGTGTGCTCATCATGTGTGGCACATCTGTCCAGGTGTGCTCACCCTGTGCTCAGTGGGTGTTATCCCATCCCAGCAGGCACTGTGACACAGCACACTGATATCAGATTCTGCACTGAGCTTAATGAACAGAAATAAATCCATATCTTTTTAATAAAGTCACTTCAACACCACTCATCTAAAATCCATTTTTATATCTGCAAAAAGCCAATATTACAATGTGTGTCTATAACAGGTGGGACCCTGGGCAGTGGGAAGGGCTGCTGGTTTTGCTGCTGGGATTCTCACCCCAAATCTGCTGAGATTCTCACCCCAAACTTCTCCTTGCTGTGAGCAGAGCCAGTGGCAGCCCCAGCTGCAGCAGCTGCGGGACATGGGGATCCACGACGACGAGCTGAGCCTGCGGGCCCTGCAGGCCACAGGAGGGGACATCCAGGCTGCCCTGGAGCTCATCTTTGCTGGGGGGGCCCCCTAAACCTTCTGCTGGACTGGTGAGTTGTGCTGAGGCAGCAGCTGGGCTGGTTCTGTGTGTGAGGAGCACTGAAGGCAGCTCCAAATCCTCTCTCCAACCTCCTCAGGACTCTGCGCGGAGAAGGGAAGAGGTGGCTCGGGGCTGGAGACGTGGCCCCTCCAGCTGTGCAGTGTTTATCTGTCACCACTCTCTGCCTGGATGTTGTTTCATTCCCTGCATTAAAAGGGCCCTGCTCAGTTCCCTGCCTGCTGTGTGGGTCGTGCTCTGTCCTGGCTGTCTTGCAGATCCCAGCAGGGCAGGAAGGGGAAGCATTGCTGGCCAGGGGTTATGGACAGATCACGAACAGGACAGGACTGCTGTGGAACACATCTCAAGCTGTTTATTTTCCAGCATCACTCTCATTATATGGCTATGACAGTGGGAAGATGCCAGCAGCAGATAAAGAACTTAATGTCACAACTCACTTTAAAAGTTTTTTGGCCAATCACACAAAGCAAAAGCACATTGGTATTAGTTCTATCCAACCACTGTAAACACGTGTACCTTCTGTTAAAACAATCCTTGCTTATCTTGAATACAGTACCTACTTGTAAGCCTTAAAACACAATGCACAGAGCTCCATTATTAACCTTAGAACTTCCTCATGTCTTGCTAGACAAACTTTTTTGTAGTTTAGAGAGTTATTCTAGCCAAGTGTTAATACACAGACCATTGTTCTAGTTGTCCTTATTTTCTACATCTTATATAACTTTTCTGCTGACAAATCTCATGGCTCTCACTTAGCTCTAATTGCAGTTCTGCTGTCTCTGAGCCCTGCCTTTTGCAGCTTTCCCAAAACCCTCAGATTGTGGGAATCCTTAAAAACTCAGCCTCGGTGGGATGTGGTGCTGTCAGCAGAGGGCACGGCCACCGCGAGGTGACAGTGACAAAGAAATGACAAGGGCTGAGTGGGAGCTGGAGAAATGCCCGGTGTGGGTTCCTCCACGTGCAAAGCCAATTAACGGCGTTCGCCTTTAATTGCAATCAGTGGGGGCAGCAAAAAGCCCGGCCTGGAGCCGGGCCCGGCATCGCTGGCACTGCGCGCCGGGGTTAACGAGGCGAGAAAGCGGCAGCGGGTTCTGGGAGCAGGGAGCGCTCTCCTGCCTCACCTCCGGGCTGCCGGGCTGCCCTCTAATCCCCGCACAGCGCTGTGATCCTCGCCGATAGCATCGCGGTGTCACCCTGCAAGCCGGGATTGTTCTCTGCGGGGAGCCCTGCGCTGATAGGCTTTAATCCTGTCGAGAGGATTAATGCCCGAGGGAGGCAAGGAGGGGCTGCTGTTGTGCTCAGGCTGGAGCAGATAAGATGTGATGGACATAAATGGCTTTCCTGACACCCTCCTGGGTCCCTGCCCTCGGCACGCACACGGATTTGATGTGTGAGAAAACGGATTAATGCCTTCCCGTGCCTGGATGGTGTCTTTGCAGGGGCAGCACCGAGCACATGCACAGCACAGAGCACATGCTCAGCACCCTCCCTTCCCCTGCTGGCAGCCCCAATCCTCCGGGATAACCTCGGATTAGCCGGATCACAGATGCTCCTGCCCAAAGCTGGGCAGCATTGCAGGCTCTCCCGGCCACCAGCACATCCAGTTTGCCTTCCTGCACCACCCGAATTCTCAATTTAGGGCTCACTGCTGTGGTTTTTGTGTCAGTCCTGAGATTTTTGATCCCTCTGTTGACCCACGTTTGGCACGAAGCCGTTTTCGCTGCTATTTCTGCTTCCCGCCGCCCCCAGCGAGCTGAGAACTGCCTGGATTTTTTTTTTTTTTTGGGTTTTTTTGGGCTGGAAGTGCCTTTTCCCAGATTTCCTTCCCCAAACGGCAGGGCTTGGCTGGGAGCAGCAGCTCAGGCACATGCACTCGGTGCAGCAGAGAAGTTGGCAGCGCTGCCGCTCACGACATCGCTTCCCTCGCCCCGCAGAGCCGTGCCTGAGCACTGGGGGAGCTGCGGGGAGGGGGAGAGGCTCTGCTGCCTCCTGCACGGCTGGGCAGCGACTGAGCTCTGCTGCAGCAGCTCCTGCAGCAGCTCCTGCAGCACACAGGGAGCTCGGAGGGGGCTGGGAGTGGTTCTGCAGCCGCCCCGTGGGAGGGATGCTCAGGGGCTCTGCAAGGGCACGAGCAGCAGAACAGCAGGGAAAGGCTTGAAAGGAGTGGGTTAGGTTGGGGATCAGGGAGGAATTGTTCCCTTGAGGGTGCCCAGAGAGCCTGTGCTGCCCCTGGATCCCTGCCCGTGGGGTGGCTTTAGGGTCCTTGTCACTGATTGTGGGTGGCTGAGCACGCCAGAGACAGAGCAAACTGATGCCTGTTCCTTGTGCTCCATCCCTGGATGTGGCCTGGCAGCTCCCCCTGGCACGTTGGATCTGCTCTGCTTGGCTCTCAGTTCATCCCTCCCGCCCCTCTCACACTCCCTTCCCCAGCCCAGCAGCCCTGGCTGGGCTTTACTGGGAGCAGACTGGGAAGTCGGTGTTGCCTGACCCTGGCAGAGCAGGAGGTCAGGCCACAGTTCCCCAGCGTCAGCAGGGACCTTCTGTGTGTGACATCAAAGGGCTGCTCTTGCTCTGCTTCCCTGCTGGCCTCCCTGGGGCTGCTTCCCTCCTGTGACAGCAGGCAGGGATGGATGGCAGCAGCTGCTTTTCCTCCCCTGTTTTCCATAATCCTGTTTTGCATCCCACTGCTGGACACCTGCAGGGGGTGGAGGTTTGGCTGGGCCCTGCACCATGTGTTTCCTGGAGCCCTTCTCCTCCTTGTCTCTCTCATTTTGGGCTGGTGTCGCAGACATTTTTCCACAGAAATCTTTTCTTTCAGATTTCTGTGTCTTCTGGAAGGCAGAGGCTTCAGAAAGGAAAGTAAACAATTGTTATTAGCTGTTGTGGAATGCAATAAGATTCACTTTGATTAGCTCATTTTCTATGTTTATAACTAAGAGCCAATCACCAGTGCAAGCTAGGAGACTGAGTCCCTAGACACAACTTTGTTTGAGATTCTTTCTATCTATTCTTAGCTTAGCTAGCAGCTCTGCAAACCTCTCTCTATATTCTATTTAGTGTAGTCATAATGTATTATATATAATATCTTAATAAATCAAGCCTTCTGATCAAGAAACAAGATTCACCATCTCTCTGTCACCAGCTGCGACCCACTCAGGCACAGTAATAGGCTGGTTTGTCTCTGCTGGTTCATTTTCCAGCAAAAAGGTGGAGTGGAGGCAGAGCAGAATCTCCCAGGTGGCTTTTGCAGTGCCTCAAGCAGTGTTGGACAGATTTCCATGGGATAGTGTTGGCTCCTTGCTCCCCCAGCCTGACTATTCCCAGTTTGTCCCAGTCACATCCTGGAGCTCCACACCTTGCCCTGAGCACACAAATTCCAGAAAATCGGTGAAGGTGACTTTCCCTGATTCTCCAGGATTTGTTGGGCAGGTACATCCAGCAGGAGCAGCAGCAGGAATTTGTCTGGCACAGCCTTTGCCCATCAACTTGCCTTTTTTTGCAGAGGTTTCCTGGCTGCTCCCAGCTTTGTCCTTGTAGGAAAGGCCAAAACACACCAAAAATGTGAGTTTTTCTTCCTTTCCCAGCTCTGTGCTGGTTCAGTGAGCCAAGGGCACAAAAGAAGAGGGGACAGAGGTGTCCTTGGCAATAAGGACATTTTAGCCTTACTCTTTCTCAGGGGAACTCTGGAGAAAGGAACAAAATTCTGATTTGGGAAGGCTGATGAGGAGACAGCACGGAGACAAGACAGGTGACACTGTGTCCTGTGTCCTGTGACTTGTGTCCTGTGGGGTTTGCTCCCTTCCCTCCATGAATCACCATTTTCCTGTTCAAGTAACAAAAAAGGAGCTCTGATTTCAAGCCCTCAAAGCTCCCTTTTAAGGTTACAGAGTTGAGAGGCCCCACGTCATCCACAATAAAAACCAGGCAACTATTTTAATTTGTGAAAGCAGAAATGGGCTGAAAATGTCACCCAGTGAGAATATTTCTATTTCCTTATGTTCCCTTTTATATTTATAGTGTTCTAATATTCATAAACGTGTCCCAAAATCCCTTGGAGAGGGTTTCCCCCCCTGCCTCTATCTCTGAAATAAATGCTGATTTAAGAGCAGGGTCTGCTGGTTCAGCAGGGATGAATTAATTCAGGGCTTGAGTTGGAGCTGTGGGGTTCCACTCCAGGAGCCATAAAAGCATCAGAGGGGATCCAGAATTCCTTTTTTTTTCCTTCAAGGGCCAAGAACAGAGACTGGAGCAAAAACTTTGGAGCAGGGTGAGCAGAGAAAAACCCATTTCTAGGAGATTTTCCAGCATCTGGCTGTCAGAGGTTGGGGCGCTGTCAGAGCTGCGTGTTGGGAACAGACCCTACATGAGGTTTGGCCAATCTGTGGCCTCTGTGTCACCCCTGGGGGTGCCTCAGGTGCCAAGGCTGTGGGACTGGGGCACGTCCTGGGTGCCAGCTAAGCTTTTAGGGTTCCTTTTGGGGTGCTTTGGGTAGGAGGAGGTGACAAGGATAGCCAGGGCAGTGGGGCAGTTAGCAAAGACATTGTCCCCTGATGTTGCAGGAGGAGCCAGCCCAGCAGGTCCCAGCATTTCCCTGCATGGTGCTGGATTAAAGTTCTGGAATGTTCTGCCCAGGGAGGTGCTGGAGTCCCCATCCCTGGGTGTGTTTAACAAAGCCTGGATGTGGCACTGGGTTTAGCTGAGGTGTTGGAGCTTCATGACCTTGAAGGTCTCTTCCAGCCTGGCCATTCAGTGATTCTGTGAGTTCTGTGGATGTGTGTGCTGTTCCTGGGGAGGGAAGCAGTGCTGGCCCCTCAGGGTCCCTTTGTGGGGCTTTTCTGGCTGCCCTGAAGCTCTGAGCCTGGAGGATTCTCACTTACACATCATTTAATCACCTCAGCTCCTGCCAGCTGCTGTCTGCTCAGATGAGATCCCAGCTGTTTTAATGCCTTGTGAAGGCTGACCTAGAGCAGAGGCCAGACAGAGCTCAAGAATAAAGCAGGGATTTATTAAAAGGCCTCCATGGATCCCCCTTGGGCAGCACAAGAGCCCAGCCTGGGCTGCACCCAAAATGAACCCAAAATGTTCACAAAAATGCACAGCTGGTCATGGGGTCTCTCACTTTTATAAGTTCTGCTCCATTTGCATATTGGGGTTAATTGTCCAATTACACTCCAGCCCATGCAGCCCCACCCTGCTTGTTTTTCTCTCTCCAGCCCACGTTGTTTGTGCCCTTGGGACTGAGATTTGGATCATTTGTCCTTGGTCCCCAGCTAGAGCAGGAATTGTTTTGTCTCCCTGCTCTGTGCACAGGGCTCACCATCCCCTAACATGAAGCCCAGACCCACACACAAAATATGAAAAACAGAAAAGCTAAACCTGAGGCATCAGCTTTGTTCTCCCCCCACCCCATTCCTCGTGCCCATTTTCCTCCCTGAGCTGATCCCTGTCCCAGAGGGGCCCTGTGGGAGCGCGCTGGCCCCACAGCAGGTGCCAGGCAGCACCAGGAGGGACAGATGGGACATGGGAAGAAAGGAAAGCTCTTCTCTGCCCAGCCCAGTGCACAAACGAGCCAAAGGATGTCTGGGGACGTGCTGCTGGAAGAGATGGAGAGCTCCCCACATGTGTGCTGGTCCCTGTGTCACCACAGCCACCGTCCCTCTGCGTCACCAGCCCAGGGTGGCTCTCAGGGGTCACACTGGAAGGAGAAGCAGGACAGGGCCCTTTTCCCTCCCTTTTTTCCTTGTCTCTCCCTTCCTGTCGAGACAGACCCTGCTGCTGGAAGAGCTCCAAGGTCACAGCCAAGGAGTTTGCTTTTCCTGAGCTTGAGTTGATGAGGCCTGAGAGGGCTCTGGCACTTGGCCCAGCAGCCTCTCCAGAGCCAGGTGAGTTTGTTTGGACTCCCTGCAGAAAAATGCAGGCTGGAATTCCAGGCAGATTGCAGAGGAGTCACGCCTTAACCAGCTGTGTGCAGGAGGATTTTATGTCTCTTCTAGGGCTGATAAGGGGGGTTATCATCTTGGTATGGGGATGGTGATGCTGGAGCCTCCCTGGGCATTCCAGAGCTGCTAAGCTAAAAATAGAAAAAGAATGAATAAAAAGAATGAATAACAAAGTTCTGTGTCTCAGCACAGAGTGAGACCCAACTCTGCTGTGAGTAGTCAGTAAATCTAAACATCTACCTGAGACCAATCACAGATTGGTTACATTCCACAACAGCAGATCACCTTTGTTTACACATTGTTGCTGAAGCCACAGCTTTTCAGAAGAGGGAAAAATCCTAAGAAAAGGATTTTCCACCAAAGACGTCTGTGACAGGGCAGGAAGGCTCAGGAACTGCAGAGCACCTGCTGGAACCTCAAAGGACATGGAGCTCTCATGGTGGGAGTGTGGTGAGCAGAGCCACCCATTCCTGTTCTTTTTGTTGTTCTAACCTTCTTTCACTGGCTGAGACTCCACACTGGATTTTGTTAACTCTGCCTTTTAGGCACCCCTGCCTCATTTCATGCCCCACCAATGAGTCCCCTCTTGTGGGAAATGAATTTCTAGCAATTTCTCCAAGTTTGATGTTTGTTTACAAATACATACTATGTAAACATATTATTTTTGTTTACATACTATGTAAACATACACACTTTGTAAACTTACTATTTGTATGTAAACAAATATCAAACTTGGAGAATTTTCCACAAATTCATTTCCCACACCCTCTAAGGATGTGACACCTTCAGATGTGATGCTCCAGAGGGGGTTTGGTGACAAGGGTGGGCTGTGGCTGTGACCAGTAAATCAGATTGTGACACTGGTCTGGGCAAGCCCCTGGGCTTTCCTTTGGAGGCACAGGAGGAAGGGGACTCCCAGCTGACGTTTTATGCTGCTCTCAAAATCACTGAGTGCAAATCAGATCAGTCACAAGTTCCCTTCTGGCCAAATCTCTTGGGAAATCTTTTCTGGGGGGCGAAATCTTCTGGGAAATCACATCTTGGGGCCACATGGCTTTCCTGAGTGGTTTGTAAAGCCCTGGGGGTGGCTCTGAGCTCATTTGGGCGCCTTTGGTGGCACTTGTGCTGTCCTTTGCCATGGGGAAACTTGTGCCAACTGCTCAGAGCTCCCAGCCTCAATCCAGCTTGAAGAGGTGAGCCTGGAGAGCTGGGCAGTTCCCAAACTCCGCAGGGCTGTGGCCTTGGGGAGGGATGGTTGAGGTTTTTTGGTTGCTGCCTGCCAGGAATGTGAGCTGGGAGGGAGAATTTGGGTGTGGGGAGCAGAAACTGCAGCAGCTGATGAAGGATCTGCTCTGCTCACTTCCCTCCTCACTCTGTCAGCTGGGAGATGAAGGGTCTGTCAGCACCACGAGGAGCTGTGAGGGGATTTCACTGATGGCTGCTCCAAAGCCAGCCTGTTCCAAAATGAGGACTGGGAGCTCTGATCTTCCAAAGTTCTGTCCCAGCCTCCTGGGCTGACAGTCCTTCCCACAGGATTTCCCAGGTGCAGCATCCCAGTCTTTTTCTGGGAAGAGTGATGGAAAGGGGGATGAGGAACATGCTCATCCTTTGTCCAGCTGATCCCAGTGGAAAAGGGGATGAGGAACATCCTCATCCTTTGTCCAGCTGATCCCAGTGGAAAAGGGGATGAGGAACATCCTCATCCTGTGTCCAGCTGATCCCAACCTTGTCTGGGAAGTGCTGATGGAAAAGGGGCAATGAGGAACATCCTCATCCTTTGTCCAGCTGATCCCAGTGGAAAAGGGGATGAGGAACATCCTCATCCTGTGTCCAGCTGATCCCAACCTTGTCTGGGAAGTGCTGATGGAAAAGGGGCAATGAGGAACATCCTCATCCTTTGTCCAGCTGATCCCAGTGGAAAAGGGGATGAGGAACATCCTCATCCTGTGTCCAGCTGATCCCAACCTTGTCTGGGAAGTGCTGATGGAAAAGGGGCAATGAGGAACATCCTCATCCTTTGTCCTGCTCATCCTAATGGAAAAGAGGGATGAGGAACATCCTCATCCTGTGTCCAGCTGATCCCAACCTTGTCTGGGAAGGGATGATGGAAAAGGAGGATGAGGAACATTCTCATCCTTTGTGCAGTTGATCCCGGTCTAATCTGGGAAGTGCTGATGGAAAAGGGGATGAGGAACATCGTCATCCTTTGTCCAGCTCAGCAGGGTCCCTCTGGCAGTGTCACACCTGCTTTGTGCACAGCAAAGGTCCTGCCTGGCTTAGCCAGAACTGAGATTTCTCTTGTTGTTCCTTTTTTCCGTGCAAGATCCGCCCTGTTGGTGCTTCCAAGGGTCACATTCCTGGCCGAGGGAAGGTAACAGATCTGTTTTTGTGGATAAAACCACCACGAGCCTGCTCGGGTGCCAAGTGCAATCTGAGCTCTTTGGGTTGCCTGGGCCACAAACATGATGAATAAAACTGTTCCTCTTGGGGAAAAAAAATCTGTGCTTCTGACAAGATTCCTGGGGGAGGCTGCCTCCTGATCCGTGCTGGAAGCGAGGCGCATGATCTGGGAGAGAGCTGCTCACGAGTTGTGCTGGGGAAGTTCTGATCCCAGAGTGGAGCAGATGGAAATTTCTGCAGGAAAGGGCTGAGCTGCTGCCTAGAATCTGATGCTGCCTGCTCTTGAGCTACCAAACTCAATCTGGGAGCTCCTTGCCTGCTTTGGGAAGGGTGGTTTTCATTCCAGCACATCCTGCACACCGGGCCAGCCTGGAAATGGGGGCTCTGGGGAGCTGTGCTGCTCTGCAGGGTTGGGTTTTCCTGGGGGCTGTGCTCTCCACATCCTGCCCATCTCCTGGAATGGCTTTCCCAGGCAATGATCTCATGGTTCTGAGAGCCAGGCTCCCCCCTGGCTGCCCTCACCCTTCCCTCTGAGGCTGTCTGGAGCAGCTGGAAGTGCTCCAGGACGGGCTTGGAGCAGCACCCTGGGGCCGTGGGAGGTGTTGGGCACCAAGGTCCCTTCCGCCCCAAACACTCCTAAAATCCTGGGGGAGCTTGAGTCCTGAAAACTCCTTTTCCAGGAGTGGTTTTGGGGAAAAACCTCCTTTTTCATTAGTGTTTTTTGGGCAAAGAAGACCTTTTTCGGGGGGTGTTTTTGGGGAAGAAAACTACTTTTTCAGGAAGAAAACTCCTTTTTTTCCTGCTGGAAACCAAGTGATAACGGGGTCTGGCAGCTCAGGGAGCAAACAGGGACCTGCAGCTGCCCCCAGGGCTGAGCTCAGAACGCTTCAGGGCTGGAAATCACCACGGCCAGAAGTGAGTGTGTGTCTTCTCCCTGTAATTACCCCTGTAATTACCCCGGCAGCTGCGTGGCCAAAGAAAGGTGAACCCACACACACACAAAGAATCGCCGGGAAATCCCTGTGGCTCCTTCAAATCCACCATTAGCCGGCTCATTAATTTATTTTTTGCTCCTTTCAGCGTGCCCCCCTTGCCCTGGCCCTGCTCGTCCCTCCAGGAGCGGAGCGGGGCCGGGGCCGAGCTTCAATCGCCGCTTTAAAGGGCGCAGCTGCGGCTCCTTCCCGGTGGGCTTCTCCCATTCCGGTCACGTCCCGGCTCGCTCTCCGTGCTCGGAATGCCCCGCTCCTCTCATTAACCAGAGCCACAAAGGCTCCCGGGCCTCCCCGGGGGCACCTTTGCGACAAAAAGGTGACCGTGCCACCCGCGGGGTGTCCTTTGGGGGAGCCGCCAAGGTTCGGGATGCTCGGGCAGGGCTCGCCTTCCTGCCGGTGACATCCACTCGGGGATGTCGTTCCCCTCCACATGTGCTCGGGAGAGGGGGGTGTGACAGCGCGGTGACACTCGGGTGTCCCTAGGAGTGGCCCTTTGGTGCTGGCCCTGCTGCATCCCGCTCCTCCTGGATCCAGCTGTGCCCCTCATGCCACCGCACCTGGCTCAGAGTACACCCCCGTGTCACACCACCCGCTCTCTGCCCCTATTCTCGGCCCTATTTCCGTTCCCCTCTCACTCGTCCCAACCTCGATTTTCCCTCCGCAGCCCCCGCGGGAAGTTCTCGGCAAACCCCGGCCCAGCTGCGACTTTTCCGCGGGGCACAAAGCCACCGACCCCCGCATCTTCCCCTCACCGCGGAGAAGGATGAAAACCCCCCAAAAAGACCCCAAACACCCCCGTGGAAGCTGTGCCGGAGCTCAGGTGCGTTGAGCGAGCGGCTGAGGGTGTTACTCCATCTTCCCTGCGCAAGGCCCGCCCTTGCCTCACCATTGGCTGCGCCCTGCTCCTCGCAGCCTTTTGTACGCGGGGAGATGCAGCTGTCAGCCCTCCCGGCTGCCGATCCCCGCTCGCTCCCGGACTAGGAATGGGCAGCAGCAAGTCGCCTGTTGCCCTCCTGGTGGCCCTGTGGCTCTGCCAGCTGGGCGCGTGGGCAGCGGGGCGCCCCAAGGTGAACCCCAGGATCATCGCGGCTCCCCAAGGTGAGTCCCGGCTGCGCCCTCGGCGTGCGGCTGCTCCCCGGCCGGCTCCTTGCTACCTGCGGCTCGTCCTTTGAGCACTCGGGTTATTTCTATTTCTTTTGTGTCCTCGGGGAGGCTTTTGGCGCTCGTTAGATGCCTGTGGGCTGAGGCTGTTGGCTTTTCATTGGGTTTTTAGACCGTTCTTTCTTTTTTATGTTTTATGTTTTAAAAGCATTTTCCTGTGAGCTGGGGATATTAAAGGCTGTCGAAAAGCGCTTTTTCCCCCCTATCTGCTGGGTATATTAAAGGCTGTCAAAAAGCTCTGACACATTTCCTAACTTGCAGCTCTCCAGAAAGCAGAAGTATATATTTACATAGCTAATGCACTTATTTATCTGCTTGAACTCGCCCTACTCGCTGCAGACGAGTTTGGGGAGTAAATATTTGCCGAGGACCGCTGCTCTCAGGGGAAAAAATTTACAAACGGCACGTAAGGACTTTGTAACCAGATCGGATCTGGGCGAACCCGAACAAAGAAATGTTTTCAAGGCTCCGAGCCTGCTGTGTCGGCGCTGGTTTCATCCCGAGTTTTGGGATGAATCCCCTCCGGGCTGGCTGGAACAAAGACCCCGTTGGCTTTGCCGGGCGGGCTCTGCAGCACAAGGGCTCCTCTGTTGCTCCCCATTCCCTGGCAACTTCCGAGAACGCCCATTTCCCCCGCTTCGTTCCGTGCCATCTGTTCTCCTCCGCTGGCATTTGCGTGCCCTTCCCCGGGCTGGCGGAGCGGGGAGGGGGGTGCTGGCCGTGTGCGCGGCTCGGGGGTGGCCTCTGCTGTCACCTTGTCGCACAAAGGGGAGCGGCACCGGCGCGCAGGGCAGGGGAGGCTGCTCCGCTATGGCGTCACCGGCGCTGGCTGCGGGTGAAGGGGACGGGAGCGGGGACATTCCCCCCGTTCCTACAGCGGTGTGGCTGGACATCGAGGGACAGGGAGGGCCGATCCCCACCTGTGTCCCTGCACAATGCTGTCACCCGTGTCTGGGTGGCACTGAAGGCTGCTAGCACCTGTCACCGAAACCAATCAGGACGTTTCACCTGCTCTCCTTTCCGTGCCTATCTGTGCCTGTAATTATTTCTGAGAACTCAGGAGGGCCCCGGGCTAGAGTGGGACTGCAGTCAGGGAGCGATAGGAGCGAGCCGTGTCCTATTTCGCATCTCCTTGGTGTCACCTCTACCCTCCCGAAGCAGGGCAGTGGGTGAGCGAGGAGGAGGAGGGTGAGGAAATGGGCCGGGGGCTGCTGTGACCACAAACCCCGGCTGAACTTCCCGGTGGCCCGGGCGCACTGAAAGCTCAGCATGTTCGGCGTTCCGGGCTCAGCACGTGGCTGCCGCAGCTGCAGCCCGCTCCGAGCCCGGCCCTCGCCAGCCGAGCGGGGGGGATGGAGCCGCAGGGCTGATTCCCAGCTCGCAGCGCTGACTTTCAGCTCGCAGCGCTGCTTTTTAGCTCGCTGGGCTGATTTCCAGCTCGGCCCCCCGTTCCTGGGGGTGGGGAGCGGCGTTCCGGGCCCGCTGCTGCCTTTGCAGTGGTGCAGGGCTGGCCCTGGGCTCTGCGGGAGCTGCCAGCTCTCCCCTAATTAAATTTGTTCCACGCCACGGCCCCGCACAGGCAGCAGGTGATGCGGCCCAGCAAAGGCACCTCCACGTGTCCCAGCCCCGAGGAGGGCGAGGATGCGGATTTGTGGGGCTGGGCAGAGCCGGGGTCTCTGCAGGAGCGATCCCTCCCTGCCTGCAGCGCAGGAAATCGGGCAAAGCTGCAGCTGCTCCTCCATCCCTCGGCCTCGCTCCCCTCACCAGCACCATGCACAGTGAGTCTGTGACACCAGAAGGCTCAATTCCACCGGTTTGGTGACATCTGGAGCTTCCAAAGGTCCACCAAACCCTGCCCTCCCTGCAGCTCCCGCTGCTTTGGAACTCCCAAAGCAGTTCCCAGTGAGAAATATCTGAGGGGATGTGGGACAAAACACCCCCAGGCTGAGGTGGCACAACCCTGGGCTCACCCCTGCAGACAAAGGAGCACCACGGGCCTGTCCTGGTGCTCGGGGCTCCTGCATTGACAATTCCCAGCACTTTGGACATTTGGAGCTTCCCAGGATCCACCAAACCCTGCCCTCCCTGCAGCTACCGCGGCTTTGGAACTGCCAAAGCAGTTACCAATGAGAAATATCTGAGGGGATGTGGGACAAAACGTCCCCAGGCTGAGGTGGCACAACCCTGGGCTCACCCCTGCAGACAAAGGAGCACTGCGGGCCTGTCCTGCTGCTCGGGGCTCCTGCATTGACAATTCCCAGCACTTTGGACATTTGGAGCTTCCCAGGATCCACCAAACCCTGCCCTCCCTGCAGCTCCTGCGGCTTTGGAACTGCCAAAGCAGTTCCCAGTGAGAAATATCTGAGGGGATGTGGGACAAAACGTCCCCAGGCTGAGCTGGCACAACCCTGGGCTCACCCCTGCAGGCAAAGGAGCACCATGAGCCTGTCCTGCTGCTCAGGGCTCCTGCATTGACAATTCCCAGCACTTTGGACATTTGGGGCTTCCCAGGATCCACCAAACCCTGCCCTCCCTGCAGCTCCCGCTGCTTTGGCCCTCATTTCCCAGTAGGAAATATCTGAGGGGACGTGGGACAAAACACCCCCAGGCTGAGCTGGCACAACCCTGGGCTCACCCCTGCAGACAAAGGAGCACTGCGGGCCTGTCCTGCTGCTCGGGGCTCCTGCATTGACAATTCCCAGCACTTTGAACATTTGGAGCTTCCCAGGATCCACCAAACCCTGCCCTCCCTGCAGCTCCCGCGGCTTTGGAACTGCCAAAGCAGTTCCCAGTGAGAAATATCTGAGGGGTTGTGGGACAAAACATCCCCAGGCTGAACTGGCACAACCCTGGGCTCACCCCTGCAGACAAAGGAGCACCATGGGCCTGTCCTGCTGCTCGGGGCTCCTGCATTGACAATTCCCAGCACTTTGGACATTTGGAGCTTCCCAGGATCCACCAAACCCTGCCCTCCCTGCAGCTCCTGCGGCTTTGGAACTGCCAAAGCAGTTCCCAGTGAGAAATATCTGAGGGGATGTGGGACAAAACGTCCCCAGGCTGAGCTGGCACAACCCTGGGCTCACCCCTGCAGGCAAAGGAGCACCACGGGCCTGTCCTGCTGCTCGGGGCTCCTGCATTGACAATTCCCAGCACTTTGGAGCTCGGTGTTCTGCAGCTCCGTGGCCCCTGCAGCCCGCACAGGTGGCCATGGGCAAGTGGTCCCTGCCGGGCACTGCTGGCTCTGCAGGGTTCCCTCCTGTCACAGAGCAAAGTTCAGCTCCATGTCACTGCTCGAGTCGGTTCTGCTGGCAGGGTCTTTGCCTTGTTCCCTTTGGAGGCTGGCCCGGGAGTGTCCTGCAAAGAGCTCACAGAATGTTCCCATCATCTCTTCCCTCCTCATCCTCCCCTGCCTCCCTGGATTTTCCTCTGCCCTTTGCCAAAGGTGCAGCCGCATCCCACACGGAGCTTTCGCTGCTCGGCGTGTCCCAGGACCGAGGGAGGGTGACAGCCCAGCCCAGCCCAGCCCGGCTGTCTCCTGACCGGAAAGTCACCGAGCATCGCAAAACGCTGAGCGTGGCACGGAGCCTGGGGCGGGCTCGGGCTGCTGCAGCCCGCGGCCTTTGCAGCCAGGCTGGGCCGGAGCTGCTGCCACGCTCAGCAATTCGTCCCTGCTCAGCCACACGTGCAGAGAGAGCGCCGAGGAAAGCTCTTCCCACCGCGGGGTGGGCTGGGCTCCGGCTGTTTAATTATTCCCGGCTCATTAACAGGTGAGCTGCCAGCCGCAGGCAGCAGAGATAAGCAGGTCCCCGAGGGAAAGGCAGGATTATACACTTGACCCTCGGCGGGGTGAGCTGGCTCCAGCCCGCCCCGGGCTGCAGCGGGCTCTTGGATTGGCATTTCTGGGAATCTGCCTGCCTGGAACAGCTCCTGGGCTTTGCTAGGCTTGGCTGCCTCCCTGGCTGCGAGAGCTGTGTCAGCAGGGCCGGCGGGGAGCGCTCCGTGCCCTGGCACGGCACGGCTGGGGCCCCCCAGAACCTTCTGGAAAGAGCTGCACAGGGGCTTGGGATCACGGATGGAGGGGCAGGATGCAGGGAATGCTCCCACTGCCAGAGGGCAGGGCTGGATGGCATTTTGGGAATTCTATTCCAGCCAGGAATTCCTTCCCAGAGAAGCTGTGGCTGCCCCTGCATCCCTGGCAGTGCCCAAAGCCAGGCTTGGAGCACCCTGTATGCTCCTGGCCATAGCAGGGCATGGGATGAGATGATCCTTGAGGTCCTCATCTCCTCCTGTTGCGGCGAACGAGGGATTTCTGGTGCCAGCAGCAGCTTTTCTCCTCGGTGACAGCAACTCTGGGGTTTTTTTTGTGGTCCCATGGTGTGAAACATCTTTGTAGGACACTTTCCCACCAAGCTCTCAGAGCATCACCATTTCCAGGAGAAAGCTGCTCGCTTTCCCAGCAGTGCTATTTTCTCCTTTTTCACAGGGTTGGGGGATGCTGGGAACTGAAAATGTTGGTTGGGGAAGGAAAAAAAAAAAAAAAAAAAAGGAAAAGAAAAAAGAAATATGTTTTGCTGTGCGCAGATTGGAAAAGAAGAAAAGCAAACCAAACAAATGGAGTGAATCACAGGCACCTCCTGTTGCAAGAGCACGACACAAAAACAACAGGCAGGGCACAACTGATGGAAGTTGTGGCTGGAAAAGGGAGCCAGATGCCAATTCCTGACCAAGCTCCCAGCTCTGCACCAGCCAATTTGGGGACGGAACTGCTGAAAAGCGGCCTGGGAAGGTGTTCTGTGGGTGATGCAGTCGGTGCCTTAAATGGGACAGACTAAATTTAGACCCGAGTGCTTGAGTGCAAACTAAATCTAAGCTTGAGCACGGAATAAATCTAAGTCCAAGGTGCTTTTTCGGGAAAATCTCGCATCCTAAAAAGGGCTGGGAGGTGAGCGAGGAGGGGAAATGGGTTCCAGCCAGCTCCGTGGCTATTCCAGGCTGCTCCAGAAATAGGCCTGGTTCCTCCTGCTGGGCACCCTTTTGCTGCCAGCCCCACCCTGTGTGTGGCAGTGCCAGGGGAGCAGGATGTGGAGGTGTGATTGAGGTGTGAGGTTTGGGTGACAGAGCCCTTAATGACAGCTCTGCCTCTGTCACCTGTCCCCTCCCCGCCTTGGGTCCCTGGGTCAGGCAGCGATGATTGCGATGATTCCCCGTCTCGTTATGCACTGGGAGCAAACATTCCCGTCGGGCAGGTGGGAGGGACGGGCACGGCGAGTTTCGGGAGTTGCCTTGAGGAATTCGCGGCCAGTCCCAGCCAGAGATCTGCCCTCACACTGCCCCGGCCGGGCTGTGCTGGGATCTCAGAGCTTTGGCAAGTCTGGTTTCACATTCCTGTCCCCGGGGCTTTCCGGGTCTGGGGAATGCGGAGCTGCAGCCGGGGCTGGACGTGAGGGGAATGGGAAATCCATGTGCCGGCTCAGCGGGCGCACAGAGGGTGCTGGGAGGGCACAAACCCGGAATGGCCCGGGGCTGGCACCCACCTGGAGCATAGGGCAGGTGTGGGAAGTGTCCAGCAGCAGGAGGGGGCTGGAAGGGCATGGTGGGACCATTCCTGATCCCACTGGGATCCTTCTCAATCCCTCTGTGAAGGGCACAGCAGGGCCATTCCTGACCCCACTGGGATCCTTCTCAATCCCTCTGTGAAGGGCACAGCAGGGCCATTCCTGACCCCACTGGGATCCTTCCTGACCCCAATGGGAAGGACACAGCAGGGCCATTCCTGATCTCTTTGGGGTCCTTCCCAATCCCTCTGTGCAAGGCTCAGTGGGGCCATTCCTGATCCCAATGGGAAGGGCACAATGGGGCCATTCCCAACCCCACTGTGATCCTTTCCAATCCCACTGGGAAGGGCACAGCAGGACCATTCCTGACCCCACTGGCATCTTTCCCAGCCCCACTGGCAATGGCATGGCAGGGGCATTCCCAATTCTGTTGGAGTCCTTCCCAATCCCAATGGGAAGGGCACAGTGGGGCCACTCCCAAGCCCATTGGGATCCTTCTTGATCCCACTGGGAAGGGCAAGGCAGAGTCATTCCTGATCCCATTGGGATCCTTCCCAATTCCACTGGGAAGGGCATGGCAAGGCCATTCCCAATCCCATTGGGATCCTTCCTGATCCCACTGGGAAGGGCATGGTGAGGTCATTCCCAATCCCACTGGGAAAGGTATGGCAGGATCATTCCCAATCCCATTGGGATCCTTCCCAGTACTTATGGGAAGGGCATGGCAGGGTCCTTCAAAATCCCACTGGGATTCTTCCTGATCCCACTGGGAAGAATACAGTGGGACCCTTCCCAACCCCACTGGGAAGGGCACAGCAGGGCCATCCCTGATCCCACTGGGTAGAGCCCCACCTGCATTCCACAGGGATAAAACCTCTGCATCTTCCCACTCAGAACCTCCCTAGGGACACCAAGGTGGCCGTGCCCTGTGCCCACCCTTGCCCTGGAAGGGTTTTCCAGCTGTGGGGAGCTGGGATAGGGCAGTGGATGGAGCAGGGTTGTTCTGCTGCTGGAGCTGCTCGGGGCAGCTCTTCCCCCTGGAAGGCCTTTCCTGGGAAATCAATGTTTGACTTTCCTGGGCTGGGAGGGGCTCCCCGGATCCGCCGAATCCATCCTTTGTTGCACTGACACAACATCCAGCAGTGCTTGTGCCATTGTTGGATAAAATTCCATCATCACAGCCTGGGACCAGCGCTGCAGAGCGCAGCTTTTGGGAAGTGGCAAAACCTGGCTCTAAATTTAGCCCCTGCAGCCGTGGGGAGCAGCGGGGAAGGCCGGACCTGGCGGATGGCACAAATCCACGGAATCAAAGGCTCCGGCCTCGCCTTGCAGCTCCAGTGCTGCATAATTATGGGGGGAGCGAGAGTGGGGCTGTGTTAGTATTCATGGAATTGCTGCCGAGCCCGCCAGCCAGGGGTTTGATGTTTAATAAGGAGAATTCCAGCGTTCCCTGGGAGCGTGGGGCGAGCAGAGCCCCGGCTTTGAATCCAGGGCTTGTTCCCCGCAGGATGCAGGTTAGGGGGTCTCTTTTGTTGCTGGCTGAGTGGGTGTTTGGGATCAATTCCAGCTCCAGCTTGGAGCAGGGATATGGGCAGCAGGGCTCCTAGAAGAGCTTTTGGGATCCCAAATCCCAATCCCAAACCCGGCAGCTCAGTTCCCAAACCAAAAGGGATTTTTTTTTCCCCCTAAGGCGCTCCCAGAAATAGCTGGGAAACGCTCAACGTGCCAGGATATTTCCTTTCGGAGAGTGCCTCTGAAAAAGCGCATTTGTGTGCTCCGAGAGTGCTCTGCAGCGTGGCCCTGCCGGGCATCGGGATCGCCGGCTTTTGTGGGATGGATTATCCCTGCTAATGCGGGCTCCATTGTCTGCCCGGCTCGGGAAAAGCTGGGAAGGGCAGCGAGCTGCCCGAGGCACAATGAGCACCCCGAGAGCGCGGGGATAGAGGGGGGAAAGGGAAAGGGAAAAGCTGGGCAGGGCAGGGAGGTCCCCAGGGCACAGTGAGCACCCCGGGAGCACAGGGACGGGATGGGGAAAGGAACCAGGGAAAAGCTGGGCAGGGCAGGGAGCTCTCCAGGGCACCTCAGAGTGCAGGGATAGAGGGGGAGAGGGGCCAGGGAAAAGTTGGGCAGGGCAGGGAGCTCTCCAGGGCACCCCAGGAATGCAGGGACAGGGGGGAAAGGAGCCAGGGAAAAGTGGGATAGAGGAATTCCCAGCTGGGGTGGGAAAAACTGCTGGGTGAGGATGTTGGTGATCCCGCAAGGCCGTGCCCTTCGCACCGAGAGGAGCTCGGAAGGGCTGGGGAGGCAGAGATAAGGTGAGATGAGATAAGAACGAGAGAACTTGGTGATGAATCGCGGCTCATCTCTCATCTCCAAAGCGTCTCAGGGGGGATGAGAAACTCCGTGTTTGAGTCCCGTGGCCGTGCCTTGCGGGATCTTGGGGTGAGATAGAAGTGTGAGAAGGCTCAGGCTGCTTTCACACCTCTTTTTTGGGGTTTCCTGCCAGCTCCTAGGCCCCTCAGTGGGTTTCAGGGCTGTGTGTTCCCCCTTGTCCCTCTCTCCTGCCTGAGTGAGCAGCTGGAGCTTCTTCCCCCAGCTGGAGAATGGGAAGGAAATCAGCCCTCAGCCCCAGTCCCTGCTTTCGGGAAACGCAGCCTTTCCTGCAGGATGGAGGGAACGGCAAAATTCCCGTCAGGGCTTTTACCCAGCCCGGGCTGATGGGAAAGCACTTTGGAAAAGCTTTTAAAGCTCCTTCCTGGGATGCTGCTGCGGGAAGGCCCAGCCCAGGCATCGCTGTGAGCCTGGGCCCTGCCCTTCCCTGCCCCAGGGGCACGAGAGAGGCCGGGCTGCCTTTGGAACACCGGGAATTCCACCAGGACTCGCTGCTCCACGTTCCAGCCTCGGGGTGGGATGGACACACAGCCCTGGCAGGGAATGGCTCACTTCAGCCAGACGCTGTCTGCTTTCTCCAGGAGTTTTGGGGGGTCCCTGCTCCTTTCAGGGCCAGGGGAGAGCAGGAAAGCAGGGACAGGTGGACTCGATGCTGTCAGCTCTGAGCTGGGCAGCAGAGGGGAACGTGGAGGGAGTGAGAGTGGGGCCAGGGTGGGGTTTGGACCCTGAGGGAACTCCTGGGGGATGGGACAGGAACGTGGAAGGAGCAAAAGTGGGGCCAGAGTGGGATTTGGACACCAAGAGAGCTCCTGGGGTTGGGACAGGAACGTGGAAGGAGCAAAAGTGGGGCCAGAGTGGGATTTGGACCCTGAGGGAGCCCCCAGAGGGAGGGACAGGAACGTGGAGGGAGTGAGAGCGGGGCCAGATTGAGGTTTGGACCCCAAGGGAGCTCCTGGGAGTTGGGACAGGAATGTGGAAGGAGCAAAAGTGGGGCCAGGGTGGGATTTGGACCCCAAGGGAGCTCCTGGGGATTGGGACAGGAATGTGGAAGGAGCGAGAGCCTGGCCAGGGTGGGGTTTGGACCCAGAGGGAACTCCTGGGGTTTGGCACAGGAACGTGGAGGGAGTAAAAGTGGGATCAGGTTGAGATTTGGACCCTGAGGGAGCCCCCAGAGAGAAGGACAGGAACGTGGAGGGAGTGAGAGTGGGGCCAGAGTGGGGTTTGGACCCCAAGAGAGCTCCTGGGGATTGGGACAGGAATGTGGAGGGAGAAAAAATGGGGCCAGGGTGGGATTTGGACCCCAAGAGAGCTCCTGGGGATTGGGATAGGAACATGGAGGGAACAAAAGTGGGGCCAGGATTGGATTTGGACCCAGAGGGGGCTCCTGGGGGATGGGACAGAAACCTGGAGGTGTCACGGTCACTTCTGCTCTGCTGCTTCTGCTTCCCTTGAGAAATGACTCAGGTTGGGGCATGGGACAACCCGAAACACGGCAGGGCTGCCCTGGGGTGATCCCTCAGCCTGGGGTGATCGCTCACCTTTCCTTCCAGCCTCCCCTTCTCCAGAGGGGTGTCCCTGGGCACTCTGGGGATACAGGACCCTGCTCCTGGGTGCAGCCCTGACAGAGGCTGGGGACAGGAGGCCACAGCAGAGGAAGTGGCCTCCACACATTTCTTGCCACTTACGTTTCTCCTTTCGCCTCCTTCTCGTAAACCCATCCAGAGAATGAGAAATGTGTCACTTCACATGAGGTGTGGGATGGTGCTGGGACCTCACAGTCACAACTGTTCAAATTTTCTGTAGCAGGTCAGAGCAAACCTGCCCAAAACTCCTGAAATGCCTCATTTACAGTCAGGCTGTTCCTATAAAAAACCCCATTGCTGCAGGCTCTGTCCCAAGTGCCTGCCAAGGCTGTCTGAGGCTCCATCCCATGGGAATGGGACCTTCCTGTCCCACCAGGCTGCCTGAGGCGTCCATCTCATGGGAACAGGACTCTCCTGTCCCCGCTGTGCCCCCCCTCTCAGTGTCACACTGTTCCCTCGTGTCCCTCTGTTCCCTTTGAGCAAAGTCACGCTGGAAGGAGAACTTAGCACAGCAGCTCCTTGGAGACATATTTCCTCTTCCTGAAATGCCTCAATTTGGGAATTTATAGAATGTCTAAAAAAAAAAAAAAAAAAAGAAAAGAGAGAGAAAATGCAGCTTGGCTTCTTGCTGGAGCTCGGGGAGGAGGGAGGCGGCAGTGTGGCGAATCCAGCCCTGCTCTGGGGACAGAGGGGACCCTGGGGTGTCCCTGTCCCCCTGGGAAGGTGGGAAATGCAGGGATTGTGCTCCTGGCCTGAGGGAATGATGAAACTCCAGCCGCAGTGCGGAGTTTGGGAGCTGGGATGGAGTCCTGAGTGACTCAGGGAGAGGCCCTGAATCACAGTCCTGGGAAAAGGGGACCTGGGCTGCTGTCACACATCCTGCGGGAAGAGGGAGTGGGACACGGACAGGTGTCACCACATCCCGACTGGCAATGGGACAGGAAGTGGTGTCACCACATCAGGAGTGGGACAGGGATCTTGGTATCACTGTATCCAGACTGGCACCGGTGTGACTGCATCCAAGGCTGGCACTGGGACAGGGATCGCTGTCACCGCATCCAGGCAGCTCCCGGTGCTATCCCGGCAGCGGGATCCATGTGGAGCTCCGGGATTGCTCGCCCTTGACTCAGAGCCGGGATGAGAGCGTCCCAGGTGACATCCAGGGACACTCCCACATTCCCAGCCCTCCAGTCAGCGTTTCCTGCTGCCTCCCGCGCCGATCCCAGCCGGACGCGCTGTCACCGAGGTGGGAACGTGTCACGGCACTGGGGAGAGGAATCCGAGCCGGGGAATGCGCGGCGGCTGCGCGGGCAGCGGAGCAGGTGGCAGTGCCATCGGGGCCACCGCGAGTGACAGCGCTGCCACCCGTCACGGCGACACTTCCCGGGGCCGCCTGGGCGGCGGGGCTCGGCTGCCAGCGCTCGGCACCGCGCCCGTGCCAATCCCGGCTCCCCGTGCCAATCCCGGCTCCCCGTGCCAATCCCGGCTTGCCCCGTGCCAATCCTGGTTTGCCCCGTGCCAATCCCGGCTCCCCGTGCCAATCCTGGTTTGCCCTGTGCCAGTCCCGGTTTGCCGCGTGCTGGCGGCTCGGCCCCGTGTCCCCGGCCGGTGACAGCGACCGGAGAGCTCGGGGTGGCACAGCTCAGCCGAGGGGCTGGGTGGGAACGGGCAGTGCCAGGGGAGGGCAATTCCAGGGGCAGGGAATACCAGGAGGGGGAATTACAGAGAGAAGGACAATTCCAGGGAAAGGGCAATTCCAGGGAGAGGGAAATTCAGGGAAAGGGCAATTCCAGGAGTGGACAATTCCAGGGAGAGGGAATTCCAGGAGGGGACAATTCCAGGGAGAGGGAATTCCAGGAGGGGGCAATTCCAGGGGAGGGAAATTCCAGGAGTGGCAATTCCTGGGAAAGGGCAATTCCAGGAGAGGGCAAATTCCAGGAGAACACAATTCCAGGAAAAGGGCAATTCCAGGGAAAGGGCAGTACCAGGAATGGACAATTCCAGAAGGGGGCAATTCCAGGAGAACACAATTCCAGGAATGGACAATTCCAGGGCCAGACAGACTCCCTTCCCTGCTCTCCCACGTCACAATCCAAGGTTTTTCCCACTTTGAAGGGATTTAAGGGCAGGAAATGAAGGAAGTGCCTCATGCCCGTCCCAGTTCCCAGAACCCAGCAGGTTCTGCTCCCATCCCACTTCCACTTCCATTTATTTCAGATAAATATTTCAGATAAATGCTTTACTTCAGATCCTGA
This sequence comes from Melospiza georgiana, assembly GCF_028018845.1. NCBI lineage: Eukaryota > Metazoa > Chordata > Aves > Passeriformes > Passerellidae > Melospiza > Melospiza georgiana. The sequence continues at coordinate 3,712,280 of NC_080442.1, read as the reverse complement.
TTTTATCCATCAGTACCATCCCCTCCACCCAGCTCCGCATCCCCACAGAATTCCTGTCGGATTTAACCCTTTCCTGACCCAGCCATGGGACAACTGAGAGGAGTTTTAAAACCTTTTATTCCATTTTCAGTCTCGTGTGAAGGGTGAGGCAGCACAGATTTATAAATCACGCCGTAGCAATCAGAAGAAGTCAGAAAAGGGCTTAATCCCAGAAATTATTTTTTTTTTTTCCGGAGCCGGGAGCGGTGCGAGCCGGTGACTCAGGAGCGTCTGGGCTGCGGGAGGCGCTGCCAGCCGGGAATGTTGGAGAGAGGAGAGAGGAGAGGGAGAGGCAGCGCTGACTCAGCCCCAGGCGGGCCGGGAGATGGGGTTTGCCGGGAGAGGCTGCAGCCCACGCTGCCCCTCTGCTCCGGGGGTGGGGACAGCCGGCTCCGGGATGCTCCGGGATGCTCCCGGGTGCTTTGTGATGCTCCAGGATGCTCTAAGATGCTTTGGGATGCTCCAGGATGCTTTGGAGTGCTCTGAGATGCTCCAGAATGCTCTGGGGTGCTCCAGAATGCTTCAGGATGCTCCGGGATGCTCCAGGATGCTCTGGGATGCTCCAGAATGCTCTACGATGCTCTGGGATGCTCTGGGATGCTTGGGGATGTTCTGGGATATTCTGGCATGCTTTGGGGTGCTCCTGGATGCTCTGAGATGCTCCAGAATGCTCTGGGATGCTCTGGGGTGTTTTGGGATGCTCCAGGATGCTCTGGGATGCTTTGGGATGCTCCAGAATGCTCCAGGATGCTCTGGGGTGCTCCAGGATGTTCCAGCATGCTCCCAGATGCTTTGGGATATTTTGGGATGTTCTGGGATGCTCCAGAATGCTCTAGGACACTCTCAGATGCTTTGGGATGCTCTGGGATGGTCCGGGATGCTTCTGGATGCTTTGGGATGTTCTGGCATGCTCTGGGATGTTCTGGCGTGCTTTGGGATGCTCCAGGATGCTCTGGGATACTTGTAGATGTTCTGGGATGCTCCAGGATGCTCCCAAACGCTTTGGGGTGTTTTGGATGTTCTGGGATGTTCTGGGATGCTTTGGGATGCTCTGGGATGCCCTGGTGCTTCTCAAGGGGCTCTTGGTCCCACAGGGAGCCGCTTGCTCTGTCACCAAAGGCTCCCCTCTCTCTGTGAGAAACACGTTCACTCTCCTGAAAATGCAGAAAGTTTAATAAAGGACAGTAGGAGACGAGGAGCACAGAGCAAAGGTTTTGTGGCATCAGCCAAGAGCCCCCTGTTATCTTTGGGGATATGTCCTGGTTTAGGGCAAATTTTACCCTAACCCCTGAAATACCTTTAATTACATCAGCCCTTTGCATATTCACAGACCCTTGTGCTCAGTAAACTTTTCCCCAAACTGGTTTACATGTTCCAGGAATTGTTTAGCACATCTCTGCTTTGGCTCTGCTCTTTCAGAGCATGTGGATTCCTGGATTGTGGTTTTAGTTCCTTTTTATCCCCTCCAGTTCTGCCTTCAGAGGGTGAGTGCTGCTGGCTGGCACATCTGTGCAGGTGTGCTCATCATGTGTGACACATCTGTCCAGGTGTGCTCACCCTGTGTGACACATCTGTGCAGGTGTGCTCACCCTGTGTGGCAGATGTGTCCAGGTGTGCTCACCCTGTGCTCAGTGGGTGTTATCCCATCCCTGCAGGCACTGTGACACAGCACACTGATATCAGGCTTAATGAACCAGAGGAATAAAATCCATATCTTTATAGAAAACTTACTTCAACACCACACATCTAAAATCCATTTTAATATTTGCAAAAAAACCAATATTACAATGTCTATTTGTAGGATCTCCATCGAATCTGGAGCATCTCCTAGTTCCAATACCTGCTCCCCTCCTTCCCCCCAGACACTCTACAGGATGTCCCTGTCCCTGCTTTGATGTCCCTGCTCCCCTCCCTCCCCCCAGGCACCATCCAGGATGTCCCTGTCCCCGATTTGATGGCCCTGTCCCTGATTTGATGTCCCTGTCCCCGATTTGATGTCCCCGCTCCCTCCCCTCTGGCGGGAGCTCAGCCGAGCACAAAGCCGCCCTTTCTCCCATTCAGGCCCCGCCGCGGGGACATTTCCAGGGACAGTGGTGCCATTGATTGTCACCCGAGCCGCGGGGCTGGTGGCAAACGCAGGGCACGGGGGCTCGGAGGGGTCAGCCAGGCTCTGGGAATGAGCCCTGTGTCCCCTGGAGCTCTGGGATGGATTTAGGGGGTGATGGCAGGGCCGGGCCATCCAAGGGCACGGGCCTTTCTGTCCAGTGTCAAAAGCAGCTTTTGAGAGATGTCCCATTATTTGGGGACACCATGGGACACAGCCCTGTCCCTGGAAGTGTCCAAGGCCAGGCTGGACTGGGCTTGGGGCATGCTGGCACAGCAGAAGTTGTCCCTGCCCTTGGCACAGAGTGGGATGAGATGAACTTTAGGGTCTCTTCCATTGCCAACAATTCCACGCTTTTCTGGCACTGAGATGGTGCCCTCTGCCGCCTCAACCTCATCTCCTGATGCTGTTCAAACCCCACACTCATAGCTTGGGGTGCAGGGATGTTCCCCCATCCCACCAGGATCCAAACCCCTTCCCGAACCCAAGCTGCTGCAGGCAGAGCAGGACTTGGAACCAGCTCTGCAAGACTTGGAACCAGCTTTGCAGGGCTTAGGTAGGACCAGCTCTGCAGGGTTTAGGACCAGCTCTGCAGGGTTTAGGTAGGACCAGCTCTGCAGGGCTTAGGTAGGACCAGCTCTGCAGGGCTTAGGTAGGACCAGCTCTGCAGGGTTTAGGACCAGCTTTGCAGGGCTTAGATAGGACCAGCTCTGCAGGGTTTAGGACCAGCTCTGCAGGGTTTGGGTAGGACCAGCTCTGCAGGGTTTAGGTAGGACCAGCTCTGCAGGGTTTAGGACCAGCAGGGTTTAGGTAGGACCAGCTCTGCAGGGTTTAGGACCAGCTCTGCAGGGTTTGGGTAGGACCAGCTCTGCAGGGTTTAGGTAGGACCAGCTCTGCAGGGCTTAGGTAGGACCAGCTCTGCAGGGTTTAGGACCAGCTTTGCAGGGCTTAGGTAGGACCAGCTCTGCAGGGTTTAGGACCAGCTCTGCAGGGTTTAGGTAGGACCAGCTCTGCAGGGCTTAGGTAGGACCAGCTCTGCAGGGTTTAGGACCAGCTCTGCAGGGTTTAGGTAGGACCAGCTCTGCAGGGTTTAGGACCAGCAGGGTTTAGGTAGGACCAGCTCTGCAGGGTTTAGGACCAGCAGGGTTTAGGTAGGACCAGCTCTGCAGGGTTTAGGACCAGCTTTGCAGGGCTTAGGTAGGACCAGCTCTGCAGGGTTTAGGACCAGCTCTGCAGGACTTAGGACCAGCTCTGCAGGGTTTAGGTAGGACCAGCTCTGCAGGGCTTAGGTAGGACCAGCTCTGCAGGGTTTAGGACCAGCTCTGCAGGGCTTAGGTAGGATCAGCTCTGCAGGGCTTAGGTAGGACCAGCTCTGCAGGGTTTAGGAACAGCTCTGCAGGGTTTAGGACCAGCTCTGCAGGGTTTAGGTAGAACCAGCTCTGCAGGGCTTAGGTAGGACCAGCTCTGCAGGGTTTAGGTAGGACCAGCTCTGCAGGGCTTAGGTAGGACCAGCTCTGCAGGGTTCAGGTAGGACCAGCTCTGCAGGGTTCAGGTAGGACCAGCTCTGCAGGGCTTAGGTAGGACCAGCTCTGCAGGGTTTGGGTAGGACCAGCTCTGCAGGGCTTAGGTAGGACCAGCTCTGCAGGGTTTAGGATCAGCTCTGCAGGGCTTAGGTAGGACCAGCTCTGCAGGGTTTAGGACCAGCTTTGCAGGGCTTAGGTAGGACCAGCTCTGCAGGGCTTAGGACCAGCTCTGCAGGGTTTAGGTAGGACCAGCTCTGCAGGGTTCAGGTAGGACCAGCTCTGCAGGGTTCAGGTAGGACCAGCTCTGCAGGGCTTAGGTAGGACCAGCTCTGCAGGGTTCAGGTAGGACCAGCTCTGCAGGGCTTAGGTAGGACCAGCTTTGCAGGGCTTAGGTAGGACCAGCTCTGCAGGGTTTAGGACCAGCTCTGCAGGGTTTAGGTAGGACCAGCTCTGCAGGGTTCAGGTAGGACCAGCTCTGCAGGGTTTAGGACCAGCTCTGCAGGGTTTAGGACCAGCTCTGCAGGGACCCCAGCCCTACAGGGACCGCAGCAGACGCTCCTGGAAGCGCTCGGAGGCTCCGTTGCCAGCTCCGAGCCCAGCCCAGGCTCGCTGGAGGCTGGCAGAGCTGTTTCCACTCTCGGCTCTGATTCAGTCCCCGGGGAGCTGCAGGATAAACAACAACCTCGGCGCCGGCCAAATGATTGTTTAGGGCTGCTTTGTTTGTGGCTCACAGCTCGGCGGGGCTCGGGGAACTCAGGAAGAGCCCCCCCAAAGGAGCCTCAGGGCAGCGGGAGAGAAGTGTGGGAGAGGAGGAGGAGGAGCTGAGTTTGGAGCTGCAACTCAAAACTTGGAGATTTGCCTGGGTTTGCAGAGATTTAGGGGCTAGTGTTTCAAAGTTTGGTGAGATCTGGGCGGATCCCCTCGAGGTGTGTTGGTGATGGGGCCACGGCACTTTAATGGGGTTTTTGGGAATGGACATGGTGTGAAGGGGATTGTGCCTGTCCCGGGCAGGCTGGGACTGAGCCTGGCTGCAGAATCAGCCTGGAAGGTTCTGTGCCAGCTTCTCCAGCTCGGCGTCAGGGGTTTCTCAGAACCTTTGGGCACAGGGAAGGCTGGGCAGGACACAGGGGCAGGAAGGGAGGGTCCCAGGGGAAGAGCACAGGGATCTGTCCCTTCATTGTGACCCCAGCCCGGACCTGAATGGTTCTGGCAGCTTCCCCAAGCCTTGCTGGGAAAACTCTGCTTGTTTTAAGGGATGAGGGACCACCTCGAGGCTTGTTGGTGATGGGCTCACGGCACTTTAATGGGGTTTTTGGGAAGGGGATTGTGTCTCTCCTGGGCAGGCTGGGACTGAGCCTGGCTGCAGAATCAGCCTGGAAGGTTCTGTGCCAGCTTCTCCAGCTCGGGCTCAAGGGTTTCTCAGAGCCTTTGGGCACAGGGAAGGCTGAGCAGGGCACAAGGGAGGGTGGGCAGGGCACAGGGAGCTGTCCCCTCATTGTGTCCCCAAATCGGACCTGGATGGTTCTGGCAGCTTCCCCAAGCCTTGCTGGGAAAACTCTGCTTGTTTTAAGGGATGAGTGACCCGCAGGAGATGGGGATAACCCCCAAACCCAGCGGGAATCCAGCGCCCCGCTGACCTCCGAGGCGCCTCTTGCTGGGCGGGGCAGTGCCAAGTGCCAGCCCTGGCAATTAAGAGCCACGCGCCGCCGATTAATTACCCGACAGTGGCGGCTGCCAGCTCCAGCGGCGTTCTCAGCCTTTGGCCGAGCTCTGGGAGCGCTGCCCAGGGCAGAGGCCGCTGTGTTTGGGAGAGGGAGAAGCGGGGATGGAGAGCTCGGAGTGCCGGGCAGAGGGCGGCCCTGAGCCCCAGAGCGATCCCCGAGCACACCTCGGGTTTTTGGGATCCTAGGGGGGGAGCAGGGCCAGCCTCACCCAGCCTATGCAGCGGGAATGGCAGGGGTTTGAAGGGAAGGGGGGCTGGAGAAGGTGGGATGTGAAAGAGGAAGGGCAGAGGGACAGACAGACGGATCTGCTGCCAGCTGGGACGTCTGAACGCTAGCTGTCACTTTTTGTTCCTGTCTGGGACATGGAGTCTGGGGGTGGTGAAACTTTCATCTGTCAGACCTGGGCTCCGGCCTGGGATCCAAACCCTGTCCATCCCTCCTGGCATCCAAACCCTGTCTGTCCCTCCTGGCTCTGGGATCCAAACCCTGTCCATCCCTCCTGGGATCCAAACCCTGTCCATCCTCCTGGGATCCAAACCTTGTCCATCCCTCCTGGGATCCAAACCCTGTTGATCATGCTGGGATCCAAACCCTGTCCGTCTTCCTGGAGATCCAAACCCTGTCCGTCTTCCTGGAGATCCAAACCCTGTCCATCCTTCCTGGCCCTGGGATCCACACCCTGTCCATCCCTTATGGAATCCAAACCCTGTCCATACCTTCTAGGATACAAACCCTGTTGATCCTTCCTGGCCTGAGATCCAAACCCTGTTCATCCCTCCTGGGATCCAAACCCTGTCCATTCCTCCTGGATATCCAAATCCTGTCCATCCCTCCTGGCCCTGGGATCCAAACCCCGTCCATCCTCTTGGGATCCAAAACCTGTCCATCCCTCCTGGAGATCCAAACCATGTCCATCCTTCTGAGATCCAAACCATGTCCATCCTCCTGGAATCCAAACCCTGTCCATCCTCCTGGAGATTCACACCCTCTCCATCTTTCCTGGAGATCCAAACCCTGTCCATCCTCCTGAGACCCACACCCTGTTGATCCATTTCTTCTGAGATCCAAACCCTGTCCATCCTCCTGAGATCCACACCCTGTTGATCCATTTCTTCTGAGATCCAAACCCTGTCCACCCTCCAAGGGCACAGGAAGAGATGGGCTCAGCGGGTGCCCCCAGAGCAGCTCCCTGAGGTGTGTGCCCTTCCCAGGTGCCAAGGAATATGTGTTCCCACGGAGGGAGAGGTTCCCAGTGTTCTTCCACCAGGAAAACACCTCCTCCATCTACGTCGGGGGCGAGGGCAGGCTCTACTACTACGACTTTGCAACGCGTGAGAACTACACGGTGAGGGGCGCTGCTAACGGGCTTGGAGCAAAACCCCATCAAAAGGGTCTGGGATCCATCTCCCAACCCACATTCCAGGCCTGGAGGAGCCTGGTGTCTGCCCAGCCGGCTCCATCGTGCCAGGAAACAAAATCCCAGCAGGAAAGAATGGTTGGGGTTGGGGTTAGGGTTCAGTCTACCCTGTTGGCCATGGGCGGGTTCTACCTTGGGTAGGGTCCCCCCTGGTTAGGGTTAGATTTAGGGTTAGGCTTAGGCGTAGGTTTAGGCTTAAATATCCCCTGCTGGCCATGGGCAGGTTCTTCCCAGGGTGGGATTCCCTCTGGGTAGGGTTAGGTTTAGGATTAGAGTTAGGGTTAGGATTTGGATTAGTGTTAAATTTTCCATGTTGTCCATGGGCAGGTTCTACCTTGGGTGGGATCCCTTGGAGGTTCTCAATGCCCCACAGGGCTGATGTTTCCAGACTGGGATCCTTTCTGGATCCATCCTAGATATTTCCAACTTTAGATCCTTTCTGGATCCATCCTAGATATTTCCAGGTGGGGATCCTTTCTGGATCCATCCTGGATATTTCCAACTTTAGATCCTTTCTGGATCCATCCTAGATATTTCCAGGTGGGGATCCTTTCTGGATCCATCCTAGATATTTCCAGGTGGGGATCCTTTCTGGTTCCATCATAGATATTTCCAGCTTTAGATCCTTTCTGGATCCATCCTGGATGCTCCCATCCAAGGATTCTTTCTGGATCCATCCCAAATGTTTCCATCCTGGAATCCTTTCTGGATCCATCCTGGATGTTTCCAGCCAGGATTAGGGTTAGGATTAGGATTAGAGTTAAATCTCCTGCATTGGCCATGGGTGGGTTCTTCCTTTGGTGGGATCCCTCTGAGGTCCTCTGTGCTGTGCAGGGGGGATGTTTCCAGCCAGGGATCTTTTCTGGATCCATCCTGGCTCTTTCCATGGGATCCTTTCTGGATCCATCCCGGATGTTTCCAGCCGGGGATCCTTTCTGACTTGGGAGCAGCAATGCTCAGATTTCGTCACTGGCATCCAGCCTGGCCTTCATGCTGGATTTCAAGTGCCAGGGGTGGGGGACAAGGACACCTCGTGGGTTTTGGTGACCTTGTGGGATGCTGACCCCATGCCTGGTGGCCTTGGGAGAGCAGCAATGGAAACGTTTCCCTCTCCTTTATCCTAGGAAGAGTTCCCGGTGAGAAATGAAGGCCAGTGCGTGTCCTCTGGGAATTTGGTAGGTCCCACCTGTGAGGGAGCAATGGGATGGGGAGGATTTGGGTTGAAGGAGGGAATAACAGGATGGGGAGGATTTGGGTTGGAGGAATAATGGGAAGGGGAGGATTTGGGTTGAAGAAGGAATAACAGGATGGGGAGGATTTGGGTTGGAGGAATAATGGGATGGGGAGGATTTGGGTTGAAGGAGGGAATAACAAGATGGGGAGGATTTGGGTTGGAGGAATAACAGGATGGGGAGGATTTGGGTTGAAGGAGACAATAATGGGATGGGGAGGATTTGGTTCAAGGAAAAATGGGATGGGAAGAATTTGGGTTGAAGAGGGAATAATGGAATGGGGAGGATTTGGGTTGAAGGAATAACAGGATGGGGAGAATTTGAGTTCAAGGAATAGTAGGATGGAGAGTGTTTGGGTTGAAGAAGGAATAATGGGATGGGGAGGATTTAGATTGAAGAAGGAATAATGGGATAGGAAGGATTTGGGTTGCACAGGGAACAGCGGGATGGGGAGGATTTGGGTTGAAGGAATAACAGGACGGGGAGGATTTGAGTTGAAGGAATAAGGGGATGGGGAAGATTTGGGTTGAAGAGAGAATAACAGGATGGGGAGGATTTGGGTCGAAGAGGGAACAGCGGGATGGGCAGGGCCGGAGTATTTGGTTGAAGGAGCTGTGTGTGCTCCTCATGAGCTCCCTCTGGATGAGGGGATCTGGGAAAACCCAGGGAGGATGTGGGAATCCGTGAGGTGCTGGGGGCTCAGTGCCATGGCCAGGCTCCTCTCCCCCTGCAGGAGGACAGCCGGAATTACCTGACCCTGGTGGAGCAGTACGGGGACGGGCTCCTCGTGTGCGGCACCGGCGCCTGCGCTCCCACCTGCTGGAACGTGGTACGGATCCTTCCCCCTTCCTGAGCGGGGAAAACCCGGCCTGACCCCACTCAGGATCCCCTTCTGTCCTTCCCCAGACACAGAGGAAGGAGAGCCAGCCCTGGGATGGGAGAGGGATCGCTCCCTTCACCCCTGACTCCAACACCCTCGTCGTTGTCGATGGTAAGAGGGATATTTTCCCATTTTCCCGTTTTCCAGTGGTTTTGTTGTGCCCAAAGCCTCCCTGGGACAAACAGCAACCCCCTGAGGCTGCTCTGAGGGCTTTGTCTCCTTGGTTCTCCTCATTTTGTCCCCATGGAAATGCACATTTCATTAGGACAGAGGTTGGAGATTCCCATGGGGGCGTGAGTGGGGACTCTGTGTGGGAGAAACGTTGGGAACCAGGAATGCTTTGGGTCAGGAGGGACCTGGGAAGGACCTGAATCAGGAATGTTTTGGGTGGGGAGAGACCTCAGAAGGAGGAACCTGAATCAGGAATGTTTTGGGAGTATTTTGGTTTGGGAGGGACCTGAATTGGGAATGCTTTGGGTCAGGAGGGACTTTGGAAGGAGGGACTTGAATCAGGAATGTTTTGGGTCAGGAATGCTTTGGGTCAAGAGGGACCTGGGAAGGAGGGATCTGAATCAGGAATGTTTTGAGTCAAAATGGACCTCAGAAGGAGGGACCTGAATTGGGAATTCTTTGGAAATGCTTTGGGTTGGGAGGAACCTGAATCAAGAATGCTTTGGGTCAAGAGGGACCTTGGGAGGATAGACCTGCATTAGGAATGTTTTGGGTCAAGAGGGACCTTGGAGGGACTTGAATCAGGAATGTTCTGGGCCAGGAGGGACCTTGGGAGGAGGAACTTGAATCAGGAATGTTTTGGGTCAAGAGGGACCTGGGAAGGACCTGAATCAGGAATGTTTTGGGTTGGGAGGGACCTGGGAAGGACCTGAATCAGGAATGTTTTGGGTTGGGAGGGACCTGGGAAGGAGGGACTTGAATCAGGAATGTTTTGGGTCAAGAGGGACCTCAGAAGGAGATACCTGAATTGGGAATGCTTTGGGTTGGGAGGGACCCGGGAAGGAGGGCCTGCAGTGATTCCACTGCTCCAGGCCTGGTGTGGGGACAGGTGAGGATCCTTCCAAGAATGTGTCCCTGCCACCCTTCAAGGACCGGGTGTCAGGACTGGGATTCCTGTTCCACACCCACCATCCCTGCCATGCCCAGGAAGTCCTGGCTGCTTTCACTCCTCCTCATCCTCTCCCCACAGGCCAGGACATCTACTCCACCATCAAGAAGAGCCAGCAGAACGGGAAGATCCCTCGGTTCCGCCGCGTGAGGGGCGGGGGAGAGCTCTACACCAGTGACACCGTGATGCAGAGTGAGTGGGGACATTCCCAGCAAGGGGACATTCCTGGCAGTGGGACATTCCATGGGGCAGGGGCAGGAGAAGCTCCAGAGCCTCTTGTGGGTGTCAGATTAAGCAAAACTCATTAGTTTTGCTTTGCTGGCTTTTGCAGTGCAGATATGGCTGTAGATCCACCAAAAAATGAATGTTTGGGTTGCTTTAGCCAAGTCAGCAGGCTCAGACACCAAATGTTTGACCAGTTCAAGCCCAAACAAACCCTTTGTGACCTGTTTGGAGTGCCAGTGCCAGCCAAGGAGTGGCCAATACCCAGTGGTGACAAATATTGGTGTGAGGCTGCCCACAAGACCAATCCCATAACCAACTGGTGTTATTGGTTCCCTGATCTTCTTGAAGCACTTTCTGGACATCAAGAACTGGAAATTCCTGGTTCTTTGGCAATGGAATTTTGTGCTGAGGGAGATCCACAGCTAAATGTTGATTCCCCACTAGAGAAACTCCAGTTTGTGGTGCAGCTGTACTGCCCCAGTGCCCCCTAAACTCAATCTGACAGATCAGGTGCCCTCGGTGCCAGCCAGCAGGAAGCCAGCTTCCCCTGAGCCCTGCCCCAAACCAGCACAAAAGAGACTTCCCTGTCCTTGAGGTATGGGGAAATGAGGCTGGCAAGTCCCTCCTGCGGGGTGGAAGGAAATTGGGTTGTGTAAAATGCAAAATGTGGCAGCTGCCCCACAACATTGGGCAACTTCCATTGCAGGCAGGGGCCCTGGCAAACCCCAGCCAGGCCAAACCCAGGGAGGGGACACGGGGAAAGGACCCTGCTCCACTTCCCTGGGCTTGTGGTGGCTGCTGTGGTGGCTTCCCGGGGGGGAAATGGGGGATTAATGGGATAAAAACGGAATTAAAGTAACAGGGGGATAAAACAGGGAGGGGGAAACCAAGGCAGGCCTGAGAGCCCCAGGGCTGCCAGACTGATCCCTGGAGATTCCCTGCTATGGAAACAGCAGCTCAGGATGCTCAGAGGGACCCAGGGGTGCATTAATAGGAATGGTGTTATGGGGTTTTCCCAACGCACAGCACGGATTGCTCCTCCTGAGGGATCCGTCCTTCCTTCCTTCCCACAACAGCTCCCAGAGTCAGGAGGGACTCAGGTTTCTGTGGCTGCCTGGGCTTCCCCAGGCTCCAGGGAATGAGTCTGTGCAGTCAGGCAGGAGGCACTGGGAAGGTGGCACTGATGCCTCAGGTTTAGCTTTTGTATTTTCAGATTCTGTTCTGCTTTAGTGTGTGGGTCTGGTGAGCTGAGTTAGGGGATGCTGAGCTCTCTGCACAGAGCAAAACAATTCCTGCTCTAGCTGGGGACCAAGGCCAAATGATCCAAATCTCAGGCCCAAGGGCACAAACAATGTGGGCTGAAGAGAGAAAAACAAGAAGGATGGGATTTCATAACCTAAAGCTGCAACTGGACAATTAATTCCAATATGCAAATGAAGCAGAACTTACAAAAGTCAGAGACCTTTGTGTCCATTTTTGTGACCATTTTGGCTCATCTTGGTTGGCTCTTGTGCTGCCCAAGGTGGATCCATTGGGGAAATCCTTTTAATAAATCCCTGTTTTATTATTTAATTCTATCTAGTCTCAGTTCTAGCTCAGCCTTCCCAAAGATCAGCAGGGCCAGCCTGGGCTCAGATCTGTCCTTTCCCTGGGCCACAGCCATGTCCCACTCCCTGCCCTGCCCCCACCAGATGAAACCAGGTCCAAGCTCTGTCCCTTGCCTCTCCAGACCCTCAGTTTGTCAAGGCCACCACGCTGAGGCACGAGGAGCCTCACCAGGACAAGATTTATTACTTCTTCCGCGAGGACAACCCCGACAAGAGCCCCGAGGCGCCCCGCAACATCTCGCGGGTGGCCCAGCTGTGTAAGGTACCTTGGGGACAGGCTGGGGTGGCAGCCAGGACAGCTCTGGGGGAGACAGGGCACGTGTCAGCTTCTCTGGGCTGACCCAGGCTTGGTTTGGCCCCTCTGAGAGGGGCACAGCCTTGTCCTTCAGCCTTATAGGGGAGAGAATTCCCTGCTCCATCTCACCAGGAAGGCAGGAACGGGATTGTGGCAGCATCCCGCAGTTCCCCATCAGGATGGGCATTTTGGGGTGTTCTCCCCCAAACCCTGACTCCCTCCCTGCTGTCCCTGTCCCCCAGGAGGACAGGGGAGGAACCAGCTCCCTCTCAGCCTCCAAGTGGACCACGTTCCTCAAGGCCACCCTGATCTGCGTGGACCCCGTCACCAAGGGCAACTTCAACTGGCTCCAGGACGTCTTCTTCGTCCCTGCCGGTGACTGGCGGCACTCCAAGGTCTACGGGCTCTTCACCAACACCTGGTGAGGGGCCCTGGCCCAAATCCAGGGCTGGAAAACAGCTGGAGCAGGCACGGCGGCGGGCACAGCCCGATGTCCCCCTGACCCTGTCGTTGTCCCCTCAGGGGGAGCTCTGCCGTCTGCGTTTACTCCTTCGGGGACATCGACAACGTGTTCAGGACATCGCGGCTCAAAGGCTACAACGGCCCCACCCCCGAGGTCAAACCCGGCCAGGTGAGGGAGGCCCGGGGGACCCCGGGAAGGGGACACGGAGGGAGGGACCGGCTGGGAATGGAGGGAGGCTGGAAAAGGTCTGATCCCTTCGTGGGAAGCACGGGGAGAGAGGATCTCAGAGGGCACCTGGCACGGGCACAGTGACAACACCCGTGGGGCAGAGCTGTCCCTTCCACTGCCATCCTCAGTGCCCTGCCATCCTCTGACTCTGCCTTTTGTCCCCTCTGCCCGCAGCGCGTCCCCTCGGGGCAGCATCTCACCCTCTGATGGTCCCTTCTGTCCCCTTCTGTCCCTTGTGTCTGCATTGGATCCCCTTGGGGCAGCACCCTCTGATGGTCCCTTTTGTCCCCTCGGGGCAGCACCCTCTGATGGTCCCTTTTGTCCCCTCGGGGCAGCACCCACTTACTCCGGTCCCTTTTGTCCCCTGTCCGGCAGTGGGTCCCCTCGGAGCTTCACCTTCTGATGGTCCCTTTTGTCCCCTTTTGTCCCCTCGGGGCAGCACCCTATGACTCTGGTCCCTTTTGTCTCGTTCTGTCCCCTCTCCTGTACTAAGTCCCCTCGAGGCGGCACCCTCTGAAGGTCCTTTTGTCCCTTTTGTCCCCTCCGGGCAGCACCCTCTGATGGTCCCTTTTGTCCCCTTCTGTCCCCTGTGCCGCATTGTGTCCCTGCTGTGGGCAGCACCCTCTGAGTGTCCCCTTTGTCCCCTCCTGTCCCTCAGCGTGTCCCCTCCGGGCAGCACCCTCTGAGTGTCCCCTCCTGTCCCGCAGTGTGTCCCCTCGGGGCAGCACCCTCTGAATGTCCCTTTTGTCCCTTTCTGTCCCCTCGGGGCAGCACCCTCTGATTGTCCCTTTTGTCCCCTCCTGTCCCTCAGTGTGTCCCCTCGGGGCAGCACCCTCTGAGTGTCCCCTTTGTCCCCTCCTGTCCCCTGTCCCGCAGTGTGTCCCTGCTGTGGGCAGCACCCTCTGAGTGTCCCTTTTGTCCCTTTCTGTCCCCTCGGGGCAGCACCCTTTGAGTGCCCCCTTTGTCCCCTCCTGTCCCGCAGTGCGTCCCCTCGGGGCAGCACCCTCTGAGTGTCCCCTCCTGTCCCTCAGCGTATCCCCTCGGGGCAGCACCCTCTGAATGTCCCTTTTGTCCCTTTCTGTCCCCTCGGGGCAGCACCCTCTGAGTGTCCCTTTTGTCCCCTCCGGGCAGCACCCTCTGAGTGTCCCTTTTGTCCCCTTCTGTCCCCTCGGGGCAGCACCCTCTGAGTGTCCCCTCCTGTCCCTCAGCGTGTCCCCTCGGGGCAGCACCCTCTGAGTGTCCCGTTTGTCCCCTCCTGTCCCTCAGTGTGTCCCCTCGGGGCAGCACCTTCTGAGAGTCCCTCTGAGTGTCCCCTCCTGTCCCTCAGCGTGTCCCCTCGGGGCAGCACCCTCTGAGTGTCCCCTTTGTCCCCTCCTGTCCCGCAGTGTGTCCCCTCGGGGCAGCACCATCTGAGTGTCCCCTTTGTCCCCTTCTGTCCCCTCGGGGCAGCACCCTCTGAGTGTCCCCTCCTGTCCCGCAGTGCGTCCCCTCGGGGCAGCACACGCCGAGCGAGACCTTCAAGATCGCGGACAGCCACCCGGAGGTGGAGGAGCGGGTGGAGCCGCTGTCCCCGTCGCGCAGCCCCCTGTTCCACAACAAGCACCGCTACCAGAAAATCGGCGTGCACGAGGTGCCCGCGGCCGACGGGCACCGCTACAACGTCCTCTACCTGGCCACAGGTGCGGGGACACCGCGCAGGGACATTCCCCGCGGGCAGGGCTGCGTGCCCAGCCTGGCATATGTTCGTCAGGCAGCGGCGAGCTGCCAAATTTCGGGAACAGCAGAACGCTGCCAGGCTGGCTGTGTGGGCACAGGCGGGCTGCGGGCAGCGTCCCAGGCACGGGGGAGGCGGGCACGCTTCGTGCTGGGGGGCAGAAATCGTTCCCCAAGAGCAGCTCGGTTGGGTTTTGGTGCTGCCCGAGCTGTCCTGGTGCCTCCCGTCTGTGGGATGTGTTCCCTGGCACTCTGAGGGACCTGCAGGGGTTTAAATTGTTGGTTTTGTGATGGAGACAGTGCAGCCGGCTCTCGGTGGGTGGCTGGGGTTGGATTGGGGCCCACGAGTGATGGATTTGGGATTTTACAGCTAGGGAGAAACAGGGAAATTGAGAGAAATTGGGAAACAGAACAAGAGAGGTAGAAACAGAGAAATAGAGACAGTTGCAAACAGAGAAAGAAAGAAAGAAAGAAAGAAAGAAAGAAAGAAAGAAAGAAAGAAAGAAAGAAAGAAAGAAAGAAAGAAAGAAAGAAAGAAAGAAAGAAAGAAAGAAAGAGAGAGAGAGAGAAGAGAGAAAGAGAGAAAGAGAGAAAGAGAGAAAGAAAGAAAGAGAGAAAGAAAGAAAGAAAGAAAGAAAGAAAGAAAGAAAGAAAGAAAGAAAGAAAGAAAGAAAGAAAGAAAGAAAGAAAGAAAGAAAGAAAGAAAGAAAGAAAGAAATAGAAATAGAGAAACAGAACAAGTGAGGTAGAAACAGAGAAATGGAGACAAACAGAAAAAAAAAAGAAATAGAAAAATAGAGCAACAGAGTTAGAGAGAGACAGAGAAACAGAGTTAAAGAGAAATAGAAAAATAGAGCAACAGAGTTAGAGAGAGACAGAGAAACAGAGAAAGAGTAATAGAAAAATAGAGCAACAGAGTGAGAAACAGAGTTAAAGAGAAACAGAAAGAGAAATAGAAAAATAGAGTAATAAATAGAGAAACAACGAAATTGAGAAACAGAAATACAAGAACAAAGAAACAGAGAAATATAGGAACAGAGAAAGAGAGTTAGAGAGAAACAGAGAAATCGAGAGAAATAGAGAAACGGAGCTATAGAGAGAAACTGAAATAAAGACAGAAAGAGAGAAACAGAGTTAGAGCGAAACAGAGAAAGAGAGAAACAGAGAAATAGAGTTGAAATAGAGAGAAACAGAGGGACAGGGCAATAGAAAATTTGCAGAATCCTGGGTCTAAACACAGCCTGCAGGGTCCTCCTGGGCAGCCTGATCCCACAGGAAGGGCTGTGGGATGGGCAGAGTCCCCTGGGGGTCCTGCCCGAGCTGGGCTTCCCCTTCCCCTGGCTGAGGGGAAAAGGGATCCCCCTGGGAAGGGGGAACCCCGAGGATTCGCACCCCTGTTCCCTCGGGGTGCTGCTCCTGCCCTCGCTGGGTGTCAGGTCTGGGGGGCACCTCCTGGCACCGTCACCCCCTCACCAGGGCTGTGCCCTCTCTCTCCCCAGACAAGGGGTCCATCCACAAGGTGGTGGAGCTGCCAGACGGGGTGCAGAACATCGTGGAGATCCAGGTGTTCCCCAACAAGGATCCCATCCAGTCCATGATCCTGGACCACACCAGGGTGGGTCCCTGCTCCGGGGGTGGGAGAATGGGGTGGGTCAGGCATGGGAGGGTCAGGGCCAGCCCCGGGGCCTGGGTGTGAAATCATGGAACTATTTGGGTTGGAAGGGACCTTTTGTGATCACCCTGTGACCTTTAATGATCATCCAGCCCCACCTTCCACTATCCCAGGGTGCTCCAAGCCCCAATGCCCACCCTGGCCTTGGGCACTTCCAGGGATCCAGGGGCAGCCACAAGGAATTCCATCCCAGCCCCTCCCCACCCTCCCAGGGAACAATTCCTTCCCAATATCCCATTCATCCTTGCCTTCTGGCAGTGGAAGCCATTCCCTGTGTCCTGTCCCTCCAAATTCCCTCTCCAGCTTTCCTGGAGCCCTTTGGGCCTTGCAAGGGGCTCTGAGCTCTCCCTGGAGCCTTCCCCTCTCCAACTGAGCACCACCAGCTCTCCCAGCCTGGCTCTAGAGGAGCTCCACCCTCAGAGCATCTCCTTGGCCTCCTTCCAGCAGCTCCAACTCCTTACTGACCTCCCCTGGGACACGGAATGACCGTTGCTGTGCTCTCCTCCCGCAGGCCGTGCTCTACGTGGGCTCCAGCCGCCGCGTCCTGGAGCTGCCCATGGACATGTGCGGGGCCTACCGCAACAACTGCCACAGCTGCGTGCTGGCCAGGGACCCCTACTGCGGCTGGGCCAACGGCTCCTGCCTCTCGCTGGCCCTCAGCAGGTGTGGGGGGCCATCCCCACCCCAATCCCACCGGGCAAACACCCACACCCCCAGCATTCCCCTCCTGGGCTGAGCGCGTGCGTGGGTTTGGGGTGGATGCGTTGTGCCCAAAGGTTTGGGATGCTCTGTGTGGATCCATCACTCTCTTGAAGGGTTTTGGGCACCCAAATGCCTTTTCCCAACACTTTGGGGTGCTCTGTGTGGATCCCTCCCTCCCTTGAAGGGTTTTGGGCATCCAATCCCTCTCACCAAAAGTTTGGAGTGCTCTTTGCGGATCCATCCCTCCCTTGAAGGGTTTTGGGCACCCAACCCCTCTCCTCAGGAGTTCGGGGTTCTCTGTATGGATCCATCACTCCCCTAAAGAGTTTTGGGCACCCAACCCCTCTCCCCAAGAGTTTGGGGTGCTCTGCATGGATCCATCCCTCCCCTTGAAGGGTTTTGGGCATCCAATCCCTCTCCCTGAAAGTTTGGGGTGCCCTGCATGGATCCCTCCCTCCCCTGAAGGGTTTTGGACACCCAACCTCTGTCCCCAAGAGTTTGGAGAGCTCTGCATGGATCCATCAATCCCTTAAACGGTTTTGGGCACCCAACCTCTCTCCTTGAAAGTTTGGGGTGTTCTGTGCATGGATCTATTCCTCCCTTGAAGGGTTTTGGGCACCCAACCCCTTTCCCCAAGAATTTGGGGTGCTCTGCATGGATCCCTCCCTCCCTTGAAGGGTTTTGGGCACCCAACCCCTCTCCTTGCTGCTGGGTCTCGCGCTGGTCATCTCCAACCTTCTGAAACTGGGATGGATGGGGGAGATTCCCATCTCTGAACCACCAGTTCCTGAAGTTCTGTTGGTGCTTATTTCTGTTCCCATCCCCCAGGGACGTGCTCCAGAACCTGAACTTGGACTCGTGGCAAGGAAGCTGCCAGAGGGGTGACGTCAAGGAAGGTACGTGGAGATGTTGGGGTTGGGGAAGGAATTGTTGGATTCTCCAGGCTTTGGATGAGTTTGGGTTGGTTTAGATGGGTTTGGGTGGGTTTGGCTGTGTTTGGGCAGGTTTGGTTTTGTTTGGGTGAATTTGGAAGGATATGGGTGGGTTTGGATGAGTTTGGGCGGGTTTGGAAATGTTTGGACGAGTTTGAATGGGTTTGGATGGGTTTGGGTGGGTTTGGATGGACTTGGATGAGTTGGATGGATTTGGATGGATTTGGGTTGGTTTGGTTGGGTTTGGATGGACTTGGATGAGTTTGGATGGGTTTGGGAGGGTTTGGATGGATTTGAGTGGGTTTGGGTGGGTTTGGATGAGTTTGGGTAGGTTTGGATGAGTTTGGGAGGGTTTGGATGGATTTGAGTGGGTTTGGATGGGTTTGGGAGGGTTTGGATGGATTTGGGTGGGTTTGGATGGGTTTGGGAGGGTTTGGATGGATTTGGGTGGGTTTGGATGGGTTTGGATGGGTTTGCATGAGTTTGGATGGGTTTGGATGGGTTTGGATGGGTATGGACAGGTTTGGGTGGGTTTGGATGGGTTTAGGCAGGTTTGGGTTGGTTTGGATGGGTTTGGGTGGGTTTGGATGGGTATGGACAGGTTTGGGTGGGTTTGGATGGGTTTGGGCAGGTTTGGGTTGGTTTGGATGAGTTTGGATGGGTTTGGGTGGGTTTGGATGGATTTGGGTGGGTTTGGGTGGGTTTGGATGAGTTTGGGTAGGTTTGGGTAGGTTTGGATGGGTTTGGATGGGTTTGGATGGGTTTGGATGAGTTTGGATGGGTTTGGATGGGTTTGGGTAGGTTTGGGTGGGTTTGGATGGGTATGGATGAGTTTGGATGGGTTTGGATGGGTTTGGGTGGGTTTGGGTGGGTTTGGATGAGTTTGCATGAGTTTGGATTGGTTTGGATGGGTTTGGATGGGTTTGGATGGGTTTGGATGGGTATGGACTGGTTTGGGTGGGTTTGAATGAATTTGGGTAGGTTTGGATTAGTTTGGATGGGTTTGGGCAGGTTTGGGTTGATTTGGATGGGTTTGGACAGGTCATCTGTCTCAGGTGTCTGCTAAGGAAGGCAGGAGCCTCCCCTGAAATAGAAAATGCAAACCCCCTTTCTCCAAATTATTATAATTTTGAAATTCGGTGCTCTCAGGCAGAGACATGGGAGCAGCAATAACAGGGCAGAGCGGAAATTTTGAGGAGTTCTCTCTCACAAGAGAACTCAAAACTCTCTCTGAGCATTCCCCCACCCCACTAAAACCCAGACAGCTCCCAGCTAACCCACCCTCACCCCGTGTCCCCGCAGACGACTTCCACAACGTCTCGGTGATGCTGCAGTCCCGCTACTACCTCAACTGCTCCATCGAGTCCCACTACGCCACCTACAACTGGTACCACGAGGACGTGCTCATCAAGAGCTGCAACACCTCCCACCCCCAGCACGACTGCTTCCACTTCATCCCCAGCGTGAGCCGCGAGCACTACGGCCGCTACGTCTGCGTGTCCGAGGAGGACGGCTTCCGCCAGGCGCTGGTCAAGGAGCACCTGATGGACCACCAGCGCTTCCTCTGGCAGCGCGGCCATGCCCCAGCCGTGTTGGCCTCGTGGCTCCGGCTGCTGCTCGTGGTGGCCCTGGCCGAGCTCTTCCACTGACGCCGTCCCGCTCGCCCTGCCCGTGGGCTTTGAGCGCCCCTCGCCGCCGGCCTCGCTGGCGGAGCCGCGGGAGGAGGGCGCGACACGCGGTGGCGGCCCCGCCGGCCAGCCATGCATGCGCTGATGCTCAGGGCGCGGCCGCTCCTTGCATGTGATGAAGATGAGGAGGAGGAGGAGGAGGAGGAGGAGGAGCCGGCCCTCGGCCTCCTCCGGACTGTGGGATGCCCGCTGCCTCCCGAGGTTGGGGCTGGGACGCTCCCGGCGAGTCCCCTCCTGCTTGAGGGGGGCTCGGGTCGTTGTTTTGTTTTTTTTGTTTGGTGTGGGAGGGAGGTCGGGAATCGGCGCACCACGCGTTGGGAATTTGCATGGAAAAGCCTCGGAAGGTGACTGGAGTTGGGGTGTGGGGACGGGGAGGGGAGGTGGGAGCAGAGCCCGGAGCGGAGCGGGAGGCGCTGGGAGGATGCTGGAGACGCACAAATGCTCCGCAGGCGGCTGAGCCGAGCCGAGGGGCAGCGCAGGGGCCGTGGCCGCTCCCACCCTGCCCTGGGCGCCCTCAGGGAAAGCGGCCGCGGATCTCAGGGCACCGGGGGGGCTGTCCCCGCCTCTGTCCCTGTCCCCGCGCTCTCGGAGGTCTCGGAGCGAGACTAAACTGTGAAAATCGGGATTTTCCCCCTGTGCAAAGGGGGCGTCCCGCTCCTTGTCCCAACCTCGCCCAGCCCGGAGCGGCCTTGCCCTGGGCGGGGACACCCAGGGGACACCCTGGCCGTGCTTCCAATGCCTGTCCCGGCTCCTGCTCACTCAGGAGAGGCCACGTCCGGAGCCAGAGCTTCCTACTGCACTACATGCCCAAGATGTTCCCCATCCCCAGTCCAGGACAGAGCTTCTCACAGCCCTTCTCAAAGCACTTTAACTTTGTGGACTAACAGATATTTATTATACCGACTGCTCGTTTCTGTCTTGTAGGATTTTATAATATTACAGCAGGTGGGGGCGGATCACAGGAGAGGAAAATTTAGAAAAAATCCACCACAACAGCTACCAAAAAACCCCCCCCAACCCTTTCAGACCTGTAACCAAAGCGGATGGTTGGAATAAAGAGTGGAAAAAAGCAGCAGAGCGCTGTGGTTCTCACTGGGAATGATGGGGGGAAATCTCCCCTGTTTTTTTCTATGTCCTGCTCTCTCCAGCCCCTGTTTTGGGGCTCCTGTTTTGATCCAGCAGCAAATTCCTGCTGGAAATCCCAAAGGAGGGAGTGAGCAGCAGCCCTGGGAAGGGAGGGATGGGAATAGCGGTGGGGTTTGTGGTGTGGAGCCATCCCCCCTCCTCCTGCCTGGGATGCTCCGGATTTTTGGGAAAAGCGAGTTGCTGGTCGGGAAAATGGCTGGAGAGAGGCGGGGAACGGGAATTCGGGATTTTGGAAGGTGCTAAAAAAGGCGGGAGCGACCGAAGCCTCCATCAAATCAGCCGGGGCACAAAGGGACTCGTCCCGGCCCATTCCCGGCTATTCCCGGTGCTCCTGCCCACAGGGAATATTTCGGGATGGGCGAATGAGCTGCAGCTCAGGACTGCAGTGACACAGCCGGGTGGCACTGAGGGGACCCCGCTCCTCACTGGGGGAGACTTGGAAGCAGAAAAGCGAAACCTTTCCCTGCCTCCATCCCTCTTTGGCACAGAATTCCCGCTGACGCCGGCAGCGTGCGGGAAGGGAGAGGCAGGAGCCGGGAGCGGGCGATTCCCGAACCGGGAACGGGAATTTTGGCAGCCCCGAGGGGTGGGATCGAGGATCGCAGATCCCAGAGGGAATTTTTGGGTGCAGCGCAGGAACTCCGAGCTGTTCCCATTCCCAGCTCCACCGGTGTGACCCCAAAGATCCAAAATCCCGGGAAAGATTTTGGGAGAAGCGCACGAAGGTGACGCTCTAGAACTCCCACTCTGGAACGGATGGGAGCGGGTGCAGGCTGCCAGGATTCCAGTTTAGCTGCCCAAAATCCCTTTCCTTGCCCAAAAACCCAGCTGAGAGAGGAGGGTCGAGCACCCCGGGGACAAGCGGAGTCCCCGGGTGACAGTGACACCGGCAGGTGTCCCCTCGCCGTCACCTCCCCGTCCCTGGGGGCAGCCAGGACAAACCGCAGGGATTTTTTTTTGCCCAATTCCCCAAGGAAAGCAGCGCAGGCCGAGCCCTGCGGGTGTTTTTATCCCGGGACACGCTCCCAGTCCCGCCCGCTGATTCCTCAGATCCAGAGAGCCAAAACCCGGGATTTGTTGTGGCCCGAGGGAGCCGCGCTGTCCCCGCGCTGTCCCCGCGCTGTCCCCGCGCTGTCCCCGGGGTTATTCTGGTACCTGAGCTCACCCGGGATGCTCCAGCACACGGGCTCAGATATTCCAGCAGCTTTTCCAGCCCTTTCCCGGCGCGGGCAAAGCGGAGACCTCCCCGCCCCATGGATACCCTGTAGGGACCTGCGGAGGGAGCCGCCTGCCCTACAGAAAACCCCAAACAACGACAAACACACCGGGAGCATTTGGGGGTTTTCCCAGAGCTTCTTTCACTATGCAGTGTGTCCCTCGGTGTCCCTCAGTGTCCCCCAGTGTGCCCCTGTGTCTCTCAGCGTCCCTTGGTGTCCCACACTGTCCCTCAGTGTCCCTCCATGTCCCCCAGTGTCCCTTTGTGTCCCCCAGTGTCCCTCCATGTCCCTCAGCGTCCCTCTGTGTCCCTCCATGTCCCCTGGTGTCCCTCCATGTTTCCCTGCGTCCCTTTGTGTTCCCCAGCAACCCTCCATGTCCCTCTGTGTCCCTCTGAGTCCCTCAGTGTCCCTCCATGTCCCCCAGTGTCCCTTTGTGTCCCTCAGTGTCCCTCCATGTCCCTCGGCCTCCCTCTGTGTCTCTCGGTGTCCCTCCATGTCCCTCGGTGTCCCTCTGTGTCTCTCCATGTCCCCCAGTGTCCCTCCATGTCCCTCGGTGTCCCTCTGTGTCTCTCCATGTCCCCCAGTGTCCCTCCGTGTCCCTCAGTGTCTCTCAGGATCCCTCGGTGTCCCTCCATGTCCCTCCATGTCCCTCAGTGTCCCTCTTTGTCCCTCCATGTCCTCCAGTATCCCTTTGTGTCCCCCAGTGTCCCTCCATGTCCCTCGGCATCCTTCTGTGTCCCTCCATGTCCCCCAGTGTCCCCCAGTGTCCCTCAGTGTCCCTCAGTGTCCCTTTGTGTCCCTTTGTGTCCCTTTGTGTCCCTCTGTGTCCCTCTGTGTCCCTCGGTGTCTGTCCATGTCTCAGTGTCCCCCAGCGTCCCTCCGTGTCCCTCAGCATCCCTCTGTGTCCCTTGGTGTCTCTCGGTGTCCCCCAGTGTCCCTTGGTGTCCCTCGGGGTCCCCCAGTGTCCCTCCATGTCCCTCCATGTCCCTCCTAGTCCCTTCGTGTCCCCTGGGCCCAGCGCAGGGGGACAGGAGGGGGTGGCACTGTGTCACCATGTCCCCAAGGCGTGGGGCTGCAGCCGGTGGGGTTTGGGGCTGGGACAGCCATGGGGACAGGGACAGGAGGGGACAGGGACAGCAGGGGACAGAGCCTGGGCCTGGCAGGGGACAGGAGGGGACAAGGACCATGGGACAGGAGGGGACAAGGACAATGTGACAGGAGGGGACAAGGACCATGGGACAGGAGGGGACAAGGACAATGTGACAGGAGGGGACAAGGACCATGGGACAGGAGGGGACAGGGACAATGGGACAGGAGGGGACAAGGACCATGAGACAGGAGGGGACAAGGACAATGGGACAGGAGGGGACAAGGACAATGTGACAGGAGGGGACAAGGACCATGGGACAGGAGGGGACAGGGACAATGGGACAGGAGGGGACAGCTCCGCGCTCGGCAGAGGGAGGGGACCGGCGCTGTCCCCGCGCGGTGGCACTGACGGGCCCGGCGCGCCCCCCGGTGTTTGTCGCCGATGTCGCATCCGCCGCCAACCCCGCTCGGCGTCCCCGCTGCTCATCGATGTCCCGGGGACACCCCAAAGAGGGGACCCCCGTGTCCCCCTCTCCATTGTCCCCCACCCCAGCGCCTGGGGACAAGGGACAAGGGACAAGGGACAAGGGACAAGGGACAAGGGACAAGCTTTGTCTCCGGCTCAGGTCAATCCAAAGCCATTCCCAAAAGCTCACAGGGGATGTTTGGGATTTGGGATTTGGGATTTGGGGATTTGGATTTGGAGTTTAGGATTTGGGATTTGGGATTTGGGATTCGGGGTTTGGGATTTGAGGTTTGGGATTTGGGATCTGGGGTTTGAGGTTTGGGGTTTCGAGTTTGGGATCTGGGGTTTGGGGTTTGGGATTTGGCATTTGGAGTTTGGGGTTTTGGGTATGGGGTTTGGAATTTGGAGTCTGGTATTCGGAATTTGAGGTTGGGATCTGGGGTTTGGGGTTTTGGGTTTGGGGTTTGGGGTTTTGGATTTGGAGTTTAGGATTTGGGATTTGGCGTTTGGGATTTGAGGTTTGGGATTTGGGATCTGGGGTTTGAGGTTTGGGGTTTCGAGTTTGGGATCTGGGGTTTAGGGTTTGGGATTTGGCATTTGGCGTTTGGGGTTTGGGGTTTTGGGTATGGGGTTTGGAATTTGGAGTCTGGTATTCGGAATTTGAGGTTGGGATCTGGGGTTTGGGGTTTTGGGTTTGGGATTTGGGATTTGGGGTCTGGGATTTGGGGTTTTGGATTTGGAGTTTAGGATTTGGGATTTGGGGTTTGGGATTTGATGTTTGGGATTTGGGATCTGGGGTTTGAGGTTTGGGGTTTCGAGTTTGGGATCTGGGGTTTAGGGTTTGGGATTTGGCATTTGGCGTTTGGGGTTTGGGGTTTTGGGTATGGGGTTTGGAATTTGGAGTCTGGTATTCGGAATTTGAGGTTGGGATCTGGGGTTTGGGGTTTTGGGTTTGGGATTCGGGGTTTGGGGTTTGGGGTTTTGGGTTTGGGATTTGGGGTCTGGGATTTGAGGTTTGAAGTTTGGGATTTTGGGTTTGGAGTTTGGGATTTTGGGTTTGGAGTTTGGGATCTGGGGATTGGGATTTGAGGTTTGGAGTGTGGAATTTGGAGTTTGGGATTTGAGGTTTGGGATTTGGGGTCTGGGATTTGAGGTTTGAGGTTTGGAGTTTGGAATTTGGAGTTTGGGATTTGGGATTTGAGGTTTGGGATTTGGGGTTTGGAGTTTGGGATTTGGGACAGAGCCCAGGAATGCCGGGCTCTCTGGGCGCCCCCAGCAGTGGCAGCGCGTCCCC
This sequence comes from Melospiza georgiana, assembly GCF_028018845.1. Taxonomy (NCBI): domain Eukaryota; kingdom Metazoa; phylum Chordata; class Aves; order Passeriformes; family Passerellidae; genus Melospiza; species Melospiza georgiana. The sequence goes on along the minus strand of NC_080442.1, from coordinate 3,687,504 downwards.
AAGGCCACCCCCGCCGGGTGACCCTGGCTGGCGGCCCCCAAGGCTGTCCCGGCCGGGGTGCCCTGCCCCGCGCTCCTTATCGCTTTCGGGGCGCCTCCCGCCCCTCTGCCAAGGCCACCCCGGGTGTCACCTGTCCCGGGGCCGCTCCGGGGCGGGCCGTGCCACCCCCGCCGGTGTCGCGGGCGGGAGCAGCTCCGGGAGCTCGGCATAAGAGCGAGGCCACCGCGTCCCTCGGGCCACCGTCCCCATGCTCGCCCAGGCTGTCACCGCGGCCGGAGCGCTGCGGGGATGTCCCCGAGCCGCAGCCGCGGGGTGTCGCCGGCTCGGCGGGGCTGCGGGCGCTGTGCCCCCGGCTGTGCCCCCGGCTGTCCCCAAGGCTGTCCCCAAGGCTGTCCCCTCGGCCCCCCGGCCCTTTAACCAGGTGCCGGGCGATTGGAGGGCGGGCTGGCTCAACCTGTACCGCTTCTGGCGGGAGGGCGGCCTCAGCAACCTGCACCTCAGCATGGCCGGCAAGTTCCGCCGCTTCGGGCCCATCTACAGGTCAGCTGGCCCTGTCCTTGTCCCTGTGGCCCCTCCCTGGTCCTCTCCGTGTGTACTCTCCTCGTGTCCTCTCCCTGTGTCCCCTTCCCGTGTCCCCTGCCTGTGTCCCCTCCCTGTGTGCCCTGCCCCTGTCACCCTCCCTGCGTCCCCTGCCCGGTCCTCTCCCTGTGTCCCCTCCTCGTGTCTCCTCCCTGTGTCCCCTCCCTGCGTCCCCTGCCCGGTCCTCTGCCCGTGTCGTCTCCCCATGTCCCCTCCCTGCATCCCTTCCCTGTGTCGCCTTCCCATGTCCCCTGCCTGTGCTCCCACTCGTGTCCCCTCCTGTGTCCCCTCTCTGTGTCCCCTCCCTGTGTCCCCTCCCTGTGTCCCCTCCCGTGTCCCCAGCCCGTGTCCCCTCTCTGTGTCCCCTCTCCGATCCTCTGCCCGTGTACTCTCCTTGTGTCCCCTCCCGTATCCCTCGCTAGGTCCCCTCCCGTGTCCCCTCTCTGTGTCCCCTCTCTGTGTCCCCTCTGCGATCCTCTCCCCTTGTACTCTCCTCGTGTCCCCTCCCTGTGGCCCCTGCCCGTGTCTCCTGCCCATGTCACCTCTCGTGTCCCCTCCCCGCGGTCCCTGCCTGGTCCTCACCCCGTGTTCTCTCCCCGTGTCACCTGCTCGTGTTCCCTCCCATGTCCCTTGCTCGGTCCCCTGTCTCTGTCCCCTCCCGTGTCCCCTTCCTGTGTCCCTTCCCATGTCCCCTGCTTGTTTTCCCACCCTCTGTCCCCTGCCCGCTGCCCTGCCTGTGTCCCCTCCCCGCGTCACCTCCCCGGTCCTCTGGTCCTGCCCCCTCCCCGTGTCCCCTGTCTGGTCCCCTCCCCGTGTCCCCTGCTCGTGTGTCCTGCCCATGTCTCCCACCTCTGTCCCCTGCTCCTGTCCCCTCCCCGCGTCCCCTGCCTGGTCCTCTCCCGGTGTCCCCTCCCTGTTTCCCTTGCCCGGTCCCCTGCCCGTGTCCAATCCCCGTGTCCCTGCCGATGTCCATTGCCTGTGTCCCCTCCCGTGTCCCCTCCCGTGTCCCCTGCCCTGTCCCCATCCCGGCCACATTCCCCATCCGGGGCTGAGCTGCTGGAGGAGCCTGGCCCAGCTTGGGGACACCGTGAGGGACAAGAGGGGAGGGGACAGGGGCTGAGGGACAAGAAGGGGCAGGTCCTGTGCCCTGGGAGGGGACAGGGACTGTGTGACAAGGGGGGACAGATGCTGTGCCCTGGGAGGGAACAGGGTCTGGGGCTCGGGAGGGGACAGGTCCTGTGCCCAGGGAGGGGACAGGGACTGTGTGGCAGGTGGGGACAGACCCTGTGCCCAGGGAGGGGACAGGGACTGAGGCACAGGAGGGGACAGGTCCTGTGCCCAGGGAGGGGACAGGGCCTGGGGGGTGGGAGGGGACAGGGACCGTGAGGGTCAAGAGGGGACAGGGACTGTGGGTGAGGGGGACATCCCCCATGGCCTGGAAGGGGACAGGGACTATGGGCCAGGACCCTGTGGATGCGGAATTTGGGGATAATGGGGGCAGGACATTGCCATGGGGACAGGACAGGACATTGCCATGGGGACAGGACAGGACACTGCTATGGGGACAGGACATTGCCATGGGGACAGGACAGGGCAGGACATTTCCATGGGGACAGGACATTGCCATGGGGACAGGAGAGGACACTGCCATGGGGACAGGACAGGACATTGCCATGGGGGACAGAACATTGCTATGGAGACAGGACAAGGCAGGACATTGTCATGGGAACAGGACATTGCCATGGGGGGCAGGACACTGCTATGGGGACAGGACAGGGCAGGACATTGCCATGAGGACAGGACATTGCCATAGGGACAGGAGAGGACACTGCTAGGGGGACAGGACAGGACATTGCCATGGGGACAGGACATTGCCATGGGGACAGGACAGGGCAGAACATTGCCATGGGGGACAGGACATTGCCATGGGAACAGGACAGGACACTGCCATGGGGACAGGACATTGCCATGGGGGACAGGACATTGCTATGGGGACAGGACAGGACACTGCCATGGGGACAGGACAGGGCAGGACATTGCCATGGGGGACAGGACATTGCCATGGGGACAGGACATTGCCAGGGGGACAGGACAGGACAGGACATTGTCATGAGGACAGGACATTGCCAGGGGGACAGGACAGGACACTGCCATGGGGACAGGTCAGGACATTCCCGTGGGGACAGGACATTGCTATAGGGACAGGACAGGATGCTGCCATGGGGACAGGACAGGACATTGTCACCCCAGGTCGGGGTGCTGACGCTGTGTCCCCAGGGAGAAGCTGGGCACCTACGAGAGCGTGAACATCGTCACCCCCGGGGACGCGGCCACGCTGTTCCAGGCCGAGGGCGCCCTGCCCGAGCGCTTCCGTGTCCCCCCCTGGGTGGCCTACAGGGACTTCCGCAACAAACCCTACGGCGTGCTGCTCAAGTGAGTGACACCCCAAAAACCCCAAACCCTATGGAGTGCTGCTCAAGTGAGTGACACCCCAAAAACAGAGCAGGGACCCCAAACCCTATGGTGTGCTGCTCAAGTGAGTGACACCCCAAAACCCCCAAAAACCCCAAAAACCCCAAAAACCGAGCAGGGACCCCAAATCCTATGGCGTGCTGCTCAAGTGAGTGTTACCCCAAAAACCCCCAAAACCCCAAAAACAGAGCAGGGACCCCAAACCCTACGGCGTGCTGCTCAAGTGAGTGACACCCCAAAAACCCCAAAAACCCCAAAAACAGAGCAGGGACCCCAAACCCTATGGCGTGCTGCTCAAGTGAGTGACACCCCAAAAACCCCAAACCCTATGGTGTGCTGCTCAAGTGAGTGACACCCCAAAAACCCCAAAAACCCCCAAAACCCCAAAAACCCCAAAAACCCCCAAAACCGAGCAGGGACCCCAAACCCTACGGCGTGCTGCTCAAGTGAGTGACACCCCAAAAACCCCAAAAACCAAGTGGGGACCCCAAACCCTACGGCGTGCTGCTCAAGTGAGTGACACCCCAAAAACCCCAAAAACAGAGCAGGGACCCCAAACCCTATGGTGTGCTGCTGAAGTGAGTGACACCCCAAAAACCCCAAAAACCCCAAAAACGGAGCAGGGACCCCAAACCCTACGGCGTGCTGCTCAAGTGAGTGGCACCCCAAAACCCCCAAAAACCCCAAAAACCGAGCAGGGACCCCAAACCCTATGGTGTGCTGCTCAAGTGAGTGTTACCCCAAAAACAGAACAGGGACCTCAAACCCTACGGCGTGCTGCTCAAGTGAGTGACACCCCAAAAACCCCAAAAACCAAGTGGGGACCCCAAACCCTATGGCGTGCTGCTCAAGTGAGTGACACCCCAAAAACCCCAAAAACAGAGCAGGGACCCCAAACCCTACGGCACGCTGCTCAAGTGAGTGACACCCCAAAAACCCCAAAAACCGAGCAGGGACCCCAAACCCTACGGCGTGCTGCTCAAGTGAGTGCCACCCCAAAAACCCCAAAAACCCCAAAAACCGAGCAGGGACCCCAAACCCTATGGTGTGCTGCTCAAGTGAGTGACACCCCAAAAACCCCAAAAACAGAGCAGGGACCCCAAACCCTACGGCACGCTGCTCAAGTGAGTGACACCCCAAAAACCCCAAAAACCGAGCAGGGACCCCAAACCCTACGGCGTGCTGCTCAAGTGAGTGCCACCCCAAAAACCCCAAAAACCCCAAAAACCGAGCAGGGACCCCAAACCCTACGGCATGCTGCTCAAGTGAGTGACACCCCAAAAACCCCAAACCCTACGGCATGCTGCTCAAGTGAGTGACACCCCAAAAACCCCAAAAACCCCAAAAACCGAGCAGGGACCCCAAACCCTACGGCGTGCTGCTCAAGTGAGTGGCACCCCAAAAACCCCCAAAAACCCCAAAAACCGAGCAGGGACCCCAAACCCTATGGTGTGCTGCTCAAGTGAGTGTTACCCCAAAAACAGAACAGGGACCTCAAACCCTACGGCGTGCTGCTCAAGTGAGTGACACCCCAAAAACCCCAAAAACCAAGTGGGGACCCCAAACCCTACGGCGTGCTGCTCAAGTGAGTGACACCCCAAAAACCCCAAAAACCAAGTGGGGACCCCAAACCCAGTCTGCTCAAGTGAGTGCCCACCCCAAACCCTGTGGTGCGCTTCTCAAGGGAGTGCCCACCCCAAAAACGGGGTGGAGACCCCAAAACCAGAGTGGGGAACCCCAAAAACAGGCTCCTCAAGGAAGTGGGGACCCCAAACCCTACAGAGTGCTGCTCAAGTGAGTGCCGACCCCAAAAACCGAACGAGGACCCCAAAAACAGAGAGGGGACCCCAAACCTGGGCCCCTCAAGTGAGTGCTGACCCTAAATCCCCACGAGTGGGGACCCCAAACCTGGGCTCATCAAGGGAGTGGGGACCCCAAGTCTGTTCTTGTTAAGGGAGTAGGGACCCCAAATCCCCTCCAGCCAGTGGGGACCCCAAATTTGTTCTCCTCAAGTGAGTGCCGACCCTAAATCCCCTCCAGTGACTGCTGGTCCCAAGTCCCCAGGAGTGGAGATCCCAAATTTGGGCTCCTGTCACTCCTCATGCAAGTGGGGACTCCAGATCCCCAGGAGTGGGGACCCCAAATCCAGGATCCTCAAGTGAGTGGGGACCCCAAATCCCCTCCAGTGAGCAGGGACCCCAATTCTGGGCTCCTGGTGCTTCTCAAGTGAGTGGGGCCCCAAAATCACCTCAAGCCAGTGGGGGTCCCAACTCCAGGCCTCTCAAATAAGTGGGGACCCCAAATCTGGGCTCCTCAAGTGATTGGGGGACCCCAAATCCCTTCCAGTGAGTGGGGACCCCAAATCCCAGCTCCTGTTGCTCCTCAAGGGAGTGTGGACCCCAAATCCCCTGCAATGAGTGGGGACCCCAAATGTGGATTCCTCAAGTGAGTGGGGACCCCAAATCCCCTCCTGAGAGCTGGATCCCAATTCTGGGCTCCTGTCCCTCCTCAAGTGATTGGGCCCCCAAGTCTGGGCTCCTCGAGTGATTGGGGACCCCAAATCCAGGCTTCTGTCCCTCCTCAAGTGACTGGGGACTCCAAATCCCCTCCAGTGATTGGGGCCCCAAATCTGGACTCCTCAAGTGATTGGGGACCCCAAATGTGGGCTCCTCAAGTGATTGGAGGACCCCAATTCTGGGCCCCTGATGCTCTTCAAGTGAGTGTGGACCCCAAATCCCTTCAAGTGATTGGGGGACCCCAAATCCAGGCTTCTGTCCCTCCTCAAGTGACTGGGGACTCCAAATCCCCTCCAGTGAGTGGGAATCCCAAATCTGGACTCCTCAAGTGATTGGGGACCCCAAATCTGGACTCCTCGAGTGAGTGGGGACCCCAAATCTGGGCCCCTGCCACTCCTCAAGCAAGTGGGGACTGTAGATCCCCAGGAATGGGGACCTCACGTCCAGTATCCTCAAGTGAGTGGGGGACCCCAAATCACCTCAAGCCAACGGGGATCCCAACTCCAGGCCCCTCAAACAAGTGGGGACCCCAAATCTGGGCTGCTCAAGTGATTAGGGGACCCCAAATCTGGACTCCCAGCCGCGACATTCCCAGCACAGGGTGCGTGGCACGTCCAGAAGACCTTGGGGACACCGTCCATGCTCTGGGGGTGACAGTGGCCGTGTCCCTGGCAGGACGGGCGAGGCGTGGCGCTCGGAGCGGCTGCTGCTCAACAAGGAGGCGCTGGCACCCGCGGCCGTGCCCGGCTTCGTGCCCCTGCTCAGCGCCGTGGGTGAGGATTTCGTGCGGCGCGCGCAGGCCCAGGCGCGGCTCAGCGGCTGCTGGAGCGGCGACTTCAGCCAGGAGCTCTTCCGCTTCGCCCTCGAGTGTGAGTGACGTGGGACACCCCAAAAAATACCGCGAAAGGAGCCCAAAAGAAGCCCAAAAACCAAGCCATAAATACCCCAAAAAACCTCCAAAGGGAAGAATCCCAAAAGAGCACCCCAAAAACCAAAAAAAAAACCCAAAAAACCCCCCCAAAAAGCCCCAAAACAACAAAAAAAAACCAAACAACAAAACATTCCCATGCCCCCCCCAAAAAACCCCAAACCCAAAAAATTCCCATGCCCCCCCAAGAGAAACCCCAAACCCAAAAAAGCCCCAAAACAAAACAAAAAAAAAATCCAAAAAATTCCCATGCCCCCCCAAAAAAACCCCAAACCCAAAAAAGCCCCAAAACAAAAAAAAAACCAAAAAAATTCCCATGCCCCCCAGAAAAAACCCCCAAACCCAAAAAAGCCCCAAAACAAAAAAAAAATCCCAAAAAATTCCCATGCCCCCCCAAAAAACCCCCAACCCAAAAAAGCCCCAAAACAAAACAAAAAAACTCCAAAAAAATCCCAACGCCCCCCAAAAAACCTAAAAAACCCCCAAAACACCAAAAAACCTAAAAAAACCCCAAAAGCACCAAAAAACCCCCAACCCTCCCCAAAACCCCAAAAAACCGACCACTCCCCCCAAAACCCCAAAACCCCCCAAAAAACCCCAAAATCCTAAAAACTCCCAAAACCAAAAGAAAAAACCCAAAAATTCCAATGCCCCCTAAAAAAACCCCAAAACCTAAAAAAACCCAAAACAAAACAAAAAAACTCCAAAAATTTCCAATGCCCACCAAAAATCTCCAAAACCCAAAAAACCCCCCATAACAAAAAAACCTCAAAAAATCCCAATGCCCCCCCCAAAAAACCCAACCCCCCCCAAAAAACCCCAATCCCCTCAAAAAAACTCTAAACCCCCCCAAAACACAAAAAAACCCCAAATCCCCAAAAACCCCCAAAAAACCAACGCCTCCCCCAAAAAACCCTAAAACCCCAAAAAACCCCCAAAACCTAAAAAAACCCAAACAACAAAAAAACCCACCCAAATTCCAATCCCCCCCAAAAAACCCAAAACCCAAAACAAAAAAAACCTCCAAAAAATCCCAACACCTTCCCAAAAAACCCCAAAACCACCCCAAAACCCCTCCACCCCCCCCAAAAAAGACCCCTTTCCCAAAAATATCTCAAAACACCACAACCACCCAAACCCTCCCAAAACCACCAAACCCCCCTAAAACCTCTAGCCCCCCAAAAAAACCCCAAAAGCCGCAAAAACAACAAAAAAAAACCAAACCAGAAAACCACCCAAAAACCCCCCAAAACACCAAAACCCTCTCAAAAACCCAAGAACCCCAACCCTCCTAAAAATCCCCCAAACCCCACAAAAACACAAAAAAACCCCCCAAAAAACCCCCAAAAAATCACCCCCCCCCCAAACAAACCCCAAATCTCCCAAAAAACCAAAACGATAAAACCCCAAAAGCCCCCCAACCCAAAATAACCCCCAAACCCCAAAACTCCCCAAAACCACCAGCCCCAGCCTCGGGGATTGGCCAAAGGTCAGAGAAGTGTGTCCCCTCCCCATGTGGGATGTCCCTTGTCCTGGTGGGATGTCCCCTCCCCAGGTGGGCTGTCCCCAGAGCCCCCACACTGGTGACACAGCAGCCATTTGTCCTTCCCTGGCCACCAGCTGGTGACAATCCTGGCCCCTCAGGGACAGACAGGAGCCAGGCCAGGCCTCCATGGCCACAGCAAGGCTGGAGGTGGCCTTGGGGACAGGGACGTGTCCCTGACGGTCACTGGGTGCACCTGGGCCAGGTCTCCACGGCCTTGGGGACAGGGACGTGTCCCTGATGGTCACTGGGTGCATCTGGGCCAGGTCTGCATGGCCTTGGGGACAGGGACGTGTCCCTGATGGTCACTGGGTGCATCTGGGCCAGGTCTCCATGGCCTTGGGGACAGGGACGTGTCCCTGATGGTCACTGGGTGCACCTGGGCCAGGTCTGCATGGCCTTGGGGACAGGGATGTGTCCCTGACGGTCACTGTCCCCCAGCTGTGTGCCACGTGCTGTACGGGGAGCGCCTGGGCCTGGTCCCTGTGGCCCTGGGGACAGTCACAATGACAATGACAATGAAAATGACAATGACAATGAAAATAACAATGGCAATGACAATGACAATGACGTGTCCCTGTGCCCAGCGGTGTGCCACGTGCTGTACGGGGAGCGCCTGGGGCTGCTGCAGGATTTCGTGCAGCCCGAGGCTCAGCGCTTCATCGAGGCCGTGTCGCGCATGTTCCACACCACGGCGCCCATGCTGTACCTGCCGCCCGCGCTGCTGCGGCGCCTGCGCAGCCACACCTGGCGCCAGCACGTGCAGGCCTGGGACGCCATCTTCTACCAGGGTCAGTGCCACCACCCCGTCACCACCCCTGACACCTCACCCTGCCACCTTGTCCTGTCACCTCACCCTGTCACCTCCGGGGACACCTCTCCCTGACACCTTGCCCTGCCACCTCAGCCTGTCAGCTCTCCCTGCCACCTCTGGGGACACCTCGGGGGACATCTTGCTCTGCCACCTCGCTCTCTCACTTCACCCTGTCACCTCACCCTGTCAGATCAACCTGTCACCTCTGGGGACACCTCACCCTGCCACCTCGCCTTGCCACTTGTGGGGACACTTCTGGGGACATCTCACCCTGCCATGTCTCCCTGTCACCTTGCTCTGTCACCTCACCCTGCCACCTCTGGGGACACCTCACCCTGCCACCGTACCCTGCCACTTCTGGGGATACCTTGCCCTGTCACTTCACCCTCTCAGCTTGCCCTGCCGCCTCTGGGGACACCTCTGGGGACACCTCTGGGGACATCTCAAGCTCCCACCTCACCCTGCCACCTCTGGGGACACCTTGCCCTGTCACCCTGCCCTGCTACCTTGCCCTGACACCTTGTCCTGCCATCTCTGGGGACATCTCATCCTGACACCTCACCCTGCGACCACACCCTTTCACCTCACCCTGCCACCTCTGGGGACACCTCTGGGGACACCTCGCCCTGCTACCTCATCCTGTCACCTGACCTTGCCACCTCAGGGGACATCTTGCCTTGTCACTTCTCCCTACCACCTCTCCCTGCCACCTTGCTCTATCACCTTGCCCTGTCACCTCTCGGGACACCTTGCTCTGCCACCCCTGTGGTCACCCCATAACCATTTTTCACCCATTTTTCCCACCCCACCCCACCGTCACCTCAAACCATCTGAAACCACCCTCAATAAATCCCACTGCAGCCCACCTTCCATCATTCCACTTCTCCAAAATTCCCGACCTTTCTCACAAACCCACCCTCCAAAACTCATTCCCAACCCAACATCTCTCTCAACTTTACCATCCTCTTCCATAATGTTCCTAAATCAACGTTTCTTACACACCTTCCAAAACACCCAACCTTTCCTACAAATCCATCCTCCAAAACTCATTCCCAACCCAACATCTCTCTCAACATCATCCATCCTCTTCCAGAACATTCCTAAATCAACGTTTCTTACAAACCTTCCAAAACACCCAACCTTTCCTACAAACCCACCCTCCAAAACTCATTTCCAACCCAACTTCTCTCTCAACTTTATCATCCTCTTCCACAACGTTCCTAAATCAACATTTCTTACGTCAAAATTTACACACAAATATTAAAATCTCCTACAAATCCATTTCCCACACGCTGACACCTCTGGGGCGGTTTCACCGCCGCGCCACTCCCAGGTTGGTGACACTGATGTCCCCTCCTCGGTGTCCCCGTGTCCCCTCAGCGGACAAGTGCATCCAGAACGTGTACCGGGACCTGCGGCTGTCGCGCAAGAGCCGCCAGGAGCACGTGGGCATCCTGGGCAACCTCATCCTGCGTGACAAGCTGCCCCTGGATGACATCCGCGCCAGCGTCACCGAGATGATGGCAGGAGGGGTGGACACGGTGTGGCCTGGGGATGGGACAGGGACAAGGGCCTGGGTGGGGCGGGGAGAAGGTCCTGGGTGGTGATGGAGGGACAGGGAGAAGGTCCTGGATGGTGATGGGACAGGGAGAAGGTCCTGGTTGATGCTGGGTGGGACAGGGAGAAGGTCCTGGATGGTGATGGGACAGGGAGAATGTCCTGGTTGGAACAGGGAGAAGGTCCTGGTTGGGACAGGGAGAAGGTCCTGGTTGATGCTGGGTGGGACAGGGAGAAGGTCCTGGGTGGTTCTGGTACAGGCAGGGAGAATGTCCTGGGTTGGACAGGGAGAAGGTCTTGGTTGGGGCAGGGAGAAGGTCCTGGTTGGTGTTGGGACAAACAGGGGGAAGGTCCTGGCTGGTGACGAGTGGTCAGGGAGAAGGTCCTGGGTGGAGCAGGGAAGGAGAAGGTTCTGGATTGGGCAGGGAGAAGGCCATGGGTGGTGTTGGATGGGTCAGGGAGAAGGTCCTGGACTGGACAGGGAGAAGGTCCTGGTTGGTGATGGATGGGACAACCACAGAGAAGGTCCTGGTTGGTGATGGATGGGACAGGGAGAATGTCCTTTTTGGTGTTCGGTTGGGCAGGCAGGGAGAAGGTCCTGGGCTGGGCAGGGAGAAGGTCGTGGGTGGTGTTGGATGGGTCAGGGAAAAGGTCCTGGTTGGGGTTGGTGTTGGTGTTAGGACAGGCGGGAAGAAGGTCCTGGATGGAGCAGGGAGAAGGTCCTGGTTGGTGATGGGACAGGCCGGGAGAAGGTCCTGGATGGAGCAGGGAGGGAGAAGATTCTGGATTGGGCAGGGAGAAGGTCCTGGTTGGTCTTGGGACAAGAAGGGAGAAGGTCCTGGCTGGTGCTGGTTGGGACAGGGAAAAGGTCCTGGGTGGTGATGGAGGGGCAGAGAGGGAGAAGGTCTTGGATGGGGCAGGGAGAAGGTCCTGGTTGGTGATGGGTGGGACAGAGAGAAGGTCCTGGTTGGTGTTTGGTTGGGCAGGCAGGGAGAAGGTCCTGGTTGGTGTTGGTACAGAGAGGGAGAAGGTCCTGGTTGGTGGTAGGTGGGATGGGGAGAAGATCCTGGATGGGACAGGCAGGGAGAAGGTCACGCCTGGTGCTGGTTGGATCAAGTGGAAGGTCCTGCTTGGTGTTATATGGGGCAGGAAGAAGGTCCTGGTTGGGGCAGGGAGAAGGTCCTGGTTGGTGATGGGTGGGGCAGCACCAAGCTGGGCAGGGAGAAGGTTCTGGCAGCACTGAACAGGTCCTGGCAGGGCTGAGCAGGTCCTGGCAATGCTGAGCAGGTCCTGGCAGGGATGAGCACATCCTGGCAGCTCTGAGCAGGTCCTGGCAGCTGTGAGCCAGCAGGAGCAGGTCCTGGCAATGCTGAGCAGGTCCTGGCAGCTGTGGGCCAGGCAGGAGCAGGTCCTGGCAGCTCTGAGCACATCCTGGCAGCACTGAGCAGGTCCTGGCAGCTGTGTCCCCTGTGTGTGTCCCCCAGACGTCCATGACCCTGCAGTGGGCCATGCTGGAGCTGGCGCGGGCCCCGGGCGTGCAGGAGCAGCTGCGGGCCGAGGTCCTGGCAGCCAAACGCGAGGCGGGCGGTGACCGCGAGAAGATGCTGAAATCCACACGGCTGCTCAAGGCCGCCATCAAGGAGACACTCAGGTGAGGAGGAGGAGGAGGAGGAGGAGGGGCTCAGGTGAGGAGGACACGCCCTTCCTCCCCGGAGTGTCCCCAAGGCCGCGGTGCCACTGTCACTGTCGCGCAGGCTGCACCCGGTGGCCGTGACCCTGCAGAGGTACACCACGCACGAGGTCATCCTGCAGGACTACCGCATCCCGCCCGGGGTGAGGGGACACCGGGACATGGGGACACGGGGACGGGGGGACACCGGGACACGGGGACACAGGGACACGGGGACATGGAGATGTTGGGATGTGGGGACACAGGGAAATGGGGACAGGGGGACAGAGGGAGAGGGGGACATGGGGATGTGAGGAGAGTGGGACACAGAGAGAGTTGGATACGGGGAAACGGGGAAAGGAGTGACATGGGGACACGGGCATGTGGGGACATGGGAACATAGGGACATGGGGACAGGGGGACATGGGGACATGGGGAGATGGGGAGATGGGAACATGGGGACAGAGGGGATGTGGGGACACAGGGATGGTGGTAACATGGGGACAGAGGACATGGGGAGATGAGGACATGGGGAGATGGGGACATGGGGAGATGGGGACATGGGGATGGTGGTGACATGGGGGCAGAGGGGACAGGGGACATTGGGACATGGTGATGTGGGGACATGGGGATGTGGGGACTGGGGAACATGGGGCCATGGGGACAGGGGCAGGGGGACATGGGGAGATGGAGACGTGGGGATGATGCTGACATGGGGACAGAGGGGACAGGGGGACACGGGGACATGGTGAAATGAGGATATGGGGACACAGGGATGCGGGAACATGAGGGCATGAGGACATGAGGGCATGAGGACATGAGGACATGATGATACAAGGACACGAGGACACGGGGACATGTGGACATGAGGACACAAGGACACAGGGACATAAGGACACGAGGACATAAGGACATGAGGACACAGGGGCATGAGGACATGGGGATGTGGTGACACAGTGACATGGTGACACGATGCCCCTGCCTCCTGTGGGACATGGGGGGACACAGAGATGCAGGGAAGCGGGGACATGAGGACACGAGGACATGAGGATGTAGTGATACAAGGATATGAGGACATGGGGACATGAGGACACAAGGACATGGAGACACAGGGAGATAAGGACATGGGGACATGAGGACTTGGGGACACAAGCACATGAGGACATGGGGAAACGAGGATATGAGGACATAAGAACATGACGATACAAGGATACGAGGACATAAGGACATGAGGACACAGGGGCATGAGGACATGGGGATGTGGTGACACAGTGACATGGTGACATGGTGACACGATGCCCCTGCTCCCTGTGGGACATGGGGACATGAGGGACACAGAGACGCAGGGAAGCAGGGACATGAGGACACGAGGACATGAGGATGTAGTGATACAAGGACATGAGGACATGGGGACATGGGGACACAGGGACATGAGGACACAAGGACATGGAGACACAGGGACATAAGGACATGGGGACATGAGGACTTGGGGACACAGGCACATGAGGGCATGGGGAAACGAGGATATGAGGACATAAGGACATGACGATACAAGGACACGAGGACATGGGGACATGAGGACACAGGAGCATGAGGACATGGGGATGTGGTGACAGAGTGACATGGTGACACGATGGCCCTGCCTCCTGTGGGACATTGGGACATGAGGGACACAGAGATGCAGGGAAGCAGGGACACGAGGACATGAGGACATGAGGACATGAGGATGTAGTGATACAAGGACACGAGGACATGGGGACATGGGAACATGGGGATATGAGGACACAAGGACATAGAGACACAGGGACATAAGGACACGGGGACATGAGGACTTGGGGACACAGGGACATGAGGACATGGGGAAACGAGGATATGAGGACATAGGGACATGATGATACAAGGACACGAGGACGTGGGGACATGAGGACATGAGGACACGAGGACACAGGGACATGAGGGCATGAGGACATAAGGACATGAGGACACAGGGGCATGAGGACATGGGGATGTGGTGACACAGTGACATGGTGACACGATGCCCCTGCCTCCTGTGGGACATGGGGGGACACAGAGATGCAGGGAAGCAGGGACATGAGGACACGAGGACATGAGGACATGGAGATACAAGGACACGAGGACATGGGGACATGGGAACATGGGGACATGAGGACACAAGGACATGGAGACACAGGGACATAAGGACACAGGGACATGAGGACTTGGGGACACAGGCACAGGAGGACATGGAGAAATGAGGACATGAGGACATAAGGACATGACAATACAAGGACATGAGGACATGAGGACATGAGGACATGAGGACACAGGGACATGAGGACATGAGAACATAGGGACATGGGGACGTGGTGACATGAGGACATGGGGACATGGGGAAGTAGCAATGCGGAGACATGGGGACACCAGGACACAGTGACACAGTGACACAGTGACACGGTGACACGCTGTCCCTGTCCCCGGCGCCCCGCAGACGCTGGTGCAGGTGGGGCTGTACGCCATGGGCCGTGACCCCGCCGTGTTCCCGCGGCCCGAGCGCTTCCTCCCGCAGCGCTGGCTGCAGGCCGGCCCCAAACCCTTCCTGGGGCTCGGCTTCGGCTTCGGGCCCCGCCAGTGCCTGGGACGGCGCATCGCCGAGCTCGAGATGCAGCTCTTCCTCATGCACGTGAGTGTCACCTGTCCCCAGCGCCGGGGGACAGCGTGGTGGCCGCAGGGTCTGTCACACAGGGTCCCTGATGTGAGGGGACAGTGTGGTGGCAGTGGGGTCCATCCTGCGGGGTCCCCAACACGAGGGGACAGCACAGTGGCTGCAGGGTCTGTGCTGTGGGGTTCCCAACATGAGGGGACAGCGCCATGGCCATGGGGTCTGTCACACAGGGTCTCCAACGTGAGGGGACAGCGCCATGGCCACGGGGTCTGTCACACAGGGTCCCCAGCGTGAGGGGACAGCGTGGTGGCCATGGGGTCTGTCACACAGGGTCCTCAACGTGAGGGGACAGCGTGGTGGCCATGGGGTCTGTCACACAGGGTCCTCAACGTGAAGGGACAGTGCAGTGGTTGTGGGCTCCATCCCCGTGGGTGAGGGGACAGCACAGTGGCTGTGGGGTCTGTTCACACAGGGTTCCCAATGTGAGGGGACAGTGCCGTGGCCACAGGGTCTGTCACACAGGGTCCCCGATGTGAAGGCACAGTGTGGTGGTTGTGGGCTCCATCCCCATGGGCAAGGGGACAGTGCCGTGGCCACAGGGTCTGTCCCACAGGGTCCCCGATGTGAGGACACAGCACGGTGGCCACAGGGTTTGTCCCATGGGGTCCCCAGTGCCAGAGGATAGTGTGGTGACAGCGGGCTCTGTCTCACAGGGTCCCTGATGTGACAGGACAATGCAGTGGCCACAGGGTCTGTCCCCACAGGGTCCCTGACATGAGGGGACAGTGTGGTGGCCACGGGGTCCATCCTGCAGAGTCCCCAACACGAGGGGACAATGAGGTGGCCATGGGCTCTGTCCCTGTGGGTGAGGGGATAGTGCAGTGGCTATGGGGTCCATCACACAGGGTCCCCAACATGAGGGGAGAGCATAGTGGCCCTGCGATTCGTCCCGTGGGGTCCCCAAAGCCAAGTCCATCCTTGTGGAGTCCCTGACATGAGGGGACAGCAGGTGGCTGTGGGGTTTGTCCCATAGGGTCCCCGATGTGAGGGGACAGCATGGTGGCCATGGGGTGCATCCTGCAGAGTCCCCAATGCCAGGGGACAGTGCAGTGGCCACGAGGTCCATCACACGGGGTCCCTAATGCAAGGGGACAATGTGGTGGCTGCAGGATCTGCCCCGTGGGGTCCCCAACATGAGGGGACAGCATGGTGGCAGTGGGGTCCGTTCTGTAGAGTCCCCAACATGAGGTGACAATGTGCTAGCCACGGGGTCCATCCCCATGGAGTCCCTGATGTGAGGGGACAGCATGGTGGCCATGGGGTCTGTCACACAGGGTCCCCGATGTGAGGGGACAGCGCGGTGGCCACAGGATCCACCCTATAGAATGCTGGTTTGTCTCGGCTCAGAGTGGCCTCGAAGGTCACCCTGGGCCTCACTCCGGTGTCCCCAAAGCCCCCCAGCCCCACGGCCGTGTCCCCTTCACCCCAGATCCTGGAGAACTTCAAGATCGAGACCATGCGGGCTGTGGAGATCGGCACCAAGTTCGACCTGATCCTGATCCCGGACCAGCCCATCCAGCTGACCCTGCGGCCCCTCGAGGGCCAGCCCTGAGGAGGGGACACCAGGGGACACCCCCATGTCCCCCATTTGGGGACAGTGGGGACACTCCTGGGGCCATGGCCGCGGCTCAACACTGCGCTGTATGGGGGAGACAAAGCGGGGCCGCCCCGTGGGGAGGGGATTTGGGGGGTTTGGGGGTCCCCTCTGGCTCCGTCCCAGATCGGGGTCCCACCGATCTCCCCCGAGCCTCTGGAATGTCCAGGAGCCTCTGGAATGTTCTGGAATGTTCTGCCTGGCCTCTGCTCCATGGGAAAGGCGCCCGCGGGGTCGGGGCAGGGGGGCAGCACCTGGGGGGGCTCAGAAAGGGCCTGAAGGGTCTGGGGGCACAGGGGGCACCCTCTGGGGTGGGCAGGGGACACTGGGGACACCAGGGACATTGAGGACACTGGGGATAATCGGGACACTGGGGACAATCGGGACACTGGGGACACTGAGGGACAACAGGGACATTGGGAACACTGGGAACATTGGTGACACTGGGGACATTGAGGGCATTGGGGACACTGGGGGTCAGTGGGGACATTGGGGGTCATTGGGGGCATTGGGGACACTGGGGGTCAGTGGGGACATTGGAGACACTGGGGACATTGTGGGGGTCACTCCCAGGGGAGGGCTCTGGGGTGGGCAGGGGCACACTGGGGTCACTGGGGACACTGTAGGACACTGGGGACAATGGCAATCCTGGGGACACTGGGGGACACTGGGGACCCTGGGAGTCATTCCCAGGGGAGGGCTCTGCAGTGGGCTGTGAGACACTGGGGACACTGGGGACATTGGAGATATTGGGGTCACTGGGTATACTGGGGACACTGGCAGGCGCTGGGGACACTGGGGACACCTCGGACACTGGGGACATTGGGGATGCTGAGGGTCATTGGGGACATTGGGGACACTGGCGGTCACTCCTAGGGGAGGGTTCTGGGGTGGGCAGAGGCACACTGGGGACATTGGGGACCCTGGGGACACTGTCGGTCACTGTAGGTCAGCGGTGTCACTGTAGGGTCACTGCAGGGTCACTGTAGGGTCACTGGTGTCACTGCAGGGTCACTGTAGGTCACCGGTGTCACTGTAGGGTCACTGCAGGGTCACTGGTGTCACTGTAGGGTCACCGGTGTCCCCTGTCCCCGCTCACCAGGCCCAGGCCGTGCTCTCGCAGGCGCGTCTCCAAATCCTGCCGGCCGCGGGCCCAGCTCCGGGCGGCCTCCTGCAGCTGGACAGACCCCAAAACGGGCTGGGGACCCCAAAATGGGCTGGGACTGACCCCAAACGGGCTGGGACTGACCCAAAATGGGCTGGGACAGACCCCAAACGGGCTGGGGACCCCAAAATGGGCTGGGACTGACCCCAAATGGGCTGGGACTGACCCCAAACGGGCTGGGACTGACCCAAAATGGGCTGGGACAGACCCCAAACGGGCTGGGGACCCCAAAATGGGCTGGGACAGACCCCAAACGGGCTGGGACTGACCCCAAAATGGGCTGGGACTGACCCCAAACGGGCTGGGACTGACCCAAAATGGGCTGGGACAGACCCCAAACGGGCTGGGGACCCCAAAATGGGCTGGGACTGACCCCAAATGGGCTGGGACTGACCCCAAACGGGCTGGGACTGACCCCAAAATGGGCTGGGACTGACCCCAAACGGGCTGGGGACCCCAAAATGGGCTGGGGACCCCAAAATGGGCTGGGACAGACCCAAACAGGCTGGGACTGACCCCAAACGGGCTGGGACTGACCCCACACGGGCTGGGACTGACCCCAAACAAACTGTGTGACCCCAAATCGCTCTGGGTAACCCAAAACGTGATGGGGGACCCTAAACCTCACTGGGAGACCCAACCCACGCTGGGTGACCCCAAAACACGATGGGTGATCCCAAAAGGCTCTGAGTGACCCCAAACCACGCTGGATAACCCCAAACTGCACCAGGTGACCCCAAAACACATTGAGTGACCCCAAAACGTAGGCGACCCCAAAATGCTAAAACATGCTGGATGACCCAAAACACGATGAGCGACTCCAAAAGACACTGGGTGACCCCAAAATGCTCTGAGTGACCCCAAACCCCTGCAGATGACCCCAAACCACCCTGGGTGACCCCAAACCCCCGTGGGTGTCCCCACCCCGCCCCGCGGTGCCCACCTGCCTCTCCAGCGCCCGGGCCCGGCCCCGCTCCCGCTCCAGCCGCGCCAGCAGCTCCAGCTTCTCCCCGGGCCCCAGGAGCCGCTGCGGGCACGGGAACGGCGGGTCGGGATCGGCCCCGCGCCGCGGCCACCCCCGGGACGGGTCCCCTCTGTCCCCGGTGTCACCCCCATGTCACCCCGGGACGTGTCCGGCTGTCCCCTCTGTCCCCGCTGCCACCCCCTGTGCCGTGTCCCCTCTGTACCCTCTGTCCCGGTGCCAGCCCCGTGTCCCCTCTGTACCCGCTGCCACCCTGGGACCGTGTCCCCTCTGTGCCCAGTGTCACACACGGTGCTGTGTCCCCTCTGTCCCCTCTGTCCCCGCTGCCACTTCTGTGTCCCCTCTGTCCCGGTGTCACCCCCGGTGCCGTGTCCCCTCTATCCCCAGTACCGTCCCCGGGCCTAGTCCCCTCTGTCCCCGGTGTCACCTCCACGTCCCCTCTGTCCCCACTGCCACCCCTAGTGCTGTGTTCCCTCTGTCCCCGCTGCCACCCCCGGAGCCGTGTCCCCTCTGTCCCCTCTGTCCCGGCGTCACCCCCGTGTCCCCTCTGTCTCGGTGCCACCCCCGGGACGTGTCCCCTCTGTCCCGGTGTCAGCCCCGTGTCCCCTCTGTCTCGGTGTCACCCCCGGGACGTGTCCCCTCTGTCCCCGGTGCCACCCCCGTGTCCCCTCCCGCTCTCACCGCGGCCCGGGCGGGTCCCGCCGGCTCCTCCCGCAGCCGCTTCTGGGCCAGCAGCGCCGCCAGGGTGGCACCTGCGGGGTGGCACCGGTGAGGTGGCACCTCCGGGGGGACACTGAGGACATTGTCCCGTGTCTCGTGTCCCTCCCCGGGCGGGGACAGGGGGACAGCCAGCCCTGGCTTCTGCCGGGGGCTCGGGAATGAGGGGGGGGACAGGGAGGGTTGGGGACATCCCTGAGTGTCCTTGTCCCCTCCTGCCCACCCTGGACCATCCCAGTCCCCAAGGAGAGTTGGTGATATCTCAGGGAGGGCTGGGGACATCTCTGAGGGTTGGGGACATCCCACATCCCTGAGTGTCTCTGTCCCCTCCTGCCCACCCCGGGGCCATCACAGGGACAATTGGGGACATCCCTGAGTGTCCCTGTCCCTATGTCCCCATCCATGGGTCCCTCCTGCCCACCCCGGGCCATCTCAGGGACAGCTGGGGACATTCCTGAGTGTCTCTGTCCCCTTCACACCACCCGCGGTTCTCTCGTGCCCACCCTGGACCATCCCAGTCCCTGGAGGGTTGGGGACATCCCAGGAAGGGCTGGGGACATCCCCGAGTGTCTCTGTCCCCTCCTGCCCACCTCGGACCATCCCGGGAACAGTTGGGGACCCCCTGAATGTGGCTGTCCCCCCGCACCCACCCCGGGCCATCCCAGGGACAGCTGGGGACACTCCCGAGTGTCGCTGTCCCCCGCACGCACCCGCGGCTCTCTCGGCGCTCCTGTCCCGCAGCAGCAGCCGCTCCATGGCCTCGATCACCTGGGCACAGGGCACCGCTGTCCCCACGTCCCCAGGGCTCCGTGCCCAGCCCGTGCAGGGCCGGGGGGGGGGGCTGGCGGGGTCCCCAAACCCGTCCTTGTCACGCGGGCCGTGTCACCTTGTCCTGCTGTCGCAGCGCCCGCTGCAGCGCCCCGGCCTCGGCCGCCCTGTCCTGGCAGCGCCGCCGTGCCAGCTGCTGCCACTGCCGCCGCTGGAGCAGCACCAGCTCCTTCTCGCGGTCGTTCTTCTGCGGGAGAAGCCCCGGGAGTGCCGGGCACGGCCCCGGGACAGCCCCGGGACACCCCCGGGTGCCGCCGTGCCCGCGGGGCCGTACCCGGATCAGCTCGTTCTGCAGCCGCTGTACCCGGTCCCGCAGCGCCCGCAGCTCCAGCGCGCCCGCCGCCAGCTCATGGGACAGGGTGGCTGCGGGGACAGGGCTGTCACCACCCACGGTGGCAGTGCCCAGCGTGTCCTGCCCAGCCCCAAGGTGACATGCCACATCCCTGTCACCCACCCAGGGTGGCAGTGTCCAACTCACACCCCAGGGTGGCTGTAAGGAAGCACCATGTCCCTGTCACCCTGTCACTGTCACCCAGGCAGGGTGGCAGTGCCCAGCATGCCTTGCCAACCCCCATGGTGACATGCCACATCCCTGTCACCCACTTGGGGTGGCAGTGCCCAGCATTTCCTGCCTGTCCCCAGGATAATGTGCCATGTCCCCATCACCCAGGCAGGGTGGCAGTGCCCTGCATGCCTTGCCAATCCCCATGGTGACATGCCACATCCCTGTCACCCACTTGGGGTGGCAGTGCCCAGCATTTCCTGCCCGTCCCGAGGATAATGTGCCATGTCCCCATCACCCAGGCAGGGTGGCTGTGCCCGGCCTACCCTGCCTGTCCCCAGGCTGACATGCCACATCCTTGTCACCCACATAGGGTGGCAGCGCCCTGCGTGTCCTGCCCATCCCCAGGGTGACACACCATGTCCCTGTCAGTGCCCAGTGTGCCCTGCCCGTGCCTGGCACGCACCCAGCCTGTCCAGCAGCTCGTCCCGGGTCAGCACGTCGGTGTCGGTGCCGCGGAGCTGGGCCGGCTCCCGCAGCCGGGCCAGGCTGTGCCGCAGGTGCCCGTTCTCCGCCTCCAGGCTGGCGACACGGCGGCGCAGGGACAGCAGGTCCCCCGCCATCCTCTGCAGCGCCAGGCGGTGGCTGCCACCCCCCTGGGGACCAGAGCACGGCTGGCACTGCTGGACAGAGAGGGATGTCCCCCCTGGTCCCGGGGATTGGCTCGGGATGAGGGTCAGACACACCATGGGAGAGCTGAGAGATGTCCCCTGAGATTGTCCCCTGCTCTTGTCAACATCCATGGATCCATGGATCCATCCATCCATGGATCCATCCATCCATCCATCCATCCATCCATCCATCCATCCATCCATCATCCATCCATCATCCATCCATCCATCCATCATCCATCCATCCATCCATCCATCCATCCATCCATCCATCCATCATCCATCCATCCATCCATCCATCCATCATCCATCCATCCATCATCCATCCATCATCCATCCATCCATCCATCATCCATCCATCCATCCATCCATCCATCCATCCATCCATCCATCATCCATCCATCCATCCATCCATCCATCCATCCATCCATCATCCATCCATCCATCCATCCATCCATCATCCATCCATCATCCATCCATCCATCCATCCATCCATCCATCCATCCATCATCCATCCATCATCCATCCATCCATCCATCATCCATCCATCCATCCATCCATCCATCCATCCATCCATCCATCCATCATCCATCCATCATCCATCATCCATCCATCCATCCATCCATCCATCCATCCATCCATCCATCCATCCATCCATGGATCCATCCTCCATCCATCATCCATCCATGGATCCATCCATCCATGGATCCATCCATCCATCCATCCATCCATCCATCATCCATCATCCATCCATCCATCCATCCATCCATCCATGGATCCATCCTCCATCCATCATCCATCCATCCATCCATCCATCCATGGATCCATCCATCCATCCATCCATCCATCCATCCATCCATCCATCCATCCATCCTTCTGTTCTTTCCAACCTTCTCCTCTCCTCTCACTTCCCCATCTCCCTCTTTTTCCTTTTTTCCCACCCGCCCCCTGTGGAATGTGGGGTTGGACCAGGGACCCCTAAATTCGGAGCTTTTTGGGGCTTTCCAGCTCTTGAACAGAGGGATGGCGTGAAGAACAACAGAGGGATGAACATTCCCAAAGATTCTCCTGGATTTTTTTTGGCTCATGTGTGGCTGGAGATGCTGGGGACAGGGGGAAGAATTCCTGAGGAATTACCCTGGATCCCCTTGGGAAGGATCTCGGTGGCTGCAGGGGAGCCACGTGCCTTGGGAATGACCTCAGGAATGGCCTTGGCCACCGGCCTGGCAGGGGGTGACAGCCCTGGGGGACCTTGGGGACAGGGAAAGGGGGGCAGGAGCAGCCAGAGGCTCCAATCCTTCCTTCACATCTGCCAGGAGTGGGGAAATCCAGGAATCGCTTCATTCCCGAGATGAACAGCAGCCAAGCCTGGGGCTGTCCCCCCCCTGTGTGTCCCCGTGTCACTCACCGGCTCCTGGGGGTGTCCCGTGCTCTCCTGGCAGCGGGCAGGGACAGCCGGGCAGACTGGGGCAGGCCGGCGCTCCGAGGGCGATTCCAGGCTCGGGATGTTCCCGTGCCTCCGGAGCGGCTCCTGCGCGGGCAGGGCCCGGCCCGGGGCTGGCAGGGACATCCCTGGGGGGGACACAGCTGGCAGGGACAGCAGGGACAGCGGGGACACGGCGGGGATGGGGGTGAGGATGGGGATGAGCAGGGTGAGGGTGTCCCGGTCCTGTTCCTGGTTCTCCCATTCCTGATCCTGCTCTGTCCCATTCCTGCCATGTCTCATTCCTGATACCACCCTGTCCCCTTCCCAATCCCAGTGTGTCTCATTCCTGATCCAGTCTCCCATTCCCATTTCCACGCTGTCCCATTCCTGATTCTGCCATGTCCTATTCCCATTCCCATTCCCATTCCCATTCCCATTCCTATTCCCATTCCCATTCCCAATCCCATTCCCTGTCCCAATCCCATTCCCTGTCCCAATCCTATTCCCATTCCCATTCCCATTCCTATTCCCATTCCCATTCCCATTCCCTGTCCCAATCCCATTCCCTGTCCCAATCCCATTCCCTGTCCCAATCCTGTTCCCATTCCCAATCCCATCCCTGATTACATTGTCCCATTGCCATTGCCATTGCCATTCCCATTCCCATTCCCCATTCCCCATTCCCATTCCCTGTCCCAATCATATCTCCATTCCAAATCCCATCCCTGATCCCTCTGTATCCCAACTGCATTCCTGTTGCATTCCTGTTCCCATTCCCAATCCCATGCCCATGCCCATTTCCCATCCCCATCCCTGTTCTCATTCCCAGTCCTACTGTGTCCCATTCCCATTCCCATTCCCATTCCCATTCCCATTCCCATTCCCATTCCCATTCCCATTCCCATTCCCATTCCCATTCCCTGTCACAATCATATCCCCATTCCAAATCCAATCCCTGATCCCACCGTGTCTCATTCTCATTGCATTCCTGTTCCCATTCCCACCCCCATGCCCCTTTCCCATCCCCATCCCTATTCCATTCCCATTCCCAATCCCATTCCCATTCCCATTCCCATTCCCATTCCCATTCCCATTCCCATTCCCATTCTCGAACCCAAACCCTTCCCAAACAATTCCCAGGAATCCCAGGAAACCCGGGGACCGCGGGGATCGCAGGCACTCACGGGGCGGTGCCGGGAATACAGCGGGAGCAGGAGCCGCCGTTCCCAGGATGTTTCTGCAGGAGCCGCCGTTCCCGGGATGTTTTCCCGGAGCAGGAGCCGCCGTTCCCGGGATGTTCTCCCGGAGCAGGAGCCGCCGTTCCCGGGCAGTTTTCCCGGAGCAGCCGCCGCCGTTCCCGGGCAGTTTTCCCGGAGCAAGAGCCGCCGTTCCCGGGCAGTTTTCCCGGAGCAGGAGCCGCCGTTCCCGGGATGTTTTCCCGGAGCAGCCGCCGCCGCTCCCGGGGCTCACGCTGCTCCCGGCTCCGTTGCCACAACAGAGCGGAACCGGCCCTTGGGAAAACCCCGCCCGGAGCGGCTCCGGTCCCAAAACCCCGCGGAGATCCCAAATTCCAACGAGGGAACTCCAGGGGTGATCCCGAAATCCACCCGGGGCAATTCCAGGTGATCCCAAAATCCATATGGATAAATTCCAAGGACACCTCGGGGATTCCAAAATCCACACGGAGCAATTCCAGGGGTGATCCCAAAACCTGCATGAGGGAATTCCATGTGATCCCAAAATTCACATGGATGAATTCTAGGGACACCCAGGTGATCCCAAAATCCACACAGGGCAATTCCAGGGGTGATCCCCAAATCCACATGGATGAATCCCAGGGACACCCCAGGGATCCCAAAATGCACACGAGGCAATTGCAGGTGATCCCAAAATCCACACAGGGCAATTCCAGGGGATCCCAAAATCTATATGGGGGAATTCCAGGGGTGATCCCAAAATCTCCATGAGGGAATTCCAAGTGATCCCCAAACCCACACAGGGAAATCCAGGAATGCTCCATGGATCCCCCAAACCACCCAGGTGACCCCAAAATCCACATGGGGGAGCACCTGGGGATCCCAAAATCCACACAGGGCAATTCCAGGGGTGATCCCCAAACCCACCTGGATAAATACCCAATGATCCCAAACACACAAGGAAAAATTCCAAGTGACCCCAAACCCACCTGGATAAATTCCAGGTGACCCTAAACCCCACCTGGATAAAATCCAGGTGACCCCACACCCACCTGGATAAATTCCAGGTGACCCCAAATCCCACCTGGATAAATTCCAAGTGACCCCACAATCCCACAAGGACAAATTCCAGGTGACCCCAAACCCCACCGGGACAAATTCCAAGTCACCGCAAAACCCACCTGGATAAATTCCAGGTGACCCCAAACCCCACCTGGATAAATTCCAAGTGACCCCAAGTCCCACCTGGATAAATTCCAAGTGACCCCAAACTCACCTGGACAAATTCCAGGTGACCCCCAAACCCCACCTGGACAAATTCCAAGTGACCCCAAGTCCCACCTGGATAAATTCCAAGTAACCCCACACCCACCTGGAAAAATTCCCAATGATCCCAAGTCCCACCTGGATAAATTCCAAGTGACCCCAAACCCACCTGGACAAATTCCAGGTGACCCCAAACCCACTTGGATAAATTCCAGGTGACCCCAAGTCCCACCTGGATAAATTCCAGGTGACCCTAAACCCCACCTGGATAAATTCCCAATGATCCCAAACCCACCTGGATAAATTCCAGGTGACCCTAAACCCACCTGGAAAAATTCCAAGTGACCCCAAATCCCACCTGGATAAATTCCAGGGGTGACCCCAAAACCACCTGGATAAATTCCAGGTGACCCTAAACCCCACCTGGATAAATTCCCAATGATCCCAAACCCACCTGGATAAAATCCAGGTGACCCCAAACCCCACCTGGATAAATTCCAGGTGACCCCAAATCCCACCTGGACAAATTCCAGGTGACCCCAAACCCACATGGACAAATTCCAAGTGACCCCAAATCCCACCTGGACAAATTCCAGGTGACCCCAAATCCCACCTGGATAAATTCCAGGTGACTCCAAACCCACCTGGATAAATTCCCAATGATCCCAAACCCCACCTGGAAAAATTCCAAGTGAACCCAAACCCACCTGGATAAATTCCAAGTGACCCCCAAACCCGCCTGGATGAATTCCCAATGATTCCAAACCCCACCTGTACAAATTCCCAATGATCCCAAACCCCACCTGGATAAATTCCAAGCGACCCCAAACCCCACCTGGATAAATTCCAAGTGACCCCAAATCCCACCTGGATAAATTCCAGGTGACTCCAAACCCACCTGGATAAATTCCAAGTGACCCCAAACCCCACCTGGACAAATTCCAGGTGACCCCAAATCCCACCTGAATAGATTCCAAGTGACCCCAAACCCACCTGGATAAATTCCAGGTGACCCCAAATCCCACCTGGATAAATTCCAGGTGACCCCAAACCCACATGGACAAATTCCAAGTGACCCCAAATCCCACAAGGACAAATTCCAAGTGACCCCAAACCCACCTGGATAAATTCCCAATGATCCCAAACCCACCTGGATAAAATCCAGGTGACCCCAAACCCCACCTGGATAAATTACAGGTCACCCCAAATCCCACCTGGATAAATTCCCAATGATCCCAAACCCACCTGGAAAAATTCCAGGTGACCCCAAACCCACCTGGACAAATTCCAAGTGACCCCAAACCCACCTGGATAAATTCCAAGTGACCCCAAACCCACCTGGATAAATTCCAGGTGACCCCCAAACCCACCTGGATAAATTCCAGGTCACCCCAAATCCCACCTGGATAAATTCCAGGTGACACCAAACCCACCTGGATAAATTCCAGGTGACCCCAAACCCACCTGGATAAATTCCAAGTGACCCCAAACCCACCTGGATAAATTCCCAATGATCCCAAACCCACCTGGATAAATTCCAGGTGACCCCAAATCCCACCTGGATAAATTCCAAGTGACCCCAAACCCCACCTGGAATTTATCCAGGTGACCCCAAACCCCACCTGGATAAATTCCAAGTGACCCCAAGTCCCACCTGGATAAATTCCAGGTGACCCCAAACCCCACCTGGACAAATTCCAGGTGACCCCCAAACCCACCTGGACAAATTCCATGTGACCCCAAGTCCCACCTGGATAAATTCCAAGTAACCCCACACCCACCTGGAAAAATTCCCAATGATCCCAAACCCCACCTGGATAAATTCCAGGTGACCCTAAACCCACCTGGAAAATTCCAAGTGACCCCAAATCCCACCTGGATAAATTCCAGGTGACCCCAAAACCACCTGGATAAATTCCAGGTGACCCTAAACCCCACCTGGATAAATTCCCAATGATCCCAAACCCACCTGGATAAAATCCAGGTGACCCCAAACCCCACCTGGATAAATTCCAGGTGACCCCAAATCCCACCTGGACAAATTCCAGGTGACCCCCAAACCCACATGGACAAATTCCAGGTGACCCCAAATCCCACCTGGATAAATTCCAGGTGACCCTAAACCCCACCTGGATAAATTCCCAATGATCCCAAACCCCACCTGGATAAATTCCAGGTGACCCTAAACCCACCTGGAAAAATTCCAAGTGAACCCAAACCCCACCTGGATAAATTCCAAGTGACCCCCAAACCCGCCTGGATGAATTCCCAATGATTCCAAACCCCACCTGTACAAATTCCCAATGATCCCAAACCCCACCTGGATAAATTCCAAGCGACCCCAAACCCCACCTGGATAAATTCCAGGTGACTCCAAACCCACCTGGATAAATTCCAAATGACCCCAAACCCCACCTGGACAAATTCCAGGTGACCCCAAACCCACCTGGATAAAGTCCAGGTGACCCCAAACCCCACCTGGATAAATTCCAAGCGACCCCAAACCCACCTGGATAAAGTCCAGGTGACCCCAAACCCCACCTGGACAAATTCCAGGTGACCCCCAAACCCACCTGGATAAATTCCAGGTGACCCCAAATCCCACCTGGATAAATTCCCAGTGACACCAAATCCCACCTGGATAAATTCCAAGTGACCCCAAACCCCACCTGGACAAATTCCAGGTGACCCCCAAACCCACCTGGATAAATTCCAAGTGACCCCAAACCCACCTGGATAAATTCCCAATGATCCCAAACCCACCTGGATAAATTCCAGGTGACCCCAAATCCCACCTGGACAAATTCCAGGTGACCCTAAACCCACCTGGACAAATTCCAGGTGACCCCAAATTCCACCTGGATAAATTCCAAGTGACCCCAAGTCCCACCTGGATAAATTCCAGGTGACCCCAAACCCACCTGGACAAATTCCAGGTGACCCCCAAACCCACCTGGATAAATTCCAGGTGACCCCAAACCCACCTGGATAAATTCCAGGTCACCCCAAATCCCACCTGGACAAATTCCAAGTGACCCCAAATCCCACCTGGATAAATTCCAAGTGACCCCAAACCCACCTGGATAAATTCCCAATGATCCCAAACTCGACCTCGATAAATTCCAATTGACCCCAAATCCCACAAGGACAAATTCCAATTGACCCTAAATCCCACAAGGACAAATTCCCAATGTTCCCGAACCCCACCTGGATAAATTCCAGGTGTCCCCAAAACCACAAGAACAAATTCCCAGTGACCCCCAAACCCACATCGATTAATTCCAAGTGACCCCAAACCCATCTGGATAAATTCCAGGTGACCCTAAACCCCACCTGGATAAATTCCAGGTGACCCCAAACCCCACCTGGATAAATTCCCAATGATCCCAAACCCCACCAGGACAAATTCCAAGTGACCCTAAACCCACCTGGACAAATTCCAGGTGACCCCAAATCCCACAAGGACAAATTCCCAATGACCCCAACCCCACCTGGATAAATTCCAGCCCCACCCCGATCCCTCCCCATCCCAGCCCGCTTTGGGGTTGATTTCCCCGCAGTTTTTGGGATTTTCCAAGCATTTTCCGCTCCATCTTTCCCCCGAATTCCCCTCGGATCTCTCGGCGCCGCCGCTTCCTGCGGGAGGCCGGGATGAAAGGCCGGGAACGCAGCTTTGAAATTCCACTTTTGAATATTTATTCCTTTTTTTCCCTGATCTTTCCCGAGCCTCTGAAGCTCTGGGGTCCTTTCATCCATTCCCGCTCCTTTCCACATTTGCTCATCCCGAATGTTTATTTTTTTTTATTTAGGTTTTTTTTTTTTCCCTAATATTTGTTTAACAAATCGCTCCGTGGGGTTTCCGTGGATCCCTCTGCAGGCGGGATGGGAAATCGACCTCAAAACCACCCCAGAAGGCCCCAAAGTGCCCCCAAACCCGGAAGATTTGGGGATATTTTAGGGATAGAGGGAGGAAAGCAGTATTTTCCCATTTTCCACATTTTATCCCAGATTTTCCCCCATTTCCCTCCCATTTTTCCCATACTTTCCCCACATTTCCCCTGTTTTTCAGGACTTTCTCCATGTTTTTCCTGACATTCATCTCCTCCCTCATTTTTGCCACATCTCCTCCATTTTCCCATATTTCCTCCCATTTCCCCTCACATTTTTCCTGGATTTCCTCCTATTTTCCCCACTTCTTCCCCATACTTTTGCCCAATTTTGCCCCATTTTCCCACATTTCCCTCCTGTTTTTCCCAGATTTTCTCCACATTTTCCCCCTATTTTTCCCACATTTCCCCCACATTTTTCTACATTTCCTCCTTATTTTCCCCCCACATTTCCCAGACATTTTTTCCACATTTTGCCCCCATTTCCCCCCACATTTTTCCACACATTTTCCCCACATTCTCCCCCCCCACTTTTGCCACATTTCCCCCCATTTTCCCCCATTTACTCATACATTTTCCCACAAATTCCCCCCCATTTTTCCACATTTTGTCCCTATTTTTCCCATATTCCCTCTTTATTCCCCCCCTTTTTCCTCTGATTTCCCCCCCATTTTCCTCCTCCATTTTTGCCACATTTTCCCCCTATTTTTCCCAGATTCCCCCTACATATTCCCCCCATTTCCCCCCCATTTTCCTCCTCCATTTCCCCCTACTTTCCCCTCATTTTCCCCGGATTTTCCCCCCATTTTCCCCCAGATTTTTTCCCTATTTCCCCTTGAATCCACCCTCCATCCCACGGGAATATCTGAGCAAATGAAGACATCCCAAATTCCCCAGGGCCTCACGAGCTGTGACAGGCGAAAATAAAAGGGAAAAAAATGGATTTTTTCCCCTTCTCTGATCTCTTTTAATCCTCATTTCCCCCCTTTTTCCCTCAGATATGTAAATGGAAGTTTATCCCATCTTCCCAACAATTGGGGAATTAGGGCCGCCACTCCCCCCGTGGGATTATCCCGGAATTATCCCGGGATTATCCCGCTGAGCAGGAAATCCCAGCGGGGATTTGGGGCCGGGATCCCTGGAGAGAGGGATTCCAAGCAAGGCAGGAATGGGGGAAAAATGGGGAATAAAAATGGGGGGGAAATCCGGGAGAAATGGGTGGAAAATGGGTGAGAAATCTGGGAAAACTGGGGGGGGAGATTTGGGGAAAATTGGGGGGGAAATGGGGAAAATCCTGGGAAAATGTAGAGGGGAATGGGAGGGAGATCTGGGGAAAATTGGAGGGGGAAATGGGGAAAATCCTGGGAAAATGTAGAGGGAAATGGGAGGGAGATCTGGGAAAAGTAGGGGGGAAATGTGGGAAAAAGTGGGGGGGGGAATTTGGAGAAAATGGGTGGAAATCTGGGAAAATGTGTGGGGAAAAATAAGGAGAAAATCTGGGGAAAATTGAGGGGGAAATGTGGGGAAAATGGGGGGAAAATTAAGGGGGAAATAGGGAGGAATGTGGGAAAAAAATGGAGGGGGAATGTGGGGAAAATCCGGAAAAAATCTGGGAAAACGGGCGGGAAATGTGGGAAAAATAGGGGGGGAAATGTGGGGAAATTCCGGGGAAAATGGAGGTGGGGGGAATCTGGGAAAATTGGCTGTGGAAATGAGGAAAAATGAAGGGGAAATTGGGAAAAATATGGGGAATATGGGGAAGGAATGAGGAGGAAATGAGGAGGGGAATGGGGGGAAAGGAGGGGCAAATGTGGGGAAAATTGGGGGAGAATATGGGGGGGGAATAAGGGGGAAATCTGGGGAAAACTGAGGGGAAAATGGGGGGAAAAAGTGGGAAAAAGGGGACGGAATGAGAGGGGGAAATTAGGGGTAAAATGAGGCGAAAAATGGGGGAAATGGGGAGAAATGTGGGAGAATGTGGGGAAAATACAGAGAAAATGGGGAGAAATCTGGGGGAAATGGGGGAGGAATGGGTGGAAAATGTGGGAGAATGTGGGGAAAATACAGAGAAAATGGGGAGAAACCTGGGGGAAATGGGGGAGGAATGGGTGGAAAATGTGGGAGAAATGTGGAATAAATGGGGGAGGAATGGGGGGAAATGGGGGAAATGAGGGGGAAATTGGTGGAGAATGTGAGGAAATGGGGGGAAATGTGGGGGACTGGGGAAAATGGGAGAAATGAGGGGGGAAATATGGGAAGAGTGTGGGAAAATGGGGGGAGAATGTGGGAGAAATGAGGGGGAGGGAATGGAGGATAAATTAGTGGGGAAATGAGGGAAAAATGGAAGAGGAAAGGGGGAAAATGAGTGGAAATAGGAGAGAGATGGGGAAAATTGGGAAAAGGGGGAAAATGCGGGGAAAATGCAGGAAAAACAAGGGGAAACCACAAAATCCCGTGGGGAAAACGCTGTTTTCCCCTCCTACCCCTGAAATCCCGGCGTTTTCCCAATTCCCCGGGGGAGAAATTTGAATTTTTTTGCAGTTTCTCCCCTCAGCCCTGGGGTTTATCTGATGGAACTCGGGCTGAACTCGCTCATCCCAATTCCAGGCCGGAGTTAATTGGCTCGGGGGTTAATTGGGAGCGTTCCCGGAGCTGGGGCTGCTGATAGCGGCGGTTTGTGGGATCTGAGAGGCGCTGGAATTCTCCCCGTCCCGCCTGCCAGGCCGAGATAAGGCTCGGGAGGAGCTCGGCTCAAAGAAAGCGGGGAAAATGAAAGGGAAAATGGGAAAAAGGGGAAGGGAAGGAGAAAAAAATTTAAAGGAAAGGAGAAAAAAGGGAAGGAAAAGAGAGGGAAAAAAAGGGAGGGAATAAAAAGGGAAGGAATGGAAAGAAGAAGGGGAAAAAAGGAGGGATGAAATGGACAGAAGAAGGGAATAGGGGAAAAAAAAGAGAAACGAGAAAAGAGAAAAGAGAAAAGGAAAAAGGAAAAAGAGAAGAGGAAAAAGGAAAAAAGGAAAAAAGAAAAAAGAAAAGAGAAAAGGAAAAAGGAAAAAAGAAAAAGGAAAAAAGAAAAAAGAAAAAAGAAAAAAGAAAAAAGAAAAAAGAAAAGAAAAAAGAAAAAAGAAAAAAGAAAAAAAAAAAAGAAAAAAGAAAAAAGAAAAGAAAAAAGAAAAAAGAAAAAAGAAAAAAAGAAAAAGAAAAAAGAAAAAAAAAGAAAAAAGAAAGAAAAAGAAAAAAGAAAGGAGGAAAAAAATCAGAGAAAAGGAGAAAGAAAAAAGGGAGGGAGGAAATGGAAATGAAAGGAAAGAAGGGGGGAAAGAGAGGGGGAAAGGAAAGAAAGGAGAGGAAAGGGGGAAAAAGACAAAAGGAAAAGAGACAAAAAGGGAAGGAAAGGAGAGAGAAAAAAAGGAAGGAAAAAAGGAAGGGAAAGGAAAAAGAGGAAAGGGAGAAAAGAAAAAAGGAAAGGAAGGGAAAGGGAAGGAAAAAAAAGGAAAAAGGAAGGAAAGAAGGAAAAACAAGAGGGGAAAATAGGAAAGAAAAAAGAGGAAAGAGGGGAAAAAGAAATAAGAAGAAAATAAAAGGAAAGGAGGAGAAAGGAGAAAAGAAAGGAAAGGAAAAAAGAGGAAAGGAGAAAAAAAGGAGAAAAAAGCGACAGCCCCTAAGGAGAGGATCACCCCAAATCCCTGCTGGGATCAAATGGGGGTTCCTGGGTCACCCCAAATCCCTCCGGGGCCGTGCCCAGCCCCGCTGTCCCTCTGTTCCAGCCTTGTCCCGAATTTCCCGGTGTCCCACAGCGGGGACACCGCGGGTGGGTCCGGGGTGTGCTGTGAGCCCCGCGTGACGGCAGCTCATTAACGGGAGCCTTTAATTAACCGGGGCTGCATCCCCGCCCCAGAGCGCCGCTCCCGCCGCGCACGGCCGCGAGATGGCGCTGGAGGCTCAGCCTCATCCTTCACCCTCATCTTCATCATCACCTTCGTGCTTATCTTTCATCTTCATCTTCACCCTTCATCTTCATCTTCGTCTTAATCCTCAGCCTTCATTCCCATCCTCATCCTCACCTCCATCCCCATCCTCATCCTCAGCCTTCATCCTCATCCCCATCTTCATCTTCATCCTCATGTTCATCTTCATCTTCACCTTTCATCTTCATCTTTGTCTCATCCTCATCCTCAGCCTCATCTTCATCCCCATGCTCATCTGCATCGACCTCTTCATCTTCAACCTTATCCTCATCCTCATCTTCATCCTCATCTTCATCCTCATCTTTATCCTCATCCCCATCTTCATCTTTATCCTCATCTTCATCGTCATCCTCATTCTCATCTTCACCTTCATCCCCATCCTCATTCACATCTTCCTCCTCACCTTCATCCCCACCCTCATCCTCACCCTCCTTTCTCCTCCTCCTCACTCTTCCTCTCTCCCTTCAGAGAGCCCTCTCTGCTTCCCACACCTTCTCCCCATGCTCCATCCCTCATCCTCCTTCATCTTCATCCTCCTCCTCAACTTCGTCTTTATCCTCATCCTTCATCCCCATCATCTTCCTCTTCATCTTTATCCTCATCCTTCATCGTCATCTTCATTCTCATCTTCATCCTCATTCTCATCTTCATCTTCATTCTCATCCTCATTCACATCCTCATCTTCATCCTCATCCTCCTCATCTTCACCCTCTCCCTCCCTCTCCCGTCCTCTTCCTCACTCGTCCCCTCTCCCTTCAGGAACCTCTCCACTTCCTGCACCTTCCCCCCGTGCTTCATCCCCCCTCATCCTCATCTTCGCCCTCACACTCATCTTCATCTTCATCCTCATCCTCCTTCATCTTCATCCCCATCCTCATCTTTATTCTCATCCCCATCATCTTCATCTCTATCCTTACCCTTCATGGTCATCTTCATCTTCCTCCTCACCCTCGCCCTCCCTGTGCTCCCTCCTTTCTCCTCCTCATCCTCCTCCTCACTCTTCCTCTCTCCCTTCAGAGAACCTTCTCCCTTTCCCGCAGCTCCGCCTCGTGCTCCATCCCCCTCATCCTCATCTTCATCCCCATCCTCATCTTCATTCTCATCCCCATCCGCATCCTCATGCTCCTCTTCACCTTTATCCTCATCCTTCATCGTCATCTTCATTCTCATCTTCATCCTCATTCTTATCTTCACCTTCATCCCTATCCTCATTCACATCCTCCTCATCTTCATCCTCATCTTCATCCTCACCTTCATCCCCATCCTCATTCACATCCTCCTCATCCCCATCCTCATCTTCATCCTCACCTTCATCCCCATCCTCATTCACATCCTCCTCCTCTTCATCCTCATCTTCATCCTCACCTTCATCCCCATCCTCATTCACATCCTCCTCACCTTCATCCTCATCTTCATCCTCACCTTCATCCCCATCCTCATTCACATCCTCCTCATCTTCATCCTCATCTTCATCCTCACCTTCATCCCCATCCTCATTCACATCCTCCTCATCTTCATCCTCACCTTCATCCTCCCTCTCCCCCACTGTCTCCTTTCTCCTCCTCACTCTTCTCCTCTCCCTTCAGAGAATCTCTCCCCTTCCCTCACCTTTTCCCCGTGCTCCATCCCCCTCATCCTCATCTTCATCCTCATCCTCCTTCATTTTCATACCCATCCTCTTCCTCTTCATCTTCACCCTCATCCTTCATTGTCATCCTGCATTTTTCATCCTCATCCTTCATTGTCATCTTCATCCTCATCTTCACCTTCATCCCTATCCTCATTCACATCCTCCTCATCTTCATCCTCACCTTCATCCCCATCCTCATTCACATCCTCCTCATCTTCATCCTCACCCTCTCCCTCCCTCTCCCCACTCCTTTCTCCTCCTCCTCCTCACTCTTCCCTCTCCCCTTCCCACGCCTTCTCCCCGTGTTCCATCCCTCATCCTCCTTCATCTTCATCCCTGTCCTCATCTTTATTTTCATCCCCATCCTCATCTTCCTCTTCATCTTTATCCTCATCCTTCATCGTCATCTTCATCTTTATCCTCATCCTCATCTTCCTCTTCATCTTTATCTTCATCGTCATCTTCCTCTTCATCTTCATCCTCACCCTTCATCGTCATCTTCATTTTTATCCTCATCCTTCATCTTTATCCTTATCCTTCATCGTCATCTTCATCTTTATCCTCATCCCTCATCGTCATCTTCATCCTCATCCTTCATCGTCATCTTCATCTTTATCCTTATCCTTCATCGTCATCTTCATCTTTATCCTCATCCTCATCTTCCTCTTCATCTTTACCCTCATCCTTCATTGTCATCTTCATCTTTACCCTCACCCTTCATCGTCATCCTCATTCTCATCTTCATCCTCACCCTCATCCTCATCTTCATCGTCCTCCTCATCCTCCTCTTCATCCTCATCTTCATCCACATCTTCCTCTTCATCCTCATCCTCATCCCTCTCCCCCCTCTCCCGGGGCCGATTTTTGGGCCGATTTCCGGCTCTTTTCGCCCCTCTCCCTTTTCCTTTTCATCCACAGCCGTGCCTGGAACAAAACACCGGCGAGAGGAGGGGAAAAAATAAATAAATTCAAACAAATAAATAAATTTAAACACCCCCAAAAAATACATTAACCCCCCCAAAAAAATAAATTAAACCCCCCTCAAAAAAATCATTTTTATTTCTTTTTTTTTTCCCCCAGGGCCGCAAATCCCGGCAGGTCAGGGGGGAAGGCGGGGTGGGAGGGGGGAGGAAGGCTCAGAGGAGGAGGAGGAGGAGGAGGAGAACAAATGTTTGAAGAGGCTGCAGAAAAAATCCGCCCCCGCGATCGTTAAGTGCTGCTGTAAATTATTCATCGGGAGAGGCTCGGGAGAGGCCGCGAAACGCGGGCAGGGAAAAAGGGGAAATTCGGGATCGGGATGGGAGGAAAAAATCCCAAAATGGGATCGGGGGGCCGCGATTTTCTCATTTTTTTGGGGGTTTTTGAGGTTTTTTTTAAGTGTGCTTTTTTATTTTTTAATGAAGCCATTAAGGAGCGGATCCCGAGGATTTATCCCAGGAAAACACGGGCAGGGGAAAAAAAGGGAAATTTGGGATTGAGAGGGTTAAAGGATTGCGGGGGGGAAGATCCCAAATGGGGATCAAAGAGGGTGATTTCTCTCTTTTTAAATTTTATTTTTATATTTTTAATGGTTTTTTTCGTGTTTTAATGAAGCCATTAAAGAGCAGATCCTGAGGATTTATTCCCAGAGAGGCCGGGAAAACACGGACGGGGAAAAAAGAGGAGAAATTGGGATCGGGGGTGGGGGAGGAAAGGATTGGGGAGAAAAAAATCCCAAAATGGGGTCGGGGGGAGGGCGATTTCCCCTTTTTTAAATTTTATTTTTAGGGGGGTTTAATTTTTTGAAATTATTTTTTTCATGAAGCCATTAAGGAGCAGATTCAGAGGGTTTATTCCCAGGAAAACACGGGCAGGGAAAAAAGGGGAAATTTGGGATCGGGGATGGGGAGAAAGGATTGGAGGGAATAACCCCAAAATGGGGTTATTTCCCCTTTTTTATTCTTTTAAATTCCTTTTTTATATTTTAATGAAGCCATTAAGGGGCAGATCCCGAGGGTTTATTCCCAGGAAAACACAGGCAGGGAAAAAAGGGGAAATTTGGGATCGGGAGTGGGGGAGGAAAGGACTGGGAACAAAAATCCCAAAATGGGATTGGGGACATGCGATTTCCTATTTTTTAAATTATTTTTAATTTTTTAATGTATTTTTTGTGTATTTTTTTTTATTTCCAACGAAGCCATTAAGGAGAAGATCCCGAGGATTTATCCCAGAAAAACACGGGAAGAATAAAAGGAGAAATTTGGGATCGGGGCAAAGGATTGGGAAAATCCCAAAGCAGGATGGGGGGGGGGGCGATTTCCCATTTTTAATAATTTTTAAATTTTTTAGTGTATTTTTGTCATTTTTAATGGAGCCATTAAG
This sequence comes from Melospiza georgiana, assembly GCF_028018845.1. Taxonomy (NCBI): domain Eukaryota; kingdom Metazoa; phylum Chordata; class Aves; order Passeriformes; family Passerellidae; genus Melospiza; species Melospiza georgiana. The sequence continues at coordinate 3,650,514 of NC_080442.1, read as the reverse complement.
GAGCAAATCCCGAGGGTTTAAGGCAGGAAAATAATGACAAGGAAAAAAAAAAGGAAGAATTTGGAATTGGGGGGCACAAAGGATTTGGGGACAATCCCAAGTGGGGCTCGGGGAGCGCGCCAGGGCCGCGATTTCCCCGTTTGTTGGTTTGTTTTTTTTTTTTTTAATTTAATTTTTAATGATTTTCGAGCTTTTCTGTCGTTTTTTGCCGGAGCCGCGGGCAGCGCCGGCAGCGGGGCTTGATCAGGAGCGGCCGCGAGGGGAGAAGTGACAGCGCTGTGATCGCCGTGGTGTCCCCGGGGTGTCCCTGCGGTGTCCCCGAGCTGTCCCCGCGGTGTCCCTGAGGAGCCCCCGCTCTGTCCCCAGGCTGTGATCGCTGCGAGCTGTCCCCTGGCTGTGCCAGAGCTGTCCCCGGGGTGGGATCACTGGGAACTGTCCCCGGGGTGTCCCCAGGGTGTCCCTGAGGTGTCCCCGAGCTGTGATCCCCGTGGTGTCCCCTGGGTGTCCCCGGGGTGTCCCCGCTCTGTCCCCGGGCTGTGATCGCTGGGAGCTGTCCCCAAGATGTCCTCAGGGTGTGATCCCCGCGCTGTCCCCAAGCTGTCCCTGGCGTGTCCCCGAGGTGTCCCTGAGGTGTCCCCGAGCTGTCCCCAGGGTGTGATCCCCCGAGGTGTCCCTGATCTGTCCCCTGGGGTGTCCCTGAGCTGTCCCTGGCGTGTCCCTGAGCTGTCCCTGGGGTGTCCCCGCTCTGTCCCCGGGCTGTGATCACCGGGAGCTGTCCCCGAGCTGTCACTGCTCTGTCCCCAGGCTGTGATCCCCCCGAGGTGTCCCTGATCTGTCCCCTGGGTGTCCCCGAGCTGTCCCCAGTCTGTGATCCCCGGGAGCTGTCCCTGCCCTGTCCCCGGGCTGTGACCCCCGGGTTGTCATCGAGCTGTCCCTGAGCTGTCCCCGGGATGTCCCCAAAGTGTCCCTGAGGTGTCTCAGAGCTGTGATCCCTGGGGTGTCCCCGAGCTGTCCCCAAGCTGTCCCCGGGCTGCGATCCCCGCTCTGTCCCCGCTCTGTCCCCGCGCTGTGATCACCGGGAGGTGTCCCCGAGCTGTCCCCGCGCTGTGGCCGCGCTGTCGCCGCCCCGGGGGTGGCGTGTCCCCATTAGCAGGGTGTCACTCCCGATTACGGCCGGCGCGGGCAGGAGATAGGCGGCAGCGACAGAGTGACAATAATTCCTGCTCCGGGCGGGAGGGGAGGGAACAGGGAATAAACAGGGGAAAAAACAGGGGGGGAAACAGGGAAAAGAGGGGGGGAAACAGGGGGGGAAACAGGGAATAAACAGGGGGAAAAACAGAGGAAAACCTGGGGAAAAAACAGGGGGAAAACAGGGAATAAACAAGGGGAAAATAAGGGGGAAAACAGGGGAGAAATGAGGAAAAACGGGGAAAGCAGGGGGAGAACAGGGGGAAAACCAGAGGAAAGCCAGGGGGAAAACAGGAGGGAAAACCAGAGGAAAGTCAGGGGGAAAACAGGGGGGAAAACCTGGGAAAAACCAGGGGGGAAACAGGGAATAAACAGGGGAAAAAACAGAGGAAAACCTGGGAAAAAAAACCAGGGGGAAAACAGGTAATAAACAAGGGGAAAATAGGGGGGAAAACAGGGGAGAAATGAGGAAACACAGGGGGAAAGCAGGGGGAAAACAGGGAATAAACAGGGGGAGAACAGGGGGAAAACAGGGGGGAAACAGGGGGAAAACCAGAGGAAAGCCAGGGGGAAAACGGGGGAAAACCAGAGGAAAACCTGGGAAAAAAAAAACAGGGGGAAAACAGGGAATAAACAGGGGAAAAAATAGAGGAAAACCTGGGGAAAAAACAGGGGGGAAACAGGGAAAAAAAACAAGGGGAAAATAGGGGGGAAACAGGGGAGAAATGAGGAAAAACAGGGGGAAAACAGGGGGGAAACAGGGAATAAACAGGGGGAGAACAGGGGGAAAACAAGGGGGGAAACAGGGAAAAGAGTGGGGGAAACAGGGAATAAACAGGGGAAAAAACAGAGGAAAACCTGGGGGAAAAAACAGGGGGAAAACAGGGAATAAACACGGGGAAAATAGGGGGGAAAACAGGGGAGAAATGAGGAAACACAGGGGGAAAGCAGGGGGAAAACCAGAGGAAAGCCAGGGGGAAAACAAGGGGGAAAACCAGAGGAAAACCTGGGAAAAACCAGGGGAAGAACAGGGAATAAACAGGGAATAAACAGAGGAAAACCTGGGAAAAAAAAACCAGGGGGAAAACAGGGAATAAACAAGGGGAAAATAGGGGGGAAAACAGGGGAGAAATGAGGAAAAACAGGGGGAAAACAGGGAATAAACAGGGGGAAAGCAGGGGGAGAACAGGGGGAAAACAGGGGGAAAACCAGAGGAAAGCCAGGGGGAAAACAGGGGGGAAAACCTGGGAAAAAACCAGGGGGAAAACAGGGGAAGGAACAGAGGAAGAAACAGGGGAAGAAACAGGAAAAAAACAGAGAAAAAACAAGGGGAAAATAGGGAAAAAACAGGGGGAAACCAGGGGAGGAAAGAGGGGGAAAAAACAGGAAAAAACCAGAGAAAAAACAGGGAATAAACAAGGAAAACACAGGGGAAAAACCAGGGGGAAAATGGGAGAGAAACACAGGGGAATACAGGGAAAAAACAGTGGAAAAGCCATTGAAGAAAGGGCAGGAGGAGGAGGAAATGCTCATCCCAACAGTGGCTGGGTTGGAAAAGGGAAAACATCCACGGAAAATATTCCTGGAATCCTGTTGGTACATTTGGGCTGGAAAATATCCATGGAAAATATTTCAGGGTTTGTGTTGCCCCTTTGGGTTGGATAAAGGAAAATATCCATGGAAATGATTCCCTGCGATCTTGTTGGCACATTTGGGCTGAAAAGGGAAAAATATTGGGGCAAAATATTTCTGGGATCCTGTTAGCACATGTGGGCTGGGAAATATCTGTGGGAAATATTGCTGAGATCGTGCTGGAAAATTTGGGCTGGAAAAGGGAAAATATCCATGGAAATGATTCCCTGGGATCGTGCTCCTCCCCGTCGCTCTGGTGGCATTTTGGGGACCTGGATTTTGGATGAAGGAGACACTAAAAACGAAAAAAAAACCCCTAAAAATTCCCCTAAAATAAAAAAATTAAAGCTACTGGAATGACAGGGAGGAGCTGTGGGTGGACACCAGGAAGGTTTTGGGGTTCAGGGTGGGGGAGCCCCAAAATCCAGGTCCCCAAAACGCTGCTGGAGTGGCAGGGAGGAGCTGTGGGGTTGGAGCTTTGGTGTTTGAGGGTTTTGGGGTGCGAGGTGAGGATGGGGTTGAGCTTGATGTCCCCTTCCCCCCAAAATCCAGGTCCCCAAACACCACTGGGAGTGGCAGGGAGGAGCTAGGGGTCGGCACAAGGAAGGTTTTGGGGTCCAGAGTGAGGAGACCCCCAAATCCAGGTTCCCAAAATGCCCCACTGGGAATCATGGGGAGGAGCTGAGGATTTGGGGTTCGGATGGGGCTGAGCTTGGTGTGCTCTACCCCACAAAATCCAGATCCCCAAACACCACTGGGAGTGGCAGGGAGGAGCTGGGGGTCGGCACAAGGAAGGTTTTGGGGTCCAGATTGAGGAGACCCCAAATCCAGGTTCCCAAAATGCCCCACTGGGAGTGGTGGGGAGGAGCTGGGGATTTGGGGTTCAGAATGGGGCTGAGCTTGGTGTCACCCCCACCCAAAATCCAGGTCCCCAAACACTGGTGGGAATGACAAGGAGGAGCTGGGGGTCGGCACCAGGAAGGTTTTGGGGTCCAGAGTGAGGAGACCCCAAATCCAGGTCCCCCAAACACTGCTGGTGTGATGGGGAGGAGCTGAGGTTTTGGGGTTCAGAATGGGGCTGAGCTTGATGTCACCCCCAACCCAAAATCCAGGTCCCTAAACACTGGTGGGAATGACAAGGAGGAGCTGGGGGTCGGCACAAGGAAGGTTTTGGGGTCCAGAATGAGAGACCCCAAAATCCAGGTTCCCAAAATGTCCCAGTAGCGACAAGGAGGAGCTGAGGGTTGGCGCCAGGACGGATTTGGGGGTTCTGCGTTCAGATGGGGCTGAGCTTGAAGTTCCCTTTCCCCCAAAATCCAGCTCCCAAAACACCACTGGAGTGACAGGGAGGAGCTGTGGGTTCGGGGTTTTGGGGTTTGGGGGTTTTGAGGGTCTGAGGTGAGGATGGGGCTGAGATTGATGTCCCCTTTTCCCCAGAATTCAGCTCCTAAAACACCACTGGAGTGACAGGGAGGAGCTGTGGGTTCGGGGTTTCGGGGTTCGGGGGTTTTGTGGGTCCGAGGTGAGGAAGAGAAGGAGGAAGAGGAGGAGCAGCACTTCCCCATCCCCAGGGGTCTCTCCCGGGTGCCGCAGCCCCGTTCCCCCCTCTGTGCCCCCCCGGCCGTGCCAGAGCCGTGCCAGACGCTGCCGGCAGCGCTAACTCGATTTCCCGAGCCCTCATTTCCCTCTCCGGCCCGGCTTTGATGGACTCGGCCTAATCGGGTTAGGCCGGGAAGCGGCAGCGTAATGGGATGGGATGGGATGGGATGAGGGCGGCGCGGAGCCAGCGCTGCTGCCCGCGGGGCGGGCCGGGTGGCACGGGGCCTGGCACGGCACGGCACGGCACCCACGGAGCGATCCCGGGACAGCCCCGCCAGAGCCAAGGGCCTGGAGGGCTCTGGGCCGGGCCTGGGCCTGGCTTAGCCTCGAGAGAGAGGCGCTCCCGGAATGATCCCGTCATTGCCGGGGCTGATCCCGGAGCGGCTCCCGACCATTCCCGGGAACGGCTCCGGGAATGGTCGGGAATGGCCCCGGGAATGGCTCCGGGAATGGCTCCAGGAATGGCTGGGAATGGCGGCGGGAAGGGCCTCGGGAACGGCTCCGGGAATGGTCGGGAATGGCCCCGGGAAGGGCCTCGGGAATGGCTCCGGGAATGGCGGCGGGAGTGGCCTGCAATGATCGGGAGCCGCACCGGGATCAGCCCCGGGAATGGCTCCGGGAATGACGGAATCGGTCCGGGAGCGACCGGGAACCGCTTCGGCGGCTGCTCCAGGAATGACCGGAGATGGCTTCGGGCACGGCCCCGGGAATGAGCGGGAATAGCTCCGGGAATGGCTCCGGGAATAACCAGGAATGGTTCCGGGAATGACCAGGAATGGTTCCGGGACCAGCCCCGGGAATGGCTACGGGAGCAGCCCTGGGAATGGCCGGGAATGGCTCCGGGAGCGGCCTCAGGAATGGCTCCGGGAATGGCTCCGGGAGCAGCCCCGGGAATGACCAGGAATGGCTCCGGGAATGACCAGGAATGGCTCCGGGAGCGGCCCTGGAAATGGCTCCGCGAGCATCCCCGGGAATGGCCGGGAATGGCTCCGGGAGCAGCCCCGGGAATGGCTCCGGGAATGACCAGGAATGGCTCCGGGAGCGGCCCTGGAAATGGCTCCGGGGATGACCAGGAATGGCTCCGGGAGCATCCCCGGGAATGGCCGGGAATGGCTCCGGGAGCAGCCCCGGGAATGGCTCCGGGGATGACCAGGAATGGCTCCGGGAGCGGCCTCAGGAATGGCTCCGGGAATGGCTCCGCAGCCGCTCGGTGCCCGCCTCATTAACCCCATCATCGGTGCCGGTGCCGCCCCCCGGGGCCGCTCGGTGCGGATCGCGGCGCTCCGGGCCCCGCCGCAATTACCGGGCCCGCGCAGCTGCGGCCGGCGGGGCCTTAATTCAATTAGCGCTGCCCCGAGCGCTCCCCCGGGAGCGGCACCGAGCGCTCCTGACAAAGACATCCCCGCTCCAGCAGCCAGGCCGTGATTGGCAGCTGTCAATCAAACCGGGCGCGGTGGAAATGGCGGCGCGGAGGGATTGTTCCGTGCGGGGAAATTCCCGGAGAAAATCCCGGGGATGGCCGAGGATGGACAGATGGACAGGGGACGTGTGGCTGTCCCTGGCTGGGCTTGAGGGTCCCTTCCAACCCAAACCAGGGCGGGATTCTGGGATCCCCAAAGCAAACCTGTCCTGGGGACAAAAACCCCAATTCTGGGATCCCCAAAGCAAACCTGTCCTGGGGACAAAATCCCAGTTCTGGGTTTCCCAAACCGAACCTTTCCTGGGAACAAAACCCAGTTCTGGGATCCCCAAAACCAAACCTGTCCTGGGAACAAAACCCAATTCTGGGATCCCCAAACCAAACGTTTCTTGGGGACAAAACCCCGATTCTGAGATCCCCAAATCAAACCTCACCTGGGGACAAAACCCCAATTCTGACATTCCCAAAACCAAACATTTCTTGGGGACAAAACCCCAATTCTGGGATTCCCAAAACCAAATCTTTCCTGGGGACAAAACCCCAATTCTGGGATCCCCAAAACCAAACCTGTCCTGGGGATAAAAATCCCAATTCTGGGATCCCCAAACCAAACCTGTCCTGGGGACAAAACCCCAATTCTGACATTCCCCAAACCAAACATTTTTTGGGGACAAAACCCCAATTCTGGGATTCCTCAAACCAAATCCTTCCTCAGCATGTCCCCCGCCCTGTTTTGGGGGACAAACCCCCAATTCTGGGACTCTCCAAACCAAACCTTTCCCCCCTGTGATTTGGGGACAAAAACCCCAATTCTGGGATTCCCAACCCAAACCTGTCCTGGGTACAAACCCCCAATTCTGGGACTCTCCAAACCAAACCTTCCCCCCTTTATTTGGGGATAAAAAACCCAATTCTGGGATCCCCAAACCAAACCTGTCCTGGGGACAAAATCCCAATTCCGGGACTCTCCAAACCAAACTTTCCCCCCTTTATTTGGGGATAAACCCCCGAATTCTGAGATTCCCAACCCAAACCTTTCCCCGGGTGCCTCCCCCTGGATTTGGGGATAAAAACCCCAATTTCAGCGCTCCCACCAGGCTGAAGCACGGGCACCAGAGGCGATCCCGGTGTTTTTGGCCGGCCCGGGCTGGCTCGGTGACAGCTCCAGCCTGGCGCGGTGACAATCAGCGACAATCGGCGCCAACCGCGGCTCCGGTGGGGCTTTCAGCTCGGCGATCCCATAAATTAAAGCTGTTTAAGCGCCATCAGCAGCTTTTCCCTGATTTCCCCGCTTTTCCAGGCTCTGGATGTCCCCAAACCCCCGCTCGGGTGACAGCGCCAGCTCGGTGACACCCCAAAGGTCGCAGGTGCCAAATTAAGGGAGCCGAGCGAGGTCGGGCCGGGTTAAACCGAGCCTAAAACGCGGCTGGTGATTAAATCTGGGATGGAAACGAACCCCTCGGGATTTGTCTTTTCCAGGCTCGGCATTCCCGGGATTCACCCCCTGGGATTTATCTCAGCTTTTTTTTGGGGGGGGTGAAACGCCGGATTTGGGGTGAAAAAAGAAAAATAAAGGGAAAAAATGAGGCGGGAGAGGGAGGAGGAATTGAGCTGTTTCCCCTGGGAATAAAAACCTGGAAAAAAAAAAAAAAAACCTGGGAAAGGTGGAGTTTCCCGACGTTAATTCGCTCGAACAGCAGCGATTTGCTCAAGTCTTTGATTTCTTTGTCTCCCGCAGATGTCAAAGGCTTTTGTTCTCCGGAGGGAGAGCGCGGGGGATGAGGGAAAAGGGGGAAAAAGGATGGAAAAGGGAAAAATTTGGGGTCTCGGTGCCTTTTCCAAGGGGTGCTGGAAAAAAAAAAAAACTGGGATAAGTTTTCTGGGATTTGCTCGTCCTGGTGCGGGGGATCTGGGATTTTCACAAAGCCCACAGGGGTTGTGGGGTTCATAAATTTGGGGTTGTGGGGTTCCTCAAATCCAGGGATGGGCAGGGATTGTGGGGTTCCTCAAATCCAGGGATTTTGGGGTTCCTCAAATCCAGGGATGGGCAGGGATTGTGGGGTTCCTCAAATCCAGGGATTTTGGGGTTCCTCAAATCCAGGGATGGGCAGGGATTGTGGGGTTCCTCTGTTCTGGGATTGTGGGGTCCTCAAATCCAGGGATTGTGGGATCCTCACAACCAGGGATTGTGGGATCTCCAGATCCAGGGATGGGCAGGGATTGTGGGGTTCCTCAATTCTGGGATTGTGGGATCCTCAAATCCAGGGGTTGTGGGGTTCCTCAAATCCAGGATGGGCAGGGATTGTGGGATCCTGAGATCCAGGAATTGTGGGGTTCCTCAAATCCAGGGATTGTGGAACTCCTCAATTCTGGGATTGTGGGATCCTCAAATCCAGAAATTGTGGGATCCTCAAATCCAGAAATTGTGGGATCCTCAAATCCAGGGATTGTGGGATTCATCAATTCTGGGACTGTGGGATCCCTAGATCCAGAAATTGTGGGGTTCACCAGTTCTGGGATTGTGGGATTCCTCGAACCCAGGGATTGTGGAACTCCTCAATTCTGGGATTGTGGGGTCCCCAGACCCAGCAATTGTGGGATTCTCAAATCCAGGGATTGTGGGATTCCTCGATTGTGGGATCCCTAGATCCAGGGATGGGCAGAGATTGTGGGATTCCTCAATTCTGGGATTGTGGGATTCCTCAATTCTGGGATTGTGGGATTCCTCAATTCAGGGATTGTGGGATTCCTCAATTCTGAGGTTGTGGGATTCCTCAAATGCAGGGATTGTGGGATTCCTCAATTCTGGGATTGTGGGATTCCTCAGTTCTGGGGTTGTGGGATTCCTTGGATCCAGAGATTGTGTGATTCCTCAAATGCAGGGATTGTAGGATCCTCAATTCTGGGATTGTGGGATTCACCAGATCCAAGAATGGACAGGGATGTGGGATTCCCAGATGCCGGGAAAATCCTGACCTTCCTTGGACAATCCTGACCTTCTCTGTAAAATTGTGGTGTTCCTTGGAAAATCATGACTTTCCTTGGAAAATCCTGATTTGTCTTGGAAAAATCGTGACTTTCCTTGGACAATCAGAATTTTCATTGGAAAATCGTGACTTTCCTTGGACAATCCCGATTTCCCTTGGACAATCCCGAGCCCCGGGTAGAGCGTGGGGAGCCGTGGCCCTGCTCAGCAGGAATTGCTTCCCTCATTTCCATCGCTCCGGATAAATTATCCGGATCTGCTTCCCTGGTTTTCGTCTCCGCTCCCGGCTCTTCCATCCCTTACGGGAAGCCGGAGCGGGGAATTGGAGAGGTTGAGGAAGAAGAGAGAAAAAAAAAACAACAAAAAAAAAACCAACTAAAAAAAACCAGCCCCTGGCAGCTCTCAGATCCAAACAATAATCAGGGAAATGAATTCCAAAGGCGTTTTCCCGCATGACCAGGAGCGATAATTTAGCGCCAGCTGGAAGAGCCGGGATTAATCCCTGCGCCGTGAATAATTCATCGCGCGAATCCCCCTTTTTCCCTCCTCATTCCAGAGCCGCTCCATCCCCAAATTCTGCCGGCGGAGGGGATTTGGGGATGTGGAAATGAGATCGATCGGGGCTGGCGGCGCATCCCGCCCTTCCCCGGGCCGTGATTCCCGGGAACAGCGCGGCTGTCCCCGGGGATGGGGACAGATGGACATTTGTCACCGGGGTTAAGCAGCCTGGCCTTTCCCCTGCTCCCGGCTCCCGCCGCGGTTTCCTGGGAATACCGGCACGTGCGGAAATTCCCAGAAAAGCCACGGATTTGTGGTGCTGCTTTTTGCAGAGCCTCGGGACCAAATTTCCAAGGGATACAAGAGGGATCCGACCCCGCTGATGGGACTGGGGAGGGGTGGCATCTCCAGAGTCCCAGCTTTGTCCTCGTTCCCGTGGCTCCCAACTGTGGGATTCGGCATTCCCGGGATCGCACCTGGGATGTCTCAGTTGGGATCTCGGTGCCCATGGGAGGCAGAGGAAGGGTGGGATGGGGTTTTCTATGGAGTTCTCAGTTTGGGATTGTCCCTGTGTCAGCCAGAGGGGCAGGGCTGGGGTTGGAGTGGGGATCGCAGGTTCCTGTGGGATTGTTTGGGAATTCTGTACCAGGATGGTCATCCAGGCCTGGAGGGGGGGTCTGCATCCCAGAAACCCTGATCCATCCATCCATGGATCCATCCATCCATCCATCCATCCATCCATCCATCCATCCATCCATCCATCATCCATCTTCCATCCATCCATGGATCCATCCATCCATCCATCCATGGATCCATCCATCCATGGATCCATCCATCCATGGATCCATCCATCCATCCATCCATGAATCCGTCCCTCCATCCATGGATCCATGGATCCATCCATCATCCATCCATGGATCCATCCATCCATTTCTCAGAATAAAACAGGGAATTCGGGAATTGTGAGGGAATTTGGGATCTGTAGGGACTCATTGTCCTTCCGCCACCCTCAAACCCCTTCCCAAGCTGGAATTCCAGCTCACACAGAACAGCAGGAACCACGTCCATCCCCAGATCCACCATCCATCATCGGGAATGACATCGGCTTGTCAGGAATGACACCAGCTTGTCGGGAATGCCACGGGCCTGTCCCCAGCAGGGCCTCACCTCGGGAGAACTTCCCAAAGGTCAGCCCTGCCACCGCCATCCCAGCGCCGGGAATTTATCGACAGCAGCTCCTTCCTGACGCTGCTTCTCTGGGAACGAGATCCCTTTCCACAGCAGCACATTCCCGCTTCCCAAGAGGCTGGAAAAGCGTCAGGGCCTCCCTCTGCTCCGGCTTTGGGATGGGCATGGGGTCACAGAGATCCATGGCCGTGCTGTGTCCAGCCTTGGAATGAGGCTTGGGATGCTCCACGCCCCAGGATGGGCGGTGTGAGCTCAGCACCGGGAATTTGCCAGCGCTTCCCGAGGGATTTTTGGCAGGGACACAGCATGGGTTGGGCACTGGGAATCCTTGGGAAAACTCTCTGGCTGCTCCCGTCCTTTCCCAGCCCTCGGGAAATCCAATTTTAGGGGGAAACCTCCTTAAATCCCCCGAATTCCGCCGGCTTTTCCCGGCCCCGTGGAGACGGCCCTGGAGGTGGCCCCGCTCCAGCCGCAGCGGGGGACACAAAGCCACGCTCGGGGACACGCTCGGCGCGGGTTTGACCCCGCGTGTCGCCCGCCCGGCTCCTGTCACCGGCGGCGACATCGCCCGCGTGCCCCGGGGCCTGGCGGGGCGCCGGGCCTGGGGACAGATGGCGGCTCCGCGGGCGATGTCACCGCCCGTGCTCTGATCCGCCAGGACGTTTGGGCACCGCCACCCGCGGCCACCTGGAGCGGCGCAACAAAGGGACCAGGGAGGAGGAGGAGGAGGAGGAGGAAGGAGGGGGAAGGAGCCGCCTTCATCCCGCCGGGATCCTTGGCACGGGTGGGGCTGGAGGGGGCAATCCCAAAGGTTGAGAATACTCAAAGGGAAGACCCCACGAATGAATTTACCCCAGAAATAAATACATCCCCAATTCCCGGATCTTGGCTGGGCTGCGGCTCTCTGCATCCCCGCGGGTTTGCTCCGTGCCCAGCGCGCCCAAATCCATCCTTTTTGGTGGAAAAGTGGCTCTGGGTGCCACGGGAACACCCCAGAGCACCCAGCGCTGCCACAGGTGGATCCCTGCAGAATCCCCAACTCCCGGCCAGGAATTCCAGCTCTCGGCGATGCCAGGGAAGGGTTAAACCGCCGGGATCCCAAAAAAAAACCCACCAAAGGCGGGCAGAGGGGGTGTCCTGTGAAGGTGAAGCCAAGCGCGGACCTGATGGGAAGCGACAGGCGAGAGGACGCGCGGGATCCTGGAATCCCATTATCCCGAGCCCAGGGAAAGCCATTAACCTCGGGAAGCGGAGCGGCCGCGCTCCCCCCTCCCCCTCCTGCCCCTCCTCCTCCTCCTCTCGGCCTTTCCCAACATTTCCCCCCTCCCCAGGCAGGAGGAATCCATCCCGCCGCGAACAAAGCGCGGCCTACAGGTGGGGAAACTGAGGCAGGGCGTGTGGGGGAGAGCCCTGAGGGATGCGGAGGAGGAGGAGGAGGAGGAGGAAAAGCAGGAGCAGGAGGAGGAGGCTGGCGGCCAGGCCAGATGGCCGGGATTAATCATTCCTCGGGCTCCCGGCAGTGCCAGGGATGCGGGATCCGCCAATCCCACAGATTCCCGGCGGCTGTGTCTGTGTTCATCCCTCCAAAGCCCCCAGAAAGGTTTAAATTAGGAAAATATCCCCGGGAAACGGCGGGGACTGGGGAGTCGGCAGGGGTTTCCTTCCCGAAACCTCAAATCCCAAATCCGTGCGGGTGCCGATCCAAACCCGGGGGTCCCTCCCGTGCAGGAACAGCCCAGAATTCCTGGAAAACCGCGCTGATTTTGGTGACAATCCAGCGCCTCACGGCCCACCCGGAATCCTGCCGGCCTCTTTTCCACGATATTTTATTTATGGCCTCCCGGGGCCCTGTTGATCCAGGGAATTCTGCTGCGGAGCGCCATCAAAATTCAGCGCACGGAGCAACCTGTGCTCCACCAGCTGGATCCGTGCTCCGGGGCCGGCCCGAGCTCTGACCCCGGCCCCGGCCTGAGCTCTGCCCCCCAGGGATGGAGCTCTGCCCCCCAGGGATGGAGCTCTGCCGCTCCAGGGGATGGAACTCCGCCGCTCCCGGGGATGGAGCTCTGCCCTAGCCCGAGCTCTGCCGCTCCCGGGGATGGAGCTCTGCCCCCCAGGGATGGAGCTCTGCCCCCCAGGGATGGAGCTCTGCCCCCCCGGGATGGAGCTCTGCCGCTCCCGGCGATGGAGCTCTGCCCCCCAAGGATGGAGCTCTGCCCCCCAGGGATGGAGCTCTGCCGCTCCCGGCCATGGAGCTCTGCCCTAGCCCGAGCTCTGCCCCATCCCCGCCGCCCCTCCCGGGGAAGGATCGGCCCCAGCGGAGCTCCCGCTGCTCCGGCCCTGCCCCGCTCCCTCCTCCGCGGTTTTGGGAACAAAAGCGAGGCCCCGAGCTCCGGTTGCCGCGGCAACGGCGAGTTTGAAGGTGCCGCGGAGGCACTGGAGGAGCGGGGAGGAGAAGGTCGCTGCTCCTTCCCTCCCTCCTCCTCCTCTGCTTCCCTCCCTCCGGCAGCTCCGGGCCGCGGGAGGGGGAAGAGGCGGGAGGAAGGCTCAGACCGCGGGTTCGGGATGGGGGCGATGCTCAGCGCCCCTAAAGTGTTCCCTGCAGGAACACAGCGGGCGGGAGGCGGATCCCTAAATCCCGAGGGATCCCTAAATCCCGAGGGATCGCCTCCTGCTTGTGGGGGTCACACCCAGCCCCACAGCGGGGACACACCCAGTCCCTGTAGGGTGGGGTGTACAGCCCTACAATGGGGTCACTCCCAGCCCCATAATGGGATCACACACAGTCCCACAGCGGGGTCACACCCAGTCCCTGTAGGGTGGAGTGTACAGCCCTACAGTGGGGTCACACCCAGCCCCATAATGGGGTCACATCCAACCCCACAGTGGGGTCACACCAGTCCGTATAGGGTGGGGTGTACAGCCCTGCAATGGGGTCACACCCAGCCCCTGTAGGGTCACTCACAATCCTTGTATGGTCACACCCAGCCCCTGTAGGGTGGGGTGTACAGCCCTGCAGTGGGATCACACCCAGGCCCATAATGGGATCACACACAGTCACGTAGGGTCACACCCATCCTCTGTAGGGTGGAGTGTAGAGCCCTACAATGGGGTCACACCCAGCCCCTCAGTGGGGTCACACCCAGCCCCACGATGGGGTCACACCCAGCCTCATAATGGGGTCACATCCAGCCCCACGATGGGGTCACACCCAGCCTCATAATGGGGTCACATCCAACCCCACAGTGGGGTCACACCCAGCCCCATAATGGGGTCACACCCAGCCCCACAGCGGGGTCACACCCAGTCCTCCAGTGGGGTCACACCCACCCCTACAATGGGGTCACACCCGGTCCATGTATGGTCACACCCAACCCTACAATTGGGTCACACCCAGTCCCACAATGGGGTCACACCCAGCCCTGTTCCCACCAGGTGGATTTGGGGGATCCCGTTCCCACCAGGTGGATTTGGGGGATCCCTTCCCCACCAGGTGGATTTTATGGGAACAGAGCGACTTTGCCAGGCCTCAGCAGCGCACAGAGCTCTCTGGGATGGAGAAATCCCAAATGGAAGAGCCCAGGAAGCCGCTCCTCCCTGGGGTTAATTAACACCCAGCTGCTTAATGAGCAGGAGGGGGAACAGCCTGTCCTGAAATCCCAAAAGCTCCAAATCCCAAAATCCTGGCCCAGTACAAGGCCAGCCTTGTTCCCAAAGCCCGGGATCAGGGGTCACACGAGGCTCCCTCGGCCCCGCTAAAATCTGGGAAAAATCAAATTAAAACCAGGATCGGGATTGGGATCGGGATTGCTCGGAGCTGCACCGGCAGCAAGAATGTCCCCAAGGCCAGCAGGGCTGGGGTGGCAGCAGGAATGTCCCCAGAACCCCTTGGTGGCTTTGTCCCACAGCCTGAAGGGCAGGGAGGGATGGCAGGAGCCAGGATTGGGGCAGGGATTTGGGGCAGGGAATGAGGGATGGATTTGGGATTTGGGGCAGGGAATGGGGAATGGATCTGGGATTGGGGCAGGGAATGGGATTGTGAAGGGGCAGGGAATGGGGGATGGAACCAGGATTTGGGGCCAGGAGAGGACTGGGAAGTGGCAGGGAATGAGGGATGGATTTGGGTTTTGGGGCACAGAATGGGAGATGAGCCAGGTTTGGGGCAGGGAATGGGGGATGGATTCGAGATTGCAGCAGGGAATGTGGGATGGATTTGGATTTGGGGCAGGGAATGGATTCAGGATTTGGAGCAGGGAATGGGGGATGGATCTGGGACTAGGGCAGAGAATGGGGGATGGATCCAATTCCAGCATCTCCTTCCCCTCTCCAGCCCCAAACTGGGACAAAACCCCACGCACATCCCAGGGAAGGGAAAACCCAAAAATTCCCATTTAAATTCCCGTTTATCCCCACTGCTCCATCCCAGCACATCCGGCCACCCCAGAGAAGGCAAAACCCCCAAAATTCCCATTAAAACTCCCACTGCTCCCCGCTGCTCCGTGCCCGCCCCGGCTGTCGCGCGTGTCCCCTGGCGCGGTGACATCGCCACCCCCCTGCAATTAGCGCGGGGCCGCGATTGATGTGACAGGCGGGAGTGGGAGCTTTTCATGGAAACGGGGACAAAAAAAAAAAAAAAAAATAATTAAATAAATAAAAAACCCTAAAGAGCTGACGGGAGGGAAAACCGCCCTCTCTCTTTATGCTGCGCTCGGCCTTCCCTTCCCCCAGCCTAGCTAGGCGCGGCTTAACTCCTGCCTGGCCAAAGCCGGGACTGAGGCTCGCGTGCTGCCCCATGGATGTGGAAATTCCCCTTTTAGCCGGGAAAAGGATTTGTCTTGGGGTCCTGCGGCGTCCCGGCGGGGTTTATGGGATGGTGAGGGCGGGAATGGTGTTTTGCACCTGGAGGGAACTTCTGGGAACAGCTGGAGCCCCCGTGGATCAAAATCCACCCCAAATGGCCTCATTTTTTTGGGATCAGGGATCAGGGATCAGGGGAGGGTTTGTTTTGTAAGGAGCTGCTTTTGTAACCAAATCCCGGCCCTAATTCCGTGGGGTTTGTCCCGGTTCCAGGAAAAGCGGCAGGATGTGGCTGTGAGGTTTTTTTGGGGGATTGCTGTGGGATGTTGTGGGATCATCGTGTCTCCTGGTCCCCGCTGCCTGGGGACTGCAAAATCCTAAATAATCGCAGGGAATAACACCCTCAGGAAGGGAAAACCTCAAAATTCCCATTTATTCCCTGTATGAGGTGCCAGGGATGGCCAGGAATCCCACATCCCAATCCTGACCATCCCTGTCCCCACCTGCCCCAAATCCCAAACCCCAGATCCCAAATCCCAAATCTCAAATAACCCCAAATCTCAAATTGCAAACCCCAAATCTCAAATCCCAAACAACCCTAAACGCCAAATCCCAAACCCCAAATCTCAAATCCCAAACAACCCCAAACCTCAAATCCCAAACAACCCCAAATCCCAAACCCCAAATCTCAAATCCCAAACACAAAATCTCAAATCCCAAACAACCCCAAACCTCAAATCCCAAACCCCAAATCCCAACCCCAGCTCCTCCCCAGCCCTTCCAGGGTTTTTCTTTGGGGTCAAGGCAGGGATTTCATGGCGGACTTTTGGGAATGGGGCAGCCCCTGCTGCAGGGGAATCGGGATTTGTTCCCGGATTTTCGATCCCCTTGATCCCAAATCCCGTTCCAGGCTCTGGGGGCTAATTAGCCCAGAATTGATGAGGGGACAGGGAAAGGCCCAGGGCTTGGAATGTTAACGAGGGCCTCATTAGGATGGCAGGGTTAATTATGGGGTGCTTGGGGCTCATTAATTAATTATGGGGAGTTTGGGGCTCATTAATTAGGGGGTGTTTGGGGACCCTTTATCTGTGCTGTCCTGGCCATCTGGATCAATTAATGCCTCGTTAATTGGCTCGGTTCATTAAACGGCTCCCCCACAGTTTAATGGGGCCGGTGGGATATTTTGGGGTCTCCGTTGTCTGCTTGGGGTCGTCCTGGGAACCCCAAAATCGCTGGGGGAGCCCCAAGTCCAGTCACCAATGGGGTGGAGACATCCATGGGGACACAGCCCTGGAATGTGAGCGCTCTGGATTTAGGGTCCAAGGAATCCCTGGATTTAGGGTACAAGGAATGGGAATGTTCTGAATTTAGGGTACAAGAAATGGGAACGTTCTGGATTTAGGGTCCAAGGAATGGGAATGTTCTGGATTTAGGGTCCAAGGAATGGGAACACTCTGAATTTAGGGTACAAGGAATCGGAACACTCTGGATTTAGGGTACAAGGAATGGGAACGCTCTGGATTTAGGGTCCAAGGAATGGGAACGCTCTGAATTTAAGGTACAAGGAATGGGAACACTCTGGATTTAGGGTCCAAGGAATGGGAACACTCTGAATTTAGGGTACAAGGAATGTTCTGGATTTAGGGTCCAAGGAATGGGAACGCTCTGGATTTAGGGTACAAGGAATCAGAACATTCTGAATTTAGGGTACAAGGAATGTTCTGGATCTAGGGTCCAAGGAATGGGAACGCTCTGGATTTAGGGTCAATGAATCTCTGGATTTAGGGTCCAAGGAACGGGAATGCTTTGGATTTAGGGTCCAAGGAACCTCTGGATTTAGGATGCAAGGAATGGGAACACTCTGGATTTAGGGTACAAGGAATGGGAACGCTCTGGCTTTAGGGTCTGAGGAATGGGAAATCTCTGGATTTAGGATCCACAGAATGGTAACATTGTGGATTTAGGGTCCAAGGAATGGGGATGCTCTGGATTTAGGATTTGAGGAATGGGAAAATTCTGAGTTTTTTCCTGGGATTCTCTGGGATGGATTCTCCATCCCATTCCCATGGGATGTTCCAGGATGGATTCTCCATCCCATTCCATTGCTGTTCCAGGATGGATTCTCCATCCCATTCCCACGGGATGTTCCAGGATGGATTCTCCATCCCATTCCTATGGGATGTTCCAGAATGGATTCTCCATCCCATTCCCACGAGATGTTCCAGGATGGATTGTCCATCCCATTCCCAGGGAATGTTCCAGGATGGATTCTCCATCCCATTTATGTTGGGATGTTCCAGGATGGATTCTCCATCCCATTCCTGTTGGGATGTTCCAGGATGGATTCTCCATCCCATTCCATTGATGTTCCAGGATGGATTCTCCATCCCATTCCTGTTGGGATGTTCCAGGATGGATTCTCCATCCCATTCCCATGGGGGACGTTCCAGGATGGATTCTCCATCCCATTCCATTGATGTTCCAGGATGGATTCTCCATCCCATTCCCACGGGATGTTCCAGGATGGATTCTCCATCCCATTCCTATGGGATGTTCCAGGATGGATTCTCCATCCCATTCCCAGGGAATGTTCCAGGATGGATTCTCCATCCCATTCCCATGGGGGACGTTCCAGGATGGATTCTCCATCCCATTCCCAGGGAATGTTCCAGGATGGATTCTCCATCCCATTCCCATGGGAGATGTTCCAGGATGGATTCTCCATCCCATTCCATTGATGTTCCAGGATGGATTCTCCATCCCATTCCCACGGGATGTTCCAGTATGGATTCTCCATCCCATTCCTGTTGGGATGTTCCAGGATGGATTCTCCATCCCATTCCATTGCTGTTCCAGTATGGATTCTCCATCCCATTCCTGTTGGGATGTTCCAGGATGGATTCTCCATCCCATTCCATTGCTGTTCCAGGATGGATTCTCCATCCCATTCCTGTTGGGACGTTCCAGGATGGATTCTCCATCCCCTTCCTGTTGGGATGTTCCAGGATGGATTCTCCATCCCATTCCCAGGGAATGTTCCAGGATGGATTCTCCATCCCATTCCATTGATGTTCCAGGATGGATTCTCCATCATTATCATTATGGGATGATGAGGAATGCTAAGGGACAATAAGGGACGATAACGAATGATACGGGATTATAAGGGATGGTAAGATTTTATAATGGGTGATAAGGGATGATAAGACATGATAAAAGGTTATAAGGCATGATAAAGGAAGATAAGTAATGATAAGGGGTGATAAAGGATGGTAAAGGATGATAAGGGTTGATAAGGGGTGATAAGGGATTATAAAAGATGATAGCTGATGGTAAGGGATTATAAAACATGATAAGGGCTGATAAAGGGTGATAAGAGATAAAAGATAAGGATTTATCCCATCCTGATCTATTATCCCTGCAGGCAGATCCATTTCCTGGGCCCTTATCACACTTTTCCCAGCGCTCCCGATATTCCAGCCCTGCGCTGCTCCATCCTCATCCCAGCAGGAGGCTGAGGGGGGAACACAGCTCAGGAGGCATCGGGGAGCCCTGAGTTGTGTTTTGTTTTCTATTTTATTTAATATTTTATTTTATTTTATTTTATTTTATTTTATTTTATTTTATTTTATTTTATTTTATTTTATTTTATTTTATTTTCATTTTGTTGTATTCTATTGTATTTTATATTTTATATTTTATATTTTATATTTTATATTTTATATTTTATATTTTATATTTTATATTTTATATTTTACTTTTGTATTTTTACTTGATTTTTAATGCTTTCTATTTTACATTTTATTTTAGTCTATTAGATTTTCTGTTTTCTATTTTATATTCTATATTTTATTCTATTCTATTCCCCTGCAGGTCAGGGACAGGGGGACACGGCAGCCACGGGGGACGAGGGGACACCACAGTTGGGGACAGGGGGACAGAGCATCCATGGAGACAGGGGGGCATGGCAGGTGGAGTCAGGGGACAGGGGGGACAAGGGGACACCGCAAGTGGGGACAAGGGACACCACATTTGGGGACAGAGGACACTGCAGCCATAGGGACAAAGGGACACTGCAGGTGGGGACGGGGGACAGGGCAGCCATGGGGACAGGGAACACAGCAGCCATGGGGGGACAGGGCAGCCATGGGACAAGGGGACAGGGCAGCCATGGGGACAAGGGGACAGGGCAGCCATGTGGGGACAGGGCAGCCATGGGGGCAGTGGACCCCACAGTTGGGGACAGGGGACAGGGCAGTCATGGAGGGACGCTGCAGGTGGGGATAAGGGGACACCAGAGCCATGGGGGACAGGGAACACAGCAGCCTTGGGGACAGTGGGACATGGCAGTTGGGGACAAGGGAACGGGGCAGCCATGGGGGGCACTGCAGGTGAGGACAAGGGGACACCAGAGCCATGGAGGGCAGGGAACACAGCAGCCATGGGGGAACACGGCAGCCATGGGGACAGGGGACAGGGCAGCCATGGGGACAAGGGGACATAGCAGCCATGGGGGGACAGGGCAGCCATGTGGGGACAGGGCAGCCATGGGGACAGTGGACCCCACAGTTGAGGACAGGGGGGACAGGGCAGTCATGGAGGGACACTGCAGGTGGGGATAAGGGGACACCAGAGCCATGGGGGACAGGGAACACAGCAGCCTTGGGGACAGTGGGACATGGCAGGTGGGGACAAGAGACAGGGCAGACATGGGCAGAGGGGACATGGCAGTTGGGGACAAGGGAAAGGGGCAGCCATGGGGGGACACTGCAGGTGGGGATAAGGGGACATAAGAGCCGTGGAGGGCAGGGAGCACAGCAGCCATGGGGGGACACGGCAGCCATGGGGACAGGGGACTCTATAGCTGGGGACAGGGGACAGGGCAGCCATGGGGAAAAGAGGACAGTGCAGATGGGGACAAGAGGACCCCACAGTTGGAGACAGGGGGACAGGGCAGCCATGGGGGGACAGGGAGACATTGCAGTTGGGGACAGCGCAGCCAGGGGGACATTGTAGTTGGGGACAGGGGCCAGGGCAGCCCCGCCCCCCCCCTCCCGGAGCAGCTGCGGTGCCGCGGCCTTGAGGAGCTTTGTGGGCGCTGAAAGGAGCGGGGAGGGCCCCGAGGCTCTAATTGCGCTAATTACCTTAATTGGGGCCTCGGTCCCGCTCCAAGGTCATCCCTGAGTCCTTGGCAGAGGGGGAGGGAGGGGCTCCAAACCCCCTGGAAACGGGAATGGGGTGGTTGGGAATGGGGGATTTGGAATGTCCTGGAACCCCCTGAAAATGGGAATGGGGGATTTTGGGAATGTCCAGGAATCCCCAGAAATGAGAGTAGGAGATTTGGGAATTTCCTGGAACCCCTGGAAATGGGGGTGTGGGATTTGGGAATGGGGGAGTGGGAATGTCCTGGAACCCCTGGAGGTGGGAATGGGGTATTTGGGAATATTCAGAAACCACCCAGAAATGAGAGTGAGGAATTTGGGAATGGGGGATTTGGGAGAATCCAGAAACCCATGGAAATGGGAATGGGGGACTTGGGAATGTCCTGGAACCCCTGGAAATGGGAGTGGGGGATTTTGGAACATCCAGAAACCCCTTGGAGGTGGGAATGAGGGATTTGGAAGGCCCAGGAACCCCTCAAGGTCCTGGAGGTGGGAATGGGGAATCTGTGGGACACAGGTGCCCCTGGAAGCAGAAATGGGGAATTTGGGAACATCCAGGAACCCCTAGGAGCAGGAACAGGGGATGTTTGGGATATCCAGGGTGAGAACCAGGGCCGAGACGCTTCCAGGACCCTGGAGCATCCCAAAAAGAAGATCCCAATCCATGTCCTGTCCTCTCAGGGATCTACCACCACTTTTCCAGGCCCCCTTTCCCTCCTCAAATCTCTGGAATTCTCTGCGACTCTGGGATCGCATCCTTTTGGGATGGGAATGTTTTGGGGGGATCTGCGGCTGCCACTTCCATAAAATCCTGTTTTTCCCTGGAGCGCGCTCCCAGAGTGTCTGGCTCCCTTGCTATGGTGACAGACAGGCCCCTCTCCTGTCCTCATCCCAAAAAAAACACCCAGTTGCCATAGCAACGCGCTGATGGAGTGACAACAATCCCATGGCTTGGGATATGGATGGATATGGAATGGCTGGAGAGACCTGGCAGGGTCAGGGCAGGGAACAGAAATGGTGCCAGTGCTGGAGCACGGCCCAGGAATGAGGGGACACTGAGGGCATGGAGTGTGGCCAAAATCCAGCGGCTGGAACTTCTCTGGGCATCCCACATCCATCCATGGATCCATCAATCCATGGATCCATCCATCCATCCATCCATCCATCCATCCATCCATCCATCCATCCATCATCCATCCATCCATCCATCCATCCATCCATCCATCATCCATCCATCCATCCATCCATCCATCCATCCATCCATCCATCCATCATCCATCCATCCATCCATCCATCCATCCATCCATCCATCCATCCATCCATCATCCATCCATCCATCCATCCATCATCCATCCATCCATCCATCCATCCATCCATCCATCCATCCATCCATCATCCATCCATCCATCATCCATCCATCCATCCATCCATCCATCATCCATCCATCCATCCATCCATCCATCCATCCATCCATCCATCCATCCATTCCCACTTTTCCCAGCCCTGTGTCCCTGTCCCTGCCATGGCTGGAGCTGTTCCAGAATCTTCCCTGGCACAGTGTGGGGAAAGCAGCACAGGGGACTCCTTTTCCCTGGAAAAAGGAAAATCCTGGCTGGGGAAATGTCCTGGAAAATGCGACCCTACAGGGCACCTGTAGACCCTGGAGCTGCTTTCCTAACTTTTCCATGATAAAGGAGCTGGATTTCCTATTTTTCCATGGAAAAGGAGCTGCTTTTCCCAATTGTCCATTAAAAAGGAGCTGCTTCTCCCACTTTTCCATGGACCTGGCTTTTCCAGGGAAAAGGAGCCCCCAAGAGCTGCTTCCTCTCCATTTTTCCATGGAAAAGGAGCTGGTTTGCCCTGTTTTTCCATGGAAAGGGAGTAACTCTTCTCATTTTTGCATGGAAAAGGAGCTGCTCTCCCCATTTTTCAATGGAAAAGGAGCTGCTTTCCCCGTTTTTCCATGGAAAAGGAGGCCCTGACCTCGCTTTTCCATGGAAAAGGAGTTGTTTTCTCCCCATTTTTCCACAGAAAAGGAGCTGGATTTCCCATTTTCCATGGAAAAAGAGCTGTTTTGCCCTGGTTTTCCATGGAAAAGGAGCAGCTTTTGCCATTTTCCATGGAAAGCAGCCCCAGGCCGGAGCTGGGACCGGAGATCGAAGCCCTCACCATTAATTGCCTCCCCCGGCTCCTGCATAATGCACGAGCTGCTCCTCTGCACCCCTGCCTCATTTATTTTATTTTATTTTATTTTATTTTATTTTATTTTATTTTATTTTATTTTATTTTATTTTATTTTATTTTATTTTATTTTATTTTATTTTATTTTATTTTATTTTATTTATTGGCCCTTTTATTTAATTTACCATCCCCTTTTATTGATTTATCAACTTCCTTTTTATTGAATTCATCAACTCCTTTTATTTAATTTATAGCCCCTCTTTTATTTATCAAATCCCCTTCTATCTATCAACCCCTTTTTATTTATCAACCCCTTTTTTATCAACCCTTTTTTATCTTATTTATCAACTCCCTTTTATTTATCAAGCCTATTTTATTTTATTTTATTTTATTTTATTTTATTTTATTTTATTTGTCCTTTATTGAATTTACCATCCTCTTTTATTGAATTTATCAACTCTTTTTTATTTAATTTATCAACTCTTTTTATTTAATTTATCAACCCTTTTTATTTAATTTATCAGCCTCTTTTATTTAATTTATCAACTCATCTTATTTAATTTATCAAGCACTTTTATTGATTTATCAACTCCACTTTTCTTTAATTTATCAAACCTTTTATTGAATTCATCAACTCCTTTTATTTATCAGCCCCTCTTTTATTTTATTTATCAAATCCCCTTCCATTTATCAATCCCTCTTTTATTTAAAAACCCTTTTTTATCTTATTTATCAATCCCCTTTTATTTATCAAGCCTTATTTTATTTTATTTTATTTTATTTTATTTTATTTTATTTTATTTTATTTTATTTTATTTATTTTTTTATTATTTTATTTTATTTTATTTTATTTTATTTTATTTTATTTTATTTTATTTTATTTTATTTTATTTCATTTCATTTCATTTCATTTCATTTCATTTCATTTCATTTCATTTTATTTTATTTTAATTTCCAACCCCTTTCATCTCTCAGCCCCGTGGATCCTTGAGCTCCATTTTGCATTTCCAACATTGGGAATTCCGGAATTCCTCCCTGTCCCTCGTGTCCCCTGGTTGGTGGTGACAGCTGGCAGGGAGGGGACAAGTTGGGGACAATGTCTTCAACGCATTGTCACATCCCAAATTTGTCCCCTGTTTGATGGTGAGGGCCTGGAGGGAGGGGACAAATCAGGAATGGTGTCCCCAACATTCCCCCTTGTCCCCAAATTTGTCACCTGGTTGGTGGTGACAGCCTGGAGGGAGGGGACAAATTTGGGACAATGCCTCAGGGACACCTGCATGGCCCCCAAGAGGTCCCCAAGAGGGTCCCCAAGAGCATGACCAAGCCAGAGAAAATGTCCCCAGCGTGTCCCCATGTCCCAAACTTGTCCCCTGTTTGATGGTGAGGGCCTGGAGGGAAGAGACAGATCAGGAACGGTGTCCCCAACAGATTGTCACATCCCAAACTTGTCCCCTGGTTTACAGTGAGGGCCTGGGGAGAGGGGACAGAATGGGGACAATGTCTCAGGGACACCTGCATGGCCCCCAAGAGGTCCCCAAGAGTGTGGCTTGGGGACCAGGCCAGGGACAGTGTCCCCAACGTGTCCCCATGTCCCAAATTTGTCACCTGTTTGATGGTGAGGGCCTGGAGGGAAGGGACAAATCGAGGACAGTGTCCCCAACATTTCCTCTCATCATAAACCTGTCCCCTGGTTAATGGTGGCAGCTGGCAGGGAGGGGACAGAGCAGGGACAATGTCTCAGGGACACCTGCATGGTCCCCAAGAGTGTGGCTTGGGGACCAGGCCAGGGACAGTGTCCCCAATGTGTCCTGCTCACCACGGCCTCTCCCTGATGGATGTGACAATGTCACCGCGGTGCCACCCTCTCTGGGAGGACAGGACAGCATGCCCAGCCCAGCCCAGCACGCCACCCAGTGTCCCTCTGAGCTGCCACCAACCCTGGGCCACCTCCTGTCCCCTCCCTGCCACCCTCGGGGACAAGGATTGGGGTCAGAGCCCTTCAGGGGGATCTGTGACTGCCACCACCCCCTTGGCCACCTCGTGTCCCTTCCCTGCCACCCTCGGGTTGGGATCAGAGCCTGTTGGGGGATCTGTGAGTGCCACCACCCCCTGGGCCACCTCCTGTCCCCTCCCTGCCACCCTCGGGGACAGGGACTGGGGTCAGAGCCCTTCAGGGGAATCTGTGACTGCCACCACCCCTGGGCCACCTCCTGTCCCCTCCCACCCATCTGTGG
Source organism: Melospiza georgiana (assembly GCF_028018845.1). Classification (NCBI taxonomy): domain Eukaryota; kingdom Metazoa; phylum Chordata; class Aves; order Passeriformes; family Passerellidae; genus Melospiza; species Melospiza georgiana. The sequence goes on along the minus strand of NC_080442.1, from coordinate 3,625,632 downwards.
GGACAAGGACTGGGGTCAGAGCCCTTCAGGGGGATCTGTGACTGCCACCAACCCTGGGCCACCTCCTGTCCCCTCCCTGCCACCCTCGGGGACAAAGATTGGGGTCAGAGCCCTTCAGGGGGATCTGTGACTGCCACCACCCCCTTGGCCACCTCGTGTCCCTTCCCTGCCACCCTCGGGTTGGGATCAGAGCCTGTTGGGGGATCTGTGAGTGCCACCACCCCCCGGGCCACCTCGTGTCCCCTCCCTGCCACCCTCGGGGACAGGGACTGGGCCCGGAGCCACCGGCATTAATTAATGATCTCGTTAATTGCCGGCAGCTGCCGCCCCCCCCCGCTCCGCTCACGGCCCGGCGGGTGCGAGACAGCGCGTCTGGCACGGCAGCGACACCTGGCACGGCACGGCACGGCACGGGTTAAAAACCGGGATTCGGCATGGAAAACCCGGGATTGGGGGCTTGAAAAACTGGGATTCCTGGATAAAAACCGGGACTGGGGACAAAAAACTGGGATTCGGGGAGGAAAAGCTGGAATTCCTGGATGCAAAGCTGGGGTTCAGGGATGAAAAACTGGAATTGGGGGAATAACAAAATGGGATTCAAGGATAAAAAAACGGGACTGGTGGAATAAAAACTGGGATTCAGGGATGAAAAGCTGGATTTCAGGGATATAACCCTGAAATTCCCAGATGAAATATTGGAATTTGGGGGTAAAAAGCTGGAAATTAGGGTATAAAAACCTGGGATTCAGGGATGTAAAGCAGGGATTGGAGAATAAAAAAATAAAAAACTGGGACTGGGGGGTTGAAAAGCTGGAATTTGGGGGGATAAAAAATTGGAATCTGGGGATAAAAGGTGGAATTCCCAGACAAAAAGCTGGAATTCAGGGATGAAAAACCAGGATTGGGGCCTTGAAAGTCTTGGATTCGAGGATGAGAAACCGGGATTGGGGGATAAAAAACTGGGATTCGGGGAGGAAAAGCCGGAATTCCTGGATACAAAGCTGGAGTTCAGGGATGAAAAACTGGAATTGGGGGAATAACAAAATGGGATTCAAGGATAAAAAAACGGGACAAAAACTGGGATTCAGGGGTGAAAATCTGGATTTCAGGGATAGAACCCTGAAATTCCCAGATGAAATATTGGAATTTGGGGGTAAAAAGCTGGAAATTAGGGTATAAAAACCTGGGATTCAGGGATGTAAAGCAGGGATGGGAGAATAAAAAACTGGGACTGGGGGGTTGAAAAGCTGGAATTCGGGGGGATAAAAAATTGGAATCTGGGGATAAAAGCTGGAATTCCCAGACAAAAAGCTGGAATTCAGGGATGAAAAAGCAGGATTGGGGCCTTGAAAGTCTTGGATTCAAAGATGAGAAACCGGGATTGGGGGATAAAAAACTGGGATTCGGGGAGGAAAAGCTGGAATTCCTGGATGCAAAGCTGGAGTTCAGGGATGAAAAACTGGAATTGGGGGAATAACAAAATGGGATTCAAGGATTAAAAAAACGGGACTGGGGGATAAAAACTGGGATTCAGGGATGAAAATCTGGATTTCAGGGATATAACCCTGAAATTCCCAGATGAAATATTGGAATTTGGGGGTAAAAAGCTGGAAATTAGGGTATAAAAACCTGGGATTCAGGGATGTAAAGCAGGGATTGGAGAATAAAAAAATAAAAAACTGGGACTGGGGGGTTGAAACGCTGGAATTTGGGGGGATAAAAACTTGGAATCTGGGGATAAAAGCTGGAATTCCCAGACAAAAAGCTGGAATTCAGGGATGAAAAACCAGGATTGGGGCCTTGAAAGTCTTGGATTCCTGGATAAAAACCGGGATTGGGGACAAAAAACTGGGATTCGGGGATGAAAAGCTGGAATTCCTGGATACAAAGCTGGGGTTCAGGGATAAAAAACAGGAATTCAGGGATAAAACCCTGGAATTCCCAGATAAAAAGTTGGAGTCCTGGGATAAAAAACTGCAATTGAGGGATAAAATCTGGGATTCAGGGATAAAGAGCAGGGATTGGGGGTTAAAAATCTGGGGCTGGGGGGTTGAAAAGCTGGAATTCAGGATTAAAAAGCTGGAATTTGGGAGGATAAAAGGTTGGAATCTGGGCATAAAAGCTGGAAGTGGGGGAATAAAAAAACTGGAATTCAGGGATGAAAAACCAGGATTGGAGCCTTTCAAAACTCGGATTTGAGGATGAAAAACCGGGATTGGGGGATAAAGAACTGGGATTCAGGGACATCACCCTGGAATTCCCAGATAAAAGGTTGGAATTTGATGATAAAAAACTGGGATTGGGGGGTTGAAAAGCCGGAATTCAGGGATAAAAAGCCGGAATTCCTGGATCAAAAACTGGAATTTGGGGGGATAAAGAGCTGGAATTCAGGGATAAAAGCTGGAATTCCCGGGTAAAAATTTGGGACGGGGGGTTAAAATCTGGAGTTCAGGCATAAAAAGTTGGGATTAATGGATAAAAAGCTGGTATTTGGGGATAAAAAGCTGGAATTGGGGGGTTAAAAAGCTGAAATTCAGGGATGTAATTTGGAACTGGAGGATAAAACTCTGGAATTCCCGGATAAAAAGCTGGAATTCAGGGATAAATAACCGGGATTCATGGATAACATCAGGAATTGGTGGATAGAGCCGGGATCGGCGCTCTGTGCGTGCGGCCCCAGCCCCGGCGCAGCCCCGCGGGCTCCTCAGATCCCCGCCCGCCAATCGCGCCCGACAGCGCCGAGCGGCGGCCCCGGCACGACCCCGCTGTCACCCGCTGTCACCCGCTGTCGCTCTGTGTCACTCGGTGCCACCCCGTGCCACCCCCGGCACCGCAGGGGGGGCTTTGTCCTGAACCCGCGCCCGCGGCACGCCCGTGTCGCTCTCGTGTCGCTCCCAGGGGTGGCTTCGTCCTGAACCCCAGGCCTGTGTCACTCCCGTGTCCCTCCCATGTCATTCCCGTGTCCTTCTCATGTTGCTCCATGTCACTTTGGTGTCACTCCCAGGGGTGGCTTCGTCCTGAACCCCAGGCCTGTGTCACTCCCGTGTCCCTCTTTTGTCACTCTCATGTCCCTCCCATGTCATTCCCATGTCCCTTCTGTGTCACTTTGCTGTCCCTCCCAGGCGTGGCTCTGTCCTGAACCCCAGATCTGTGTCCCTCCCATATCATTCCCACATCCCTCCCATGTCCCTCCCATGTCATTCCCCTGTCCCTCTTTTGTCACTCCCGTGTGCCTCCTGTGTCCCTTTGGTGTCACTCCCAGGGGTGGCTTTGTCCTGAACCCCAGGTCTATGTCACTCCCGTGTCCCTCCCATGTCATTCCCAAGTTCCTCGTGTCACTTACGTTTTCCTTCTGCGTCGCTTTGGTGTCACTCCCAGGGGTGGCTCTATCCTGAGCCCCAGGTCCATGTCCCTCCCGTGTCCCTCCCGTGTCCCTCTTGTGTCACTCCCATATCCCTCCTGAGTCATTCCTATGTCCCTCTTGTGTCACTCCCATGTCCCTTCAGTGTCACTTTGGTGTCACTCCCTGGGGTGGCTCCGTCCTGAACCCCAGATCTGTGTCACTCCCGTGCACTCCTGCGTCCCTTCCATGTCATTCCCATGTCCCTCCCGTGTCCTCCCGGCACTCCAGGGACGGCTCTGTCCTACCCCTCCCTGTCCCATGTCACTCCCATGTCACTCTCATGTCCCTTCCATGTCCCTCCTTGCACTGCAGGGGTGGCTTTGTCTTGAATCTGTCCCGCGTCACTCCCATGTCCCCATGGTGTCACTCCCGTGTCCCTCCCGTGTCCCTCTGGTGTCCTCCGGCTGTTCCTTCCGTGACCTGCCAGCCTTTGGAATGACGAGCCCGAAGCTCCGGAGCCCCCGGGGATGGAAATCTGGGAATCTGCCCGGCAACAGCCGCAGAAAGGCGGGAATCAGCGCTTTTCCCGGGATTCTTTCCCGGGGATTTCCTCGCTGGGGACAGGCGCTGTGACAGGAGGTGACACGGAGGGAGACAAAGCTTCCCCGAGCGGGATGATCCCAATCCATCCTGAGGGATTCCAGCAAAGGGATCCGGAATTCCGGACGGGAATCAGACCGGGGCTGCTCTGCCTGGATCCCCCCGTCACTGCATGCTCCAATCCCAAAAATTCTGGAAGGATTTCGGTGGGAAGGGAATCCACAGCTGATCCCATTCCATGGGCACCTCCCAGATATCCCAAACTGCTCTAATCTCATATCCATGGGCACTTCCCAAATATCCCAGATGGCTCCGATCCCGTTCCATGGGCACTTCCCAAATATCCCAGACTGCTCTGATCCCATTCCATGGGCACTTCCAAATAACCCAAACTGCTCCAATCCCATTCCATGGATGCTTCCCACTATCTTGTTCATGCTCTCATCCCAAAAATCCTGGAAGGATTTCGGTGGGAAGGGAAGCTGGAGCTGATCCCATTCCATGGACACGTCCCAAATATCCCAAACTGCTCCAATCCCATTCCATGGATCCTTCCCAAATATCCCAGATGGCTCCAATCCCATTCCATGGGTCCTTCCCAAATATCCCAAACTGCTCCAATCCCATTCCATGGGCACTTCCTAAATATCCCAGATGGCTCCAATTCCATTCCATGAATGCTTCCCAAATGTCCCAGACTGCTCCAATCCCATATCCATGAATGCTTCTCAAATATCCCAAACTGCTCCAATCCCATTCCATGGGCACTTCCCAAATATCCTAGACTGCTCCAATCCCATTCCATGGGCACTTCCCAATTATCCCAGATGGCTCCAATCCCATTCCATGAATGCTTCCCAAATGTCCCAGACTGCTCCAATCCCATACCATGAATGCTTCCCAAATATCCCAAACTACTCCAATCCTATTCCATGAATGCTTCCCAAATATCCCAGACTGCTCCAATCCCATTCCATGGATCCTTCCCAAATATCCCAGATGGCTCTGATCCCATTCCATGGGTCCTTCCCAAATATCCCAAACTGCTCCAATCCCATTCCATGGGTCCTTCCCAAATATCCCAAACTGCTCCAATCCCATTCCATGGGCACTTCCCAAATATCCCAGATGGCCCCAATCCCATTCCATGGGCACTTCCAAATATCCCAGATGGCTCCAATCCCATTCCATGGATCCTTCCCAAATATCCCAGACTGCTCCGATCCCATTCCATGAATGCTTCCCAAATATCCCAAACTGCTCCAATCCCATTCCATGAATGCTTCCCACTATCTCGTTCATGCTCTCATTGCAAAAATCCTGGAAGGATTTCGGTGGGAAGGGAAACTGGAGCTGATCCCATTCCATGGGCACGTCCCAAATATCCCAGATGGCTCCAATCCCATTCCATGGATCCTTCCCAAATATTCCAAACTGCTCCAATCCCATTCCATGAATGCTTCCCAAATATCCCAAACTGCTCCAATCCCATTCCATGGATGCTTCCCACTATCTCGTTCATGCTCTCATCCCAAAAATCCTGGAAGGATTTCGGTGGGAAGGGAAACTGCAGCTGATCCCATTCCATGGGCACTTCCCAAATATCCCAGACTGCTCCAATCCCATTCCATGGATCCTTCCCAAATATCCCAGATGGCTCTGATCCCATTCCATGGGTCCTTCCCAAATATCCCAAACTGCTCCAATCCCATTCCATGGGCACTTCCCAAATATCCCAAACTGCTCCAATTCCATTCCATGGGCACTTCCTAAATATCCCAGATGGCTCTGATCCCATTCCATGGGCACTTCCAAATAACCCAGACTGCTCTGATCCCATTCCATGGATCCTTCCCAAATATCCCAAACGGCTCCAATCCCATATCCATGGATCCTTCCCAAATATCCCAGATGGCTCCAATCCCATATCCATGAATGCTTCCCAAATATTCCAAACTGCTCCAATCCCATTCCATGGGCACTTCCCAAATATCTCAGATGGCTCCAATCCCATATCCATGGGCACTCCCCAAATACCCCACACCGCTCCAGGCCCCAGACAAGCTCAGCTCGGCTGAGCCAAGCTTAGCCAAACTCTCCCTATGAATTCCAGCTGGGAATTCCAGCCCTGCTCTCATTGTTCCAACACCTCGGAACATTCCCGGCTCCAGACTCAACGTTGGGACATTTGGTTGTGGATTTTTCCCGGTTTTCTTTCACGTTCCTGGTTTTCCAGCTCTCACCCTCACCCCTGCCGTGGTTGTTTCCATCTTCCCAAAAAAACCCGAGCCGCTTTTCTCATTGGGAAAACAAAGCATCCCAAAAACCTCCACCCCTAAAAAAACCCCAAATCCAACAGGACCCCCAGAATTCCCTCTTGGAATTTGTTTCCCTGCTTTGTTTTCCCAATGAGAGGAAAACTCCTCCCAAACCAGGAATTCGCCGCTCGTTCCTGGTTTGGGGTTGGAGGGAAAAGACATTCCCGGTGTCCCCGAGGCGGCGGCTCCAAAATCCGGGATTGTTTGGAGCATCCCTGGATCCCGGCGAGCATTCCCAGAGCCTTCATTCCCGGCCGCCCTGAGCACCTCATTAACGAGGGTCATTAATTATTCACGGCGCGCGTTGATTAGCGGCGCCTGCAGCCGGAATAATTTGTTTTTCCATCAACACTTCCCGGTCCCCAGCGGAGCCGCGGGAAGGAATCGCTGCCGGCTGGGAGTGGCCGCGGCTGGATCGGGAATGGCAGCCCGGAATTGCTGGGATATCCGGGAATGGCAGCCTGAAATTCCTGGGATATCTGGGAATGGCTCTGGGATATCTGGGAATGGCAACCTGAAATTCTTGGGATATCTGGGAATCGCTCTGAGATGTTTGGGAATGGCAGCCTAGAATTCCTGGGATATCCGGGAATGGCCCTGGGATATCCAGAAATGGCATCCCAGAATTCCTGAGATATCTGGGAATGGCAGCTCCACATCCCTGGGATATCTGGGAACGGCAGCCTGGAATTGCTGGGATATATGGGAATAGCCCTGAGATATTTGGGAATGGCAGCCCTGAATTGCTGGAATATCCAGGAATGGCAACCTGAAACTCTTGGGATATCCAGGAATGGCAGCCCAAAATTCTTTGGATATCCAGGAAAGGAAGTTCTACATCCCTGGGATATCTGGGAATGGCTCTGAGATATCCAGGAATGGCTCTGGGATATCTGGGAATGACCGCCTCACATCTCTGGGGTATAAGGGAATGGCCCTGGGATATCCAGGAATGGCAGCTCCACATCCTTGGGATATCCGGGAATGGCAGCCTGGAATTGCTGTAATATCTGGGAATGACTTTGGGATATCCAGGAATGGCATCCCAGAATTGCTGGAATATCTGGGAATGGCAGCTTGGAATTGGTGGGATATCTGGGAATGGCTCTAGGATATCCAGGAACGGCAGCCCCACATCCCTGGGGTATCCAGGAATGGCTCTAGGGTATCTGGGAATGGGAGCTCGGAATTGCTGGGATATCCGGGAAGGGCAGCCCCCCATCTCTGGAATATAAGGGAATAGTCTGGGATATCTGGGAATGGCAGCCCCACATCCCTGGGATATCCTGAAATGGCAGCCCAGAATTCCCAAGATATTTGGCAATGGAAGCCTGGGATTGCTGGGATATCTGGGAATGGCAGCCCTACATCCCTGGGATATCTGGGAATGGCAGCATGAAATTCCTGGGATACCCGGGAATTGCATCCCGGAATTGCTGGGATATCTGGGAATGGCAGCCTGGAATTGCTGGAATATCTGGGAATGGCAGCCTGGAATTGCTGGAATATCCAGGAATGTCAGCCCGGAGTTGCTGGGATATCCAGGAATGGCATCCTGGAACTGCTGGGATATCTGGGAATGGCAGCTCCAGTCCCTGGGATATCTGGGAATGGCTCTAGGATATCTGGGAATGACAGTCTGGAATTCCTGGGACGTCTGGGAATGGCAGCCCAAAATTCCTTGGATGTCCAGGAATGGCAGCCCCGCATATCTGGGATATCCAAGAATGGCAGTCCGGAATTGCTGGGACATCTGAGAATGGCAGCCTGAAATTCTCGGGATATCTGGGAATGGAAAGCTGGAGTTCCTGGGATATCTGGGAATGGCTCTGGGATATCCGGGAATAGCAGCCCAAAATTCTTTGGTTATACAGGTATGGCAGCTCCACATCCCTGGGATATCTGGGAATGGCAGCCTGAAACTCTTGGGATATCTGGGAATGGTATCCCCACATCTCTGGGATATAAGGGAATAGTTGTGGGATATCCAGGAATGGCAGCCCAAAATTCTTTGGATATCCAGGAATGGCAGTCCCACATCCCTGGGATATCTGGAAATGGCCACCTGGAATTCCTGGGATATCTGGGAATGGCAGCCTCACATCTCTGGGATATAAGGGAATAGTCCTGGGATGTCCAGGAACGGCTGTGAGATATTTGGAATCGGCTCCTCCAGTCCCTGCCCACTCCTGGCTGTGTTTTCCCTGCTACTTTTTGGGTTCTCCTGGAATTTTTGGGATCGGCATTCCCCCCATGGCTCCAATTCCAGCTGGGATGTTCCAGGAGGAGCTGCCAGCCCCTGAACAAACCCAGGACCCTTTGGCGAGGACCCCCAGACCTGGATAAACCTGGGAGTGATCCAGGATAAATCCAGGAGTGATCTGGGATAAATCTGGGAACTATCAGGGATAAATCCAGGAGTGATTCTGCATAAATCTGGGAATGATCCAGGAGCAATTAAGGATAAATCATGCAGCAATTTGGGATAAACCCAAGAGTGATTCAGGATAAATCCAGGACTGATTCTGGATAAATCTGGGAGAGATTCCAGATAAATTCAGGAGCAATCCTGGATAAATTCAGGAGTGATTTGGGATAAACCCTGGAGTGGTTTGAGAGAAATCCAGGAGTGATCTGGGATAAATCCAGGAGTGATTTGGGAGAAATCCAGGAGCAATCTGGGATAAATCCTGGAGTGATTTGGGATAAATCCTGGAGCAACCTGGGATAACTCCAGGAGTGATTTGGGATAACTCCAGGAGTGATTTGGGATAAATCCGGGAGCGATCCGGGAGCAGCCGCTGCTCCGCGCCCTCCCTGCTGCCGGTGATTTACGAGCGGCTGTTGGGAACGTGGCAGCTTTATCCCACTCCCGAGACTCCATAAATTCCGGAGGAAGATGGAGAGGCTGGGAAAGCTTTTCCTGCCTGATGGCTCCCCAGGCTCCGTTCATGGCGCTAAACGCCCGGGGCGGAATAACGGGAATAACGGATTAAACAGGCGGCACGGGGACACGGATGGGAGGGGGAAGGGCTGGAGCATCCCAGGGTTGGGCTGGGATATCCTGGAATATGGCCAGGGCATCCCAAATTATGGTCAGGATATCCAGGGATTTGTCCAGGATATCCTGGAATATGGCCAGGACATCCCAAACAATCATTGCAATATCCCAGAGACTGGGATGCTGAATTCCAATGGATCCTTGGGACATCCAGCAAATCCCGTGATAGGCCCATCCCATGGATCTGCCCCCATCCCATCCCTATGGATCTGCCCCATTCCTATGGATCTGCCCCCATCCCATCCCTATGGATCTGCCCCATCCCTATGGATCTGCCCCAATCCCATTCCTATGGATCTGCCCCATTCCTATGGATCTGTTCCCATCACATCCCTATGGACCTTCCTCATTCCATCCCTATGGACCTTCCCCATTCCATTCCTATGGATCTGCTCCATCTCATTCCTATGGATCTGCCCATTCCTATGGATCTGTTCCCATCCCTACGGATCTGCCCCATCCCATCCCTATGGATCTGCTCCATCCCATCCCTATGGATCTACCCCATCCCATCCCTATGGATCTGCCCCATCCCTACAGATCTGTTCCCATCCCATCCCTATGGACCTTCCCCATCTCATTCCTATGGATCTGCCCCATTCCATCCCTATGGATCTGCCCCATTCCATCCCTATGGATCTGCTCCATCCCATCCCTATGGATCTGATCCATTATATCCCTATGGATCTGCCCCATTCCATCCCTATGGATCTGCCCCATCCCTACAGATCTGTTCCCATCCCATCCCTATGGATCTGCTCCATTCCATCCCTATGGATCTGTTCCCATTGCATCCCAATGAACCTTCCCTATCCCATCCTTATGGATCTGCCCCATCCCATCCCTATGGACCTGCCCTATCCCTATGGATCTGCTCCATTCCGTCCCTATGGATCTGCTCCATCCCTATGGATCTGCTCCATCCCATCCTATCCCATCCCATCCCATCCCATCCCATCCCATCCCATCCCATCCCATCCCATCCCATCCCATCCCATCCCATCCCATCCCATCCCATCCCATCCCATCCCATCCCATCCCTCTGGATTTGCCCCATTCCCGATCCCATCTCCATTCCTCATCTCCATTAATTGGATCAGATCCTGGAATTCCCATTTTCACCCCCGTTAATTCCAGGAACAGACCCAGCCTGGCTCCAGGGGTGGAAAACTGGGAACAGCATCCAGATGGAAAAAACGCTGCTCCTGGATCCGGCTGGATCCTGGGAAAAAGGAAAAATCCAACCGGATCCATCCCTTTTCCATGGATGCTTTTCCCATTGTCTCCGAAGTTTTCCATCTCAGATTCCTCAGAGCTGCCAGGTATGGGATGGGAGGAGGACACTGGAATGTTCTGGATCTGCTGGAAAATCCCAAAATTCCTTGGAAAACGCCCTCAGCACAGCTAGGACTGGCCCAACAACACAAACATCCAAGGATGGAAATTCTGGATTTTTCCTGGGATCCAGCTGGGACTTTTCCTTGGATCTAGCCAGGATTTTTCCTTGATTTTTACTTGGATCCAGCCAGGATTTTTCTTGGATCCAGTCTGGATTTTTCCTTGGATCCAGCCAGGATTTTTCCTTGGATCCAGCCAGGATTTTTCCTTGGATCCAGGCTGAGCTGGATAAATTCTGTTTATTTTCCTCATCTTTATGATTTTTAGGGAATTTCCCCCCGGAGCAGAGCTCGTTAACAATCCCAGCATTTTTCCAGCAGTTCCCTCCTCCTTCTATCCCATCCCAACTCCCAGAATTTCCCTGGAGATCCATCAGGAATGGCCTCAGGATTCCAAATCTCCAAATTCATTTTCCTTCCCAATTCTGAGGTCGATTCCCAATCCACCTGTTCCGTAATGGAATTCGCTGCCGTTCCCACCCGGAATTCTCTTCCCAGAATTCTCCCTTTCCCTCCCCCTCCTGTCCCACTTTTCCTTTGCTCCCGTGATACTTCCAGGGCTGCAATGCCGGAAAATTGTGGGAATTAAGTCTGGGAATTTGAGCTTTTCTAGGCGAGCCAATGGAAAACCTGGAGATTTTCCAGCTTTTCCATCCAAGGATGTTTTCTCCCCTCATTTTTAGGGGAAAAAAATGTGGATTCCTGCTTTGTGCCATTCCATTCCCATCTTGCTCCTGGGAAATTGTTTTCCTCTTTTTCCCTAGGATTTTTGTCCCAGGAAGGACCCATTTTCCAAACCCCTGGAATCTCCAGGATTGGGAATTTTACAATGGAAAATCCAGAGGGGCAAACCCTGACATGAACAGGGCCAGGAGCAGCTTTGATCCCATTTTCCAACCCCTGGAAGCTCCATAAATCCCAAATCCACAACTTTCCCCCCTCCTTGTCCCTTTGTTTCCGCCCTCTTTTCCCCAACCATTTTCCCAAGTTTTCCCCACTTTTTTCCCCACCATTTTCCTCTTTTTTCTCCCCCTTTTTTCCTCCTTTCCCCTACTTTTCCCCCAATTTTTCCTTCTTTTTTCCTTTTTTTCCCCTCTTCCTTGTCCTTTCTCTTTTCCCCCCAATTTCCCCCTCCTTTTCTCCACCTTTATCCATCTTTTTATTCCCTCTTTTTTCCTTCTTTTTCGCCCTCTTTTTCCCTGGTTTTTCTTCCCACTTTTTTCCCTTACCATTTCCCCTCCATTTTCTGCTCCATTTTCCCATTATCTTCCTTTTATTCCCCTTTTTTTCCTTCCTTTTCCCTACTTTTCCCCCTCCTCTTCCTCCACCTTTCCCCCTCTTCATTCCCTCTATTTCCCCCTCATTTTCCCCTCCATTTTCCCTTTTTATTCCCTTTGTTTCCCCTCCTTCTTTTCCCTGCCTTTCCCCTGCCTTTCCCCCCTTTTCCCCCCTTTTTTCCTTCCCTGCCACTGGGAATGATCCATGGGATAATCCCAGATCTGTGGCAGCAGCTGCTCCATGCCTGGGAATTTGTTATTTAAAGGCTCCAATTCCTGGGAATTTGTTATCCAAAGGCTCGAATTCCTGGGAATTCATCATCCAAATGCTCTGGAGAAATGAGAGGAAATCGTTATTCCAGTGCTGAGGCCTTTCCCATCCATCAGCCAGAGTGGAATTCCCACCGGGAACGCAGAATCGATGGATGTGGCACCGGAATTCAGAATTCCTGGGATTCAGAGGCTCCAGGACCTTGGAGCTGCCAGAATTCCTGAGGCTGCAATTGAGAATTCCCAAATTCTGGATCCCCCAAGCCCTGCCTGGATTTGGGGAGAGATTCCCAAATTCTGGATCCTCCAAATTGTGGGAATTCAGGGAGAGATTCCTAAATTCTGGATCCTCCAAATTGTGGGAATTCAGGGAGAGATTCCCAAATTCTGGATAAGCCATGTCTGGATTCAGGATCCATCCCATCCCGGGAATTCTGGAGTTTCTCAGCAATGCAAGGCCTCCTCCAGGACCCTTTCCCATATTTTCTGGGATGAAGTTCCCCCATTTTTTTGGGATGAAAGGCGAGCCAGGCCGCAGGTGGCTCCTGTCCCAGACAGCTCCACATTCCATGAAAATCCCACATTCCAGGCCTGAAACAACAGGATTATCCTGGGGAAAAAGTGTCGGGATCAAATGGCACCGGAGGCCCCGGGGAGGGGAAGTTTTGGGATTTTTTTGGGGATTCCCAGACACCTGCAAGGAGCCAGAATTCCACCCCAAAAACCCGGCCCCAAAATGCCGGCCCCAAAATTCCAACCCCAAAATCCCAGCCCCAAAATCCCTGGGCTGAAATTCCCAAATAAATCCCACATCTCCCTGGAAGCCTCTTGGGATGTCCTGGTGCTTCAGGATGAGGAGGAGGTGGGAATTGGGATAAAGCAGAATTTGGGATGAGGATCCCATGGAAATCAGGATAAAGATGAGGTGGAATTCGGGATGAGGATCCCATGGAAATTGGGATGAGGATTCCATGGAATTGGGATGAGGATGAGGCAAAAATTGGGATGAAGATTCCATGGAAGTTTGGATGAGGAAGAATTTGGGATGAAAATGCCACAGAAATTGGGACGAGATGGGAATGAGGATGAGGATTCCGTGGAATTTGTGATGAGGAGGGAATCGGGATGAGTTAGAAGTTGGGATAAAACAGAATTTGGGATGAGGATCCTGCAGAAATCAGGATGAGTACTCTATGGAATTTGGGATGACACAGAAATCAGGATGAGGTGGAATTTGGGATGAGGATCCCATGGAAATTGGGATGAGGAAAGAATTGGGATGAGGATGAGGCAAAAATTGGGATGAGGATTCCACAGGAGTTGGGATGAGTTGGGAATCAGGATGAGGATGAAGTGGGAATTAGGATGAGGATTCCATGGAAATCAGGATGAGGATTCCATGGATATCAGGATGAAGGTCCCATGGAGTCCCACAGAACTGGGATGAGGATTCAATGGAATTCAGGATGAGAATCCCATGGAATTGGGATGAGGGTGAGGTGGATGACGCTGGAATTCCCTGCATCCTTGTCCAGCACTCTGGGATAAACTGGAAAAACAGCAATTCCCCATTGCTGGAAGCTCTCAAGGGAATTCCCTGGAATTCCCATCCCTGGAAGTGTCCCTGGATAATCCAGGATGCTTTCCCAGCTTTTCCCATTCCTGCTTTTCCAGGCCCACCCTCAACATCCTGGCAGCCCCAAAGCCAAGACCCTTTCCCAGGAAAAAAACCCTGAATTCCTGGAATTCCTGGAATTCCAACATTTCCAGGATATCTGGAGGAGTTTGGTGATCCCAGCAGAAATCAGGATGGATTTCCCCAGGAATATTTTTATTTGGAATAAAGAAAAACCCCTGAGGACTCAGAATTCTGCCCATTTCCCAGGATTCTCCTTCGGGATCCTCCAGCGGCGTTTTCCCTTTAAAAACAACCCTGGGAAAAGTGGGAAAAGCAAAACAAATCCCAAAGATCCCTCGGGGTCATGAGGCTCGGGCTAAAAATTCAACGGGATTTTCCGCCCAGATGAATTTTGCCGGGATTTGGGGTCACGTGGGGATTTGTCCGCATTCCCGAGGTTTTTCCCCGAGCTCCGGGGTTTGTGGGGTGGAGGATGGGCTTGGGGCTGCTCCCACCCTCTTGGCATCCCAAAATCTTTTCTGTCCCTTTCCCACATTCTCTGTGGGATCCCTGGGGGTGATCCCAGGGTTTGGCGTTCCCAAAATCGCAAGAAATCCCAAGAAAATGGTGAAATTTGGGATTTGGGGTTTCGGGGAAAGAGCAGGCTTGGCTTTGTGCATCCTGATCCTTGTGGGATCATCCAATCCTTGTGGAATCATCCCAATCATTGTAGGATCATCCCAATCCTTGTGGGATCCTCCCAATCCCTGCATTCCTCCCTCCATCCCAGGGATGTTTTTCCCCAAATTCCCTTCCCTGATATGCCAGGAGAGGCGAAATCCCCCCAAAAATGCGTAGGGTTTGATGAATTTGGGGAAAGAATCCCCGAATTCCCAAGAAACCCCAATAAAACCTTGGGATTTTGGGATTTAGGGGAAAGGATCGGGCTCAGCTCCCCCTGCCCTTCCCCCTCCACCCCAGGGAGGTTTTCCCCAAAATTCCCAACAAATCCCAATAAAACCTTGGGATCTGGGGAGAGAATCAGGCTCAGTTTTTGATTCCCTGTGGGATCATCCCGATCCCAATACAAATTCCTGTGCTCCCTCCTCCATCCCAGGGGGGTTTGGCCCCAAATTCCAGAAAAAACCCCAAGAAATTTGTGGGATTTAGGGGAAAGGATCAAGATCAGCTTCCCCTGGATTTGATCCCGGTAGGAGCGAGGGACGTTCCCATCCCAATCCCTGTGCTCCCCCCCTCCATCCTAAGGGCGTTTAGCCTCAAATTCCCGAAAAACCCCAAGAAATTTCTGGGATTTAGGGGCAAGGATCACGCTCCGTTCCCGCCGCTCCTCATCCCAAAGTTTCCCATCCCATTCCCGACATTCCCCGTCCATCCCAGCAACTCCCAAATCCCGGGAAAAGCTCGGAGCCGCCTCCTCCCCCCCCCGAGCTCAGCCCCAAGCCCCGCTGGGCCGGGTTTAAATCCCCGAACCCCCTCGGGGGCCCCTGGGCCGGGTTTAAATCCCCAAAGCCCCGCGCGTGGCCCCCGGCCAAGGCTCCATGGAGGGGATAAAGATCCCAAAGTTTTCCCTAAATCCCAAAGTTCCCGCAGTTCCCGCAGCCTCCGCAGCGTCCCGAGCTGCATGGCCGGGCCGGGCCGGCCTTTAGACCGAGCTTAGCAAAGCCCGGCTCGGCTCAGCTCGGCTCGGCTCGGCTCGGCTCGGCTCGGCTCGCCGGGGGAGTCGCGGCCGCGGCCGGAAGGAGGGGAAAGAAGGAAAGAAGGAAAAGGTAAACCGGGATTTGGGGGTTTTTCCCCTCTTTTCCCCTCCCCCTTTTTGTGGTTTTTAGGTTGTTTCGTCTCCCGGCTCCCAGGGTGGGAATTTTTGGGATCAAATCCTGGCCGGGAGGTGCGGGAGTTGCCAATAATCCCCCCAAAAAATTCCCAAATTCCGACTCCCCAGCAGAGATTTAACCCCCAGGGGACCCAAATCCAGCCCTGGGGATGCGGGAATTCCCAAAAATCCCCAAATCCCAAATTCCTCCCCCCCCCCCAGCAGGGATTTAACCTCCAGCGAACCCAAATCCGCAGGAATTCCCAAAAATCCCAAATTCTGCCCTGGAGGTGCGGGACATGCCAAAAATCCCCAAAAAATCC
This sequence comes from Melospiza georgiana, assembly GCF_028018845.1. Classification (NCBI taxonomy): domain Eukaryota; kingdom Metazoa; phylum Chordata; class Aves; order Passeriformes; family Passerellidae; genus Melospiza; species Melospiza georgiana. The sequence goes on along the minus strand of NC_080442.1, from coordinate 3,609,594 downwards.
CAAATTCTGCCCCCCCTCCCCCAGAAACGCTTTCATCCCGGGTTTCTCTTCCCTGGGGGCTGCAGAATCCCAGGATCAGGAAAATCCCAAAAATTCCAAATTCCAGGCCCCCAGCAGGGATTTCACCCCTAGCGACCCAAATCCTGCCCTGAGGGTGCGGGAATTCCCAAAAAATCCCAAATTCCGCCCCCTAACAGGGTTTGAACCCCCGGTTTCCCTTTTCCCGGAGGCTGCAGAATCCCGGGATCAGAGAAATCTCCAAAAAATCCAAGAAAAATCCCAAATTTCCGCCCCCCAGTAACGCTTTCATCCCGGTTTTCTCTTTCCTGGGGGTTCTGGCATTCCAGGATCAGAGAAATCCCAAAAAAAATGCCCAAATTCCACCCCCTAGAAGGGATTTCACCCCCTGGGCTTTCCTTTCCCTGGGGGCTGCAGAATCCCAGGATCAGGATTTGGGATTCTGGGAATGGGGGGACTGCAGGGATTTGGGGGGAATTTTGGTATGGGGTCAAGGAGAATCAGGAATGGGGTTGAGAATGGGATCAGGAATGGGGTTGGGAAAAGTTAGAGCAGCTCCCGGGGCTCTGGGAATGGAGGAACTGGAGGAATTTTGGGGGAATTTTGGAATGGGATTGGGGGAAAATGGGAGGATGGGACTGGGAATGGGGTCAGGAATGGGGTTGGGAATGGGGTCGGGAAAAGCTGGAGCAGCTCCCAGGATTTTGGGAATGGGGGAACTGTAGGGATCTTGGGGGTGAGTTTTGGGGTGGGATCAAGGAGAATGGGAATAGGATTGGGAATGGGGATGGGAATGGGATCAGAAATGGGATTGGGAATGCAAATGGAGTTGGGAGTAGGGTGGGGAATGGGTCGGGAAGAGCTGGAGCAGCTCCCAGGATTTTGGGAATGGGGGAACTATGGGGATTTGGGGGGAATTTTGGGGTGGGATCAAGGAGAACAGGAATGGGGTTGGGAATGAGGTTAGGAAAAGCTGGAGCAGCTCCCAGGATTTTGGGAATGGGGGAACTTGTGGGGATTTTGGGGTGGGATTTGGAATGAGGTCGGGAATAGGATTGGGAATAGGGTTGGAAGTGGGGTTGGGAATAGGATTGGGGTTGGGGTTGGGAATGGGGTTAGGAAAAGCTGGAGCAGCTCCAAGGATTCTGGGAATGGGGAACAGGAAGAATTTTGGGGTGGGATCAAGGACAACAGGAATGGGGTTGAGAATGGGAAAGGAACTGGGAATGGGGTCAGGAATGGGGTTGGGAAGAGCTGGAGCAGTTCCCAGCTCTCCTGGGATTTTGGGAATGGGGCAGCCATGGGGATTTTGGGGTGGGCTCAGAGATGGGGTTGGGGAAAAGCTCCGCAATCCCTTGGGATGGTCCCGGAATCTCTTGGAAGTCTCTGGGATGTTTGTGGGGTTTGGAGAGCTCTGGGGCTGCTTTTCCAGAGGCTTTTCCCAAAAAAACCCTGGGAGAGGCTTTGGGGGTTCAGGAGCTCCGTCCCTTTGTTCCCATCGCGTTTTTGGGATCGTTTTGGGGCTGGATCGCTGAGTTTGGGGTCTCCTGGGGGCCGCTGGGGTGGGATCTGATCCTAAATCCACTTTTGGGATTTGCAGGGATTGGGAATGGGAATTAAGGGCAATCCTGATGATCCCAACCCCTGGCCCAAGAATTCCCTGGAAAACCCTGGAATGAAATTTGGATCATTTTGATTAAAAACTGGATTGGGATCAGGGAATTCCCTCATGGATCTTTTCCATTCCTGGTTTTATTCTGGGAATTCCCTCCTGAATCCTTCTCCTCTTCCCAGTTTTATTCCAGGAGTTGGGGATTCCCTCCTGGATCCTCTTTCCCTTCCCAGTTTAATTCTGGATCCCCTTTTCCCTTCCTGGTTTAATTCCAGGAATTGGGGATTCCCTCCTGGATCCCCTTTTCCCTTCCCAGTTTTATTCCAGGAATTCAGGAATTCCCTCAAGGATCCATTTTCCATTCCCACTTTTATTATGGGATTTCCCTCCTGGATCCCATTCCCGGTTTAACTTTGGGATCTGGGAATTCCCTCCTGGATCATTGTCCCGTTCCCAGTTTTATTCCAGAATCTGGGAATTCCTTCCAGGACCCCTCTCCCATTCCCAGTTTTATTCTGGATCCCCTTTTCCCCCTCTGGTTTAATTCCAGGATCTGGGAATTCCCTCCTGGATCCTTTTTCCCTTCCTGGTTTTATTCTGGGAATTCTCTCCTGGACCCCTCTCCCATTCCCGGTTTTATTCTGGATCCCCTTTTCCCACTCCCACTTCCATTCTGGGATCTGGGAATTCCCTCCTGGATCCTTTTTCCCTTCCCGGTTTTATTCTGGGAATTCCCTCCCGGATCCCATTCCCGGTTTTATTTTGGGATCTGGGAATTCCCTCCTGGATCCTTTTCCCCTTCCCGGTTTCATTCTGGGCATTCCCTCTCGGATCCCATTCCCGGTTTCATTTTGGGATCTGGGAATTCCCTCCTGGATTCTTTTCCCCTTCCTGGTTTTATTCTGGGAATTCCTTCCAGGACCCCTCTCCCATTCCTGGTTTTATTCTGGATCCCCTTTCCCCACTCCCACTTCCATTCTGGCATCTGGGAATTCCCTCCTGGATCCTTTTCCCCTTCCCGGTTTCATTCTGGGAATTCCCTCCTGGATCCCATTCCCGGTTTTATTTTGGGATCTGGGAATTCCCTCCTGGATCCTTTTCCCCTTCCCGGTTTTATTCTGGGAATTCCCTCCTAGATCCCATTCCCGGTTTTATTTTGGGATCTGGGAATTCCCTCCTGGATCCTTTTCCCCTTCCCGGTTTCATTCTGGGCATTCCCTCCCGGGTCCCATTCCCGGTTTTCTCCCGGATCCCGAAGTTCCCGGGAGCAGGGGGTGGGGGATGGGCGGGAGTGTCATGGAGGGCTCCAAGGTCGCGGGAGGAGCGGCGGGATCGGATTCCAAGGAAAACGGGACCGGATTCCAAGGAAAACGCGAGAGCTGGGAAGGGCTCGGCCGGGAATGCGGATCCCGCTGGGATCTTGGCCTTCCCGCCTCTTTTTTTGGGATTTTGGGAGTCAAGAAAGAGCTGAGGGATCCAATTTTATGGGGGGACAGTTCCTGCGGTGCTCCAGAGGCGGAAAATCAGGGAAATTTTGGAATGAGCCCTTCCATAAAATCGGGAACTAGGCCTTCACTAAAAATCAGGAATGAGCCTTTCCCTGTGTGGGAAAATTGGGAATGAGCTGTTCCCTATGTCCTGGGAGGCTGAAAAAGTCGGGAACTCTCAAACCCCATTCCCAAATCCCAAATCCTAAACCCCATTCCCCAAATCCCAAACTCCATTCCCAAATCCCAAATCCCAAACCCTCTTCCAAAAATCACAAACTCCATTCCCAAATCCCAAATCCCAAATCCCAAACCCCCTTCCAAAAATCACAAACTCCATTCCCAAATCCCATTTCCAAACCCCATTCCCAAATCCCTAATCCCAAATCCCAAACCCCATTCCCAATTCCCTAACCCTAAGCCAGCTCCCAAACCTGGGATGGGATTTGGGATGGGATCTGGGATCACTGCAATCCCAAACTGGGATTTGGGATTTGTGGGATCCCAAATTGGGATTTGGGATGGGTTTGAGGATGGGCCTTGGGGTGGGGTTTGGGGTTTGGGATATGGGATTTGGGAATGGAGTTTGGGATTTTGGGAGTGGAGTTTGGGAATGGAGTTTGGGATTGCTGGGATCCCAAACCGGGATTTGGGATTTGAGATCACCTTTGGAGGGGCAGGTTCTGATTCCCAGTAGATTTTTGGGAAGGGAGGCACAAATCCCCAATTTTCCATCCCCATCCTGAGGGAATTCCAGTACTGGAGCAGAGCCAGCTCCAGCTGTCCCCTCACAACCTTGGGGACATTGGGGACATCCCCAAGCCGTGTCCCCAAATCCCGAGGTGACCCTGGCGCTGCTCCCGCTGTCCCCTCATTGCCTTGGGGACATCAGGGACATCCTGGAGCTGCTCCCGGGGTGTCCCCAAGCCCTGGGGTGTCCTTGCCACTCTCCCCTGGGGACACTGGGGACACCCCTGACCTATCCCTGGGTTGTCCCTGGGGCTGCTCCTGTGGTCCCTTGGGGACATCGGGGCCATCCCGGAGCTGCTCCTGCCGTGTCCCCAAGTTCTAGAATGGCCCCAATGTCCCCAGAGTCCCTGGGGCTGCTCCCTCTGTCCCTTGGGGACACTGGGGACGTTCCCGAACCGTGTCCCCAAATCCTGGAATGTCCTCGGGGACATTCTCCTGCTGTCCCTTGGGGACACTGGGGAGTGACATGCCCGAGATGCTCCCGGGATGTCCCCAAGTTCTGGAATGTCCCCAATGTCCCTGGGGCTGCTCCCGCTGTCCCTTGGGGACATCGGGGCCCTCCAAATCTGCTCCCGGGGTGTCCCCAAGCCCTCAGGTGACATTTGGGGACATTTTTGGGGTTGTCCCGGCACCAAACTGATCCGGAATTCCCGGGATGGCGCTGGGGACAGTCCCCGGGCTCGCGATGTCGCCGCTGGTGGCACTTTGGGGACAGCGCCGCGGCCCCTCCCCCCTGCGACCTTCGCGCCGCTTTCCCAGCTCCGAGAATTCCCAAAAAACCCAAACAAAGGCGGGATCGGCTCCGGAGCCTCGGGAGCGGCCCCGCCCCGGCTGCGGGATCTGCTGAGAATTGGGATCAGAGCCGCTTTTCCCGGCTTTTTCCCCATTTTTTCCAGAATTTTCCCCATCTCTTCCCCACTTTTCCAGCCCTCATCCCACTTTTCCAGGCGTTTTCCCCACTTTTCACAGCACTCTTCCTCTTGTCCCAGCGTTTTTCCCAATTCTCCGCTCCCTATCTCACTTTTCCCCACTTTTCCTGGCGTTTCTCCCACTTCTCTCATAATTTTCCAGGAGTTTTCCCCTCTTTTCACCACATTTTCCCCTCTTTCCCCAGCATTTTTCCCCTTTTTGGCAGCGTCTTTCCCACTTTTCCAGCCCCCTCTTTTCCCAGCATTTTCCCCCTCTCTTCCTGGCTTTTTCCCCACTTTTCCTGGTGTTTCCCCCATTTTTCCAGTCTCCTCCCACTTTTCCAGCCCTCATCCCGCTTTTCCAGCCCCCATTCTTCTTTTCCTGTCATTTTTTCCACTTTCCTGGCATTTTACCACTTTCCTGGTGTTTTCCCACTTTCCCATATTTTTCCCAGTTTCCCAGAGTTTTTCTCAGCTTTTTTCCCCACTTTCCCGGGTTTTTTCCCCACTTTCCTGGGGTTTTTCCCATATTCCCTTTATTTTTCCCACTTTCCTGTTATTTTTCCCACTTTCCCAGGGTTTTTCCCACTTTCCCGGGATTTTTCCCACTTTTCCAGCCGTGAGGGCCCCGGTGGGGGAGGGGCGGCCATGGCCCCCAACGGCTCTGTGGGATTTCGGGACTCCCCCCTGGAGCCAGGAATTTTCCTGGATGAGGATTTGGGATCCGACTGGTACATCTACGAATCCACGGAGTCTGCGCCTCATGATGAGTGAGTGGCCCCAAAATGTCCTCAAAATGTCCCTAAGTGTCCCCAAAAGTGTCCCAAATAATGTCCCCAAAATGTCCTCAAAAGGTCTCCAAAATGTCCCCCAAAATGTCCCCAAAAGTGGCCCCAAAAAATTCCCCAAAATTCCCCCAAAATGCCCCCCAAAATGGCCCCAAAATATCTCCCAAAATGTCCTGAAAACTGTCCTTAAAATATCCCCCCAAAGTCCCCAAAACATCCCCAAAATTGGCCCCAAAAATGTGCCCAAAACAGCCCCAAAATGGCCCTAAAAGTGACCCCAGAACATTCCCAAAATTGGCCCCAAAATGTCCCCAGAATATCCCTAAAATATCCCCAAAATATCCCAAAAATATTCCCAAAATATCCCCGAAAATGTCTCAAAAATGTCTCCAAAATGTCCCCAAAAGGCCTCCAAAATTGGTCCCAAAATATTCCCAAAAATGTCCCCAAAAGGTCCCCAAAATTGTCCCCAAAAATGTCCCCAGAATATACCCAATGTGTCCCCAAAAAGTCTCCAAAATTGGCCCCAAAATGTCCCTAAAATATCCCCAAAAATGTCCCCAAAAATATCCCCAAAAATATTCCCAAAACATCCCCAAAATGTCCCCAAAAATGTCCCCGAGTGTCCCCTTCCCATGGAGCAAATCTCTGAGTTTTGGACCCTCTAAAAATCCTGGAATTTTTGGTCATTCCCAGATTTATTCCTGAATTTTTGGCCCTGGAATTTTTGGGGCCAGCCCTGTCATTCCCAGATTTATTCCCATCAAAATCTGGGATTTTTCCCCTTTTTCCCCAGCCCTTTTAGGATTAAACCCACCCAAATCCGGAATTTTTACCTTTTTCCAGCCTTTTTCCCGATGCCATCCCGGAATGCCACCCCACAATCTCCCCCCAGCTGTACCACACCGTCATGGCTCCCATTTCCGTGAGTATCCGCCCCAAAATCCCCATCCCCACCCCAAAATTCCCGGAAAAAACCCCAATCCCACATCCCCACGTTCCATTCCCATTCATCTTCGATGGATTTTCCCACCAAAACCATCCCAGAATTCCTGGATTTGTGGGATTTCGCTTCCCTGTGGGACGAGAACTCCAAAATTCCTCCCAAATCATTCCCAGAACACTTTTCCATGGATTTATGGGGTCTCCATGGGGTTCCCATCATTCCCACCATTCCCAGATCGCTTTCCCATGAATTTATGGGATTTCCATGGGGTTCCCAGCACTCCAGGACCCTTTTCCATGGATTTATGTGGTCTCCATGAGGATCCCATCATTCCCACCATTCCCAGGTCTCTTTTCCATGAGTTTATGGGGTCTCCATGGGGTTCCCATCATCCCATCATTCCCAGGACTTTTTCCATGGATTTATGGGGTCTCCATGGGATTCCCATCATTCCCACCATTCCCAGATCTCTTTCCCATGGATTTATGGGATTTCCATGGGGTTCCCAGCACTCCAGAACCCTTTTCCATGGATTTATGGGGTCTCCATGAGGATCCCATCATTCCCACCATTCCCACCATTCCCAGGTCTCTTTTTCATGGATTTATGGGGTCTCCATGGGGTTCCCATCATCCCATCATTCCCAGGACTTTTTCCATGGATTTATGGGGTCTCCATGGGGTTCCCATCATTCCCAGGTCTCCTTTCCATAGATTTATGGGGTTTCTATGTGGTTTCCATCACTCCCATCATTGCCAGGACCTTTTCCATGGATTTTTGGGGTCTCCATGGGGTTCCCAGCGCTCCAGGACCCTTTTCCATGGATTTCCATCCCGTTCCAGCTGGCTGTGCTCCTGGCCTTGTCCTTCCTGGTCAAGCGCCGCCGGCTCCACCTGAGCTGCTGGAACGGCGTCCCGGGATTGCTCAGGTATGGAATTCCCAAAATCCTGCTGTTCCCTCCCTGCAAAGGGCTTGGAATTCCCAAAACCCCTTCCATGGAAATGACTCAGAATTCCAGAATCCCATCCCTGCAAAGGGCTCAGAATTCCCAAAATCCCTTCCTGTAGAGAACTTGGAATTACCAAAATTCCGTCCTGAAAAGGACTTGGAATTCCCAAACCCTGCTGATCCTTCCTTAGAAAGGGCTCAGAATTCCCAAAACAACTTCCATGGAAATGACTCAGAATTCCAGAATCCCTTCCCTGCAAAGGGCTCAGAATTCCCAAAATCCCTTCCTGTAGAGGACTTGGAATTACCAAAATTCCGTCCTGAAAAGGACTTGGAATTCCCAAACCCTGCTGATCCTTCCTTAGAAAGGGCTCAGAATTCCCAAAATGCCCTCCATGGAAAGGGCTCAGAATTCCCAAACCCAGTTGATCCCTTCCCTAGAGAAGACCCGCAATTCCAAAAGTCCCTCCCTGGGAAGGAGCGGGAATTCCCAAAATCCCTCCCTGGGAAGGAGTGGAAATTCCCAAAATCCCTCCCTGGAACAGGACGGGAATTCCCAAAACCCCGTTCCCGCAAAGAGCTCAGAATTCCCAAAATGCCCTCCATGGAAAGGACTCGTAATTCCCAAAATCCCCTCCCTGGGAATTCCCAAAATCCCTCCCTGGCAAGGAGCAGGAATTCCCAAAGTCTCTTCCTGGGAAGGAGCGGGAATTCCCAAAATCCCTCCCTGGGAAGTGCTCAGAATTCAAAAATCCCCACCCTGGAAAGAACTCGGAAATCTGAAAATCCCATCGTTGGAGAGAACCCGGAATTCCCAAAATCCCCTCCCTGGGAATGAGCGGGAATTCCCAAAATCCCCTCCCTGGAAGGAGCGGAATTCCCGACTGGTGCCGATTCCTGCAGCCCCGGGAATCTGCTGGAGCAGGACGGGCAGCGCGCCGTGGCCGCGGCGGTGCTGGCGCTGCTCTGCTCCGAGCTCTGCCGGCTGCTGCTGGACCCCGACCCGCTGCCACTGCTGCCACCCACGGCGGGGACACCCGCGGGGACAACAACGGGGACAACAACGGCGTCACCCGCCGCCCGCGGTGAGACACGGAGAGCCCACATCCCACCCTGGGAAGGGCTCGGAGTTCCCAAATCCCCACCTGGGAAGGGTTTGGAATACCCAACCCCATCTCTGGGAAGGGCTCAGAGTTTCCAAATCCCATCCTGGGAAGGGCTCGGAGTTCCCAAATCCCATCCTGGGAAGGGCTCAGAGTTTCCAAATCCCATCCTGGGGAGGACTTGGAGTTCCCAAATCCCATCCTGGGGAGGGCTCGGAGTTCCCAAAATCCCCATCTGGGAAGGGCTCGGAGTTCCCAAATCCCATCCTGGGGAGGGCTCGGAGTTCCCAAAATCCCCATCTGGGAAGGGCTCGGAGTTCCCAAATCCCATCCTGGGGAGGACTTGGAGTTCCTAAATTCCATCCTGAGGAGGACTTGGAGTTTCCAAATCCCATCTGGCAAGGGCTCAGAATTCCCAAATCCCATCCTGGGAAGGGCTTGGAGTCCCCAAATCCCCACCTGAGGAGGGCTCAGAGTTCCTAAATCCCATCCTGGGAAGGGCTCGGAGTTCCCAAAATCCCATCCTGGGGAGGGCTCGGAGTTCCCAAATCCCATCCTGGGAAGGACTTGGAGTTTCCAAATCCCATCCTGGGAAGGGCTCGGAGTTCCCAAATCCCATTCTGGGAATGGCTCAGAATTCCCAAATCCCCACCCCACAAAGGGCTCGGAGTTCCCAAAATCTCCACTCTGGGAAGGGCTCGGACTTCCCAAATCCCATCCTGGGAAGGGCTCAGAATTCCAAAATGGCACCCCTGGAACACCCCAAATCCCTCCATGGAAAGGGCTCAGAGTTCCCAAATCCCCATCGCTGGGAAGGGCTGGCTGGGCTGGTGGCAGTGACCCCTTGTCCCCAGGGTGGTGGCATTGACCCCAGGGTGGTGGCAGTGACTTGGTATCCCTGGGAGGGTGGCCGTGTCCCCAGCGTAGTGGCAGTGTCCTTGGGGTGTTGGCAGTGACCCCAGGGTGGTGGCATTGACCCCAAGGTGGTGGCAGTGTCCCTGGGGTGGTGGCAGTGTCCCCAGGTCGATGGCCAGGTCCCCAGGGTGGTGGCAGTGATTCAATGTCCCCAGGGTGGTGGCAGTGTCCCCTGGGGGGGTGGCATTGACCCCAGGGTAGTGGCAATGACCTCTGGGGTTGTGGGAGTGTCCCTGGGGTGGTGGCAGTGACCTCTGGGGTGGTGGCAGTGACCCTGTGTCCCTGGGGTGGTGGCAGTGTCCCCTGGGAGGGTGGCAGTGTCCCCAGAGTGGTGGCAGCGATGCAGTATCTGTTGGGCAGTATCCATGTCCCTGGGGTGGTGGCAGTGACTTGGTATCCCTGGGGCGGTGGCATTGACCCCAGCGCAGTGACAATGTCCCAGGGTGGTGTGTCCCTTCGCGGTTCCGTCGGTGTCACCCCTGACCCGCGGTGTCACCGTGCAGAGTTCCGGAAGGTTCTGGCCCTGCTCTATTTCCCGGCACTGTACCTGCCCCTGCTGGCCTGCGCCGGCCCCCGGCACCGCCTGGGCTACGCCGCGGGGACCCTGCTGGCCTGGGGACACTGCGGGGCGCAGGCCTGGCACCGCGCGCAGTGTCCCCTGGCACCCAAGGTGGGTGGCACCGAGGTGTCGTGGCTTCCTGGGGTGGCTCTGTGTGGTCTTGGCTCCCTTGTCACCTCCTTGAGTGACCCTGAGGTGGCACAGCTTGGTGGGGTGGCCCTGAAGTGCCATGACTTCCTTGTCACCTCTTGGGGTGGCCCCGAAGGGTTGTGGCTCCCTTGTCACCTCCTTGAGTGTCCCTGAGGTGGCACAGCTTGCTGTGGTGGCACTGAGGGGTTGTGGCTCCCTTGTCACCACCCTGAGTGGCCCCAAGGCCGGGAAAAGGACAGAGAGGTGGCCCAGGGCAGAGGTGGCTCCCTGGAGTGTCCCTGAGGTGCTGTGGCTCCCTGGCCAGCCCCAAGTGTGTCCCTGCAGTGTCCCCTGGCTGGGCTGCTGGCAGTGACCCAGTGTCTGTGTCCCCTGGGTGGTGGCAGTGTCCCTGGGGGTGGTGGCAGCGTCCTCAGGGCAGTGGTAGTGTCCTCAGGGTGGTGGCAGTGATGTGGTGTCCCTGAGAGTAGTGACAGTGTCCCCAGGCCAGTGGTAGTGTCCCCAGGGTGGTGGCAGTGATGTGGTGTCCCTGGAGGTAGTGACAGTGTCCCCAGGGTGGTGGCAGTGTCCCTGGGGGTGGTGGCAGCGTCCTCAGGGCAATGGTAGTGTCCCCAGGGTGATGGCAGTGATGTGGTGTCCCTGGAGGTAGTGGCAGTGTCCCCAGGGTGGTGGCAGTGATGTGGTGTCCCCAGGGTGGTGGCAGTGTCCCCAGGGTGGTGGCAGTGTTCCTGGGGTGGTGGCAGTGACCCTGCGTCCCTAGGGGCGGTGGCAGGGACCCCGTGTCCCTAGGGACAGTGGCAGTGACCCCGTGTCCCCAGGGGTGGTGGCAGCGACCCCAGGGGATGGTGGCAGTGACCCAATGTCCCCAAGGGTGGTGGCAGTGACCTCGGGTGGTGGCAGTGACCCCAGGGGATGGTGGCAGTGACCCAGTGTCCCCAAAGGTGGTGGCAGTGACCTCGGGTGGTGGCAGTGACCCCAGGGGATGGTGGCAGTGACCCAGTGTCCCCAAGGGTGGTGGCAGTGACCCCGGGTGGTGGCAGTGACCCCGGGTGGTGGCAGTGACCCCGTGTCCCACACAGATCCACCGGCTGTACTCACTGCTGTCCCACGTCCCCGCGCTGCTGTCCCTGTCCCTGCTCAGCCTCTGGTACCCGGCACAGCTCCTGCGCAGCCTCCGGAACGGGGACAGCCCCGAGCCGCGGGTACGGACACGGGAACTCGGGATCGGGATCGGGATCGAGATCAGGATCAGGATCAGGATTGGGATCGGGATCGGGATCAGGATCAGGATTGGGATCGGGATTGGGATCGGGATCGGGATCAGGATTGGGATTGGGATCGGGATCGGGATTGAGATCGGGATCGGGATCAGGATATGGATCGGGATCAAGACTGAGATTGGGATTGGGATCGGGATCGAGATTGGGATCAGCACCAGAACTGGGACCAGGATCGGGATTGGGATCAGGATCAGGATTGAGAGCCTGATTGGGATTGGGGTGGGGATCAGGATCACGATTGGTATTAACCTGATTGGAATTGGATCGGGACTGGGATCAGGACTGGGATCTCCATGTATTGCCCTCCCAGCTCTGCTGCTGGGGGTTCTCCGTTGCTCTCCTGGGATTGGTTTTGGAGTTGAAATTGGAATTGGGATCTCCACATGTTCCCTCGCCCTGCTGGGGGTTCTCCATTACTGTCCCAGCACCGGCAGTGGGGTTGGGAAATTCCTCCAGGATAAATCCCTTACACAAGAGGCTCCTGCCATCAATGGCTCCCTTCAGGCCGGCTCCGGGCTCTCCTCATTTTCCCGGATAATCCTCGGAGCTTTGTTGGGAAGAGAGGAGGGAAAAGCAAGAAAGGCCTGAGGTGACCCCTCATGGGGGAACGAGGGATCCCACAGGGGTTTGGGAACAAAATCCCACTTTATTCCCACTTTTCTGTACCAACATCACACATTCCGTATGCTGGCCCGGGCTCAGGAATTCCTGTCGGGATACGCCCGGGCCAGGGCAGCTCTGCCACCCCAAATCCATCCGTTATCCCCAGATTTCCGGGAAAAGCTATTACGGGAAGTACCTCAAGGCCCTGCTGTCCAAGCGGGACCGGAAAGGGAGGTAAGGATGGGAATTCCCATTCCCGGCAAATCCCATTCCTGGCAAATCCCATTCCCGGTAAATCCCCTTCCCGGTAAATCCCATTGCCGGCAAATCCCATTCCCAAGGTGGGGAATGTCACCCTCTCCCACCTCCCGCAGCTCCGTCAAGATTGATGAGAGCCTCGGCTCCCGGATCCGCTCCTACCTGCTCTCCTACATCTACATTCCCGAGGAAGGTGAGCACCTGGAAAATTCCATGGAATCTGGGCACAGTTGGGGTTGGGATTTATGGATCAGCCAGGCCATTCCCAAAATCCTGGGTTGCTCCAAGCCCTGTCCAGCCTGGCCTGGCTTGGAGCCGGAATCCAGCTGTGCTTGGGGTAGGGATCCAGAAATCCATGGAAAAGGGGTTCTGGGAGTGATGGGAATCCCAAGGAGGCCCCATAAATCCATGGAATTACGGAAAACCCAGGGAGGCCCCATAAATCCATGGAAAAGAGACCTGGAATGATGGGAACCCCATGTAGGCCCCATCTCCATGGAAAAAGGTTCCTGGGAAAGATGGGTTCTTCATGGTGGCCCCCTAAATCCTTGGTAGTGATGGGATTCTCATGGAGAATCCATAAATCCATGGAAAAGTGGTCCTGGGAGTGATGGAATCCTCATGGAAGCCCCATAAATCCACGGAAGGGAATTGTCCTGCACAGAGGGGGTGAAATCCTGGGAATGCAGAGCCATTCCCATCCATGAAGGGGGCAGGGAATATCCCAAGTTTCCATGGAAAAGCAGGATGGACCCATCTGTCCATTCCCGACTCTCCATCCCAGCAGTAATTCTCTGTGAAAATCCCATTCCAAAGGGTGTTCCCTTTGCCGGGTGCACCCTGATCCTGCTCCACCACCAAAAATTCCCAATTTTCCTTCCAGGATTCCGGATCCCACTGAAGCTGGTGGTATCCGTCACCGTGGCTGTCATCGCCGTCTACCAGGTGACATTCCCAGAGGATCCTGAGGGATCCCACCCAGGAATGGTGTTAAAATTCCTTCTGGAATTCCACACTCATGTAAATCCCAAAATCCTGTAGGATCCCCTCTGTAAATCCCTAAATCCCAGAATTCTGTGGGATCCCAGCCGTAAATCTCTAAATCCCATGGGATCCCAGCTGTAAATCCCAAAATCCCATGTGATTTGAGCTGTAAATCCTGCAGGATCCCAGCTGTGAATCCTGAAATCCGTGGGATCTGAGCATTAAATCCCAAAATCCCACAGGATGCAAGCTGTAAATCCCAAAATCCCACATGATTTGAGCCAAATACCCCACAGGATGCAAGCCATAAATTCCAAAATCCTTTGGGATCCAAGCCTTAAATCCCATGGAATCTGAGCCATAAATCCTGAAATCCTGTGGGGTCCGAGCCTTAAATCCCAAAATCCCATGGGAATTGACCTGTAAATCCCACGGAATCTGAGCCATAAATACCAAAACCCTGTGGGATCTGAGCCTTAGATCCTGTGGGATCTGGGCCATAAATCCTGAAATCCCACGGATCTGAGTCATAAATTCTGAAATTTAATGGGATCTGAGCCATAAATCCCGAAATCCCGCGGGATCCGGGCCGGAGCTGAAGTGTCCCCATGTCCCACAGGTGGCCGTGCTGCTGCTGGTGGCCGTGGTGCCCACGCTGCGCATTATCCGGGCGGGAATGACCAAGGACGTGGTGGTGCTGCTGGTGCAGTTCGGGCTCGTGCCCTCGCAGGGCGCGGCTGTGCCCGGGGACCTGGAGCAGGAGCTGCGCACGGCACGGCACTTCCTGTGGGCGCTGGAAGGTGGAGCCGCATCCCGAACCCAATCCCGATCCCGATCACCATCCCAATCATGATCACAATCCCGATCCCAATCCCGATCCCAATCCCAAGATGGCTCCCAATCTAGATCTCAATCTAGATCCCAATCCAGATCCCAATCCCAATCACGATCCTGATCACGATCCCCATCACGATCCCAATCCTGATCCCAGTCCCAATCCTGATCCCAATCCCAATCCAGATCACAATCACAATCTCTATCCCTATCCCAATCCTGATCCCAGTCCCAATCCAGATCACGATCCCAATCCCGATCACAATCTCAATCCTGATCTCGGTCCCAGTCCAGATCCTGATCCTGATCCCAGTCCCAATCCGGATCCCAATTCGGATCCCGATCCCAATCCGGATCCCAATCTCAATCCTAGTCCCAATCGAGATCCTGATTCCAATCCTGATCACGATCATGATCCCAGTCCCAATCCAGATCATGATCCCAATCCAGATCCCAATCCAAATTCCAATCCCAATCCTGATCTCAGTCCCAATCGTGATCCGGATCCTAATACCAATCCCGATCACAATCACAATCCAAATTCCAGTCCAAATCACGATCCCAATCTGAATCCCAATCCCAATCCTGATCTCAGTCCCAATTCAGATCCTTATCCCAATCCCAATCCACATCCCAATCTGGATATCAATCCAGATCCAGATCCCGATTCCAGTCCTGATCCCGATCCCAGTCCCAATCCAGATCCTGATCCCAATCCCAGCCGGATCAATGCTCCAGAGGGATTTCCTGAGGATTCCTCCCCTGGAGGATGGGATGGGGTGGATTCCAGGGGGTGAATTCCAGAGGGATTTTGGGAGAATTCCTCACCTGGAGGATGAGATTGAGTGGATTCCAGAGGGATTTCCAGAAGATTCCTTGCCTGGAGAATGGGACTGGGAGGATTCCAGGGGCATTTCCAGAGGATTCCTGGCCCAGAGAATGGGATGGGGCAGATTCCAGAAGGATTTCCAGAAGATTCCCTGCCCAGAGGATGGGACAGGGAGGAGTCCAGAGGGATTGCTGAGGATTCCCTGCCTGGAGGATGGGATGGGGCAAATTCCAGGGGATTTTGGGAGGATTCCTCACCTGCAGGATGGGATGAGGTGGATTCCAGGGGGATTTTGGGAGGATGGGATGTGGAGGATTCCAGGGGGATGCGGGGAAGATTCCTGGCCCAGGGGATGGGATGGGGCCAAATCCAGGGGGATTTTAGGAATGGATGACAGAGATTGGGCAGATTTCAGCAGGATTTCGGGAGCAGCTGGCAGGGATGGGGCTGTGCCAGGCTGGCACGTGCCAAGGCGGGAAGAGACTCCGGGAAAAGCCGTTGGGAAGAGCCAGAGGGAAGAGCTGGCGGCAGATGCTCCAGGCTTGGAAATGTGCTGGAAGTGAACAGATGGGCCTGGATCCCCGGAGAGTGGAAATCCTTGGATGGGGGATGAGGGAAGAGCAGGGAAGAAGGAAGAAAAGGGATCAGGGAATTCCAGGGATCAGGGAATTTCAGGGATCAGGGAATAGCAGGGGTCAGGGAATTTCAGTGATTGGGGAATTTCAGGGATGAGGGAATAGGGATGAAGGGATAGCAGGGCTGAGGGAATTTCAAGGATGAGAGAATTCCCAGGATAAAGGAATTTCAGGGATCAGGGAATTCCAGGGATAAAGAAAGAGCAGGGATACCCTGCTCCTTCCTTGAGATCCCACCAGCTCCAGGGAGGATTTTTGGGGCTTTTCCTGGATCCCCAAACCTCTCTCATCCCATTTTTTCCCTCTCCCCTGTTTCCCGCAGATCCTCTTTCCCAAGGCCCCCATTCCAGCTCGCTCCAGGGATTTTCCTGGATTTCCCTTCCCCTTTTCCCTCGCTCTGTCCTGTCCATCCCCCCTTGGGAGCTGACAGTGGGAGTGACAAAAGGGGAAACTGAGGCACAATGCAAATCCCAATGTTTCTGTCCCCATCCCCAAGGTGCAATTCCCAGCAGAATCCTGCTCCCGGAATTATTCCCAATCCCAAATCCGGGATTTTTTCCCCATTTTTCCACAGTGTGCTACATCTGCTCGCTGGTGCTGTGCTGCCTGCTCACCTGCGCCATGCTGCTCCGGAGCCTGGGCATGCACAGGTGGGGCCGGCCCTGCTCCTGGCATTCCCAGGATTCCCATTCCCAATATTCCCATTCCCCATTTCCCTGTTCTTGATATTCCATTCCCAGCATTTCTATTCCCGATACCCCCAGTCCCATTCCTGATACCCCCAGCCCCATTCCCAATATTCCTTTTCCCGATGTTCCCATCCCCATTCCTGATGTCCCATTCCTATTCCCAAAGTCCCTGGCCCCATTCTCAATATTCCCAGCATCATTCCCAATGTTCCCTTTCCTGATATCCCCATCCCCATTCCTGGTATTCCCAGGCCCATTCCCAATGTTCCTGTCCCCTTTCCCAATGTTCCCTTTCCCAATGTTCCCTTTCCTGATACCCCCATCCCCATTCCCAATGTCCCTGGCCCCATTCCCAGTGTTTCCAGCCCCTTTCCAATGTTCCTATTCCCCATATCCCCATTCCCAATGTCCCTGGCCCCATTCCCAGTGTTTCCAACCCCTTTCCCAATGTTCCTATTCCCCATATCCCCATTCCCACTGTCCCTGGCCCCATTCCCAGTGTTTCCAACCCCATTCCCAATGTTCCTATTCCCCATATCCCCATTCCCAATGTCCCTGCCCCCATTCCCGATGTTCCTATTTCCAAGATCTCCATCATCATTCCCAATGTTCCCAGCCCCATTCTCGATGTCCGTGTCCCCTTTCCCAATGTTCCCTTTCCTGATACCCCCATTCCCAATGTCCCTGGCCCCATTCCCAGTGTTTCCAACTCCATTCCCAATGTTCCTATTCCCCATATCCCCATTCCCAATGTCCCTGGCCCCATTCCCAGTGTTTCCAACCCCATTCCCAATGTTCCTATTCCCCATATCCCCATTCCCAATGTCCCTGCCCCCATTCCCGATGTTCCTATTTCCAAGATCTCCATCATAGTTCCCAATGTTCTCAGCCCTATTCTCCATGTCCCTGTCCCCATTCTCAGTGTTCCCAACCCCATTCCCGATGTTCCTATTCCCAATATCCCCATCCCAATGTCCAATGTCCCTGCCCCCATTCCCAATGTCCCCACCCCTATTCCCAATGTTCCCATTCCTGATGTCCCTGTCCCCATTCCTGATACCGCCATCCTCGTTCCCAATGTCCCTGGCCCCATTCCCAGTGTTTCCAACCCCATTCCTGCTGTCCCTGGCCCCAGTCCCAATGTCCCTGTCCCCATTCCTGATACCGCCATCCTCATTCCCAATGTCCCTGGCCCCATTCCCAGTGTTCCCAACCCCATTCCCGCTGTCCCCGGCCCCAGTCCCGATGTCCCTGGCCCCATTCCCGGGCTGGGATCAATCGGGATCATTTTCCCTCCAGGTCCAACCTGCGGGCGCTGTACCAGGGCGCTGTGCTGGACGTGTTTTCCAAGGCCCACATCCTGCGGCCTTCCCGGGAATCCCTCGTCTGCTGGATGGCCTTCTCCAGCTTCCAAGCGGCCTTCGCCTGCCTGGGTAACGGGATTTTGGGATCACGGCATGGAGATCCTGATTGTCCTAAAGATTAAGCAGCAATTCCCCATTTTTGCCCCATTTTCAAGAGGGTTTTTAACCCCCTTTCCTTAAATGGAATATGGCGGGTTTTGGGAGCATGGGATGATTGGGAATTGGGAAAAACTGGAAAAATAGTGGGAATAATTGGGTTGGGAATTCAAAGAGGAAGAAGGAGTGAAATGATGTCTAGGTAATGGAATTTTGGGATCATGGGATGGGGGATCCCAATTTTCTTTAGGATTAAGTGACAATTCCCTATTTTCGCCCCTTTCCCAAGAGGGTTTTTAGTCTCCTTTCCTCAAATGGAATCTGGCAGATTTTGGGAGCATCGGATGGTTGGGAATTGGGAGAAACTGGAAAAATAATTGGGAAAACTGCAAAAAAAATGAGAAAAATTGGGTTGAGAATTCAAAGAGAAGGAAGGAGTGAAGTGATGTCTAGGTAACGGGATTTTGGGATCACGACATGGGGATCCCAATTTTCTTAAGGATTAAGCAGCAGCTCCCAGAAGGGTTTTAGCTCCCTTACCTCAAGCAGGATCTGGCGGGTTTTGGGAACACCAGATGACAGGGAATCAGGAAAAACTGGAAAAATAATTGGAAAAATTGAGTTGGGAATTCAAAGAGGAGGAAGGGGTGGGATGATGCCTGGGTTTGGCTCAATCCCAAATATTTGGGTGGGAAAAGCTGTGGAAGCCTCTTGTCCTCGGCACATTCCGGGGGCTCCTCGTCCCCATCCCAGCCTGGATCATCCTGGGAATGGGGAGGGGGACCCCAAAAAAAGGGAAAATCTTCATTCCACCCCCAGGAATTGTAGGGACAACCCCTTGGGAACGCAGACCTGGTTTTTGGGACTGGTGGAGTTTTTATGGGATTATCAGGAAAGCCCCGTGCAGGGATCTGGGGAAAGAGAGCTGTTGTTCCATCCTGGACTCCTGCTCCGTGTTCCCATTCCAGGTCTCCTGATCCAGCAGGTGATTTTCTTCCTCTGCTTCGTGGCCTTCACCTTCCTGGTGGTGATCCCGCTCCAGCTCGGCACCAGCTCCCCTCTCTTTGGGATCATCCGGAACATGTGGTGAGCTGGGAAGGGCTGGGAACCCCAAGGAATGGCCCAGGATGGGTTTGGGATGCTCCGTGTGGGGTTTTTCCAACCCCGCTGGGCGTTTCTGCTGCCTGGGGTGGTGCCTTGGGACATTCCCAGTACCTTGGGACGTTCCCGGTGCCTTAGGACATTCCCAGTGTTTTGGGACACTCCTGGTGTCCATCCCGCTCTTTGGGATCGTCCGGAACATGTGGTGAGCTGGGAAGGGCTGGAAATCCTAAGGAATGGTCCTGGATGGATTTGGGGTATTCCATTTGGGGTTTTCCCAACACGCCTGGAAGCTTCGGCCCGTGGCGGTGTTTTGGGACATTCCTGGTATTTTGGGACTTTCCTGTTAATTTGGGGCATTCCTGGTGTTTTTGGACATTCCCAGTGTCCATCCTCCTCTTCAGGATGATCCAGAACATGTGGTGATCCCTTGGGAAGGGTGGAAAACCCCAAGGAATGGTCCTGGATAGGTTTGGGATGCTCCATGTGGGGTTTTTCCAACACCACTGGGGGTTCCTGCCCGTGGCAGTGTTTTGGGACATTCCCAGTGTTTTGGGGCATTCCTGGTGTTTTGGGACATTCCCAGTGTCCATCCCACCCTTCCAGGCCCTTCTGGCTGACCCTGGTGGTGGCCGTGCTCGTGCAGCATCTCCTGGCCCATTTCCAGTTCCTGGAGCAGCATTCCCTGCAGAAGGAGATCACCAACAGGTACAGGGACACCGCCATCGTCCCGTTGTCCCTGATTGTCCCCAGGGGGGGTTGGCAGGAATTCCAGGCTCCCACTGAGGTATTTCCAGATGTTCTGGCCTGGATTTTGGTGGGGTGACGCCGGCAAGGGTGGCCCTGCTCCACGGGCCCCGTTTCCAAGCCCAGATCCCTCAGGATTGGCCAGGTGGGGTCGGTTACCACTGGCAGATGTCCCCCACTCACAGGTGGTGTCACCACCCGTGACCAGGGTGACAGAGGGACACAAGTGTCCCGTGCCACCCCCTGACAGGGCAGAGATGTCCTCCTGGTGTCCATCCCAAACCAGCAGGCGTTGTCCCTCACTCCTACATGTTGTCGCCACCCAAGACCGGGGTGGCAGAGGGACCCAGGTGTCCTCCTGGCAGGTCAGTGAGGCTCTCCTGGAGTCCATCCCAGGCTACCAGCAGATGTCCCTCACTCCCATGTGGTGTCACCATCAGAGACTGGGGTGACAGAGGGACCCAGGTGTCCTCCCGGCAGGTCAGCGAGGCTCTTCTGGAGCTGGTGGCCTCCATCCCAAAATCCCATCCCCTCATTTTGGCTGGTTCCTCACTCTCAAGGAGACAATGAGCTCCTGACGGTTCTCCAGAAGCCTGGGAGGGTGTTGGCTTCTCCCAGTGGGATGGAGCCACCTGGGCTGGACACAGGCAGGGCTGGGAGGTTTGAGGTGGCCGGAGTTCTCCTGGAAGGGCCATCCCGGGGGTCTGTGTGTCCTGCAGGCGCGCGCTGTACATCGTCACCTTCCTGCTCTTCCCCACCAACGTCATGGTGGGCTCCATGGCCGCGGTGTGGCGCATGGTCATCTCCGGCCTCTACAACGCCGTCCACTTCTGCCGGCTGGACATCAGCCTGCTGCACCGCGGCGTGGAGACCTTCGACCCAGGTGGGACAGCGAGAGGTCCCCGTGCCACCACAGGGGGTTGGGATGGGGGCCTGGAGCTGCTGGGATTGAGGGTGGCCCCAAATGTTGGGAGTGGGACACCTGGAGCTGGTGGCTTCTCCTGATTCCTGCTTTTTATCCCAAAAAAATAAGTGGTGACCTTGGAACTTCACCAGTGGTCACCTCGTGTCCTGGCAAAAAGAAGAGACCTCCACATTTTTCCTGTGGGATTGAGGGTGGCTTGGAAATGGGATGATGGCAGCAGGTGGCTTCTCCTGATTCCTGCTTGGTCCTGCTCTTTGATCCCAAGAAATGGGGGATAACCTTTGGGGTTCCACCAGTGGTTACCTCATGTCTTGGGATAAAGGAGGGGGGACCTAAGGGGACCTCGGGCCTTCCTCTGATTTTCCTGCTGGGATTGAGGGTGGCTTCAGAGCGTTGGGAATGGAACACCTGGAGCAGGTGGTGCCAGCTGGGTCCTGCTATTTGTGTCCCAAAAAATGGGATGAGCTGTGGGGTTTCCCCTCATCTCCTGGGATAAAGGAGAGGAGACCTCAAGGGAGCTCAGGCTGGCCCCTGATTTTCCTGTCAGGATTGTGGGGCGTGGAGACCAGAGCTGGATCCATCCCTGGGCTCTGGGTGGGAATGGGTAGTGCTGTCCCCAGTGAGGGCACGGTGTCCCCACAGGGTACCGCACCTACTGCCACTACCTGCGGGTGGAGGTCAGCCAGTGCCACCCGCTGCTGAAGGCCTTCTGCTTCCTGCTGCTCCAGCCCGGCCGGCCCGAGCCGCCAGCACCGCCCCGGGACACCCAGCTGGAGGAAGGTGGGACCTGGGGACACCAGGGGGACTGGGGGAAGGGACAGGAGAGTGACCTGTGGGTGGCACCTCTGGTTACTGTGGGGACATCCATCCATGGATCCATCCATGGATCCATCCATCCATCCATCCATCCATCATCCATCTATCCATCCATCATCCATCCATCCACTCATCCATCCTTCCATCATCCATCCATCCATCCATCCATCATCCATCCATCCATCCATCCATCCATCCATCCATCCATCCATCATCCATCATCCATCCATCCATCATCCATCATCCATCATCCATCCATCCATCATCCATCCATTGATCCATCCATCCATCATCCATCCATCCATCCATCCATCATCCATCCATCCATCCATCATCCATCCATCCATCTATCCATCATCCATCCATCTATCCATCATCCATCTATCCATCTATCCATCATCCATCCATCCATCCATCCATCCACCCATCCATCATCCATCCATCCATCATCCATCCATCCATCCATCCATCCATCCATCCATCATCCATCCATCCATCATCCATCCATCCATCTATCCATCATCCATCCATCCATCCATCCATCCATCCATCCATCCTCTCCAGGATATGGATGGGGCTCTTTGGGGTGTGGTGGGATCTTGGTGGCTCCAGGAAAATGCGGCTGGGGCTGGAATCTGGGAATCTTGGAACACTTTGGGTTGGAAGGGCCCTTAAAGCCCATCCAGGGACACCTCCCACTATCCCAGGCTGCTCCAAACCCCATCCAACCTTTCCTTGGACACTTTGCGCATCCAGGGGCAACCACAGTTCTTCTGGGAATTCCATCCCAGCCACGAATTCCATCACAATCTCCCCTTTCCCAGCAGGAATCCATCCCTCTGCACCTCATCCCAACCCCTCTCCCGCTCTCCTGGTGCTTTTCCAGGCCCTGAATCCTCTCCCTGCTGCTCCCGTCTCCTTCCAGGCCTCCAGCTGATGCATCCCAAGCCCCCGGCTCCGGGAAGGGCGCGGAGCCGGCGGATCCGGGCGCGCTGGTGGGTGGCCTACACGCTCCTGCACAACCCCTCGCTGACCGCTTCCCGAAAAACCGCGCTGGCCGATCCCGCGGCCAACGGTGCCCAGCTCGGTGTTCCCAGGCCCTGAATTCCCGGGAATCCCATCCCATCTTCCATCTCCCATCCCTGAATTTCAGGCGCTTCCCGCGCGCCCTATCCCAGCCTCCAGACTCTCTCCGAGGGTTTATCCCTAAATCTGTGCCAAGCCACTCCCGAGCTCCAGAGGTGACATCTCTGAGCCCAGCCTGGATGGAGCTGAGCCAAGGAAAATGCTCCCAGCATCCCAAAAATATTTTGGGATTCAGTCCTGCAGCCATCCCCCTTCCCAGCCGCTTTTCCAGCACGGGACAATTCCCAGGGAACTGGAAGAGGAGCTCGGAGGGATCCCCAGCTGGCCAAAGGAATTCTCAACCACCAGGAATTACCCCGGGAACTCCACGAGGGAGAAAATTCCCATTCCTGGCTTCTCCCTTCCCGATCCCAGCTCCATTTGGGCTCCACATCCACTCCTGGAACGTTTTTTTCCCTGATTTTTGAAGGATCGAATCCCACCCTGCTCCCCACCCTCTTCCATTCCCGGTTTTGTGGCGATCCCAGGGTTTTCCAGGGCTGGGATCCATGGAAAACCTCACTGGAAAGTGCAGGGGAAGGAGAATAAATGGATACCTCGTTCCTACTCCTGGGATGTGCAGTTTTCCTTGGATATTCCCCCAATTCCAGCAGGATTTGGGACCACCCCAGCCCCGAATCCAGGGAATGGTTGGGACAACCTCGCTCAGCAGAGATTTCAGGGACCTGCTCCAGCTGGGAATGTCAGGATCTGATCCATGATCCAACTTTAGGGCTGTTTTATGGGAAAACCGCTCTCTTCCCATTCCCAAAACTTTGGGAAGGGTGGGAATGGGAACGGGGAATTTTGGAGATAAAACCCCATAGGGATGGAATGAGATGGTGCTGGATCACCTCTTCCTGCTCTTAAATCTGAGAATTCCCAACTTTTTGGGCTGGAATGAGCAGGCCCCTGGTGGATCCCAAACTCTCCAAGATTCCCTTGGGAATTCTCAGCCCACCCCGCATGGAGATGTCAGATCATGCTGGGATTTCCTTGGAAGTGGCCAGAGCTGCTCTCTGAAGGAACCCAGGGACCCCATTCCCTCCCTCTGGACTGTTCCCAGCACCCTCAGGACGGTTTGGGGGCACTGGGGGTGATTCCCATGCTTTGGGATTTCCTTGGAGCATCTCCTCCCTTTTCCCAGGATTCCCTCCCAGCCCATCCCAACCCCTGCAGCTCCAAAGGCGGCCTAAAACCCCATGAGAAAACCCCTTTAAAATTCCCTTTAAAAATCCCTTTAAAAATCCTAAAAATCTACAAAATATCTTTTTAAAAATCCCAAAAATCTCTAAAATCCATTTAAAAATCCCTAAAATCTGCTGCAGCTCCGTGCTATGGGTGGGGCTGAATTTTGGGATCAGCTTCCACAGCCCCACCCAAGGCTCCCTGGAGATCCATGGAATTTGTGTGGGTTTTGGGATAACAGAAGCGCCCTGGGCGGGATTTGGGAATTTCTTCCCCTTCCTGTTGCTTCCCGGCTCATCTGGAAACTCCAGATCCGCATCCTCACCCCTCTCATCCCAGCTGGAATTTCAGGAATAATCCTGGATCCCACTATTCCCAGGGATAAAATGGAGTTTAAAAGTCGAATGCTGTGAAATGAACCCAAAACTTCCATTGGGGTCACGGTTTTTATCCCACAGTGGGGAAAATTTGTGGGAATCCAGGAGCTCCCCACAGAGACCTTGGCTGCCCTTTCCCTAAAATCCCTCTGGATAAGGAATGTTGGTGCTGGAGAGCTCCAGGCTCTGATTTTGGGGTCAATTCCATTCCCGGGCAGCTGCAGGGGGGGATTTTGGGGTATCCCAGGATTTTGGGGGTTTGGGGTGGGGGGGAAAAGGGAAGTTTGGGGGATCTTGGGATGCTCCAGAATTAGGAAGGATTTGGGGATTCTCCAGTGCTGGGAGGGATTTGGGATAGCTGGGAATGACAGAAGTGTCCCCTGATCCAGGAGGGTTGGGGACAATCTGGAGGAGCCCAGGAGTCGCCATCTCAGGGAATTTTGGGATTTTGGGATGCACAGACCAAGCGAAGCCCAGCTGGTTTAGATAAAAAAAAAAGGGAGTTTATTCAAGGTGTTTATAAAAAAGTAATTATTCATTCAAGGTATTTATTAAAATTGTTTCTTTATTACAGGTGTTTATGATAGGTATTTCTTAATTAAAGGCATTAATTAAAGGCATTAATTAAAGGCATTTATTGCTGTCCCTACAGGGCATTACAAGGCCGGGGGGCTGCAGGGTGTGCCCAGCTCCCACTGGGAATTCTGGTGCTGTTTCCCAGTCTGGGGGCCATGGACATTCTCAAAATCCCCCAAGGGTTTCCTGGGACACCTGGAGAAGGAATATTTGTCCCACCGGGAATTCTGGAGCACTCGGGGAATGTTTATGGCTTCAAAGCAGCTCAGCTTCTCTGCTGTTCCCAATCTTTCCCCCATTCCCACCGGGAACACTTTGGGAATCTTTGGCTCAAGCCTGGTGGGTCCAGCCCAGACGGATTTTTGGGATGGTGGTCAGGGGGTTTTTGGGATTCCTGCGGCATTCCAAGGCCTTGGAGGTGCTCGGAATGCTCCTACAGGGATAAAACCGGTGAATTTCTTCCCAATCTAAGGCTGTGGGTCCAACCAATCCTCTGTCCTTTCTGTGTCCCCCAGGACCTCATTCCCAGGGATTTTATCCTTGGATCCCTCCCCGTTAGCAGTCGTGGTGGCTCTGGGGCGGGATTGTCACCACTGTCACCTCCTGTGATCACCTCAGATCTGGGCAGGGAGAAAAGCGGGAAGTGGGGACAGCCGGGATTTGGTGGCAGATCCCGACAGGATCTGGGCTGGATCCTCCCCACGTTCCCTGAGTTCCTCCAGGAATGGGAACGGCAAGGGCTGGACCACCCACCCCTGTGGTGGCCCCGTTGGGCTCCGGAGCGCTCCCGGACGCCAGAAGCTCAGCAAAGGCACTACGAGAGGAAAAACTACGGAAAAATCGGGAATCCCGAGGTGCCGCTCGCCCTTCACCAGAGCAGCAGCCCCAGAGCCAGCAGCAGAATTCCCAGGCGGAATTCCCGGGCTCCCGCCCCGCTCCGGGCCTGGCCGGCCACGCGGTAGACGATGACCAACTTCTCGCCCATGCCGGACGGGTCCAGCTCATCGCCCTTGACGCAGCTGTGCCCGCCGGGGTGCCCGGCCTGGGGGTCATCACGGGGCAGCTCCTCGGCCGGGTTGGCCGAGCCAGCCAGCGCCACGTTGACGGACACGTCCCTCGTCCCCACGTCGTTGACCGCCACGCAGGTGTAGGTGCCCTCGTCCTCCTTGCCGAAGTCGGGGATGGCCATGGTGCCGTTCTTGAAGGCCAGGAAGCGCTGCCGGCCTGCCTTGGCGCCGCCGTCCCGCGCCACCGTGGGCCCGTGGATGTCCACGCGGCGCTTGGCCGTGCGGATCTGCCAGCGGATCTCCGGCGGCGGGCTGCCGGCCACGCTGCAGTGCAGGGTCAGCGTCAGCCCGTCCCGGGGTCCGGCCGCGGCCGGGCCGGACAGGTAGGTGAGCTGGGCCGAGGGCGGCACGCAGAGCGCGCCGGGGATGTCGGTGACCGGCCTGCCCCGCAGCCTCGCCGGTGCCGCACACAGCGTGGAGCCGGCCCTGGAGAGCACCACCGAGGTGTCGTGCGCCCACTCCTTGAGCCAGAAGAGCTTGCAGGAGCAGTTGAAGGGGTTGTGGAAGAGCTGCAGCTGCGCCAGCGCCGGCAGCCCCTCGAAGGTGCCGCGGGCCAGCGTGGCCAGCTCGTTGTCGTTGAGCCAGAGCGAGCGCAGCTCCCGCAGCCCGGCCAGCGCGCCCTGGGGCACGGTGACCAGCCGGTTGTTGCTGAGCTTGAGGATCTGCAGCGCGCTGAGGTTGCGCAGGTCCTGCCAGGGGAAATCCGCCAGCCGGTTGTGGCTCAGGTCCAGGTTCTTGAGGTGTGGCAGGGCCGCGAAGGTGCCGGGCTCCACCGAGGAGATGTGGTTGTAGCCCAGCCACAGCGACTGCAGCTCGGGCACCTCGGCCAGCGAGGCGCGGCCCAGGCGGCCCAGGCGGTTTGCGGAGAGCGTGAGGATGGTGACATTCGGGGACAGGCCCCGCGGGACGTCCCGCAGCTCGCGGTAGGCGCACTCGGCCAGCAGCCGCCCGTTCTTCTTGGTGGAGCAGGAGCACGGCGTGGGACAGGCCAGGCCTGGGGACAGGAGTGTCACCAGCGCCAGGACGCCCAGCAGAGGCCTCATCCTCGCGTCCTGCCGGGGACAGAGAGGGTATGAGCCCGGCCAAACAGCCGGGATGGGAAATGATTCCAGCTGGCAAAAGCGGTTTGGGAGATTCCCTAAATCCCGGCCTCTCTCCCCCTCGAGCTCGTCCTTCCCCCTCTGGAAAATCTTTTCCGGGTTTGGGATGAAACGCTGTTTGGGATGAGGAGCGAGAGCCGGGGGGTTCCGGGTTCCTCCCGCTGAGCTGAGGAGGAGCAGAGCCACCGCAGCTCTTTCCCAACCAGCCTTCCCATAAATCATGGAATTTTCGGGATTTCCAACGGGCTCGCAGACCGTGTCATGGAAAAAACCCAGCGCCTTCTCTCAGCCAGGGGCTGTGGGGTCCCCGCTGCCGCTGGAATTCTTGGGAAGGGAATTTTTCCCGACTTAACTCCTCATTCCCCTCTCGGTGACTTTTCCAGGGCGCTCCAGAGGTTCGTTCCCGCTTGGAATTCCCAGCAGCTGGCGGCCAGACCCCTTTGTCTGAGCCTCGCAGGCCAATTCCCCTGCCCTCCATTCCCAGCCCTGCCATTCCCGGCGGGAATTTCTCCGGAATAAACCCCATCGGGAGCTAAGGGGTGCCAAAGGCGCCTCGCTGGCTCTGGGGGAGATCCAGGTGACATTTTGGGGTGCCCAGGGAGGGACAGACCCCATCTCCCGGGGATTTGGGAGGGCAATCGCGGGATTTTGTCCCTCCTGGAGCTGCGGGTGTCATCCCACCCCTTTTCCAGAGCCCCCCGGGACTCCCCCGCCGCCTCCCGGCGCATTCCAGAGCCGTGAATAACCGCCCTGCCTCCTTCCTTCCCTCCTCTCCCGGAGCTTGTTCCCGATTTTTTCCCGCTTTTCCCCCGCTCCAGCCCCGCTCCCCGGGCCCGCGCCCCCGCCCCGTCACCGCCGGTGGAGCCCCGGTGTCCCCGCTCCGCTGGACTCGGTCCCGCCGCTCCCGGGCCCTCCTCGGCTTCTCCTCCTCCTCCTCCTCCTCCTGCTGCTCCTCCCGGCCCGTCCCCTCCCCGTCCCCCGGGCCCGGATTGTTTTCCATGGCACCGACCCGCGGGGCCCGTCCTCGGCTCCGCCAAAGTCCCCGAAAACGCGTTAGCACACACCCGTGAGCCCAAAAACCCCTAAAAAACATTGACCCCAATTCCCTGCCCCCCAAAATCCCCTAAAACCCGTTGGCACACACCTCTGAGCCCAAAATCCCTTAAAAATCTGTCACCCCAATTCTCTGCCCCCCAAAATCCCCTAAAACCCGTTAGCACACACCCGTGAGCCAAAAAACCCCTAAAAACCATTGACCCCAAATCCCTGCCCCCCAAAATCCCCTAAAACCCGTTAACACACACCCCTGAGCCCAAAAACCCCTAAAATCCATCACCCCAATTCCCTGCCCCCCAAAATCCCCTAAAACCCGTTAGCACACACCCCTGAGCCCAAAATCCCTTAAAAAACTGTCACCCCAATTCCCTGCCCCCCAAAATCCCCTATAAAACAGTGACCTCAAATTCCTGCCCCCCCAAAATCCTGGCAAACCCCATCAACTCATACCCCACACCCCAAAGTACCCTAAAACCTGTTAGAACACACTCCTGAACCCCAAAATCCCTTAAAAAACAGTGACCCCAAATCCCTGCCCCCCAAAATCCTGCCAAACCCCATCAACCCACACTCCTGGGCCCTAAAAGTACCCTAAAACCTGTTAGCACACACCCCTGAGCCCAAAATCCCCTAAAAAAATTCACCTCAATTCTCTGCCCCCCAAAATCCCCTAAAAGCCATTATCCCACACCCGTGAGCCCCAAAATCCTCTGAAAAACGATTATCCCAAATCCCTGCCCCCCAAAATCCCCTGAAAACCCATTATCCCATTCCCTGTACCCCAAAATCACCTAAACCCCATTACTCCAATTTCCTATACCCCAAAATCTCTCCAAACCCCCGTCCTCCCACACCTCTGCTCCCAAAAATCCCCTAAAACCCCATCAGCCCAATTTCTTGTCCCACAAAATCTCCTAAAACCTGTCACCCCAATTCCCTGCTCCCCCAAATCCTCTAAAACCCCATTACCCCAATCCCTTGTACCCCAAAATAACCTGTCACCCCAATTCCCTGCCCCCCCAAATCCCCCCAAACCCCATCACCCCCATCCCTGCCCCCAAAATCTCCTAAAACCCCATCACCCCAAATCCCTGTCCCCCAAGAGCCCCTAAAACCTCATCACCCCAATTCCCTGCCCTTAAAATCCCACAAAACCCAACACCACAATTCCCTGTCCCCCAAAATCCCCCCAAACCCCATCACCCCACACCTCTGCCCCCCCAAAATCCCCCAGAATCTCATCCCCCTCCAAACCCTTGACCCCAAAAATCCCCCCAAACCCCGTTTGGGGACACAGGGTGAGGACAGGCTTTGGGGACAGGCTTTGGGGTCAAGCTTTAGGGACAGGGTTTGGGGTCAAGCTTTAGGGACAGGGTTTGGGGTCAAGCTTTGGGGACAGGCTTTGGGGACACAGGGTGGGGACAGTGTTTGGGGTCAGGCTTTGGGGACAGGCTTTGGGGACAGGCTTTGGGGACACAGGGTGGGGACAGGTTTTGGGGTCAAGCTTTGGGGTCAGGCTTTGGGGACAGGGTTTGGGGATAGGGTTTGGGGACAGAGTTTGGGGTCAGGATTTGGGGACAGGGTTTGGGGACAGGGTTTGGGGACAGGTTTTGGGGTCAGGCATTGGGGACAGGAGGTGAGGACAAGGTTTGTGGTCAGGATTTGGGGACAGGATTTTTGGGCAGGTTTTGGGGACACAGGGTGGGGACAGTGTTTGGGGATAGCGGGGTTTGGGGATAGTGGGGTCAGTGTTTGGGGACAGGCTTTGGGGACTGGGGTTGGGGACAGAGTTTGGGGACAGGGGTGGGGATGGGGTTTGGGGTCAGGCTTTGCAGTTAGACTTTGGGGACAGGTGATGAAGACAAGGTTTGGGGTCAGCCTTTGGGGACAGGGTTTTTGGACAGAGTTTGGGGACAGTGTTTGGGGACAGGGTTTGGGGACAGGGTTTGGGGACAGGGTTTGGGGACAGGGTTTGGGACAGGGTTTGGGGTCAGGCTTTGGTAACAGGAGGTGAGGACAAGGTTTGGGGTCAGTCTTTGGGGACAGGGTTTTTGGACAGAGTTTGGGGACAGAGTTTGGGGACAGGGTTTGGGACAGGGTTTGGGACAGGGTTTGGGGCAGGGTTTGGGGACAGCATTTGGGGTCAGGCTTTGGGAACAGGAGGTGAGAACAGGGTTTGGGGACAGCATTTGGGGACAGGGAGTGGGGACTGGCTTTGGGGACAAGGCTTGTGGACAGAGTTTGGGGAGAGGGTTTGGGGACAGGGATGGGGTTAAGGTTTGGGGTCAGGCTTTGGGAACAGGAGGTGAGAGCAGGGTTTGGGAACAGTGTTTGGGGACAGGGAGTGGGGACAGGGTTTGGGGACAAGGCTTGTGGACAGGGTTTGGGGACAGGGATTGGGGACAGGGATTGGGGACAGAGTTTGGGGACAGGGTTTGGGGACACAGGGTGGCAGGGTGACCCCACAGAGGGGTTGTGGGGCCAGAGCTGGGTCAGGAGGGAGGAGAAAACTCCCAAATTCAGGAATGGCACGGGGAATGTCACCAGGGGATGGCACCAGGGGATGTCCCCAGTGCCACTTCCTTGTGTCCTTGTGGAGAATTCCCAAGAAAAGGTCAGAAAATTTGGATTGTGGGGATTTCATCCCCCAGACCCCACAAGGGAATGGGAAAGGTTCCTGTCCACCCCAAACTGGCCAAACTGGGAATTCCCGACTGGTCAAACTGGGAATTCCCTGCTGGTGAAACTGGGACATTCTAACTGATGAAACTGGAACATTCCAACTGCTCAAATTAAGAATTCCTTACTGGTCAAACTGGGAATTCCCTACTGGTCATAATGGGACATTCGAACTGGTCAAACTGGGACATTCCCAGCTGGTCAAACTGGGACATTCCCAACTGCTCAAATTAAGAATTCCCTACTGGTCAAACTGGGAATTCCTGACTGGTCAAACTGGGACATTCCCAACTGCTCAAACTATGAATTCCTGACTGGTCAAACTGGGACATTCCCAAGTGGTGGAACTGGAACATTCCAACTGCTCAAACTAAGAATTCCTGACTGGTCAAATTGTGACATTCCCTACTGGGCAAACTGGGACATTCCCAACTGCTCAAATTAAGAATTCACTACTGGTCAAACTGGGAATTCCTGACTGGTCAAACTGGGAATTCCCGACTGGTCAAACTGGGACATTCCTGACTGCTCCAACTAGGACACTCCCAACTGGTCAAATGAAGAAGTTCTGACTGGTCAAACTGGGAATTCCCAACTGGTGAAACAGGAAATTCCTGACTGGTTAAACTGGGACATTTCCAACTGCTCAAACTGGGAATTCCTGACTGGTCAAACTGGAAATTCCCTGCTGGTGAAACTGGGACATTTCCAACTGCTCAAACTAAGAATTCCCTACTGGTCAAACTGGGAATTCCTGACTGGTCAAACTCAGAATTCCCAGCTGGTTAAATTGGGACATTCCTAACTGGTCAGACTGTGACATTCCCAACTGGTCAAACTGGGGCATTCCCAACTGGTCAAACTGGGGGATTCCCAACTGGTCAAACTGGGAAATTCCCGCTGCAGGGCTGGAATTCTCCGCTCATTCCAGCCGTGGGGATAAAACCAGAGGATTTTTTGGGAATTCTGAGCACTCCATGGATGCTTTAACCACTCCCAGCAGGAATTTTTTCCAGGAAAAATGCAAATCCCCACCCCCATTTATTTGTGGCCTCCTGGAGAGCAGCAAATCCCGGCCTCATCCCGGATTCCCAGGAATCCACAGTTCCCTAATTAAAGGCAGCTGGAATGATTGTTCTTTTCCATTCCCGCCGTGACTCCCGAGCACCACGCTCAATTATGGGAATATCAACAATTATGGGAATATTCGCAATTATGGAAGTCTTCACAATTATGGAAATATTCACCATTATGGAAATATCCACAATTATGGCAGTATCCATAATTAATTATGGGAATGGCAACAATTGTGGCAATATCCACAAATAATTATGGAAATAGCAACAATTATGGGAATGTCAACAAAGATGGGAATAGCCAGGCTCTGCCAGGCAGATCCGAACACCTGGAGCAGCCTCGGACTCCCGGGATTTGGGGGATTTTGGGGGAATTTGTGGGGGGATTCTGGAGGGATTTGAGGGATTTTTGCCCTGGAGAAAGGAATGTTGGATTGCCGGGGGGATTTCTTCAGTGGGATGGGATTGGGAGCAGAAATCCAGTGGGAATTTTGGGATGAGTGCTGGGAGCACTTGGGGATCAAGTTGACAATGTCAGGGAGAGGGAATTTGGGGAGAGAAAAGGCAAAAAAAGCGAGGTTTGGGGTGTGATTTATAACAAAAAAAAGAGAGATAGGGATTGTAGAAATTCCATCAAAAATTAAATACACTACACATAAAATGATAAATAAAAGGTATCTAAAATGAAAGAAATCATATCTAAAATGATAAAAACATATCTAAAATAATTGAAAGCGTATCTAAAATGATATAAAAATGATAGAAATTATGATTAAGATGACAGAGAATGATCTGGAAAACGACAGAAAATGATCCATAAAACGATGGAAAACACATCCGTGGGATGTTTCCTTGCTCCAGCGGATTCCAATGCTCACCGGGGGAAAATGGAATTCCTTTTTTTTTCCTCTCCGGGGTGAATTTATAGGGAAGATTTAATGGATTTGGGCGATTCCGTTCGCACACAAACGCGATTTTATGGCCGGAAAAAAAATGAATTGATGTTTTTACGAGATTAAAAAACGTGTCAAACACATAAAAGGAGGCGGCCGTGGCGGTGCCACCTCCCGGCTGTCCCCTCCCCGCCCTGGGGACAAAATCCCGGTTTTTCCCCCCAAGCACGGAGGCGGCTCCACTTTCAATCCCTTTTATTGACTCGTCACGGACAGAAGCGCGCAGAGAAGGCGCCCGCGGCTCTCCGCGGCACCGGGGCCAGCACCGGGGCTGGTTGGCGGCCACCGCGGCCACCGTGGCGACATCGGCCGCGGCTGCGGGCGCGTCTGCGGCTCACACACTTGGCTACAAGGCTACTCTACCCAAAACACACCGAGGGGAGGGGACGGGGCCGGGAACCGGGGATTGGGGACCGGGGATTGGGGATTGGGGATCGGGGATTGGAGATGGGGGATCGGGGAGCCCCCGGAGCCTCGGGGCGCGGAGCTGTCCCGGCGAGCCCAGTGCTGAATTGGGGAGAGCGGGACCCACCGGGAATAGGAGTGGTGGGAGCGGGGAGAACCGGGACCCACCGGGAATGGGGGTGGTGGGAGCGGGGAGAACCGGGACCCACCGGGAATGGGGGTGGTGGGAGCGGGGAGAACCGGGACCCACCGGGAACGGGAATGGTGGGGACCGGGGAGAACTGGGACCCACTGGGAATGGGAGGGCGGGGACCGGGGATCAGCCCCCGGGAGTGGCGAGGATGGGGGAGAACCGAGACCCACCGGGAACGAGAGTGGCGGGGACCGGGAATCAGCTGCCGGGAATGGCGGGACCGGATAGAACCAGGACCCACTGGGAACGGGAGTGGTGGGGACCGGGAATCAGCTGCCGGGAGTGGAGGGGACCGGGGAGCACCGGAACCCACCGGGAATGGGAATGGTGGGGACCGGGAATCAGCTGCCGGGAATGGGAGGGCGGGGACTGGGGAGAACCGGGACCCACCGGGAACGCGAGTGGTGGGACCGGAGAGCACCAATATCCATCGGGGGCTGGAGAGAACCGCCCGGGAGCGGCGGGGACCGGGAATGCCGGCACCCAGCGGGGCGCGGGGAGCATCGCCCGGGAGTGGCGGGGACCGAGGAGCTCCGTGATCCATCGGGAAGCGGGAAAACCGCCCGGGAGTGGCGGGGACCGGGAATGTCGGCACCGCGGGGGAAAATCGGGACACACCGGGGAGCGGTGGGGACAGCTCCGGGCTCGACAGGAGAGAACCGGGGAGCAGAGGGGACTCACCGGGCACCGAGGAGCGGCGGGGACTGAACCGATTCCAGCAAAGAGAATTTGGGGCTATCGGGCTTTTCTCGTTTATCCCGTTTTCTCGGGTTTTTTTCGTTTTTTTCCTCGGAGGGGAAAGCGAACCCGGGGCTGGCGGGCGGCGGAGGGAGCGGGGGGAGAGGGAATCGTTGTTGCCGCCGAGCCGGCAGCGAGCACCGCCGGTGCCCGAAATGGAAACGAAATCGTGGGAGGCTCATCCCGGGGGCACCGGGCGAGAAGGAGAAGAAGGGGAGGAGGAGAAGGAGGGGGAGGAGAGGCGGGGATGGCTCCGCTCGTTCCCGGAGGTTTTTCCCCGGGCGGAGCGGGGGGTGGGAGCGGGGACCGGGGGTTCGGGGGGCTCAGCGGGGCCGCTGCCGGTAGTTGCCGTTGATCTCCGGGGAGATGGTGACGGCCTCGGCGCCCAGCGGCAGCTTGTCGCTGTACTCGGAGCGCACCTCGAACTCCTCGGCGCCGCCCTTGGACTGCGACTCCGCCATGGAGCTGGCGGCCACGCTCTCCTCCCGCTCCAGCTCGGCCGCGCCTTCCCCCTCCCTCCCGCGCCGCCACCGCGCTCCTTCCTCATCCCCCGCCTCCTCCTCCTCCTCTTCCTCCTCCTCCTCGGCCTCGGCCTCGCCGGCACCGAAGTTCTTCTCGGACTCCAGGTAGGAGGCGCGGGGGTCGAAGTCGGCGGCCATGCGCTTCTCCATCTGGTCGGGGTTCTGCGCCTTCATGATGAGCTTGTAGGGCTTGGCCTGCAGCTTGGCGAGCAGGTGGCACCACGTGGCGCCCAGCAGCGGCAGCGTGGCCAGCAGCAGCAGGAAGATGCTGACCACTACGATGATGATGAGCGACGGGATCTCCTTCTTGGTGGTGAACACCACCTGCACGCGGCACTCCTCGCCCGGCGAGCTCAGGCACACCGAGTAGTTGGTGCCGGGGCTCAGGCCCTGGAACCAGTACGAGTTCACGCCGGCCTCGATCTGCGACCACTGCAGCAGGGCGTGGCCCTGGCGGCCCTGCTGGCACAGGTACAGCACGCCCAGGTGGCCCCCGCCGGGCTGGGTGGGCGTCAGCTGCACTCGGGCGTCGCGCTCGGCCACGTCCAGGGCGATGACGCCCAGCTCGAAGCTGTGCCGCTTGAAGTCGCCGCTCTGGTTGAAGGCGTGGTTGGAGATGTACTTGGAGCCGCCCGCCGAGGCCCCGCACTTCTTCTCCAGCCCCGGCGGCTCCAGGGGGACCCGGCCCCGGCCCTCAGGCTCCCGCCCCGCCGCCGAGCCGGGCCGGCTCTGCCGGGTGGGGCCCAGCGCTTTGCCCCTCTCCTCCGGGGTCAGCACGCTGTTCTTGGCCGCCTCCGTGCCGGGTTTCTTGTCGCCCGCCTGCCCCTTTCCGCCCAGCGGGTCCGCACCGGGCACCGGCGGGTATTTCTGCGGGCCCGCCACCGCCACGCTTACCGAGGAGTGGTTGCTGCCCACCTCGTTGGTGGCCACGCAGGTGTAGGTGCCCTCCTCGCGCTTGCTCAGCTGCGGGATCACCAAGGTGCCGTTCTTGAAGGCCACGAAGCGCTCGGGCTCGGGCCGCGGCTCCTCCTTGGCCGCGCTCTCCGCGCCGCTCCCGCCCAGCTCCAGGCTCTGGCCGGCCGTGCGGATCTTCCAGCGCAGCTCGGGCGGCGGCGAGCCGCTGGCGGCGCAGTGCAGGCTCAGCGTGAGCCCGTCGGGCAGCCCGGCCGCGTCCAGCTCGACCGAGGAGCCGATGGTGACGGCGGGCGCGGCGCAGCGCAGCTCGGGCAGCTTGGCCAGCGGCACGCCGCGGAGGCGCTCGGGCAGCGCGCAGGCGATGGAGTCCTTCTCGGGGATGGAGATGAGCGTGCTCTCCATCCAGCGCTTCAGCCACTGCAGCGCGCAGGAGCACTCGAAGGGGTTGTTGTAGATCTGCAGGTGCGACAGCGAGCCCAGCGAGTCGAAGATGCCCTCGGCCAGCGTGGCGAAGCGGTTGTTGTTGATGCGCAGCGAGCGCAGGTCCTTGAGCGTGCGGAAGGCGTCGGGCGGCACCAGCGCCATGCGGTTGTTGTTCATCTTGAGCAGCTGCAGCGCGCTCAGGTTGCGCAGGTCCCGCCACGGGAACTCCACGATCTGGTTGTGGCTGATGTCCAGGTTCTTGAGCTGCGCCAGCACGGCCAGCGCGCCGGGCTCGATGGTGGCGATCTCGTTGTGCGCCAGCCACAGCGAGCTCACCTGGGTCACCTCGGCGAAGGCGCCGCGGGGCAGCGAGCTGATCTTGTTGGCCGACAGGCTCAGCGTGGTCACGTTGGAGGGCAGCCCCGCGGGCACGGCCTGCAGCTCCTTGTAGGCGCAGTCGGCGAACTGGTGCGCGTACTTGTCCACGCAAGCGCAGGGCTCCGGGCACGCCCGGCCCGAGCCCAGCAGGGCCGCCAGCAGCAGCGCCAGCAGCGGGGCCATGTCCCCCTGGCAGGGCACGGCGCGGGGCTCAGCGCCAGCGCGCCCCGGCCCCGCCCGCCGGCGGGAGGTGGAGGCAGCGGGGCCGCGCCCCATTGTCTGTGCCCGGCTCCCCCCGGCTGCCGCCCGCTGCCTCCCGCGCATCCCCTCCTCGCCCGAGCCCCCGCTTTCCTCCCCTTCCCCTGGGCTCTTCCCACCCTTCTCGCTCTCTTTTTCTCGGCTCAGTCAGGTTTTTCCTTCTCCTCTTTCCTGCCCGGCTCTTCCCACCCTTCTCACTCTCTATTTCCAGGCTGGATCAGGTTTTTCCTTCTCCTCTTCCCTGCCCGGTTCTTCCCACCCTTCTCACTCTCTGTTTCTCGGCTCGATCAGGTTTTCCCTTCTGCCTTCCCACCCTTCTCACTCTCTATTCCCCGGCTCAATCAGGTTTTCCTTCTCTCTCCCCTTGCAGGCTCTTCCCACCCTTCTCACTCTCTATTTCCCCGCTCGATCCGGTTTTTTCCTTCTCCCTTTCCCAGCCGTCTCTTCCCACCCTTCTCACTTTCTTTTTCCCGGCTCTATCAGGCTTTTCCTCCCCCACTCACTCCCCCCCTCCCTCAATAACCAACTAATTAACCTCCATTTTCTTTATCCTCTGCTTTCATCTCTTCATCCCCAATTATTCCTTTCGCTTCCCTCTCCCCTCCCTCTCTCTCCCTACTTCATCCCCGCCCTATTCCCCCTCTCCTGTCCGCCTGTCCCCCGCCACTCACCCTCTCCTAGGAGCCTCTCCGCCACCCTCAGCCCTTCCCGGCGCTCCTCATCCTCCCGCTGCCAGCCGGCCGAGGGGCGGGGGGACCGGGGGGACCCCGCCCGCTGCCCCCGCGCCTGCCGGGGCTGAGCTGCGAGCGGCGCCGGGGCCGTGCGGGCTCTGGGCTGCCGAGGCACAGCGAGAGGCAGCGATTTGCATTTCTGCCAGCCTCCCCCTCCGCCCGCCCGCCCGCCACCCCCTTCCTTCTCCCAGCCCACCACCCACTCACCCACCCACCCACCCACCCACCCGCCCGGCCGGCGCCGCCCGCGGCCGCTCCCGCACCGCCGGTACCCCCGAAAACACAGAAATATCCCCCCAAAAAAGCCGGGGCGCGGGTGATGCTCGGCCCGCGGGCGTTCTCCGCCGCTCGGCCGCGGTTTAGCGGCTCTCCCGGAGCGGCGGCGATGCCGTCGGGGCGCGGCTGCCCCCGTCCCGCCCGCGCACCCCTGGGAGGATGGAGGAAAAGCAGGTGGGAGCCTCCCGTGCTGCTATTCCCGATCCATGCGGGAATTCCAGCGGCGGTGCC
The DNA here is from genome assembly GCF_028018845.1 of Melospiza georgiana. Taxonomy (NCBI): domain Eukaryota; kingdom Metazoa; phylum Chordata; class Aves; order Passeriformes; family Passerellidae; genus Melospiza; species Melospiza georgiana. The sequence continues at coordinate 3,571,986 of NC_080442.1, read as the reverse complement.
GGCCCGTGCGGGCGCTCAGCGCACCTGGAGCCCGGAGGGAGGACGGGGACGGGAGCGGGGGGGACGCTGCTCCCGCATCCCGCCCCCGGAGCGTTCCCACCGCGGGAAAGCGGGATCGGGGAGCGCGGGGTGCCCCGAGCCCCGGGCGGGAAACATCGATCGGGGCAGGGATCGATCCCGCCGAGCCCGAGCCCGAGCCCGAGCCCGAGCCCGCCGTCCCCGCCCCGCGGAGAGAGACCAGGGCAGGGCAGGGGGGCTGAGGGGCGAGCGGCTCCTCCCGGTGTCGCCGACACGGCGGAGTCGCGACAGAGAGCGGCCCCGCCCCGGGCTGTGCCTGCCGGCAACAGCTCCCATTCCCTGGAATGGATGGATGGATGGATGGATGGATGGATGGATGGATGGATGGATGATGGATGGATGGATGATGGATGGATGGATGGATGGATGGATGGATGGATGGATGGATGGATGGATGATGGATGGATGGATGGATGGATGGATGGATGGATGGATGGATGATGGATGGATGGATGATGGATGGATGGATGGATGGATGGATGGATGGATGGATGGATGGATGATGGATGGATGGATGGATGGATGGATGGATGGATGGATGGATGGATGGATGGATGGATCCATGGAGGATGGATGGATCCATGGATGGATTCATGAACTCATGGATCCATGGATCCATGGAGGGCACAGATCTGTTCCCATTCCCACACCAGATTTATCCCGTTATTTTCCCATCCCCTTTCCAACTCTTTTTGGGATCGCTGCTGTGGGATTGGGAATCACGCCTTGGATCCTTTGGGATCGCTGCTGTGGGATTGGGAATAACGTCCCGGATCCTTTGGGATCTCTGCTGGATTGGGAATAATGTCCTGATCCTTTGGGATCGCTGCTGTGGGATTGGGAATAACGTCCCGGATCCTTTGGGATCGCTGCTGTGGGATTGGGAATAACATCCGGGATCCTTTGGGATCGCTCCTCGTCCCACCCTTCTCCCTCTTTTCCGTCCCCTCTCCCGTCCCCTCCCTCCCCTCCCCCCGGCCCCGCAGTGCCACCACCCGCGGGTGGCCAAGGGACATTTGGGGGACACGCAGAGGGGCCGGGTGAGCACGTGACCAATGGCGGTGTGACAATGGCAGTGACACCGTGTCCGTGTCCCCGGTGTCAATGTGTCACAGTGTCACAGGGTCACAGGGTCACAGGGTCACCATGTGAGTGTCACAGTGTCACAGTGTCACAGTGTCACAGTGTCACAGGGTCAGCATCACAGGGTCAGTGTCACACATATCAGTGTCACAGGGTCACCATATCTGTGTCACAGGGTCACCATGTCAGTGTCACACATATCAGTGTCACAAGGTCACCATATCAGTGTCCCTAGTGTCACAGTGTCAGTGTCACACATATCAGTGTCACAAGATCACCATATCAGTGTCACAGGGTCACCATATCTGTGTCACAGGGTCACCGTGTCAGTGTCACACATATCAGTGTCACAAGGTCACCATATCAGTGTCACAGGGTCACCATATCAGTGTCACAGTGTTGGTGTCCCTGTGTTGGTGTCCTCAGTGTCACAGGGTCAGTGTTGCCAATGTCACACGTTTCAGTGTCACAGCATCACAGTTGTCAGTGTCCCCAGTGTCACCAATGTCACAAGGCCAGTGTCACGGTGTCAGACGTGTCAGTGTCCCCAGTACCCCCATGTCACCAATGTCACACGTTTCAGTATCACAGGGTCAGTGTCCCCGTGTCGGTGTCCCCAGTGTCACAGAGTCAGTGTCGCCAGTGTCACATGTTTCAATGTCACAGTGTCACAGCTGTCAGTGTCACCAATGTCACGTGTGAGTGTCACCGTGTCAGTGTCACCAGTGTCACCGTGTCAGTGTCACAAGGTCACAGTGTCAGTGTCACACATGTGAGTGTCACAGCATTAGTGTCACACGTGTCAGTGTCACCATGTCAGTGTCCCACTTGTCAGTGTCACAGGGTGTCCCCAGTGTCACACGGTCAGTGTGACAGGTTCAGTGTCACCGATGTCACACGTTTCAGTGTTACAGCGTCGGTGTCCCCAGTGTCCCCAGAGCAGCGCCAGCCCGCGAGCCGCTGCGCAAGGGGGACACCTGGTGGTGGCACTGCCTTGTCACAGCCAGCCCCGCTCGGCGACACCGCCCGCGCCGCGACACTGCCACCCAGCGCCACCTGCATGGGACACTCAGAGCCATCTGCATGGGGACACGGGGCACAGCAATGACACCTGCATGGGGCCACCCAGGGCCACCTGCATGGGGACACCCAGTGCCACCTCCATGGGGACAATCGGTGCCACCTCCATGGGGACACCCAGTGCCACCTCCATGGGGACACTCAGTGCCACCTGCATGGGGACACCCAGTGCCACCTCCATGGGGACACTCAGTGCCACCTGCATGGGGACACCCAGTGCCATCTGCATGGGACACTCAGAGCCACCTCCATGGGGACACCCAGTGCCACCTGCATGGGGACACCCAGTGCCATCTGCATGGGACACTCAGAGCCACCTCCATGGGGACACCCAGTGCCACCTGCATGGGGACACCCAGTGCCATCTGCATGGGACACTCAGAGCCACCTCCATGGGGACACCCAGTGCCACCTGCATGGGGACACCCAGTGCCATCTGCATGGGACACTCAGTGCCACCTGCATGGGGACACTCAGTGCCACCTGCATGGGGACACCCAGTGCCATCTGCATGAGACACTCAGTGCCACCTCCATGGGGACACTCAGTGCCACCTGCATGGGGACACTCAGTGCCATCTGCATGGGGACACGGGGCACAGCAATGACACCTCCATGGGGACACCCAGTGCCATCTGCATGGGACACCCAGTGCCACCTGCACGGGGACACCCAGTGCCACCTGCATGGGGACACTCAGTGCCATCTGCATGGGGACACGGGGCACAGCAATGACACCTGCATGGGGACACCCAGTGCCACCTCCATGGGGACACTTGGTGCCACCTGCATGGGGACACCCAGTGCCACCTCCATGGGGACACTTGGTGCCACCTGCATGGGGACACTCAGTGCCACCTGCATAGGGCACTCAGTGCCACCATCTCCAGCATATCCTGGGAAAAGGGGTTGGGATGGGGATTTTGGGGTGCCTCTGTGTCCCCACATCCCCCGGACAATGTCACTTTTGGGGACATCCTTGAGGCCGAGGGATTCCGGAATTCCCGGCTCCAACTGGGAACCCCAGGGCCAGGATGGGGACAGGGCTGGGTGCCACCCACAGGCCGGTGTCCCTGTGTCCCCAAGATCCTGGAAAAGGGATCCCAATCCCGGCTGGCGGCTTGGGGCTGGGTGGGGACAGCCATGGGAGCAATGAATGGGAATTTAATCCATGGAAAACATTCCTGGGGTGGGGAACCCCAAAATTGGGATTGGGGAATCCCAAATCCAGCTGGGATTGAGGCAGGAACATACAAATCCCAGGAATTTTGGGAGCCCTAAAAGTGGGATCTGGGAACCTCAAATCTGGCTGGGATTGAGGCAGGAACACTCAAATCCCAGGAATTTTCTGAGCCCCAAAAATGGGATGTGGGAATCCCAAATCCAGCCAGGACTGAGGCAGGAATGCACAAAGCCCGGGAATTTAATCCATGGAAAACATTCCTGGAGCTGGGGTGTCCCAAATAAAAAATGGGATCTGGGATAAAAGCAGAGCCCTGAATTCATTCCCTGTTTTCCCTCGGGACAATCCCACATCATTTTCCTGGGAAATGGAAATTCCATTTCCCTCTTTTCCTGGATTTTTGTGGGAACATGGCTGGAACAGGCTCCTCCACTCATGGAATGTGGGAATTTTATCCCTGGGATCTCTCCTTGTCCTCGGGAATTTCTCCTGTCCCTAAAATGCCAGGATCAGTGCCCGGAGCAGGGAGCTGGGACAGGTTTCACCTCAGAATTCCCAGGTTTTCCCTCTGCTCAGGATTGTTTGGGAAAAGCAGAGTGGGGAGAAGAGGAAGAAGCTGGAATTTTATCCCAAAGCAGATTTATTGAGGGGAGACATAAAAAAACTGGGATTTTAAACCCTCATTACACCAGGAAACTGACCCAAATCCTAATCCCAATCCCAATCCCAATCCCAATCCCAAGGAATTCCCAGCTCCAAGCGCTGATGGGGGATCCCAGAGGGGATCCCACCCTTGGGATCATCTCCCCACCTTTGGGGGGGCTCGGGAACGGGATCCGCCAGCACAGATCCCAACTCCCATCCCAAATTTTATTTTGGGATCAATCCAGACAGGATTTAAGAGGAAAACAACATTCCCAGGAAACCTCAAAGTATTGAAGGAGAGATCCCATCAGATCCAGGTGGGATTTGGGGCCGCTCCGGAACACCAGAGCTCAGTCCAGGAATAAATTTGGGATTGGTCAAGAAGAGGAAAGTCCAAGAAGAAATCCGGGAATGGGAGGCCGGGAATTGCGGGATGAGGCCGGAGGATCCCGTGGGATGTCAGCACGGGGGCGGCTCCGGTGTCACCGTCACCACCACGGTGTCCTCGTCGCTGTCGTCAGAGCTGCAGATGATGATGCTGCCAACCTCTGCAAGGGAAATCCCCAAAATTCCGGATCCCACGGGATCAACGTTCCCGAGCTTTACACAAGAAACCAACCAGAGCGTGGGGGCAACCCCTGGAATGGTGGTGACCACGTGGATCCTGAATTTCAGGGATCCCTCACCCCGTGGATCCCCCATCCCAATGATCCCTCACCCCATGGATCCTTCACCCCATGGATCCTTCACTCCATGGATATTGAGTTCCACAGATCCTTCATCCCATGGATCCTTCACCCATGGATCCTTCACCCATGGATCCTTCACCCCATGGATCCTTCACTCCATGGATATTGAGTTCCACAGATCCTTCATCCCATGGATCCTTCACCCATGGATCCCCCGTTCCATGGATCCTTCACCCCAGGGATCCTTCACTCCATGGATATTGAGTTCCACAGATCCTTCATCCCATGGATCCTTCATTCCATGGATCCCTCATTCCATGGATCCTTCACCCCATGGATCCTTCATCCCATGGATCCTTCACCCCATGGATCCTTCACCCCATGGATCCTTCATCCCATGGATCCCCCATCCCAATGATCCCTCACCCCATGGGTCCTTCACCCCATGGATCCTTTACTGCATGGATACTGAATTCCACAGATCCCTCATCCCAATGATCCCTCACCCCATGGATGTTTCACCCCATGGATCCTTCATCCCATGGATCCTTCATCCCATGGATCCCTCATCCCATGGATCCCCCATTCCATGGATCCTTCATCCCATGGATCCCTCATCCCATGGATCCCTCATCCCATGGATCCCCCATTCCATGGATCCTTCATCCCATGGATCCCTCATCCCATGGTTCCTTCATCCCATGGTTCCTTCATCCCATGGATCCCTCATCCCATGGTTCCTTCATCCCAATGTTCCCTCACCCCATGGATCCTTCATCCCATGGATCCTTCATCCCATGGATCCCTCATCCCATGGATCCCCCATTCCATGGATCCTTCACCCCATGGATCCCTCATCCCATGGTTCCTTCATCCCAGTGTTCCCTCAGCCCATGGATTCCTCATCCCATGGATCCCTCAGCCCAGTGTTCCCTCAGCCCATGGATCCCTCACCCTACAGATCTGGATCCTCCCCACCCTTGGCCAAGATTCCCACGGAACAGGGGCACAGAAAGGCCGGGAATGATCCCATGGGATGAGGCAAAGCAGGACAGCAGGGACGGTGACATTCCCGGTGCCCACCTGTGTCGCCGGCACGGACGCAGTTGTGCCGCGAGGTGGAGGGGCCGGGCTCCATGGGGAATTCCCACTGGGATTTGGGATGGCTGGGGCCCGGCTCGTGGTCACATTCCAGCTTCAGGACTTTGGGAGACACCTGGCTGCCCCTCTCCATGCTGGGCAGCGGCCGCTTCCAGCAGGGCAGCGGGAGAGGCTGGAAAAGCAGGATTGGGATTGGGACTGGGGTGGGATTGGGACTGGGGTGGGATTGGGATTTGGGTTGGAATCTGGGATGGGATTGGGGGTGGGATTGGAGCGGGACTGGGATTCGGGTGGGATGGGGGAGGGATTGGGATTGGGGTGGGATTGGGGTTGGGATTGGATTTGAGTTGGGATAGGGATTGGAGTGGGATTGCGGTGGGATTGGGGTGGGATTGAGGGGTGGGATTTGGATTGGGGTGGGATTGGGGGGTGGGATTTGGATTGGGGTGGGATTGGGGGGTGGGATTGGGGTTGGGATTGGGGTTGGGATTGGCATTGGGATTGGGATTGGAGTGGGATCTGGATTGGGATTGGGATCTGGGATGGGATTGGGGGGGATTGGGATCCCAGCGGATCTCACCTGGTTGGGACAGAGGGACCTCACCTCCTCCACGTGGATCTCCTCCAGGCTGGGGGAGACGCTGCGGGGTTTGGGATGGGTTGGATCCTCATCCTGCAGGAAGAGCGGGGAGTTGGGATGGACTTGGGCCCCAGTGGAGGGGCGGGAACACCCTCGGGAATGGGGAAACTGAGGCACGGAGGGTTTGGGATGGGTCTGGGGGCTGTTCCCGTGGTCTTTGCCATGGTCATGGAATTCCCCAGGGATGGAGCAGTGCCTGGTGGGATGTGGGAACTTGTGGGGGAGGAAGCCCTGGAATTCCCCAGGCATGGGGAGGGAAAGGAGAGGTGCAGGTTTGGGATGGGGCAGGAGCACCCCGATGTCTCACCAGGTTGTTCTCCAGGCCCACCTCGACCTCAGGGACATCTGGGGACAGAGAAAACCGGGATGAGACCCCGAGCTGGAGCTTCTGGAGCCAGGAAGGTCCAGCTCAGCAGCTCCAAACCCTTTCCCTCCGGATTGGGGTGGCCCCGGGGAGGCTCCAGGGAGCTGGGAATGAGCGTCCCCAGAGCCACCAGGATTGGAGGACACCCAAAGGGCTCCACAAAAACAACTGAGCAAATCCTGGCTCTGGGGGGTGAGGAGCTGGAGCAGGGAAATGGGAGAGGAGGAGGAGGGGAAGAAGGAGAAGAAAAAATGAAGAAAAATAAGAAGGAGGAGGGGAAGAAGGAGAAGAAAAAATGAAGAAAAATAAGAAGGAGGAGGAGAAGAAGGAAGGAGAACAAGGAGAAGAAGGGGGAGAAAGAGGAGGAGGAAAAGGAGAAGGAGAAGGAGAAGGAGAAGGAGAAGGAGAAGGAGAAGGAGAAGGAGAAGGAGAAGGAGAAGGAGAAGAAGGGGGAGAAAGAGGAGAAGGAGAAGGAGAAGAAGGGGGAGAAAGAGGAGAAGGAGAAGGAGAAGGAGAAGGAGAAGGAGAAGAAGAAGGAGAAGGAGAAGGAGAAGGAGAAGGAGAAGGAGAAGGAGAAGGAGAAGGAGAAGGAGAAGGAGAAGGAGAAGGAGAAGGAGAAGGAGAAGGAGAAGGAGAAGGAGAAGGAGAAGGAGAAGGAGAAGGAGAAGGAGAAGGAGAAGGAGAAGGAGAAGGAGAAGGAGAAGGAGAAGGAGAAGGAGAAGGAGAAGGAGAAGGAGAAGGAGAAGGAGAATCCAGCGCTGTCCCTGCTCACCGAGGGCACTTTGCAGTCCAGCCCAGAGCTCCCTCCCCAGCCCGGCCCGGCCCAGCCCGGCCCGGCCCAGCGCTCACCCGGCCGGCCCGTGACGCGCTCCACCAGCGCCCGCAGCCGCGCCCGGCACTCGGCGAAGTCGGGCGGCTCTCGGAGCTCGGGGGGCTCGGGCGGCTGCAGCCGCCGCAGCTCCAGCAGCGCCGCCTTGACGAAGGGCTGCATGTCCATGAGCTCCTGCTCGCCGCCGTAGCGCCCCAGCCTCTCCACCAGCCTCTCGGCCGCCTCCAGCCGCAGCAGCGCTCCCTCGGCCCCGCTCAGCTCCTCCGCCAGCGCGCTCCGGCCGCGCTCCGGCCGCGCCTCCAGCAGCGCCCGCAGCTCCTCGGCCTCGCTGCGCACCAGCTCCTGCAGGCGCTCGGCGCTGGCGCGGACGCGCTCCCGCAGCCGCTCCCGCTGCTCCTCCCGCCGCGCCGCCTCGCCCCGCAGCCGCCCCAGCGCCGCCTCGAAGGAGCGGCGGAGGCGCCGCAGGTCCCGGCGCAGCGAGCGCAGCTCGTCCTGGCGGCGGCGGCTCTCGGCGCGCAGGTCGCGGAAGGGAGCGTGGCGAGTGTCCAGCAGCGCGCACGGACAGCACAGAGCCCGCTCGCAGCGCGGACAGTAGATGCTGGCAGGGACACGCGGGGGGCGTCAGGGAGCGGTGGCAGCAGGGACACGCGAGGGGGGACAGCGGGGAGATGCTGCGGGGTACCGGGATTGGCTCCCGGGATGGGGGACAGGGACACGGGGCAGGGAGGGACAGCGATGGATGGGGGGCAGGGAGGGACAGGGGTCAGCGATGGACAGGGGTCAGGGATAGACAGGGGTCAGTGATGGACAGTGGTCATGGATGGACAGGGGTCAGGGATGGACAGCAATGGATGGGGGTCAGTGATGGACAGGGGTCAGGGATAGACAGGGGTCAGTGATAGACAGGGGTCAGGGATAGACAGGGGTCAGGGATGGACAGGGGTCAGGGATGGACAGGGGTCAGGGATAGACAGGGGTCAGCGAGGGACAGTAGTCATGGATGGACAGGGGTCAGGGATGGACAGTGATGGACAGGGGTCAGTGCTGGACAGCAATGGACAAGGGTCAGGGAGGGACAGAGATGGATGGAGGTCAAGGGATGGACACTGGTCAGTGATGGACAGAGGTCAGTGATGGACAGCAATCAATCATGGATGGGGGTCAGTGACGGTCAGGGGTCATGGATGGGCAGGGGTCAGGGATGGACAGCGATGGATGGGGGTCAGTGATGGACAGCAATCAATAATGGACAGGGGTCAGTGATGGACAGAGGTCAGTGATGGACAGGGGTCAGTGATGGACACGGGTCAGGGAGGGGCAGAGGTCAGGGAGGGACAGCAATCAATCATGGACAAGGGGTCAGTGATGGACAGGAGTCCAGGATGGACAGGGGTCAGTGAGGGACAGTGGTCAGGGATGGACAGGGGTCAGGGATGGACAGGGGTCAGTCATGGACACGGGTCAGCAATGGAGAGGGGTCAGGGATGGACAGTGATCAATAATGGACAGGGGTGAGTGATGGACAGGGGTCAGGGATGGACATGAGTCAGTGATGGACACCAGTCAGCAATGGACAGGGGTCAGGGACGGACAGCGGTCAAGAAGGGACAGCGGTAAGTCATGGACACGGGTCAGGGATGAACAGGGGTCAGGGAGGGACACTGGTCAGAGAGGGACAATGATGGTCAGTGGTCCCCTGGGTGCCCATCAGTGGTCATCAATGATGGTCAGTGGTCCCCATCAGTGCCCATCCCAATGATGGGCAGGGGTCAGGGACAGGCAGGGGTCAGGGATGGAAACCAGTCAGCCATGGTCAGTGGTCAGCAATGGTCAGTGATGGTCAGTGATCATCAGAGGGCAGGGATGGATAGGGGTCAGGGATGGTCAGTGATGGTCAGAGGGCAGGGATGGACAGGGGTCATGGATGGTCAGTGGTCAGTGATGGTCAGAGGGCAGGGATGGACAGGGGTCATGGATGGACACTGGTCAGGGATGGTCAGTGGTCAGTGATGGTCAGTGATGGTCAGCGATGGTCAGCGATGGTCAGCGATGGTCAGTGCCCATCCCAGGACATCCCAGGCCATGTCCAGCCCTCTCTGGAGCCTTTCCCCAAATCCCCACTGGAGCTCCCCGGGCCCCCCGGGGTCTCTGTGGGGTCACTGCCATCAGTCCCCAATGGCAGAGCTTTGGGGACAGGAGATTTGGGGACCGGACGAGGTTTGGGTACAGGACGAGATTTGGGGACAGTGTGAGATTTTGGGACAGGAGAGATTTGGGCCCATCCCACTCCAGCACATTCCAGACTGGAGCATCACCCCCAAACCTCCTGGAGCAGGGCAGGATTTGGGGACAGGATGAGATTTGGGGACAGCACGAAATTCAGGGACGGGATGAGATTTGGAGACAGGACAAGATTTGGGGCCAGGACGATTTGGGGCCAGAATGAATCTGGGGGGCAGAATGAGTTTTGGGAAAAGGCAGGGGACAAGGTTTGGGGACAGCATAAGATTTGGGTATGGGGGACATTTGGGAGTGCAGTGAGATTTGGGGACAGGATGAAATTTGGGGACAGGAGGAGTTTTGGGGACAGGGTAAGGTTTGGAGACAGGGTGAGATTTGGGAATGGGATGAGATTTGGGGATGGGATGAGATTTGGGGCCATGGCAATGTTTGGGGAGAGGCCAAGGTGTGAGGACAGTGTGAGATTTGAGGACAGGACAAGGCTTGGGGATGGGACAAGATTTGGGGACAGTATAAGTTTTGGGGACAGGATGAGTTTTGGAGACATGATGAGGTTTGAGGACGGACTGAGATTTGGGGATGGAATGAGATTTGGAGACAGGATGAGATTTGAGGACAGGATGAGGTTTGGGGATGGGATGAGATTTGGGGACAGACTGAGGTGCAGGGACAGTGTGAGGTTTGGGGATAAGACGAGATTTGGGGACAGGATGAGATTTGGGGATGAGATGAGTTTTGGAGACGGGACAAGATTGGAAGACAGGATGAGGTTTGGGGATGGGACGAGGTTTGGGACTGGGACAAGATTTGGGGACAGGACGAGGTTTGGGAATGGGATGAGATTTGGGGCCATGGCAATGTTTGGGGACAGGCCAAGGTGAGAGGACAGTGTGAGATTTGAGGACAGGACAAGATTTGGGGACAGTATAAGTTTTGGGGACAGGACGAGTTTTGGAGACATGATGAGGTTTGAGGACGGACTGAGATTTGGGGATGGAATGAGATTTGGAGACAGGATGAGATTTGAGGACAGGATGAGGTTTGAGGGTGGGATGAGATTTGGGGATGGAATGAGATTTGAGGACAGGACGAGGTTTGGGGATGGGATGAGATTTGGGGACAGACTGAGGTGCAGGGACAATGTGAGGTTTGGGGATAGGACGAGGTTTGGGGATGGGATGAGATTTGGGGATGAGATGAGATTTGGAGACGGGACAAGATTGGAAGACAGGACGAGGTTTGGGGATGGGACGAGGTTTGGGGACAGGACGAGGTTTGGGACCAGGACAAGATTTGGGGCCGGGACAAGATTTGGGGACAGGACGAGGTTTGGGGATGGGACACGATTTGGGACCAGGACAAGATTTGGGGACAGGACAAGATTTGGGGACAGGACAAGATTTGGGGCCGGGACGAGGTTTGGTCCCACGCCCCCATTTGAGGCTGGGCGGGCGCTCCCACCTGCACACGCGGCTCTCCTCGGGGTGGCTGTCGCTGGAGCAGAAGAGGCTGCAGGAGCCGCGCGTGTCCTCCAGGAACTGCCGCGCCGAGCCCGCCCGCAGCTCCTCCACCCTGCGCACCCGGTGCGCCTTCTTCTTGTGCCACCACTGGTGCTCCTCCAGACACCGCCCGCAGAAGAACTCCTCGCAGTCCGAGCACCACACCAGCGCCGCCTCGGCGCGGCAGCGGCTGCAGCCGGGCCCGCCCGAGCTGCGGATCTGCCGCCAGAGCTGCAGGCGGCTCCGCAGGTTGCAGAAGAGCAGGTTGTCCACGGCCGGAGCGCCCGTGGCCGCCTGGCAGCGCGGGCACTGCTTGGTGTCGCTCAGGCAGGCCGGGCACAGCGTGTGCAGGCAGCGCAGCAGCCGCGGCTGCGCCGTGTCCTGCCCGCAGCCATCGCACCGCAGGAACTGGAAATCTTCGTCTTCATCCTCACCCTCATCCTCGCCCTCCGCCGCCGCCGGGCACGGGGGGGAGGCGGGCGCGGCGGGGCCCGGCTCTGGGTGAGGCTCCGGTTCTGCTTCTGGCTCCGGTTCCGTCTCCATCTGCGGAGATGCGGGGTTCTCCCGTGGGTTGGAGGAAGCTGAGGCTCGGCCCCGTGATTCCCGCTCGGGGTTCTGCTGTCCCGCCCCTCGCAGGTTCCTCGCCGAGCTCTCGGCCTTCCTGGAATTTGGCATTTCCCAAGCGCCGGTGGAAAACGAAAGCAAAACGGTTTCGGTGCCGCCGCGGCCACCGCCCCTTCCTGCTCCGACAGAGGGAAAAGCGGGAACGACCCCAAAACCTCCCCGGCAGCGACTCCAAACCCCCTTGGCAGCGACCCCAAAATCCCCCCGGCAGCGACCCTAAAACACCCTGACAGCGACCCCAAAACCCCCTCGGCAGCGACCCAAACCCCCTTGGCAGCGACCCCAAAATCCTCCCTGCAGTGACCCCAAAATCCCCTCGGCAGCGACCCTAAAACACCCTGACAGCGACCCCAGAACCCCTTTGTCAGTGACCCCAAAACCCCCTGGCAGTGACCCCAAAACCCCCTGGAAGTGACCCCAAAACCCCCTGGCAGTGACCCCAAACCTCCCGGGCAGCGACCCCAAAACACCCCAGCAACTCTGTCCCCAGCACCAGCCGTGTCCCCAGAGGTGTCCCCAGGGGTATCCCCATCCCTGTCCCCATAGATGTCCCCAGCCCTGTCCCCAGCGGTGTCCCCAGAGATGTCCTCCTCGCCACTCCTCACTCCCAGCTCGGCAGCGCGCACAACTCCCCCCATCCCCCCAATAAATATTTGGGGGGCCAGAAAAAGGAAAAAGCCGGGACCCCCTTCCCAGCCGGCCCTACAAACGCACCCGCCCCCTCTCCCCGGGCAGGAACCGCCCGCGGGTCCCCCCGTGTCCCCCGGTGTGTCCCCGTGTGCCCCTGCAGGCTCCGGTTTGTCCCCGTGTCCCCCCCGGTACCTGCGGGGTCGCGGCGGGGCCGGGAGCGGCGGGAGGAGGAGCGGGGAGAGGGCGGGACGGAGGGACGGACGGACGGACGGAGGGGAGACCGGGAGCTGTGGGGCGGTGCCGGGGGAATCCGAGCGTGCGGGCACCGGGGGGATGCGGGATCGGGATTGGGATTCTGGGATGGGGATTTTGGGATTGGGATTGGGATTCTGGGATGGGGATCGGGATATAGGACCGGGATGGGGAATGAGGATGGGGATATGGGACCGGGATCGGGATGTGGGACCGGGATCAGGATAGGGGACCGGGATCGAGATGTGGGACCGGGATCAGGATCGGGATAGGGGAATGGGATCGGGATGTGGGACCGGGATCGGGATATGGGACCGGGATCGGGATATGGGACCGGGATCGGGATGTGGGACCGGGATGTGGGATCGGGATGGGGTTATGGGATCAGGATGGGGGTTCAGGGACCGGGATGAGGATGTGGGATCGGGATGAGGATATGGGGTTGGGATCGGGATGTGGGAACTGGATGGGGACGTGGGATCGGGATGTGGGACCGGCACCGGGATAGGAATGTGAGATATGGGACCGGGATGGGGATGCGGGATCGGGATGTGGGACCGGTACCGGGATGGGGTTGTGGGATCGGGATGGGGATTCAGGGACCGGGATGGGGATGGGGGTGTGGGACCGGGATGAAGTTGTGGGATCGCCGTGGGGATGTGGGGTCGGGATGGGGATGTGGGATGGGGATGGGGATGTGGGATGGGGATTCAGGCCCCGGCAAGGGGACGATCCCGGCCCCGGGAAGGCGCTGCCGGTTCCGTGGGGGCGGTTCCGGTGTCCGAGCCCCGCCCCCGCCGCTCCGGGCCCGCTCCGTCCCCATTGTCCCCGCGGTGGGGCCGCGCCAGCCCCGCCCCGTCCCGAGGGACATTCCCGGCCCCATTCCCACCCCATTCCCGGCCCCATTCCCACCCCAATCCCGGCCCCAATCCCGGCCCCATTCCCACCCCCCGACACGCAGGGGGTGGCACCGCCACAAGGCCGGGGCGGGGATTTTGGGGACAAAACGCCGCCCCTGTTATGGCCGCGGTGCCCTGATCCCAAATGCCCGCGTTCCCGGATCGGGATGCGCTCACCGGGCCGGGATTTGGGATCGGCTCCGCTCCGGCGCTGTCACATGACGGAGCCACCAGGAAGCGCCGCCGCTCCTCTTTCCTGTCCCCAAGCCCGCGCTGGCGACAACGCCACCTCGCCAGTGTCGCCAGTGTCGCCAGAGCGGGGCCGGGACCGCGGGAGGATCCCGGAGCTCCGGGGGATTTGTCACCTGAGGTGGCACCTGGGGTGGCACCTATCGGGTTTGTCACCTGAGGTGGCACCTGGGATGGCACCGCTCGGGTTTGTCACCTGGGGTGGCACCGCTCGGGTTTGTCACCTGGGGTGGCAGCGAAAAAACCCCAAAAGATTTCATCAGTCCTCAGCCCAGCTGACCCCAAAGCTCATCCTGGTGTCCCTGGAATGTCACCAAGCCCAGGTGACCCCAAACTCTGTCCCCAGTGACCCCAAATCCTCCAGTGCCACCACCCCAGCTGACCCCAAACCCTTTTGTGGTGTCCCTTAAGTGTCACCAACCCAAGTGACCCCAAATCCTTGAATGTCACCCTGATCCCCGGTGACCCCAAATCCTGCCCTGGTGTCCCTCAAGTGTCACCAAGCCCAGGTGACCCCAAACTCTGTCCCCAAGGTGACCCCAAATCCTCGAGTGCCACCGCCCCAGGTGACCCCAAACCCTTCCACGGTTTTCCTCAGTGTCCGCAGCCCAAGTGACCCCAAATCCTGCCCTGGTGTCCCCTGAGTGCCACCACCCCAGGGCACCCCAAAACCTCAAATGTCATCACCCCAGGTGACCCCAAACCCTCCTGTGGTGTCCCCTGACTGTCACCGCCCCAGGGGACCCCAAACCCCACCCTGGTGACCCCAAATCCTGCCCTGGTGTCCCTGGAGCGTCCCCAATCCCGGGGAACCCCAAATCCTCGAGTTTCACCGATCCCAGGTGACCCCAAGCCCTTCTGTGATGTCCCTTAAGTGTCACCAGCCCCGAGTCACCCCAAACCCTGTCCCCAAGGTGACCCCAAATCCTCGAGTGTCCCCCTGACCCCAAACCCTTCTCTGGTGGCTCTGGAGTGTCCCCAAAGCTCATCCTGGTGTCCCTGAAGTGCCACCAAGCCCAGGTGACCCCAAACCCTTCTCTGATGTCCCTTAATTGTCCCCAACCCGAGTGACCCCAAACCCCACAAGGGTCGGGATCGGGATCCTGGAATTCCCTGGGATTTGCCCCTGGGGCAAATTTGGGCTCCCATTCCCAACTCCAAAATTCCCAGTTTGGGAATCCCGGAATTCCTGGCGATCCCGTGGGATCCTCCTTGGGAACAGCAGGGTCGGGATTGGGATCCAGGAATTCTGTGGGATTTGGAATCCCGGAATTCTGTGGGATTTGCCCCATTTGGGGTCACATTCCCAACCCCAAAACCTCCCAGTGATCTCATGGGATCCTCCTGTTCCCAGCTGGAATTCCCATGGAATTCCCAATCCAGAGCAGGAAATCCTCGCTCTGGGGGGAATTCCCAAATATTCCCAAATATCCCAAAGGGGATTCCTGACATTCCCAAGACATCCCTAGAAGTCCTGGGAAATCCACCCCAAAGGAATTCCCAAGGATTTGGAGGGGCTGGAGAGGAAAATCTGGGATTGGGAAAACCGGGAATGCTGGAGTCCCAAATCCCAGTTTGGGACTGGGAATTCTGGGATCCCAAATCCCAGTCTGGGACTGGGAAAAATGGGAATGCTGGAGTCCTAAATCCCAGTTTGGGACTGGGAATTCTGGGATCCCAAATCCCAGTCTGGGACTGGGAAAACTGGGAATGCTGGAGTCCCAAATCCCAGTTTGGGAAAAGTGGGAATGCCGGGATCCCAAATCCCACTTTGGGATTGTGAAGAATGGGAATTCTGGGATCCCAAATCCCAGTTTAGAATTGGGAAAAATGGGAATTCTGGGATCACAAATTCCACTTTGGGATTGTAAAGAATGGGAATTCTGGGATCCCAAATCCCAGTTTGTGACTGGGAAAAATGGGAATTCTGGGATCCCAAATCCCAGTTGGGTATTGGGAATTCTGGGATCCCAAATCCCACTTTGGGATTGTGAAGAATGGGAATTCTGGGATCCCAAATCCCAGTTTAGGATTGGGAAAAATGGGAATTCTGAGATCCCAAATCCCAGTTTGGTATTGGGAATTCTGGGATCCCAAATTCCACTTTGGGATTGGGAAAAATGGGAATTCTGAGATCCCAAATCCCAGTTTGGTATTGGGAATTCTGGGATCCCAAATTCCACTTTGGGATTGTGCAGAATGGGAATTCTGGGATTCCGAATCCCAGTTTGTGACTGGGAAAAATGGGAATGCCGAGATCCCAAATCCCAAAATTCCAGTTTTTCCCAGAAAAATTCCAGGACCCCCAAATCCCAAAAATCCTTTTTTTTCCCCTGGAGTTTTGGCCCATAGAAAAGGGGGGACAGCTCAGAATTCCCACTGGGATTTGGGATAAGCCTTTTTCCAGGAGGGAATTTGGGGTCCTGGATGGGATTTTTCCCAATTTTTCCTGCCTTTGGAGCTCCCTGATCCCGAAAATCCCATGAATCCCTCTGGAATCAGATCCCCCCCCTCCTCCAGCTGGGATTTTTTTTTCCAGAAAAAACCTCTGGGAAAAGGGAAAAGCTCTTCCCAAATTCCCATTTTTTCCATGGATTTTTTTACATTCTGGAAAATCCAGGAGTGGGAACAAATCCAGGGTCGTTTTTTGGGATAAAATCCCAGTTTGGGATGAGAGAGAGGCAGGAATTGCACCCCCAGGAATTCCAAACCCCGTAATTCTGATCCTGCTCCAAGGATTGTTTGGAATTCTTGGATCCCACCAGGATAAACAATCCTTGGAATTCCTGTGCTCGGAATTCCCTCCCCCAATCCCAAAAGCAGCTCTGAAATTCCCTTTTCCTGCTCTTTCCCCCTCTTTTTTTAATGGGATTTTGGGGTTTTCCCACTGCCATCCCCGAATCCCGGGATTTTGTGGGGTTGGGAAAGGAAAAGTTTGGGAATTCTGGAGGGAATTTTGGGGTTTTTCATGGATTTGGGGATTTGTGGGAAAGGGAAGAGCTGGGATTTGCTCCCCTTGGATTTGGGATGGAAAACTGGGAATTGTGGGATCACCTCAGCTGGAATTCATTGGGATGAAATTCCGAGGGAGATTTGGGATTTGGGGTGATCCAAATACTTGGATTTGGGAAAGAATTCCCGGCCCCAAATCCTCATGGATTCCTTCCCAATCCAGGTTTTTATGGGATCACCCCTCAGGGTTTTTTTGGGATCTTCCCTCGGTTTTCCTGGGATCCAGAGAGATTTTGGTCCTAAAAACTCAGGAAGAGCCCAAACCCCAACCCCAGAGCTGGGAATGAGAGAAAACCTC
Source organism: Melospiza georgiana (assembly GCF_028018845.1). Lineage (NCBI taxonomy): Eukaryota > Metazoa > Chordata > Aves > Passeriformes > Passerellidae > Melospiza > Melospiza georgiana. The sequence continues at coordinate 3,554,591 of NC_080442.1, read as the reverse complement.
GGGAAAATCTGGGAAAACACAAAAAAAAAAAATCTGGGATGAGACAAAACCCTTGGAATTCCCAGATCTCCCAAAACTCCTGGGATTAAAACTCAGCTTTTAGGAAAAATAGGATGGGGAAAAAACCACGGATTTGATGCTTGAGAATTCCCAAAAAATCCTTCTCCCATTTTTCCTCAAGAAATCAGAAATCCCCTTTTCCCTATGGAACCCCCCACACACAAAATCCCAGATTTTTTTTTTTCCCTCTGGCTCCATCCTGAGGGATTTTTCCCCAAATCCCGAAGGGATCCCGGAGTTTCCTGGGGTGAGGAGAGGCCTTGGATCCAAGGATTTTTCCCCCCTCGGGGGAAATTCCCGATATCTCCCTGACGCAGGAGCTCAGCCTCTGGAATTCCGGGAATTTCCGCAGTGTTTTAAACACAGGGAAACAAAAAACCCTAAAAAAATCCCCGGGATTGGGGGATTTTGGGATGAGCAGAAAACCCCTGGAAGCAGCTGAGGGGTTGATGCTGATCCAGAAAATTTTTTGGGAATGCTGAGCTGCTTCCAGCTCCAAAACCCCTGGAATTCTTTTGGGATCAATGCCAGGAATTCCTTTGGGGTCGATTTTGGGGGGGAAAAAAAATCCCAAATATGAGATTTTTTTTTTTGAGGAATAAAGGGGGAGAGGGATTTTGGGATTTGGGGAAAATGGAGCTGATGGAAAACTGGGAAAGGGGAGGGGGGGACAGAAATTCCATTAAAATGCCATTTAAAAAAAAATCCATTTAAAAATTCCATTTAGAATTCCATTAGAAGAAATTCCATTAAATGAAATTCCATTAAAAGAAATTCCATTAAAAATTCCATTAAGAAAAAAAAAAAAAAAAGAATTCCATTAAAAAATCCATTAAAATCCGGGATTGGAATAACAAAGGGCATGAAATAACTCCACAAATAAAAGAGGAAAATTTGGAATTAGCCAGGAAAATCCATGGGATTTATTCCAGGGAGTTTTCCCTGTTTTTCCCTTCTCCTTGGATGCAATGGAATGGGAAGAGTTGGGAGGGAGGAAAATGAAGGAATTTTTGGGGTCTTGGTGATTCCCCATGATCCAAACTCAAGTCCCATAATTTTGGGGGGGATAGAATGAAGGATTTTCACTGGAATTTGGGATCCTGGAGCCTTGGATGAGGATTTTTTGGGAAAAGGGGGATAAACCAGGCTGTATCCCAAAAAAATCCCAGGATTTGTGCATCCAGATCACCGGGAATGATGGGGACCCCAAAATTCCCAGCCTGGGAACTAAAATTCCTTAAATTCCTTCGTTTTTTTGGGATAGAACGTGGGATCCTCCCCACATTCCTCATCCAAGGGGAAAGCAGCTCTCCAGGGCTCAGGGATTATCCCTGGAATTGGGGGAAATGTAGGAATTTTTGGGGTGTCCATCATACCCCATGATCCAAACCCAAATCCCATTTTTTTGGGATACAACCCCCCCAAAAAAAATCCTGATCCAAAGCTCTGGTTTTTCCTGGGATCCTGAATTCCAGGGATAATCCCAGAGTGGTGTTTCCCCTTGCCCTACCCCTCCAAAAATTGGGATTTGGGGGGGGTCACTGTCACCCCCTAATTCCAGCCAAAATTCCTTCTTTTTTTTTGGGATGGAACGAGGGGAAAACAGTGCCCCAGGATGATCCCTGGAATTCGGGATTCTGGGGAAAAGCAGAGCTTTTTTCCCAAAAATGAGGATTTTTGGGAAAAAAAGAAGGAATTTTGGCTCCGACCTCACTTCCAGGCTTGGAATTTTGGGGTCTCAAGGTGATCCAAACCCGTCTGGATGCAAAAATCCTTTTTTTTGTTGTTTTTTTCTGGGATACAACCTGGGATCCCTCGCTTTTCCCAAAAATCTTCATCCAAGACTCTGGGGATCCCGAATTCCAGGGATGATCCTAAAATAGGGGGTTACAGCGACCCCCCCAAATCCCATTTTTTCTTTGGGATGGAACGTTATTCCCCCACTTCCTCTTCCCAAAGATCCTCATCTGAGGGGAAAGCAGCGCTCCGGGGGTTCTGGGGTTATCCCTGGAATTCGGGATCCAAGGGAAAAGTGAAACTTTGGATGAGGATTTTTGGGATAAGGGGGGAGGATCCCAGATTTTATCCCAAAAAACTCTGGATTTGCGCATCCAGAGGGGTTTGGATCACCGGACACCCCCAAAATTCCAGCCCCGGGAGTGAAGTGGGAGCCAAACTTCCTTCTTTTTTTGGGATAACTTCCCCTTAAATTCCTTCTTTTTTTGGGATAACTTCCCCTTAAATTCCTCATCCGAGGGGAAAGCAGCGCTCCGGGGGTTCTGGGGTTATCCCTGGAATTCGGGATCCAGGGGAAAAGCGAAACTTTGGATGAGGATTTTTGGGATAAGGGGGGAGGATCCCAGGTTTTATCCCAAAAACCTCTGGATTTGCGCATCCAGAGGGGTTTGGATCACCGGACATGCCAAAATTCCACCGGGAGTGGAGTGGGAGCCAAACTTCCTTCTTTTTTTGGGATAACTTCCCCTTAAATTCCTCATTGGAGGGGAGCACAGCAGTCCGGGGGTTCTGTGGTTATCCCTGGAATTCGGGATCCAGGGGAAAAGTGAAACTTTGGATGAGGATTTTTGGGATAAAGGGGGGAGGATCCCAGGTTTTATCCCAAAAAACTCTGGATTTGCGCATCCAGAGGGGTTTGGATCACTGGACACCCCCAAAATTCCAGCCCCGGGAGTGAAGTGGGAGCCAAACTTCCTTCTTCTTTTGGGATAACTTCCCCTTAAATTCCTTCTTTTTTTGGGATAACTTCCCCTTAAATTCCTCATCCGAGGGGAAAGCAGCGCTCCGGGGGTTCTGGGGTTATCCCCGGAATTCGGGATCCAGGGGAAAACGAAACTATGGATGAGGATTTTTGGGATAAGGGGCGGGAGGATCCCAGGTTTTATCCCAAAAACCTCTGGATTTGCGCATCCAGAGGGGTTTGGATCACCGGACACCCCAAAATTCCAGCCCTGGGAGCGAGGTGGGAGCCAAAATTCCATCGTTTTTTTGGGATAACCCCCCTCTCCCCACCCCAAATTCCTCGCCGGAGGGGAGAGCAGCGCTCCGGGAGTTCTGGGGTTATCCCTGGAATTCGGGATCCCGGGAAAAGCGGAGCCTCCGCCCGCTCCTTATCAGCACCGAGCCCAAACAATTCCCTCTGCCCGCGGCTCCGCGGCTCCTGCCGGGATAAACAATTCCCAAAAATCCGCCGGGAACGCTCATCCCGACCCCTCGCACCCCGGAAATGACGGGGGCGCGCTCGGGGGCGCCCTTGGAATTCCAGAGGGGGGGATCTGGGCTGGTTCCCATCGGGATATAAACGCGGGCCGACGCTCCGCGCTGGGAATCGCGGGGATTTTCCGGGATGCGCTCCCAAATCCGCCTCCTCCTGGCGCTGCTCTGCGCGGCCCCCGCGGCCGCGGCGCCTCCGCCCTGGGAGCCGGCATGGAGCGATCCCAATCCCAATCTCAATCCCAATTCCTGGGGCTGGGGGGACGCGGAGCAGCCGCATTCCCCCTCGCGGTGGCATTCCCGGGCGCAGATCCCGGTGGAAGTGCAGTGCCAGGAGGCGCAGCTGGTGGTGACCGTGCACCGCGACCTGTTCGGCACCGGCCGCTTGGTCAGCGCCGCCGAGCTCAGCCTGGGCCCCGCCGCCTGCAAACATTCCCGCATGGATCCGTCCCAGAAAACCGTCACCTTCAGCGCCGGCCTGCACGAGTGCGGCAGCACCGTCCAGGTGAGTCCCGCCCCTCATCCCGGCATTCCCAACGCGATTCCCGACCGGGATTCCCACCCGGAGCGGCTCCCGGCGTCGCGGGGATTCCCGGGTTTGAGTCCTGTCCCGATCTCGGGATTCCCACCGGGAGCGGCTCCTGGAGTTGTCCGGATTCCGGATTTAAGGGAAATCCAGGTGAGTCCCGTTCCCATCCCGGGATTTCGCTCCTATCCCGGGATTCCCACCGGGAGAGGCTCCTGAGGTTGTCCGGATCCCAAGTTTTGAGGGAGATCCAGGTGAGTCCCGTTCCCATTCCGGGATTCCACTCCTATCCCAGGATTCCCACCGGGAGCGGCTCCCGCCGTTGTCCGGATTCCAGATTTAAGGCAAATTCAGGTGGGCTCTGTCCTGATCCCGGAATTCCAACCGGGAGTTGCTCCCGGGCTCGTGCAAATCCCAGATTTAGGGGATATTAAGGTGAGTCCCTGTTTCCATCCCGGGATTTCCACCTGGAGCGGCTCCCGCAGTGTCCGGGAAGATCCAGGTGAGTCCCGTTCCCATCCCGGGATTCCGCTCCTACCCCGGGATTCCCAACCGGGATTCCCACCGGGAGCGGCTCTGGGGGTTGTCCGGATCCCAAGTTTTGAGGGAGATCCAGGTGAGTCCCGTTCCCATCCCGGGATTTCGCTCCTATCCCGGGATTCCCACCGGGAGCGGCTCCCGGGGTTGTCCGGATCCCAGGTTTTGAGGGAGATCCAGGTGAGTCCCGTTCCCATCCCGGGATTTCGCTCCTATCCCGGGATTCCCACCGGGAGAGGCTCCCGCGGTTGTCCGGATTCCAGATTTAAGGCAAATTCAGGTGGGCTCTGTCCTGATCCCGGAATTCCAACCGGGAGTGGCTCCCGGGTCCGTGCAAATCCCGGGCTTTGAGGAAGGTCCAGGTGAGTCCCGTTCCCATCCCGGGATTTCACTCCTATCCCGGGATTCCCACCGGGAGCGGCTCCTGGGGTTGTCCGGATCCCAGATTTAGGGGAGATCCAGGTGAGTCCCGTCCCTATCCCGGGATTCCCACCCGGAGCGGCTCCCGGGGTCGTGGGGATTCCCGGGTTTGAGTCCTGTCCCGATCCCGGGATTCCCACCGGGAGCGGCTCCGGGGGTTGTCCGGATCCCAAGTTTTGAGGGAGATCCAGGTGAGTCCTGTCCCTATCCCGGAATTCCCACCCGGAGCGGCTCCCGGGTCCGTGCAAATCCCGGGTTTGAGTCCTGTCCCGATCTCGGGATTCCCACCGGGAGCGGCTCCTGAGGTTGTCCGGATCCCAAGTTTTGAGGGAGATCCAGGTGAGTCCCGTTCCCATTCCGGGATTTCGCTCCTATCCCGAGATTCCCACCGGGAGCGGCTCCCGCCGTTGTCCGGATCCCAGATTTAAGGCAAATTCAGGTGGGCTCTGTCCCGATCCCGGAATTCCAACCGGGAGTTGCTCCCGGGCTCGTGCAAATCCCAGATTTAGGGGACATTAAGGTGAGTCCCTGTTTCCATCCCGGGATTTCCACCTGGAGCGGCTCCCGCAGTGTCCGGGAAGATCCAGGCGAGTCCCGTTCCCATCCCAGGATTCCGCTCCTACCCCGGGATTCCCAACCGGGATTCCCACCGGGAGCGGCTCCCGGCTCCGTGAAAATCCCTGGTTTAGAGAGAGGTCCAGGTAAGTCCCGTCCTGATCCCGGGATTTCGCTTCTATCCCGGAATTCCCACCGGGAGCGGCTCCGGGAGTTGTCCGGATCCCAGATTTAGGAGAGATCCAGGTGAGTCCTGTCCCGATCCCGGGATTCCCACCTGGAGCGGCTCCCGGGTCCGTGCAAATCCCGGGCTTTGAGGAAGATCCAGGTGAGTCCCGTTCCCATCCCGGGATTCCACTCCTATCCCGGGATTCCCACCGGGAGCGGCTCCCGGCTCCGTGCAAATCCCGGGCTTTGAGGAAGATCCAGGTGAGTCCCGTTCCCATTCCGGGATTCCACTCCTATCCCAGGATTCCCACCGGGAGCGGCTCCCGGGGTTGTCCGGATCCCAGATTTAGGAGAGATCCAGGTGAGTCCCATTCCCACCCCGAGATTCCGCTCGTACCCCGGGATTCCAAACCGGGATTCCCACCGGGAGCGGCTCCTGGGGTTGTCCGGATTCCAGATTTAAGGGAAATCCAGGTGAGTCCCGTTCCCATCCCGGGATTTCCACCGGGAGCGGCTCCAGCGGTGTCCGGGAAGATCCAGGTGAGTCCCGTTCCCATCCCGGGATTCCGCTCCTATCCCAGGATTCCCACCGGGAGCGGCTCCAGCGGTGTCCGGGAAGATCCAGGTGAGTCCTGCCGGGATCCCGGAATTCCCACCGGGAGCGGCTCCCGGGATCGTGGGGATTCCCGAGTCCTTGTCCCGATCCCGGGATCCCGCCCCGATCCTGGGATTCCACCCGGGAGAGGCTCCAGGAGATCCGGAGGGGTCGGGGGAGATCCAGGTGAGTCCCGTTGCCATCCCGGGATTCCCACCGGAATTCCCACCGGGAATGTGGCTCCCGGGCTCGTGCAAATCCCAGATTTAGGGGAGATGCAGGTGAGTCCCGTTCCCATCCCGGGATGTTTCCCGGGAAATCGCGGGATGTGGGAGAATCCCGGTGAGTCCTGTCCGGATCCCGGAATTCCCACCGGGAGCGGCTCCGGGGCCCCGCCCGTTCCCGGTTTCACGGAGATCCAGGGGCTGGATCCGGGATCATTCCAGGAAAAGGAGGAGCCGCGATTTCCTCGGGATTTGACCGGTTTCCCTGCAGCTTTTCCCATTCCTGTGGGAAAAGCGTCTTCTCCCTCGGATTCAATTCAACTCCCTGAAAATTGTGATTTTCCATCCCTTTCCCCCCTTTTCCAACCCTTTTCCACCCCATTTTCCCCCTTTTCCATCCCTTTCCCCCCATTTCCACGAATTCCCCCAGTATTCCCAGTCAGCCCAGTGGTGCTGCTGGGATGAGGAGTGGCCTCTCCCACGGAATTCCCAACTTTTATTCTCAAATCACCCTGAATTCCCCGATTTCTTGGAATTCTCACTCACCCTCCTGACACCCCTGATTGGACACCCATGGAATTCCTGATTTTTATTCCCAGATTCCCTCATTTGTTTCAATTCCCTCATTTTTGCGTTCCCTTTTCCCACAGAATTCCTGGTTTTCATTCCTGGATCACCCCAGATTCCTGATTTCTTCCACTTCCCACTCACTCACTCACTCAGCACTGAGGAACCTCCTTTTCCCCAAATTCCCAGTTTTCATTGCCAGATCACTCTGGGTTCCCTCATTTCTTTCAATTCCTGCATTTTCTGGATTCCCTTTTCCCACAGAATTGCCAGTTTTTATTCCCAGATTCTCTCATTCCTTCCCCTTCCCGCTCACTCAGGACTGAGGAACCCTTTCCCCCCAGAATTCCCGGCTTTCATTCCCAGGTCACTCCGGACTCCCTGATTTACCGCACGCTCCTGAGCTACGATCCCAGCCCCGGCAGCAATCCCGCCATCGTGCGCAGCGACCCGGCCGTCATTCCCATCGAGTGCCACTACCCCAGGTGCTCCTGGATCCCATCCCGCATTCCCAGAATTCCCAGCAATCCCATTCCCATCCTGGATCCCATCACAGATTCCCAGCATTCCCAGGAATCCCATCCCCATCCTGGGATCCCATCCCAGCATTCCCAGGGATCCCATTCCCATCCCAGATCCCATTACAGGTTCCCAACATTCCCAGGAATCCCATTCCCATCCTGGATCCCATCCCGCATTCCCAGAATTCCCAGGAATCCCATTCCCATCCTGCATCCCATCACAGATTCCCAGCATTCCCAGGAATCCCATCCCCATCCTGGGATCCCATCCCAGAATTCCCAGGGATCCCATTCCTATCCTGGATCCCATCACAGATTCCCAGCATTCCCAGGATTCCCATCCCCCTCCTGGGATCCCATCCCAGCATTCCCAGGAATCCCATTCCTATCCTGGATCCCATCCTGCATTCCTGGGAATCCCATTCCCACCCTGGGATTCCATCCCTCCTTCCCAGCATTCCCAGGAATCCCATTCCCATCCCAGATCCCATTACAGGTTCCCGGCATTCCCAGCAATCCCATTCCCATCCTGGGATCCCTTCCTGGCATTCCCAGGAATCCCATTCCCATCCCAGATCCCATTACAGGTTCCCAGAATTCCCAGCAATCCCATTCCCATCCTGGATCCCATCACAGATTCCCAGCATTCCCAGGAATATAATCCCCATCCTGGGATCCCATCCCAGCATTCCCAGGGATCCCATTCCTATCCTGGATCCCATCCTGCCTTCCCAGCATTCCTGGGAATCCCATTCCCATCCTGGGATTCCATCCCTCCTTCCCAGCATTCCCAGGAATCCCATCCCCATCCTGGGATCCCTTCCTGACATTCCCAGGAATCCCATTCCCATCCTGGATCCCATCACAGATTCCCAACATTCCTGGGAATCCCATTCCCATCCTGGGATTCCATCCCTCCTTCCCAGGATTCCCAGAAATCCCATTCCCATCCTGGGATCCCTTCCTGGCATTCCCAGGAATCCCATTCCCATCCTGGGATCCCTTCCTGGCATTCCCAGGAATCCCATTCCCATCCCAGATCCCATTACATGTTCCCAGAATTCCCAGCAATCCCATTCCCACCCTGGGTCCCATCCCATGCTCCCGGCATTCCCAGGAATCCCATTCCCATCCTGGGATCTCTTCCTGGCATTCCCACGAATCCTATTCCCATCCCAGATCCCATCCCATGTTCCTGGCATTTCCAGGAATCCCATCCCCATCCTGGGATCCCTTCCTGACATTCCCAGGAATCCCATTCCCATCCCAGATCCCATTACAGGTTCCCGGCATTCCCAGGAATCCCATTCCCATCCTGGGATCCCTTCCTGGCATTCCCACGAATCCCATTCCCATCCTGCCTTCCCAACATTCCCAGGAATCCCATTCCTGTCCCCAGATCCCATCCTGCCTGCCCAGAATTCCTGGGAATCCCATTCTCATCCTGGGATCTCTTCCTGGCATTCCTGGGAATCACATTCCCATGCAGGGATCCCATCCCAGATTCCCAGTGTTCCATTCCCAGTGTCCCCATTCCCATTTCCAATTCCCTTTTCCAGGTGGGATAACGTCACCAGTGGCTCCCCATTCCCACTGTCCCCATTCCTGTCCCAGTGCCCCATTCCCATTGTTCCCATTCCCATCCTGGTGCCCAAGCTCTATTCCCAGTGTCCCCAACATCCCATCCCACATTCCTGGGATTCCCAGATTCCATCCTGAATTCCTGGAATTCCCATTCCCATTCTGGGGTCCCCATTCCCACCCACTGTCCCCATTCCCACTGTCCCATTCCCACCGTCCCATTCCCATATCACAATCCCAATTCCCCTTTCCAGGTGGGATAATGTCCCCAGCGCCTCCCCCTTCCCAGCGTCCCCATTCCCATTGCCAGTGCTTCATTCCCATCCCAGTGTCCCCATCCTGATCTCATTCCCTTTTCCTTGTGGGATAACGTCACCAGTGGCTCCCCATTCCCAGTGTCCCCATTCCCAATTTCCCCATTTCCATCCTGATGTCCCCATTCTTGTCCCAGTGTCCTATTCCCAGTTTCCCAATTCCCAGTGTCCCCATTCCCGATCCCATTCCCCTTTCCAAGCAGGATAATGCCTCCAGTGGCTCCTCATTCCAAGTGTCCCCATTCCCATCTCAGTGTCCCCATTCCATCCAATGCCCCACTCCCAGTGTCCCATTCCCGATCCCATTGCTTTTTCCAGGTGGGACAGGATCTCCAGTGTCCCCATTCCCAATGGCCCCATTCCATCCCAGTGTCCCCATCCTGATCCCGTTCCCAATCCCATTTCCTTTTCTGGGTGGGATAACTTCTCCAGTGTCCCATTCCTGATCCCATTCCTGATCCCATTCCAACCCCATTCCCTTTTCCAGGCGGGATAACGTCTCCAGCGGCTCCATCCGTCCCACCTGGTCTCCCTTCAACTCCGCTCTGGCCTCCCAGGAGAAGCTCCTGTTCTCCCTGCGCCTCATGAACGGTGCGGGATCGGGTCCTTCCCACACTTCTCCTCCTTTCCCATCCCTTTCCCATCTCTTTTCTCCCTTTTCCATCCCCACTTTTCCCGACCTTTTCCTCCTTTCTCATCCCCACTTTACCCCCTTTTCCCCCTTTCTCCATCCCCTTTTCCTCCTTTCCCATCCTTTTCCCCTTTTCCCCCTTTCTCCATCCCCTTTTCCTTCTTTCCCATCCCTTTTCCCCTTTTCCCCCTTTCTCCATCCCCTTTTCCTCCTTTCCCATCCCTTTTCCCCCTTTCTCCATCCCCTTTTCCCCCTTTCCCATCCCTTTTCCCCTTTTCCCCCTTTTCCCCATTTCTCCATCTCCCTTTCCCCCCTTTTCTATCCCTTTCCCGCCCCTTTTCCCCTTTTGGGATGGGTTTGGGGTTGATCCCATTGGGTTTTCCAGAGGACTGGAGTCCAGAGCAGGATTTCTGGGGATTCCCCCTTCCCATCCCTCTTCCCCTTTTGGGGTTTGTTTGGGGTTGATCCTGTTGGGATTTTCCATAGGACTGGAGATCCAAGTGTCAATTTTTCAGCTTCTCCCTTTCCCATCCCTTTTCCCCTTTTGGGGTCGCTTTGGGATTGATCCCATTGGGTTTTGCAGAGGACTGGAGCTCAGGGCAGGATTTCCTGGGATTCTCCCTTTCCCGTCCCTTTTTCCCTTCTGGGATGAGTTTGGGATTGGTCCCATGGGGTTTCCCAGAGGACTGGAGTTCAGAGTGGGATTTTTTTTGGGATTCCCCCTTTCCCATCCCTTTTCCCATTGGGTTTTCCAGAGGACTGGAGCTCAGAGAGTGATCTCTCAGCATTCCCCCTTTCCCACCCCTTTTCCCCTTTTGAGATCAGTTTGGGGTTGATCCTGTGGGGTTTTCCAGAGGACTGGAACTCTGAGTGAAATCTCTCGGGATTCCCCATTTCCCATCCCATTTCCCATTTTGGGCTCAGTTTGGGGTTGATCCCAGGGGTTTTCCAGAGTTCTGAGTGGGATCTCTCGGGATTCCCCCCTTTCCCATCCCATTTCTCCCTTTTGGGCTCAGTTTGGGGTTGGTCCCATGGGGTTTCCCAGAGGACTGGAGTTCAGAGTGGGATTTTTTGGGATTCCACCTTTCCCATCCCTTTTCCTGTGGGGTTTTCCAGAGGATTGGAACTTCGAGTGGGATTTTTTTTGGGATTCCCCCTTTCCCATCCCATTTCTCATTTTGGGCTCAGTTTGGGGTTGATCCCATGGGGTTTTCCAGAGGACTGGAGCTCGGAGTGGGATTTCCTGGGATTCCCCCTTTCCCATCCCTTTTCCTGTGGGGTTTTCCAGAGGACTGGAGCTCAGAGAGGGATCTCTCAGCATTCCCCCTTTCCCACCCCTTTTCCCCTTTTGAGATCAGTTTGGGGTTGATCCTGTGGGGTTTTCCAGAGGACTGGAACTCTGAGTGAAATCTCTCGGGATTCCCCATTTCCCATCCCATTTCCCATTTTGGGCTCAGTTTGGGATTGGTCCCATGGGGTTTCCCAGAGGACTGGAGTTCAGAGTGGGATTTTTTGGGATTCCACCTTTCCCATCCCTTTTCCTGTGGGGTTTTCCAGAGGACTGGAGCTCAGAGAGGGATCTCTCAGCATTCCCCCTTTCCCACCCCTTTTCCCCTTTTGAGATCAGTTTGAGGTTGATCCCGTGGGGTTTTCCAGAGGACTGGAGCTCCGAGTGGGATTTTTTTTTTGGGATTCCCCCTTTCCCATCCCTTTTCCCATGGGGTTTTCCAGAGGACTGGAGCTCAGAGAGTGATCTCTCAGCATTCCCCCTTTCCCACCCCTTTTCCCCTTTTGAGATCAGTTTGGGGTTGATCTCGTGGGGTTTTCCAGAGGTCTGGAACTCTGAGTGAAATCTCTCGGGATTCCCCATTTCCCATCCCATTTCCCATTTTGGGCTCAGTTTGGGGTTGATCCCGGGGGTTTTCCAGAGTTCTGAGTGGGATCTCTTGGGATTCCCCTGTTTCCCATCCCATTTCTCATTTTGGGCTCAGTTTGGGGTTGATCCCAGGGGTTTTCCAGAGTTCTGAGTGGGATCTCTCAGGATTCCCCCCTTTCCCATCCCATTTCTCATTTTGGGCTCAGTTTGGGGTTGATCCCATGGGGTTTTCCAGAGGACTGGAGCTCCGAGTGGGATTTTTTTTTGGGATTCCACCTTTCCCATCCCTTTTCCTGTGGGGTTTTCCAGAGGACTGGAGCTCGGAGCGGGATCTCTCGGCGTTCCGCCTGGGGGACGTGCTGAACATCCAGGCCGAGGTGGGCGCCCACAGCCACGTCCCGCTGCGGCTCTTCGTCGACTCCTGCGTGGCCACGCTGGGCCCCGGCGCGGGCACCGAGCCCCACTACGCCATCATCGACTTCAACGGGTGCGACGGGGCTGCCGGGGACAGCTGAGGATGGCTTGGGGACATTTGGGGATGATTTGGGGACATTTGGGGATATTTGGGGACACCCAGGGGGTGATGAGCTCTCCTTGTCCCCCTACACCATCATCAACTTCAGCGGGTGTGCTGGGGACGTCTGGGGATATCTGGGGACACTTTGGGATGGTTTGGGGACATCTGGGGACGCTTAGGCGTTATGGGGAAGGGGCAGCTCATCCTGCCCCATTACACCATCATTGACTTCAATGGGTGCGCCGGGGACTACTGGGGACTACTGGGGACATATGGTGACATCTGGGGACATTTGGGGGTGTTTGGGGATGTTTGGGGACAATTTGGGGTGAGGGACACGGTCAGGGGGTGGTGACACCTCGTTCCTCTCCACTGCTCCGTCATCTACTTCAGCGAGTGAGTTTGGGGACCTTTGGGGACAGTTTGGGGACATTTGGGGACACCCAGGGGGTGATGAGCTCTCCTTGTCCCACTACGCCATCATCAACTTCAACGGGTGTGCTGGGGACATCTGGGGATGTCTGGGGACATTTGGGGATGGTTTGGGGACATCTGGGGACTTCTGGGGACACTTTGGGATGGTTTGGGGACATCTGGGGTTGCTTAGGGGTTATGGGGAAGGGGCAGCTCATCCTGCCCCATTACGCCATCATCGACTTCAATGGGTGCACCGGGGACATCTGGGGACTACCAGGGACATATGGTGACATCTGGGGACATTTGGGGGTGTTTGTTTGGGGATAATCTGGGGACATTTGGGGACAATTTGGGGTGAGGGACACGGCCAGGGGGTGGTGACACCTCGTTCCTCCCCACTGCTCCGTCATCTACTTCAGCGAGTGAGTTTGGGGACCTTTGGGGACAGTTTGGGGACATTTGGGGATGATTTGCGGTCAGGGGGAGGGTGGCTCCTCATCCTCCCCCGCTACACCCTCATCAACTTCAACAGGTGAGTTTGGGGACATTTGGGGACAATTTGGGGTCTGAGGAACACACACAGGGTGGTGACTTCAATGAGAGAGCTGGGGACATTTTGGAGACGTTTTGAGGTCTAGGAGGTGCTGAGCACTTGTCACTTCCCCAGCTGATCTGGGGACACTTTGGGGACACTCGGAATGCCAGCCAGGGCTCTGACCCTTCTGTCCCCATGATGGTGACCCCACTGTCCCCATGACAGTGACCCTGCTGTCCCTGTGGCTGTGACCCCACTGTTTCTGTGGTTAGGCCCCGCTGTCCCCAGGCTGTGACCCTGCTGTCCCCAGGCTGTGACCCTGCTGTCCCCATGGCTGTGACCCTGTCCCTGTGGTGTGACCCTGTCCCCATGGCTGTGACCCTGTCCCCGTGGTGTGACCCTGTCCCCAGGGCTATGTCCCCACTGTCCCCATGACTGTGACCCTGCTGTCCCTGGGGCTGTGACTCTGCTGTCCCCATGGCTGTGACCCTGCTGTCCCTGGGGCTGTGTCCCCATTGTCCCCATGGCTGTGACCCTGTCCCTATGACTGTGACCCTGCTGTCCCTGGGGCTATGTCCTCACTGTCCCTGTGGCTGTGACTCTGCTGTCCCCGGGGTGTGACTCTGCTGTCCCCATGGCTGTGACCCTGCTGTCCCCATGGCTGTGACCCTGCTGTCCCTGGGGCTATGTCCCCACTGTCCCCATGACTGTGACCCTGCTGTCCCCATGGCTGTGACCCTGCTGTCCCTGTGGCTGTGACCCTGCTGTCCCCATGGCTGTGACCCTGCTGTCCCTGGGGTGACTCCGCTGTCCCTGTGGTGTGACCCTGTCCCCGGGCCGTGTCCCCGCTGTCCCCACAGCTGCCTGGTAGACGGGCGCTCTGATGCCACCAGCTCGGCCTTTGTCACCCCCCGGCCGCGGCAGGACGTGCTGCGCTTCCAGATCGACGCCTTCCGCTTCGCCGGCGACCCCCGCAGCCTGGTAAGGCCCTGGGGACACCCCGGGGACACCCTGGGGACAACCCCCTGTCCCCAGAGCCACCCCGTGTCCCCGCGGTGTCCCCAGCAGTGTCTCCTGGTGCAGATCTACATCACGTGTCACCTGAAGGTGACACCGGCCGAGCAGAGCCCGGACGCACAGAACAAGGCCTGCTCCTTCAGCAAGGCGCGCAACACGTGAGTGCCACCTCCCCAGTGTCACCTCCCCAGTGTCACCTCCCCAGTGTCACCTCCCCAGTGTCACCTCCCTGGTGGCATCTCTGTGGTGTCACCTCCGTGGTGGCATCTCCCCTCTGGCGCCTCCATGGTGGAACCTCTGTGGTGGCACCTCGCTGGTGTCACGTGCATTGTGGCATTGGCTGACGGTGTCACCTCCCTGCCACAGCTGGGCGCCCGTGGAGGGGACAAGGGACATCTGCAGCTGCTGCGAGCTGGGCAACTGCGGCCGGAGGCCAGCGGAGACCTGGAACGGCCACCGCTACCGGAGACACGATGGGGACGGTGAGGGGACAGCAGGGGGACAGTCTGGGGGACACTGGGGATACCGGGGACATGGGGGCATGGGGACACTGGGACAGGGGACATGGGGACAGCGGGACATGGAGATGGGGGACAGGGGGACACGGGGACGGTGGAACAGGAGGACAGGGGACTGTGGACACGGGGTGATCCCTCCCCACTGTCCCCACTGTCCCCTCTCTCCCCTCACTGTCCCTTGTCCCCAGGTGCCACCTCTGAAGCTGATGTTGTCATCGGTCCCGTGCTGCTCTCGAGTGCCCAGCGTGGCCAGCGCCCCGAGGGCCACCAGGGTGAGTCCCTGAGGTGACACTGGTGACACTGGGTGACACCGGGTTACACTGGAGGCACTGGGTGACACCAATGACACTGGGTGACACTGGTAACACCAGGTGGCACCCGGTGACAATCCCCGCTCCCCTCCGTGTCACTTGGTGTCCCTTCGCAGGCGCGGTGGCACCGCTGGCCGTGGGGACAGCGCTGGCCTGTGCCGTGGCCGGCGTGGCCGTGGCCGGAGCCGCACTGGCCATTGGCCTCAGGCGCCGGAATTCCCCGTGAACCCCGGAATGAGCGACGGAAATCCCAATAAATCCCACAAGGACCGATGGAAATCCCGATAAATCCCACAAGGACCAACAGAATTCCCAATAAATCCCACAAGGACTGATGGAAATCCCGATAAAACCCACAGGGACCAATGGAAATCCTGATAAATCCCACAGGGACCAACAGAATTCCCAATAAATCCCACAAGGACTGATGGAAATCCCGATAAATCCCACGATCCGCGGTGTCCAGGGGGTCACTTGGGGAGGGAATCCCGGGAATAGGGCAGGGAGGGTGACCAGTCCTGTCCCAGTGTCCCCATTCCCATCCCAGTGTCCCCATTCCCATGCCAGTTGTCCCTATTCCAGTGTCACCATTTCCAGTGTCCCCATTCCCATCCCAGTGTCCCCATTCCCATCCCGGTTGTCCCTATTCCAGTGTCACCATTTCCAGTGTCTCCATTCCCATCCCAGTGTACCCAATCCCATGTCCCCAATCCCACTGTCCGCATTCAATCCCACTCTCCCCATTTCCATGCCAATGTCCCCATTCCCGTCCCAGTGTCCCCATTCCCATCCCGATGTCCCCAATCTCAGTGTCCCCATTTCCACTGTCTCCATTCCATCCCACTGTCCCCATTCCTGTCCCAGTGTTCCCAATTCCAGTGTCCCCAGTCCCAGTGTCCCTCTTTCCAATGTCTCCATTCAATCCCACTGTCCCCATTCCCAATGTCCTCATTCCCATCCCAATGTCCCCATTCCCGTCCCAGTGTCCCCATTCCCAATCCAACATCCCCATTCCCAACGTCCCCAATCCCAATCCCACTGTCCCCAATCCCAATATCCCCATACCATTCCCAATGTCCCCATTCCTGTTCCAGTGTCCCCATTCCCGTCCCAGTGTCCCCATTCCCAATGTCCCCATTCCTGTTCCAGTGTCCCCATTCCCAATGTCCCCAATCCAAATGTCCCCATTCCCAATTCCACTGTCCCCATTCCCAATGTCCCCATTCCCATTCCCAGTGTCCCCATCCCATTCCCAGTGTCCCCAATCCCAATATCCCCATTCCATTCCCAATGTTTCCAATCCAGTATCCCCAATCCCAATGTCCCCATTCCCGTCCCAGTGTCCCCATTCCCAATTCCAACATCCCCAATCCCAATGTCCCCATTCCCATTCCCAATGTCTTCAACCCAGTGTCCCCATTCCCAATGTCCCCATTCCCATTCCCAATGTCCTCAACCCAGTGTCCCCATTCCCAATGTCCCCATTCCCATTCCCAATGCCCCCATTCCCATTCCCAATGCCCCCATTCCCATTCCCAATGTCCCCAATCCAAGTGTCCCCATTCCCAATTCCACTGTCCCCATTCCCAATGTCCCCATTCCCATTCCCAGTGTCCCCATCCCATTCCCAGTGTCCCCATTCCCATTCCAAATATCCCCATTCCATTCCCAATGTTTCCAATCCAGTATCCCCAATCCCAATGTCCCCATTCCCATTCCCAATGTCTTCAACCCAGTGTCCCCATTCCCAATGTCCCCAATCCCAATCCCAATGTCCCCATTCCCGTTCCCACTGTCCCCATTCCCGACCCCATTCCCAGCCCAAAATTCCCAAATCCCAACTTCCGCTCTCTCCAGCAGGAAAACAGAAAAAAAAAAAATCCCTAAAAAAATTTCTGGGATTTCCCTCCCCAAAATTCCCAGAACTGTTTCTTCCCCCCACTTGGGGGCATTGCCAGAAATTCCCAAGGATTTGTAGGATCACGAGGATTTTATGGAGCATTTTGGGGTCCCTGCTTTGATTCCAGCCTTGGATTCTCCCAGGAATGCCGGGAAAATTCAGGATAAAAACGATTCCCAAGAGTCCTCGTGGCTTCCCCGCTTTTTATTGGGAAAAGGGGAAACTTTGGGAACGCAGCAGAGCCACCTCGGGAACTTCCCGGGAAAGGGGACAGGTGACACTTCTGGGGTTCTGCTGCCGTCAGGATCTGCAGGGAAAAAGGGAAAATCCCAGAAAATTCCATGGGGAAGGAGGAAAAACCCTGACCCCAAATGGGCAAATCCTACAAAATTCCATGGGAAAGGAGGAGAATCCCAATTCCTACCCCAAATCCCAGAAAACTCCATGGAAGAGGAACAAAATCCCAATTACCACCCCAAATCCCATAAAATTCCATGGGAAAGGAGGAAATTCCCAATTGCCACCCCAAATTCCAAGGAAAAGGAGCAAAATCCCAATTAAAAAAAAAATCCCAAAAAATCTCCAATTCAAAAAAAATCCCTATTCCAAAAATCTACATCCCCCAAAAATGGGGATTTTTGGGGGGGATTGGGATTTTTTGGGATGGGGGAATTTTGGGGTGGGGTTTTTTGGGGGATTTGAGTTTTTTTGGGATGGAGGATTTTTGAGATCAGGGTTTTCTGGGGCCGGGTTTTTATTGGGATACGTGTTTTTTTTGGATGGAATTTTTGGGGGGGGATTGGGGTTTTTTTGGGATTGAGGTTTTTTGGGATGGGGTTTTATTGGGCACAGAGTTTTTTGGGATGGTTTTTTGTTTTGCGATGGGTTTTTTTTTTTGGAATTGAGATTTTTTTCAGGATTTTTTTGGGATGGGGATTTTTTGGGATGGGGTTTTTGGGATGAGGGTTTTTTGGGATGGGGTTGTTTTTGAAATTGGGTATTTTTTTCAGGATGGGGTTTTTTTGAATTGGGTTTTTTATGGAATTGGGGATTTTTGGGATGGGGATTTTTTGGGATTGGGTTTTTTGGGGGATGGTTTTTATTTGGGGATTTTTTTTTGAGATCGGGGTTTTTTAAACTGAGGTTTTATTTGGGATGGGGGATTTTTAGGATAGGGTTTATTTAGGATGGGGGATTTTTAGGATAGGGCTTTTTGGAATGGAGATTTTTTGGGATTGGGTTTTTTGGGGGATGGTTTTTATTTGGGGATTTTTTTTTTTTGAGATCGGGGTTTTTTTTAATTGAGGTTTTATTTGGGATGGGGGATTTTTAGGATAGGGGTTTTTTAAGATGGGGGATTTTTAGGATAGGGTTTATTTGGGATGGGGGATTTTTAGGATTGGGTTTTTTGGGGGATGGTTTTTATTTGGGGATTATTTTTTTTTTGAGATCCGTTTTTTTTTAATTGGGGTTTTATTTGGGATGGGGGATTTTTAGGATAGGGCTTTTGTGGGATGGGGATTTTTTGGGATCAGAGGTTTTTTAAATAGTTTTTTTTTAATATGGATTTTTTTTAAAGGGGTTTTTTGGGGATCGGGGTTTTTTGGGGATCAGGGTTTTTTGGGATCAGGGTTTTTTAGGTTGGATTTTTTTGGGGGGATGGGTTTTATTTGGGGTCAGGAATTCCTTACTGGGCGATGCGGCAGTTGGAGGCGGACACGAAGCGCCCGGTGTAGTGGATGTGGCAGCGCACGACGTTGTTGGTGAAATCCGACTCCAGCACCAAATATTTGGATTGACCTGGACCTGGGATGGGGAAAAATTCCAGAAAAGGATCCCAGAAATCAGCAGGGAAAAATAAAAACCAGGGAAAAACAGACAGGAATGGGGGAAAGGGAAAGAAATCCCAAATGGGGAAAGGTGAATTAGGGGATATCCCAAAATAGGGAAAGGGAAGGGAAAAAAAATCCCAAAAATTAACAGGGAAAGGGAAACGAAAAAAAATCCCAAAACAGGAGAAAGGAAAGGAAAAAATGCCCACAATAACCTGGGAAAGCCCACAATAACCTGGGAAAGGGGAAAATCCCAATCTGGGTAGGAATTGGGATTTTCTACCCCAAAATGTCCCCAAAATGTCCCCAGATGTCCCCAACCTTGAGGATGTAGTTCCCTGCGGGGGGACATCGGTGATGTCGATCCACTGGCAGTCGATGTCGGCGTTGTAGGTGTCATAACAGCCTGGGCTGAGCCCCTGCAGGGGGAAAATGGGGTGAGAAATGGGGAAAATGGGAAAAAAAATGGGGAAAATGGGAAAAAATGGGGGGGAAATGTGAAAAAATGAAGAAAAAAGGGAGAAAAAAGGTTTAAAAATGGGTGGAAAAAGGACAAAAAAAGAAGGATCAAAAGGGATGCCTCGGGTGTTGTAACAGCCCAGGGAGAGATCCTGCAGGGGAGAAATGGGGTGAGAAGTGGGGAAATTGGGCAAAAATGGGGGGAAAATGGAAAAATTGTGGAAAAAAGGGATAGAAAGAAAAAAAAAGGGAGAAAAAATGTTAAAGAATGGGGGAGGAAATGGGGAAAAAATGTGGGAAAATTGGACCAAGAGGGTTTCATATCGTGATGTCATAACAGCCCAGCTTGAGACCCTGGGGAGGAAATGGGGTTAGAAATGGGGAAATAGGGCAAAAATGGGACAAATAAAAAAAATTGAAAAAAAGGGAAGGAAATGGGGAGAAAAGGGGGAAAAATGGGGAAAATGGACAAAAAATAAAAGGCACCAAAAAGGATCCCTCGGGTGTCATAACAGCCTGGGCTGAGACCCTGCACAGGGGGAAATGGAGTGAGAAATGGGGAAATTGGGCAAAAAATGGGGAAAATGGGAAAAAATGGGGGGAAAAATGGGGAATAAATGGAAAAAAAAAAGGGGGAGAAAAAAGGTTAAAAATGGGTGGAAAAGGACAAAAAAAGAAGGATCAAAAGGGATCCCTCGGGTGTTGTAACAGCCCAGGGAGAGATCCTGCAGGGGAGAAATGGGGTGAGAAGTGGGGAAATTGGGCAAAAATGGGGGGGAAATGGAAAAATTGTGGGAAAAATGGATAGAAAGAAAAAAAAAAGGGAGAAAAATGTTAAAGAATGGGGGAGGAAATGGGGAAAAAATGTGGGAGAATTGGACCAAGAGGGTTTCATAGGTGGTGGTGTCATAACAGCCCAGGTTGAGACCCTGGGGAGGAAATGGGGTTAGAAATGGGGAAATAGGGCAAAAATGGGACAAATGAAAAAAATTGAAAAAAGGGAAGGAAATGGGGAGAAAAGGGGGAAAATGGGGAAAATGGACAAAAAAAAAAGGCACCAAAAAGGATCCCTCGGGTGTCATAACAGCCTGGGCTGAGACCCTGCACAGGGGGAAATGGAGTGAGAAATGGGGAAATTGGGCAAAAAATGGGGAAAATGGGAAAAAATGGGGGGAAAAATGGGGAAAAAATGGGAAAAAAAAGGGGAGAAAAAAGGTTAAAAAATGGGTGAAAAAGGCCAAAAAAAGAAGGATCAAAAGGGATGCCTCGGGTGTTGTAACAGCCCAGGGAGAGATCCTGCAGGGGAGAAATGGGGTGAGAAATGGGGAAATTGGGCAAAAATGGGGAAAATAGGGGGAAATGGGGGGAAAATGGGGGGAAAGGGGGGAGAAAGGTTTAAAAATGGGGGAAAAAGGGGAAAAACTGGGGGAAAATGGGGGAGAAAAGGGAACCCTTGGGTGTTTTAACAGCCTGGGCTGAGCCCCTGCAAGGGGAAAATGGGGTGAGAAATGAAGAAACTGGGCAAAAATGGGGAGAAATGGGGAAAAAAAAAAAAAGGAAAAATGGGAAAAAAGTGAGAAAAAAGGGTGAAAAATTGGGGAAGTGGAGGAGAAAAAGGGGGGGAAAACAGGACCCTTTGGGTGTCGTAACAGTGTGGGCTGAGCCCCTGAGGCAGAAATGGGGGAAGAAATGGGGAAATTGGGCAAAATGGGGAAAAGGGAGAAAAAATGGGGGGGAAAAGGGAAAAAAAAGGAGAAAAAAGGATTAAAAATGGGGAAAAGGGGAAAAAATGGGGGAGGAAAGGGAACCTCTTTGTCCTCTCAGTGTCACCTGGGTGTGGGCAGTGCAGACATAGTGCCACAAATGGGGACAAAAGGGAGCAAAAGGGACAAAAAAGGGACAAAAAATGGAGAAAAGGGGACAAAAGGGACAAAAGGGACAAAAAGTGACAGAAGTGACAAAGGGTGCTGTCCCTGCGGTGTCACCTGGGTGTGGGCAGTGCAGACATAGTGCCACAAATGGGGACAAAAGGGACAAAAAAGGGACAAAAAAGGGAGGAGGACAGGAGATGAAAGGGACTAAAAGGGACCGAAAGCGACAGAAGTGCCAAAGGCCACTGTCCCCAGGTGTCACCTGTGTGTGGGCGGTGCAGGCGTAGCGCTTGAGGTGGCCGAAGTCACAGGTGGTGTCCTCCAGGCAGAAGCTGGCCTTGTGTCCCTCGGCCACCCGGCGGCCCGAGGTGACGTCCAGCAGGTCATAGTGGCTGAACTCCGCCATGCTGTGGTAGTGCCTGGGGACACCGTGGGGACACCGTGGGGACACCATGGGGACACTCAGGGGACAGTGGGGACACTTAGGGGGACAATCAGGGGACAGTCATGGGGACAGTCAGGGGACAAGGTGTGGGATAAATCAGGGGACATTCAGAGGAATAGTCAGGGGACAATCAAGGGACACTCTGGGGACAGTCATGGGGAGAGTCAGGGGACATCCAAAGGAATATCTGGGGACACTCAGGGGACACTCAGGGGACAGTGGGGACACTTAGGGGGACAATCAGGGGACAATCATGGGGACAGTCAGGGGACAAGGTGTGGGATAAATCAGGGGACATTCAGGGGACATTCAAGGGGACACTCAAGGGAGCATCCAGGGGATATTCAGAGGAATAGTCACGGGACAATCAAGGGACACTCTGGGGACACTCAGGTGACATCCAGCAGGGCATAGTGGCTGAACTCCGCCATGCTGTGGTAGTGCCTGGGGACACCAGGGGGACACTTTGGGGACATTCAGAGGACAATCAGGGCAGTGGGGCAATCATGGGGACAGTGAGGGGACAATCAGGGGACACTCAGGGGACAGTCATGGGGAGAGGCAGGGGACAACCAAAGGAATATCTGGGGACACTCAGGGGACAGTCAGGGGACATCCAGCAGGTCACAGTGGCTGAACGCTGCCATGCTGTGGTAGTACCTGGGGACATGGGGACACCATGGGGACACCATGAGGACAGTCAGGGGACATTCAGAGGAACACTCAGGGGACAGTCAGGGGACAGTCAGAGGACATCAGGGGACAGTCAAGAGGCAGTGGGCACAATCAGGGGACATTGAGGGGACTCCGCCATGCTGTGGTAGTACCTGGGGATGGGCTGGGGAGCCCTGGGGACACTCAGTGGTGGCAGCTGTGCAACTGCCACCATCATGAATGGCGACTTTGGGGACAAAGAGGTGAAGGAAGACTCCTAAACGAAGCCACCAAATGGGGAAACACCACCAAAGTGCCACCAAAGTGCCACCAAATCCCTTGGACCTGCTAGCAGGGGGTGGGCAGAGGCTGGGGACAGCTGGGGACATTCACTGGTGGCAGTTGTGTCACTCCCACTAACATGTTGGCTTTGGGACAAAGAGATGAAGGAAGACCCCTAAACAAAGCCACCAAATGGGGAAACGCCACCAAAGTGCCACCAAAGCCCCTAGACCTGCCACCCAGGGACGGGCTGAGGTTGGGGACATCTGGGGACACTCAGTGGTGGCAGCTGTGCCACTGCCACCATCACGGTGGCTTTGGGGATGAAGAGCTCACGGAAGGTGACACCGCACTGCAACGTCCCAAAACAAAGCCACCAAACGGGGAAATGCCACCAAAGCGCCACCAAAGCCCTTGGAGCAGCCCCTGGGCTGGGTGCAGTGTAGGGGACAGCTGGGGACACTCACTGGTGGCAGCTGTGCCACTGCCAGCGGTGGCGGGGCTGGCTGGGCAGGAAGTCGGCCGTGCCCTGGTTCTTGACGCGCTGCGGGAAGCGCAGCAGCACCCGCACGTCGTAGTCGGTGGCCTCGGCCGCGTACGCCGTGCTGGGGACGGGGACAGGGACAGTGGTGGCACTGCTGGCACCGCCCTGGCCCCTCCCTTCAGGGGGAATTCCTGTTTTTGCATGGAATTCCCTCCCGTGGGAATGGAAGGGATAGAGGGGGGAAATTCTGGGCTTGTTCCCGGTGCCTTTTCCTTTTCCTTTTCCTTTTCCTTTTCCTTTTCCTTTTCCTTTTCCTTTTCCTTTTCCTTTTCCTTTTCCTTTTCCTTTTCCTTTTCCTTTTCCTTTCCCTTTCCCTTTCCCTTTTCCATTTCTTCCTTTCCTTTGCCTTGCCTCACCTGGCCTCGCCTTCCCTTCCCTTCCCTTCCCTTCCCTTCCCTTCCCTTCCCTTCCCTTCCCTTCCCTTCCCTTCCCTTCCCTTCCCTTCCCTTCCCTTCCCTTCCCTTCCCTTCCCTTCCCTTCCTTCCCTTCCCTTCCCTTCCCTTCCCTTCCCTTCCCTTCCCTTCCCTTCCCTTCCCTTCCCTTCCACCTTTTCCATTCCCCTTTTCTCTTTCTCTTTTTCCCCCTTTTTCTTCCCCCTTTTTCTTCCCCCTTTTTTTCCCTTTCCCCCCTTTTTTCTTACCCCTTTTTTCCCCTTTGTCCCTTCCCTTTCCCTCCCCTCCACCTTTCACTTCCCTCTTCCCCTTTTTCCCCTTTTTCCCCTTTTTCCCCTTTTCCCCCTTTTCCCCCTTTTCCCCCTTTTTCCCCCTTTCCCCCTTTTTCCCCTTTTTTCCCTTTCCCCTTTCTCCCATCCTTCCCTCCCCTTTTCCCCTTTCCTTCTCCTCCCTCTCCCCCATCAGCACCTCCCCCTTCTCCACCCCCCAGCCCCACCGTCTCTCCCCCGGGGTATCCCCACCTCCCCCTCATCCCAGAATTCCCCCCTCCATCTCCCTCTCCCCTCATGCCAGAATTCCGTCTGTCCCTCTCTCCCCTCCCTTCACCCCCATCTCCCCCCATTCCCTCCTTCCAAAATTTCCCCATTTCCCGCTCACCCCAGCCCCCCTTCCTCCCCCCTTTCCGCTTTTCTCCCCACATCCCCCCAACCCCAGAGCACTCCCATTCCTGGGAATCCTCTCTCTCCCAGTCTCGGGAATTCTCTCCCATTCCCAGAATCCTTTCTGGCATTCCCGGGAATCTTTTCTCTCCCTTTCTCAGAATCCCATCCTGCATTCCCAGGATCCCATCTCTCCCATGTCCCATATCCTGTGTCCCATTCCTGGATCTCATTTCCCATTCCCATATCCCATGTCCCATTCCCATATCCCGTTTCCCATTCCTGGATCCCGTGTCCCATTCCTGGATCCCACATCCCATTCCCATATCCCATGTCCTGTTCCCAGATCCCATTTCCCATTCTTGGATCCTGTGTCCTATTCCCAGGATCCCATCTCTCCCATTCCCAGATCCTGTGTCCCATTCCCATATCCCATTTCTCATTCCCATGTCCCATTCCCATATCCCGTGTCCCATTCCCAGATTCCGTGACCCATATCCCGTTCCCATATCCCATGTCCCATTGTCCCATTCCTGTATCCCGTGTCCCATACCCCGTGTCTCATGTATCCTATGTCCCATATTCCCTGTCCCATGTCCTGTGTCCCATATCCCATATCCCATTGTCTCATTCCTGTATCCCGTATCCCGTGTCCCCTGTGTCCCATATCCCCTTGTCCCATGTCCCGTGTCTATGTCCCACATCCCATATCCCATTGTCCCATTCCTGTATCCCATGTCCCATGTCCCGTTCCCATATCCCATATCCCACTGTCCCATTGTCCCATTCCTGTATCCCATATCCCGTGTCCCATGTCCCATATCCCGTATACCGTGTCCCCTGTGTCCCATATCTCCTTGTATCCCATATCCCGTGTCCCATATCCCATATCCCATGTCCCATATCCCATATCCCATGTCCCATATCCCATATCCCATTGTCCCATTCCTGTATCCCATATCCCGTGTCCCATGTCCCATATCCCATATCCCATATCCCATATCCCATATCCCATTCCTGTATCCCATATCCCATATCCCATGTCCCATATCCCATATCCCATATCCCATATCCCATATCCCATATCCCATATCCCATATCCCATTGTCCCATTCCTGTATCCCATATCCCATATCCCATATCCCATATCCCATATCCCATTGTCCCATTCCTGTATCCCATATCCCATATCCCATATCCCATATCCCATTGTCTCATTCCTGTATCCCGTATCCCGTGTCCCCTGTGTCCTGTGTCCCATATCCCCTTGTCCCATGTCCCGTGTCTATGTCCCATATTCCCTATCCCATATCCCATGTCCGACGTCCTGTTCCCATATCCCATTGTCCCATGCCTGTATCCCATATCCCGTGTCCCACGTCCCGTTCCCATATCCCATATCCCATTGTCCCATATCCCATATCCCATATCCCATTGTCCCATTCCTGTATCCCATATCCCATATCCCATATCCCATATCCCATATCCCATAGTCTCATTCCTGTATCCCGTATCCCGTGTCCCATATCCCATATCCCATATCCCATATCCCATTCCTGTATCCCATATCCCATGTCCCGTGTCCTGTATCTCATGTCCCATCTCCCCTGTGTCCCATGTCCCGTGTCCACGTGTCGGTGTGCCCCCGGTGTCCCCAGTGTCCCTGTGTGTCCGTGTGTCGGTGTGTCCCTGGTGTGTCCATCTGTCCGTCGGTGTGTCTGTCAGTGTCCCCGGTGTCCCCAGTGTGTCGGTGTGTCCGTGTGTCGGTGTGCCCCCGGTGTCCCCAGTTTCCCTGTGTGTCCCCAGTGTCCCTGTGTGTCCGTCTGTCCGTCAGTGTGTCTGTCAGTGTCCCCAGTGTCTGTCAGTGTCCCCAGTGTCCCTGGTGTGTCCGTCTGTCCGTCAGTGTGTCTGTCAGTGTCCCCAGTGTCCCCAGTGTCCCCAGTGTGTCCCGGTGTCCCCGTGGGTGAGTGGCACCTGGCCAGGCAGCGCTCCTCGGCGGCGCAGCGCAGCGAGTACAGGTGAGCTCTCTGCACGTACGTGGAGGCCTGGACGTAGTTGGGGTCCGGGACCAGGTCCGGGAGCCCTGCGGGAAACGGGATCGGGATTGGGAACAGGGATTGGGGAAAACCAGGATGAGATCTGGGACCTGCCGGGAAATGGGATTGGGATTGGGGAAATCCGGGACTGGGGAAATCCAGGATCAGGTCCAGGAGACCTGCCAAGAAATTGGAATGGGATTGGGAACAGGGATTGGGGAAATCCGGGATCAGATCTGAGACCTGCTGGGAAATGGGATTTTTCCCCATTTCCCCCTATTTTTTTCCACATTTTTCCCCATTCCCCCCCATTTTTCCCCCCACTTTCCCCCCCTTTTTCCCTGGTTTTCCCCAGTTTTCCCCAATTTTTCCCCATTTCCCCCCGTTTTTCCCTGGAAAGGAGAACAATGCCTCCTTGTTTCTGGGCCTGCCTTCCCAGGAGGGATCACGTCATTCCTTTGGAGCTCATTTCCTGCCCCATTCCCGCTGATGTAATTCCCGGGGGGACCCAAAAAAAACGGGGTGAGCTCAGAAAAAACTTCTCCCCCATCCCTTAAAAAAATTCCTAACAAAAAAAAAAACCCATGGAAAACCACCCTGGGCCAGCCAAGGAAAAGTTTTCCATCCTTTCAGAATTTTTTTCCCTCCCTGCTGTTGTTTATTCCAAGGAATTCTTGGAAGCCGCGGAGCGAAATCCGACTCCGGGACCAACGGGGAGTTTTATGGGATTTGGATTTTCCCCTTTCCCACTGGATTCTGCCCTGGGATGGCCCCATTGTTTTTATAGGATCTCACTCTTCCTTTTTGGGGTCAAACCTTTGGAATTCATGGGATATCGGGATTCCCCCTCCAGAATTGTCGCCATCCCACCCCAAATTCCAGGAGGGGTTTGCTGAGGCTTCCCAAAAATCCAGGGAAAATCGGCCCTGGATCGGGACAATCCCATTGGGAAAAGGTTTTTGGTTTTCCCACCCGACCCCAGAGGAGATTTCCGTCCATTCCTGGGGAAAATCGGGATCGTGGGCCCTGTTTGTGCAGGTGTATGGGATCAGCGGGAAAATCCCACACGGAGAATCCCATGGAAAAGTGGGAGTGGGAGAGGCTGGGAATGGAGGGAGTGGAAATGGGGACAGCCAGAGGGACCAAGGGCATTCCAGCTTCCCATCCCATCAATCCCGTCCCAGTCCCATTCCCAATCCTAATTCCAATTCCATTCACAACCCCAATCCCATCCCAATCGCAATTCCAATCCCATCCCATCCCATTCCATCAATCCCATCCCATCAATCCCAATTCCATCCCATCCCAGCCCATCAATCCCAATCCCATCCCAATCTCAATTCCAATTCCAATCTCATCCCATCCCATCCCATCAATCCCATCCCAATCCCATTCCCAATCCTAATTCCAATTCCATTCACAATCCCAATCCCATCCCATCAATCCTAATCCCATCCCAAACTCAATTCCAATCTCATCCCATCCCATTCCATCAATCCCATCCCATCAATCCCAATCCCATCCCAATCCTATCAACCCCAATCCCTCCTCCATCCCCACGGAATCCCAGCATTCCAGGCCCCCAAAACCACCCCAATCCCAAATCTGACCCCACCACAGGGAGACTTTCCTGGGAATTCCGGCACCTCCCGGCCCATCCGGGGGCGACACCAAACACCCCCTTGGTGGGACCCAAATCCCCAGCGCCCCATGGAATTCCCAAGTCCCTCTTTCCTTCCAAACCCAACCCCGGGAACCCAATCCATGGGGGCAGGGGGAAAAGCCCTCCTGGAGATGGGTTGGGAAAGCACTGGTGATGGGATCAGGGTTGGGATCGGGATGAGGAACCCCTCCAGGAGATGGGATCGGGGTCAGCATTGGGGTGTGGAATGCCAGGAAGTGGGATCCGGGCAGGGATTGGGGCCAGGAAGTTTTGGAGATGGAATCTGGGTTGGGATCAGGGTGAGGAACACCTGGAGATGGGATCGGAGATCAGGAATCCCCCGGAGATGGGATCCAGGTGGGGATTGGGGTGAGGAAACCCCTGGAGATGGGATCTGGGTTGGAATGGGGATGAGGGAACCCCTGGAGATGGGATCAGAGATCAGGAAGTTCCCAGAGAAGGGATCCAGGTAGGGACGCAGATGAGGGAAATGAGGGAACCCCTGGAGATGAGACCTGGGTTGGGATTGGGGTCAGGAAGATTTTGGAGATGGGATCAGGATGAGGAAAACCCTGGAGATGGGATCAGGATGAAGGAACTCCCTGGAAATGGAATCAGGTTTGGGATCTGCGTAGGGAAAACTTCTGGAGTCTGGATCCCCTTCCCTTCCCCACCCCCTGGATCTGCTCCCGTCCCTCCCACCTCTGGATCAGGCCTGGAATTTTCCCAGCCCCTGTTCCCAGATTTCCCCAGGCCCCCATTCCCCCAGAAACCCCGAGAATTCCCCGCTGGAAGCAGCGGGATCGGATTCCTTCCCTCATTAACCCCGGCCGGGGGCCGGCAATGCCGAACATTCCTGGCAGATCCGGCCGGGATTAGGAGGCTCCCGAGGAGCTTTGGCCGTGGAATTAATCATTAATAATTAATAATTAACAATTAACGCCGGATCCGGCGCCAGCCATCGTTTGCTCCAATTAGGATCCCCGGGAGGTGACAGGGAGGTGACAACATTCCCAAAACACCGCACGTGACCCAGGATTTGAGGGGATCAGTTGGATTCCCGTGAAATTTCTCCAGGAAAAGGGGGAAGCTCCGGGAATTTGGGTGTCCAGAATTCCCTGCTGGAGCCACCGGCACCTTGCAGGATCCTGGAAGGACACGGACGGTGCCAACGGGGAATTTGGCTGGAATCTTTCCCAGGGAATTGGCCGGAATTTTTGCCGGGTCATCGGCAGGGCAGCTGTCCTTGAGTGTCCCTCCAGAGCCTTGGGAATTCTGGCATTCCCTGAATGTGTTCCCAAATCCCTCCCATCCTTCAACCCCCGTGCCCCGTTCCTGGCTTCTCTGCGATCCCAAAAATCCCCATTCCCGAGTTTTTTCCTGCAGCGTTCCCCCCCTGTTTGTGTAGGGCAGGGTTGGGCCTTTCCCACCACCCCAAATCCTCTGGGATGGCTTTTCCCAGAAAACTGGGATGGGGCTGGGCAGGGCACGGGGTCAGGCTGGGATGGGATTCCCGAGGGATGGGCTGGGAGTGGCTCCGAGGGCTCAGAAACTCTTGGAAAGTTCAGCCCAGATCCATGGGATTTTATCAGGATGGGGAGGGAGCGACCCCTGAGTGACCCCAGAGTGACAGGAGCATGAATCCATCTGTCATTCCCAAAAATCTGGGAATGGAGCGTGTCCCAGCTGGGATAACCGGGATCCAGCCCTGTCCCATCCCAAATATCCCATGGAAAAATGGGATAAACATCCCACGGATAACTGGGATCCAGCCTGTCCCATCCCAAATATCCCATGGATAACCATGGGATCCACAGGATCCAGCCCTGTCCCATTCCATGGAAAATGCAGTGGGATAAACACCCCACGGATAACTGGGATCCAGCCTGTCCCACCCCAAATATCCCATGGAAAAATGGGATAAACATCCCACGGATAACTGGGATCCAGCCTGTCCCATCCCAAATACCCCATGGAAAAATGGGATAAACACCCCACGGATAACTGGGATCCAGCCTTGTCCCATCCCAAATATCCCATGGAAAAATGGGATAAACATCCCACGGATAACTGGGATCCAGCCTGTCCCATCCCAAATATCCCATGGAAAAATGGGCTCCAGCATGGAGTTACCCGGGACAGACCCCAGGAATGCTCTGGAACACAGGACAGCCCCATCCCATAAATTTGGGGTGCCCTGGGACATGGCACAGCCTTATCCCAAAATTATGGGATGACCAGGAAAATGGCACAGCCCCATCCCAATCCCAGCCCCGTTCCCACCATTCCCAAACTCCAATCCCGGGAATTCCGCCCGTCCCAAGGAAGCCCCAAACTCACCTCTGGCCCCAAAGCTGGGCCTGTAGACGCTGCCCACGCTGAGCCGCGCTTGGCTGTCGGGCACGGCCTGAGGAATTTCGGGAATGAAGGGCTCGGGATGAGCGACCCCAAAGGATTCGGGCGCCCGGAACGGCGGCTGCGCCTCGTGGGGCGGGAACTGCGCCCCAAATCCCAGATTTTCCATGGATCCCGTCCCGGTTTGCGCCTCGGCGCCGCCGTCGTGGTACAGGCTGTGCGAGTAGCGGCGATCCAGCGGCACTCCCGCCGCTCCGAACGGCGGCGGCTCCTCCCCGAAACCCTCGGGGAGCGCGCGGGGCTGCAGCGGGAACGCGGCCCCGGTCCCTGTCCCCATCCCTGTCCCCATCCCTGTCCCCATCGGTGTCCCCATCCCTGTCCCCATCCCTGTCCCCATCCCTGTCCCCATCGGTGTCCCCATCCCTGCCCCCATCCCCGTTCCCATCCCTGTCCCCATCGGTGTCCCCATCCCTGTCCCCATCCCTGCCCCTATCCCCGTCCCCATCCCTGTCCCCGCCGCCACCGCGCTCCGCGACGCGGGGACACCCTCGGGGCGCTCCCCGTGCGGTGCCACCCCCGCGGCGACAAAGGGCGGCTGTCCCGCCACCCCCGCGGCGACGAAGGGCGGCTGTCCCGCCGAGGCGAAGGCGAACGACGACACGGCCACCCCCGAGGCTGTCGCCTGCCGCCCGCGCGCCGCTTGTCGCCGCTGTCCCCCCGCGCCGCCGTCGCCCAGCGCTCCGTCCCGCCAGTTGGGCGGCACCTGGCCGAACCCGAAGGGATGTCGCGCTTGTCCCCGCACTGTCCCCGAGGCGGGCGCCTGGCGGCGGACGCTGCCCGCTGTCCCCGCTGTCCCCGCTGTCCCCGCTGTCCCCGCGGTGCCCGCCAGCCACAGGCGGCTGCCCGGGGGCCGCTCCTGCCCGGCGGGCACGAACTCGGCGCCGCTGTTGAGCAGGCTGTAGAGCCGCCCGTTGTTCTCCCACTGGATCAGCTGCCGCCACGGCTCCTGCCCCGCCGCCAGCAGCAGCAGCGCGGCCCAGAGCGCCCCGCGCCGCCACAGCCCCGCCGCCATCGCCGCCCCACGGCCCCGAGTGGCTGCGCCGCCGCTGCTGCTGCTGCTGGCACCGCTGCTGGCACCGCTGCTGGCACCGCTGCTGGCACCGCTGCTGGCACCGCTGGTGGTGGTGGCACCCCCCGGCCGGGGCAGCGCCGCTCGGGCCCGTCCCGCTCAGAGCGCGCCGGGAGCGCCTCCGCCTCCTCCTCCTCCTTTCCTTTTCCTCCTCCTCTTTTTCCTCCTCCTCCTCCTCCTCTTTTTCCTTTTTTTCCTCCTCCTTTTCTTCCTTCTCCTTCTCTTTCTCCTGTTTCTCCTTCTCCTTTTTCAAGCCTTGGTCTCTCCACTTCCTTCTCCTCTCCTCCTCCTCCTCCTCCTCCTTTTCCTTCTCCTCCTCCTCTTTTTCCTCCTCCTCTTTTTCCTCCTCCTCCTTTTCCTTCTCCTCCTTTTCCAAGCCTTCCTCCCTTCTCCTCCGACCCCGCCTCCTCCTCTTCTTTTCCCCCCTCCTCCTCCTCCTTTTCCAAACTTTCCTCCCTCTCCCTCCTCTTTTTCTTTCTCCTCCTTCTCCTCCTTTCCCAAACCTTCCTCGTCCTCCTCCTCTTCTCCCTTTTCCTCTTCTCCCTTTTCCTCCTCTTTTTCCTTCTCTCCCTTTTCCGAGCCTTCCTCCCTCTCCCTCTCCCGCCTCCTCCTCCGGGAGGAATTCTGCTGGAATTCGCGGGATTCGCTCCAAGGCTTCGCTCCCAGAGCGGTTCCCGCACTCCGGAAGTGCATCCAGGCGGGGAAAAAAACTTGGAATTTTCACTTTTCCCCGCTTTTCGTGACTCCCGGAGTGAATTTTGGGTGGAATTCCTCGGGATTCAGTCCCGGGAAGCGCCTCCAGAGCGGGTCCTACCCTCCGGGAGAAGGCGGGAATTACATCCAGCCGGGATAAAAAAAGTGGAATTTCCCTTTTCCCCTCTTTTTGAACCCTTCAAGGATCCCTTTTCCCGCCCGATTCCCACCATTTCCCGATTTTCCCGGGAAAAGCCCCTTCTCAAAGGAAAACCCTGCCCAAAAATGGGATTTTTTCCCAGATTCTCTCTCTTCGGGGCCATTTGGAGTTTTTCCCCCTGGATATTAAATCCTGAATTATGGCAGAGAACGCCTGGAATAAATCGGGAATTTGGCTGGAAACTCCTTCTTATTTTTTTGGGATGTTGAATAAAAAATGGGATTGGAGGAGGGAATCCCCAAATCCCAAATCCCGTTGCTGGTGGGACCCCAAACCCCTCTGGATCCCCCAAAAATTCCAGGGGTTTTCCCCTCTGGGAATGCCGGAGTTGATGGAGCAGGGCAGGATGGAACTCCGGGACAATTCCCAAATCCCAACCCCAAAATCCTGGATCTCAAATACCCAGTTCTCAAATCCCAATCCCCAAACCCCAGATCCCAAATCCCCAATCTCAAACTCCAAATCCCCAAACCCAAACCCCAAATCCCAAACTCCAAACCCCAAATCCAGGATCCCAAATCCTGGATTCCAGATCATAAATCCCAAATTCCCAAACCCTTGATCCCAAACCACAGCTCTCAAATGCCGGATCCCAAATGCTAAACCCTGGATCCCAAATCCCAGATCCCTAATCCCTGGATTCCAGACCCCGGATGCCAAATCCCAAACGCTGAATCCTGGATCCCAAATCTCAAACTCCAAACCCTGGATTCCAAATCCCTGGATTCCAAACCCCGGATCCCAAATCCCAAACCCCGGATCCCATATGCCAAACCCCAAATCCTGGATCCCAAATACCGGATCTCAAATCGCAAACCTCGACTCCTGGATCCCAAATCCTGGATCCCAAATCCCGAACCCCGCGGGTGTCACGGGGGTGTCGCCGCCGCCAGGGAGCGCCATCAGCCCGCGCTGGAGCGGCCAATCCCGGGAAAACCCGGGAATTTTTGGGATCGGGATTTCTCGGGATAGCGGGACCGGGGAATCCCAAACTCCCGGCTGGAATTGGGGAATCGCCTCCTTCCCGACGTTCCAGCAGGAATTCCTCACTTTCCAGAAGGTTCTGGGGATCCGGAAGGTTCTGATCCCGGCTGAGGGGCAGGAGAAGTTCCCAGATCCAGGGGGTGGAGAGGATTCCCAAATCCCCAGTCTCAAATCTCTAAACCCCAAATCCCCAATCCAAATCTGAAATCCCAAATCCCCAAATCCTCAAATCCTTAAATCCCCAATCTGAAATCCCAAACCTCAACCCCCAAATCCCCAATTCCCGGATCCCCAAATCCCCAATCCCAGATCCCCAGTCCGAAATCCCAAATCCAAATCTCAAATACCCAAATCCCAAATCCTCAAATCCCCAGTTCCAGATCTCCAATTCCACATGCCCAAATCCCCAATCCCCCATCCACAGTCGCAAATTTGAAATCCCAAATGCCCAATCCCAAATCCCCAACCTGAAATCCCAAATCTCAAACCTCAGATCCCCAAGTCCAGCCCAACATTTGCACCAAATAAATCCCATTGTCCCGGGGCTCCAGAAGATCCCAATCCCATGGGAATTCCCATCCTTTCCCCCCACAGGTAATGGGAATGAACTCCTGGGACATTCCCAAACATGGATATTCCAAGAAGACTGGAATTCCCTCCTGCTGGAATCAAGGCTGAGGGGATTCCAAATCCATGACATTTTCCCCCCAAAATTGGGAATTTTGGCAGGAAAATGATCCAGGATGGGATTTTTTGGTTTTTTGGAGCTCCATCCCAAAGCTCCCAAATCCTGAATTCCAGAGCATCCCCGAATTCCCAACCCCAGCCAGAGGAAATCTGGAGCAGCTCCGGATTTTCTGAAGCTGCGGATTCGGGTCCAGGTAATTCCAGATTTTAAATCCCAGGAAAAGCAGGAATGGGGGAAAGGTGGGGAACTGAACTGACCTTCCTATCAAAATAGCAAAGGGAACGGGAAAAAATGAGAAAAATCAGGATTGGTTTGGGAATTAGAGCTGGGGGTATCCCAGTAAATCCTGGATGAGCCTGGGAAAATGTGGGGGGAAATTCCCCGCAGGAATTTATTCTCGGGATGAAATTTCCAGTTTTTCCTTGGAAAATTCCAGGAAATTCCAATAAAAATTGAGGTGGGAGGGTGAGGGAGGGAAATCAGGGAATGGGAATAGAATCATCCCCATCTTTCCATTGTCTTCCATGGAATTCCCATGGGAGAAGCTCCACCCGGATGGGAATCCTTGGATTCTGCAAGGATCAGCTTTTCCCTGATTTTCTGCCTGGATCCTGGAAGGATTTTTTGGGAAGTGCTCCCAGTCCAACCATTTTTGAGGGATTTTTATCCACCTGAGGCCGAACTGAAATTCCCTGGATTCACCTTGGGATGAGAGACGGGAAAAGCAGGACCTGGTAGCAGCCAGAATTCCTGTGGATCCCCCGCTGAGGTTTCTCCTCTTTCCAAAACCATTCAATGGATTTTATCCCTGGATCTGGATTTCCTTCTTCCCATAAATCCTTGTCCTGATATTCCCCCATAATCCTGTTGTGGTATCCCTGTGGATTTTCGGGATGAGAACATGGAATTCACTTCCCGGGATGTCCCCATTGTCAGAAGGTGGGAATTACAGCAGGAGATTCCCACTGGGAATTCCAACCCTTCCCAGGCCTGACATCCCCTTGGGAAAGTCCATTCCTACAAATCCCTGCAGCCCGGTTGTGATCTGGATGGAGATTCCCAGATGGATTCTGGGGTTGGAGTGAATCCCTCCCATGCTGGGATCCTGCTCCATCCATCCATGGATTTCATTCATCCCTCAGTCCAGGGATCCATCCATCCATCATCCATCCATCCATCCATCCATCCATCCATCCATCCATCCATCATCCATCCATCCATCCATGGATTCATCCATCCATCCATCATCCATCCATCCATCCATCCATCCATCATCCATCCATCCATCCATCCATCATCCATCCATCCATCCATCCATCCATCATCCATCCATCCATCCATCCATCATCCATCCATCCATCATCCATCCATCCATCCATCCATCATCCATCCATCCATCCATCCATCCATCATCCATCCATCCATCCATCATCCATCCATCCATCCATCCATCCATCCATCCATCATCCATCCATCCATCATCCATCCATCCATCATCCATCCATCCATCATCCATCCATCCATCCATCCATCCATCCAGCCATCCATCCATCCATCATCCATCCTCCATCCATCCATCCATCCATCCATCCATCCATCATCCATCCATCCATCCATCCATCCATCCATCCATCCAGCCATCCATCCATCCATCATCCATCCTCCATCCATCCATCCATCCATCCATCCATCCATCCATCCATCCATCCATCAATCCATCCATCATCCATCCATCCATCCATCCATCCAGCCATCCATCCATCCATCATCCATCCATCCATCCATCCATCAATCCATCCATCATCCATCCATCCATCCATCCATCCATCCATCAATCCATCCATCATCCATCCATCCATCCATCCATCCATCCATCCATCCATCCATCATCCATCCATCCATCATCCATCCTCCATCCATCCATCCATCCATCCATCCATCAATCCATCCATCATCCATCCATCCATCCATCCATCCATCCATCCATCCATCATCCATCCTCCATCCATCCATCCATCCATCCATCCATCCATCCATCCATCCATCCAGCCATCCATCCATCCATCCATCCATCCATCCATCCATCCATGGATCCATCCATCCATCCATGGGTTCCATCCATCCATGGATTCATCCATCCATCCATCCATGGATTCCATCCATCCATCCATCCATCCATCCATCCATCCATCCATCATCCATCCATCATCCATCCATCCATCCATCCATCCATCCATCCATCCATCCATCCATCATCCATCCATGGATTCCATCCATCCATTGATCATCCATCCATCCATCCATCCATCCATCCATCCATCCATCATCCATCCATCCATCATCCATCCATCCATCCATCCATCCATCCATTGATCATCCATCCATCCATCATCCATCATCCATCCATCCATCATCCATCCATCATCCATCCATCCATCCATCCATCCATCCATCCATCCATCCATCATCCATCCATCCATCCATCCATCCATCCATCCATCCATCCATCCATCCATCCATCCCTCCATGGATGTTTCTCTTTCTTAGGATTGCTCACCCTCATCCCAGCTGGATTTTTCCTAAATCCCACAAAAACCATCCCCAAATTCCCGTAGAGAGGAGGCAGAGGGAGCATCTTTGAAGAAAGGGGGAAAAAGCAGGAAAAGGGAGACACATCCCAAGGGAACATCCCCAGTGCTGACTCAGTTTCCCAAGATCCTGTTCCCAGTCCCTCCCCTCTCCATCCCTTCTCCATCCCTGCTCCATCCCCACTCCATTCCAGCTCCATCTCCACTCCATTCCCTTTCCATCCCTGCTCCATCCCCGCTCCGTTCCTGCTCCGTTCCCGCTCCATCCCTGCTCCATCCCCGCTCCATCCCCTCTCCATCCCCACTCCATCCCCGCTCCATCCCTGCTCCATCCCCTCTCCATCCCCTCTCCATCCCTGCTCCATCCCTGCTCCATTCTCTCTCCATCCCTGCTCCATCCCCTCTCCATCCCTGCTCCATCCCCGCTCCATCCCCTCTCCATCCCCTCTCCATCCCTGCTCCATCCCCTCTCCATCCCCTCTCCATCCCTGCTCCATCCCCTCTCCATCCCCTCTCCATCCCCTCTCCATCCCCGCTCCATCCCCTCTCCATCCCCTCTCCATCCCTGCTCCATCCCTGCTCCATCCCCGCTCCATCCCCTCTCCATCCCCTCTCCCTCCCTGCTCCATCCCCTCTCCATTCCAGCTCCATCCCCTCTCCATCCCTGCTCCATCCCCTCTCCATCCCCGCTCCATCCCCTCTCCATCCCCTCTCCCTCCCTGCTCCATCCCCTCTCCATCCCCGCTCCATCCCCGCTCCATCCCCGCTCCATCCCCTCTCCCTCCCCGCTCCATTCCCGCTCCATCCCCGCTCCATCCCCGCTCCATCCCTGCTCCATCCCTGCTCCATTCCGTGTCCGTTCCCTCTCCATTCCCGTTCCATCCCTGCTCCATCCCCGCTCCATTCTCACTCTTTCCCCGCTCCATCCCCTCTCCCTCCCCGCTCCGTTCCCGCTCCGTTCCCGCTCCCGGTGCCTTTAATTCCCGCTTTCCCGGCGCAGGCCCGGCCCCTCCGGTGACACAGCAGCGCCGGCGCGGGGCCGGGCGGAGCGCGGCGAGGCTGCGGCCGGAGCGGGGCCGGGCCGGGCCCTCCGCCGCTCATGGCCCTGCCCGGGGCCCGCTCCGCCCGCCCGGAGCCCGGGGACAGCCCGGCCCTGAGCCCGCAGCGCCGCCGGTGCGTCCGGGGGGGCCCCGGGACGGGGCTCGGGGGCTGCGGGCGGGCGGCACCGCGGGGAGGCTCCGGGGCGTCCCGGGGGAGCGGGAGCGGGGATCGGGGCACCGGGGGAGGCTCCGCCCGCCCCGAGCGCGGGGACAGCCCGGCCCCGGAGAGCCCGCAGCGCCGCCGGGGCGTCCCGGGGGTCCCGGAGAGGGGAACCGGGGATGGAGAGGGGATGCGGGAATTGGGGAACGGGGATGCGGGGATGGAGGATGCAGGGAGCGGGAAGCGGGAATGGAGGAAGCGGGGATGGAGGATTCGGGAACGGGGGATGGAGGAAGCAGGAACGGAGGATTCAGGAATAGGGGATGGAGGATGTGGGAACAGGGTATGGGGGATCCGGGGACGGAAGAACCGGGCATGGAGGATTCGGGAATAGGGAATGAAGGCTCCGGGGATGGAGGACGCGGGAATAGGGAATGGAGGAACCGTGAATGGAGGAACCGGGGATGGAGGCTCGGGGAATGGAGGATGAGAGCGGCGGGGACAGACGCAGGGGGATGCGGGGAGCGGGAATGGGGAATCCGGGAAGACGGGATGGAGGATGAAAGCGTCGGGGCTGGAGGATTCGGGAATAGGGGATGGAGGATTCGGAGAGCGGGGCTGGCAGCTGCGGATACCGGCACCCTCCATTCCCGGAGCCCCGGAGGACGCGGGGATCGGGGCTGGGGGATGCCGGTGTCGGGAATGGAGGTTGTACCGGGGAGGTACCGGTACCGGGAATAGGGGATGCCTCTATCGGGGCTGGGGGATGCCGATATCGGGAATAGGGGGTGCCGATACCGGGGCTGGGGGGTGCCGGTAGCGGGAATGGAGGTTGTACCGGGGATGTACCGGTACCGGGGAAGGGGGATGCCTCTGTCGGGGCTGGGGAATGCCGGTATCGGGAATAGGGGATGCCGATACCGGGGCTGGGGGTGCCGGTACCGGGGACGGGGGATGGCGGTACCGGGCACGGGGGATACCGAATGGAGGATGTACCGGGAATGTACCGGTACCGGGGCTGGGGAATGGCGCTGCCGGGGCTGGGAGATGCCGGTACAGAGGATGGGAGATGCCAATACGGGGAAAGGCGATACCGGTACCGGGCATGGGGATGCCGATACCGGGGATGGGTGATGTACCGGGGATGGGGGATGCTGGTACCGGGGATGGGGGATGCTGGTACCGGCGAGGGAAACGCGGCCCTAGCGGCTCCCCCTCCCCGTGCGCGCTCCCGAACCGGCTCCCCCGCCCCGCCCCGCTCCCCCGCGCCGTTCCCGGTTCCCGGGGGGCACTCGGGGGCACGGCGCGTTCTCCCCCCGCCGCGGCCGGGGCGGGGCCGGGATCCGGAGGGGGGATGGCGGCGGGAAGGGCTCCGGGAGGGGCTCCGGGGCCGCTGCCACCCCCCCGTGGGGCTGTCCCCGCCGGTAACGTGTCCCCCCCGCGACAGCGACAGCGAGCGGAGCAGAGCGGCCCCGGCCCCCGCGGAAAAGCCCTGAGGGAGGCGGGAGCCGGCGGCGAGGAGGAGGAGGAGGAGCAGGAGGGGGAGGAAGCGAGGGAAGGAGCCCGGGGAAAACAGGAGCGGGAAGAGCTCGGAGCGGAGCCCGGGAGCGGCCGGAGCGCGCCGGTGAGTGCGGAGTGTCCCCGCGTCCCCCGGGGTGTCCTGTCCGTGTCCCTCTGTCCCTGTGGGTGTCCCTATGTGTCCCTCTGTCCCTGCGTGTCCCTCTCCCTGTGTATGTCCCTCTGTCCCCCTGGGTGTCTCTCTGTCCCTCCGGGTGTCCCCCTCTCCCTGTGTGTGTCCTCGTGTCGCTGTCCGTGTCCCTCTGTCCCCCTGGATGTCCCTCTGTCCTTGCGTGTGTCCCTCTGTCCCCCTGCATGTCCCTCTGTCCCTGTGCGTGTCCCTCTGTCCCCCTGTGTGAGTCCCTGTCTCTCTGTCCCCCTGTCCCTGTGCGTGTCCCTCTGGTTGTCCCTCTGTCCCTGTGCGTGTCCGTGTCCATATCCTTCTGTCTCTCTGGGTGTCCCCCTGTCTCTGTGCGTGTCCCTCTGTCCCTGTGTGTGTCCCCCGTCCCTGTGCGTGTCCCGCTGTCCCTGTGCGTGTCCCTCTGTCCCTGTGCGTGTCCCTCTGTCCCTGTGCGTGTCCCGCTGTCCCTGTGCGTGTCCTGCTGTCCCTCTGGGTGTCCCCCTGTCCCTGTGCGTGTCCCGCTGTCCCTCTGGGTGTCCCCCTGTCCCTGTGCGTGTCCCTCTGTCCCTCTGGGTGTCCATCTCCCAGAGGCCCCACTGCGCCCAGGCTCAGCCTGGGGGACACTGAGGGAGGCCACAGGGAGGGGGGTGACATTCCAGCGACATTCCAGCGACATTCCCAGGCCCCATCCTGCCCCCCCATAAACTGAGGGAAGGAGCGGCCAGAGCCCTTCCCAAGCATCTTCCCGGCCCTTGTCCCTCTGTCCCCGCAGGAGGACAGCCGGACACCCCCGCAGCCAACACCGGACCCGCCGCCCCTCCTCGCCGACACCGCGCCTCCCTTTCCCGCTGGGATCCCGACAAACCCCCTCCTCTCCTCCTCCTCCTCCTCCTCCTCCTCCTCCTCCTGCCCCGGCTGCCAGCAGCGGTGTCACCGCAGGGCCACCGGCGGAGCGTCCCCGCATGGTGCGGCCGTGAGCGGCGGCGTTAAGATGGTGAGAGCTGCCCGGGCCGGGCCGGGCGGGGAGCAGCGGCATGGACACCGGCCCGGCCGCCGCCTAGGGCACGATGGACTCGCGGAGCCGCCGGGATGCGCAGCGCACGGAGCGGCCCGGCCCCGGCACCGCCGGCACCGGCAGCACCGGCAGCACCGGCACCGGCACCGGCAGCGGCCCTAGCGAGGGCGAGGGAGAGCGGGAGCGCATCCGCGGCCGCATGAGGATGGTGATCGGGCAGCTCGAGGGCATCCTGAGGGAGCTCAAGGAGGTGGCCAAGGAGCTCCGCGAGGTGGGGAAACCCCGGGAGAACGCTGGGCGCGAAAAGGGAAGGGCTTGGAGCGGGTTTGGCCGTTCCTGGCTCGGGATGGGGCAGCGGAGGGGTGGATTTCCCCGAGGGGGATTCCCTAAAGAGAGAAGGAAATTTGGAAGTCCCTGAGGTGGATTTGCGAAAGACAGGAAGAAATGTGGTTGTCCCTTTCCAAAAGAGAGGAGGAAATTCAGGTGTCTCTAGGCTGGCGTTCCAAAAAAAGAGGAGGAAATTTTGATCTCCCTGGGCTGGATTTCCAAAAGAGATGAGGAAATGCGGGTGTTCCTAGGCTGGATTTCCAAAAGAGGTGAGGAAATTCGGGTGTTCCTAGGCTGGATTTCCAAAAGAGAGAGGGAAATTTGGAAGTCCTTGAGGTGGTTTTCCAAAAGAGAGAAGGAAATTTGGGCGTCCCTGGACTGGATTTCCAAAAGAGAAAAGGAAATTTGAGTGTCAGAGAAGAGGAAATTTGGATGTCTCTGGGCTAGATTTCCAGAAGAGAGGAGGAAATTTATGTCAGAGAGGAGGAAATATGGATGTCCCTTAGGTGGGTTTCCAAAAGGGAGGAGGAAATTTTGGTGTCCCTTTGGTGGATTTTCAAAAGAGAAAAGGAAATTCGGGAGTTCCTGAAGTGAATTTCCAAAAAAAAGGAGGAAATTCGGATCTCCCTGGGCTGGATTTCCAAAAGAGAGGAGGAAATTTGGACATCCCCAAGATGGGTTTCCAAAAGAGAGGAGAAAATTTGGAAGTCGCTGAGGTGGATTTCCAAAAAAAGAGAGGAAATTCAGGAGCTTCTGAAATGGATTTCCACAAAAAAGAAGAAATTAAAATCTCCCTGGGCTGAATTTCCAGAAGAGAGGAGGAAATTTGAGTGTCAGAGAGGAGGAAATATGGATGTCCCTTAGGTGGATTTCCAAAAGAGAGAAGGAAATTTGGATCTCTCTGGGCTGGATTTCTAAAAAAGAGGAGGAAATTTGGGCATACCTGAGGTGGATTTCCAAAAAAAAGGAGGAAATTCAAGAGCTCCTGAGGTGGATTTCCAAAAGAGAGGAGGAAATTCACATCTCCTTGGGCTGGATTTCCAGAGGAGAGAAGAAAATTTTGGTGTCCCTGAGCTGGGTTTCCAAAAGTGAGGAGGAATTTCAGGCGTTCCTCATTGGTGGCTCCAAGCTGAGGTGGACTGAGGTTCCCTCAGGGCCACCAAAGTGTCCTGGATTTGTGACATTGGGGTGTCCCCATGGAGGATTTGGGAACGTCCATCCCAGTGTCCATCTCTGCTCAGGGCCACCAAAGTGTCTTGGCAGTTGTGACATTGGGGTGTCCCCATGGAGCCACCATGGAATCTTTGGAATGTCCCTGGCTGGTGGCTCTGAGCCGAAGTGGGATCATGGATTGAGGTCCCTCAGGGCCACCAAAGTGTCCTGAATTTGTGACATCCTGATTTTCCCAGTCTCCCTCCTTCCTTCCCATCCCTTTGTGTCCAGAATCGTTCCCGGGCGTTCTGTGCTGGGGAAAATGATGATTAAAGTCCTTGGATGGAAAAGTCCTGTTCAAATCCCCCAAAAATTCCCATGGGAAGGGCCCATCCTGTCTGGAATTTCTGGAATGGGATCAGAGGTGTTCCCTCCCAGCCTTTTCCTTGGAAAAATCCTGTAGATGATTCTTCATGGGAATAAATCCCCTAATAATGCTGAGATCAATAGGAGATTAACTGGGAATGCTTGGGAAGGTGCAGGGATTGTTATCCCAAAAATAACAGCTTTGGGAGAGAGTTGGGAATTATTTAGGAGCAGGTTTTGGGGAATTTTGGGAGCTGGATTTGGGGGATTTTGGTAATGGGTTTGGGGATTCTGGGGAGCTGTGATTTGGGGGATTTTGGGAGCAGTTTTGGGGGGATTTTGGGAGCAGTTTTGGTGGGATTCAGGCCTGGATCTCTCCATCCCAGGCTCAGATTCACTTCCCAATTCTCTTCCCAAATCCCTGTGGGGATGGAGGGACCATCAGATCCCAACCTTTGATCCCATTGGATTTCAAACCCTTGATCCCATCAGATTCCACCCCTTTGATCCCATTGGATCCCATCCCTTGGATCCCACCAAATCCCATTGTTTGATGTCATTGGATCTCAAGCCCTTGATCCCATCAGACCCCATCCTTTGATCCATTGGATCTCAAACCATTAATCCTATCTGATCCCATCCCTAGGATCCCATCAGATCCCAACTCTTTGGATCCCATTGGATCCCATCCCTTGGATCCCATCAGATCCCAACTCTTTGGATCCCGACATCCCAACCCTCTGACCCCATCAGATCCCACCCTTGGATCACACCAGATCCCACCCCTCTGATCCCAGCCCAAAATCCAGGATCTGGAACCACCAATCCCAACACCCAGCTTGGCCTACAGCCAAAATTCCCAAAATCCCATAAAAAAAAGGATGGGGCTCCAGCTGTCCCACATCTCCCTGAGCTGGGTGGGAACATTCCAGATGGGATTTTATTGGGAATCTCCTGGGAATTCCCCCCAGTTCTTTGGGAACATCCCCAGGGATTCATCCCAAACCTCCTCCCTTTTTATATGGGGAAAAATCCCCTGCAATTCCCTGGGGGACAAATCCCACCAATTCCCTGGGAATATCTCCAGGGATTCATCCCAAACACCCTCATGTGCTTGGAGGGAATAATTTCCCCCAAATTCCCTCATCCCGAACCTCCTCCCCTGCTTGTGGGGGACGAATCCTTCCCAGTTTCCTGGGAATTTGTCCCATACAAGTAGGAAAGTGGGTTTGGGATGAATCCATGATGATGTTCCCAGGGAACTGGGAGAAGATTTTCCCCCCTACAAACAGGGGAGGACATTTGGGGTGAATCCCTGGGGATATTCCCAGAGAATTGGGGGGATTTTTTCCCCTATAAGCACATGACGAGGTTTGGGGTGAATCCGTAGGGATGTTCCTGGGAAATCGGGGGGAATTTTCCCCCTCCAAGCTGGAAAAGCTCTGCCAGCCTCGGTGAGGGAGGAAAAGGGGGGGAGCAAATCCCAAATCCTTCTTTCCGTGTTAATCTCCCGCGGGAGCCGAGTGTCACCGGGGGATTTAACCCCCGGCTTAAAATAGGGAATGATCCTAAAAATAGCCCGGAGTGACACTAATCCTGCGATGGGGACAGCCACAAGTGACACCAATCCCAGGAGGGGGACGGGATTGGGATTGGGATGGGGACAGGTGTGAATGGCATCAATCCCAGGATGGGGACAGGATTGTGATGTGTCTGGAATGGGGACAGCCATGACACCAGTCCTGGGGTGGGGCTGGTATTGGGATGGGGATGAGGACAGCATTGGGATGGGGACAGGATTGGGATGGGGACAGTGACGAGTGACACCAGTCCCGGGATGGGGACAGGACTGGCATGGCAATGGCCATGAGTGTCACCAATAATGGCTGATTTGGATTGGGATTGGGATTCCCTTCCTGCTGTCCCTGCTTGATCCCAGTCCCTTTGGCGAGGCTGGGAAGGGACCTCAGGCGACAGAGACATGCTGGCCCTGTCCCACAGCTGAAATTCCCCTTGGGAACAGAGGGGATCCCAATCCAGCAGGGATTGGGGTATTCCCAAAGATTCCCAGCCTCCTTCCCAAATTTTCCTTGTCCCAAAAATGAAGTGGTCAGAAGATACCTTTTTTTTTTACTCTCTTTCTCAAGTTTAGCCCTTCCTTTCCCAGAAAAGAAGAAAAAATAAAAGGAAAAGGGTTCTGGAAAGGGAAAAAGGAGATTTCCAGGTTTCCCTGGGGATATTCCCAACAAGCTTCAAAGCCAAAGCTTGAGGGGGGGAGGGATCCCTCCATCCCTCAATTCCTGGAAGTTTTGGGGTGGGAAAACAACACAGAAACCCAAGGGGAGGAGTTGGGACCTACCATCCATCCATCCATCCATCCATCCATCCATCCATCCATCCATCATCCATCCATCCATCCATCCATCCATCCATCCATCCATCCATCCATCATCCATCCATCATCCATCCATCCATCCATCCATCCATCCATCCATCCATCATCCATCCATCATCCATCCATCATCCATCCATCCATCCATCCATCCATCCATCCATCCATCCATCATCCATCCATCCATCCATC
Source organism: Melospiza georgiana (assembly GCF_028018845.1). Lineage (NCBI taxonomy): Eukaryota > Metazoa > Chordata > Aves > Passeriformes > Passerellidae > Melospiza > Melospiza georgiana. The sequence goes on along the minus strand of NC_080442.1, from coordinate 3,509,754 downwards.
CATCCATCCATCCATCCATCCATCCATCCATCATCCATCCATCCATCCATCCATCCATCCATCCATCCATCCATCCATCATCCATCCATCCATCCCCGTGTCCATCTCTCTCTCCACAGGTTGTGTCCCAGATTGACCGCCTGACATCGGACTTCGCTCTGGACCTGGAGCCGGACGCTTGGACTCCGGCCACAGCCAGCAGCACATCCAGCAGCGACCGCGGCGGCGCCAGCCTCGAGCTGGGCCCGCTGGACTTCGCCGCCTCCGACGTCCTCTCGGACAGCTGGGAATTCTGCTCCTTCCTGGACGCCTCCACGCCCTCGGACCCCGGCGACTGCCCGGAGCCTCCGCGGCCGCCGCCGGCCCGGCTGATGAACGGGGGGGTCCCCGTGGCCAACGGCCCCCGCGGGGGCGGCGGGACCCCGGATTCCTCCAGCGAGGAATGTTTTGGGAGCGCCGCCGTTCCCAAGATCCCGGCCCAGCGGCCGGCGGGGACGCGGGAGCGCGTCCGCTTCAGTGACAAGGTGCTCTATCACGCCCTGTGCTGCGATGACGATGGTGACGCCGATGACAGCGCCGACATTCAGGACGATCCTGCCAGGAAGGGGCCTCGGGAGCAGCTCCCGAGGAACCCGGGTGTGATCCCGATCCGCAGGGCCACGAGGAACAGCAGCACCCAGACCGTGGCCGATAAGAGCACGCAGACGTTGCTGCCGTACGTCCCGGCCAGGCAGAGAATTCCCAACAAAAACTGAGCCCGGATCCGGGTTTGGAAAGGGTTTGGGGGAGGGGGAAAATCCCTGGGAAAGGGGCTGGAAAAGATCTATATATAAATATAAATATATATTTCAATAAATCCGTACTCCTCATAAACGCCGAGTGAGAAGGTGGCAACAAATATCCCGATATCGCCATATCCCGGTATCTCAATATCCTGACGGTTTTCCAGGCTCAGGGAATTTTAATTTTTGTTTTTTTCACTGGATCGAAGGAGCTCAGTAAATCATCCAGCACAGAGAAATCCCAACCATGACACAGATGTGCCAGGAGGTGCTGGCCTCCATTCTGGAGGGCAGGAATAGGGCACAGATTGGAATGTGGGAATGCTGGAGGGGGTGGCAGGATCAGGGAGGGGGAAATTCCCTTCTCTGGGATGTGTTATCCCTGTTTGGTTTAGGGAAAATCAGTGGGGTTGGACATTTCTGGCTGAGGGAAATTGGGAGGGCTCCAGGATGTCACTGGAATGTCAGTGGGATATCATTCCCAAATCCAAGAGGAACAACAAGGGGGTCACCAAAATCCCCAGGAATGAGGACCTGTCCTTGTGAACTCCTTCCCCATGAATTCCGAACTTTTCCGGCAGAAATATCCCTGATCCCAAGTCCTGCATCCATCCGAAAAAAGTCCTGCTTTTCCTGAGCTCCCCAATCCTGCTTTTCCACATCCAAACACTGATTTTTCAGGGAAAGAAATCAGGTCCTGCTTCGAAACTAAGGAATCTGGAGCTCCAAATCCACCCTGGGCGTTTTTCCGAGGTATCCAAAGGGGTCGGAGCAGCAGCTGCTCCCAGGACAATGTTCCCGTGTCCTTCCCGCCGGCGCCTCATCCCACAGGGACACATTTCCATCACAGAGCATTCCTGGCATGAGGCTTTTCCAAGGTTTTTCCGAGCCAAAAACGCCACCTCGGCTCCTGATGGTCAATCCGGGTGGAAAGAGCTGCATTCCCGAGCAGCTTTGGGGTGGGAAAGCAATGCAGAAATCCAAGGGGAGGAGCTGGGACAGACCATTCATCCATCCATCCATGGATTCATTCATGGATCCATCCATCCATCTATCAATTGATCCATCCATCCATGGATCTATTCATGGATCCATCCTTCCATTCATCACCCATCCATGGATCCATCCATCCATCATCCATCCCACCATCCCTCCATCCATCATCCATCCATCCATCCATCCATCCATCCATCCATCCATCCATCCATCCATCTGTGGATCCATGGATCCATCCATCCATCCAGGTGTCATCCCAGAGCCGGGACTGTGGGATATGTGGAATTCCTCTTGATCCGAGCAGGGTGAAACGAGCTTTTACCCCAAATGGTGCTGGATCTGACATTTTATTTTTTGGGACTGCTGGGGAGGTCCAGCATGGGAGCATCCTGGGTTCCCACGGGAATATCCCACACTCTGTCCCGAAGCCAGGGACGGACGCGGCGCTCCCAGGGAGCTCTATTGTCCCGGCTGCCTCCAGGACACCAGGCATGGGTGGGCAGAGCCTGGAGCGCTGTCCTGGCACAGACCGGGCTTGGCACATCCCCAGCTCCCGACAGGATCTGGGGGACAGGGACAATGACGAGGACATGGCTGGGAGAGCCTCGCGGGCCGCGGTTGGCTATGGGAGGGTGAGGGGGGCCTGGCTGGCCTTGATGGCCCCACAGCTGGCCAAGACGGCCCCACAGCTGGCCCTGATGGAACTGCAGTTGGCCCCAATGGCCCTGTGGCCAGCCAAGGTGGCCCCATTGCTGGCCCCAATGTCCCTAAGGCTGGCCCAGATGGCCCCACGGCCAGCCCTGAAGGCCCCACAGATGGCCACGATGGTCCCACAGATGGCTACGATGGCCCTGCATTTGGCCAAGATGGCCCCACAGATGGCCCCAGTGTCCCCAAGGCCAGCCACTGATGGCCCCACAGCTGGCCACGATGGCCCTGTGGTGTCTTCCCACAAGCCTTGGAAGCTCCTGGGCTCCAGGGATCACCAGGAATGGGCAAAGAGGGGATCCAAGGGCATGGCCGTATGGGTGTGGCTGTAATGGGTGGAGTTGTTCTTCATTCAGGCTGGAGATCAAATCCCACGATGAAGTCACCATCCATCCCTCTCCATCCCAGCCTGAGGCCAGCAGGCTTCTCCTGGGCTGGATTTTGGGAATGTTCTCCCATCGGGATGCTGAGCTTGGGGAAGGACAACCAAAAACATTCCCCAGAGGGGATTCAGGAAGGGGCTTAGGAAGGATCCCCTGGGAATTCCCACCCCATGAGGACGGATCGCCCAGGAATTCCCACCCCATCAGGAAGGATTCCCTGGGAATTCCCACCCCATGAGGAAGGATTCCCTGGGAATTCCCACCCCATCAGGAAGGATCCCCTGGGAATTCCCACCCCATCAGGACGAATCCCCCAGGAATTCCCACCCCATCAGGAAGGATTCCCTGGGAATTCCCACCCCATCAGGAAGAATCCCTGGGAATTCCCACCCCATGGGAAGGATCCCCTGGGAATTCCCACCCCATCTTGGCAGCAGGAATTAATTTAGGAGCCAGCTCGGTCATTCCTTTGGGATTTTCCTCCTTGTGCTGGGGCTCCAACAGGCCCTGGAAATCTTTTCCCCTGGGAATCCCAACCCTTCCACCGTTCCCGGCCAAACCCTGTAGAGGACACGGAGCCAGGAGGGATTGACCAACACAGTCCCAGATTTATTTGTCAAGGCACGAGGAACCCTCCAGATCCCGGATTTTAAAGGATTCAACCCAAGGAGCCCTCAGGGACTTCCCGCGCTCCAGGACAGCAGCACTCGGGGTGTCCCCACTTCCCCAACAGCGCTGGGGGGACCCTGGATGCACCCAGAGCCCCCAGTCCCATGGGAATGACGAGGTGGGGATGTCCCCAGAGGTGTCCTCACAGCAGGACCTCACCCGGCCAGCGGGTGCCCCCTTACCAAAAACGCCACGGGATCGTTCCCGGCGGGACAAACCCCACCGGGATCCAGCGGATAAGGCCAGGATGAGTCCGGAGGGACTCAGGGAGCGGGAAAAGGAGCGTGGGGAAGGGGCTCCCGGAACCCCCCGTGCCCCAGCCGCCATTCCCGAGGCTCTGAGCTCAGGAAGGGCGGGAAAAGGAGCGTGGGGAAAGGGCTCCCCGAGCCCCCCGTGATCCAGCTGCCATTCCCGAGGCTCCGGGCTTGGGAAGGGCAGGAAAGGCACCCGGGGCAGCACCAGAGCAGGGAAAGGGGAATGTCCCCTTGGGATGGACACACAGAGGGACATGGGGACACCGGGCAGATCCTCACCCGCCTTTCCCAGGAAGGACGGGAGGCGGGAACGGGAATGGGGTGGGGCAGGCGGCAGCTCCGGGTCCTCGCGGTCGGGGCACCCCGAGGGTGTCACCGCCCGGGGGTGTCACCAGCTTGGAGGTGTCACTGCCCCACGGTTGTCACCAACCCAGGGGTGTCACTGCCTCGGGGATGTCACCGCTCCAGAGGTGTCACCGACCGGGGGGTGTCGCAGCCCCAGGGTTGTCACCACCCCGGGGGTGTCACTGCCCAGAGGGGGTGTCACCAACCGGGGGGTGTCACTGTGCCGGGGGTGTCACCACCCAGAGGTGTCACCGGCCTCAGGGTGTCACTGCCCAGGGGGTGTCACTGGCCTGGAGGTGTCACCACTCCAGGGGTGTCACCGCCCCGGGGATGTGGCTGCCCGGGGGTGTCACCGGCTTGGAGGTGTCACCGCTCCGGGGGTGTGGCCGCCCCGGAGTTGTCGCCGGCCTGGAGGTGTCACCATGCCAGGGGTGTCACCACCAAGAGGTGCCACTGCCCCGGGATGTCACCACTCCAGGGGTGTCACCGGCCTGGAAGTGTCACCACCCCGAGGTTGTCACCGCCCCGGGGGTGTCGCCGTCCCGGGGGTGTCGCCGCTGGCTCGGGGACAGGCGGGCGGGGCTCCGGGGCTGCTGTCAATCGATCTCCTGCTCCCGACCTGGGCGGGGGGAAAGGGAATTGAGGGGGAAAACATGGAACTGCCGGCACGGGGAAGGGAATTGATAAATCGACAGGTTAATGAACTAATGAATTCATAAATCAGTAATGAATTAATGGATTAACTGATTAGTGGATTAATGGATTATTAAATTAATAAATCAACGAATCAATTAATTGTTAAATGAATAAATTGATAAATTGATAAATTAATACATTAATGGATTATTGGGGCTGCAGCTTGGAAAACTCTGGATGCTTTTCCAGGTTGGGAAACTCTGGATCCTTTTCCAACACCAGCAATTCCCATCATCCCAGAAAATCCATGGAAACCCCAAAAAACCCCCAAATTCCTTCCAGGGTTGGGTGTGGGGAGGCTTTTCCCCATCCAGAGTGGCTGGGAAAAGGAGGGATGCAGGAGCCACTGGATGCGAGGAAAAACTGGAAAAAAACGGGAAAAACTGGGAAAGGGGGAAATGGAAAACCATGATCTGGGAAAAGCTGATGGAAAGCCCGTGGGAAAATGAAAATAGGGAGGGGAAAATACCCCTTGAAACCTGACAAATGTTTCCTATGCAAATTTTAGGGAGAAAATGGGAATTATCCCGGATTTGCCAGAAATATCCACTCACCCTCTCGGCTCTCTGTGTTTTCCAGCAGCTGCAGAGCTGAGAAAAGAGAAAAACATCTTGTGGTCAATCCCATCCCATTCCCAAAGGAATCAGCCCCAAAATCCCATTTTTTTGGGGGATAAACCCCAAAAGTGACCCCAATTCCCAATTTCCCTGCAGAATTCCCAGGGTTTGGTCCTGTGCCAGTGGATAAAGGGAATCCCCAGGAACACCACAGAGCTGCTGGATGCTGGAAAATTATGGGATTGGGAGGTTTAATTTGGGAATTCTGACATTTTATTAAGGAATTGGGAAGTTTTATTAAGGAATTTTGTCAATTTATTAAGGAATGGGGAGGTTTGATTTGGGAATTGGGAGATTTTATTAAGGAATTGGGAGGTTTTATTACAGAATTCTGTCATTTCATTAAGGAAATGGGAGATTTTATTAAGGAATGGGGAGATTTTATTAAGGAATTTGGAGGGTTTATTCAGGAATTAGGAGGTTTTATTAAGGAATTCTGTCATTTTATTAAGGAATTGGTAAGTTTTATTTGGGAATTTGGAGGCTTTATTCGGAATTTGAAGGTTTTATTAAAGAATGGGGAGGCTTTATTTGGGAATTGGGAGATTTTATTAAGGAGTTGGGAGGTTTATTAAGGAACTGGGAGATTTTATTATGGAATTCTGTCATTTTATTAAGGAATTGGGAGGTTTGATTTGGGAATAAGGAGGTTTTATTATTGAATGGGAAGGTTTATTAAGGAATAGGGAGGTTTTATTTGGGAATGGGGAGGTTTATCCAGAATCAGGGGTGTCAGAAAATTGGGAATAGGGAAGGGGCCACCCCGAACCAGGATGGGGCACCCACCTGTCTTGGGCTCCTCCCCCTCCTCATCCCGCTCCTCTGGGCCTGGAAAACAAGGATCCCGAGGTGGGAACCCCATTCCTGGGATTCTGGGGGTGCCCCTTGGAGCATCCTGGCCTTTTCAGGGCACCGCATTCCCAAAAATCCCAACGGGAAAAGCCCCAGCTCTGAGGGACAGCGGTGGGTTTGGCACAGCTAAAAACCACCTGCAGAGGAATCCCTGGATCCCCCAAAATCTGGGATACCCCAAACTGGGAGGATCTTCCCTCCCTCCAGCACCCACCAGGACCCCAGGAAGTTCCCATCCCATGCTGCTGTTCCTGGGAGCAAAATCCATGGAAAAAAGGTCATTCCCAAGGGAAACTGGGAGCAAAATCCAGGGAAAAAAGGTAATTCCAAAGGGAAACTGGGAGCAAATCCATTGAAAAAAGACATGGAAAAAAGGTCATTTCCAAGAGAAACGGGGAGCAAAATCCATGGGAAAAAACATGGAAAAAGGCAATTCCTGAGGGAAACTGGGAGCAAAATCCATGGAAAAAAGGCATTCCCAAGGGAAACTGGGAGCAAAATCCATGGAAAAAAGGTAATTCCAAAGGGAAACTGGGAGCAAATCCATTGAAAAAAGACATGGAAAAAAGGTCATTCCCAATAGAAACTGGGAACAAAATCCATGAAAAAAGGCATTCCCAAGGGAAACTGGGAGCTAAATTAATGGGAAAAAACCATTATAAAAAGGTTATTTCCAAGAGAAACTGGGAGCAAATCTATGGAAAAAAGGCAATTCCTGAGGGAAACTGGGAGCAAAATCCATGGGAAAAAAAACATGGAAAAAAGATCATTCCCAAGGGAAACTGGGAGCAAAATCCATGACAAAAAGGCATTCCCAAGGGAAACTGAGAGCTAAATTAATGGGAAAAATCCATGATATAAAGGTCATTTCCAAGAGAAAGTGGGAGCAAATCCATGGAAAAAAGGTCATTCTTGAGGGAAACTGGGGGCAAATCCATGGAAAAATGGTGATTCCCAATAGAAACTGGGAGTGAATCCATGAAAAAAACCCATGGAAAAAAGGTCATTCCCAAGGGAAACTGGGAGAAAAATCCATGGAAAAAAGGTAATTCCAAAGGGAAACTGGGAGCAAATCCATTGAAAAAAGACATGGAAAAAAGGTCATTCCCAATAGAAACTGGGAGCAAAATCCATGGGAAAAAACATGGAAAAAGGCAATTCCTGAGGGAAACTGGGAGCAAAATCCATGGAAAAAAGATCGTTCCCAAGGGAAACTGGGAGCTAAATCCATGAAAAAAAGGCATTCCCAAGGGAAACTGGGAGCAAAATCCATGGGAAAAATCCATGATAAAAAGGTCATTTCCAAGAGAAACTGGGAGCAAATCTATGGAAAAAAGGTCATTCTTGAGGGAAACTGGGGGCAAATCCATGGAAAAAAGGTGATTCCCAATAGAAACTGGGAGTGAATCCATGAAAAAACCCATGGAAAAAAGGTCATTCCCAAGAGAAACGGGGAGCAAAATCCATGGAAAAAACCATGGAAAAAGGCAATTCCCAAGGGAAACTGGAAACAAAATCCATGGACAAAACCCATGGTAAAAAGGTCATTCCTGAGGGTGGCAGAGCCATTCTGGGAGCTTTTTTGGGAACAAATCCCCTTTGGTGCAAACACCACCCCATAAAAACATGGAATACGACCCAAAAGGGGAGAAGGCATCAGAGATGTGGTGGCCATGGGAAAAGGGGACACGCGTGGCAGTGCCACCCCCTGGTGTCCCTCTGGTGCCATCTGTCCCCTTGCAGCCTTTCCCGGGATTCACCTGTGCGCTCCTCATCCTCCTGGCAGCTCTCCCGGATCTTCTGGTGGCACACGAAGGCCAGGACGCCCAGCAGGGCCACCACGCACACGGCCAGGGCCACTGTCACCCACAGGGCCACCGCCGGGAATGCCAGGGGCTGGCCTTGCGGGGAGGGACGGAAAAGGGCCTGGATCAGCACCCGGGAATGCCGGGGTGACCCCATAGCCAGGGTGACCCCATAGCCAGGGTGATCCCATAGTTAGGGTGACCCCACATCTGGAGTGATCCCATTTCCAGAGTGATCCCATAATTGGGGTGATCCCACATCTGGAGAGATCCCATTTCCAGGGTGATCCCATAATTAGGGTGACCCCACATCTGGAGTGATCCCATTTCCAGAGTGATCCCATAATTGGGGTGATCCCATATACCCAGGGTGATCCCACATCTGGAGTGATCCCACATCCAGGGTGACCCCATATCCAGGGTGATCCCACATCTGGAGTGATCCCATATCCAGGGTAATCCCACATCCAGGGTGATCCCATATCCAGGGTGATCCCACATCCAGGATGATCCCATATCCAGGATGATCCCATATCCAGAGTGATCCCACATCCAGGATGATCCCACATCCAGGATGATCCCATATCTGGGGTGATCCCATATCCAGGATGATCCCACATCCAGGGTGATCCCACATCCAGGATGATCCCATATCCAGGGTAATCCCACATCCAGGATGATCCCACATCCAGGATGATCCCACATCCAGGATGATCCCACATCCAGGGTGATCCCATATCCAGAGTGATCCCACATCCAGGGTGATCCCACATCCAGGATGATCCCATATCCGGGGTGATCCCATATCCAGGATGATCCCATATCCAGGGTAATCCCACATCCAGGATGATCCCATATCCAGGATGATCCCATATCCAGGATAATCCCACATCCAGGGTGATACCATATCCAGGATGATCCCACATCCAGAATGATCCCACATCCAGGATGATCCCATATCCGGGGTGATCACCCAGAGTGATCCCACATCCAGGGGATCCCACATCCAGGGGATCCCACATCCAGGGTGATCCCATATCCAGGGTAATCCCACATCCAGGGTGATCCCACATCCAGGATGATCCCACATCCAGGATGATCCCATATCCAGGATGATCCCATATCCGGGGTGATCCCATATCCAGAGTGATCCCATATCCAGAGTGATCCCACATCCAGAGTGATCCCATATCCAGGATGGTTCAATATCCAGGATGACCCCATATCTGGGGTGATCCAACACCCAGGATACCCCAAACCCCAGGATGATCCAACATTTAGGGTGATCCCACATCCAGGATGGCCCAGGGTAACCCCACATCCAGGGTGACCCCACACCCACAATGATCCCACACCCAGGGTGACCCCACACTGAGGGTGACCCCACATCCAGGCTGGATCACAATCCAGCCCCAGGAGCTGCCTCCTGGGGGCATGGAATGTCCCCATGGAAGACTTAAATGTCACCTGCTGCCACCCCCTGCCATGGCAGTGCCACTTCCCACTGTCCCAGGCTGCTCCAAGCCCTGTCCCACCTGGCCTGGGTTGGGGACAGGGATCCAAGGACAGCCACAGCACTCTGGGAATGCCAGCCCAGCCAGGAATCCCATGCTCTGGGTGGCTTTGGGTGCCAGTGCCACCTCACCCAGCCCTCCTCGGTGCCACCCAGTCACCTCCCCCAGCCCGGCTGGGTGGCTTTGGGTGACAGTGTCACCATGGCCACCTCCCCCAATGTCTCCTGGGTGGCTCTGGGTGCCAGTGTCACCTCGCCAGCCTCTCCTACCTGGCTTTGCATGGCACTGTCATCTCCCTGAGCCCCTCCTGGCTGGCTCTGTGTGGCAGTGCCACCTCCCCCAGACCTCTTGGCAGACTCTGGGTGGCAGTGCCACCTCCCCCAGCCCCTCCTGGCTGTCTCTGTGTGCCACTGCCCCCTCCCCAGCCCTCCTGGCAGGCTCTGTGTGGCAGTGCCCCCTCCCCAGCCCTTGTGGCAGTCTCTGTGTGTCACTATCCCATCCCCAGCCCCTCTGGCTGTCTCTGTGTGCCAATGCCCCCTCCCCAGCCCTTGTGGCAGTCTCTGTGTGCCAATGCCCCCTCCCCAGCTCTTGTGGCAGTCTCTGTGTGCCAATGCCCCCTCCCCAGCCCCTGTGGCAGTCTCTGTGTGCCAATGCTCCCTCCCCAGCCCCTCCTGGCTGTCTCTGTGTGGCAGTGCCCCTCCCAGCCCTGGCTCACCCGTGATGGTGACCGAGGCGTGGCCGTGCTGGCGCAGCGCGGCGTTGAGCACCAGGCACGAGTAGGTGACGTTGGGCTCCACCAGCACGCGCAGGACGCTGCGCACCTCGAAGAGCCCCTCCTCGTTGGCCACCTGCCACGTGGTGACGTTGGCAGTCAGGTTGGCACCCTGGCTGTCCTGCCACAGCACGCTGGCCTCGGGGTAGCCGCGGGACGCGTGGCACGTCACCTCGGCCACGTCACCCGGCTTCAGGTCCTTGCTGGGCTCCAGGTGCACGCTGGGCTTGGAGTAGGGAGCTGTGGGGACAGGGGGGGCAGCAGTGAGGATTGGGAACAGGAGCGGGGCCAGCCAGGATTGGGATGGGGTCTTGCAGCTGCCAGGACTGGGATCATCCAGTGCCAAGCCCATCCTCAGCTGAGGGTCACTGCCAGCTGAGGTGCCCCACAGCCAGGAGCCTCAGCAGGGCATGGATTGCACTGCCCGGGGAACATTTTGGGGAGGTGCTGCAGGGCACAAGGGGGGACCAGAACGGGGATTGGGATGGGGAGCTGGACCAGCCAGGATTGGAATGGGCTCTTCCAGTGCCAGGACTGGGATCTTCCAGTGCCAAGCCCATCCTTTGCTGAGGGTCACTGCCAGCTGAGGTGGCCCCACAGCTGGGACCCTCAGCAGGGCACAGATCACACTGCCCAGGGAACATTTTGGGGAGGTGCTGCAGGGGACAAGGGGGGACCAGAATAGGGAATGGGATGGGGAGCTGGACCAGCCAAGATTGGGATCTTGCAGCTGCCAGGATTGGGATCATCCCGTGCCAAGCCCATCCTCAGCTGAGGGTCACTGCCAGCTGAGGTGGCCCCACAGCCAGGAGCCTCAGCAGGGCATGGATTGCACTGCCCAGGGAACATTTTGGGGATAAGGGGGGACTGATGTGAGGATTGGGATGGGGAGCTGGGCCAGCCAGGATTGGGACAAGCTCTTCCAGCTGCCAAACCCATCCTCAGCTGAGGGTCACTGCTGGCCCCTTAGCTGAGAGTCTCAGCAGGGCACGGATCACTCTGCCCAGGGAATATTTTAGGGACAAGAGGGGACCCAAGTGAGGATTGAGATGGGGAGCTGAGCCAGCCCTGAGATGAAGCTAAACCCATTCTCAGCTGAGGGTCACTCCTGGCCGAGGTGGCTCCGCAGCCAGAACCCTCAGCATGGCACGGATCACACTGCCCAGGGAATATTCTGGGGAGGAGCTGTGGGGCACAAGGGGAGACCAGAGGGAGGACTGGGATGGGGAGCTGGGACAGCCACGATTGGGATGTTCCAGCTGCTAGACCCATGCTCAGCAGGCTGAGGCGGCTCCTCAGCCGGGAGCCTCAGCAGGGCATGGATCACACTGTCCAGGGTATATTTTGGGTAAAAGGGGGGACTGGAGTGAGGATTGGGATGGGAAGATGGGCCAGCCAGGATTGGGATATTGCAGCTGCCAGAATTGGGATCTTCCAATGCCAAACCCATCCTCAGCTGAGGGTCACTGCTGGTCAAGGTGGCCCCTCAGCCATGAGCCTCAGCAGGGCAAGGATTGCACTGCCCAGGGAATATTTTGGGCACAAGGGGGGCACTGGAGTGAGGACTGGGATGGGGAGCTGCACCAGCCAGGATTGCAATGGGCTCTTCCAGCTGCCATGACTGGGATCTTCCAGCTGCCAAACCCATCCTCAGCTGAGGGTCACTGCTGGTCAAGGTGGCCCCTCAGCCATGAGCCTCAGCAGGGCAAGGATTGCACTGCCCAGGGAATATTTTGGGCACAAGGGGGGCACTGGAGTGAGGATTGGACTGGGATCTTCCAGCTGCCAGGACCGGGATCTTCCAGCTGCCAAATCCATCCTCAGCTGAGGGTCACCGCCAGCTGAGGCGGCCTCACAGCCAGCCAGGAACCTCATCAAGGCACAGATCCCACCACCCAAAGACCATTTCGGGGCGGCACAACCAGCACTGCCCGCCTGCAGGGTCCCTCACCTGCCACCTGCAGCGCCACGGCGGCGCTGTCGTAGTCGCGCACGCGCACGAAGCAGGTGAAGCTGCCCTCGTCGGCGATGCGCACGCGGCGCAGCAGCAGCGACACGTTGCCCCGCTGCAGCTGGTCGTAGAAGAGCGCCGTGCGGTTGGCGTAGCCCTGGCCCTGGTCCTGCAGGCGGTCCTGGCCCCCGGAGAACTCGTGCACCAGGCGCTTGGTGTCCGTCAGCTGCCAGATGAGGCTGAGCTCGGCCACGCTGAAGTTGGCCTCGGGAGAGAAGGAGCACAGCAGGGTGGCGTCCTGGCCGAACAGGGCCACCACGGGCTCCTCGGGCACCTGCACCTCCATGGCGCCTGCGGGAGGGGATGGGGACACGCTGTGACACCTGCGGGAGAACCGCCTGGGTTCTGCTCCTGGCTGGGGGCTGAGAAAATGGAGGGGTGCCCGTGGGAGGGACACGTGGGCAGGTGGCGTCTCAGGGCTGTCCCCAGCTGTGCCACCCTGATGGGAGGGGGGCAGCTCCACATCCAGCACCAAACTGGGGCACCTGCAGTGGCCAGGAGCTGCCAGGAGCTGCCATGGGCACCCAAACATGGATAACATCCAAGCAATGCTCATGGGAGGGACATGCAGGCAGGTGGCATCTCAGGACTGTCCCCAGCTATGCCACCCTGATGGAAGGGGGACGGCTCCACATCCAGCACCAAACTGGGGCACCTTCGACTGCCAGGAGCACCCAAACGTGGATAACACCCAAGTAAGTCCATGGGAGGGACACATGGACAAGTGGCATCTCAGGGCTGTCCCCAGCTATGCCACCCTGATGGAAGGGGGACAGCTCCACATCCAGCACCAAACTGGGGCACCTGCAGTGGCCAGGAGCTGCCAGGAGCTGCCATGGGCACCCAAATGTGGATAACACCAAAGCGACGCTCATGGGAAGGACACATGGACAGGTGGCATCTCAGGACTGTCCCCGCCATGCCACCCTGATGGAAAGGGGACAGTCCCAGACAAACCAGAGGCACCTTCAGCTGCCAGGAGCTGCCATGGGCACCCAAACATGGATAACACTCAAGCAACGCTCATGGGAGGGACACATGGACAGGTGGCATCTCAGGACTGTCCCCAGCAATGTCACCCTGCAGGAAGGGGTACAGTGCCACATCCAGCACCAGACTGGGGCACCTTCAGCTGCCAGGAGCAGCCATGGGCACCCAAACCTGCTCGGGGGCACAGAGCCCGGATTGTCCCCATGGGGACAGGATGGCTGGTGGCAGTGCTGGGGACACAGTCCCCAGGGGGAGCCAGCCCTGGCCAGGCTGGCAGCGCTAGGTGGCACCAGTGCTCCAGCATGCTGCCAGCTGGGGTGGCACAGCACGATTCCAGCTCATCCCAGTGCCATGGCATGATTCCAGCGCCATCCCAGTGCCCTGGCACGATTCCAGCGCCATCCCAGTGCCCTGGCACAATTCCAGCACCATCCCAGTGCCTGGCACAATTCCACCCCTATCCCAGTGCCCTGGAATGATTCCAGCTCATCCCAGTGCCCTGGAATGATTCCAGCCCCATCCCAGTGCCTGGCACAATTCCACCCCTATCCCAGTGCCATGGCACGATTCCAGCTCATCCCAGTGCCCTGGAATGATTCCAGCCCCATCCCAGTGCCTGGCACAATTCCAGCCCCATCCCAGTGCCATGGCACGATTCCAGCCCCATCCCAGTGCCTGGCACAATTCCAGCCCCATCCCAGTGCCCTGGCACAATTCCAGCACCATCCCAGTGCCATGGCACAATTCCAGCCCCATCCCAGTGCCATGGCACAATTCCAGCCCCAACCCAGTGCCATGGCACGATTCCAGCTCATCCCATCCCAGTGCCATGGCACGATTCCAGCCCCATCCCAGTGCCATGGCACAATTCCAGCTCATCCCAATAACAAGGGAAGGGATAACAATGAACACCAGGAGCCAGCCTGGCTGGAACTGTGGTGGCACTGCCCGCTGCTGCCCTGGGAACAGGGATCCGCCAGGACTGAGTGACCCCGTGTTGGAAGGAGCTGTGCCCTGCCAGGGGGTGCCACCCGCGGCTGTCACCCCACGGAGCACCAATCCAGGAGAAACACCCGGTGGGAGATGCCAGCTCGGGGCACGGCTCTGTCGGGACAGCGGTGGCACTGGGGACATCTCTCATGAGGCGGTGCCACCAGCCCCACTCACCTGCCAGGCCGAGTGCCAGGATGAGCAGCGGGATGGGCATCCTTGGCACGGGAAAAGCCGGGATGAGGGAGCAGGAGCGGGAATCCTGCTGGGGAGGATCCTCTCTGGGAACCAGGAGCTGGGGGAAAACACAAGGAAAGGCTGGGATGGTGCTGGGATGGAGGGACAGAGCGAGGGAAGGGAACAGGCTGGGCATCCCATGGCATTCCCAAGGATCCCATGGCATTCCCAGGGATCCCACAGCATTCCCAGGGATCCCACACCAGCCATTCCCATGGATCCCACAGCATTCCCAGGCATCCCATGGCATTCCCAGGGATCCCATGGCATTCCCAGGGACCCCATGGCATTCCTATGGATCCCACAGCATTCCCATGGATCCCACAGCATTCCCATGGATCCCACGGCATTCCCAGGGATCCCACGGCATTCTCAGGGATCCCACAGCATTCCCAGGGATCCCACAGCATTCCCATGGATCCCACAGCATTCCCAGGGATCCCACGGCATTCTCAGGGATCCCACAGCATTCCCAGGGATCCCATGGCATTCCCATGGATCCCATGGCATTCCCATGGATCCCACAGCATTCCCATGGATCCCACAGCATTCCCATGGATTCCACGGCATTCCCATGGATCCCATGGCATTCCCAGGGATCCCACGGCATTCCCAGGGATCCCACGGCATTCCCAGGGATCCCACAGCATTCTCAGGGATCCCACAGCATTCCCAGGGATCCCATGGCATTTCCATGGATCCCACGGCATTCCCATGGATCCCACAGCATTCCCAGGGATCCCATGGCATTCCCATGGATCCCACGGCATTCCCATGGATCCCACGGCATTCCCAGGGATCCCACAGCATTCCCATGGATCCCATGGCATTCCCATGGATCTCACTGCATTCCCAGGGATCCCATGGCATTCTCAGGGATCCCATGGCATTTCCATGGATCCCACGGCATTCCCAGGGATCTCACAGCATTCCCAGGGATCCCACAGCATTCCCAGGGATCCCATGGCATTCCCATGGATCCCACGGCATTCCCAGGGATCCCACACCAGCCATTCCCAGGGATCCCACAGCATTCCCAGGGATCCCATGGCATTCCCAGGGATCCCACAGCATTCCCAGGGATCCCATGGCATTCCCAGGGATCCCACAGCATTCCCATGGATTCCACAGCATTCCAAGGATCCCAGAGCATTGCCATGGATCCCACGGCATTCCCAGGGATCCCACAGCATTCCCAGCGATCCCACATCAGCCATTCCCAGGGATCCCACTGCACTCTCAGGGATCCCATGGTATTCCCAGAGATCCCACACCAGCCATTCCCATAGATCCCACTGCAGCCATTCCCAGGGATCCCAGGACAGCCATTCCTGGGGATTCCACTGCAGCCATTCCCAGGGATCCTGGGGATCCCACACCAACCATTCCTGGGGAGCACCACCCCATCAGACACCACAGGAAGGGGTTCAGCTTCAGCCTGGCACAGCCAGAGGGATTGCTGCATTCCCGGCACCAACAGAGCTGGGGAGTTGGCAGCAGCAGCTGCGCTCCAGGGAAGCCATGAGCCCCTTCCCTTCCCTTCCCTTCCCTTCCCTTCCCTTCCCTTCCCTTCCCTTCCCTTCCCTTCCCTTCCCTTCCCTTCCCTTCCCTTCCCTTCCCTTCCCTTCCCTTCCCTTCCCTTCCCTTCCCTTCCCTTCCCTTCCCTTCCCTTCCCTTCCCTTCCCTTCCCTTCCCTTCCCTTCCCTTCCCTTCCCTTCCCTTCCCTTCCCTTCCCTTCCCTTCCCCAGCTGTTCCTGCATTGCCCCAGTCCTGTCCTGTGCTCCCAGAGGAGCTCCCGGGGCCGGGATTTCGCTCCAAGCCCGACAGGAGCAGCTCCAAGGGACGGGGCTGCGGATTCCCGGCAGCTCCGGGGCAGCGAGGCTCAGCCCTGCCCGCAGGGAGGCAGGAAAGCTCCGGGATGGGTGCCAGGAGCAGGGGAAGGTGAGGGCAGAGTGCCCGGCCCCGCTGGATTCACCGCAGGAACCAGCTCCGGGCAGCGGCGCCACTGTGTCCCCTCCCTGTCACCTCCCTGTGTCCCACTGTGTCCCCTCCCTGTCACCTGCCCGGGCCATCCCTGGCTCCTACTGTGTCCTCTCCCTGTCACCCCCCTGTGTCCCACTGTGTCCCCTCCCCGGGCCATGCCAGCCCATCCCAGGGTCCCGCTGTGCCTGTGGGGTCACAGCACTGCCACATCCGTAGGGTCACAGCACTGTCCCTCCCTGGGCCATCCCATCCCAGGGTCCCCCTGTATCCTGTCCCAGTACATCCCAGTGTCCCGCTGTGTCCCCTCCCTGTGCCATCCCATCCCCGGGTCCCGCTGCGTCCTGTCCCTGTACCCTCTCTGTCCCCTGCCATCCCAGGGTCCCACTCGATCCCCTCTCTGTCCCATCCCATCCCAGGGTCCCGTTGTGTCCCCTCCCTGTCCCCTCTCTGTCCCATCCCATCCCATCCCATCCCATCCCATCCCAGGGTCCCGTTGTGTCCCCTCCCTGTCCCCTCTCTGTCCCATCCCATCCCATCCCATCCCATCCCATCCCAGGGTCCCGCTGTGTCCCCTCCCTGTCCCCTCTCTGTCCCATCCCATCCCATGGTCTCGCTGTGTCCCCTCCATGTCCCATCTCTGTCCCATCCCATCCCATGGTCCCGCTGTGTCCCCTCCCTGTCCCCTCCCTGTCCCAGCCCATGCCAGGGTCCCTGTCCGGAGCCCCTGGCACTGGCACCACCACCCCTGTGGGGTTGTGGCACTGCCACCTCTGCGGCTCCCACGGGGAAACTGAGGCACGAGGGGAAACTGAGGCACAAAGAGGGAAAAAGGTCCAGGGAATGGGGGAAACTGGGGCACAGGGAATGGGGGAAACTGAGGCACAAAGAGGAAACAGAGGTACGGGGGGAAACTGAGGCACAGGGAATGGGGAAACTGAGGCCCATTTCTACCCCAAGATCTCTAAGAATGCTTCCCCTCGCCTTCCCTCCCGAGCACGATGGAAAACGACCAATCCAGGATTTTTCCCACCCTCTGTCCCAAACTCTTCCCAACCAAACCAATCCCAGACAGCTGTGAAGGAGGGAAAGGGCGATGGGGGAAGAGGGAAATCCTGACTCATCCCCCTTGGAACCCTCCCCTTTTCCTGGGGACATAACAAATCCTCTCTTCCCTACAGTTCCTGCCAGGGGGGCTCAGGAAGGTGACACACGTGTCCCCAGCCCTCCTCCTGCTGCCACCACCGTGCTGTGACTCAGTTTCCCCAAGACCTCAAGTGGGGATAGAAGGAATCCCACAAAAACTTCCCTCCAGAAAGCCAAGGGATAACTAAATCCCCCAGAACCACACCTCACCCATTCCCTGGTTTTTTATAATCCCTAATTATCCCCCAGGTCCAGGGAGAAGTCCTGGCCTCCCACTGACCATTTGCAATTTGTTAACCCTTTCAGTGCTTCAATCCTCCCCCGGGTGAGAGAAAGGAACAAGATGTTAAAGAACAACATGAAGTCACCAAAATGGATGAGAAAGAAGTCCCAGATGGGAGGGATGAGGACGTGCCTTAATTTTAGGATTAAAATCCTCTTGTAAACTGTGGAGAAAAGATTCTTTTTCCTTATAACACATGAAACTATGGGGAGATGAAGGGCTCAAATTAATATTGAGAAAAGGCCTCCATACTAAAGTAAGCAGAAGTTTAAACAGAGAAAAAGAAAAGAGTGATGAGACCCTGTGGCCCCAGGAAGAAATTCTCTGTTCCCAGAGATGAAGATAATTTTAGATAGATAATGAGAACTTTTACCTTTAAACAGCTTTAAAACAATGCCCCATAAGTGAGCACAACCCATAAACAAGCTGTGGGAAGGCTTGTAGGAAATAAGAGGGGCTTCAGGATAACAAATAATAATTTTGAGATAATAAATTTCCCCAGGCAGCTGCTATTTGTAAAAGAGCCACGAGAGAACTCGCAAAAAAGTCTCCATAGCATCAACAAGGAAGACTTCTCTCCCTAAGTGAACTAAAGAAAGATCATTTTAGAAGCAGAAAACTAAATAAAAATGTAATTTTTGGGGTGCCTGGGTCAGCCCCCTCTGTCCCTCTCCTCGAGCCAAGAGCCAGGCTCTGCTCAGGACTATTTTTAGGTCCTGCTCAAGTTGTGGGCGTGCAGCAGCAATGCCTCACGTGGGACTGTGGGGATGGGGTGTGGAAAGATGGGACACAGCCCCCAAATCCCATCAGGAGTTTGGGGTGGGTTGTTGGGGGCTAGGAAGGGATGAGGATTCAGGGTGACACCTGGCAGGAGGAAGGAAAGAGGATTTGGGGTGATACTGGGAGGAGAAAGGGATTTGGGGTGATACTGGGAGGAGGAAGGGATGAAGATTTGGGGTACAATACATGACAGGAGGAAGGGACACGGATTTGGGGTGCAATTCTGGGAAGGAAGAAGGGATTTGGGGTGATACTGGGAAGGAGGAAGGGATGAAGAGTTGGGGTGCAATACTGGAAGGAGGAAGGGATGAAGAGTTGGGGTGCACTACGCGACAGAAGGAAGGGACAAAGATTTGGGGTGCAATACTGGGAAGGAGGAAGGGATGAGGAATTGGGGTGATACTGGAAGGAGGAAGAGATGAGGATTTAGGGTGTGATACCAGGAGGGAGGAATGGATGAGAATCTGGGGTGCAATACTTGACAGAAGAAGGGACAAGGATTTGGGGCGCTCCTTGCCGGGAGGAAGGGATTGGAACTCGGGGTGATCCTTGCCGGGAGGAAGGGATTGGAACTCGGGGTGATCCTTGCCGGGAGGAAGGGATTGGAACTCGGGGTGATCCTTGCCGGGAGGAAGGGACAAGGACTCGGGTTGATCCTTGCCGGGAGGAAGGGATTGCGACTCGGGATGCCCCAGCGGGCCGGAGCAAGGCTGGGCGGGCTCTCCCTTGTCTCGGCGAGGGAAAAGGGGAACGAGCGCTTCCTCCCGGCACCGCCTTCAGCCCCGCATACCCAAGAGAGCGCTTCCAGCGGGATTTCCGAGCATCCCGGGGTGCCACCCACCCCTGCCTGCGCCTCGGGGACCAGGGGGACCCCCGCTGCCCCCCAACCCCCGCGGGGCTCCCCGAACCGCCCGGGGGAGCCCCATTCATTCCTCCCTCCCTCCTTCCTTCCCTCCCTCCTTTCTTCCCCGTCCGCCCGGAACCCCGCCCGGAGCCGAGCGCGGCCCGCGGGAGGGACAGCGGAGCGGGGCGGCCCCGCGGCTCCCCCGGGCTGGGCCGGCCCCGCTGCGGCCGCCCCGGGCCCCCCCGAGCCCCCCGGAGCCCCCGCACTCACCGGGGCCGCGGCGGAGGCAGCGCGGGCGGCGGGCGGCGGCCCCGGCTCGATTGGCTGCGAGCGCTTCCTGCCGGGAACGGGCGGGAGGAGCCTGGAGCGGGACACCGGGCCAGGGATTGGGGAAACGGGAATGGGACACCGAGCCAGGGATTGGGGAGCCGGGAATGGGACACCGAGCCAGGGATTGGGGAGCTGGGAATGGGACATGGAGCCAGGGATTGGGGAGCTGGGAATGGGGACTGGGGAGCCGGGAATAGCACATGGAGCCAGGGGATTGGGGAGCCGGGAGAGGGACACCGAGCCAGGGGATTGGGGAGCCGGGAATGGGACACCGAGCCAGGGACTGGGGAGCTGGGAATGGGACACCGAGCCAGGGATTGAGGAGCCTGGAGAGGGACACCGAGCCAGGGATTGGGGAGCTGGGAATGGGACACCGAGCCAGGGATTGGGGAGCCGGGAGAGGGACACCGAGCCAGGGATTGGGGAGCCGGGAATGGGACACCGAGCCAGGGATTGGGGAGCTGGGAATGGGACATGGAGCCAGGGATTGGGGAGCTGGGAATGGGGACTGGGGAGCCGGGAATAGCACATGGAGCCAGGGGATTGGGGAGCCGGGAGAGGGACACCGAGCCAGGGGATTGGGGAGCCGGGAATGGGACACCGAGCCAGGGACTGGGGAGCTGGGAATGGGACACCGAGCCAGGGATTGAGGAGCCTGGAGAGGGACACCGAGCCAGGGATTGGGGAGCTGGGAATGGGACACCGAGCCAGGGATTGGGGAGCCGGGAGAGGGACACCGAGCCAGGGATTGGGGAGCCGGGAATGGGACACCGAGCCAGGGATTGGGGAGCTGGGAATGGGACATGGAGCCAGGGATTGGGGAGCTGGGAATGGGGACTGGGGAGCCGGGAATAGCACATGGAGCCAGGGGATTGGGGAGCCGGGAGAGGGACACCGAGCCAGGGGATTGGGGAGCCGGGAATGGGACACCGAGCCAGGGACTGGGGAGCTGGGAATGGGACACCGAGCCAGGGATTGAGGAGCCTGGAGAGGGACACCGAGCCAGGGATTGGGGAGCTGGGAATGGGACACCGAGCCAGGGATTGGGGAGCCGGGAGAGGGACACCGAGCCAGGGATTGGGGAGCCGGGAATGGGACACCGAGCCAGGGATTGGGGAGCCGGGAATGGCACATGGAGCCAGGGGATTGGGGAGCTGGGAATGGGGATTGGGGAGCCTGGAGTGGGACAGGGAGCCAGGGGATTGGGGAGCCGGTAATGGGGACTGGGGAGCCGGGAATGGGACAGGGAGCCAGGGGATTGGGGAGCCGGGAGAGGGACACCGAGCCAGGGATTGGGGAGCCGGGAATGGGACACCGAGCCAGGGATTGGGGAGCCGGGAGAGGGACACCGGGCCAGGGATTGGGGAGCCGGGAGAGAGACACCGAGCCAGGGATTGGGGAGCCGGGAATGGGTATTGGGGAGACTGGAGCGGGACACCGAGCCAGGGATTGGGGAGCCAGGAATGGCACATGGAGCCAGGGGATTGGGGAGCTGGGAGAGGGACACCGAGCCAGGGATTGGGGAGCCGGGAATGGGACACGGAGCCAGGGGATTGGGGAGCCGGGAATGGGGATTGGGGAGACTGGAGTGGGACACGGAGCCACGGATTGGGGAGCCTGGAGAGGGACACCGAGCCAGGGATTGGGGAGCTGGGAATGGGGACTGGGGAGACTGGAGCGGGATAGGGAGCCAGGGGATTGGGCAGCCGGGAATGGGACACCAAGCCAGGGATTGGGGAGCCGGGAATGGGACACCGAGCCAGGGATTGGGGAGCCGGGAATGGGACACCGAGCCAGGGATTGGGGAGCCGGGAATGGGGACTGGGGAGCCGGGAATGGGACACCGAGCCAGGGATTGGGGAGCCGGGAATGGGGATTGGGGAGCCGGGAACGGGACACCGAGCCAGGGACTGGGGAGAAGGGAATGGGACACCGAGCCAGGGATTGGGGAGCCGGGAGAGGGACACCGAGCCAGGGATTGGGGAGCCGGGAATGGGACACGGAGCCAAGGGATTGGGGAGGCTGGAGTGGGGACTGGGGAGCCGGGAATGGCACATGGAGCCAGGGGATTGGGGAGCCGGGAATGGGGATTGGAGAGCCTGGAGTGGGACAGGGAGCCAGGGGATTGGGGAGCCTGGAGTGGGGACTGGGGAGACTGGAGCGAGACACGGAGCCAGGGGATTGGGGAGCCGGGAATGGGACAGGGAGCCAGGGGATTTGGGAGCCGGGAGTGGGGACTGGGGAGCCAGGAATGGCACATGGAGCCAGGGGATTGGGGAGCTGGGAATGGAACACCGAGCCAGGGATTGGGGAGCCGGGAATGGGACACCGAGCCAGGGATTGGGGAGCTGGGAACATGGAACCAGGGGACTGGGGAGCCGGAATGGGGAATGGGGATTGGGGAGCCGGGAATGGCACATGGAGCCAGGGGACTGGGGAGCCTGGAGCAGGACAAGGAGCCAGGGGATTGGGGAGCCGGGAGTGGGACATGGAGCCAGGGGATTGGGGAGCTGGAATGGGGACTTGGGAGCCTGGAGAGGGACAGGGAACAAGGGGACTGGAGAGCCTGGAATGGTTATTGGGGAACCTGGAGCGGGACATGGAGCCAGGGGATTGGGGAGCCGGAATGGGGACTGGGGAGCCTGGGGAATTGGGGAATGGGGTGCTTAGAGCCAAGCATTGGGGAGCCTGGAGAGGAGGATTGGGGAGTGCTGAGGAGGGAAATTAGGGAGCAGAGCTGGGGATTGGGGTGCCTGGGATTTTGAGATCTCAAAGTCAGGATGAGGTGCATGGAACCAGGGATTTCGGACATGTCAAATTCAGGATGAGGTGCACGGAACCAGGGATTTTGGAGATTTCAGATTTGGGATGAGATGCAAAGAACCAGGGGTTTTGGAGATGTCAGATTCAGGATTTTGGAAATCTCAAAGTCAGGATGAGATGCATGGAACCAGGGATTTTGGAGATCTGAAATTTGGGGTAAGGTACATGGAACCAGGGATTTTGGAGATCTCAAATTTAGGATGAGGTGCAGGGAACCAGGGATTTTTGAGATCTGAAATTTGGGATGAGATACACGGAACCGGGGATTTTGGAGACCCCAGATTCATTATGAGGTGCATGGAATGAGGGATTTTGGTGATCTCAGATTCAGGATGAGATACAAGGAACCAGAGATTTTTGAGATCTCAAAGTCAGGATTTTGGAGATCTCAGACTCAGGATGAGGTGCAGGGAACTGGGGATTTTGGAGATCTCAAATTCGGGATTTTGGAGATCTCAGGTTTGGGATGAGGTGTAGGGAACCAGGGATTTTGGAGATGTCAGATTTGGGATGAGATACACAGAACCGGGGATTTTGGAGATCTCAAATTTGGGTATTTGGAAATCTCAAAGTCAGGATGAGGTGCATGGAACCAGGGATTTTGGAGATTTCAAATTCGGGATTTTGGAGACCCCAGATTCATGATGAGGTGCATGGAATGAGAGATTTTGGTGATCTCAGATTCAGGATGAAGTGCACAGAACCAGGGATTTTGGGATCCTCCGATTTGGGATGAGATACACAGAACTGGGGATTTTGGAGATCTCAAATTCATGATTTTGGAGATCTCAGATTTGGGATGAGGTGCACAGAACCAGGGATTCTGGAGATCTCAGGATGGATTCTGATTCTGGAAATTCAGGATGAGGTGCAGGGAACCAGGACTTTAGAGATCTCAGAGTCAAGATGAGATGCACAGAACCAGGGATTTTTGAGATCTCAAATTCGGGATTTTGGAGATCTAAAATTCAGCATTTTGGGGATCTCAGATTCAGGATGAGGTGCAGGGAACCAGGCAGGAGGGCTGAGCCATCTCCTGTGGGGAGGACAAAAGGCAGCTGCAATTTGCCAGGTGGAGCCCAGGCTGCTTCCCAGGGAAATCCTGGTTAATGATTTCCCCATTCTGTGCCGGGCAGAAAGCGCTGCTGGGCTCACGGGGTGTCACAGTTTGACACGGGAGGAATTTAGGGAATTAACCTAAATTAACATCAAATTAGAGGTTAATTTAAGGGTAAAAATCTCAAAAAAAAAAATCTCAATTTTTTCTCAAAAATTTCAAATCTCAAATTAGAAAAAAAATCTCCAATTTTCAAATTCGATCTTAAATTTTAAAAATCAAAAAAAATATATTTTTTTTATTTTTCAAATCAAATAAAATCTCAAATTAGCAAACCAAAACCGCTATGCAGGGGAAACCCCAACATTTTGGGAGCCCTGGCACTGGAAGGGGACCCCCAAAATGAGGGTGGTTTGGGCCTTTCCTGGCTGCAGAGCACAGGAAGCTCCTCACCCTTTTGATTACAGGGAAAAGCTGCAACACCCAGAGCTGGAGAGCCGAAAATGGAAAGGTGAGAGTTAAAATAACCCCAGACCTGCTATATTTAAACCATTCCATGTTTGGCTTTGATTGGTTTTTTTTTTTTTTTTTTTCCCTGGCAGGCAAGGGAGGAGTTTGCACATATGTAAAGTTTGAGATAAGAAATGTTGATTTAGAAATGTTATGGAATAGGATGGATATTGTTGAGAGAGAAATAAGTTTTAAAGGATAGTTTTATAAATAAGATTAGATTATTTTAAAGATTATTTTTACCTATATTTAACACCTATCCCCTATATTTTTACCTAGAGAAATGGAATTATGAAAGATGTAGTAGGATTTATGAGGGGTAGTTCTAGATGATTGGTTTTAAGGTATTTAGAGTATGGTGTGGTAAAAAGTTGATTGCTTAAGAAAATATTTATAATGTTTTGTAATTAGGAAGTAGTTGGGTTTTGATTGTGATGGTGTGAATTATAACATCCGTAGTTTTTTACTTTTTTTATGAGGTTGAAAATAAATAAAAGTTTTTAAAACAGAGGGATGGACCACAGGGAATTCCATCCCAGGGTTACCCCACCCTCCCAATATCCCATCCATCCCTGCCCTCTGGCAGTGGGAGCCGTTCCCTGTGTCCTGTCACTGAAGGGTGAGACATAAAAATGTGTAAAACTCAGTGCCATTCTATCAGAAACCAGCCTATTTCCTGCTTAAAATACCTTACAAATGGTTCTCAGCCTATTAGCTTTCCACACAATGCTGCTAATACTCCTCACACCAATCACCTCTATTTTTACCTGGATTTTATCTATATGTTTACCTGTATTTTTACCTGTATTTAACACCAATCACCTCTGGTTTTGCCTATATTTTAGCTATATTTTTATCTATATTTAACACAAATCCCCTATATTTAACACCAGTCACCTGCATTTTACCTATATTTAACACCAATCATCTGTATTTCTATTTTTACCTGTATTTTACCTGTATTTAACACCAATCACCTATATTTTAACCTATAATTAACAAAATCACCTCTATTTTTACCTCTATTTTATCTATATTTTACCTGTATTTCATCTATATTTAACACAAATCACCTGTATTTGACCTATATTTTTAGCTATATTTAAGATCAATCACCTATAGTTTCTACCTATATTTTACCTATTTTTGACACAATCACCTATATTTCCCCATATTTTAACCTATAATTAACAAAATCACCTCTATTTTTACCTATATTTTTACCTATATTTAACACAAATCATCTATATTTTACCTATATTTTTACCTATACTTAATACCTATCACCTATATTTTTACCTATATTATTACCTATCTTTAACACAATCACCTATATTTTCACCCATATTTTTACCTATATTTAACAACAATCACCTATATTTTTACCTATATTTTACCTATATTTAACATAATCACCTAGATTTTTACTTATATTTTAACCTATACTTAACACAAATAATCTATAATTTTACCATATTTTAACCTATATTTAAAACAAATCACCTATATTTTGACCTATATTATCACCTATATTTAACACAAATCACCCATATTTGACTTATATTATTTACCTATATTTAACACAAATCACTTCTATTTTTACCTATATTTTTACTGATATTATTACCTATATTTAACACCAATCACCTGTATTTCTGTTTATATTTTAAGCTATATTTCACACCAATCACATATAATTTTACATATATTTTTACCTCTATTTAACACAATCACTCTTATTATTACCTATATTTTTACCTATATTTACCTATATTTTAACACCAATCACCTATATTTTTACCTCTATTTTATCTGTATTTTGTATTTTATTTAACACAAATCACGTCTATTTTAACTTATATCTTTACCTATATTTTGCCTATATTTTAACCTATATTTTACACAAATAATCTCTTTTTTAACCTACATGTAACACTAATCCCCTCTGGTTTTCCTCCACGCGTTCCTGCTCCAATGCATCTTTCCAGCTGAATTCTCCAGAATTTCTGCTCTTTTTTGCAAGGCCATCTTTCCCAGCTTGTTACTGGTTTTTGGTTCCATCTCTCTCTCAGCAACGTCAGCCCAGGCTGTTCCCTGCTCCTCGGGGAGGGCCGTGCCCTTTCCCAGAGGCTTTTCCAGGATGAAAAGCTCCTCTGTTCCGGGAGGAGTGAAGGGATGAGGAACCAGCTGTGCTCCAGAGCCCTTCCCTCCCCCAGGCATGGAAAATGAGGCTTTTCCCTTCTGCTTTCCTCCTGCTTCCTCCCCACATCCTCCCCCGCAGCTCTGCTGCCACCAGCGCCCCACATCCAGCAAGGGCAGCAGGAAGAAGGCAAAAAAAGTGGATTTTTGTTGGATTTAACCCTTTTCTGACCCAGAGATGGGGCAGCTGAGAGATGTTTGAAAAACTTTTATTCCATTTTCAGTCCCATGAGAAGGGTGAGACAATACAGATGTTATAATTCACACCATCACAATCAGAAACCAACTATTTCCTAATTGCATTATAAGCTTTTCTTGGCATATCAGCTTTTATCACACCACGCTGTAAATGCTTAAAAGCCATTAATCTAAAATGCATCTTTCATAGTTCTATTTCTCCAAAGTATCTGGTCTTACTTGCAACTTTGAAACTTGTTTCTAGTTCCATTTCTCTCTCAACCATGTCTGTCCTATTCCATGGCATTTCTCAGTCAGCATTTCTTATCTCAGGGTTTGCATACAGATATGTGAGCCTTCTGTCAGGCTGTGAGAATTTTCTATAAATCCATTTTTCCCCCCGCAGATTGAGGAAATATGAGATCTTCTCCCTCAAAGACATCACCCTTGGTGCTCTGTCATCCCCCCTCAGCCCCTGGAGCCAGGCTGGAGGGCAGCAGGAGCATCCACCTGGCAAAATTCCTGGCAAAAATTCCACCAGAACAGCAGGAAGGAAGGAGCCAGAGGTTCCTGCTCCAGTCCCAAAGCACGTGCAGGGTTTTGATCTCCCAGGGAATGAATTCAGCTCAGAGCAGCCCAGCTATCTGTAGATATCAGCCAGGTATTTTGTTATCAGAGAAAAGCCACCAGGCTTCTCTTTGGCCCAGCAAAGATCTCTTCCAGCGTGGCTTTCATCCCTTCAGGGCTTGGGAAATAAGAGCTGTTAATCTCTAAAAGGTTTCTTTGAGGTCTTTTCTTCAATAAACTACAAACCCCACCATGCTACAACAAACAAACTCCTTTGGGGGCAGCAGAGCAGGGGCAGCCAGGCAGGACAAACACCTGGCAGTGCCCACAGGGTCACCATGTCCCCAGTTACAGCCATGTGGGAGTTCAAGAGAGCTGGCACACCCAGGGCAGCCAGTGCCACCTAGTCCAGGGTCAGGACAAAGGGCCTGGGCTGCTCCCCATCCGTGGGCACACCAAAGAGCTGACAGACCTGGAGGCTTCACCCTGCACTTTTATTTACCCCACAGTTACCTGAAATTGGCCAAACCCTAAAACAGGGCAGTCCCGAGCAGCTGTGGCTGCCCTGGCAGTGCCAAGGCCAGGCTGGCCAGGGCTGGGAGCACTCAGGACAGCGGGAGGTGGCTGTGCCCGGGCAGGATGGGGTTAAGGTCCCTCCCACCAGGGACTGAGGCCGAGGTGCATCCCGAGATCCTCTGGAGATCTGCTCCTGGCTGGGAGGTGCCACCAGCGTCACACAGGGCCTGACAGAGCTCTCTGTGTGCTACGGGGGATTCCAGGGCACATCCTGCTGTGCATGGACACACGGACACGGGGATGCATGGACACAGGGACACACAAACACACTGCCCTGCACCCCACTGCCCCAGAGGCACGCCCTGCTGCACACGGACACACAGACATACAGACACACGGACATACAGACACACTGCCCTGTCCCACACTGCACCCCACTGCCCCAAACACACATCCTGCTGCTCATGGACAAACGGACACACTGCCCTGCACCCCACTGCCCCACAGGCACATCCTGCTGCCAGGCTGCACACAGACACACGGACACAGGGACACACTGCCCTGTCCCACACTGCATCCCACTGCCCCAGAGGCACATCCTGCTGCACATGGATAGACGGACACACAGACATGTGGATGTGGACACACAGATACACGGACGCACAGACACACGGACATATGAACACATGGACACACAGACGCACAGACACACTGCCCTGCCCTGTGCCACACTGCATCCCAGTGCCCCTGAGGCACATCCTGCTGCCAGGCTGCACACAGACACACGGACACAGGGACACACAGACACACTGCCTTGCCCTGTCCCACATTGCATCCCACTGCCCCACAGGCACATCCTCCTGCCAGGCTGCACACAGACACACAGACACACAGACACAGGGACACACAGACACGGATGTACAGACACATGGATATACAGACACACAGACACATAGACATGCTCCCTGTCCCATACTGGCAGAGGCACATCCTCCTGCCAGGCTGCACACAGACACACAGACACACAGACACAGGGACACACAGACACGGATGTACAGACACATGGATATACAGACACACAGACACATGGACACGCTGCCCTGTCCCATACTGGCAGAGGCACATCCTGCTGCCAGGCTGCACACAGACACACAGACACACAGACACAGGGACACACAGACACACAGACACAGGGACACACAGACACGGATGTACAGACACACAGACACAGGGACACACAGACACATAGACATGCTCCCCTGTCCCATACTGGCAGAGGCACATCCTGCTTCCAGGCTGCACACAGACACACAGACACACAGACACACAGACACATGGACACACTGCCCTGTCCCATACTGGCAGAGGCACATCCTGCTGCCAGGCTGCACACGGACACACAGACACAGGGACACACAGACACATGGACACGCTGCCCTGTCCCATACTGGCAGAGGCACATCCTGCTTCCAGGCTGCACACAGACACACAGACACACAGACACAGGGACACACAGACACACAGACACACAGACACAGGGACACACAGACACACAGACACACAGACACACAGACACACAGACACGTGCCCACAGCCCGGGCTCTTGTGAGTGTCCCTGCAGTGGGACACTGCCCCTCTCCCTGTCCATCCCAGTTTCCCTGCAAAGCTGAGTTTCCCTCTGCCACCAAACCCCGCAGTGTGAAAGGCTCTGCAAGCTGAGGGCTCCCAGCAGCCAGGGCCAGGCAGGCAGTGCTGCTCCAGCCCAGTTACCCCAGCGCTGGGAAAGGGCTGATCCCACAGGAAGGGAGCTGGGATGGAATAACCCCGTGCTGCTGCTCGTGGAGCAGCTGACTGTGAGCACACCACTCGCTTATTTTTGGAGCCCACCCCGTGGCACACAGCACGGAGTTTTTTTCCAAGAAAAGCCCTTCCCAAAGCGGCTTCTCCACCTCAGCAGCATCCTCCTCCTCCTTCTCATTCCTCCTTCCTCTGAGGCAGCTGCCAGCACGGAAGGAAGAATGGGAAAAACATGTTCACTCTCCTGTGAAAATGTAAAAAGTTTGATAAAGGACAGTAGGAAACAAGGACCACAGAGCAAAGGTTATTGTGGCATCAGCCAAGAGCCCCCTGTTATCTTGGGGGATACCTCTTAAACACCTTTAATTACATCAGCCTGCAACTTTTTTAATGTTCACAGAGAGTGTTTTTCACATCCACTCACCATCAGCTGGCTGCTCCAGGGCAGGGACCCACCTGGGGATGGGCCTTGGTGCCCTTGGGAACACAGGGACAGCAGGGCAGCTCTCCATGGAAACACAGAGCCTCTTTAACCTTTTGTCTTGGTTTGAAGAGACAGATGTCTGCTGAGGAAGGCAGGAGGCTCCCTTGAAATGGAAAAATGTAAACTCCTTCTGAATTATTGTAATTTTGAAATTAAGAGGCTCTCAGGCAAAGATATGGGAGCAGGAATAACAGTTCTTCACTAGGGAAAAAATAAAAGTGCAGTAATACAAACCAACACTGCCAGAGTCAGAACAGGAGCTGACACCCTCTGTGTGTCAGGGTGGTGTCCCAGCCCCACCCATGGGGGCTCAGCCCTCCTGCAGCCCCAGCTGTGGCTCTGCTGCAGCAGGGATCCTGCACAAGGGGGGAGTTTTCCTCTGCAGCTCCAGGGCTGCTGCAGATGGGCCTGGGCTCCCTCTGGCCATGCAGGGCAGCAGAAAGCTGCTCCTCTGGCAATGCAGGGGGCAAAGGCTGCTGGGGTGTCCCAAACCTCAGATTGGATCCAGGTAGGAATGCTTGGCTCCTCCCCTGGGCAGAGCATCTCCCCATGGGATGGTGGAATTGGATCAGCCATGCAGGGACACTCACTGGCCCATTAAGAGACAATAATTAATAATTAATGACCCATTAACAGAAGAGATCTCCTGGAGGGAGGATGGGTTGTAGAAGAGATAAAGAAAACCCCCAATGAACAGAGGATAACTACCCCACCTGTAACAATGTCAATAGAACACACACCCCAGGCACATCTGGCATTTTCCAAACAGGGCAGCTCTCCCTGGCAACACAGAGCCTTTTTTAACCTTTACACTCTGCTTGTTTGCTCAGAGCCTAGAGAAGGGCAAGTGACAGCAAAGCCTGGTGCATAACCTCTGCACCCAGCACCAGTGGGGTTTTCCCAAAGCTTGGAAGTCATTCCCATAATCTCAGTATTATAAATAACAAATATCAGTATTAGATTTTGCATTTATCTATCAGTTTTTGCAAGTTATTATTGATCACAAAAATCCTGATATAGTACAATTTGTAATTACTGCTTTTGACAGGGTATAATCTGTCCGTTTATGTGTGCACTGAATAGCTTTTATAAACAGTAGTTTAATATATAATATTTTAGAATGTAGCATAATAAAGGCTGTAAAATGTTAAAATGCTTTTTCATGTAATGGTGTAAAATAATTAGATGAATTCCCACATTTGGGGACTATCTTATCTGAAAGACAAGATAACTGAAACAGAAACCACAGCACTGAAAAAAGGTAGAATTTGTTGACTTTTGTAATCAGGGAGTGAAAATACAACAGGATGGAGCCGCAAGAAGAAATAAAATATATTGGTTTATGTTGGCATGAGGACAAGTCAAAGGTTAAAACCAACCAAAACATCTAAACTCAAAGAAATGTTTGCATATGTAAAAACTCTTATGAATATGCATGTACCCCCTGTAATTTAACAATATATAGAGAACATGGTTTAAGTTAACTGTGTACTTTTGGAAAAGAGTCACGCACCCCAGTGCTGCATTCTATCCCTTTTATCCCTTCATAAACTTCTAAAAATTCTAAAAAGTGAACTTTGTTTTTCACATCAGGGAGCAGCAGTGAGTGCTGGAGCCCTGGATGGGGACAGAAGGTGAAGCTGCCCCTGCACAGCCCCAGCTCCACACCCACCATGGCTTTGGAGAGGCAAAGCTGCTCCAGGGATGAGATTTCCAGCCCTGCTGTCACTGTCCAGCCTCTCACAACCCTCAGGGATGAGATTTCCAGCCCTGCTGCCATGGTCCACCATCTCACAACCCTCAGGGATGAGATTTCCACTCTCCAGCCTCTCACAACCCTCGGGGATGAGATTTCCAGCCCTGCTGTCACTGTCCAGCCTCTCACAACCCTCGGGGATGAGATTTCCAGCCCTGCTGCCACTCCCCAGCCTTTCCCAGCCCTGCCTCTCCCTCCTGTTGAGGCCAGCGCTGCTTTTCTTCCCTCCAGGCCCAGCCTTTCCCTCCAGGGTCCCTGTCACAGACAATCCTTTGCTCTACTTTAGCATTTCCTTCCCCAATTTATCAGTCTTATGTTGAAAGATGTAGCTGGGGTGTGTTTTCTATTATCATCTGTTAGGTGTGGGGCAGTTCTCTTCTGTTCATTGGGCAGCTTTCCTTATCTCTTTCACAACCAACTCTCCCTCCAGGAGATCTCTTCCTTTCATGGGCCATTAATTATGAATTCTCTTCTGTTCATGGGCCAGTGGGTGTCCCTGCATGGCTGATCCAATTCCACCATCCCATGGGGAGATGCTCTGCCCAGGGGAGGAGCCAAGCATTCCTACCTGGATCCAATCTGAGGTTTGGGACACCCCAGCAGCCTTTGCCCCCTGCATTCCCAGAGGAGCAGCTTTCTGCTGCCCTGCATGGCCAGAGGGAGCCCAGGCCCATCTGCAGCAGCCCTGGAGCTGCAGAGGAAAACTCCCCCCTTGTGCAGGATCCCTGCTGCAGCAGAGCCACAGCTGGGGCTGCAGGAGGGCTGAGCCCCCACGGGATGGGGCTGGGACACCACCCTGACACACAGAGGGTGTCAGCTCCTGTTCTGACTCTGGCAGTGTTGGTTTGTATTACTGCACTTTAATTTAATTTTATTTTTTCCCTAGTGAAGAACTGTTATTCCTGCTCCCATATCTTTGCCTGAGAGCCCCTTAATTTCAAACTTACAATAATTCCAAAGGAGTTTACATTTTCCATTTCAAGGGAGCCTCCTGCCTTCCTCAGCAGACACCTGTCTTTTCAAACCAGGACAATAATTTTTTTCCACAAAATTTATTATTTTCCCCCCTAGTTCTGCTTTCTAAAAGCTCATGGGAAGGTTTCAGCTTTTCCACTGAGGCTGTTTCATTCCTGCACTTGTGCTTCCCTAAAAGTGTAACTCAAACAATTTTAATTGTACATTATTTTCTCTCTGAATTGCCCCCAAGGATAATTTATCTTCTCTTATTGTAGCTGCAGGGAGTACAATCTTATCTTTCAGCTCCAGCAAGGCTGACAATTTCCTATCTTCTGATGCTTCTGCTCTTCACTATGTCGGGGCTTTGTTAGAGAGTTGATTAAAGCAAAATTGCTTTTTTTTTTGGCTGCAATTTTGCTGCAATCTAACCTAGAAATGCCCAAAGAATCACAGTCATCTTTCACAATGCTCCTGTGTTCCCTGCTATAAAAGTCTCTCCTGCCCAGGCTGGAGAATTCAGCACCAGCTGTAATGTTTGCCATCAATTAAAGCTCACCTCCTGTCACTGCTCTGAGCTTTAGGAGGTGAAAGAGTTGGGATATTCAGCCCAGTCTGGTCACTCACTCTTGTTCATTTTCTCCTGCTGATAAAAAAAAATTCTCCTCCTAAATTGCTTTTCTTTTACTGAGTGCATCCAGCTCTTCCCAATCCTCTGCACTGCAATTTCCTCAGCTTGTTTCTCTGGAGCCTGAAGGCCAAACATTGTCCCCAGTGCACACTAAAATCCCCAATTCTCCTAATTTCACCCATTTCCAGCCCTCAGTGGGGCACAGAACTGTGGAATACCCTGAGTTGGAAGGATCAACAATCCCAGCTGCTGGCCCTGCACAGGACATCCCAAAATGTGGCACCTAACCCTAACTCTGACTCCACTTTTGGGGGGTTCTAACAATGATTTTGGGCTGGCCTAGGTGACTTTTGGGTTTTGGTAACCCGCAGCCAGTGGGAGACGGTTGTAGGATGTGGGTTGTGCATCACACCTCAATCTTGGGACAGTTTGCACCCCACCTGTGTCCTTGCAGATCCCAACATGATGAAAATGGCCCTTCCTGGGCTGGAAGCACAAACAAGGCCGGATCCAGCACATTCCAGCCCAAACCAAGAGCTCCTCGGGGCTGGGCTTGCACGGAGCAATAGGAGAGGGTGGGTGGTGGGTGGAGGTCCCAGGTAAAGCTGCTCCAGGCATTCAAATCCATCAGTGCCCCCCTGGCTGGGCCCTGCTCCTTCTCATGGCTGGGGTTTATTTTGGGTGTCACCCTCCCGAGGGAGGAGGGAGCCTCAGGTTTCATTAAATCACTTTTATTGCATCACTGGCTGAAGTGAATGTGCCCCAGGGCAGCAGAGAACGCTGATCAGAGCGAGCCATTAGGGTCAGCACCACCCCTGGCTAATGCAGGGCTAGGAAAATTATATTTACCATTTCCAAGGCCAGCTGATAGCGCTCATTAGGATTTAGCTGCTGAGGGACGAGCTGCAGGGGTAGGGAAAATAAATATCCCCCACGAGAGATGTGAGAAGCAGCACGGTGCTGCTGCTGCCAGCTCGGCAGTGACGTCCTGGCTGTCCCCTCTGTCGCTGCCACACTGATCGCAGCTCATTGTCTTCATTTCATGTTAATCACTGCTCTTTAGGCTGATGGATTATCGGCCTTTCTGCCTGGCTGCCTGCGCCCTGCGGCGGCTGGGGCGCTCAGCTGCCATTACTGCACCGATGCCATCGATGGCTGGGCCACGGAGCTGTTCCCTGTCCCCAAACCGGCTCTGGGTACCCCACAGTGACCCCTTGGGGACACACACCCTGTGGGACAGGAGCCGGGAGGGGATCCTGGTGCTCAGGGATGGCAATGACAGCACAGCTCAGACATCAATGGCTGGGACACGGAGCTGCCCCAGTGCCCAAACCAGCCCTGGGCACCCCACAGTGACACCTGAGGGACACACTTCGTGTGGGACAGGAGCAAGGAGGGGATCCTGGTGCCCTGAGCACCCCAGAGTGACACCTGAGGGACAGACACCGTGTAGGACGAGAAAGGAGGGAATCTTGGTGCTCTGTGATGGCCATTACAGCACAGCTCCCAGGGAGCTGTCTTGTACAGCATGTGGGGACTCCTGGCTGCTCTCCTTCCTTGCCAGCCACTGCATTGTCCCTTCCCTTCCCTTCCCTTCCCTTCCCTTCCCTTCCCTTCCCTTCCCTTCCCTTCCCTTCCCTTCCCTTCCCTTCCCTTCCCTTCCCTTCCCTTCCCTTCCCTTCCCTTCCCTTCCCTTCCCTTCCCTTCCCTTCCCTTCCCTTCCCTTCCCTTCCCTTCCCTTCCCTTCCCTTCCCTTCCCTTCCCTCCCCTTCCCTTCCCTTCCCTTCGGCTCCCCATGCCCAAAGTCACACCCAGGCCACTAAAACTCCACGGGAGCAGCCCGAGTGTCCCGTAGGGAACCCCTCAGGACACCCTGCAGCCACCACAAGAGCCCAAATCCCTGGTTTTTTTGGACAGTAGCCCAGCTGCAGGCCGTGCCCAGCCTGGCTGGAGCCAGCCCTGTGCTAATCCAGGGGTGCCACCTGCCGTCTGCTCCTGCCGGATCAGCCACATCCTGAAAATTCCTCCAGATGTTCCAAGTTTTCCCCCGCTCTGTGCTTTCCTGGAGACTCTCACTGGCACCCAGGAGCAAGCTGGGGTGTAGCAAAGCTGCCTGTGGCTGGGAGGAGCTGCTCCCAACAAAAGTTATCCCTTCCCTCAGGGTTACAATGAGGTCAGGGAACAGCTGAGTTGTTGGACCCCATTCCCTAAAAAACTGGGTGGAGAAAAACATTACAGTGTGGTTGAGCTGGGTGAACAATTTGCAATGCAGAGAAACCATTTTGGGCTGGGTCACAGAGGAGGGAGAAGGGAAAGCAGTTTGATTTGTGTCCCTCTTGTTCCTTCCCTGCAAAAAGTAAGGTCGGGCAAGCTCCAGCTTTCTGTCCTAACAGCTGATCTCAGCCCTGCTGAGATTCCTCCGTGTGTGCATTCCAAACCAGCCTGCCCCAAATCACCCGTTGTTTGTTTTGCAGGGAAAGCCATTTCTGCTCGAGGAAACACGGAGGAAAGCAGGCTCCAGTCTGACCACTGCCCAACAGAGCTGGGAGCACGGGAGCTGCCTGGGAATAACCCACGGGACTGCGAAATGGAAACTCAGCTTCCTGCTGAGGCAAAAAGAACATCTAGATTTTTTTATGACTACCTTGAGTTCGTTAATTTGTTTGTGCCATTCCTCTCATTTGTTTTGGTTTTTTGGAGTTTTTTTTTGGAGCAGCTTTGCCTTTGACTCTTCTCCCTCAGAACACTTCACTGTGTGATTTTACAAGCTCTCCCTTCTCTCATTTCTCAGAGCATGCTGGTTTTGTTCAGTTTAATTTTTTCCTGGCTGTTCAGGATGAGAACTGAGGGGCTCAGCTGTGAATGAGACCTCAGTGGAGCAGGAGGCTGTGAGCACGGGAGCAGGCTGGGAATAACCCACTGGATTGGGAAATGGAAACTCAGCATCCTGCTGAGGCAAAAAGAACATCTAGATTTTTTATGCCTACCTTGAATTGGTTAATTTGTTTGTTTATGCCATTCTTCTCATTTGTTTGGGGGTTTTTTTGGTTTTTTTTTTGGTGTTTTTTGTTTTGTTGGTTTTTTTTGGTTTTTTGGGGGTTTTTTTTGTTTTTTGTTTTGTTTTGTTTTGGTCTGGTTTTTGGGGCTTTTCTTTGGAGCAGCTTTGCCTTTGACTCTTTTCCCTCAGAGCACAGCACTGTGTGATTTTACAAGCTCTCCCTTCTCTCATGTCTCAGAGCACGTGGGTTTTGTTCACTTTAATTTTTTCCTGGCTGTTCAGGATGAGAACTGAAGGGCTCACCTGTGCAGCAGGGCGTGAATGAGGCCTCAGTGGAGCCTCACCCCGATGTTATCTCGCGGGGTTAATGTCGTTCTCCAGCTGCCGCTGTGCCTCTGGGGAGATGAATAGCCATTAATCAGGTCGCAGTTACCTTTTGGGATCGCTGTTTTCCTGGCAAGCGGCCCTGGGGGAGCATTATCTGATGTTATCCAGGGTTTCTCAGCCCTGAGAGCAGCTGTAAAAGAGGAGTTTTGTGCTGGGCTCGTTTCGTGCTCTGCCCTGGCCCACAATACATTCAAAAGAAGGTGAGTCCATGTGAGGCAAAGCAAAGAAATTCTTCCCTGTGAGGGTGAGGAGGCTCTGGGATGGAATTCCCAGCTGTGGCTGATCCCTGGAAGTGTCCCAGGCCAGGTTTAACGGGGCTGGGAGCAGCTGGGACAGTGCAAAGGTCCAGGGGGTGGAATGAGATAATCCTTGAAATCCTTTCCACGCCAACCCACCCTGTGAAAGCTTTCAAGTGCCAAAACACATCACCAAACACATGGAAATAACAGGGATCTCTCAAACACTCCCAGCTGCAATAAGACAAGCTCCAAATTCCCTCACAAAATAAGGATGATGCCTGTTTGCTGCTCTCTCAGAACTGAAAACTCTCCTGAATTTCCTGCTGACTACAGGGCTTTTTTTGCTTCCTCTTTGCTTGTCTGGCTTCCAAGGTTTTCTGTCTTCCTCGTTCTGAAGGAATAAGCAGACAATAATCAGAATTGACCCCCCCCCGCCTTCCACCAGGTGAAAATATGGGAAATTGCAGGGATTGGGAAACTTTGCAGAAAACTGTGTTTTCTCTGGCATTCCTGAGGTCAGGAATCACCATCCCCTCACCAGGCAAACACATCACCCTGCTCAGGCTCCATCTGCTGGAATCCCAGGGCTTTCCTCACTACTGAGCCACAGTGGTGGATCTAGGGCTGGCAAATCCCCTTTTCCTGCAGAACTCCAGTTTTAAGAGGATTCCCTCATCCATAGAACAACAAGAGGGTTTTTTTCTGCCACAGTTGATATGGGTGGATACATGAATACTTTGTTATAAATTTTAGGGATTTCTAGGAACTCTGTGCTCCAAGAGACTCGAGATCAGACCCACGAGGACATCTCCTGGCCATGGGAACTTTCTCCTTTCTCCTCTGTTTTCTTGTGCTGTATGATCACAAATCCATAGCTCAGCTCCGTGCAGAGCCTTCATTCCCTGACTGGGGAACAACCTCCAATGGACACCTTCCAGGGATGCTCCAGGTGACAGCAGAGCAGAACCAGAGAACACGAGTGACAGCTGAGTTATGCAACTGTGGAGAGAAACTCCGAGCTGGTGACAGAGGAGGGGAAAAATTCCTCCTGCTAAGTTGGGCTCGGGCCTGCCTGTGGCAGCGTGAGTCACCCTGAGCTGCCATGGTTACGGAGCAAGGATTGCTGAGCAGATCCAGAGCCTGCTCCCAGCGCTCACTCCTTCCAAACTTGGAAAACAGGCACTGGAGGTAAGGCCTAATACAGAGTGGGTGTCTGCAAGGAGCAGAGTTACAGAGAAATCCTGGGAAAACAGTGCAAAGAGCAGTGAGAGGGGCAGTGGTGTGTAAAACTGGATTTCTGGCTCTCTGTTCCCCTTTTTGTCTGGTTTGCAAGGGCTGCTGTCGGGATTGTTCCACACAGAAGGGAAAAAAAGAGGATGTTTCCACGCCACGGTGAGAAAAAGCAGAGTAGTGTCACACAGATGAATCAGCTGGCACCAGCAGTGAGTCATGGAAATGCACCGTGGAAATTCTCCAGCGCAGTGGAATCTCTGAGGCACATCAAACCTGGCATCCCTGGGGAGCCAGGGGCAGCCAGGATGACGTGGAGCACCAGCACATGGCCAAAATCTGCTGCTCCTCACGTGTCACCTCGCCCCTGCCATCCTCAGCCAAGGCCTGAAGTGCCCAGGCAGGGATTTCAGCAGGGTTTTCATGGAAAAGGTGTGCTTGATCCTTGCTTGTAGTGAGTCATAGCAGCAGCAAAAGGACGTGGTGGAGTGTGTTTGCTGATGATCAGCTGAGACTGACCTCGGCAGGGTGAAGGAGGAGGCACACGAAGTCAAGATTTGGGTTGTCACCACCCATTATTTCCCAGCCCACCCCACTTTGGGCACGCTGGTGACGCTGGGCTCTGCAGAAAGCTGAAAATCTCATCTGGAGGATTTTCTGCTGGTTTTTCCCCCAGCCTCCTTCTCTGCTGGTCTGTCCCACAATCTCCTACAAGCCTCATATCTCCCCACCATCAGCTGGGCTCACAGAACAAAGCAAAAGCAAGCAGCAAATCTGACCTGGCATCTGTGATTTATGACAGGAAAATAGAGAAAAGCCACCCAAAGCTCACCAACAGCCAGTTTCCAGCATGCCTGGCTTATCCAGTCATCCATGAGAGAGTTTTTGTACTCTTTGCCCACAACTCCACTGCTAACATGGAGCAAACACCTTTGCTTCACACGGCCTCGGTTTCCTACTTGAGCAAAAATGACATAGCCCTTGAAAAATCTTTTGTGTGGAAGCACAGATGGATAGAATGGTGTTTAAATTGATATTGGTGTTTTGTGGGTGCATGGACCTTAAGCTGAACAATTTGGGGTGGAACTGAGTTCCTCTGACACACTGTGGCCCCTGCAGGACAGCACAGAAACTCCTGAAGTGAGTAGGAACAGAGCCAAATACCAACTCTTGCCTTGTACTGAACAGTGTTTTAAGGCAATGAAGAACAGAAGTGAGGAGGAGTGTGGTGCTTCTCACATCCCAGCCAGAGGGGCTCTGCCATGGCGGCCCTGAGGGGATGGATCCCTCAGGCCGGCTCTACCATGGCAGCCCTGAGGGGAGGCTGCCTCAGGTGTGCTCCACCATGGTGGCCCTGTGGGGATGGATCTCTCAGGTGGGCTCTGCCATCTGTGCCACTGAGGGGAGGCTGCCTCAGGCAGGCTCTGCCATGGCAGCCCCTGAGGGGATGGATCCCTCAGGTGGGCACTGCCATGGCAGCCTTGAGGGGATGGATCCCTCAGGTGGGCTCTTCCATGGTGCCATTTTTGCCCCTGAGGGGATGGATCCCTTAGGCAAGCTCTGCCATGGTGTCTCTGAGGAGATGGATCCCTCAGGTGGGCTTTGCCATGGCACTTGCAGGGACTGATCCCTCAGAAGGGCTCTGCCATCTTGCCCTCAGTGCCCCTGAGGGGATGGATTCCTCAGGCAGGTTCTGCCATGGTGTCTCTGAGTAGGGGTTCCACTCTGCTGCTCTGAGGGGAAGGTGCCCTCAGAAGGGTCTCTGCCATCACATCCTCAGTGCCTCCATGGGAACAGATCCCTCAGAGCCCCACCATGGTGTCCCTGAAGAGACAAATTGCTGAGGAAGGGCTCCAGCATGGCAGCCTTCAGTGCCCCTGAGGGGACAGATTCCATGAGGTGGGCAGGTTCTGCCATGGTGTCTCTGAGGGGACAGATCACTCAGGAGGGCTCCGCCATCTTGCCCTCAGTGCCCCTGAGGGGAGGATGCCTCAGCCAGGCTTCAACATGGCGCCCGCAGGGATGGGTCCCCTGCCATGCCACCGCGTCCTCAGTGCCCCTATGGGAATAGATCCCTCAGAGCTCCACCATGGTGTCCCTAAGGGGACATATCGCTGAGGAAGGGCTCCACCACAGAAGCCTCAGTGCCCCTGAGGGGACACATTCCATGAGCTCCGCCATGGTGTCCCTGACGGATCCCTGAAAAGGGGTTGCACCATTGGCACCCTCAGTGCTCGAGGGGGCAGATCCCTGTGGTGGGCTCTACCATGGTGTCTCTGAGGGGACAGATCCCTGAGAAGGGGCTACGCCATTCCACTCTCAACGCTCCTCACGGGAAGCTGCCTCAGGTGAGCTCCACCATGGTAAATCTGAAGGGACGGTTCCCTCAGGCGAGTTCCGCCATTGCGCCCGAGGAACGGCTGCCTCAGGCAGCCTCCGCCATGGCGCCCCTGAGAGCACGGCAGAAAGAGCAACGAGCAGCTCCCCGCCGCCTGGGCGTCCCTGTCCCGCTGCCAGCTCGGGAGCTCGGCAAGGAGGAGAAGCCCTGGGACAGGGGAAGCGACAGCGCTGAACAGACCGGGCCGAACGGGGCCAACATGGCGGCGAGGGGCGGGCGCGGCGGGCGCTGACACCGCCCCCCCGCCTCGCCCGTCCCGTTCCCTCCCCTCCCCGGCGGCGTCGCCCCCCGCCCCCGGCGGATCTCGCGAGAGCGGGCGCTGCGCTGCGGTAGGAGGTCGGCGGAGAAGGACGGACGGAGCCGCCGCCGCTCCCGCCGCCGCCTCAGCCTCCTCGCCTTCCTCCTCTTCCTCCTGCCCCTGCCTCAGGAAGATGCCGCGCTCCGGGCCGCTCCCCGCCGCCTTCTCGCTCCTGCTGGCGACGGCCGCGCTGCTGCCGGGACCCGCCGCGGCGCAGAACGGTGAGGGAGGGCGGCGGCGGCGGGGGGAGCGGGGGGGGGGGCGCGTTGCTATGGCGGCGGGTGCGCTGTGGGCAACCCCGCGGGTGGGGGGCGACCCCGGCTTTGGGGGAAATCCCTGGGGATTTGGGGCCCCTCAGGGGAAGGGGGAAGGAGGAGAAAAGGGGGGGGACAGGCTCGGCCCCCCCGGCTCCTCCCGAGGCGCCTGGTGCCGCCGGTAAAATGGAACATCTCCTCATCTCCTCCCGCCTACTGAACCTGCATCTGCCGGGCCGCCTTAAATCATTTATAATGCAATAAAGCCCGTAGTTCCTTAGCAACTGGAGAGGTCCTTCTGATAGGAGAGTAAAAGAAGGAATTAAGGGAAAAAAAAAAAAAAAAAAAAAAAAAAGAAGCAACAACCAACCCACCACACCCCAAGCCTTCTCCGCTCCTTGTAGGCTAGCGTGAGCTAAATCCAGCGCGGCTGCCTCCTCCCCGGCGAGTTCGCAGCCAAGTGCATGACAATTAGTGGCACGGCGGAGCGGGGCCAAGAGGCTGCTCCAGCCGAGCCTCCTGCTCCAAGGAAATCCCGCAGCGCCGAGGAAAATGCCCGTGTGCCGCTGCCAGGCCGGGCAGCGCTCTGTGCTCCCGGTGCAGCATCGCGGGCAGCGCTGGCCGGGCCCGGAGAGCCGGCAAGGGCAGGCAGGGAGCTCGGCCTGCGGGAGGATCCCGCCCGTGAGGAAGGGCTGCCTGTCTCATACACCGATCCCACCCTGGTTTCATCATTTCAGCCTGCTTTCTCGCTCCTTCCTTTCTGCTCTGCAGATAATCTTCAGTCTTTGGGTTTCCCGGCTGTTGAGGGGAATTTTGCCTTGGCTCTTTGCTCCAGGGGAATCCTGCAATCGCAGGAGTGTGGAATCTTACATTCTGCTTTGGGTTGGAAGGGATCTTAGAGCCCACCCCATTCCACCAGGCCCCCATTAGGGCTCTCAGGGTGTTTGACAGTGCTATCCAGATGGGAAAAACGCCGTCCTAGAGATGCCAGGTGAGAGTTATTCCCCGAGCACGTGCAGGTTTTGCAGCGTGAAGCCAGCAGTGAGCTCTGGGCGTGTTAAGCAGAGTTTGGCATTGGCGCTGTGAATGGAAACCGGAGGCTCTCTGCAGAGCGAGGCAGCCTGGGAACACCCTGCTGGAGCTGGCTGGGATTTAGGGATCCGGGGATGGGGCTGAGCTGTGGGTTCAATGTGGTTCTGTGCTCCCCGTGGCACTGCTGAGAAATTCCCAGAGAAATTGCAGCCGCGGGAGGGAAGGAGTTAAATGGAAATGGGCCGTGTGTTCGTGCAGGGCAGGTGTCAGGTGCCAGCAGCTGCGGTGACAATCCCGCGTGGCTGCGGGACACTGCAAACGTTTGGCAGCGCTGGGGACTCTGCAGGTCAGTGATAAACAGAATTTTG
Organism: Melospiza georgiana; assembly: GCF_028018845.1. Classification (NCBI taxonomy): domain Eukaryota; kingdom Metazoa; phylum Chordata; class Aves; order Passeriformes; family Passerellidae; genus Melospiza; species Melospiza georgiana. Next base: position 3,467,095 of record NC_080442.1, on the reverse strand, counting down.
GGGAGAGCTGGAAAGGGCATTTGTCCTCACCAAAGCGATCTTGGTGCGAGCGAGATTGCAGTGTGTCCTGGAAGCTGATTAATTGTTATTTTAATGAAGTGCCGAGTGACACTCGGAGTGTCTGTAATGCTGTGGGAGCTCACACAGGTGAGTGGAAATCTGCTTGGGAAGGGGGAAAGGTTGAGATCTTTGTGACTTAAGATTTATTGCTGCTCCATTTTTAACGTGAAAAGGCCCTGCTGCAGAGGAACTGGGCTTTCTTCAGCAAAGAATGGCCCGTGGGGAGTTCCTGGAACAGAACAATTCCCCTGCGGGTGGAGAACAGGTCCGGCCTTTCCTGAATTGTGCATTTTCCTTCAGAAACAGCTTCTCACCTGTGGGTGTGTGCCGGGAAGGGGCAGGGAGGATCCCAAAGGGCAGCGATTTGTTATCTTTTATTGGTGTGGAGCCATCAGAGTGGTGAAAGGTGAATAGTCTGAGTCAGGGTGCTGAAGGAATGGCCACGGACCTGTTGGAACTCACCTGGAGCAGAAAATCCCCACTGGAATGCTGAGTGTTGGTGGGAAAAAAAAAAAAAAAAAAAAAGCTTTTCTCCCAGTAGTTTTCCCAGATTTTAATGCAACCCAGAATATTTGGAGTCAGGCTGACCTATGGATTTAATCTTGCTAAAACTGGGATGAAGGTTTTATTTTAAAAGGTTTTATTTTGAGAGGTTTTTATTTTGAGGGTTTTGTTTTTTCGGGTGGCTTTATTTTGAAAGCTTTTGCATCAACACCTTAAAATCTCAGGGAAATGTGGCAGGAATTGAACTTTTCCTGAATATTTTGCTGGGAAAATGATCAGTTTCTGCTCATGGCTTACATCCAGAGCAGATTCTGATGGAACTGGGGGAGAGATGGGGAAGATGAGGAGGAAGAGCTGGAAAAATTGCCAGTCAGGAAGATCTGTGTTTAACCTGCACTTTCTAAGTTGGAAAATCACTTTAATGGAGGGAAGGAAAATGTGATTTTTCCACCATTGTTTTACCTTCAAAATTTCCAAACAAGCAGCTGGAAAACCAAAGGCTTCAGTGCAGTGATAATTCCACCCCAGATTGGCTGGGATTTAAAGGTTATTTTATTCTCTAAAATTGCTGCTTGGGCTGCCCCAATCTGGGCAATCTGCAGGGGATTTTTAGCAAACCAACACAGGAGTTGGAGTGAGAGCAAACTGGCAAGTTGTGCCCTAAAGGGCAGAGAATTCTTCACCCTAAAATTGCTTGGGCATGAGGGAAAATAAAACCAAATAAATTCAGGTGGAGCTTGTTTAGCTCATCCTCTGCATGCATGGAGAAGGAAGCAGCTGGCCAAAACCAGAATATGGATTTTCTGTTGGCATAAAAGTGACCATAAAATCAGGAAAATTAGCTGAGCTAATCCTGCATGCTGAAAATGAATTTCTTCTTGAAGGAGCCAGGGAAAAAACTTTGCTTTTCTCCCTGTTTGTGCCCACTGAGCCTCATTCATTGCTCACCAGCTGAGCTCTGCTGTGCCTGTTCCTGGTGCCCAGATAAATGTGAGCATTTTTGGAGCCTGAGTGTGGGCTGAGCACTGAGGAGAACGTTCAAAGTTCTCTTCTTCTCCTCCTCCTCCTCCTCCAGGCAGGATCTCCCCTGTTTCTGCTGCTTTCTGTCCCCAGCACAGCCCCCAAGTTGGCTTTGCCACCCTCGGGCCCATCATGAATTTTATCTCGTTGTTTTATTTTATTTCATTATTTTATTTTCATTTTGGTCGTTACTGTAGCTCCTGAAATTCACACACGTGCTGCACATGGCTCCAGCAGTGAGATTTTATTTTTTGGGGTATTTTTCTCTAATCAGGACAATTCCAGTTCCTCTAAAGTTTGGTTTTGATTAAAGCAAAGGGAGCCTTCACAGCTTGGCTCTGCCTTACCCCAAGCCCTTTTTGCCATTTTTTGAGAGTTTTCCAGCAGAATTCTTGTTTCTGGGGGTTGGAATTGAGATGGCAGGTGTGGGATTGCTCAGTCTGATCCTTTGGATGTTTAAAGGATGGACTTTGTGTGTTCAAACTCCTCAAAACAGGAATATTTGGGAATAAATAAATACAGTGATTTTTTTTTCCCAGTTAATTCCAAATTACAAATCCTGACTTCTGAAGAGCTGGAGGACAGAGCTTGGCTGTTAAAGCTCTATCAAATCCAATATCCAATAATTCGAATAATAATAATGATAATAATTCAAATAACGATGATGATGATAATGATGATAATGATGTTAGTAGTAGTAGTAATAATAATAATAATAATAATAATAATAATAATAATAATAATAATAATTATTATTATTATTATTATTATTATTATTATTATTATTTTATTTTCATGGCAATTTGTTCTCACTCCAGGTTAAGCATTTATTTGATGCCTGGTGCTGCTTTTGGTGTTGGAGATTTGCACTGTGAGACATTTTACTAGAGGAAAAATAGATCAAAATGTCCTGATCTGGTTGGAAGAAACAAGAAAAAAAAGGGTTTTTTTGCTTTAGTTCCTATAGTTTTGCATTCTGTGATTTATAATTCACAGTAATGACTGGTGTAGCTCATTACACTTTGGGGGTACTCACAGGAATCTTGTGGCTCTTCTGCTGGTTTGGAAACGTAAAATAAGATTTATTTATATTAAAAAAAACCCAGTTACAGCATTTGTGTTAGAATAGGAAAACAAGAGGAAAGGGAAAAAATGCACTCAAACCCAAAACTTCATCTGGAAGAGCAGCTGGGAGCACATGGAATTGCAGGAACTTGGGGAAATGACAGAGAGGATTTATTTGGGAATGCTGAGGGCTGGGTGGAGGTGCCCAGGAGGGCTCTTGGGAAGATGGCAGAGAGGATTTGGGAATGCTGAGGGCTGGGTGGTGCCCAGGAGGGCTCTTGGGAAATGAGAGAAGGTTTGGGAATGCTGAGGGCTGGGTGGAGGTGCCCAGGAGGGCTCTTGGGACAATGACAGAGAGGATTTATTTGGGAATGCTGAGGAATGGGTGGAGGTGCCCAGGAGGGCTCTTGGGACAATGACAGAGAAGATTTATTTGGGGATAAATAAATAAATTTATTTATTTATTGGGAAGATGACAGAGAGGATTTATTTGGGAATGCTGAGGGATGGGTGGAAGTGCCCAGGAGGGCTCTTGGGAAATGACAGAGAGGATTTATTTGGGAATGCTGAGGGCTGGTTGGAGGTGCCCAGGAGGGCTCTTGGGACAATGACAGAGAGGGTTTGGGAATGCTGAGGGCTGAGGATTTATTTGGGAATGCTGAGGGCTGGGTGGAGGTGCCCAGGAGGGCTCTTGGGAAGATGGCAGAGAGGATTTGGGAATGCTGAGGGCTGGGTGGTGCCCAGGAGGGTTCCTGGCAGAGCAGAGAGGATTTATTTGGGAATGCTGAGGGCTGAGGGTTTATTTGGGAATGCTGAGGGCTGGGTGGTGCCCAGGAGGGCTCCTGGCAGAGCAGAGAGCTCCCAGCAGCCCGCAGTGATGCCGTGAGGGCGGACAGCAGGAGTTTGCACAAAGCAGATGCTCAGAGCATTTTTAAACCTGAGCGTGCACCAGCTTGGCTCAGCACTCCGGGGGTGAGTTTAGTTTTTTTCTTTTTTTTTTTTTTTTTAATTTGTTGGGAAAAAGCTTTGTGGTGCTTGAGCAGAGCCTGCCTCGGGTTCAGGCTGCAAATGGGGTTTGAGTTGCTGTCGTTTGGAGCTGCTTGGAGGGAATGGAATGGTTTAAAAGCAGCTCTGAGTCTGTTGGCCTGGTGAAAGGTGGGCAGATGTTGGGATGGTCAAAGGATTAGAAAATGCCTAAAATAAAGGTTTTGGTTTTGGTCTGGTCTGACCAAAAATGATGCCTTGAGAAGGCTGAGCTAGAACAGGGACTAGACTGAGCTCAAGAATAAAGCAGGGATTTATTAGGAGGCCTCAATGGATCCACCTTGGGCAGCACAAGAGCCCAGCCAGGGCTGCACCCAAAATGAATCAAAATGGTCACAAAAATGGACAGCTGGTCATGAGGTCTCTCACTTTCATGAGTTCTGCTCCATTTGCATATTGGAGTTAAATGTCAATTACAGCTCCAGGTTATGAACTCCCATCCTGCTGCTTTTTTTCTGTCTTCAGTCAGAGATTGCAGCTCTGTGGGGTCCTGGTGCAGGGCAGGGTCAGGGATTGCAGCTCCCCATGGGATCAGGATGGAATCAGGGATTGCAGCTCCCCATGGGATCAGGATGGGATCAGGGATTGCAGCTCCCCATGGGATCCCAATGGGATCAGGGAGTGCAGCTCCCCATGGGATCAGGATGGGATCAGGGATTGCAGCTCCCCATGGGATCAGGGATTGCAGCCCCCCATGGGATCAGGATGGGATCAGGGAGTGCAGCTCCCCATGGGATCAGGATGGGATCAGGGATTGCAGCTCCCCATGGGATCCCCAGGATCAGGGATTGCAGCTCCCCATGGGATCAGGGATTGCAGCTCCCCATGGGATCAGGGATTGCAGCTCCCCATGGGATCCCCATGGGATCAGGGATTTTGTTTCTGCTCTTGAGTCTGAGATTTAGATCCTTGTTCCCCAGCTAGAGCAGGAATTGTTTTGTCTCCCCGCTCTGTGCACAGAGCTCACCATCCCCTAACATGAACCCAGACCCCCACACTGAAGCAGCCCAGAATGTGAAAATACAAACCCCAAACCTGAGGCTGGCTCTGTGTCTCCAGGCAGCAGCACAGCCCCGTGTGTGACCCTGCAGTGATCACCTCAGGGCTCCTGGTGCACAGAGCTCACCCAGAGCAGCCTGCCCAGGGAGTTCCATGCTTGCAGGCAGCTAATTCACATTTCCCAGGGTGGTTTGGGTTGGGAAAATTCATCCCTGGGCAGGGACACCTTCCACCAGCCCAGGCTGCTCCAGGCCTGGGACACTTCCTTCCACAAACCCCACCTGTTTCTGGTCACACCTCAGAAAAGAACAGCCTTGCATTTCTTTGCTTCCCAGCATGAAAATGCAGCACAGCAGGCAGGGCCCAGCTCCCCAGCTCCCATAAAACCAAGGCAGAGCCACCAGGGGATCCCAGGATCAGGAGTTCCATCCCACAGCCTCACCACCCTCACGGGGGAGAATTTCCCTCAGTGTTTAACCCTGTTTCACTTTTTAGCCATTCCCTGTGTGCTGTCCCTGCATCCCTTGTCCCCAGTCCCTCTCCTGGAGCCCCTTCAGACCCTGAGGTGTCCCTGGAGCCTTCTCTGGTCCCCCAGGTCTCCCAGCCTGGCTCCCCTTTTGGGGCATCCAAGGAATAAATGGCATGGAGAAAAGAAATAACTGTGAATATTTATCACCCCAGCCAGCTGGATTGAACACAAGAAGAATGTTTTTCAGTTTTGCCTGAAGATGGGCAGTTTGCACTGACCACCCAGCTGGGTTTCCACTTCAGGGTCTGGAATCACTTCAGGATTCCAAGGAATAAACTGCAAGTTGATTATTGGAGAGCTCATTTGGATTTGATTTGGCCAGAGGAGCTCTGAGCTCCCTCCTATCACAGGAACAGGGAGCTGAGCCCTGCAGGGCATTGGGAAACAAATCTTTGGGAAGTGTTTCCCAAATCCCAGAGCTCCCAAACCTCTCAGGGCTGTGACTCAGAACCTGCACTTTGGGATCCCCTGATGGCTTTTCCTTGGTTTTATAGGAAAAAATCCATGTCTGTTCTTGTCTGCTGTGTGATCAGAAACAGGTGGGTTTATTTAAGGTCCAATCAAGGTAAAAAAATCCCTTTGTAAAGGTAAAACCCCAGTGTGCCCCAGGCACACTTCAGAAACCCCAAATACAGGTGGAATTGGGACTTTGGGGGTGTGCTTGGGGAGTCTGAGTGAAAACCAGTCAGTGTGCCACTCTTTGGGCTTCATTTTGCTGTAAGAAATGGGATATTTGGTGCATTTATTCCCTAAAGCTTAATTATTTATTCCCTAGAAACTTCATTATTTATTCCCTAGAAACTTCATTATTTGTTCCCTAGAAACTTAATTATTTTCTATGGCCGCCATCCTATAATGCTGTAGGATCACAGTCACCTCTAATTTTGTCTTTTTAGGAATATTTCAGTTTTATCCCATTCCTGCCAATTCTTTATGCAGGACTGGGACTAAAGCTGTGACCCCTGGGTAATGGTAGAGCTTTTCTGCTCCGTGTAATTCAATATTTTAATTTCTTTTTATTAAAATATTTTTGATTAGATTTTTTTTTTCCCACTATAATTGGCTTTTTGCTTCCAAAACCAAAACAGAGCCAGGAAAATTCCCATTTCCTCCCAGTTTTAAGGGTGCTGAAGCTGATAAGGGGCTGGAATATTGTATTGATGGTTTCCTTCAGCTTTCATTTGTTGCATTTTTGATCTGACAAGGTTTTCAGCACTTTGCTGAGCAGTTCAAAACCTGCAGCAAAGTGCTGAAAACCCTGTCAGATAAAAATGCAACAAATTGAAGCTGTTCTCACCCCAGGCTCTGAGCTGCCTCTTTGGGGTCTCAGGCTCCCAAAGCTCCTATTTTTAGTGGTGATTTGGTGACCCCAATCTTGAGCCATATGGAGGAAAGGGAAAAAAAAAAAAGCTAAAAAAAAAGGAAAAAAAAAAACCTAAAAAAGGAATAAAATGTGAGGTTTGGTTTGCAGGAAGGGAATTAGTGGGAGAAAGGAGCCAAAACCACAGCAGGGCACTGCCCTGGTGCTCTCCTGCTTTGGGGCCTGACAAAATGGCTTCAGAATTCCCAAAAATTTCCCAAACATGACCCTGTTGTGATCCTTTTGCCAAGTGAAATATTTCAGAGCTGGGGAGCTGCTAAATCAGGATTTTTGGGTATTTTGTGGCAACCTGCATTTGCTTGGATGGAAATGGAAAAGTGGGAAAAGCACCTCAGCAGCAAATTCCTGGGGGCTGTGCCTTTCATTCCTGTCACACTTGGATCAGTTTATCTGGGGGATAAATCCTCCTGTGCTTCTGCTGGGCTTTATTCAGGTATTTTGAGGGAAAAAAAAAATAAATCTTTTAAAGCTGCTGTAAAATTGTAAAATTGCTGCACTGCTGAATGTGGGTGGAGAGTGCAAGGGACCCTGTGAGGGGCAGCTTTTAGCACTGGGAATAAAGCAGGATTCTGGGGTATAAAGCAGAATTCTTGGATATAAAGCAGAATTCTGGGATATAAAGCAGAATTCTGGGTTGTAGAGCAGAATTCTGGGGGTGTAGAGCAGAATTCTTGGGTATAAAGCAGAATTCTTGGGTGCAGAGCAGAATTCTGGGGTATAAAGCAAAATTTTTGGGTGCAGAGCAGAATTCTGGGGTGTAGAGCAGAATTCTTGGGTAGAGGCAGAATTCTGAGATATAAAGCAGAATTCTGGGGTATAAAGCAGAATTCTGGGGTATAAAGCAGAATTCTGGGGTGTAGAGCAGAATTCTTGGGATATAAAGCAGAATTCTGGGGTGCAGAGCAGAATTCTTGGGTATAAAGCAGAATTCTTGGATATAAAGCAGAATTCTGGGGGTGTAGAGCAGAATTCTGGGGGTATAAAGCAGAATTCTTGGGATATAAAGCAGAATTCTGGGGGTGTAGAGCAGAATTCTGGGGGTGTAGAGCAGAATTCTGGGGGTATAAAGCAGAATTCTGGGATATAAAGCAGAATTTTTGGGTGCAGAGCAGAATTCTGGGGTATAAAGCAAAATTTTTGGGTGCAGAGCAGAATTCTGGGGTGTAGAGCAGAATTCTTGGGTAGAGGCAGAATTCTGAGATACAAAGCAGAATTTTTGGGATATAAAGCAGAATTTTTGGGATATAAAGCAGAATTCTTGGGATATAAAGCAGAATTCTGGGATATGAAGCAGAATTCTTGGGATATAAAGCAGAATTCTGGGGTACAGAGCAGAATTCTGGGGTACAGAGCAGAATTCTTGGGATATAAAGCAGAATTCTGGGGTACAGAGCAGAATTCTTGGGATATAAAGCAGAATTCTGGGGTACAAAGCAGAATTCTTGGGTAGAGGCAGAATTCTGAGATACAAAACAGAATTCTGGGATACAAAGCAGAATTCTGGGGTATAGAGCAGAATTCTGGGGGTATAAAGCAGAATTTTTGGGTGCAGAGCAGAATTCTTGGGATATAAAGCAGAATTCTTGGGATATAAAGCAGAATTCTTGGGGTATAAAGCAGAATTCTGGGGTATAAAGCAGAATTCTTGGGGTATAAAGCAGAATTCTGGGGGTATAAAGCAGAATTCTGGGGTATAAAGCAGAATTCTTGGGATATAAAGCAGAATTCTTGGGATATAAAGCAGAATTTTTGGGTGCAGAGCAGAATTCTTGGATATAAAGCAGAATTCTGGGGTACAGAGCAGAATTCTGGGGGTATAAAGCAGAATTCTGGGGTATAAAGCAGAATTCTTGGGATATAAAGCAGAATTCTTGGGATATAAAGCAGAATTCTTGGGATATAAAGCAGAATTCTGGGGTACAGAGCAGAATTCTTGGGGTGCAGAGCAGAATTCTTGGGTATAAAGCAGAATTCTTGGGATATAAAGCAGAATTTTTGGGTGCAGAGCAGAATTCTTGGATATAAAGCAGAATTCTGGGTGCAGAGCAGAATTCTGGGGTATAAGCAGAATTCTGGGGTATAAAGCAGAATTCTTGGGATATAAAGCAGAATTCTGGGGTATAAAGCAGAATTCTGGGGTGTAGAGCAGAATTCTGGGGGTATAGAGCAGAATTCTAGGATATAAAGCAGAATTCTTGGGGTACAGAGCAGAATTCTGGGGGTATAAAGCAGAATTTTTGGGTGCAGAGCAGAATTCTTGGGATATAAAGCAGAATTCTTGGGATATAAAGCAGAATTTTTGGGTACAGAGCAGAATCCTGGGGTACAAAGCAGAATTCTGAGATACAAAACAGAATTCTGGGATATAAAGCAGAATTCTTGGGATATAAAGCAGAACCTTGGATATAAAACACAAGCAGAACCTTTTGACTCAGGTACCTTTTTACTCAGTTTAGGGGACGTGGCTGAAATGTGATTTTGTTTAGGTCACCATTTCTGTTCCTCTCAGCCACCACAAAATCCCTGCAGTGTGATTAAACACAATTATTGTTGGTACCGTGGTGGTGATGTTAATTTTTAAAAATTCCACTGAGCAAAGGAAGCTTCTCTCAGAGTTTTTTTGTTTTTTTTTTTTTTCCCTGCTGGCTCTTTGAAGAGCCCAAATCTGCTTGGCTTTTAATTGGATTTTGCTTTTGTTGGGAAAGCTCTGGGAAGAGCTATGGGGCTCCCTCTCAAGCTCAACAAAATAACCACAAATTGGCATTTGGGGGTTTTTCTTTTGAATTATGTGAGGAGTGAGTGGCCAGGGCAGGGAGGTGATTCCTGCTGGGGATTAGGATGCACTAATGCTGCTGGAGTGGAATTCCAGCTGAGGAATGGGGTGCAGGAGGAGCTGCCCTGCCCAGGTTATTTCTGGCCCCATAATCTCAGCAGTGTCAGGAGGGCTGTGGAGATCAAACCTCCTCAGGGCCAGGGAGGGGCTGGGCTGGATCCCATCCTCATCCCAGCCACCAGGCCTTTGGGGAAAATGGCAAATTGTGTTTCCTACAGAAAAAAAACCAATCCTACAATTTACAAAACCCCTCTGAAACCATGGCTGGCAAAGCATTCCACAGAAATGGCATCCCTTGGAAAATGCAGCTTGGAAGCTGGGCTGAATCCCTCCCAAGGAGATTTCCTTCCATGGGGAACCTGTCCCTCCTCTCCCAGAGCTTTTCCAAGGGTTAAACCCCACATGAGACTCAGCACAGGCAGGAATTGTTCTCTGCTCTCCCCTTTCCATTCCCAGAGGTTTTTCCAGAGGTTAAACCCCTTTCATGCCCAGCACAGGCAGGAATTGTTCCCTGCTCTCCCCATCCCTTTCCCAGAGGTTTTCCCAAGGGTTAAACCCCACCTCAGGCTCAGCAAAGACAGGAATTGTTCTCTGCTCTCCCTGTTCCTCTTCCGGAGATTTTCCCAAGGGTTAAACCCCCTCAGGCTCAGCAAGACAGGAATTGTTCTCTGCTTTTCCCAGAGATTTTCCCAAGGGTTAAACCCCTTCATGCCCAGCACAGGCAGGAATTGTTCTCTGCTCTCCCCATCCCTCTCCCAGAGATTTTCCCATGGGTTAAACCCCACAGCAGGCTCAGCACAGGCAGGAATTGTTCTCTGCTCTCCCTGTTCCTCTCCCAGAGATTTTCCCAAGAGTTAAACCCCACATCATGCTCAGCAAAGGAAGGAATTGCTCTCTGCTCTCCCCTTTCCATTCCCAGAGGTTTTTCCAAGGGTTAAACCCCACATCAGGCTCAGCACAGGCAGGAATTGTTCTCTGCTTTTCCCGAGGTTTCCCAAGGGTTAAACCCCCTCATGCTCAGCAAGGCAGGAATTGTTCCCTGCTCTCCCCATTCCTGAAGAATCCCCCAGCCAGCAGCTCTGCTCTCATCCCTTTTGAAGGAATACAGGAATTTCAGTGCTGCAGCTGAGGAATGGACAAGAATCCCTCCAAAGCAGGGGAAGGCTCCTGGGAAGTGCCCAAAAAATCCATGTTAACAACTAAAAACCTTTCCCTGGAAAGCAGTGGGAAGGGATTCAGCTGCAGCACAGGAAGCACAGCCTGAGCAGGCAGCAATTTCAATTTGTCTGCAGCAGCTGAAGCTCTCAAAAATTGCTCGGGGAAAAATACCCCTAAAAATACAATTTTTAAGCAGAGCTCAATGTGCACAGCAGAGGAAATCTGCTGCACAAATGTGCCATCTCTGCTGCTTTTTAATCCATCTCCTCCTGCTTTCCTCCTCCCTGTGCCTGGAATTCCAGTGGAATTCTCCTGGAATTTCAGCATTTCCTTGGTGCTCTGAGCAGGGCAGCAATTCCTTCCCACTCTGGACAGGGGATAATGGAAGCACCTCCAGCCCCATGTCCAGCAGCAGGGCCAGGATTTCACACTTGAGGCAGCTGAGCTCTGGTTCAGGCTGCAGAACGTGCTGGCAGTGTCATCCCCTGTGCTGCTGCCATTCCCTCTGCTCACTGAGGAATTATTTTTGTGGCTGAGCAGCTTCTCCTCAGCCTCTGTTACATAATCCCCAATTCAGCAAAGGGCATTTCTTGTGAAAGGTCGCTGCATGGAAATGTCCTTTCCTCCCTCATGAGGATGTGGAGCAGCTCCTGCTCCTGCAGAGTGAATAAAAGGGGGGAAAAGCAGCTTTGCTGGAGAGAAATGGGATCAGTCTCCTGTCAAACACATTTGTTGGATCAGGAAAGGTCAGGGGAGAAGGGGGGGAGCTCTGAAAACCTTTGGTTATTTAAAACCCTTGCACCACGCCATTAGAGAGCCAGGCTGAGGATTTTACAGTGCTAATCTAACACAAAATCATTTTCATTACCAACCTTTGAGGTGTTTTCAGTGGCTTTCAGACAGAAATTTAATGCTGTTTTAAAATTTTTTGAGCTTTTCAGCTGCTGCAGACAAATTGAAATTGCTGCCTGCTCAGGCTGTGCTTCCTGTGCTGCAGCTGAATCCCTTCCCACTGCTTTCCAGGGAAAGGTTTTTAGTTGTTAACATGGATTTTTTGGGCACTTCCCAGGAGCCTTCCCCTGCTTTGGAGGGATTCTTGTCCATTCCTCAGCTGCAGCAGTGAAATTCCTGTATTCCTTCAAAAGGGATGAGAGCAGAGCTGCTGGCTGGGGGATTCTTCAGGGATGGGGAGAGCAGAGAACAATTCCTGCCTTTGCTGAGCCTGAGGGGGTTTAACCCTTGCAAAACCTCGGGAAAAGCAGAGAACAATTCCTGCCTGTGCTGGGCATGAGGGGGGTTTAACGTCTGGAAAAACCTCTGGGAATGGAAAGGGGAGAGCAGAGAACAATTCCTGCCTGTGCTGGGCATGATGTGGGGTTTAACCCTTGGAAAAATCTCTGGGAAAATCAGAGAACAATTCCTGCCTTTGCTGAGTCTCATGTGGGGTTTAACCCTTGGAAAAGCTCTGGGAGAGGAGGGACAGGTTCCCCATGGAAGGAAATCTCCTTGGGAGGGATTCAGCCCAGCTTCCAAGCTGCATTTTCCAAGGGATGCTGGAACTGCCATTTCCCTGGGATGCTTTGCCAGCCATGGTTTCAGAGGGGTTTTGTAAATTGTAGGATTGTCTGAGGGAGTTCTTGGCTTTTTTCTGGCACATGAGGGAATTGGTGACACGAATAAAATTGGTGCCTCCTGTGAGCACTCCTGCACTGATATTCCTTAATATTTCCATTGAAATATGGGAAAAAATGCTTTTTGAGGCACTGGACTTGCTGTGGATCTGGGTTCACAGGTTGGTCAGAGCTGGCCTTGCTCCATCTTTATCCATCTCTGAGTTTTAGGTAAATCAGATTTTTTCCATGCTTCCTGCTAAAGTGACTATTTGATATCAAGTCTCCAGTGAGATAAAAATGGTTTTGCACTCAGCATGGCCCAAAAAGACAGAAACACTTCCATAAACTGCATCCCTTTCAATTGGCAAGGTGCAGAACCCTGGAATTCTGTAGTTCACACTGAAGCCTTGGGAGCAGATGGGTGTCAGCAGCAGAGCTGGGGAGGGAAGGAGCTGGGAGATGGAGCTGGGGCTTGCACTGGTGGAGCAGGAGCTGTGCAGGGACTCAGAGCTGCCCTGGGGGGACACAAGGGACACCCCAGCTGTGCCAGGGCTCTGTCTGAGCTCCCTCACGGGCTGGGCTGCCTCGTGCAACCAGGGAACTGCCAGGGCTCTGCTCTTCCTGGCCAAAAATTGGGAAAAATCTCCACTCCTGCTCTCCAGAAGGTGACACTGGTTATGGAGGCACAGTTTACAAACCCTGTCCTGGTGATTCTTCCCTGTGGGATATTTATGGAACTGTCAGAGCTTTGTTCTTCCTGGCTAAAAATTGGGGAAAATCTCCATTTCTTCTTTCCTCATTTATCCCCAGGAACTGATCCCTGTGTCCTTTTCCCTGCAGCCAGCTATGGAGCCACAGGTTATAAACCCTGTCCTGGTTGTTCTTCCCATGGGATATTTATGGAACCCCTGTCCTGGTGATTCTTCCCATGGGATGTTTGTGGAACCAGGGAACTGCCAGAGCTTTGTTCTTAATGGTTAAAATCTGGGGAAAATCTCCATTTCTGCTCTCCAGAAAAAAACACAGGTTATAAACCTTGTCCTGGTTGTTCTTTCCTGAGGGACCAGGGAACTGCCAGAGCTTTGTTCTTCCTAAATCTGGGGAAAAATCTCCATTTCTGCACTTCAGAAGGTGACACTGGTCATGGAGCCACAGGTTATAAACCCTGTCCTGGTTGTTATTCCCATGGGATATTTATGGCAACCCTGTCCTGGTGATCCTTCCCATGGGATGTTTATGGATCCAGGGAACTGCCAGAACTTTGTTCTTCCTGTCCAAACATTGGGGAAAATCTCCATTTCTGCTCTTCAGAAAATAACACAGGTTATAAACCTTGTCCTGGTTGTTCTTTCCTGAGGGACCAGGGAACTGCCAGAGCTTTGTTCTTCCTAAATCTGGGATAAATCTCCATTTCTGCTCTTCAGAAAATAACACAGGTTATAAACCTTGTCCTGAGGGACCAGGGAACTGCCAGAGCTTTGTTCTTCCTAAATCTGGGGAAAAATCTCCATTTCTGCTCTCCAGAAGGTGACACTGGTTATGGAGGCACAGGTTATAAACCTGGTTGTTATTCCCATGGGATATTTATGGCAACCCTGTCCTGGTGATCCTTCCCATGGGATGTTTATGGATCCAGGGAACTGCCAGAGCTTTGTTCTTCCTGTCCAAAAACTGGGGAAAATCTCCATTTCTGCTCTTCAGAAATGTGGTTGTGGAGCCCCAGTTTATAAACCCTGTCCTGGTTGTTCTTCCCATGGGATATCCCAGCCTTGTCTCAATTCTCACTTGTCCCCTTCAGGTGGATTGTCACCTAGAATCCCTGGAATTGTGTCCAGAGCCCAGCCAGGAGGGGATTTTTGGGAAGGGAATTCCCTGGAGCTGGGGGAAGTGGGGCTTTTCCTCCCAGGGCTGTGCTTGGATGTGTTTCCTCAGGGAATTAATTGGGGCTGCTCAGATCAGGTTTTGCACCCTGAAAGTGGCCATGGAATACCAGTTGTGTTTGCAAAGTGGGAAGGGAAGCATCCCTGGTTTTATTCCAGGGAAACTTGGATAAAAGTGTCTGGTGGGGGGCAGGGTGGGGGGGTCTCAGGCTGATCTGAGGGGTTGGTGGGGCCAGAGGAACTTCCACTATAATTTCCAGCCTGAATTCCTGATTTATCCTCAGAAACTGATCCCTGCTCAGGAATCCTTTCCAGCCTAAATTCTGATTTATGGAACTCATCCCTGCTCAGGAATCCTTTCCATCCTAAATTCCTGATTTATGGAACTCATCCCTGCTCAGGAATCCTTTCCAGCCTAAATTCCTGATTTATGGAACTGACCCCTATTGAGGAATCCTCTCCAGCCTAAATTTCTGATATATTGAACAGATTCCTGTGTCCTGTCCCTGTTCAGGAATATTTTCCAGCCTAAATTCCTGCTTTGTAGAACTGATCCCTGTTCAGGAATCCTCTCCATCCTAAATTCTGATTTATGGAACTCATCCCTGTTCAGGAATCCTTTCCAGCCTAAATTCCTGATTTATCCCCAGGAATTGATCCCTGTGTTTTTTCCCTGTTGAGGAATCCCTTCCAGCCTAAATTCCTGATTTATAGAACTCATCCCTGCTCAGGAATCCCTTCCAGCCTAAATTCCTGATTTATAGAACTCATCCCTGCTCAGGAATCCTTTCCAGCCTAAATTCCTGATTTATGGAACTCATCCCTGCTCAGGAATCCTTTCCAGCCTAAATTCCTGATTTATGGAACTGACCCCTATTGAGGAATCCTCTCCAGCCTAAATTCCTGATATATTGAACAGATTCCTGTGTCCTGTCCCTGCTCAGGAATATCTTCCAGCCTAAATTCCTGATTTCTAGAACTGATCCCTGTTAAGGAATCCTTTCCAGCCTAAATTCCCGATTTCTCCCCTGTGCCCATCTGTGTCAGGAAGTCCCCCTCAGGCACATTCCCAGACCCAAACCATTCCCCTCAGGATGAGTTTTTTGGAATTTGCCCACAAATCTCCTGTGCAGGGGAATGGGGAATGCTGGGCTGGATGATGAATGATTTATTCCTTGCCAGGGCTCACATCCACTGAAAATCTTGGAAATGAGTTAAACACACAAAAAGTGACAGCTGGAAGAGGTGAAACACTGATGTTCAGGGACAGGCACAGGGATCAGTCCCATAAATCAGGAATTTAGGATGGAAAGGATTCCTCAACAGGGACAGGACACAGGGATCAGTTCCTGGGATAAATTAGGGATTTAGGCTGGAGAGGATTCCTGCACAGGGATCATTTCTACAAATGAGGAATTTAGGCTGAAAGGGACACAGGGATCAGTTTTATAAATCAGGAATTTGGGATGGAAAGGATTCCTGCACAGGGATCAATTCCTGAGGATAAATTAGGGATTTAGGCTGGAGAGGATTCCTGCCCAGGGATCATTTCTACAAATGAGGAATTTAGGCTGGAAAGGACACAGGGATCAGTTTTATAAATCAGGAATTTGGGATGGAAAGGATTCCTGAACAGGCACAGGGCACAGTTCAATACATCATGAATATAGGATGGAAAGGATTCCTGCACAGGGATCAATTCCTGAGGATAAATGAGGGATTTAGGCTGGAGAGGATTCCTGCCCAGGGATCATTTCTACAAATGAGGAATTTAGGCTGGAAGGGACACAGGGATCAGTTTTATGCAGATGTTTAATCCCAGTCCTGTGGGATGAATCCTCAGGTTTCCTGCCTGTGGAAGGAGCCCCGTGCCCTGGCACAGCTCCTGCATTTTGATGCTGCTCTCTGGGCTGGGCTCTCCTCTCTCCCAGCTCTGGGAAGCTGCAGGATGAGAAGGCAGGAATTAAATCCAGGAATTCAGTCCAGGGATAGCTCTGGGCTCACCTGGGCACCTCAAACCTGCCTTAAAGCTGCTCTGGAGCTGGCAGGAATTAATGGGATTAATGCCAAATGTATCATTTTGTGCTTCCTGGTGAGAACAGAACGGGAGAGCATCGATCTTAAGGAAAATGGGTGTGGACAGGCAGGATGCTGCAGGGCCTTCCTGGAATTTGTCCCCAGGCCTGGGTCCTGTCTCCATTCAGGAATCCTTTCCAGCCTAAATCTCTGATTTATGGAACTGATCCCTGTGTCCTTTTCCAGCCTGAATTCCTGATTGATGGAGCTGATTCCTGTTCAGGAATCCTTTCCATCCTAAATTCCTGATTTATGGAGCTGACTCCTGTTCAGGAATCCTTTCCATCCTAAATTCCTGATTTATGGGACTGATCCCTGTGTCCTTTTCCCACTCAGGAATCCTTTCCAGCCTAAATCCCTAATTTATCCTCAGGAATTGATCCCTGTGCAGGAATCCTTTCCATCCTATGTTCATGATGTGTTGAACTGATCCCTGTGTCCTGTGCCTGTTCAGGAATCCTTTCCATCCTAAATTCCTGATTTATAAAACTGATCCCTGTGTCCTTTCCATCCCAAATTCCTGATTTATGGAACTGATCCCTTTTGAGGAATCCTCTCCAGCCTAAATTCCTGATTTATGGAACTGATCCCTTTTGAGGAATCCTCTCCAGCCTAAATTCCTGATTTATAGAACTGATCCCTTTGTCCTTTCCAGGTTCAGGAATCCTCTCCAGCCTAAATCCCTAATTTATCCCAGGAACTGATCCCTGTGTCCTGTCCCTGTTGAGGAATCCTTTCCATCCTAAATTCCTGATTTATGGAACTGATCCCTGTGCCTGTCCCTGAACATCAGAGTGTTTCACCTCTTCCAGCTGTCACTTTTTGTGTGTTTAACTCATTTCCCAGATTTTCAGTGGATATGAGCCCTGGCAAGGAACAAATCATTCATCAGGGTGGTTTTTATCCAGCAATGCTCTGCCAAAGTGAGATTTCCCCACCCTCAGAACTCTTTGGCACTTAATTAAAAGAAGGAGAAGGTGTTAATTAGCCAGGGCACCTCATTAAGACAGCCCAGTTGAAGGGAGCAGCTCGTGCCTGGATTTTCTGGGATATTCCCATCAAGTTGTCCATGTGGGAATAAAGCAGAAATCAGCTCAGGTGAGGGCACAGCAGAGCTGAGCAGTTCTTGCCTTTTCCACTTGCAATTTTGTTCATTTATTTGAAGAATTTAAAAAAATCAGGCTCCATAATTAAGGGAAATAAAGCCACCAGAACTCTCCTAAAGGCCTGAGAGCAGTGAAATACAAATTTTTGATGTGCTGGGAGGTTTTCCAGGTGGGTTTTTGCTGTAAAGGCAGCCAGGCTTGAAATCATTCAGTCCCACAGCAGTTACACTTTATTTATTATGGCTCCAGACTGAAAATCAGGTTTATTTTTGCATTTTAGCCTTGTAGACTCAGTTCTGAGTTTGGAACTGTGTTTGTGCTGTGATTTAAGTGGGATTTCATTGATTTAATTGATTTAATTCACCTTGAGCAGCAGCCTCAGGATGGGGTGGGAGCATTGTCCTGCTTTTTAGGGTTCCTTGGTCACAGTTGTGCTGGTTGTGATTGAAAACTTCCTTGGAAATCCTTTTATTTTTTTCTTCATTTTGATCCTAATTTGTCCATTCTTTGTGTGTCTTAAACCTGGTTTTTGCTGTCTTTGAGCCTGGTTTAACATCTTTCCTCAACTTGGCTTTTAAGGCAAAGCACTTTTGTTTTTTAAACCCCTTTTTTACACCAGACTTACCTTGGGGAGATGAAAATTCTCCCTGCTCTGCTCCTCCAGGGCCATTCTCCTTAATTCTTTTGCACCTTGATGAAATTTGAATTCCAAAAGGATATTTTAATTATTAAACAACAATTTCTGCAGTTCAGAGATGACTGCCTTGTGTATTCTCACCCTGGCAAGTTTTACAAGAATTCCTGAGCTCTGAAAATCCTGTTTTTTCTCTGTTGGGGGTTTAATTTTCTTTCCTCAACACAAATTTTAAGGCAGAGTTTGGAAATGAGGGGAGCCCCTGGAACTCTGTGTGGGGACTGAAATGTTTTCCTGGTTTTAGGGCATTAATCTCTCCTCATCTCCATCCACACAACTGAGGCATGAGATCAAACCCTGAATAAATAAACCACTTCCAGAAGGGGTTTTAGGTTAGTCCCAAATCTTTGGGGTTAAACAGACCCAAATCTTTGGGGTTAAACAGAGCACAGTCCCAAATCTTTGGGGTTAAACAGAGCACAGTCCCAAATCTTTGAGGTTAAACAGAACACAGTCCCAAATCTTTGAGGTTAAACCAAGCACAGTCCCAAATCTTTGGGGTTAAACCAAGCACAGTCCCAAATCTTTGGGGTTAAATCAAGCACAGTCCCAAATCTTTGGGGTTAAATCAAGCACAGTCCCAAATCTTTGGGGTTAAATCGAGCACAGTCCCAAATCTTTGAGGTTAAGCAGAACACAGTCCCAAATCTTTGGGGTTAAATCGAGTTTAGTCCCAGATCTCTGGGGTTAAACCAAGCACAGTCGGAAATCTTTGGACTTAAGCGGAGCAGAGTCCCAAATCTTTGGGGTTAAACAGAGTAGTCTGAAATCTTCAGGTTTAAACCAAGCACAGTCCCAGATCTCTGGGGTTAAACCAAGCACAGTCACAAATCTTTGGATTTAAACAAAGCAGTCCCAAATCTTGAGGTTTAAACAGAGTAGTCCCAAATCTTTGGGGTTACGCAGAGCACAGTCCCACATCTCTGGGGTTAAACCGAGCTCAGTCCCTTGGTGCTCTCCTGTGCTCGTGGCTCTGTCTGGTTTGGGGTTTTGTTGTGCTGCTGTCTCTGAGCAGGAGCTGAGCTCTGGGACAGGCCCAAGAAAGGCAAGGCCGGGCTCTGGCAGCTCCTGCGTCACCAGGACCTGCCCAGTGTCACCCGCTCCGTGCTGGGACAGCCCTGGAATCCACTGGCAGGGCCCAAAGGCAGCAGCACTTCCCTTCCCTTCCCTTCCCTTCCCTTCCCTTCCCTTCCCTTCCCTTCCCTTCCCTTCCCTTCCCTTCCCTTCCCTTCCCTTCCCTTCCCTTCCCTTCCCTTCCCTTCCCTTCCCTTCCCACTGCTCTGTGCTTCAGCCTCGGGAATAATTCACCTTTTTCCTCCCTTTTTGGAGTTTTTTAAGCATTCCTGCTTGGTGCTGACAGACCCCAGCTCCTTGTGCAGCTTCTGGCTGGGTGTCACCATGAGCAGTGGCCCTCTGGTGGCATCACCTCGCTCACTGCTGCTGTTTGTGAGTGGCTGGAAATGCAAAATATTAACTCAGAACTGCCCTTGGTAATTTAAATGTTTGTTAAATTATGTATGGAGGCTGTTTGGCATCCCAGGGAGTGCTGGTTATGGGGGTGAGGGAGAGCTGGTCATTGGGGTCAGTGCTGGTCATTGGGGTGAGGGAGAGCTGGTCATTTAGGATTAGGGAGCACTGGTCATTTAGGGTCAGGGAGTGCTGGTCATTGGGGATTGTGGCTGTTAATTACTGGGGTTTGTGGTTGTTGGTCATTAAAGGCTGGGGCTGTTGGTCACTGAGGGCTGTGGCCATTAGGGAGCCCGTGGCTGTGGTCACTGGTCACTCATTAAATGCTGTTTAATGAGTGCTCCAAGTCCCCATTTCCATTTCCAAACCTCACTGATTTGCCTCTCATCCTAAACCAAGCCATGAATGCCAGGCCAGGGATGGCACAATCCGAGGCCAGGGATGACAGGCTCTGAGCTTTCCTGGTGTGACACTGTCCCTCCCCACGCTGCTGATGTCCCCTGCCCCAGCAGAGCACCAGGATGGCTTTTGCTGCATAATCTGTCTGGCCAGCTGTGTCCTAATCCTGCAGTTTTAGGAGGGGCCTGGTGTTGAGGCACTGCTGTTCTCCTAAATATCTTTGGCAATAGGATTGAAGGAGAATTTAATGTGTGTGTGTGTGTGTGTGTGTGTGTGTGTGTGTGTGTGTGTGTGTGCTCCCAGTGGGGATTTAGGATATCCAGAATATCCCATCTTGTGGCCTGAGCAAGGATGTCAGCCCTCTCCACACCAAGGGAACTGTTGAGGGCCCTTTGTGGGTTCCTAACAGAACCTTTTGGCCTGTGAGTGTTCATTGCACTGCAATTCCCTTTTCCCCAGAGCTGGGCTGATCAGGAAAATAGGTCACTTGTATCTTGGGGAATTCCCTGCCCTGGAAGCCCTAAATAGATGGGAGAGGGGTCAGAGCAGAGCTCACAGCTGGCACGGGTTTGGGATTTTAGCCCTGTGGATGGGTCAGGTCAAGAAACCTCCTGAGGGAGCAGATCCCTGGGCAGGGACACGTAACCCTGGCACAGCCCGAGGTGCCAGGGCTGGAAAAGGCTGGAAATGCCTCGGGAGGGTGCCAGGGGGAACTGCCAGGGGAGGGAGGAGTGAGGACATCGGGAATTCCTGCCCTGCAGCCCTGGCCACTGCCAGTGCCATGGGTGTCCCCAGGCTGTGTCACTGCTGGTGCCATGGGTGTCCCCAAGCCGTGTCACTGCCAGTGCCATGGGTGTCCCCAGGCTGCCCTGTGTGTCTCCAAGCTGTGTCACTGCTGATGTCATGGGTCTCCATGCCCTATCACTGCCAGTGCCCTGGATGTCCCCAAGCCATGTCACTGCTGTCATGGGTCTCCAGGCCGTGTCACTGCCAGTGCCATGGGCGTGTCACTGCCCATGCCCTGGGTGTCCTCAAGCCACCCTGGGTGTCCCCAAGCTGTGTCACTACTGGTGCCCTGGGTGTCCCCAAGCCGTGTCACTGCCAGTGCTGTGGGTGTGTCGCTGCTGGTGCCATGGGTGTCCCCAAGCTGTGCCACTGCCAGTGCCCCGGGTGTCCCCAAGCCACTGTGGCTGTCCCCAAGTTGTGGGTGTCCCCAAGCTGTGCCACTGCCGGTGCTGTGGGTGTGTCACTGTCAGTCCCACGGGTGTCCCCCAGGCCATGTCACTGCTGGTGCCCTGGGTGTTCCCCAGCTGTGTCACTGCCGATGCTGTGGATCTGTTACTGCCAATGCTGTGGGTGTCCCCAAGCCGTGTCACTGCTGGTGCTCTGGGTGTCCCCAAGCTGTGTCACTGGTGATGCCCTGGGTATGTCATTGCCAATGCCGTGGATGTCCCCCAGCCATGTCACTGCCGATGCCCTGGGTATGTCACTGCTGATGCCGTGGGTGTCCCCAAGCTGTGTCACTGGTGATGCCCTGGGTATGTCATTGCCAATGCCATGGATGTCCCCCAGCCGTGTCACTGCCGGTGCTGTGGGTGTCCCCAAGCTGTCCTGGGTGTCCCCCAGCCATGTCACTGGTGATGCCCTGGGTGTGTCACTGCCAGTGCCCTGGCTGTCCCCAAGCTGTGTCACTGGTGATGCCCTGGGTATGTCATTGCCAATGCTATGGATGTCCCCCAGCTGTGTCACTGCCGGTGCTGTGGGTGTCCCCAAGCTGGCCTGGGTGTCCCCAGCCATGTCACTGCCGATGCCCTGGGTGTGTCACTGCTGATGCCGTGGGTGTCCCCCAGCTGCCTTGGGTGTCCCCAGCCGTGTCACTGCCGATGCCCTGGGTGTCCCCAGCCGTGTCACTGGTGATGCCCTGGGTATATAATTGCCAATGCTATGGATGTCCCCCAGCCATGTCACTGCCGATGCCCTGGGTGTCCCCAGCCATGTCACTGCCGATGCCCTGGGTGTCCCCAGCCGTGTCACTGCCGATGCCATGTCTCTAACTGTGTTTTCTGCCCCGCTGCTGTGTTGTGTGCGAGCTCTGTTGTTTTCTGCCGCTCTGTCACTGCGTTTCTGCTGCCCCTCCCTGCAGCCGGGTTTGTCAAGTCGCCCATGTCAGAAACTAAGCTCACGGGGGACGCCTTTGAACTGTACTGTGATGTGGTTGGGAACCCCACTCCAGAGATCCAGTGGTGGTATGCGGAAGTCAACCGGGCAGAGGCTTTCAAACAGCTGTGGGATGGCGCTCGGAAGCGCCGTGTCACCATTAACACTGCCTACGGGGCCAATGGGGTGAGTGTGCTGAGAGTAACCCGCCTTACCTTGGAAGACTCTGGGACTTACGAGTGCAGGGCCAGCAACGATCCCAGGAGGAATGACTTGAGGCAAAATCCCTCCATTACGTGGATTCGAGCCCAGGCTACTATAAGCGTCCTGCAGAGTGAGTCCGGCCCCCAGTAGTGGCACTGTAGTGTCTAGAGGCAGTCTGGTGACCCCGCCCCCGTGTCCCCACCCTCTGCCGCACCCTGTCCTGTCCTCCCGACGCGCGGGCTGCTCCTCCTCCTCCTCCTCCTGGCCCGTAGTGCTGACCCCGTGTGCCACCCGTGTCTCTTCTCCTTAGGACAGAGCACTTGGGAAAACCTCGGGATGTGTGCTAGAGCTCCCGTGTGACACCAGCCCGCTGTCGGATTGTGTTTGTCCCCTCCTCCCTGTAGTTTTGTAGGAGGTTTCCAGCCTCCCTGGCTTCTCCACCAGTGCCTTGCTCTTTGATTTATTTCCATGTTCTTTTCCCAGCTCTAACTGTTTTATTTTGATTTCTTCTGTTCTCTTGGAATTTCTGGGAATGCCTCCTCACCTGGTTTTGGTTACATATCTGCTTCTGGATAAATCCTTCCCTTTCAGTTCCACGTGACCTTTCGTGTTTGGATTTTTCTTGGTGTTTCTTTTCCTTCCTGGCCAGCAGCATGTTCCTAAGGAGTTCTCTGATGCAGCAGCACTGAGGAGGTGCAGCCATTCCTGATGCAGCCTGTGGGAGCAGGGGGAACATCCTGCCAGTGCTGAGCCCAAACTTGAGTTCAGTGACTCCATCCAGGGCAGCAGCAGAGCTCTGGAAGCAGAGGCTGTGCTTGGCCCAGAATTGCTTTTTGTTCTTGCTTGTGGCAAGGCTTCCCTGCCTTCACTCTGCTTTTTTGGGAGTTCATACAATCAGATTCTATAGGGAAGAATTTTGAGCCAGATGTAAAACTGGCATTTGCCTAAGGAAATGGCAGCTGAGTTTCAGGTGGAGGGAATTAAATCTGCAGTGTGCAGGTACAGGAGAACTTGTTTTGGGTGGTTTCTCAGTGCCCTCAGCTGACAGAAGAGCAGAGCAAAAGTGTGGTCTTGCTCCTGTGCTCTGTGCACAAATAACCCTTTAATACCCTACCGTATACAAAACTCTATTTTGTATCTTGATTTTTTCATTTGGGTACCATGAAAAATCCCCCCTAGAGCTGTCCCCAAAGCCTGGTGCTGCTGTGGGCACTGCTGGATCAGAGACCTTCCCTGTGGGAATGGAGCAGCCTTGGTGCACGTGGAGGAATGGCTGTGACCCAGAGCTGTGGGGTGGCTGCAGGGACACCGGGTCCCTGAGCTGGAGCTGCTCAGCCCCAGCCCCCCCTGGTCCCTCCCGTGTCCTTTGGGCTCCCAAAGGGCTGGAATGCTTGCATGGCCTCCAGCAGCCCCTCTGCCATGCTGGGAATGATCCTGGAAATGTGTCTGCTAGGGAGGGCTGTGTGCTGGAGAGAGCCCCAGGGCTCCAGAGTTGTAAATACAGATCCACCAAGAGGGAAGGAATGATGAGGAGGACTCCATCTTATCAGAAGGTTGATTTATTATTTTATTATACTATATTATATTAACGAATACAGAAAAGATAAAATGAAAACTCCTGACTATTTCCATAGTCCTGACACAGCTTGGCCAAAGAGTGAAAACAACTCCCAGCAGAATCCAATGGAACAATCACCTGTGGGTGAACAATCTCCAAACACATCCCACATGAGCACAGCACAGGAGAGGCAAATGAGATAAGAATTGTTTTCCTTTTCTCTGAGGCCTCTCTCTGCCTTTCAGGAGAAAAGCCCTGGGAGAAGGGATCATGTTCAGAGAATGTGAATGGCACACTCCAGAGCAGCTCTGGGGGATTTCCAATGCTGCTGGTGTGCAGAGCCAGCCTTTGGGAGCACAGGGCAGGGGCTTCCTTCCCCCCGGCCCCTGAGCTGCTGCAGGGACTGCACTTCAGCCTCTCCTGCCCTCCCAGGCTGTTCCAGCTGCTGCTGCTGGCTGGGAGCTGCCTCCTGAGTGCCTTGGGTGGGACCACACTGCTCTGGGCCCTGCTCTGTGGGATCCCCCTGGTTTGGGGCCCTGCTCTGTGGGATCCCCCTGGTTTGGGGCCCTGCTCTGTGGGATCCCACTGCTGTGGGGCCCTGCTCTGTGGGATCACACTGCTCTGTGGGATCCCACTGCTGTGGGGCCCTGCTCTGTGGGATCACACTGCTCTGGGGCCCTGCCCTGTGGGATCACACTGCTCTGGGGCCCTGCTCTGTGGGATCACACTGTTCTGGGGCTCTGCTGTGCAGGGCAATAAGGAACAAACCCTGAGTGCCTTCCCCTGTGCTGGGACAGCCGAGCTGCTCCTGCTGGGAGGAGGAGCCTGTGGACATGAGCTCCTGTCTGAGCCTGCTGGAGGAAGAGGAGGAAAACAGGGATGAAGTTCCCGAGGTGTCCCTGGAAGTGGAGCCCCTTCCCTGAGCCTGCCCAGGTGGCCTCAGCTGCTCCATTCAGTTTGTGTTGGAAATGGGAATCGTGTGGCTCCGTGGAGTTGGGGTTTGCAGCTGCTGCCCTGCTGTGACACCAAAGCCCCCAGAGCTCTGTCCTGGCCTCTGCAGATATCAGCTTGCTTCTGAAAATCTGGCACCCAGGAGCCACCATCTGCCTTCCACCTCCTTCTGCGTTTGGAACCAGAATTTCACTTGCTGGGTTTTTTTTTTTTTAGTTGCTTTGCTTGGGTTTTAACTGTAAAAGCTGAGCTTACATAAAATGGGCACTTGAAGTGATGTGTAAAAAGTGATTTTCTAGGTGAGCATCCTCCTTTGCTGCTGCTGTCCCAGTATTCCAGTTGCAGTTTGTCTCCTTCAATTAAATCAGGAGACTGATCCATCAATTTGCTTTTTTAATAACCAAATCAAAGTAACATAAATGCAGGTGAAGCTGGAAATGAGACTTTACAGCTGCCTTCAGTTGTGCTAAACTAAAACTGAAAAGGTTGCAGGTCAGTCACTGAATTACTATTTCAGACACACTCCAAAAATATTCCCAGAGCTCTGTCAGTGTTTTTGTGGGAATGCAGATGAGCTTTTTGGGGGTGGAAAAGCACACAGGGTGGGCCAGGAATGGTGCATGATATGAGAATAACACAACAATTTTGGGCCCAAACAATCCTGGAAAGGATAAAATAACCAGTGTGGGAGAAATGAGGCAGAAACAGAGTGAAAATTGAATCACACAAACAGCAACTGCAGTGTTTCTGCAGTTAAAGAATGATTTAAAGAGCTGGATTTCCAAGAAGGGTATCCAGGACTGGAATGCTGCAGGTTGTCAGAGGATGGATATTTTTCCTCCCTGGACACTAATCTAAGGATTATATTAAAAATCCAAACACAAAAGGTGCCACAGGATTCAGGGATGTTCCTTCCCTGTGTGGAAAGCTGGGATGGTTCTGACACAAAATTGGGATTTTCTGTTCTCTCCTTGTGTTTCATAACCTGCATTCCAGAGGCTCCATGGATCATAAATTCATATCCCAAACTGTTGCCACAAGGCATGGCAGAGTTTCCAGAATCCAAATTCCTTGGATGACTTGCAGAAATCAGGGAGATGTCTGTGCTGCTTCCTCAGCCTCCTGCAGCCAGAGGGGAGGGAGGAAGGAGCAGCTGGAGCTGCACCTCTGGAATCAGCCAGGAATTCATCCCAGGCAGGGCACACAGCAGCATTTCCACACACAGAGCCTCTGGGCTGGCCTGCAGGCAAAGCTGACCCTAAAAACCTTTTTTTTTTTTTTTTTTTTTTTTTTTAACTAACAGCAAGAATTGTGCCATTTTAAAACCCTCCCGTCCTGTGTGAGGTGGTTTTTCACAGAATGGTTCAGACCCTGCAGCAGAAAGGTCTTTTTGCCAGGTTTGGGAAGCAATTCCTGTGGCTGAGAGTGAGGCAGCTGTGTGTGCTGGGGAGCAGCAGCACCTGCAGGGGCTGAGGGCAGCGTGGGTCCCAAACAGCAGCACAGTGCCCTCACTGATTTTAGCCCTTCTGAAAGGCTGTGCCCTCAGGAATGGGAATTTGCTGTTGCCAGCTGGGGCTGTGCAGTGGAACAGCCCCAAAGCAGCCAGCAGAACTCCTGGGCTCTGCTCATGCACCGGGGCTGGTTTTGTTCTTTGTAAATGTTTGTGCTCAAGGTTACCTCAGACACAAAGCACTTGCAGTCTGATGTTAGCCTGCTGTGTATCCTCACATTTCACTGGCAGATTTGGGTGCTGCTCTCAGCTGTTCTCCCTCAGCCTCTGCCTTCCCAGGGAAGTTGTGCCCTGTGGAATCTCCTGGCTGCTCCTGGGGCCACAGCAGCCTTTGGGCAGGCAGTATGCAGAATATTACTGAGAAGCCTAAATTTGAGTGCTGTTCATATAAAAATGGGTTTGTTTGAAACCTCAAGGAGAAGAATTGACAGAAACACCAGGTTGGAAGAGACCTTCAAGACCATGGAGTCCAGCCCAGCCTCAACACCCGGTGCCACATCCAGGCTGTGTTAAACACATCCAGGGATGATGACTCCACCACCTCCCTGGGCAGAACATTCCAGAAGTTTATCACTCTCTCTGTAAAAAACTTTTTCCTGGTATCCAGCCTAAATTTCCTCTGGTGCAGCTCGAGACTGCGTGCTGTGGTTCTGTCAGTGCTGCCTGGAGAGACCAACCCCAGCTGAGCACAGGCACCTTTAGGGAGTGATAAGGTGGAAGAGTGATAAGAACCAAGTGCCAGCCAGCAAGAAACCTCTGGAGGAGTAACTGAAGCCTCACGTGCAGCGCCAGGAGTTGGTGTGGGAAGCACAGAGTGTGTCCCTGGCGTCCCTGCAGTGTGGGATTCCCAATGAACATTAACCCCTCCTGTCTCTCCCCAGCAGCGCCGCCGCCAGCTCCGAGCTCTGTGCTTTGGTTGTGCTTCCTCCGTGTGTCCCGCAGTGCCATCCCCCGTGTGGTGCCCTCCCCTCCCGCCCCCTGTGCCACCACGTAGAGTAGCTGGCACCGTCGCCAGGGCCGGCCCTGACGCTGTCCCTGCCTTGCAGAGCCGCGGATCAACGCCAGCGAGGACGTGGTGCTGCACGTGGCCGGCGTGGCCGTCACGCTGCAGTGCAACCTGACCAGCAGCCCCAGCCCCCTGGCCGCCAGCTACTGGGTGAAGAATGGAGAGGAGATCCCGGGCACCAGGAAAGCCTCCAACACCACCGAGTACAGGTGGGTGCTGGGCTGGGGACGGGGGCGCTCCTGCTGGGCTCACTGTGGTGGCTCAGCCAGTTCAGAGCTCTTCTCCAGGGTTCATGGGTGGGTATGTTGATGCACATCCTCCCAGAGCCCAAAATCCCAGCTGGAATGAGAAATGGGAATGGACAGGGATGGTGTTTGTGCCCTGGGGAGGGCAGGGATGGTGTTCCTGAGGTGTGGGTGCCTGGGCTAAGCCAGGGGAGCAGGGGCACTCCTGGTGGTCCCACAGTGGTGGCTCTGTCGAACTCTGGCAGTTCAGAGCTCTTCTCCATGGTTTACGAGTGGGTATGTTGATGCACATGCTCTCAGAACGCAAAATCCCAGCTGGAATGAGAAATGGGAATGGACAGGGATGGTGTTTGTGCCCTGGGGAGGGCAGGGATGGTGTTGCTGAGGTGTTGCTGAGGTGTGGGTGCTGGGCTGAGCCAGAGGACAGGGGCACTTCTGGTAGTCCCACAGTGGTGGCTCAGTCAAACTCTGTGAGTTCAGAGTTCTTCTCCAGGGTTCATGGATGGGTCTGTTGCTGCACATCCTCCCAGAGCCCAGAATCCCAGCTGGAATGAGATGAGAATGGGCTGGGAATGGTATTCCTGAGGTGTGGGTGGCCTGGGCTGAGCCAGGGGACAAGGGCACACCCGGTGTTCTCACAGTTTACACAGGCTGAAGTAAAACTGTCAGTTCAGAGCTCTTCTCCAGGGCTCACGGATGGGTCTGTTGCTGCACATCCTCCTGGAGCCCAGAATGCCAGCTGGAATGAGAAATGGGGATGGCAGGGATGCTGTTCCTGCCCTGGGAAGAGCAGGGATGGGATGGTGTTTGTGCCCTGGGGAGGGCAGGGATGGTGTTCCTGAGGTGTGGGTGCCTGGGGTAAGCCAGGGCAGCAGGGGCACTCCTGGTGGTCCCACAGTGGTGGCTCTGTCGAACTCTGGCAGTTCAGAGCTCTTCTCCAGGTTCATGGGTGGGTTTGTTGCTGCACATCCTCCTGGAGACCAAAATCCCAGCTGGAATGAGAAATGGGAATGGGCAGGGATGGTGTTCCTGAGGTGTGGGTGGCCTGGGCTGAGCCAGAGGAGCAGGGCACACCTGGTGTTCTCACAGTGGTGGCTGAAGTAAAACTCTGTCAATTCAGAGCTCTTCTCCAGGGTTCATGGGTGGGTTTGCTGTTGCACATCATTCTGGAGCCTAAAATCCCAGCTGGAATGGGCTGGGATGCTGTTCCTGAGGTGTTCCTAGGTGTGGGTGGGGTGGTTTGGTCATGGTTTGGTGGTTGTGGGATGATCCCAGCCCTTGGCTGGAGCTGGTGGATCCCGTGCAGCTCCCTCAGTGATGCCCTCAGAGTCTGTTCCCTCTGTGATTTTCCTGCCCTGTTTTTTGTTTCCATCCCTTCTCCTCCTTGATGCACAGCAAAACCAACTTCCAGTTCCATGCTAAGCCAGACTGAAGAGTTCTTTAGGGACATTTTAACCCCTGCTGACAACTTGGTTCCAACTGTTTTCTGTCTGTAGAGGGGCCCTTTCCCCCCTGCTTCACTGAAACAGAATTAGGCTATATTAGGGGATATTTAATTGTAATTATGCTGATTAGGGGATGTTCAGGTTTCCATGGCCTTAGCAAAGCAGCCTCTCATCCACAGCATTTTGTAAGTTGGATGTTTGATCCTGATTAATGATTTGTCCTTTCATTTTCCCCTTTAGCTCACTTTGAATTACCTTGTTAATTTTGCAACTAAAAACCGAGTTTCATTTCCTTCCATAATTCCTTCCTGCCCCTCCTCAATGCAGTGTTCAGCCCTGGGCCTGAGCTTTGGGGGCTCTGCTTCCCTAAGTGGGAGTGGTGCTCAGGGTTCCTGGGAATTGCCCAGTATTGCCCAGCAAGGGCCAGGCTGAGGCTGTTCCAAGCCAGGCTGGATTTTTCCTTCCAAATTCCTCTGTAAAGGAGGATTTAGGCACTGCTGGGGAAGGCAGGAGTGAAGTGGGACAACACCACAGTCCCCTGTCCCCAGGGAGTGGGGGGACTCTCAGCAATCCCAGGCACAGCAGGAGAAATCCCAGGTTCCATTTGCAGAGCAGATCCTGAATTCCTGAGCACTCCTGGGCTGCTTTGCTGCTGCTGCAGTTCAGGCTCTCTCTGCTCTTTGGTTTTGCTTTGGTTACATTTTAAATCCAGGAATTCCAGGTTTTCTCAGTGAAAAGCAGCAGCAGCATAGCTGTGGTTAACAGAGGGGGTTTCCCTCCCCCATTTATTTATATTTTATATTGGTTCATTATATATTTCCCTTAAGCTCTCAGGTTCTTGTTTTTTCAGTCACTTTGTTTTGCTGTCAGATGTTTTTGGTGCTTGGAGTTCAGAGCTGGCTACTTTTATCATCCAGAAAACTCCAGAATTTAGAGATTAAACTGTTTCCATTAAAAATCCTGCAGTGGGGTGAACCTCTCCTAACCCTTCATCCAGCTCGGGGTGGCTGCTCCAGCTGCAGGGAGCTGCTGTGAGCCCTGAGCTGTGTCAGTTTGCAGCTCCTGAATGATTGATGGCAACCAGAGCTGGGGAGATCACAGAGCTCCCCCTTGTCCTTCCCCTCCTCGCTCTGGGCGTGGCTGCATGTGCTCAGCGTGCTGCTGTGCTGCTCTGCCGTTGCAGAGTTCCTTATCTGAAATTATTCACTTTGTAACTGGAGTTTGGGTGTGTAAATGCTGTCAGCACTCAGCCTGAAGTGAGCAGCTTTTTCCATGTGTCTCAGCAG
The DNA here is from genome assembly GCF_028018845.1 of Melospiza georgiana. Classification (NCBI taxonomy): domain Eukaryota; kingdom Metazoa; phylum Chordata; class Aves; order Passeriformes; family Passerellidae; genus Melospiza; species Melospiza georgiana. The sequence goes on along the minus strand of NC_080442.1, from coordinate 3,436,905 downwards.
TTTCCAGGGGTCATGAAATGATTTTATTGCAGGGTTTGTGTTCTTCTGCAGGGGCTCTTTTGCTTGATTGAAAAAGAATTCATAAAAAAAGGGAAGAATAATAAATACAATAATTATTAATAAATAGAACAATTAATAATAAATAAAAGATTTAATAATAAATAAAATAATTATTAAAAAGGAATCATTTTAATGGGAATAATTAATACAAATAAATCAATAAAAAAGGAGTTTTCTGGGGGCGGAAACTTGCCTTAATGTGTGCTGGGGAGGGTGGGCATGCTCTGGTTGCACCCACAATTAGCGGGTGCAATTAAGGGGTGTTAATTAGCTGTGTGTGCTGTCCCTGCAGGATCCTGAAGGCCCGAGCAGAGGAGTCAGGGGAGTACCTGTGTGTGTTCGTGTTCTCCGGCTCGCCCGTGGCCAACGCCACCATCGAGGTCAGAGGTACTGCTGGGACCCTCACTGTCCCCTTGTCCCCTCCCCTGGCACTCCCTGCCTCCCTCAGCAGCCCCACAACACAGCAAAGGCCTCCTCACCGTGCCTGGCTTCATAGCAGAAATAATGTTTTGTTGTCATAGATAAAAGCTCTGATTTCCAGGGAAAGGCTGGCACACATCCAGGGAAGGAGCTCAAGAGATGGGAGCAGCCATGGGTTTGTGGGCACCTCCTGGAGTCTGAGATTAGGAATAAAAGCTGCACAATGGGCAAGGTTTGCCACAAGTGTGGCTGTAGGGAGCCACAGAGCAGTGCTGGTGTCAGGGAATTCCCAGGGAATTCCCACAGGGCTGCAGGAGGCTGAGGTTGGGAATTTGTGTGGAATTTGGCAGGCCCTGGGATCCAGCTGAGGATCCATCAGTCTGTGGGAAAGGGAATTCACCACCCTGAGGAGCTGGGCTGGGTGTTCAGGATACACAGCTGGAGAGGTTCCATTTTCCTCCTTTTCCTTGTCTTGGGGATTTTTTTTATCCCATCCTGCCCTTTTGCTCTAATTGCTGAATCTCCTGATGTTAATTAAAATGTAAAGCTCCTCTTGGCTCCTCTGGGCTGCTTTAGGTGACAAACCACTCCTGGAGAGGGGAAATGCAACTTTGGGAGTGGAGCAAGAGCTCAGGCAGCTCTGATGGTCCCTGCAGGGCCCTTGGGATGTTTGCCAGGGGGCTTGGCTGCTGCTGTGCCAGGCAGGGCCACCAGCAGAGCCTGGCAGGGAGCTGGGAGCTCACTCTGGGGGAGGAAATGGCAATTCCTGTGATTGAATGCAAGGAGAACTGATCCTACTCACTTCCCACAGGTAATTTACACCTAAATACCCTCCTGGGAAAGTGGGGACAGCAAATGGGGACTGCACTTGGAGCAGATGTGGGGACAGTGACACCACCTGGGTGCCCATCACACCTGTGATCTCATATTTACCTGCATGGCTCCTGTTGGTGCTGGAGCAATTACACTCAGAGTTAATTGTAATTATGCTGATTGTAATTAGGGTGCAGCTCTCACTGCTGATGCACAGGGGAAGGAGGCTGCTGAATGCCAAAGTGCTCCAAAAATAGGGATTTTCTGACAGCTTGTGAACAGCTTCTCCAGAGCCTGTGGCAGAGGCAGCCAGGGCATGCAGGGCCACTGCCATGGTGTGCTGTGCCTCCTGTCCCTGCCATGGCCCTGGAGCAGCCTGGCACACTGGGAAGTGTCCCTGCACATGGCACTGGATGGGTTTTAGGTCCCTTCACCAAAACCATTCTGGGATTTTTTCCCAAAAAAATCCTTAGGGCAGAGGTGTGAGAGCAGTTGGGAATTCAGGGTTTAATGGAAGCATTTGGTGCCATTCCTGGGGATTCATTCCAAGCTGGATTCCCCCAGCCCAGCTCTGCTGGACTTCTGGGGGGGCTTTGTTCCTGCTCAGCTCCCCAGAGCTGTGAGGGCAGCCCTGAGCTGCAAACCTGGGGCTGAGCAAGTGCTGGCTGTAAGGAAATGCTGGGTTTGGGGAATGCAACAAATGCTGGGTTTAGGGAATCCAGCAACTGCTGTATTCATGGAAATGCTGGATTTAGGGAATGCAGCAAATGCTGGGTTTAGGAAATGCAGCAAATGCTGGGTTTAGGGAAATGCTGGATTTAGGAAAGCAGCAAATGCTGGGTGTAAGGAAATGCTGGATTTAGAGAATGCAGCAAATACTGGATTTAGGGAAATGCTGGATTTAGGGAGTCAGCAAATGCTGGGTTTAGGGAATGCAGCAATTCTGGATTTAGGGAATCCAGCAAATTCTGGGTTTAGGGAATGCAGCAAATGCTGGGTTTAGGGAAACCCTGGGTTTAGGAAATCCAGGAAATGCTGGGTTTAGGGAAGCACTGGGTTTGGGGAATGCAGCAAATGCTGGGTGTAGGGAAGTGCTGGGTTTAGTGAAATGCTGGATTTAGGGAATGCAGCAAATGCTGGGTGTAGGGAAGTGCTGGGTTTGGGGAATCCAGCAAATGCTGGAATTAGGGAAGTGCTGGACTTAGGGAATGCAGCAAATGCTGGGTTTAGTGAAATGCTGGATTTAGGGAATGCAGCAATTCTGGATTTAGGGAATCCAGCAAATTCTGGGTTTAGGGAATGCAGCAAATGTTGGGTTTAGGGAAACACTGGGTTTAGGGAATCCAGGAAATGCTGGGTTTAGGGAAACACTGGGTTTGGGGAATGCAGCAAATGCTGGGTTTAGTGAAATGCTGGATTTAGGGAATGCAGCAAATGCTGGGTGTAGGGAAAGAGCCCCTTGGAGCAGGGATCTCGTGTCTCCTTTTCCTTGGCACTGGAGCAGGCTGGGGGTGATTTTGGTGGGGTGGTTTGGCTGGAGCTGCCAGGCCAGGCCAGGGCACCCCTCCTGCCCCCTGGAAGGGGATCCTTGATTGCTGCATTTCCACCTGGGCTATCCCTGCAGTGCTGGTGGGCAGCTCTGGAGGCCTGAGCATGAAAAGAACCCCAGGCAATGCACTGCAGCCCTGGAGAACTGTGCAGTGCCCCTGGTCCTCCAGGATCTCGGGAGCAGGGCAGAGGAAACAGCTGCTGGAAGGACCTTTGGAATTGCCCTTCCTGCCAGGCCTTTCTGCCCCTGCCTCATCAAGGGATTCCTCCTGCTCCCTTTGCACCTTCCTGTTCCTGGGGAACAGCCTGGGCCTCAGTTCCTGGCTGTCTGCTGCAGCCTGGCTCCTCTCTGCCAGGAATAAATTCAGTTGGGCACTCTCTGAGCCCACGAAAATCCTCTCACATTCCCCCTTCTCCTGGTGCCTTCAAGCTCCACAGGGAGACAGGGGTTGGAGTCATAACCAGAAAAAGAAACTTTCCAGAGCCCTGTTCAGGTCACCCCTCAGTGCAGGAATATTTTTAGGTGCTTTGCCCTTGCTTTAATTTTGTCTATTAATGAGAAACTTGAAGGGAACTGGGCCACGGTTTGGAGGTGTCACACATTTAAATTTCCCTCTCCTTTTCAGTGGTAAAGAGCTTGGAAGGGCTGAATGCCTCCTGTACATGAGGAGATGAATTTTCCTGGCTGTGTGACCCCCAAACCCTTCAGAAAGCTGCTGCACACTGAGTTCTGTGCTGTTGGGAGCCCCATGGTCACCCTGCCACAAACCCCTTTCCTCCTGTGTTTCGGTTTAAAACTATCAAAACTATGCTGGTTAGAATTCCTCTCATGTCAAGCATGCCTGAATGTCTATTTTTATTTTCCCTTTGTTTTATAGCAGTTAATTTAAATTAACTCTCCTTCCTTTTGCTCTTTGTGAGGTGTTTCCAGCCCACCTTGAGGATTTTTCAGGAATCCAAAGCTCCCTTTGCCAGGGGCATTCTGCTGGTGCTGCTGATCAGCAGAGACAGAGCAGAGGGAGCTGAAATCCAAATCCTTCCCACCTAAACCTGCCTCACCCTGATGAGCTGGAGCAGAGGCTGGATGGAGTTAAGGGGAATAAAGTGGAGATTTACTGAAGTGCCCCCAAAGGGCACACCCTGGCAGTGCCCAGATGGCTCCAAGATGGAAGCAAAGCAGGGCTTGTTCATGAGATCTCACATTTTATAAGTTTTAGTCCATTTGCATATAGGAGTTAACTGTCCAATTAACAGCTTCAAATGATGAAGTTTCATCCTCCTTGCTTGCTTGCCTGCTCTCCTCTTCTCACATTGTTCATGCTTTGGGCCTGAAGTTTGAAGAGTCTCCAGTCCTGGAGTCTCCAGCTGGAACAGGATTGTTTTGTTTCCACTGTCCTGTGAAAGATCCCAGGAACCCTGAATATAAAGCTAAAGCTGCACACCAACACAGAACAGAAAAAATAAACCTAAGGAATCATCCCTGGGCTTTGGCTGGCACAGAGCAGGGTGGTGCAAGGAGCAGTCCTGGCTTGAAAAGCTTCCCAGGGAAGCTTTGCTAAAGCTGGGGCTGCAGGGGTGTGGGGCCAGCAGGGCACTGCTTCCTGCACTGTCTGGGACAGAAAATGCTGGTTGGTGTCTGCTGGTGGCACTGAAACCCAGCAGTGCACAGAGCCCCTGGGTGCTCCAGGAATAGCCCTGGCCCAGCAGAGCCAGGGAGGAGCTGAGGTATTCTGGGCACTGCTGCTCTGCTGGCATCTCCCTGGGAGCTGGGAGCACGCTGGGAGCTGGCCTCTCCTTCTGCAGTGTCATTGTGTCCCCCTGCAGCAGGAGTGGAGGTGTCCCAGAAAGTGTTCCCTGTCCTTTGCTGTCCCTTCCCTCCCTGCCAGCAGCCTCACACAAACTGGGCCAGCTGGGACTGCTGTCCCTGTCCCCTTTTCCAGCTCAGCCCTGCTCAGGGTGGCACTGGAAGCCAGCAGCCTCGAGCTGCTGAGTGCCACTGCTGCTCCTCATGGGAATGTTGCCAGCTTGCAGCCCTGGTGGCGTTCCAGCAGTGCCAGCTCTGGGATCGTGTCCTTGTCACCGCTGGGCTGGAGGAGATCCCTCCTTGGCCTCCTCCAGGAAGCAAAAGCCACAGGGGGCTCACCCAGCTCCTGCTTTAAGAAGGTCTCAGGCCCAGCAGGGAAGTGGTGGCACCTTTCAGTATGTCCCCAGGTGACAGTCCCCTCTGGAGCCCTCATTATTTGGGATAAATTCCATTTTCCAGGCTGGGGACAGGTGCTGTGCAGTGCCTGGGTCCTGCAGCAGCACAGCACTGCCAGCCCCAGGGCTGAGTGATTTCCTGCCTGGGGACATGAATTCAGCTCAGCAGCTCCATCTGCTCCAGGTGTTCTGCCCCTGGCAGGTGGGGAGTGCTCCTCCCAGCTTCCTCCAGCTCCTTTCTGTGCAAGACCAGGGGGTTGTTTGGATCTGGTGCCTTCGTGCAGGTCAGGTTTTATTTTATGTCTCTCAGGGGATTTTTATGTCTGATGTGGAAAGATGCATTTTGGGTGGTGGTGTTTGCAGGGGTGCCAGGATGAGGGGAGAGATGAGAATCTTGACTCCATGTTTCAGAAGGCTGATTTATTATTTTATGATATATATTCTATTAAAAGAAAATGATGTATTAAACCTCTACTGAAAGAATAGAAGAGAGGATTTCATCAGAAAGCGAGCGAGGAAAAGGAATGATGATAAAATCTTGTGACTGACCAGAGTCTGAGCCAGCTGACTGTGATTGGCCATTAATTAGAAACAACCCCATGAGACCAATCACAGATGCACCTGTTGCATTCCACAGCAGCAGATAATCAATGTTTACATTTCGTTTCTGAGGCCTCTCAGCTTCTCAGGAGGAAAAATCCTGAGGAAAGGATTTTTCATAAAGGATGTCTGTGCCACATTTTGAGTGTCAGTTTTCTTAAATAAACCCCTTGGGTTCATTCTTGGCCTGTTCTTACCTATGATGGTGTAGTGGTTTTGGCATCATCTTGGAATTAAAGAGCTGGCTGGCATCTGGCTGGGCTTCATCCTCTGGTCAGGACTCCTGCAAAGGCCAGGAAGTGCTGGGCTGGAAATGCTGTGCTGGAAATGCTGGGCTGGAAAAGCTGTGCTGGAAAAGCTGTGCTGGAAAAGCTGTGCTGGAAAAGCTGTGCTGGAAAAGCTGTGCTGGAAATGCTGGGCTGGAAATGCTGGGCTGGAAAAGCTGTGGTGGAAATGCCGGGTTGGAAATGCCGGGCTGGAAAAGCCGGGCTGGAAATGCCGGGCTGGAAATGCCGGGCTGGAAATGCCGTGCTGGAAATGCTGTGCTGGAAATGCTGGGCTGGAAATGCTGGGCTGGAAATGCTGGGCTGGAAATGCTGGGCTGGAAATGCCGGGCTGGAAATGCCGGGCTGGAAATGCTGGGCTGGAAATGCTGCTGGAATTCCCATGGGCACTTGGAGGATGCCTGGGGCCTCTCCTGTGTGCCTGCCCAGCTGAACACACACCAGCAGGAGCTGGAGCCCAGGCTTTCCTACAGCCCTGGGTTTGCTGTGCTTCACAATCTCATTTGGATAATGCTGCTACACTCCAAAAAGGATCTGAGGCACGGGATGCTCCCTGCACCCAAAGCCCTTTGACACAGCACAGTAGGAAGCAGAGCAGCTTGCCAGGCATTTCCCAAAGATTGCTGCTGCAATTTTGGGGAGAGCAGGCTCAGCTGCTGTCTGCTGGCACGAGAGCTTTTGTTCCCTTTGAGAAATTCCCCTCATGATCTCAGCCTGCAGCTGGAATTGCTGGCTCTGTGTGCACCTGCAGGGAATGTGCTGGTGGAGGAAATTCCAGTTTCCTGGAGCAGCCAGGCTGGCCTGGGCTGGATTAACAGCTCAGAGCTGCCATCACACATCCAGCCACGTGTGCTGTAATTAGGAGCTGCAGCTTTAAAGGTGGGCCCTGCAGCCTGGGGCCATCTGCTGGGCCAGGGGTCAGCCCAGGCACTGCCCTGAGCCAGCCTAAGCTCAGGGGGGGCTTAGGGCTGCTCCGAGGGACACACAGGGGTTAGAGCTGCTCCCAGGGACACACAGGGGTTAGAGCTGTGCTGAGGGACACACGGGTTAGAGCTGTGCTGAGGGACACACAGGGGTTAGAGCTGCTCCCAGGGACACAGAGCATGGGTTAGAGCTGTGCTGAGGGACACACAGGGGTTAGAGCTGCTCCCAGGGACACACAGAGCACAGGGTTAGGGCTGCTCTGAGGGACACACACAGGGCACAGGGGTTAGGACTGCTCCCAGGGTCACACACAGGGCGCAGGGGTTAGGGCTGCTCCTAGGCACACACACACACACACACACACACACACACACACACACACACACACACACACACACTTCATCCCTAACATCCCCTCGGGTGGCAAAGCCCAGCTTCCAGGGAGCAGGAGGGATTTGTGTGCAGGTGAGTGAAAGAAGCCTGTTTGTACTTACAAGCTGCTCTGTTGTCTCGTAGCCGTTCCTGACATCACTGGGCACAAGAGGAGTGAGAACAAAAACGAGGGCCAGGAGGCCCTGATGTACTGCAAGTCCGTGGGCTTCCCCCACCCCGAGTGGGTGTGGCGCAAGAAGGTCAATGGCGTGTTTGAGGTGAGGAATGGGGTCAGGAACCCTGCTCAGACCCCATGAGAGGGAGGAGAGCAGCACCCTGGGGCTGGGGATGGGCTGTTGAAGGAGCTTTGTGACTGCTCAATGTGCAGTCCCTCCAAAGGGTGAGTGAAGGTGGGTATTTTTGACAGCAGTGAGGATGGATGGGTGAATATAAAATTGATTTTTATATATCAAGATCAATATATAAAAATATAAATATATTAAAATATATAAGTATAAAATTGATAGTTTTATTACTGGTATGTGAAAAAAATTGCTCACTGCACTGCTGGGCAAATGTAAGAACTTACCCTGAAACTGTTTTCTGGAACTTGCTGCAAACTGCAAAACTAACTTAGAAATGTGATTTAAAACCACACTGGGTTATAAATTCCTCCAAGTTTTACTGGTTGAGCTCACAAGACTTAATATGAGGAGGTGGCAGTGATCCCTGTTAGAGCTTGGGTGATCTGTTTGTTCTGTGTAGCCAGTGATGTGGTGAGCAGGAAAATGTGACCAGCAGTGGGAATAGCAGAGCGGAGCTGGAATTTGCAACCCCTCCAGCCCAGCTGTTTCCTGTTGCTGCATGGGTTGGATGGATGGAGCCAAAATGTGAAGCACGTACAGGATGGGATGAGTGTTCCCTGCTGAGTGTGAGCTGGAGGTGTTAAGGAGTGGCTCAGTGCTGGCAGTGATCAGAGCCCTGAGTGCAGGGTTCTGTTTGTGGTGTTTGGAGAGACAAACACCAGGCCTGGGCTCCTCCCTCAAATCCCCTGTTCCTGTGCCACAAAAACCTTAAAGCTGTCGCCATTTCCCACCCCTGTCCCTTTGCCAGGACATCAACAACTCCTCGGGCAGGTTCTTCATTTCCAACAAAGAGAACTACACCGAGCTGAGCATCACAAACCTGCAGATCAACGAGGACCCCGGCGAGTACCAGTGCAACGCCACCAACCAGGTGGGCTCCGTGTCGGTCACCACCATCCTGCGCGTGCGCAGCCACCTGGCCCCGCTGTGGCCCTTTCTAGGCATCCTGGCAGAGATCGTCATCCTGGTGGTCATCATCGTCATCTACGAGAAGCGGAAGCGGCCGGACGAAGTTCCCGACGGTAAGTGCGCCCCGCGCCGCCGCTGAGCCGCCCGGCCCCGCTGCTGCTGCTGCTGCTGCTGGAGGAGGAGTGCAGGAAGGACCAGCAGCACAGCCCGCCCCGCTCCACGCTCCTGCCTTTCTCCTCTCCTCCCTCTCCGGACATGAAGCCCACAGGGTGCAAGGCCCAGGGCTGGATCTCAGGGGTCTCAGGGGGGTTGTGGATGTCTTTCAAGCTTTGTCGCATCTCTCTGTGTGTGCGCCCCAAGGAGCGGCACAGGGCAGAGCTGGCAGCACCCTCACCCTGGTGGCATTCCCTTCTCCCAGCGGGGGCTGTCAGGGGACATTACACTCAAACCAAGGAATCATTGCACTTCAAGGGATTGGGGCTGCAAAGGTGCTTCAGAACTAAAATGTGTGCAGGGTTCAGAAAGGAGGGGAGGGCTCTTACTCTGCTGTGTAGCTGAATCTGTAGTTAAGGAATGCTCTGGAACCTGTATCTATTGTAGCCACTGATTAGATTTTATAAAAATAGGGCTTATTATCAGGTTTGATGGTAGCAATAAGTAATTCATCTGTGTTTGGTACATATAACTAGTAGTAACTTTTATCTCTGAGCTCCTGCACACCTTCCCCTGTGCACAGCTGGGGAAAGGGGCAGTGTGAGGCTGAGTATTTGCCAGACCCATGCTGAGAAACCGCCTTTAATGTGCTGCTAGCAGCTTACTCCAGTTTGTAGCAAGAAAACCTCTGCGAGGACTCCTTGGGAGAAGCAGCAGGAATGTCGTGGTGCTGCAGGAGCACAATGGAAGAACCATGGGGCAGGTGGAGGGCAGCATGCTGGAGTGATCCTCAGCACCATCCTGGGCTGGCCAAGCCCTTTCAGTGAGAGCTGTTACCCAGGGCAGCTGGGTGTGGCTGTGGGGCTGCAGGGCCATGAAAATAGAGGTGTGGCACAGTGATGTGTGTGTGGGGTGGGCACAGCCACCCTCACAGCCTCCCACGGGATCCACAGCGAGGAGAGGAGCTCGTGGAACACAGCAAATGGAATAACGGGAGCGGGGCCGAGGCTTGGATCAGAACTGGCTGAGGTAGTGCATCCCCAGAGGAAACCAGCTTTGGTTGTAAGCCTTGAGTAGCACTTACTAACTGCTTACAGAGCATGTGTGGGGGCTGCTCTCAGGGTGGAGCTCCCAGGTGAACCATAGTGCATGTTCTGTGCATCACTAACAGCTTCCAGTGGCTCCAGGGCTTGTCCTGCCCTCAGTGTGGCTTCAGGGACCTCCACCAGCCCGGAAAACTTGGAACAGTCAATTTTCATTTTCCTCCTCCTCCATGTCAGTGATTACAGTTCCCCCTGATCAGAATTTTCATTGGATGAAATTTCACAAGGACCAGGGAATTTGATACACAAATATTCCCTGCCAACAGTCCCAAATGGACGGAATCCAACAGGAATTGGCCGTGGTGTGACCAGCTCACTCTGGAGCTCACATTGGAGGTGAAGAGTTCCCTGCCTCTTTCCAAGGCAGTTTTCCTGGCTGGTGTGGCCACTCCCCAGGTACCCGAGGGATGCAGGCTCATCATCCCCCTGGAGCTGTCAGGGATGATGAGCCAAGGAGCTGAGGTCACTCCAGTGCTCACTGGGGCTGCTGTTGTGAAGGCAGAGCCCTGGGGAGTGACATGACACACCTCCGTGGGGGTCAAATGTTCTCCCTGTCCCCTTTCCTGGAGGAGAAATCCATGCTGAGTGTGACAGTCTGTAGCTGGGGATGAGGTTTGCCTGGCTGATGGACACAGCTGGCACCATGCCACCCTGAGTCCCACATTCCTTGGGTAGTTGTGCATTTTCCATCCTGGCACCAAAGCTTTCTGTGCTGCCGCAGTGGGGAATGCCCCAGGGGCAGGGCACGGACAAATGCACACATGGGAAATCATCAGGAGCCTCCTGATTGCCACGTGGGGATGTTTGACTGGGGTTATCCTGAATTTTCTTATTTTCAAGACATGGTTACGAAATGCCAAAGTTAATGCTGGAATGCAGCGGCGCGCTCGGAGTTTGGGATTTCAGCTCCCCCTCCCAAATCCCACCTCCGCCCCCGCTGCTGCAGAGGGAGCTGTGGCTGAGCCAGCAGCTGAGGCCAAACACACAGCACTCCTGTTCCACAGCAGCTGGCACAGCCAGGAGCTCTGCTGCCTTTTCCAGCCCTGGTGTCAGTGGGAATTGCTCACCTTTAGGGATGTGCTCGTGGCAGAGCTCTGCTCAGGTGGTGCTGCAACAACCACGGAGCTGGTGCTGCCCTTCCTGCTGGGATGGGAATGTTCTCCTTGGACATCCCCAAATTTAGACACTGGGATTGTTCCATCATCAGCACCAACACCCCCTCTTTCCAGGGTGGAATAACTCTGGAATGGCCTTCTGGAGTCCCCAGGTGTGTGTCAGCCTGTGACCCACAGCAGGTGTGAGGGTGGGTGGCCCCCCTGGATCTGTTGCACACCGTGCTGGGGGATGGCTCTGGCTGCAGATCTCTGGGCTGGGTGCAGGTGTTGGACTGTGGTGTGTCCCCACTCTGCAGGTGCCACACGTCCACCTCAGGGTGTCTGCCACTGTCCCTCAGGAGTCCTCTGATGGCCTGGCCACCATCTGGCCTGCTGAGAGGAGTGCACAGAGAACTGGAAGTGTGGCTTACTCAGACCACTCCTAAGGATTGTTTTTAAAATTTGGAGAAAACCAGTGCTGCTAAACAAGGCCACTTCCTGTGGAAAACCCACTTCCTCAGGGTGGAGGAAAAAAAGCAAAGGGTTTTGGAGCAGAAGGAGCTGTTAATGAACTGCTGGAGCACACCTTGGCTCCTGGCTGGGGCAGTGCAGGATGAGCTGCTGGTTTTGCATTCTGCTGGGAGCTGCAGGTGCCCACGATGAGCTCTCACCTCATGCTGTGCCCAGGTGATACTTTAGGGCTGGCTCAGTTAAACCTGCACAAATGACAATGTTTGGGGTGTGCTGGGTCTCTCAGGTGAGACCAGCCTGGTGCTGGGCACAAGTGCCCAGTTAGTCCTGAGGGACGTGACTGATGGGACAGAAGTGTTCTCTGGGTGAGAGGATCCCTCAGACCTCTGGAACTTTTTCCCCAGCGCCTGGAAATTCTGCCTGGCCAGCCCAAAGAAACAATTGAATGTTTCCCTTTCTCTCAGATCTCCATGTTCTACAGGCTTCCCGTGCCCTGGTTCAGCGTGCCAGGGAGGCTGGGGAGGGTGATGGGCTCCTGGCTGCACTTGGAGCAGTTCAGTGTAAAGGTTCCCTCTGCTGGAGGTGCTGCCATGCTGGCAGAGCAGGGACACTCCTTTAACTTTGGCATTTCCTGACTGCAGGCCTCGGTTTTGCATGGACCTGGCTTTGTGTGTCCGTGAGCTGCTTGGTGTGCCTCAGGCCAGGGCTGCTCAGGAGCTCCTTGGCTGATGTTTCCTCCTTCTCAGGACTCTGATTTGGGACTTGATTCTTTGTCCTGCTGCTGGAGAGCTGGAAAAGGAACATTGCACCCATGAAATCCCTGTTCCCACCAAAGCAGTGGCATCAGGGGGTGCCTGGAGCAGGGTTTGCTGTGGATGTTCTCCCAGCACACCCAAATCCCGTGCTGGAAGGAGGAAGGGAGGGCAGATGGCGCTTGAATTCCTGCATCTTCTCAGACTGAATTCCTGCATCCTCTCAGAACAGTTCTGACCTGCCTTACACCTGGCAAGGCAGCGTCCAGCTCGCTCCCTGTTCCAGAGAGCAACCACAGGGGGCTGGCACACCCACAGGGGGCTGGCCAGGGGCAGCTTCCATGGCTTTGGGGGTCAGAGCTGCATGAGCTGGCATGCCCTGGCACGTGGCTGCATGCCCAGGGGAGGAGGTGCCAGCAGGGAATGCCAGGGTGCTGCCCTGGGCAGGGAGAGAGGGGAATGGCTTTGTTCTCTGGAGTACAGCCTGAGCTGCTTGGTTTCCATAGCTCAGCCAGCACCAGCTGAGGGTAGCCTAGCAGAGTTCCTAAAGGAAGGGTTTTCTGCTGTTGTTGCATCCCATAGTCTAAAATCAGCACAGCCCCTGGCTTAAAGGGTGTTTCTGGGGTAAGTAGAAGGTGAAACCCCTTGGCTCCATTCCCCACAGGAATGGGAGTGGTTTGTACTTGGAAATCCATAGCCCTGGGGTGACTGGGTTATAACACGTCCCTTTTCCTTCTTCCCCTCTCATTCCTCAGCCTAATCCAAAGACTTCCCCTAAATGTGTTTCCTCTCCTGGCTCTGCAGAAGCTCCATCCCAATCCCCACATTCTTTCTAACCCTCTTTTGCTTTTCTCTTGACTTTCCCTGTTCCTGCTATTACTGTAAGTAATTGAAAGAAACAAACTGTTTTAACTGCAACCATTTACCTTTTGTAACCAGTGATTTTGGTGGGGCTTTTTTTCCCTTCTATGCACATCTTTCTCTCCTACACTTTAAATTTGTCAGGGTGAGGCAGGTACAGAGTGAGGCCATATCCATCAGCTGTTCCCAGCAGGATTGCTGTATCCCAGTGGGAATGGACACAGGACCCAGAGCTTTGAGCTGTTCCTGGGTCCCTGGCAGTGCCCAAGGCCAGGCTGGACAGGGCTTGGAGCAGCCTGGGACAGTGGAAGGTGTCCCTGCCCATGGCAGGGGTGGCACTGGATGGGCTTTAAGGTCCCTTCCAACCCAAACGAGGCTGGGATTGATTCTTTCCAGGTTTTAAAGCATGAGCTGAGATGTAGAATCCCTTCAGAAGCAAAAATTGAAATCTTAGTGCTGGAAGAAGCCGCTAGTGTTTCATTTTTAACTTCTCCAGTCACAAGATGCTACCCAGGATTAATTTGATACTAAAAATAAACCCTGTAGCTTTCCAAAGGCGGTGAAAGAAACTGAGTGACATACAAAATGCCTGTAAATTAAGGCTGAAAATCGGAGGGGGGGGCACAAAACACATTCCCATCCAAGTGGAGGAGCTAAGGGAGATCTACTTGTCATCATCTTCCAGTTTTAATTCCCAGCTATTTCTGCCTGCAGAGATTGATTACCTGTGTTAAGCCAAGCAGCACTTCTCCCATTTTGGCTCAGAATGTGCAGTTTTGGAGCCCATGAAGCAGGTCACTCCATGCCCTGAGGAAAGGCCTGCCTGTGGGGTTATTGCTGTGCTCTGAGCAGGGGGGTTGTGGAGATCCCAGTGCCAGGGCAGGTGCTGCAGGAGGAGCTCAGTGGCTGCTCCCAGTGCTGGGGGACCTTTCTGTGCATAGGTGCTGCTGACTGTCCTAGAGCAGGGCTGTGGCATTAAAGCTTTGGGTGATAATTGATCTTGTCGGTTACTATGACTTCTTTTTTTTTTTTTCCCCCCTTCAATTGCATCATACCCTTAAAAAATGGTGGTAAGTGAGAGCTCTGCATGCTTTGGAGTTTGTTTAACCTCCGCTTCAGTCTATACAACGCACAAGTCATGACGTTAACACTCTTGAAAACTTCCTCATTCACGTTCACAACTAATTTGGATTTCAGTTTGCTGTTTTGAACCTTTTCTTTAGTCTGATTTTGTACTGGTTTTTCTGTTGTTCTGTTGCCCCTGGTTTCGCTGAGGGTTCGGTCTGTGTCTGTACTGTACTGGGGATGCTTTGCCAGCACTTAGCAGCTGACTGGGAATTTCCCTTGGTCTTTTTATCTGTGGTTTAGCTTAGAGATGGGACAGGGAGGAGTTGTGGGGATCCACCAAATAGAGTATTCCCAGTTGGCTTTTTTGTGGGGTCTTTGTGAGGAATCACCAATGGCAGCCTTTATCAATTTGAAGCTGCTTTTTAAAATTATTATTATTTTTTTTTTATTTTTGACAACACAAACTTGCTTATCTGAAGCGGGCATTTAAATCTTTGAGCAGAGAAGGGATAAAGGTTATTTTGTAGCGAGTGACCACGGTGCAGTTTGCTATTGCTGAAGTCCAGCCAAACAAACTCCCAAAGCAGTGGATGGTGCTTGTTGGAGCAGAGTTGGGTCTCAGGGGCAGCGCTGGCCTCGGGGCCAGGCTCGCTGGCCCACCTGGAGCTGGGCTGCTCTCGGATCCTTGGTTCCCAGAGATGTTTGTGGAAGGAAGCCGTAGATTCCTCTGCTGTGCTTTGTGTTCGAGTACCTGATGTGTCTCTGTATATCTCACTGTATATACAACAGCACATTGATGTCTGGCTGTCCTTCCTAGTCCCAGTTCTCTGTACCCTGTCCGATAGTTACTGTTGCTGGTACTGGAATTCTGTGGACACCGGTGTGTCGCTAGTCTGTTACTTTGGCTGTAAAGCTCTTGGTTTGTGGTTAGTTCTTTATTTTTGAAGTATTTTCTGTTCTGGTCACTGTCTGTGCTAGCGGTGGCTTTGCCTCTCCGTTGCCTCGAGGGCCCAGGTGGAGTAATGTCCCCTCTGCCTGACATTACTCCTGGCGTGTGCTCATGCGGATGCCTACACTGTAAGACTGTAATTTCCATAACTGCTTCATGTGCACTAAGCACCCTTGTGGAATCCTGCTGAGAGTTTCTCAAAGACTTCCCTGAAAAATCCCTCCGGCACGAGGTGGGAACGGCAACTGTCAAGTGCCAAAACCAGCAGGGCCTGAATTGGTCCCCCCAAAATCCATCTGTGGGAGCATTAGGCTCCTGGATTGACTCTTGTACTGTCGTGTAAATGCATTTTTGTCTTCTGTACTACAGCGTGGGTGAAAATGGTGTTTGAGAATTCCAAAACAAAGCCCAATTGGTCGTGAGAGTTGATATGAAACATTCCTCATTGGCAGATTCCCTGCCCCCTGCCAGTTCCTAAATGAGTTTTGCCAAGGACCATGGGCAGGACATGCTGTCAGTCCTCTGCAGCTGAAATGTGTCCAGAGGTGTCCCAGCACCCTGACTCCTCCTGGTGACACTGGATGCTGCTGCCCAAGGACCATGGTTGGGCCTGGAATCGAGTGTTCCCCTTCAGCCTCCTCCTAACCTGGTCCCTTCTAATTAAACATTGAGAAAAATGGGGAATGTAGAGGTTGTTTCATCCATGGGGAAAGATGAGTGTGGGGTATGTATCCTCTGGGGTATATACCAGGAGTTACCCATCAGCAGTGGAAAAACAGCTTAAAAATTAAAATGCATATTAAAGAAAAGTCAATGCAAGCAAACATCCAGCAGGATTTTACAACTGAACCGTTGGTTTGTCTCCTCATCTATTTTTTATGAGATTGAACCACTGGAACTTGGGGACAAGATGAGTCTTGATCATGTTGCACCAATCTGTCCGCTACAGTTGCAGTCCTTCATGACCAGCATTCCAAGTGTTAACTAAACCCATTGAAGCAACATACCTGCCATTAAACCCGAATCCAGAGCAGTAACTCCATGATCCTTGCACTCCCGACTGGAATGGCCTTTGATGCTGTAGATAGATCACTTTGCTGCTCGTTGTGGCCCCCTACAAACACTGACTCTTTTTTTCTTTCCTTCCCTTGTCTCTCCCTGGTGCCTCGGGATGCTTGCTGCAGATGATGAACCAGCTGGGCCAATGTAAGTGTGTTTTTGGGAAAAAAATCCTCTTTGGGATAATCTGGGGGGTTGTGGGAGGTGATAAATCATAGGATTGATATTGCATGTGACATTACAGATGGTGTTGGGCCGTCTGGTGCGTTTCTTAGCACCGGAGGAAAGAAAAGCAACATCTTGCTAGAAAACAAATATTGGGCTAAAATACATAGGCTAAAACTGTGTTGAAGGGAGGAAGATTGAAATGCTGCCTAATGAAGTAACAATTATGTCCATTTTCCCTGTACCTGTGACTGATTTTTGATGCATTTCTCTCCCATCCCTTTCTGCAGGAAAACCAATTCTACAAACAATCACAAAGACAAAAACTTACGTCAGAGAAACACAAATTAAAAATGCTCATCATGTAAGTATTGCCTGCGCCCGGCCGGGAGCGGGCAGGCCCAGCCCTCCTGCCCTCAGTGCTGGGGGGCAGCAGCAAAGCGTTCCCTGCATTAAACATTAAACATTAAACATTCCTGCTGCACCTCAGGGACCACGGGTGGGCACCAGACATTGATTTCCTCAGACAGGCGGGGGGTTTAAGGCCCTGCTTGCTAAAATGTGGGCAAGGCTGCCGAGCCCTCCTGATTGATTTCCCTAAAAGGTGGAGCTGGGGCTGTCGGGAGCCCCGGTGGGAGCGCGGGGGTTGCAGGCTGCGGCGGCTCGCGCTGTTCACCATTGACTAGCACCTCTTTCTCGTTTCTTTTTTAGAGCTTTAAGTTTCTGAGAGACTGATGGCAATATGACCTGCTAAATTTAAGGGTTGGAACTCTTGGTTCTAGAACTCCAGTTCTGTCTGATTTCTTTTTTTTTTTTCTTTCCTTTCCAAGTGAGCAACAATATGACTGTCTAACGCATGCCTTATTTAGCCTCTCCTGCAAGGATGACCTAGTCAGATGAATTTTAATAATGCTTCCGTGTAGAAGGTGTAAACTCTTTTGGGCTTGATGTGCTGTGAATGTTGCTTTTTTTTCCTCCTTTCCTCTCTTTACACGAGCAGTAGCCAGGCGGGTTCACGCATGCGCTGTTTTTTACTTCCTGTAGCTGTTAAATTCGGCACCGCTCAAACCGCACCGCTGCCATCTAGTGAGACTTCTTTTGTAAAGTACAGCAAAACTTAAAGATATATACAGTATATATTTATATTTGGGGAAGGGGAAACCAGAAGTCGTTGTGGTTCATTTTGAAGCTGCTGATATTCATTCCTTACTGTATGGCTGGAAGGAGGGAGTGATGCCGGGCCGGTGCTCACAGCAGGGACATTGGAATTTCCTTAAGGGCTTTAACCATGGAGCGCGGGGTGTCCTGTTGGGCGTCGGGGCTGGGTGGTGCCAGGGGCTGCTGGTGGTGGTGGGATGCAGTTGGAAACAAAAACAAACCTTCAGTTTATAAATATATATATATGATTGCTTTTTAAGTGATTTTTTTTTTTTTGTTAACTCATGTAAATTCTCAAATCCTTTTGCACTGATGTGTTCGACATATTCTTGTACATTCAATTCAGGCAAACTTTTATAATTTTCTTTTTTTTTTTTTTTTGTTTTGTTTAAATGATGAAATGTTACAGCATGGTGATATTCTATGCAACTAGTTATTCCTCTTTAGTTTGACACTGTAATTTCTCATGATTTAAAGATTGTAGAAATAGACCTACCAGGGTTCTCATGATGTGCGTAACTGTAGCTGCATGAACTCGTGTTCTGTGTATTTGTTGAAGTGCAATGATGTATAAAAAGTGGATTCACCTGTTTTTAAAAATAAAACACCGACAAAAACCGCTGTAGGCATTGTTATTGAACCTTTAATCAGCAGAGCTGGGGTGCCAGCTGTGCCTATTCCTTGGCCAGCCTGTGCAGCTCCTTCTCCACGTCCTCCACGAAGGCAGGGAAGTGCTGGTCCATGAGGCACAGGCGGATGAAGGTTCCCAGCTCGCGCGTGCTCCAGGCTGGCTGCCGCAGCACCGGGGGCAGCTCCGGCCGCTGCCGCAGCACCCACTGCCAATGCAAGGTGGGAAAGGGCCCTGAGTGGGACACAGGGACACAGCCACAGCCCTCCTGGTGCTGCAGGAACAGGCAGCTGCCTGGGTTGGTGCTCCTGGAGTGCCATCAGACAGCTGGGATCTCTGTGAGTGAGCTTTTCTCTGATGCTCAGGTGTGATTCCAGTGTATCTTTTACACTGCAATTATTTCAGTTGGAAATGGACCCTGGAAATGCCAATTCCTGGGTACTGTGGTTCTTGCTGAGTATCCATTCTAAGTATCCATATCTTAATCACTGTACACTCTGTATGAGCTGTACCTGCTGCCTCATGGATGTGTAGGGATAACCAAGTGTGCACTTGCAAGCTTTTCATTTAGCCACATGTTTTTTAGAAGTAAAGTATGGAGCTTTTATGTTAAAACTTCCTTTTCATCCCTGTTTAATCCCCTCTCCCAGCTTTTTCCCATGGTGGTGGGAGAACTCTGGGCATTGTGGCACTGGGGTTGGAATGAGGTGACCTCTGAAGTCCCTTCCAGTCCATCCCACTCTGGGATTCTGTGCTCAGCCAGTGACTATGAAAGAAGGGTAAGGAACATACAGAGAAGGAACTGCACAAAACCAGAAAAGAGCAGAGTTTGCTGCTCACCTGCTTCTGCACTGGCCTGAATTCCAGTAAATGAGCAACAGTTGACTTCCAGGTGTTTACCCAGGACTGCTCAGTGAAGCTGTCCATGGAATATGGGGATGCTTTGCTGTGGGTCGGGGTTGAGAAGGGTCCAGGGGAACTTCAGAGCCTCTGTCAGTGCCTAAAGGGGCTCCCAGAGAGATGGAGAGGGACTGGGGACAAAGGGAATGGGTTCCCACTGCCAGAGCAGGGTTAGATGGGATATTCTGTGATTCCTTGATTGATATTAGCAGGCTTCAGCTCTGATCTGCAGAGTCAAACCAGTGCCAGAGCCATTCATTTGGATATTGCCTCTGGGTATTTCTTTGCTCTCAGTGTGTCATGTGTTCCTATTCAGATGGGGTGATTACACCACCCAACACCTTGTTTTGCTGCTGATTCCCTGGCTCTGGATCATTACACAGATTCAGTGTTTTGCTGGTGTAGATGATGGTATCCCAATGCTCAGGGAAGGCATTTCCCAGATGGAATCTGAGACAGCTCATTCTCAGGCTCAGTTACATACTCTAAACAGAGGATGTTTGTTTTTTACCTGTGCAAGCTGTGCTACAGATCTTCTTTCTCCAAGGCTTGTGCAGGAGTCTGGGAGAGGCTCATCTGGCTAGAAAATACCAAATGCAAATAAGGGCTTGTTACCAAGCAGAGTGTGGGTATGTGCAGGGGGGGAAGCAGTTCCATTTTTAGCACTGAGGGAAGGGAATGTGCTCAGCTACCTTCTGCAGTAAAATGACATCTTTTTATGGAACCTGCATGCACATCTGCTCCAGTCTTTAAAAATGAAAGACATGACAGTTTAACTACAGGCCTGTTAGCTCATGGCTAAACTGAAGTCACAAACAACTTGCTAAGAGTAACTTCAAAGAATGTTTTGGATGGATGCTCACAAGAGCACACTGCTTCTTTTCCATGGATCCAATACCCAAGAGAGCAGAGATTTTGGAATAATCACCCTGGAAAATGCTGTTTGTCTCTGCCTTTTCCTGTTATCTCAGGACTTGGAGAGGGGAAACATTCTGTTCCTCCTGAGATGGCTTTGAGATGTGCCAGGTTAGGTTAAATTGTGAATAAGCAGTTGTAGCAGCTACTGCCACTGCAAAGCAGGAGCACACAGAAAAGAGCCAGGAGCCAGGGTTACTTGGTGGCTCTGATCATTTTTTGCCCTGTCCAATTTCCCAACTCCCATTTGATGCAGCCAGTCTCAGAGCTGTGAGAAGCTCCTCACATGCAGCTCTGGCAGGCAGGGGTGAGTGCTTGTGGGTGTGTGTGCTCACTTACTGCGTGCTCGGTGTCCATGGCCTGGCTGTCCTGGCTGGGGCTCTGCTCCTCAGCCCCCTGCACGGGCAGGAACTGCCTGAGCTTGTGGACACAGCTGCTGCAGTGCTGCTGCACCTCCTCCCTGCAGCTGCCTCCGAACTGCACGCGGAACATGCGGCACTCGTTCTGCTCGGAACACGGGGAGAGCAAATCAGCCTGGAGCCCCCTCCAGCTGCTCAGAGTAAATCCATGCTTGCTGGAGCTGGGAAGAAGGCA
Source organism: Melospiza georgiana (assembly GCF_028018845.1). Classification (NCBI taxonomy): domain Eukaryota; kingdom Metazoa; phylum Chordata; class Aves; order Passeriformes; family Passerellidae; genus Melospiza; species Melospiza georgiana. The sequence continues at coordinate 3,416,541 of NC_080442.1, read as the reverse complement.
ATGGCTTTGTGGATAACTGTGCCAATTTAAAAACAAATTGCTGAATTTTCAGTTTTTCCCAGCAGCTTAACCAGAAGACTGTGATTGCTGATTTGAAAATCAGGTAAAAATATGCAAGAAAAGGGTGAGTGATGCAAGGCCACCTGTCACTAATTCTAGGTTTAGCCAAGTGGGCAAGCCTTGCCAGGACTCAGCTTTTATACATAGCAAGAAAATGAAGTTTTATTGTTGCTGCAGGTAGTGTCCTGTAAGGTGTGCCAGCTCTGCACAGTTATTTGTGACAGAAAATGACACAAGAGTAAGCAGAAGTTAACTCTGGATCTGGACTAGAAATTCTGGGAATGCAGGTTCCAGTGAGGATTTATGTTCCTGGTCTGCCTGCTCCTGTGTGGAGCTAAACCAACACATTCACTTTGGCTCTCACCTAAATGTTCCTTGAACAGAAACTGGCATGTTGAAAGGAGTGCAGGAAATTCAATGCATTACTTCAAAGAGTGAAATGATACTAAAAATTATTGAAAACTGCCAGATAGCTCTGACCCCCCCCAGAGTAGGTTGTTGGGCTGTACCATAATTGGTATTTTTAATAAGTGCCCCAGGTTCAGCAAAGTGCCCTGAAATGGGGATGGAGTCTCTGCTGTGTGATAAGCTTGGCCTAAGCACCTGGAGCTGACGTAAGGGAGGTGCATATTCAGTGTTTAGAGAGTGAATTAATGGAACTTTCTGTTTGATCTTGAAATTTCAGTTTTAAAAAACCTGAAGTACTAGAAAAGCAGCAAATTCTCCTTGGCCCAGCCTGGCTTATTTAGGTCTCCATCTTCCTGAGGTTCCAGTGTCAGCCCCATTTTCAATGCCCATTTTAATCCCATGCTGCTGGAACACGAGGACACCTCTCACTTTAAAGCTCCTGTCTCAGAGATGAGGCAGCTCTTGCTGACAGCCCCTGTGTTTACATGCCTGCTGCTTGAAGATGTTTGAATCCCATAAAAAGATTTTTAGGGCAGGGTAAGCACAAAAGCCTGGCTCAGTGCTTCCTAAAGGGAAAAATGTCAAACTTATGTGAAGTGTGGCACTCATTGCCAGTGCCCAGCTGGATTTGCCCTCATTAATTAAGGAACTGGGGCAGCCTCCCAGAGCCAGGCAATGCCAGCCAGGTGAGTTCTGATTTCACAAAAGGAACTTGGCTGGAGTTTCCTCAGGATACTTTCAAAGAGCACTTGCTTGTTTAGATCCCCAAATTAATTTTGGGGCTGGACTATTTGGACTCCCTTGGGTTTCTCACAAGGACTGGTAAATACTTTAGTTTGCACTTCATAAACAACAGTGGACTTTGAAAATTAAACATTGTTCCTTAGTGGAAAGAGAGCTGTGATATGTCAAGGTTTATAGCATAAACTGAGGACTGGGCAGTCACACCTGAACCACACAGAAGCTGAAGTATTAAAGACCCCTGATGTCATGGAATCATTACATTTGTACCTCTTCCATGCTGGGCTGGGGGGATGAGCTCAAGGAAAACAATATGAAGGGAAATTATTTCTTGCAAAATTATTAAGAAGATTAATCTTGTGCTGGCTAAGAGCCACAGTGCCCTACTGAAGCCATATTTGAAGTGATGAGCAAGTTGCACTGTAAATGCAATATTAATGACTTACAAAAAACAAGGAGTACAAGATAAACCAGAAATTTATCATAAAGATGAGCACAGAAGCTGTATCCACTGCTAGGATATGAAGTAGAGAAGCTGTGTGGTAAAACCACTGCAGTTGAAGTTGTGTGGATTTATGGTAAGTAAACAGAGATGCACCAAATTAATTTCAGGCTGTTAAAATTCCTCCTTTCCTGAGGTGCCCCTCAGAGCTTTGCTGAAACCTGGCTCTGAGTGTGATGTTGGTTTTGTCTTGGTGAGGAGCAGCAGAATCCCCTGATGCTGCACTGGGGGACTGGCTCTGGTAACTGGGAGGGAACAGCCTGCAGGTTCATCACAACTAATTCCTGCCCCAGCTGCCTTCAGGTTTGCCAGGTTTTTAACAAGCTGATAGAAAGCAGAGTGCAGAGGTGTTTTGGTTTCAGGCATAAACCATGAATTTAAAACATGAAGGTACTTACAGAGTATCAGCATTCATCTAAGAACAAAAAACCCTAAGATTTTTACATAAATTGGTAAGAAAAAAGTGCTGTTTGATTACTTAAAGGCAAACCAACCACTTTCCATCAGGAGAGCTGAGTGGCTGACCAGAAACCCATGTCCATTTTGTTTCCTTGAGTACCAAACGCCTTAACCACCACCTGCTGCTGGGCCAGGGGCCACAAAATGCCTCAGTTACTGCTTGGTTAGAGAGTTTGTTTGCTGAAGTGAAGTCTGACTCAGAAGAATCTTGGAAAAGATTTGCTTCATCTTTTTGTTAGCTATGGCAGATAGAGTGGGAAATAAAACCAGTCTGGCTGTTTTAGCAGCTAACTCTCAGCAGTCTAAAAACTGAGTATTAGCAGATATAAAAGATATCAATATTTATTCTTGTTTAGTATCTAGAGTAAAAAATATATTCTAATTTACATAGGTAATTAACACCTTCTAGTTAATTTAGCTAAAAGGGAGAGATTTCCTCCATCTCTGTAACATGTTAGGGATGCTGGAAGCAGCTCAGCTCACCTTGGCCTGTGCCTGGAGCAGCAGGCACTCTGCTCTCCTCACTATCTTCAGCCACTTGTGGGAATCGATCAGGGAAAAGCCTTCCTGAAATAAAGCACAAAACAGCAGCACTCAGGAGCACATGTTTGAGTTGTGTGATGTAATTAAAGCCCTAATGAGGATCAGTCACTGCAGTTATGTAGTTTTGGAGCTGTCAAACAGCTGCACTGTGAAAGTTTTACCACTCCAGGGATTAAATCCAGTAACAACACTGTGGAAGTATGTTGTGATTTCCATCTCTCTGTACATTTACATTTGTGCATGCTGTGGAAGGCCCCGAAAGGCAGAATAAAGCAGCTGCGAGTGGCGCTGCGAGCGCTGAAGTTGCCCGGGAGGGCAGCAGAGGGCAGGCGAAGCCGGGGAATGGCGCAGCCCCGCTGGATCCCAGCCCCGCGGAGGCCCCGGCTCCAGGAGGCACTCAGGGAATCCAGCAGCAGCTTCCTTAATTGGATAAAGATGTTTTTATACTCCACTTGCATCACTGTCAGCCTCTTCAGACTCGACAGGCTGCTCAGCTCCTGTAAAAACACCTCAGGAAAGTGAAAAACAACTGCAAAGCAACGGTCTGTGTCTCCCAAGGCACTCTGAGCCTGTACTGAGCAAAGTCCAGGGGAAAACCCAAACAAATAATCAGTGTTAGGGCTGCAGGAAATCAGGCACCCATTTTATCCAAACTCACAATACTTTCAGTGACCAAGGGCTTGAGCCCAGGTTGCTTTCAAGGGGTCCTAAGGGCCAAACCCCACAAGTCACATTCTGAAGGGCCAGTGGTGTTTGGCACAGTCACTATCCATGTTAGGTGGGTCCAGGCTGCAAAACCATCTGCCATTCTCTTGTGGAACAGGAATCACCTCAGGGACTGCTGCCTTCCTGTGCTGCCACTGGCTCTACAGTCTCATGCAGCACTGCATGCAGATTTCTAGCTGCACTTCCCAGAGGAATCTCTCAAAAACTGTGAAGAGTTGAAGCAAAGGCAGACTGGATGGCAGACAGCTGCTGTGACAGACTCCAGAATGTCAGCCAGCAGGGAATGCCATTCCCAAATGAGCTGGGCTCAGAGGGAGAGAGGAACTGCCCTGAGGGCTGCAAAAGCAGGTGCTGACAGCAGGTACAGGGCCAGTCCCTTGTGGTGCCTCTGCACTGAACACACTCACAGTGCCCTAAGGCAGGAAAGGCCCAAAGGTCAGAGCAACAGGGAGAGATCACCTGGTGAGCAATGGGGAGAGCCTGAAGCAAGCCCCAAATGCTGTCAGTGAAGCAATTCCAAGCCATTCCCTCCCTAGGCCACTTTAACTTGTGGCCACTTGTGCTTCTGTTCATTCCAAGTAGTTTCTGTTTTGGAGACACACCAACTGTTTATTTAAATATAGCTATTCCCATATTCAGTCTGGTTTTACAGTGTTTTCCCTTTCACTGGTGATGAAGGTTGAACAAATGTTGTCTCCTTAAAATAAAATCTGTTTTCAAATAAATTATAGAAGGTACTCACTGTTTAATTTTCCTACTAACTATTTTATTGATGTTTCCCACGTTCTTTTATGTGTCCTGAGGTAAAACAAGTGGGAAAAAACAGCATTTGGAATTTTTATTTATGTACTCCTGATTACCCAACTCCAACCCCTAAATTTGATTTAGATTAAATATAAATTTAACAATTTTCTTTTTAAAATCATTGTCCCTGTATTCCCAGAATCACAGCCTGGTATGGGTTGAGAGGCACCTCAAAGCTCATCCAGTGCCACCCCCTGCCATGGGCAGGGCCACCTTCCACTGTGCCAGGGTGCTCCAAGCCTGGCCTGGGGCACTCCAGGCAGTGCATGTGGAGTCGGGTGAGTGAATCAGAGCCACAAAAGGGAACAGCACAAGGAATGTGTCCCTTGCCTGCTCGAAGGCAGGAAGATCTGTGCCGGGGCAGGGCCTGGGAGCTGCAAGGCAGGAATTTGGGATTACACGGGTGATGCACTGACCCTGGACACGCTCTGGGTGGGCGATGGCACAGAGAAAAGCAGCGTTCGTTCTGCACCGGTGCTGCCACCAGGCTGCAGAGCAGGGAACCAGAGCCGGTGCTGTTCCCTTGAGCCAGCCAGGCAGGGCAAAGCCAGAGGGCAGTGTGAGATTAATCAGAATATCCCCAAAACGCAGCCTGGAACGGGGCAGGGACACGAGGGCCCAAATGTAAAGACAGAAACAGCAGCACTTCATTGAGTTTGGTCATCAAGGTTCAGTCAGGCACATACCCCTGTAGTTCTCCATGACTGAATTGTAACAAAAGTGGGGCAAAGGAAAATTCTTCCCTCCATCTGTGACCAAAATCTAAGTTTCTCAGAGGGAGGACTGAGTGGAATTAAGCTGAAGGGGAAAACAAAGCAAGATGTTTCCCAAATGTTTTGGAAGATGTGACCACAGCTGCCACGAGGCAGGAGCCAGAAATGCTGATCCAGCCCCACAGCCATGGATCCTGCACTGCCTGGGAAATACTTTTGTTCTGACTTCACATTTCAGCATTCAGAAACCTGCTGTGTAACGAGGGCTGTGAGCTGTGCTGGAAGGTATTGTGTGTGATTTATGAATATTTTTTATTGCAGCATTTAGAAACCCTGTGGTGCTAAACAACACAGGGATAGATTATCTAAGTTTTGTTAGACTGCAAGCCTATCTGAACAGAAAATGACTCTGTAGCTAAGAAATGTTATTTGTGCAGCAGTTCAGCCTTGCATCACTTCTCTGGATACACTCGTGCACCAGCCAGATGTTTCCAAACAAACTCTCTGTAAACAATAGCTCAGGAGGAAAAGCATTTCTTGCTCACAAACATGATCTAGTCTGCCCTTAAATCACAACCAGTATTAAAAAAGACAAACTAAACCCCAGAAGGATGAGGTCAGCTCTAAAACTGACTTACTTAGTTTTGGTTTTAACTCTTTTACCAGTCTGTAGGGATTTTTGAGGGCTTTTTGCCTTCTTTTTTCTCTGGGAATTTTTTCTAGTTTTTAGTTGTTGTTTATCTCTGTTTCTTTAGGGAGGTCTCAACACTGATATGTGTTCTTCACACAGGATTGCTACTTCATGGGGTTTTTGGGTTTTTTTTTGGTAAAAGTTGGGATTAAATTGTAAAATGGTATTTTTGTTTACATTGATATGTTTATTAGTTTTTATTTATGTTATAGTATTTTGTTTTAATAAGATATAAAATGGTTATGTATTCTTAATAATTTTTCCTAGAATAAGCATTTTTCTATTTAAAAATTAAAAATTCTTCATTAATGACTGTAGAATAAAGTGGTGAAAATTAAACTTCCAACATAATTTCACTCCAGTCTTCATTATTATCTTGTAACACACCTGGAAATGGAAATTTTTGTAGCTATTTCCAGTATCTAAGGCCAAATATACCAGGCTTGATACATCAGCCATTTTACAGTTTTTTTGCTAGAATAAGCAGTTTTCGATTTAAAAATTAAAAATTCTTCATTAATGACTGTAGAATAGAGTTGTGAAAATTAAACTTCTAACATAATTTCACTCCAGTCTTCATTAATGAACACCTGGAAGTAGAAATTGTAACACATCTGGAAGTAGAAATTTTTGTATCCATTTCCAATATCTAAGTAATGCCAAACATATCAGGCTTGATACATCAGTCATTTTACACTTTTTTCCTAGAATAAGCTGTTTTCTATTTAAAAATTAGAAAGTTTTCTATTTAAAAATTCTTCATTAATGACTGTAGAATAAAGTTGAGAAAATTAAACTTCCAACATTATTTCACTCCAGTCTTCATTACTACACACCTGGAAATAGAAATTTTTGTATCTATTTCCAATATCTAAGTAAGGCCAAATACATCAGGCTTGATTTCTGCAGCATGAGCTGTCTTGAAAATTGAGTCAAGATCAGAAGAGCCAACATGAACCAAAAAAAAATCCCAAAAACTCCCCAAACAAGATGACCTGTAGAGTGAGGGAAGCACCAAGTTGTCCCTGCAAACATTTCCAACCCTACCAATGAAGGCAGAGAGGTAGGAGTAAGGAATAAAAGGATGTTAAGCTTGGCATGATCCTTTTTGGAGCCCAGATCTCCTAGACCCTCCCATCTTGTTCTGGAGCCTGACTGTGGCAGAGAACACACAGGGCTGAAATCATTAAGCAGAGTGCTCTGTGTGCACTATGGAGGGGGTTAATAGCTACTTTGTAAGCAAAGCTAAGTTAATAGAAGAAATAATAATTAATGATTTTAAAGTGTATTTATAGCAAAGAAAAAACCCAAACTGTTAGCATAAAAATAGATTTAAAAAATGACAATTTTATAAGTTAAATTACGTATATAAATGTATATACATATTTTATTAAATTTTATAAAAATTTTAGTTATTTTATGCTAATTGCTTTGGACTAATAAATTATTGTAATATAATTAATAACTTCAGATCACACTTTATTAAAAGTACATAAGCTAAAAACACACACAAAAACCCTTTTTTCTTCTTAAACTCTAATCATGTGTATATATATATACACATATATACACACACACATATATATACACATTTATACACACACAAATATATACACATATATACACACACACATATACATATATACACACATATATATACATACACACACGCACATATATACACACACATATATACATATACATATATACACACACATATATACATATATACACACACATATATACACACACATATATACATATATACACACACATATATACACACACATATATATACATATACATATATGCACACACATATATACATATACTTATATACATACACACACATATATATACATATATACACGCACATATATATACATATACACACACACATATATATACATACACACATGCACATATATACACACACACATATATACATATATACATACACACACATATATACATATATACATACACACACATATATATACACATATACATATATGCACACATATATATACACATACACATACATATACACACATACATATATACACACACATATATATACACATACACACACACATATATATACATATACATATATACACACACATATATATTCACATATATACACACACATATATATACACATATACATATATACACACACACACATATATACACACACACATATTTATATACACATATACATATATACACACACACATATATATACATATATACACACACATATATACATATACATATATACACACACACATATATATACACACACACATATATATACACACACATATATATATACACATATACATACACACACACACACATATATATACACACATATACATATATACACACACACATATATATGTACACATATACATATATACACACACACATATATATTCACATATATACACACACATATATATACACATATACATATATACACACACACATATATACATATATACACATATATATACACATATATACACACACATATATATACATATATACACACACACACACGCACACATACATATATATATATATATATATATATATATATATATATATATATCTCCAAGCTGACAATAACAGTGCACACAGGCAGGGAGGCTGCAGAGGGAGGGAATGCAGCACACACAGAGCCACCCCTGAGGGGACAAGGCACAGAATGGCTCTGGCCAAAGTGCAGACACTGCCTGCAGGACAGGGCTCTGCATGGGGACAGCCCTGACCTCAGCACACACCCTGACACCTCAGTGACCCCTGAGTTGTTCTGGGGATCTTTTCCCAGTGACACAGAGAGGGGAAGTGGATGCTCAGGGATGAGTTGGCTGAAGCTCTTCAGGGTGTCCCAGTAATGAATTCTTTCATTCTCAGTATAAAATTTGTACTTCCCAGACTGATAGCAGACATTAAACTCTAGGGTGAATATGCTTCATTAACAGACATCACTAATCTCAAAAGATAAACATTCTAAGAGCTTAGGTGTGGCAGACATCTTTTTATGAAAATCCTTTCCTTAGGATTTTTTCCTCCTGAGAAGCTGAGAGGCCTCAGGGACAAAATGTAAACAATGATTATCTGCTGCTGTGGAATGCCACAGGTGCATCTGTGATTGGTTCATGTGGTTGTTTGGAATTAATGGCCAATCACAGTCAGCTGGCTTGGACTCTGTCCGAGACACAAACCTTTGTTATCATTCTTTTCTATTCTATTCTTAGCCAACCTTCTGAGGAAACTTTTTCTTCTATTATTTTAGCATAGTTTTAATGTAATATATATCATAAAATAATAAATCAAGCCTTCTGAAACATGGAGTCAGATCCTCATCTCTTCCCTCATCCTAAGACCCCTGTGAACACTGTCACACTTAGGTTTAGGAGAACTGGGGCAAGAGAAAAGGAAAGAGCAGGAGCCCCTGACATGGAATAGAAATGGGGAAGCTGGTGCAGAAGGATACTCTCAGCTTGTCCAAAACAATCACATCAACAGCACACGTTGAAATAAACAACCTGAAATTGAGATTGTTGAAGTGCAATTGTGGTACTGAATAATCCAACAAAACTTTAATAAAAGAACAACCTTCTGTGGCTCTACCACAAAGCAGCATGAACAACCTGCTCACTGCCCAGCTCCCTGTCTGGAGCCCTCATTTATTGCACAGGGAGCAGCCCTGCCCAGGGCACTGCTGTGAATCTCATCTGCAAAATTTGGTGCCTGAGTTTCAGGCCCTGCAAAGAGAGCATCAGGAACATGAGGATGCCTGCTGAATGCCTGCCTAATTAATGAGTGAGAATCTACTGCACCCTAAGCTTATTGGAAGTCATGAGGGGAGCAGGAGGGCACTGAGGACATCCAGTCTACACTTCAAAAGATCAGGTCACAAATCAATTATTCTGGATTAATTTTATCCTATTAAGTAAGTCCTCCTCACAATTTCAATTTGTTTCATTTGTAGGATATTATGAATTCTAGCACCAGAAATAATTGCACTGAATAAAACACCAAAATATAATTTCCATAATGTGTTGATAGAGAGGGGAAAGGAAATAAGAGTTGTGGTAAATGGAACATGATGTATCTTGAGCATGGCCAGAAATTACCAGAGATGCTGTGGAGATATTCCTGTAAAATTCCATTGACTACAGTAGACAAGAATGAGGTTTTTCTACCATCAAATATGCAGTCTTGTTAGACAACACTGCAGCAAAAACAGCTCCTCAAAATACATTCTGCAATTTAATTCCAAATGAAGAATTTGGTTTAAAAAAGAATAATATAAAATAAAACAAATCAAACCACTCTTTAATTTGCATTACACATCAGAGATTTTTATGTTCCATGCTCTGAGGTTCCATTTACCTCCTCTTCATTCCATTACACAAAGAATAGATGGCATTTCAAAAGGAAAACAGTTGTTTCTGTATTTATTATAAACAACAGTTGTTAGGATATGTGAGTATTTTATTGCTATTTTATAAATATTGTTCTTAGAAACAGATCATAAAAGAGCCAGTGGGCCCTGAGGAAAAGGTTTCTTAACTTTCCTACTTCAATAAAATTAAAAGGACTTAGAGAACATGTCAGTACACCCATCACAGGCAGAATATTTTGATAGCAGTCAGAAACACTTGAATATTGTTCCTACTATGGATACTGAAAACAGAAATTTTTCTTCACAACTCTCAGCTTTGTGCAAATGTTGTTCATAGGTGAAAAACAGAAAAAGAAATCCTTTTATTATTCATCAATGAAAATGTTACAAAAATTGAAGTTCTGCAGTTGGGAAGGAAATGTCCCTGTGACCCAGATCTTGTTCCTGTGCACAGGTACAAAGCTCCAATAATTGTTATCCAGCTCCCTCAAACCAGGAGCCTGGAGCACATCAAAGCAGGGATTAGGAGAAAGATCAAAAGACAAGGCAGCAACAGTTTGAAGGATGCAGCTCTGTGAGCACAGCAGAGGGAATTTCAATGTCAGGCAGCACACAGGTGTGGGGGACACCTTGGCAATGCAAGGGACACAGCCCAGGCCAGCCACAGGAGGTGACAGCACAAGTGACACCGTGCCAGCAGCTGCAGCATGCCACCAAAGCTGCTGTACTCCCTGTGGAGCAGGAGCAGTGCATGATCCCTGTGACAGAGCAGCACAATGGAGCCCCAGTGAGCGGATCTGGAGTGTGACAGGCTCCAGGCACGGGCTCCACTTGGTCGTGCAAAGCCTGATTAAATGTTGTGACAGCTTTGTGACAGCACTGACAGCTGCACTGGAGGGAGATGGAGCCACTGGGATTAACCAATTCTGATGATTTCTGCAGCAAAATACAGCCCGAGCAGCACTGCAGGGTGGTTTGATGTTATCTCAGGGAGGAGTTTGCCAAATGCCCCATCCCTGGGAGTGCTCAGGAACAGGCTGGCTGCAGCTCTGGGGACAGTGCAGGTGTCCCTGGCACTGATGAGCTGTGAGGTCCCTCCCAGCCCAAACCCTGCTGGGAGCCCATGAACACGAGCACAGGGGGTGTTTGTGGGGTTTCAGCCCCTCAGGTAGGCTCAAGAGGATGAGTGGGAGGACTGCAGCTGCTCCACAGTCCCAGTATGAACCAGTGCCCCCAGTTCAGTCCTGCAGGCACAGAACACACCTGTGCCACCAGCCCAAATACTCCTGCTCAAAGCTGCACCCAAAGCAATCCACAGGCTGTGAAACCAACTTGATGTAACTTTTCTTGAACAAATTCTAAATGTCAGCTGTCAACTTTAAGGTTGCCAAAATTAATGTTTGAAATAAACCAAAACAACTTTTTTTTTTTTTTCTTTTGAACTCTCAGTGCTATTTTTTGGTCACATCTACCAAGCATGTCTGTTCCACCTCTCCTGCACTCTGTGATGGCTCCCACAGTATCTCAGTGTCTCACAGAAGCTGGAACAGTCCTGATACATCCCAGAAATTCCTCATCTGGCATTTCAAGCAAAGCAGCTGCCTGAAAGCTTCAGTGGCCACTAAACACAGGAGCTGCAAGAAAGTGCTTTTCTCAGCCAAGTTTTTAGCAGCTTTTCTGATCCCTCATCCTTCCCCACAGCACACTTTTATCTGCCCTGTTCCTTGCCAGATCCAGCCTTTGCCAGCCAAGCCTTTGAAGGGCTGCAGCTCTGGGTTGTGCCTTTTCTGCACTTGGGTTAGTTACCAGAAGTGCTGTTATCTTTGATATGGTTATCTCCAGGACTTCCAGAGGAATGCCAGTTACTGGCCACTGGCAGGAACAGGAGCATCCTGCACTGAGCCATTCCAAGCAGAATGGGGTAAGGGATGGCAGCAAGTCTCACTTCCATCCACATTTTCAAAACCTCTTTCCTTTTTCTTATTCAACACAATAAGGAAGTCTCATTTCCATCCACATTTTCAAAATCTCTTTCCTTTTTTTAAACACAACTGCTGAAATACTTTCCACAGTCCCTTTTTACCTTGTCCTCACTAAATGAGCTGAGGGCCATCCCCAGTAGCAGCTCTCTGTTAGCTCATGCATTAACTATTCAATGCTCCCAATACACAAGTCAAAAAATTCAAGGGATGGTTCTGCCCTACACTTAAATTTCTATAAGTTTATGACCCTTTAAGAGACACAGTAAAAACTAATTTATAAGCTTATACATATTTAAAGCTGCAACACAGCCTCTTATACATGCTGTTAAAAAAGCTTTGCTATCTTTACACTGCAGCATCTTCCAGTGGTTTGTAACACCTTTCTAACACCTTTATCAGCCAGCTCTGCTCGTTATCACCACTGAGTACTGGTGATACAATGAACACACTTAATTCCACCTTGCACAAGGTCTTCTGTGTCAGAGCACCAAACCCACTCCTTCCAGACAGAATTTTCCTTTTGGTGTCACTGTGAAATCTTTAGTTTAGTAGCTGGTTATGCTTAAGCAAGTGCAGGTTACAGGAAAACCAGTTGACACAAGTTTGGATTTTGTCTCCAAGGATCTTATGTTGTATGTTAAATCTCATCATCCAGCATAGAAAATACCAAACCCTTTGATAAACCAGATCATCAAACTAAAATGCTAGCAGGTCATTGGCAAGCAGTCAGCTGGACCATCTAGCAAATTATAATTTTACCTATTTCTAAACAGTGTTTAGAAATTTTCCTGTTTTCTTAGTCAGAAGAATCATAAAAAAAAAACCCAAATATCTTTCAACATCAGCAACACTTAGCATTACCTCTTCATCTAGATTTTTAGAACTGCAGAAGAAATGTGGATCCTCAGCAGGATAATACTGCATTTAGTGTTATTCTGATAAATGTGAAGGGAAAGCAGCACATGAGAATTACCATGAGCAAAACAAAGTTGACAGTGCCTACTCAGTGGGAGAGAAGATGAAGCTGAGAAAAGAAACCAAGTTAATACTGATGGTAACATGAAGGAAAAATGTTCTTTCTACATGACAAACTTACCAGCACTGTTCGCCCTTGGGAAATGAAGAAATGGCCAGACTCCACAATGGTAAGGACAAGAGGACCTGATTCTTCATTTGATTCAAACACCTTTAAAAACACAGACAAAGGAAAATCTGGCTCGGCAAGCACAGAATCTACAGTTCTCATTTCTAGTGCCAAATAAAAGGTCTCAAAAGTTGCTGTTAGAAGCCAGGTGTGCAATTCATATCTCACTAATGCAACTTGCCCTTCACTCCCACTGACAGGAGGCACATTAAATGATTTTTTCACTAACTACACCTCCATATACAGATTTAACTACTTGGGACAACCCTCTGGATTCTTCCACCTTCATCTCTAGATTTTAATATCGCAGGTTACTGCTGAATGAAGGAATAAAAAAAAAAAGTGGGCCACTAACACTCTGATGTGTTGTCATTAATAACTCATGAAATAAAATCTCTCCCGATTGCTTCTTTAGCTCTAGACTCGCAAAAAGACACCTGAAAGACCTCATTTATTCGTGTTTGCCTCAGAGCAGAGTCAGTCACCCCACACCGTCCCAGCGACCTCCCCGCGCCGCCAGCACCTTCCAGGAGGTGATCTGCCCCTCCTCGTCACCGTCCTTCGGGGGCAGGAAGCGAGCGTAGCGCTTCAAGGGCCACACTGTGGCGCTACCGAGGAGGGAGGTGTCACCGGCGGTGCCCGGCGCCGAAATCAGCCCAGGCTGGGAGCCACGACCGCCGCCAGCTGCCGCCATTGCGCGCTGAGGGGCTGAGGGCTCTGAGGGGGCTCAGGGCTCTGAGGGCTCTGAGTGGGGCGGCGGCGGGCAGCGCGCGGGAGCTGGGCGGGAAGCAGCAGCCAATAGGAAGACGGAGAGGGCGAGCGGCGGGAATTGTTGGCCAATCAGCGCGAGGCACGCGGGGGCTCGCGGCGCACCTGCTGTGGCGACCCAGCCTCGTGAGGGGCGGTCGGTTTTTTCTCCTCAGCGTTACCCCGCGCAGCTCCTGGCTCTCTCTTCTTCTTCTCCTTCTTCTCTTTCCTTTTCGTCTTCTTCCTCTCCCCCTCCAAGGGCAGCGTGGCTACAGCCTCTCCCTGCTCTCAAGCAGCCCCCGGCCGTGCCGATGTGGCGGGTCCGGCCGTCGGCGCTGAGGGGGAGAGGCGCGCGGAGGCCGCGGCCGCCATTTTGTGGCGTGAGGGAGCGCGGTCGGCGCTGCGCGGCAAGGAGGAGAATGAGGATGTGAAGCTCTTGCTGTCTGTCACTGCCCCTGTGACATGCCCGTGGAACCTGGCCAAGATGTCAGCGTGCATCCTTCCTCAGGTAGAAAGTGACAAGTCCCTGTAAAAACGCTGTCCTACACTCTCAATTCCCTTTCCATTTCTTCGTGGCGTTCGCTTCCTAAAGTTGCCACAGGGGTTTTTGTAGTACCTGAATTGAAGTCTGTTGAAAAAGCTGTTTTCAGTGTGTGTGATGGTTTTAGCCAGCCTGAGCAAACAGCTGGATTAATAAATCAAACTTGCACTCTCCTCCCCATTTCAGCTATTAGATGCTTCTACAATGATGTAATGCTACACTTCCCTTGGACAAGGAGTGATGGTGACATGACTGTACTTTGATATTCCATTTATAGTACATACCTTGGCCCATTAACATTAAAAATGTGCATGAGCTGGTTGAGGTCATTGAGAGGGCCCAGAGGAGCCTGGCACCATTCAGGAGTGCCCCAGGTGGGCTGGTGGATGCCCCTCACCATGAGTTCAGCCATCCCAGTTCTGTGCATTGCCCACTGCAGTACAGTACACCTGACCAAGATGAAACTTGGGTAAATAATCAAATTAAGCAGAAAAAAAAAAAAGTTTATGGCATTTTTTTCTGCTTTTCTTTACTGGTATGCTTTGCATTGATGTTGTTGTGTTGGCTGATATAAATAAAATTAAATAACTACTGTCTCATCTGAAATAAAACCTTCGGGGATGAGGTTAACCTATTAAACTGTGATGGTTTAATCTGCATGCTTTAATCTAGATGGTTTAATTAGAAAATATTAGATTGACATTTATGTCCTGTGGCCCTTGTGGTTTTCATCTGATGCTGCGCCCGAGAGCCAGTTTAGCATCCAAGGAACTATTTCCAAAATAAACAATTTTACAGAGTTTCCAAAGGGGAGGTGTTTATCTAAGCATTTTGCAGATAGGGAAAGGCAGGCAGGAAGGCATTAAATGACTTGACAAGGTCATCCAGAGACATCAGTAATGAAACAGGGAATTCAGCGTGGGCTTCCCAGCTGCCAGTTGCCTTCTCTAATCACTGCTTCCCCACGAGGCTTTCTCAAATTGTGCTTGTCAAACGTTCAGAATTTGCCAGTAGACTTGGGACTTTCTTGGGAGTCTATAGAAGCTGAACATTTTTGTCAGAGAAAAATATGATGAGTACATGTAGGTGAAATATTTTCCCCTGTTTCAGCAGGAAACTGTTTGCAGCATTTATTTTGTGTAGAAAACAATTTCTAGTGTCTTATTTTCCAAGACTGATTTTTGGCTTCTGCATGAACAAAACAAAAACCTAATACTTTACTAGAGCAAAAATGTCAAAGTGTGCGGGTGAGAGAGGCAGATGGAAATCAAAAGCATCAGATACTTCAGTCTCCTCATAGATTTTTGCTTTATTAGCCTCTGCTAGGACATTTTTGGACATGAATGTGTGATTTTACATATAAATATATAGATATAAAGTCAAATGAGCATTGTGTTGAGACCAACACACAAGCCTTTACAGATTCTTAATTCTTTGGGGAACTGCATGATTAGCTCTGGATTCAGAGAGCAGACATAGAAGAAAATGGTTAAAATGTGGTTTGATTTTTTTTTTTTTTTGTAAGAGGCTGCAGAAGCTGCCAGTTTTTAAAAATTATGGAATAAAATGTAGAAGAAAGAGACAAGTAAAAGCTGTCAGGAGACTGACAGGTTAAAAGGTGTTTTATAAGAGATGAGATGGCAAATCCCATCAGGATGCCAAGGGTTTGGCACTGCTGTGTGCTTCAGGTTTGCCTCAGCCTTCACAGTGGTACAAGTTCATTTTCTCACTGCAGAAGTTTCTGCTCCTGTTAATACATTAGAGAAAGTGCCAAAAGCAGTGCAGGGACACAGATCCCTCCTTGCACCATATGGATGTGATCATGTGCTGATGATTGTTAGATGTACAGCAGTCCATTCTGGTCCTGGCTGTTTTGCTGAACCATCTCCATTATTGATTTTTAATAATAATGGAGGTGATAAGAGCAGCAATAAAATCACAGCACCGTGACTTTACTGTCAAGTGTGAGCACAGATTTGCCACAGGTGCTGGGGATGGACTGGAGGAGCTCACACAGATTGAACCAATAATGTATCAACACCATCGAGGGTGCATGAAATGGATGGAAATGAGGCACAAAAGGTGCTTTTTAGCAATTCTGGACTTTCCCTGTGCTGCTGACCACTTCCCATCTGCTTCTGCCCAGCTCTGTTCAGGGCATCAGTGGGATTCCTCACTGTGGCATAAATCAAAGGCTAGTGAAAACATTCTCTTCAGAATATTTGATTTATTGCTTTGATTGCTGTAATAATAAGTGCTGCCTTGTGCTTTAGTTGCTTTGTTGGTAGCTGTGGTGTTTGCCCACATTCCTTGCATTAATTAATGTTTCACACAGTTCCTGCTTCCCTTGGAATGGGTCTGTGGGCAGCAGCCTCCCTGCCCAGGTCTGTCAGTGCTGAGGGAATGTCAGCAGCTCTGATTGCTGCACAGCACTTCTGTGCCCTGCTCTGCCCAGAACACCTCACCCAGCGCTGCCAGCCTGATTCAGCCTGGGGGCAGATGAGCTCTGAGGTTCCTTACTCACAAATTGGGAGGTGTTGTTCTGGGCTGTGCTGCCATGGCCTCTGCTGACCTGGGGCCTGGCAGCTGTTCACTCACACACCTGTGGGAACTGCAGGCACTGAATTTTACTCATCACTTTTATGCTGTTCCACTTTTTCCTTGATAAAATCTCCCCCTTTGCAATAAGCTTTACATTTTCAAGTGGAAATCTGAGGCCAAATCAATGTGTTTCTGGTGTTGTGTACTGCAAGTGTCAGTGCAAGGTAGAAGTAAAGTCTGATGGATTGTGTTAGGCACCCACAAAATCTCAGAATGGTTTGGGTTGGAAGGGTCCTTCAAGCTCATGCAGTGCCACCCCTGCCATGGGCAGGGACACTACCACTGTCCCAGGGTGCTCCCAGCCCCAGTGTCCAACCTGGCCTTGGGCACTTCAGGGGATCCAGAGACAGCCACAGCTGCTCTGGAAAAATTTCATTTCTACTATCCCATCTAAGCCTGCCTCTGGCAGCTGGAAACCATTGCCTCCTGTCCTGGCACTACCTGCCTGTACAAAAAGCCCTGCTGTGCTTTTAAGCCTCCTTCAGGCCCTGCCAGGGGCTCTGAGGTTTCCCTGGAGCCTTCTCCTCTCCAGGTGAGCCCCCCCAGCTCTCCCAGCCTGGCTCCCCAGCAGAGGGGCTCCAGCTGTGTGCCCTCCTGTGGGCTGGCTCCAGCAGCTCCAGTGGGATGTGCTGCACCCCAGGTATTGCAGTTCACTGCACAGACTCCTTCCTGTGGCCATGTCAGCATTAAGATTGGCCTGAGAATCCTTCAAGCACCCTGAGCTCCCAGCTGAGTGTCTGCCATTATCCTTTCTATTTTCAGAAGTTACTCAGTTGTGTGTCTCCAAAGATTGATCCCATCAGTTCCCATCTTGTTTCTGTTTATCTGAGGGGTGGCATTCCTAACTTCTCAAATATCACGTTCCTCAGTGACACCTTCACTGGATGATCTGTAAGATCCCTTCCAGCCCAACCATTCTGTGCTCCTTTGATCTTACTCCCCAAATGACATAATCTGTGAGGGTGTTTGAGCTTCAGAGGGCAGCTGTGGCATTGCCAGAGCAGTGCCTGTGATGGGCACACACGCAGGAGCACCGTGGTTATCACAGCCATGGGCTGTGCTGGGGTGTTTCAGACAGAGCCAGGAGCTGGGAACAGCTCAGGGGCCAGAGATGCCACAGAAGCTTTATCTGCTGAGGGCTGGGTGGCAGGCAGGGAGCAGCCTGTGCCAGGTGCTGGGGACAGAAAGCAGAGCTGTCCTCTGGCCCTCAGTCAGCAGGGACACACCAGAGCCAGCGTGTCACCCTGACTTCATGGGGTCTGTGACCTCCTCATGTGATTTGAGACCCTGCTCCATAAAGCCTTGCGCTTTTTCCAGGGAAGGTCACATTTGTTCAAAACATCATTTATTTGCATTTCCTTTATTTTCTTGTAAGTTGTCTAACTTTAGCACTTGGGGCACAGATGAAGGAGCTGCTGCCTCACAGATTTTCCATTTCCATAAAAACCCAACCCACAAACACCCTTCACTGTCAGTGCATCCATTTTGCTGAGTGCTTTTCATTTTCCGTGACCTTGAAAACATGAGGGCGTTTATTAATTAATTCAGATTTACAGCTGGGTGGAGGGGAGAATTGCAGATGGGAGATAAGCAATTTGTTGTGTGCCCCTTATTTGATGAGGATTACAGGAGAAAGAGTCCAAGCCATTGCCAGGACTCCCCATCACAATCAACTCTGTTTTTCATTTAACCACTGGATGAGGAGTGACCCGAGCAGGGGGAGAGTCTGAACTTAGAGGGATTGTTGTGAACTGAATTCCTGTCAGTCTTGGATATGAAGAGGAGCTGGAATTACCTCTGCTTTTAACTCTTGCACTGATTAACTCTGAACATTTCCTAAAGTAAACCTTTACATACTGCTATACAAACACAGCAGTAAAGGGAGTTCTGATTTGGACAACTCTGTCAAAGTTTGTTTGTTTCATAAAGAAAAATCAAATTTTTTTCCCTTTAGGTTGTGTTATACTGATGTTAGCAGTTCTTGCAGTGAGCTTGTAGAAGAAAATACATCTTTGATTCTTTCTTTAAGCCTCAGTCCCAGAGCTGATGTCAGGGAGAGTTATGTGTGCATAAAGAGGAAGAAAATGTCTTGAACTTCTGTGCATTCTCAAAGAAGGATATTCCCTCCTCACCACCCTAATTCTGAATTCTCTTTCTAGACTACTGGATTATCATGTGTTCAACCAAGGATTTAGTGTAGCAGGTGAAGAGAGGACTCTAAATATGTCTAGCTAGTGTAATACATCTGTGCCTCTTTGTGCCTGAATAGAATAAAATGAAACAGAATATTGTTTCAGCTTCTGTTCCTAATATACAGCCTTTTAAAATAGAGAAAAAAATGTCTGATGTTAGTGACATGAGATTTTGTCATGCACCTGAGCAGTTGCTGTGCCTTCCACTAAGAAGTGACACTGAAACTTGCCACATTCAGCTGTCCCTTTGTCACCTGCCTTGGAGTCTGTGCCACATGAGAAGGAGCCTTTAGTCCCCTGAACCCCACACTGGTTAGGAAGCAAGCAGCAGAATGCTAATAAATTTAATTTACTTGCTTAATCTCCCCTGTGTTTTGTATTAATATGAATAGCATTACAGGAGCAGGGATGTGCTTATATAACAAAATGTTCTCCTTCAGCTTAAGGTTAATGTAGTTACTCCTCTTTGCCACACACCAAATGGGGGCTTCATCTCCTGCAGCTGGAGCAGGGACTTGTGTGGAAGTTCTGCTGTGTGCCAGGGACCTCTGAGCAGCTTCCCCAAATCCTGGAGTGTGAGACCCTGGAGATGTTCCTGTCTCACACAGATGGCACAGAGGGGATGTGGAGAGCAATATTGACCCAAACATGGATTTTCCTTGTTTGCTTTCATAGCCTAAAACACAAGTAAAGGCCTGATTTTCTCTGTCACTCAAAGGCTCCTGCCTTGCTATTGGATTGCATATGGTGCAGTGTAGGAATGATGCTGTGCTGTAATGTACACTGGTCTGGTTTTGTTAATTAAAATGAGAGATTGATCATTTTTCCTGTCAGCACTGGGAGTCAGGTTCCCTTCAGCCCACACTGATGGAGTCTCACTGGTGACTGCACTGAGCAGCCCTGCAATGTTTGTCTGACTCACAGACACCCAAGGAAAGGGGATGTGCCATGACTTTATCCTCTCTCAGTCAGCACCAGGCACAGGCATCTCTCTGTTTTGGGGTGCTCTCTCTTCTCTGTATTCCTGTACATTGTAAGAAATTAATCTGTGAAGCTGTGACAAGTGCAGATATGAATCCCATCCTCCTGCTCTCCTCCATTGTCCCTGACTTCACAGGGGACATTTGCCAAATGGGCAAGCATGATTAAACTTTGGACATGTCTTCAGGATACAGTTTTGTAACCCAATTTATCTCTGAGCCTGCTTTTGTACCTCCTGGACGTGAGCTGGCTTTGTTTTTCCTGTCCTTTTATAGAGCCCAGATAATACCAGCATTTCATAAGCGTGGAACAGCTTCTCTGTGCTCCATGCTTTTGTTAATTTTGAGACAGAAGGCAGCTGCTCAGTTCAGTCTAATTTATTTTCTGCATGAAAATGGAGAGATGTCTCTTGTCATTCTGTGCAGAACCTGGGCATGATTCTGATCATCCAGCAGCTTCACAGCCTAATTTTGCCAGTTTCAGCTGATTCCTTCTGATACTGTTTGATAGAAGGAAGAGTGAGAGCCTCACTCAGTCTTATTTGTGGTTGTTACACAAAACCTGGATAGACAGGGATGCAAATAAATCCAATCTTAGTTGTTATTCTCAGCAAAATATCAAGTGTGATAGCTGGAATGTCATTTGTGATGGAAGAGATTTTGTTTTCCTATCTCAGCTTTCCAGAGATAGTGTTTGCTAACGTTCAACAACAGCCTGATGTCAGTGGAAAACTCAGATGCCATTTGACATAAGCTCTCACATTAATCAAGAAAAATGTAACTTCTGAGAGGCATTTCTGCTACCTGAACAGAAATGAGGCTTGGGCTTGCAGTGGAAGGTTGGAGATCATTCTCAAGCTGCTTTTTCTCCACAAGCTGCAAAACAGTGTTTTCAAAACACAACCCCTTTCCAAAAAAAGCATTTTCATGGCTTCACTGCATTAATGATAAAGGTAGATGTAAAAATGTCTTAATCCCAGCAGTGCTGATGTCAAGTAATTATTAGTGCTTTAAGAGGCTGATGGAGAATATTGTGACTTGAGAGTAAAGGACTGGAAGGGAATGGTTTGATATTTATTGTGCTGCCATTCCCAGTGCCTCAGAGTGTGCCTCCTGTGCTGGGTGCTGTGACTGGGATTGACAGCCACTGCTGCAGAGAATCTGCAGATCTCCTGAACTTCCTACCATGTGCCATTCATTTCTTCCCCCAAGAGGTGCCTTTGGTGTGATCCCTGCAATCCTTCAGCAGGGATTTCATGCTCCCTGTAGAAGTAAGGGATCACCCAGGCTGCTGCATTCAATTCCCCCCAAACCAAAGGAGTTTGCTGGAATGCTGCAATTGCCTGTTTGGCCTGGAAGCTGTCTCCAGGATTTGTGCTTCTGCCATCAAAGCCCAGAGTGTCTGAAGGACACTTCAGTGGCACGAGGAAGGTGCTGAGTGAGGTGTCCCTGCTTTTATCAGGGGGAGTGCTGGCTGCTTTTGAGACATCTCCCCAGTGGAGCAAAAGCCATTATACCACAGTATGGTAACAGAGATAGTAACAGAGGCACTTGGAAAGGTTTAAAGGTGTTATTGGACTCTGCACAGCAGACTCGTGTTTGTAAGTGAAGTCCAGCACTGTTCTTATTAAGAAACAATGAGCTTTTAAATCCCATTTGTTAAATTCCCATTCCATTCAAAGCCATCTGTAGCTGTTCTCCTCCAGTAAGTTATGCAAGGTTTCTTAAAGTTTTATAAAGTAGGATGCATTAATCTGAGAATTTCCTATAAAACAAAAATGTATTCTGGGCTTTAAAAGATTTTATTATTTTTAAGAAAAATGCATAAAAATACAGAGCACACACCTCACTCTACAGAAACAACAATTCATCTGCTGGTCTCTTTGCCTTTGGGTGTTGTGGATGCCAAATGTTTATGTGGATCTGAAAAGCAATTGGAGAAATGCCAGGGAAGAAAGCAGTGATGGACCATTACAGGTGGAGAGGACAACCCCAGGAAGCAGAGAGCCCTGGAGCCAAAGGTTGCTGAAGCTTTGAGAGTTTAGCAGGGAAGTGTTTTCATAGGATTTTCCTGTAAAAGGCTCCCAACAGTGGTCACTGCCCCTCCTCAGGGTATCCAGGGAAATGGTGGATTCTGAGGGAGCTTTCCCAGCACTTCTTGGTGCTACAGAGACCAAGCTTGGCTGACAAGACAGTCTTAGTGCAGCTTTGGGGTGAATATAAATAAGAAATAGGGAGATAAAACCAGGGCTGGAAGAATGCAGCCTGGCACAGCCACGTGGTGTGGTGGTCTGCCTCTTGCTCAGAGGAAACAGCGCTCAGGAGTCCCTGTGAGGAGCATCAGGAATGTGCTGGACTCTAAACAAATCTTTAGTCTGCACCTCTATGTCTGTTCATCAACTTCATTAACATTTTCTTACTCAAAATCCCATTTTTCTAGTTGCTTCTTTGAGTGATAGAAACCGTAGAGAAATGTATGTTGCATTAGCCACGTATAATATGCAGGAAATCAAATCAGGCACAAAACCCAGGCACCATCTTTATTAATACTACAGTTTGGGGGCAGGGAGGGAAGCTATTTTATTCATGCTTTTTAAAGGAATGAATAAAATCCCTTTATTCACTCTTCTAAAATATCCAGACAACTCAAACTAAAAGCAACTCTCAGCATATCATACCCAGCAGCTGGGGAAGTGAATTTTGCACACAGCACACACATTATCCATTCCAGCAGCGTGCACACCTTTATCCTCTGTCTCCTACCTGCTTTCATAATGAGCCTTCCAGAAGCAAGAACACATGTCCTGAAACAACTTCTGAGGGTTACTTAATTGCTCAGTGACCTTTTCTAGATTTGCCAAACCGCTTAAGCTCAAGCACCACTCGTCAGTATTTAATGTATACCATGAAGTGCCACTCAATTTTCAAATACTCCGTTCTGAACTTGGTTATTATTTCCGTGAAGAAGGATTTCCAAATTGCTCCCTGTTGGCAGAATGAAAGCAGATAAAACTGGGTAAATCCTCAGCTACCTGAAATATGCCAGGGGACAAGCAGCAGGGTCACTTTGGCACATGTTTTGAACTCAGAATTTTGTGTCAAAGTGGTTGTAAATTTGGGAAAATGACCTTCAGAATCAGAGGGTCAGAGACAATGCTTGGGAAAAAGTGTGCAGCAGATGATGTGAGCTTTCTCTCAGTGAAACACATACAAAGCAATGTTTGCATGTCACAGTATCTAAGTGTTGTCATATGCTCATAGACATGGAAATGAATAATATTTTCTCCTGACCAAGGTGTCTGAAAAAAATAATAATGGAGAATTGACAGGTGAGTGTTAAAGGTTCATCCTATTGCCGTGAAACACATACAAAGCAACGTTTGCATGTCACTGTATCCAAGTGTTGTCATATGCTCATAGACATGGAAATGAATAATATTTTCTCCTGACCAAGGTGTCTGAAAAAAATAATAATGGAGAATTGACAGGTGAGTGTTTAAGGGTTCATCCTATTGCCGTGACCTCTGCAGCTGGTGATCCCTGAGCAGTCTTGTGTTCTTCATTCCAGGAGCATTGCAGGATAACTGTGAGTTGTGAACTGGCACTGAGATGATGTAAAGTCTCAGCCTTCCCCAGGTTCCTCTGGAGCTGGCACCAGGAGGCAGCTCCCTGGCTCCCCTAACACCACCTTGCATTTCACATGCACTGATGGACAATTTTCATATCAGCATTAGTTCATGAGCCACTTCATCCCCTCTGGATGGCACAAGCTTAGACACCCATCGTGTGTGCATAACATTTTCCAAACTCCACTTTGTGAGTCTGAGGGCTAGAAATACAACTTTTATTTACAACAAAGGTGAGAATTTCTGTTAATGATGTGACACTAAGAACTGAAGACCTCAGCAGATGTTACAGCTTTAGAATTTGATCTGGGTCATGTGCCATAGTGGTCATGATACTTATTGTTATTGAAGTGTGTGGATATATTATTGTAAGGGTGAGAAGAACATTCCAGAAAGAAATGTCCAAAAAGGGCTTAAATAGAAAGAAGACAAAATGCTGCTCTAAGCACTTAAAGCCACTCCCTAAAGCTGTGAAGGTCCAGAAGACACTGGCAAGTCATTGCTGATTAAAGGGAACAAGCCAGGGTGCTCAGGTTCCAGCTGATGACTTTTCTTATATGAGAGTTTACAAATTCCATTACACCCATGTTAACTTCAGAATTGTTCTTGTTACCTTCCTCCATTGAAGTGCATTGCTTGAAAGTTGATAAAATAGCAAAAGTAATTATAAATTTGGCTGGGAGACAGACAGGAGCTATGTCTGCTTGGATCTGTGGCTGTTCAATATTCATTTTTCTTCCTTTTGCACAGTGACAGGGCACAATTTATTTTTACAATTGTATTGAGATATTTCGTGGATGCCCTCAGAGGAGCAGTTTAGTTGGAAATCTCTCTGTACTAAGATGCTGTTGTTGATCAGGAAAAAAGGGCTGCAGTAAGGAAGAGCACAGCTCAGGATGCAGTTCCTGAGGATTCAGGACTCTGTTGGGAACATGCAGCCTCATTTGTAGGTGATGTTGAAGTTCTTGAATGAAGTCATGAATGCAGGGAAGCCCTGGCTGATGGCCTGCAGAGCAGGATGGATGGAGCAGTTTCTCTGTCAGGCATTGCTGTGGCCAGGGACAGATGCTCTTGCAGGCTTTCATGCAGGTGGCAGCTGCTGGGCTTGAGGCAGAAAGATGTGAGTCTAACAGGAATTCAGGGGAAAAACCACAGTGTCTCTGTTGTCATTACAGTGCAAGGGTTCCATATTGCTGGAGTTTTGTACCTCCTTGGTGCTTCTTGTAGGCAGCTTCTCTAGGCACTGACTCCTCCTCATCCTCACAGTAACCAACTGACTCCAGTTTCCCATAACCAACCAATCCACTCTTTTATAACATTCTTCTTATTGTTGGCTACAACTGTGGCCTGTTAACATCAGGCCTGCTCCTAATCCTTAATGATTGGCTCAGCTGCAACTCCTTAGGGGGCAAGATTACTTTCTATACTACCTTTATTTACTTATGTTCTATCCCCCTATATGTCTCAAAGCTGCTTTGGGTTAGGGTTGGTAGGAATGATTTGTCCTGCTGGCTGCTGGAGAAAGGTGGTGGGGTCACTGTCCATGTTGTGAGGAGTAGCTGGGGGTGTGAGGTGGACATTGCTGTTACCTGGCCAAGGTGCTAGAAAATGTAACAGCCTCACAGTGAGCTGAGGGAGGTACAGGCCATGGCAGAGCCACCCCTCTCTCCAGTACACAGATGCCAAACCTTCCTGGAGGAGATGGCAGGAAGGAGAAGGGCTCCAGTGTTTGCTTGCAGCCAGGCACCTGAGGGAGGCCCTCTTGTGTGAGGCTGGCACTGACTCCTGCCATGATGTACTGGGGTATTTTTATTGTAAAAGCACAGTCTGAAAAGGCTGTGGGGTATTTTTACTGGAAAAGCACAGTCTGAAAAGGCTGTGGGGTATTTTTATTGTAAAAGCACAGTCTGAAAAGGCTATGGGGTATTTTTATTGTCAAAGCACAGTCTGAAAAGGCTGTGGGGTATTTTTACTGGGAAAGCACAGTCTGAAAAGGCTGTGGGGTATTTTTATTTTAAAAGCACAGTCTGAAAAGGCTAAGGGGTATTTTTATTGTAAAAGCACAGTCTGAAAAGGCTAAGGGGTATTTTTATTGTAAAAGCACAGTCTGAAAAGGCCATGGGGTATTTTTATTGTAAAAGCACAGTCTGAAAAGGCTGTGGGGTATTTTTATTGTAAAAGCACAGTCTGAAAAGGCTATGGGGTATTTTTATTGTCAAAGCACAGTCTGAAAAGGCTGTGGGGTATTTTTACTGGGAAAGCACAGTCTGAAAAGGCTGTGGGGTATTTTTATTTTAAAAGCACAGTCTGAAAAGGCTAAGGGGTATTTTTATTGTAAAAGCACAGTCTGAAAAGGCTAAGGGGTATTTTTATTGTAAAAGCACAGTCTGAAAAGGCTATGGGGTATTTTTACTGGAAAAGCACAGTCTGAAAAGGCCATGGGGTATTTTTATTGTAAAAGCACAGTCTGAAAAGGCCATGGGGTATTTTTATTGTAAAAGCACAGTCTGAAAAGGCTGTGGGGTATTTTTAATGGAGTAGCACAGTCTGAAAAGGCTGTGGGGTATTTTTACTGGGAAAGCACAGTCTGAAAAGGCTGTGGGGTATTTTTACTGGGAAAGCACAGTCTGAAAAGGCTGTGGGGTATTTTTACTGGGAAAGCACAGTCTGAAAAGGCTATGGGGTATTTTTATTGTAAAAGCACAGTCTGAAAAGGCTATGGGGTATTTTTAATGGAGTAGCACAGTCTGAAAAGGCCATGGGGTATTTTTATTGTAAAAGCACAGTGTGAAAAGGCTATGGGGTATTTTTACTGGAAAAGCACAGTCTGAAAAGGCTATGGGGTATTTTTACTGGGAAAGCACAGTCTGAAAAGGCTTTGGGGTATTTTTAATGGAGTAGCACAGTCTGAAAAGGCCATGGGGTATTTTTACTGGGAAAGCACAGTCTGAAAAGGCTGTGGGGTATTTTTACTGGGAAAGCACAGTCTGAAAAGGCTAAGGGGTATTTTTACTGGGAAAGCACAGTCTGAAAAGGCTAACTTGTTGTGCCATGTACACAAATGACCCGTCTGCTGAGCCACCTGGAAGGCCTCTATTTTTAGGCTCTTTCCTGGGAGCAGTTGTAACTTGAACTGACACATTGTTAGCCACAAGCGTGGCACACGAGGCAGGAATATGTCCACTGATTGTTAGCAGCACTGGCAACAGGGGCTTGGCAAGAGGCACTTTGCTTTTTGCGAGTGGGAAAGCAAGGAAAGCAAGCACCCAGGTTTCACTAGGACAGGCCTGGCTTTCAGCAGCCTGAGCAGGTCAGTCTGGAGCTCAGAGAGGGGAGTGCAATGGACACCTTTGCCCTCTGTGGGCAGAGTCCAGCCTGGCAGTCACCAGCTGCAGTGTGAGCACACCCAGGTGCCTGTGGCCTGCAATGCACTGCTGAAGCCTGAGCTGGACATGCAAGGAATGAGGTTTTGCTAACATTTTACTGAGGTTTTTCTTTTTTCTTAATTAAGACCTCTTTTCCCCAAATCTTCACACTTATTCTTCACTCCCCAGCTGCTTATAGTCCATGGCCACAGAACCTCATGACCTTACACAGTCAGTTCCTTTCAAGGCCACTGTCAGGGTGCAATCCCCTCATCTTCAGATATTTCTGTATTTTCTTTCTGTGTGTTTGACTTTGAATATTGCTGTATTAAATCACACTCTATTGTGCCGACAGATAAATTGTTATTTATGACTTTGCAAACCTTTGTTCATTCCCACAAGGAACTGGCAAAGCTTTCCTATCTGTGGATCCTCAGGAAGTCAATTTGAATTACTTTGTTTGTGTGTTTCTCTGTGGGTGCAGGTGGACGTTTCAGTTTGCTTTCTTACCATTATTAAATGCTGGATCCAGGAAATTTTGATTCCTTTTTCGCAGATCAGTTTTGACAACTCCACCATGACAGATTTGCTTGGTAATCTGATTTCCTGTTGGTTCTTGCTGTGTTTTGAGAATAGGGAAGTGTAATTTCTGCCCCATATTCCAGTTCTACAAGAAACCAGTGGTGAAGCTTTGCTAAACAGTATCCTGTGCATTCCCAGGAAAGCAGAAGCACCTGCAGGTGTTGAGCTCATGTATTACTTGTACAAATGTTTGCAGTTTAAGTGCTGGTTTTTATTAAACTGGAGGCAAGGGGCTACTTTGATTCCACTCAGTCAATTTGCAACATCCTTTCCTTGCTTTGAAACACTGTCAGAATCTCAGTAGTCCATAGCCTGCCTCTGAAAACATGCATTCATTGAGTTTAAAATGATTTCCACTTAGCTTTCTGTTGGCAAGGCTGTCAGACCAGTGTATTATCCAGCAATTGGAACTGACTGGAGCAGTTTTTTCCTGTAATACTTCTCTGCAGCAGTAGCAAGGTGAGGAAGTCAGCAGAGTGCTGGTGTGTTTGGGCTCAGGCTTTTTGTGGAACTGCTGTGTGTGCTCCAGATGTGCAGAAACAGGGACTGTGAGGCACCTCAGTGCTGCTGAGGTACAGACCTGCTGATATATAAATATGTACACACACCTCAGCCCCCCAGCACTGCAGCTGCTCAAACCCGGGGTAATTGAGGGACACACTTTGACCCTACTTGTCAAAACAATCAGTAACTCAGGGAGAGGATTTCCAGCCAGGCTGCAGCATATTCCTGTGGGATATGGCAGCTTCTCCCGTGTGTAATGGAGGACGTGATTAATTCTGACTGTGCTGACACAAGAAGGTTATTGAATAGGATTTCCTTGTGAGTGGCACATCCATTCCCAGGAAAAACCATTACAGAGATGTCAAACACACTCCCATTGTGTTCTGAACACCCAGCCCAAGGCTGCACTGAACCAGCTCAGGGTGTTGGTAATTAAAAGCTGCAGAGAAGCATCTGCAAACTTGTTCATTTCATAGTAAAAACAATCAGAAGACTTATTTGTTGAAGGAAATATTAACTCTGCAGCCACCCTGAGTCTCCTCAGTAGCAGTGGAGCTGTGCCTGCACTGACTGTGGAGGGATGAGTCAATGACTTAGATCTGACTGCAGGCACCCGGCTCTGGTCAAACAAATCACTGATGAGCAATGCATTCATCACTGTTACCCTCTGGAAAGGAGCCAAGGACCTTGACAGGTCCGGGCTCCTCCTGCCTCAGAGCGAGGTGCACAACATCCTGACATCTGACACCAAGGCTGGGAGGTGCAGCTGCCTCTGCTGACCTGCACATGCTTTCCCCCTGCTGAGAGGATGGAAGAACCAGTGACAGGTATTACTCATGCTGCTCCAAGCCCTCTGAAAGGTATTTTGGTGCAGGGTAATGGATGGAGCATTCCCACTGAATTCCCGAAGATTTAAGTGTGCATTAATGCTGCACTGACACAGCTCCCCTCGGCAGCACTCACCTTGCTGGTGCTGCATTCAGCTCACTGCAGGCAGTGGAAAGATTTGCAGCAATTAAAAACCAGGCAGAGGAATTGTTACCTGTCTGGGAAGTTCTGAAATGCTCCTGCAGCAGCTGTTGGAAAGCTCTGCCCATGACTCACAAAGGCTTCTCTGTTTTTGTTCTGGCAGGGTCATTGTGGTGGAGGGAGCAGGGTGTCCTTGGGGAGGCAGGGACAGCCAGGGATGCCATGGGACACTGTCCTGGTGCCATGAGAGAAGCAGCGACAGCAGCACAGGGCCCTACAGCAGGGTTGTGTCACTGCAGGACCCTTCTGACTGCCTGCTTTATTCCTTGGAATCTCCATGGCATTCCCTTGGAAGCAGCTTGTCATGGTCATAATACAAAAGGTGCTTGACAGAGCACAAGTCTCAGCCAAGAAAAACAGATTGATTATTTGTGCCAACTCATGCATAGATTGGACACCTTCTAACCAGAACATAAAGAGGATTCTGTGAAGGATCAAAAGATCCTGAGCATTTTCTTCCCATAAGAAGTTTCAGGTTTGTGGTAGGGAATTTATTGATCAGCACCCTGAGTCCCTGCTGCAGCTTTTTAGGAGCATCAAGCACCTTAGGAGAATCCATTAGGATTCTGGATGCCTGTAGAAGTCTCATGGTTAGTAGAAGAAAGACACTAAGATTAAGAATTAAAAATTATTAACTACTAATGCACATTAATAAACTCAGTGCATAAGGCCATTGGAAAGGAATTAGTTCAGAAAGTTTTCTGTCCTCCAGTAGTCAAGAATTAGGCTGGGAGGGTTTTGAATTTCAAGTACATCTTAATATTTCAAATACATAAGTGCTGGATATAACCTCCAGGTCACTAATTATTCAGTAGCCACTAATTAAACCCTGTAAATGCATAAATCAACTAAATTATGTTATTATTTTGTTGTTGCTAGTGTATAATCCTAGAATCACCCTTTAACTTGCATAGATCTTAACTGATCAAGTAAGTTTTTTCCAAGTAAGAAGTTCATAAAATTAAATGTTATTTTCAGTGCTGTGCTTATTTTAGAATTTAATGGGATTCCGGGCAGCTGCCTGTTCTATTTATTTCTGCTTTTGTATATTAATTGGTTATATCATTCCTTCTGCCTCTGAGGTCTGGAGGTGGAAGCTTTACAGCTTAATTAATCAGTGCTTTTGCTGTATTAATGTCATTGTGGAATCTGGAATTGGATGGGGTCCTTTTTGCAGCAGTGGTGAGGGCCATTTGTGTGAAGCTTCTTTTCCAAAGCGTGCTCAGCTTTGGGCTCATGGGCTTAGCTCTGCTCTCAGGCTCACTGAACAAACAGCCAGCAATCCATCCCATCAGTGCAGATACTCCAAAATATCTTGCATTTAATCAGATTTTGAAGAATTCATTGATCCACATGCTGTGGTGGCATAAGGAATTCCAATTGCCTGGGGCCATCTGGAGAGGACGCCTGGATCATTTCTCCCATGTAAGCAACAGCACTTGGAGAAATCTGATGTATTTCAAGTTTGCCTCTCTGGCTGAGCTTGTCAGCTGTGGCAGTTTAAATACAGTTCCTCCAACAACATAGTTACATCCCAACTTTTAATTTCTTTTTATTTGCAAAGCATTTGGTCCTTCTTGAATGCAGCACCTTCCAAATTGAGAGTACAAGGAAAACATCACAGATTCATGTTGTTATTTTGGGTGATGGTGGTGAAAGACAACTTTGTAGATGTGGAAAAGCATTGAGTGAATTGTTAGGCAGACATTATTTAAAAGGTTTTGTGTCTTTCATGTGTTTGCTGTTTAATGAACATCACACTTCAAATTCTTTGAGAGTTCTGCTTCCATAGCCCCATCTTGGTTTTGACAAGATAAAACACTGGACCACCAATGCTAAGTTCAGCTTGAGCTAAAAGACTAAGTTAGAGAAATCAGAATTTG
The DNA here is from genome assembly GCF_028018845.1 of Melospiza georgiana. Taxonomy (NCBI): domain Eukaryota; kingdom Metazoa; phylum Chordata; class Aves; order Passeriformes; family Passerellidae; genus Melospiza; species Melospiza georgiana. The sequence goes on along the minus strand of NC_080442.1, from coordinate 3,385,295 downwards.
CTAGTAAAGGAGCACAAAAGGAAATGTATATCAGACTCAGGCCAGGGGGGCATACAGAATATTGTCAGGGCTGGGTGGTACTATCTCACATACTTTATGGCTAATATATACCTCAGACAAACTCAAAAGAACCTCAAAAGTCTCACTTTGGTGGGGGAAAAAAGTGAAAATAAATGGTGTAGAAAATGCCTTTTTATCCCAGTCTGATGATCAACAGGGTCCTCTGTCCAAGGCATCATCAATTAAACCTTTCCCCCAGAGCTGTTTACTGATCTATTTTCAGAGCTCTGTGTAGTAGCAACAACACCAGGAAGAAGAAAGGCTCAGCAAACAGGCTGTTTCCCTTCAGGTACAGAGCACAGCATCTATTAGTGGGAGGAGATGCTATTTTTGAAACATTCCCACTGTCCCACTTATTCACTGGTCTCATCCATCCATCTCCCTCTCAAACCCTATAACAATGCAGCATAAGCCTTTGGCCAGCTGTGCGTGTGTGTTGGGTGAGTGAGCTGAGAGGCTCCGTCCGTGTCAGCCCTGCCCAGTTCCTGCGGGAGGGGACGCGAGGATCCGGCTGTCAGGGAGGCACGGCGCTGCTGAGGAGCAGAGGTGCTCAGAGTTAATGAACTGCCGGCAGTGTTGATTTCTAACTGCCCCGATGAGCTGAGTGCCCCAAGGCCACAGTCCCATCGGTGTGATCCCTGCTCCAGGGAGAGTGTCCTGCTGTAGTGTGGGATCTCAGCACCTCAGGACTGAGGTGCAGAGTGACCGAGACCACCCTTGGGGGGCTCGGGAGTCCTGGAATGTTGCCAGAAGTGTCTGGTGGCTGGACTTTGATCCTGCACAGGAGACGACACCTGTATGAGGATGGGAGGATTTCACTGGGTGAATGGTGAAGGGATAAGTTAATTAGAGTGTGAGACACAGGGTTTAGGATTTCTGTACAGGGGGGTCTAAAGAAGTAAGATGGAGGAATTGGGGCGTGTCCTGTCCTTCTTCTTCTTCTTCTTGGCCTCCATCTTCTGTGGTGATGTTGGCACTTTGGGATTGGTTATTACTAGAAGTGCACTGGTTAATAAGGGTAAAAGGTGTTGGGGAAAAATGATAAATATTGTATACGTAACTTCGAGTATAAAGATAGGTGACCGCCCCGGGGGCTCTCAGTGTGCTCATGGCTGGCTGCTGTGCAGACTCTGTCGGGCCAAGAGAAAATCTTTTAGATAAACAATTAATAAACACCGAGACCGAGGAAAGATCTGAAGCCTCTTCTCATCCTTTGAAGCGCGGGCTGCCCAAGGCCACCTAAACAGCCGAGAAACCGACACTCTGGGGGACTCCGTGTTTCTGTGGGGTGTGAGGCTGTTTGAACAGCTGAAGTTTGATCCAGGCTCTGTTGTCCAACAGTTCCAGAAGCTGAGAGTGCCCAGAGTTCAGTGCAGGAATCCTGACCTTCGTTTTCTGTGGATGAACTCAGGAGCAAGGCAAGCAAAGGGGCCCTGAGTGTGTGACAAATCACCCTCACAGATCTGCTCTGGCTTTAGGGCAGGGTTGTTCCTGGACATCTTGCCCAGTGTGGGAGCTACACTTGAAATTTGCTTTGCTTAGGAGCTGTCTAGAGCTAGGTTTGGAAACCGACATGGTGTAACCTTGGGGGAGTCATGGAATTGCATATAACCCTATTTGCAAGTTTGGGATATTAAAATCCTCTTCTTGAAGAAGGGCAGGAAGTCTATTAAGTTCCCTAGGAGGCAGACTGCTGGGAAATGAGCATCATTGCAATTCACATGCTTGAGTGAGACATGAGTACAATTTGCTGTGAGCTCTGCAGCATGAGCAGCATTTTCTTCATTCTGTTGTACTGAGATTTTATAATTTCATTATTTTAAATTGAATAAGACATGAAGGCAAATCCATCTATGGAATTGAAGCATGCACTTATGCTTTAATATCTTTAGACAGGGGCACATCCCATTGGAAGTAGTTTGTGCTTATGTTGTGAAAAGCTTCACCTGGGAAACTGAGGCATGCATCCTTCAGATTCCTCACCTGCCTAAAAGCTTGTGCCTTCTTTTCAAATTATGCTCCCACTGAAAATACATGGTTTTCATAATGATAAATATTTAACAGCCCTGAAGAATTCCAGAATTTTGCATATTTATCAAATTATTCAAGCAGAAAACCTTGTCCTACCCTTGCATACACTGCTCTAAAAAGGGGCAAAGTTTGTTTTCCATGGCTCATTCAGTTCTCAATAGGCAAGGCAGTTTAATTCTGGGAGCAGACCTGAAATCATTTGGTGCTCTCAGTGCAGTCATCAGGTGCAGGCATTGGTTCTGGCTTTCTGCAGGTGGAGCAGTGTGAGCTGGCTTTGTTCTTGAGGCTCTGGTTGCCATTGCCATTCTCCAGTGGCTTTTTAAAACCCTGTCCCAAATTCATGAAACACACCTTAGATATCCCCCACCCCAGTTAGTCCTGAGACCATCATTTCATTTTGTTACTGACAGTGAATTCCATGATGAATGTATGCAAAAGAAGAGAACTACACAAGAGAAGGTGACCATGGAAGAATTGCTTCTTCCATCCCATCTCATCCCTCTCAGGCACACAGCCCTTCCCTCAGGAAGAGGTGGAATTGCTGAAGGAGCAGGGCTGTAACACAGGGAGGGGCAGGGCAGCAGCTGAGGGAGCCCAGGCACAGGCAGGGCCAGGGCACCACAGCTGGGAAAGCAGGACAGGGCTGGTGACATTGCAGGTCCAGGACAGTCAGAACTCAGGAGCAAACATGGAAACAGCAGAGCTCAGGCAGGACTGCCTGCAAGACCCAGGATCTCAACTCCAGAGCTTGAAGAGAGATCTGCCATTCAAAGATGAGTGCTCCCTTCCCTGTGTCCTCCTGCAGCCTGCCTGGCACTGGCAGTGCTGGGCTGCTGTTCCCTTTATTCCAGTGACAATCTCCTAAAGCCAGTCACTGCCTGACCATCACAAACAATTTATGGGACAGCACTTCTCTTGTTTGCTAAAGTGTCACTCCGAGGCAATTTGAAATCCAGGTTTATATTCCTATTTCTTTAACTGCTGTTTCCTGCAAATTCACAGCACTGAATAAATGAAGAGCACACAGCAATAAATCACTCTTGTTGAGGCTGCTTGGTGCCCAAACACTGCAGGCAGAAAGAGATGTCACACCTTTGCTGCAGTGACAGGGCAGGCAGTGAAGGATGGTGCTGCCCCCTCCCTCAGCACCAGGCAGGAGATTCCAGCTATCATATCTCTTCAGCCCTTGATGTGTGCCAGCTGCCAGTCATTAAGCAGCACTGGAAAATTTGCATCCCTCCCCAGCACATCTGATTTACTGACCAAAGACTGGGAGCCTTTTCTAAAGGAAGCATTTTTCCTACCCTCCTTCACACATGCAGCAGCTTAATGTGGGGATATCTTTTCTTCCTTAATTCCTAAGTATTTAATTTCGAGGCAGCCCAATAGCTGCCTTATTTCCTAACCACTTTAAGCACCTTCATATTTTACAGGCTCTTGCATGGACAGCTCTTGGGCTATCCTTTAGACATAGCAGCTTGGCTTCTGCTCCACAGGATACTTTGCTGCAGTTCAAGGTTAATATTAGGCTGTTCTCCAAAATTTCCATGAGTGCTGCAGCTGGGTGCTGAGCCCTTTCAGTCCCACACAGGAGAAGCACCACAGAGGTTGCTTGTTAAGGGAGGAGTAGCCACATTTTCTCATTTGGTACTGTTTAGTCATGGTCCTGTGCCTTGGGGCTGCCTGAGGGATTGTCTCTACAAAAGCTGTTTTAAAACAGACTTTGCATCAGATTTCTGAGAGTTAAATATGATCTGTCAATGTTCAGTGCCATTACTGTTCCTCTTTGTGCTCCCTGTTTTAGCAGGTTCTTAGGAAGATGGCTTTGTGATAATCTCTCCCTAATCCTGCAGAAACCTGGTTTTTCCTGGGCTGCTGAGGGCTCTGCTGAGGAGAGCTTGCATTTGGGATATAGATGCACTTGGCAGCTTGGTCTTTCTTACACCTGATGGACTCTTCCACATCAGAGGGATGATCACTCTGATTCTCAACCTCTTCTTTGTGACTCATGTTTGGTTACTCAGAAGTGCCTTTGAAGCAAGGGATTCTTCCCCAGCTAAGCCATGATGGGTTTACAATCCTATTGGACTTCCTTTTTGGTTTTGGTGGGAAATGAGTCCCACTTCTGCCTTCAATTCAGAGATCAGAGGGAAGGCAGCTGCCTGAGTTGCAGCCCATGTCCTCCAGAAGAGCCAAACACTCCTGTGGAGGTCAGGACATGGAGTTTTGTACCAGTTTGAACTGAACTACAGCTGGCAGCCCAGGAGCAGAGAGGTGCTGCATCTTTTTGTTCTCCCAAGGCATCTAATTTTCTAGAAGAGGATATAAATATTAACAAATAATTGCTGTTCTGGTTAATAAAAGAACCCATTTTCCATCATCCCAGGAGCAGGCATTGATTTTTGTAGAAATTCAGCAATCTCAATTCAGCAATTCAGAGAACAGACCTGTTCACTATTTATGACTTACACTGAATGGTTTTCTAAAAAATAGAGTCGGGGATTTGATCTTGAATGATTCATGGAAATCAGAAAAAAGGTCAGTCCCCAAGAAAGTCTGATAAGTATTTCAGAATTGCAGCAGCACCTTCCCAGACTGTATTTCTGGCTCAGTTATCATCTTTGAACTCTCCATTAGTCCCTGATTTCCTTCTGTCTTGCCCATAACCATCCTGACTAAATCCAGGGACAGGCAATTCCATCATTGTCTCTGTTAAGCTCCCAGCACCGTTCCTGAGTTACCACAACAACACGGATTACGTGACAAGCAAATGAAGAACCAGTCAGATAATGGGGTTTTTTAAATGGGGATTACTGGTGCTGAAGATGTAATGGCCTCTTTGATGCTGTTACTATCTATAGCACAAATCCTTCTCAGTCTCTGGACTATTGACCTGACACACTGAAAAGGCTCCTTTGCAGCCCCCATTGTCTGGGGAAAGGGAGAAGCTCTGAGCACCGACGCCTTCAAGGCACAGGAAAAACACAAGGCAGGGAGATAAGCTCGGTAATTTGAAAGCATTTGATTTCTTTCAAGCACAATCCCAACGTTTCAGCTGAAAGCGATATCCTGATTTTATCTGTGTTGCTTTTTCTCCAAGGTGTGCACTCAATACTTTGTAATTTCCAAAGATACTCTGAGCTGATCTTCCAGCAGCTTGCAAATCAGATCTGCTGGAAGGAACTGTCTAAGGAGATTGTGGGGAAAAAGTTCTCCCTGACCCTTGGGTCGTTGTTCCTTTCCTGTCTACAGGTTGGACAGCATGACTGGATACAGACCTTTACTACCTCAGAATAAATACCTGGATTTGGGAATAACTGGGCTGATTTTGGGAGGTATCACTTAATGGCACAGGACAATTTGCAGCAAGGGGAGTTTTTTACCCTTTGTCCATAACACAGTGCTGATTGTCTGCAGAGCTGCTAATGTCCAGGGAGCCTGAACAAGCATCAGCCCTTTGCTCTTTCATCCAGAGAGTTCTGGGTTTTTTTGCAAATAGATTATCAAGTTCATAATATTGTGAGGAAGTCAGGTTTTGAAACGCTTCCTATTTTACAGGTACAAGGTGAAATTCTCTCCTGCATTATGGCAACCTTGTGCTTTCTAGCAGAGTGATGAAGGCTGCCTGCAGGAACTGAACAGGTGTAGCCCTGCTTCACACACACCCTCCCCTGCTTGGGTCTCTGATTAGTCCCTGGTTTTGTGAGAGCTCTGTGGGATTCCAGGCAATTAGCAAGTGTTGGACCAGTTTCAGTTTGCTCTGAGACTGAAAATATGTGTGCAAAAGAAAACTGAGGAGTGAGCCTGAAAGCTGCACTTGTAGAGAAGTTGCCTCCCCCTGTTTTGACTCTGCTCCTCAGCTGCATTCAGCACCAGGCTCATGGAAACTCAGCACAGTGGGACCCATTCAGGTGTCCTCTGAGGAGATCCTTGTCCTCAGTGCCACCACCAGCTCTGTCCCCAGGGCTGCTGTCCCTCCATGTGTGCACAGGCTCTGCTGATGCCAACACCTCTGTTAGGTGGCACTGCCCGGGTTCACAGGGGCTGCTGCCTCCTTTCCCTTGGTGCATCTTCACAACTCAGGGCTCAAAACACTTGTCCAGGAGCTTGACTTCTACACTGGCTTCAGGGCATTTTCCCTTCCAGTGTTCCAGTTCTGGGTGTCAGAGCTGTTCCAGCATTTGTGCTCTTTATTTCCACAAGCCTTGGACACGTCTCTCTGCTCAGCTGCACGGTTCATGGAGCATCAATACATCACTGGCAGGAGACTCCTGGGCTGTAGCCCTGCTGCCTTTACTCCCTTCCCTTTCCCTTCTCATGACAGCACTCTGTAACAAACTGGATTGCCCTTCCTGGATTCAAACCCTTCAGCTATTGGCAGGAGGTTTTCAGGACCCCCAGTCATTGCTGAGCCAAGCTGTACATATTTAATTGTGTTAATTTAATCTTTCTTCACAAGTCAGTCTTTTCAGCTCCCTCATCACTTGTGTCATTTTTCCTGAACTGCCTACAAACTCTGTCAGTAAGGAGTCCATGACAGAACACCATGTTATAGAAGCAATTTCACCACAGTGGCAAAGAAGAAATTTTACTGTTTCCTTCTTCCTTAATGCAGTGTCACTGCAGATTCTTCCTCAGCATTCCTTTGCTTTCTCTTCCCTTTTACTGATGTATTTAAGTGAAAACTTCCTGCTAGTTTCTCCTAAGGCCCCAGGTGTTGCCCAGGGTCACATATAGCACATAGGATGTGGGGAAGCTATTGGCCTTAAATTCAGACCACCAGAGGGATGGTGGGCTTATTTATCAGGATGAAGAGAGGTGCTGATAGGAGTCCCCTGGGGCACAGCAGTTTAAACAGAATTCAGGTAATGAGTCACAGCCAGAACACAAGACAGGAGCTCTGGTTGCTATTTTCTGCTCCAACCTTTGCCCTCACACCCCTGTCTGAGTGCATGCTCTGAGCTGCCCTGGCAACCTGAGCAGCAGCACCTCCACCCTGCTGTGTGTGCAGGCACACCTGGGCTGGGCACAGCAGGGTTTTATTCTCAAATGCAGCCCCACAGGGTCCAGGCTGCACTGTGTGACCTGGTCTGTTCACACTGGAGCTGGTGTAGGTGTGATCTCTTACAGAGGCAGTGACAGGGGGAGCTGTGGAAACGGAACGTGAGTGATGTCTCAGAGGGTCACAGCAGAGCCTCAGTGTGGGTACACTGAGCTGGCTTGGTGCTCAGGACACCCTGCCCTACACCTGCCTCCACCACTGACTGACTGTGGGAGCAGGACTGAAGCACCTTGGCCTCTCTCTGCTCCCTGACCCTTCATCTAGAACATCAGCCCTCCCAAACAGCAGCTTGGGGACTTTTTTTATGCAGTGCCTAAGCTGCAGGAGCTGGGTTTAGCTGGGTTTAGATTCCCTCAATCACTCTAATGAAGCCCATCACAACAGAACAAACAAAAGCAGAGCAGAGTGGTGACCCCTCACTAAGTTATTAGAATTGCAGCAGGACTAAATCCCACTCAATCTGCTAAAGACAAGGCTGGCAGCAAGGGAATTTCAGTAATGTAATACATGTATTTTTAAAGAGGGAAATAAGGGGAGCTGCAGGCCAGGCAGTCTCACCTCAGGAGCAGCAAGATGGAGCAGATCTGCACTAGAGCAGATGCAGAGTAAGGAGGTGATTGGTGACAGCCAGCATGGCTTCACTAGGGGCAAATCCTGCCTGACAAATGTGGTGACCTTCTGTGACAGGATTCTGGTGCTGAGGGGTGAGGGAAGGACAGCTGAATCATCTGCCTGGGCTTGTGCAAAGCGTCACACCCTGTCCTGCATGATCCCAGTGGCTGAACTGGGAGACATGGATTTCATGGGTGGGCCTCAGGCTGGGTGAGGAATTGGCTGGATGGTCACACCCCAGGAGCTGTGGTCAGTGGCTCAGTGTCCAGGGGACCAGTGGTGTCCTCAGGGGTCAGACTGGGGTTGGTGCTGTTGAACATCTTTGTCAGTGACAGGGACAGTGGCATCCTGTGAAAACCCCCAGCAGGTTTGCCAAGACACTGAGCTGTGGGGTGTGGGGTGTGGGGTGTGGTCAGCCTGGGGACCTGGCACAGGGTGCCCAGAGCAGCTGTGGCTGCCCCTGCATCCCTGGCAGTGCCCAAGGCCAGGCTGGACAGGGCTTGGAGCACCCTGGGACAGTGGAAGATGTCCCTGCCCATGACAGCAGGTGGCTTTAAGGTCCCTCCCAACCCAAACCATTCCATGGATCTGTGTGTGAGTTAACACACACTGGGACAGGAGTACATGGCCATGAGTGCACCACAAGTAAATTTAGGCTGAAAAGTTGGAGAAGAACTTTCTAAGCATCAAGCCAGGTATATTCTGTAAGTTTCCCACTAAGGAAGTTGGAGACAGGTGACATAACCTTTTGTACTAACTGTGAACACCCTTTTAACTCTAAAACATAGGCAATTAATGAAGTTTAGAGACAGATTCCTACTCCATATGTCCCTTTCTCAAAGCCATGTCAGATCTTAATTTCCTGTGTTATTTTCTATCTTTAATTCCTATGAATTCTATCTTTAATTCCTACCAATTCCTACCCTTTCCTTTAGTTAACCTGAAAAAGAATCTAAACCAAATTTGTAAACCAAGCTGAGGTCAGATCAGAGGGTTTTACCTGTCCATTGTAAACCTGAGAAACTGTGGCTGCTTACTGAGGACTTCTAAGAGGATTTTTGTCTGAACCACATTACCATAATGGAGATAATTTGTTCCTTGATTGCAGCAGTCCACTTAAGGAAGTTTGCAGCTGAAGTGTGCAAGCACCTTGTTCCCCACACAGGAGGGGAGGCTGTGCTCCCCTGCCTGCCACCCTGGGTTTCTGCAGCTCTGCAGGCTGTGCCTGTGTCCTAACTAGGTCAGGCAATATGGAAAGTGGAACCTTAGCTGGTTATCACCCTCCAGAAAAGTGCTGGCTTGGATTTCAGTACGAGCTGCTGATCCATCCTGTGGGGAAAATGACTTCAGTGGAAAAAGCTACTTTTGTGAAGGAACAAAGCAGAGGGGAATTTGAATGGACTTTAGAGTAGCTGAGAAACTCCACTTGGTACCTGCCTGCCTTTGTCCCCCCGTCCTTCCTGTGCATGTGCTCTAAAAACACAGAGCAGAACAAGCTCCTTGGAGTGTAAAATGCCAGGAATTCTGCCTGAATGGATCAGTGTCACTCCTGTACCAGTGGCTTTGACAGGGCTGCTGGATGCAAACATCCAATCATGGCCTCCAGGCCCAAGCAGCACTTCCTTGTAAGAGCCAGCTTGGCAGCATCCCTTTCCAGGAGGATTTGCAGGCAGGCAGAACAAGCTCCCACAGACCCTGCACAGGATGTGGATTGGGAAATGCACTCTGCATCCATGTGGGATCTTCCTTCATTGTGTCCTCACTGCTTGTCCTTTCTCCCATGACGAGATGAAGGCAGAATCTCTGTGCTTCTTTCCAGCAGTCACAGCTGAAACCAGAGTCCTGAGCCTCCCCTGAAGGCACCATCTGATAGTGCCCAGCAGAGCCCAGGACACAGTGTCCTGCAGGGCTCCAATCCCTTCTTTCTCTGAACATCCCAACAGCTTTCCTGGCAAGGAGTCCCCTCCTGGCATCTCCAGCTCACCTTGCTATTCTGTGTGTCACAATGAGCCCAGCCAAAGGGGGGAGCTGCATTTCCCCAGCCACCTCCCACACTCTGCTGCTTTTACTGCCTCTGGCTCTCAGCAGGGCTGTAAAAACTGAGAGAGTCTTCTAAGCTGGCAGGCAGCTAAGGAAGCAAAACAAAAAATTCCTACATTTCTGGATTGGGAAATAGAAATGTTTGTGAAAGTTTCCTGAGTGCAAAGAAAAGAGAAGGGAGAACAGAACTGGGGAGTGAAGACCACTTGCAGCATCTGCCAGCTGGTAAGCTGTAGTTTCACCCTGGATTTTCTAAAACATCAGGAAAAACTGAAAAGCTGAAAACACAGAACTAATTTTCATGGTTCAAAGAGATATCTCTCCTAACGATGCAAAAATTATCCCACAGGATAATTATCACAGACCACAAGGCACCTGAATGCAGTGTCCTTCATTCTAGGTACATTTTGGCAGAGTGCAGCCCTAATGGTGAATATTCTGCTCCTTGGTTGGTCTCTAGGCTAGAAAAAACAAAGAATGAGCTTGTCCCAGTGGAACACAGGGTGGTGTACTGCTGTCAGAACTCCACCTGTAAGTCTGCATGCAGGCTGTTCTCTCATGCTCCATGTTCACCCTGGAGAACCTTCTCCTGCTCTCTAGTGGTGGAAGCACAAAAAGGCCAAAAATGTTCGGCTGCTTCCTCTCAACATTCACACCTCGTTGTTGCTGCAGAGCCCAGAAATGGTTCCCAGTTCCAGGCTGGATAGTTCAGTGCAGTACATGTGTGCATAGTGCTTCCTAAGAGTGGCACAGCCATCGTTGTGCTGCACTCTTGAGACTTTTAAAGAAGAGCAGAGTCCTTGCCCAGCTCTGCCTTTAGCTCACTGCTCCACGCAGTAAAAGTGGCAATAGCAGAGAGGCTCCTTGGCTGCCTGGCAGCTGAGGACACAGCCCTTAAACTCACACCTGCAAACACACCTATAAATAGGGTTGAGACCAAACTAAATGAGAGGTGGATCTGGATTTTAAGCATGCAAACATTTCAGAACAGTGTCCTGGATTATAAGCTAAACAAAAAGTTCCATTTAAAGCTTGCTTTAACACAGGCAACTCAGAACAGATGAGTCAGTGCTGGAAAATTGCAGATTATTCTCTCATTCATCCCATCCAGTGGAAAATAAGGGATATAAACTTTTTCCTAGTCATCTGCTGACGTGTGAGTAACATGGTTTGATACCTGGACAGGCAATCCTCAGCTTAACTGCCTCAGTTGCTGAAGTATCCATTTTAATCAGAACTGCACAGCACCCTCTTCTGCTGAGAGAGCTGAGCCGTGGAACTCCCTGGGCTGGCTCTTTTCCTGTCTCTGATGGGCATTTATACACTGGAGAGCAAGGTAAGTATAAAAACTCAATTACAGCAACTAGGGCAGAATCAATAAAGGAATGAGAGGCTGGCAGCTGCATGGATGGGGCTTTATCTCTGCAGCAGAATCCTGACACATGACATTACAAGAACATGGAGTGCTTAGATGAGTTATGAAGATTGATATTTATGATTATGACTTGCAATTGTGCTATTTTAAAAACCCACCTATTTGGTAATGAAAACCTGCTGGCAAGATCTGCTCAAAGAGGTGAAATTGCAGGAAGAGTAAAATCAGATCAGTAAATCAAATGCTCTAAATCATCAGTGAGACACACTACAATTAGGGTTGGATTCAAGCAGGCAGACTTATTGAATTGCAAGCATAAATCCATGGCATGCATGTGCTGCCACTCCTTCTGGGAAGCACACTCTCACCTCCAGCATTTCAGACTGACCTCTGCCAAGGGCAGGAGGATAAGGACTGTGTCCCAACATAACAATTCCCATGGACTGCAGTGAGGTTCAGTTCTCCACAGGATCCCCATTTGCTCACCTCAGGCTCTTGGGGCACACGGGTGGATGGGGCACAGAGCTGTGCTGGAGAGTCAGAGCCTTTGCTGACTCTGAAATGCACAACAACCTTGGAGCAGCAGAGCTTCTCCTCTTCTGGCTACAAACCTTGTCTCTTGTTTGTGTTAATCCCTCTTGCTCCATTTGCCTTAAGAACACTCCCAGTGCTGATGAGCTGCTGGCCTGTGCATGCAATGGGCAGCACAGGAGTGGAAGTGCAGGAGCTCCTCTGAAAAATGCAGTGGGAACTCATCTGCAGTACCAGGCTCAGGTCTTCCAGCTACAAGTTGTGCAGCAAGGGGCTGTGAGGGCAGTGTGAGATGGGGGTAAATGACAGTTTTACAAGCAGAGAGGAGGAAGGACAGACTCCCTTAGCCTAGCAAATGGTGCCTGTGAGAGGAGATGATAACCTGCTGCCAGCTCACATGAGAGGGATCATGGAGGAGAGCAGAGCTCCTTAGAACAAGGAGCAGCTCACCAGAAGGTTTTCCTAATGAGTGGGTTTTGCAGACCTTAAATGCCTAAAAGAACTAGGTACTCTATTCCTCTTGCATTTCAGTAGGAAATGGATCTCACCCTTTCCTTCCCCACCCCAGGAAAAGGTGAGGCTGTCAGTGATGAAACTGCAGCCTGGGCTTTCCCTGCTGCCCAGGGCCACCTCCTCAGGACATGGCTGGCAGCTGGGATTGAAGTGACTCTTCCAGTGGCAGCTGGCTCATCAGCTTTAGTGCAAACAAACCTGCCTTGGAATGCATTTAGGGAAATGCTGCACAAAAGCTGCTTTCAGCTCAGTGGCAACAGCTGGATTCTGGGTTTAAGAGGCAGCATTGAACAAGCACAAGTGGAGAGGAATGGTTTGTTCCAGTGGGCTGATTATGGCACAAGGAATTAGGAAATCCTGCACTTTAGTTCCTACCACTGCTTTGCTAAGAGGCCTTGGTGAAATCTTTTAGATTCTCTCTAGTGAGCATCTTCCTTATTTCACCTCCTGTAGCAATAAAATTTGCTTCAGTGAACAGTCACAAAGGCTGGCAGCTTGACACACTACAAATGAGCCTTGCTCAGAAAATTTAAGCAGGGCATATGGTTTCCCTGGTTTAATTTTTAGTAGAGAGGAAAATTGTCCCAGGAATACACATGGGAGTGATAATATCTGAGAATTTCCTGTTCTCACTGGAGGAAAACAGATCTAAGAGCACTTTTGTCTGTTTTCTCCTATTTCAGATCCTCTCTCCTTGATCCCTTTAGAAAGAGGAATTAGAATAAAAGAGTGGATTTATGAGGAAAGAACCCCTCCAATTAATTGGGATTTTTGCTACAGAATGCTGAGGAATGATTTGAAAGTGACAGCAAGACTTGCAGGTTTTTAATCCTGAGTCCAGCATTGTGATAATCTGGCCAAGGTAACCATTCTGCCTCATTTTCCCTACCCAGAAACCTCACAGGGTGCTGAAGTGAATTTGTGCTCCTACTCTAAGCAGCACCTTTGGTACAAAGTAGTTATTTCCAGGCTCCTTGATGCTCTTTGTGTGTATCCTGCAAAACTGCTGGAGGGAACTCAGTAAATGAATGGTTACTTGTCATCCAGCCTTGGGAATGGCTCCATCAGTTCTCCAAAGTGCCAGTTTATTACTCATTTTACTGAGCTACGAGGCATTAATAAAACATGAAGGCTGAAGCTGACTTCACTGCACTTGGAAATTCATGCAATATAATTACCCAGGCTGGGAAATCTCATTATTTTGCTTTCAATTTCTCCAGGAAAACAAACATTTTGCACCAACACAATTTACTATTTGTGGGTTTCAGTTTGGATTCACCATCCCATCACACTGCAATGCTCCCAGCAAGATTCTTGCAAAAAGCAAAGACAAAATCCCCAAGAATTCATTGGGCATCTTCCTTTGAAGCAGACCCAGAGTGCTCAAATAGATCACTGCAATCAAATCCTGAATTCTGAGCACACAAACATCTACAGGACAGGAGCTTGGATTAAAAGGATCTACTTGGTTCCACTTGGGAAGGGTCAAAAGGAGTCCTGAGAGTTTCCAAACCTCTTGGACAGCTTTGAAGAGTCATCAGTGAATGAAATAGCAAGATCTGATTTATACTGTCCATTGGAAGTTTCAAAAGGCTTTGACAAATCTGTTTTTTGAAGAAACTGAGCAGCCAGAGAGGGCAAGGGAGGGCCCTAACATGGGGAGACAAAGAAAGGGATGGAGCCCCACTATAGTGCCAGAGCTGCTCCTTAGGGATTTGTGTTGGGTGCAAACAGTAGAGCATATTCACAAGTGACTCAGAGGAGGGTGTGAGCATTCCTGTCACTATTCCTGTTCATTTGCCTTTCTGTTTTCCAGGATTTAATATAGAAAAGAACATTATTAACATTTACTCTGGCTTCCTTTGCGACATGAGCTGGGACGAACCCAAATTGATTGCAGATTCAAATCTAGCATCTGGGATTGAGCTAAGGCAGACCTTTTATGAAAAAAAACCTCTAATCTTCTGCTTAAAATTTCCTGTGACAGAGAATCTACGAGAACTTCATCGTGTCAATCTAGAGGTTAGTTGCCCTCAACATGAAAAATTATTAACTGAATTCTGGCCTGGAGGCGTGGAGCTCACAGGCAGCATCTCTTTTGCAACTCCATCTGCTGGTGTGAGGAGTCCTCCGTGTTCAGGTCTCCACCTCTCCATGTGGGTACTTACAGATGATTATCAAATAATTACTTACACTTCCTTTTGCTTAACCAGAAAAGATTACACTGCCAGGATCTTTTCTATTAAACCTGTCTTGCAGTTCTTTTCCGCTGAACAGGATCTTCAGCTTGAATTTGGTGCAAACACCCACTCCCACAAGTCCTAGGTGGAGTTTATTCACCTTTGTGAGGGTCTTCTGCAGCTGGAAACCCTTCCAGCCAAGGGGAAGGGCAGGATCTTTCTCTGGATCACACTCCAGTCTTGTCTCTGCCAGGAAAAGTTAAGCATTCCTTGTACTGAAAGGCTCTGAAGCCTTTCCTTTCCTGAGAAGTCTGAATTTATAGAAGCAACAACACAATTGTGAGCTTTCCCCCATTATTCATGAAGGAGGTGTTTCCATCACCACACGTTTCCAAAGAAATCCTGACACCTAATCCTGTTAAGTGAAGCCTGCAAATCCAAGGGAATGGAAGTTTATTGCTTCACTGAAATGAGGATTTGTGAAAGGTTTTGCAGAAAGGTGAAAAACAAAGAATTAACAAGCCCAGAAGTGCCTAATAACATACACAATTATTCCTGAAACAGACTTTGATCACACCTTGTCAAGTGTCTGCTGTGACATGAAGTTTCTCTGAAGGGGGACAGCAATGGCTTTGTTATTGTCTAACCTGATGTGCTTCCTCTGGGCTGGAGTGTGCCCTGGGATGTCCCCACTCCACAGTGCTCTCAGCCTGACCCCTCTGTGTGGGAGCAGGAGGAGATGGTGGCAGTGTCTGGGCGGGCTTTGCTCAGCTGCTTTCTGGATCTGTGGGTGTGAACAGAGCCAGAAGAATTCAGTATTTTGTGCCAGACACTGTGGAGCACAGATAACCTGGAGAGCTGTGTGGGCACACGGCCTGTGCCACCTTGGGCAGGGTTTTACCCAGCCCAGAGAAGGGTGGAAGTGCAGTGTGTGGGTCCTGGGGGCAGCCAGAGTGGGACACTGGACCTGTCTGTGCCTTCGTGGCTCTCTGGGGACATGCCAGCCTGTGTGCCAAGCAGGGAGCAGCTGAGTCATGAGGGAAATGCTGCCAAAATCAAGTAACCACAAATGGCTGCTCCCCATCATCCCAGCACAGATCAGCCACGTGTGGGGCTGCATGTGCTGTCACACCATCCTGAACTCTGCCAGAAATATTGAAGCTTTTTTACTAAAACACCCCAAAAAACAGAAGCATTTTCATTCTCTTAAATTGCAGCTGGTGAAGCAAAGGCCCCTTCCCTGCTTGCCTGGTGTCCCACAGGAAGCATCTTGGTGAAGCTGCTCCATTGAACAGAAGATGTAAGACACCATCAGGCAGTAGGGAGAGCACAGCAGGGAATTTGATTCTGTCAGCTAATGGTTTGGGGGGAAATCAGGAAGGCCTGGCTTCTGTCCTGCTCCAGGAATGTCTCTGCAATTCACATGGGACACAGCCCTGTCTGAAACAGCCCAGGAAGGAGCATCTCGAGCTGCTGGGTGTTGTCCTGCCCCTGCCTCAGCACACTGAGCAGTGACAGCTGCAGTTTCTCATTGATTCCACCAAAAAAAGCTTCAGGATCCACAGAGGAGCCAGGTGAGGGATCCCTCCCCCGCACAAAAACACACACAGGGCTGCCATCCACCCAGCAAATTTATTGCAGTGATGAACTGATACTATCAAGGCAGCAGCCTCAAGGGTGTGCAGAGCTTTGTTTAAACCCTCACACAAAGGTCAGCAGAGTGTTGAAAACAAATGAAAGCACAGGCTGTGAAAATCAATCAGTGGGGAGTCCCTGGGTGGGGCTGGGCACTCACTTCCCTCTCTCAGCTCCAGGAACACCCCAGAATTTGGCATTGTTTAACCAGGATAGCACTGGAGGAGCAAATCTCAGTTTGTCCTTGGCCTGAGAGGCAGGGAGGTGCCTGCAGGATAGAATTGATGAGCACAAGGTGAGAGGCATCCAGGAAGGGCAGGCACAGGTAAGGAAATGGAATGAACCTTCTGCCTCCCCCCTCCTGGCTTTGCTGGGTGTTTCACCTCTGTCAAGTGAACAGCACCAGCACTTTCCTTTATTAAGGAGTCCTAATCTAATTTTATTATTAACCACTTGAGTAATCCATTGTCTCCTAAACTACCATTTTAAAAAGAGAGAAAACCACATTTTCTCTTCTTTTCCCCCTTTCCTTCACATACAGCCTTGTTTACAAAGCCAGCAGGTTTTGCTTTATCTTTCAAAAGAAGGAAATTCCCTTTTTGGTGAAGATAAAGTGTTCAGAATGTCAGCTTAGATAGCTGAGCTGAAGAATGGCCACAAAGCAGCTTCTAATGGAAGTTCAGCTTGTCCTTAATGGTGGCGTTGCAGCACAACTTCATCATGCAGTGCAGACAGTTCTCCCCCTGCCCTTTTCCCATGTTCTCATGGAGCTCTGCCTCCTCTTCTGCTTTGGATCCCCCTTCTGTGTCTTTTCCCTGCTCAGTTCCTCTCACCACAACTTTCTCTGAAGCTAAACAAGCAAAATGAAACAGCTCTCAGCTGGCATTTGGAGCCCATGAGCTTGTTTCCTCTGCTGCCATATTCTGTTCTCTGCTGGATTTTGACATCAGCAGGATTTTCTGTAACACCTACAATTAAACAACAGCAACAAATGACACACAGATGGGAGATTTTTGATCCAAAATTGAAGGCAAAGCTTGATCAGCACAAGCACAAATGTGTGAAGACACAGGCAGGAGCAAACTGCAGGGAATAACCTTGGATTTAGGATAACCAGGAGACCTTTCTGGTGCTGAGTGGGCTACAAGGGTGAGTTCTCCACCAAAGCCCAGACAGAGCTTTATTTTAATCTGAGTATTATTTGCAGCCCTATCAAGTGAAGCCTTTTGCCTTTCCTGTCCTTATCTCCTGGCTCCTGAGGCACTGGGCTCTGCTGCCACTGCTGCTGAGCCACACACATGGTGGTGGCACAAATCCTCCTTTCCCTGCAGGACTCAGGCTGCCCTAACCTGTTTGTAGAGGATGTGCTTGTGCAAGTGAGAACAAAATGCAGGCAGAAAAAATACTGTGTCCCTTGGCTGTGTTTTCATGGCAGTGAAGCTCTGCTCCACTGAAGTTACAGAGTGGGAAGGATGATTCCTGAAAATCCTCTCTGGCACCATGGCAGGGGTGTGTGTGAGGGATAACTCCTGAAATCCCTCTGGGCACCATGGCAGGGGTGTGTGTGAGGGATAACTCCTGAAATCCCTCTGTGGGCACCATGGCAGGGGTACCTGGGAGGGATAACTCCTGAAATCCCTCTGTGCCACCATGGCAGGGGTGTGTGTGAGGGATAACTCCTGAAAATCCTCTCTGGCACCATGGCAGGGGTGTGTGTGAGGGATAACTCCTGAAAATCCCTCTGTGGCACCATGGCAGGGGTACCTGGGAGGGATAACTCCTGAAATCCCTCTGGGCACCATGGCAGGGGTGTGTGTGAGGGATAACTCCTGAAATCCCTCTGGGCACCATGGCAGGGGTGTGTGTGGGGGATAACTCCTGAAATCCCTCTGGGCACCATGGCAGGGGTACCTGGGAGGGATAACTCCTGAAATCCCTCTGGGCACCATGGCAGGGGTGTGTGTGAGGGATAACTCCTGAAATCCCCCTGTGGCACCATGGCAGGGGTGTGTGTGAGGGATAACTCCTGAAATCCCTCTGGGCACCATGGCAGGGGTGTGTGTGAGGGATAACTCCTGAAATCCCTCTGTGGCACCATGGCAGGGGTGTGTGCATGGGATAACTCCTGAAATCCCCCTGTGCCACCATGGCAGGGGTACCTGGGAGGGATAACTCCTGAAATCCCTCTGTGGGCACCATGGCAGGGGTACCTGGGAGGGATAACTCCTGAAAATCCCTTTGGGGCACCATGGCAGGGGTGTGTGTGAGGGATAACTCCTGAAAATCCTCTGTGGGCACCATGGCAGGGGTACCTGGGAGGGATAACTCCTGAAATCCCTCTGTGCCACCATGGCAGGGGTGTGTGTGAGGGATAACTCCTGAAAATCCTCTGTGGGCACCATGGCAGGGGTGTGTGCATGGGATAACTCCTGAAATCCCTCTGTGGCACCATGGCAGGGGTGTGTGTGAGGGATAACTCCTGAAATCCCTCTGGGGCACCATGGCAGGGGTGTGTGTAAGGGGCAATGATCCACAGGCATCTGCTTGAAGCTCTTCTACTTCAGACATGTTGACCAAGGCTGGTTTTGCAGTTTGGCTGTTTTCACAAGTCCAGGGATATTGAGTCAGAATGGAAATACCTTGAGATTGTCCTCTCAAATCCTGACTTCTTGCTGCCTGCCTGGAGAAGTGAACTTTGCAGAGTCATGCCCTGTATCCATCATTGTGTCAGTTCCCTCCTCCTAATATTTCAAGCTGTTTGATCATTTAAAACTAATTTGACAGTGGGATTTTGCCTCAAAGTGAGTATCTTCCTACATAGTTCTGGAAGTAGGTGGCTGGAGTAAAGAGAGAATTCCTCCTGAGTCATGGCATTATAGAATTAGAGAGTAATTGAAGTTGGAAGGGATCTCTGAGAATCTTCTGCACCAGCATCAATAACTGAGCAGACACTGGAGGATCCATGTGCTGTGAATTATGGGCAGGAGTTTGGTGTTGAATCCTGCACATTGGGCATGGGAGACTCCACTCCCAAGGAATTTCTTTTATGGCCATTTTGCTTGCAGAGCATCTTGTTTCTAATTAGTCTCTTATTTCAAATTTTCCCATCTTCTGCCTGTGTTCAGCCAATGGAGGGAGGGAGGCAATGCTAAGGTACATCCCTGAGGATTGTGAGTTCCTAAAACACAGCTGTACAAATGCCTGACAGACTGTAAAACTTTGGGTTGGAAATGTGCTGTTGAGTTTGATTAATTTTGATTAACCTCTTTTGAGAAAGGTTTAAAGTGAGCCCAGACTGAATGCAGCTCACCAAGAGCAGAGTCTGGACTTGCCAAAGCTGCAGCTGCCATGGCTGTGGCACATTTGCCATGCAGTCCAGCCCTGCCTGGCCATGCAGTGCCTGTGCCAGGAGATCCAGCAGCAGGACAGGCTCCAGAGAGGGACCCATCCTTGTCTGGAGGCTGCAGCTCATTCCACACTGCTGGAAGGCTCTGTTTTGAGAAGGACTCTGATAAGCACTGAGCTGATCCAGTTGGAGCAAACCTCTCCTGAATAACTCCAGATCAGGAGAGAAAAATAAGCTAGTGCTCAGTTTTAAAATGGAAATTTGATGGAATGTATATCTGGAAGGCAAATTTTGTTGAAATCCAAGATATGTGCTCAATATAAGCACTCTGAATATTGGAGAATTCATTGGTGGAGTTTAGACAGAAACTTTGTAAGCTAATTGTGACTAAATCATGCAGCTGCTCTCATCTCAGCAGCTCCTCTGAGCTCTGTCATTTCTCTTCCTTACAGCTCCATCCATGGTTACCTGTCTCTGTTTTCCTATTTCTTCCTATTTTGGAAGGTTCCTATTCTCCAAGGGGAGTATTAAAGGTCAGGTGGCAAGATGCTCATGCTAATCACTCTGTTCTAGCTGGGATTTTCAGCTGCTTGCTCTAGTGAGGATTACCATCTTCTGCAGAAAATCCTGGAAATTTCAGGGGGTTATTTGCTGCAGAGTCTGGGAATTCTTTCCATAGCTACCAACGTGGCTGAATTTTTGGGTAATGTCCTTTTTGCAGTCTGGTTGCAAAGCTGTTTGCTGGTTGTCAGCACATTCCCAGCAACCCCCTCACACCCGTGACAAGTGCTCACATTTTGATCTTGGTTACAAGGGTGAAGAGAGCAGGCTGCTGTGGATTTATTTCCCCCTGGGAGCTGCAGTTAATATTGCTTTCCAAGCACTTCCTGGGAGCAGCTTTTCCATCCTGCTGTGGATCAGCTCCCGTGGCAGGCTGCTCACTGGGGATCTGGTCAGTGTCTCTGTGCTCCCACTGATGGACTTTGAGCAGTTCTGCCTCAAGACCCACTGCAGCCCTTCCTTCCCTCCTGACAGCAGCTCTGGGGCTCTCCCTGCCTGTCCCCCTGCCCAGATCCCACACCCAGGCATGGATCTGCCTTCCCATTGCTCCTTGGCAGTGGAGCCTTTATCCAGCCTACCCTAAAGGATATCTAACCAGATATCCTTTATCCTTAACCAAAGGACATGGCTCCTTTATCCAGCCTGGTGCCCTCTGGGCCTTCAATCAGCCTGGGCTCTCTGTTGCAGTGCCCACTCTGCAGCTCCTCTAAGGAACAGAGAGCAGGAGCAAAGCCCAGGCTGAATTTCAATGAGTGCAGTGTGACAGCACACCTGGGTAATGAATAGTGCCAAGGGTGAGCCAGGATTTGTGTATTTATCACGATTATTTCTTCATTATCTCTGAGCTATCAGGGAGCTGCAGAGTGCAGCCTCTCCCACCAAAACTCCAAGGCAGAATTTCCCTGCTTTGTAGTGTTGAATATTTCATGAGTTTCAAATGCCAATTATGAGTTACCTGCTGCCTGCTAGGAACAATAGGCAGCTTTGAAAGGACTTGCTCCATTCTTCCAAGCCCTGCCACATGTTTAGTGACTCCTTCTTTACCTGAGAATCCAGAGGCTCAAGGGTGATGATGGGAACTCTTAGCCAAGCCAAGGTGGGCCTAAAAGACCAGCTTGCACTGCTGTTTCTGTACCCTGAGCCACAGGATATCAGTTCTTATGGCTCTCAGTCTATTCTTCTGTAGTCCTGAGCTCATTTGGGATGGGATTTTTCACATTTGCAGTGTAGCACTGGATTTTTATCAAAATATCATATATATTTATATACACATATATAAATATGAGCTGGCAAAATTCCTTAAGATACAAATGAATCATTGGCTGCTTCACCTGCATTCTCCCCACTCAATCCATTCCCTTTGTTTTTTTATCAAAATATCATATATATGTATATATTTATATACACATATATAAATATGAGCTGGCAAAATTCCTTAAGATACAAATGAATCATTGGCTGCTTCACCTGCATTCTCCCCACTCAATCCATTCCCTTTGTTTTTTTATCAAAATATCATATATATGTATATATTTATATACACATATATAAATATGAGCTGGCAAAATTCCTTAAGATACAAATGAATCATTGGCTGCTTCACCTGCATTCTCCCCACTCAATCCATTCCCTTTGTATCTATGCCAAGTCCCTTGGAACAGTATTGACAAATATTGTTAAAAATGAAATAATTTCCCTCAAAACTAGTTCTGCCTTTTCATGACAGGTGACTTCTCCATCCCTCCCTTTGAATGCACTGTGCAGGCAGTGATACTCAAGACAGTGAAATATTCTAAGAATCTGCTTCTAAAGGTGCATTTGCTGCCCTGGAAAGTACTGCCACAATGCTGGCAATAAATTTCATCTCTGATAGTGGTTTCATACCATTAGACAAGGATAATTCCCATCCTCTACACTTAGTTCTTGGAAGGCTCTCAAGTAAAATACCATTACTTTGAAGTTCTCTCAACACAAAATTGTCATTACATTTTAAAGAGTCGAGAAATTGCTCTGAGTTTGGCTACCTGGCACTGCTGGAGCCAAGTCTTTAGAAGTTTTCAGAAACCCACACTTGGAGACAGAGGTGCACAAGGAGGCACCTTCTGGATTTAGCACTTTGGATGATTCCATGAACTCACAGAGCTTCCTTAGATTTGTCTTTATTACAGAGAGGTGTAAAGGTAGCTGTGGTCTGTAGGTGAGGAATTCCAGCTGTGATGTCCAGACTGGCCAGTGGGGGCTGGGCAGTGCCAGGCTCTGTGGGCACAGGGATCTCTCCATCCCTCTGGAATGGTGCAGTGTGTGCCCACAGCCCAGCTCAGCCTCTGCTCCCCATCACTTCTGTCCTTCTGCACAGGGCATGGAGCAGAGCTCTGCTGCTGGCTGCCCTGTGGTGTTCTCCTCCTGCCTCAGGGCTGGGACAGAACCTGGCCCCATCACCAAAGCAGGTAGAAGCTGATCCTGTCACCAAACCAGGCACAGCCTGATCCTGTCAGCAAACCAGGCACAGAACCTGACCCTGTCACCAAATTGTGCAGAAGCTGATCCTGTCAGCAAACCAGGCACAGCCTGATCCTGTCACCAAATTGTGCAGAAGCTGATCCTGTCACCAAACCAGGCACAGCCTGATCCTGTCACCAAACCAGGCACAGAACCTGACCCTGTCACCAAACCAGGCACAGCCTGACCCTGTCACCAAACCAGGCACAGCCTGACCCTGTCACCAAAGCAGGCACAGCCTGACCCTGTCACCAAAGCAGGCACAGCCTGACCCTGTCACCAAACCAGGCACAGCCTGATCCAATCACCAAACCAGGCACAGTCTGATCCAATCACCAAATTGTGCAGAAGCTGATCCTGTCACCAAAGCAGGCACAGCCTGACCCTGTCACCAAAGCAGGCACTGCCATGCCAGCCAGGCCAAGGGGACAGTGGCATTTTCAGATGCCAGGCAGAGCCCCTCTGGCAGAGGGAGGACAAACAGCTTGGTTCCTTGGGCACGTCCTTTCCTGCTCTGTCATTCCCTGCAACACGAGGGACTACGCTTAAGAAGCTGCATCAGTTTCAGATGTTGGTGCACCTCATTAATCAAAACACATCCTTTTGGAAGGCAGTTGATTGCAGCTGAGGCACAGAAGTGCTTACACCTCAGCATCCCTAGTGCCTGCAGGAGGGAAGAAAAACAGGGAAAAGACCTTTAGTGCTCTCCCTGGCTTAGTTCACATTATCTAATCTACAGGAGCATTGGAAAAAGAAATTTTATTTCCCCATAAAAGCTCATTCTATTAGAAATTGTGATGAAAATAATAATATTAAATGATATTTGCACTGTGGAGTATTTGGAATGAGTCACAGGCAGTCTGGCTGTGCCAGGAGGTGGGAGTAGAAGAGGAGCAGGTAGCACACATGGGAGAGAGGATTCGGGAGAGGCAAACAAAGATGAGGAAGCATGTGCTGTGTGTGTGCTCGGTGGAGTCACTGCTGAGCAGCATTTCCTTACCCTGGAGCTGCAGGAACAGCAGTCTGTGAGGGATAACTCACCACAGTCACCTCTGGCCAGTGGCTCCTGCAAGGGAAAAGGGGAATATTTGCTCCCAAAGCAGAAGCACAGAGGTGAGGTGGGGATTTCCTCCCTGCCGGCCGTGGGCATTCCTTGCTGTGCTCAGCCTCCCTGCCTGCGCAGTTCACGTGGTTTCCTTCTCCTAGCAGGTAGGATTTGCAATGTCTGGAACAACAAACGTTTTAGAAAGCCTCAGATGCTGAATCTCTGCAAAAATACACACCAAAATCTCTCATATGGTCAAACAGATTCCTAATTTCACTCCAGTGGTTTCACAGGCTCAGCACTAGGAGCTATTTGAACCACTTTATCAGTCTAGAAGCTTTTTAAACAGAATAAGCAGCCATTCCCAAAGAAGCACAGGCAGGGCTGATTGCCACCTCTTTCCCTCCTTTTCCCTCCTTTTCCCCAGAAAAACCCTTTCCAATATCAAAAGATAGGGAAATGCCTAATTGTAGCCGTTTCCCCGCTGCTTTTGCCTCAGTTGCAGGAGGTGCCCTATAGGCAGCAGTGAGGGGAGCAGCGTTCCCAGGCAGAGCCGTGTCCCCGGGCAGCCTGGGCGGGCAGTGCTGACTCAGGAGCCCCCCGGGCTGTGGGGTTCCCCCGCCGCGGGAGAGCCCCCGCACCGCCAGCCCAGCCTCCCGCAGGCCGCCAGATGCAGCTGCCTTGTATTGATCGGGTTTTGGGTGACTTCTCCACATCCAGCCCCGCAGGAGAGCGGTGGTACCGACAGCCAGGGATAAGGGTCCTTCCAAACCTCCGGCACGCTGCGGACGGGGATAAGGCAGCGCGTTCCCGGCAGGCAAACTTCTGCTGGGGAACACAGGCACTCCCGAGCCCCTGCTTTGCATGCAAGTGAGATTTTCAAGGTGAACCGCTGCTTTTCCTTTAGATTTGGGTTCGCCCCTTCCCACAAAACCCCCCGTGCCTTCACAAGCAAACCTGCCCCCAGCAGCCACACCTCCGGGCGGAGCAGGGAGCGCCCGCATCCGAGAGAAAAAGGAATATTCTCGCTCCTATTTATTTACTTTGTCATGTTTATGATGCTGCTGTTGATGAGCTGGCGGCAGCTCGGCGGCCGTGGCCGCTAAGGCGGGGCGGGCTCGGGGCCCGGCGCTGCCCGGTGCCCGCAGCGCCCGGGGCGCGGTGCCCGCGGCGGCGGCGGCGGAGCAGCCCCGCGGTTGCCGGGCGTTGCCCCTTTAAGAAGCCCGGGTGCTGTCTCAGGTAGGCAGAGCCTGTGCGCTGTAGTCGCTCCTATGGCAACCCAATAGAATGGGATCGCTTCATGAATATTCCCAGGAGCAGGGGCTGCATGAGGAATAAGTGATGACAGTGATGTAAGCAAGCGGTGGCCGCTGCAGGTTGCAGTTCATTGTGTTATTGGCCGGCAGGTTGAGGAGTTTGAGGCTTGAGCTTCGCTTTCCGGATGATGTCTGGCCGCCGGGAGCCACGGCACATTTGCATCTCGAAGCCAACATGGCAAGGCGGCTGCTGCCGCCGCTGCCGCCCTCCCTCGCCTTCCAGCCAGAAGTGTGTGGCTCTCCTCTAGACTACTTGCCCAGTGCTCAGCATCTGAGCAGACAGGGATTGCAGTAACACTCACCAAGGGGAGACAAGCAGCAAGTAATCAAATCGGGACAACGGAGGAGAAGGGGGAGCTTTTTGCCTTCCCTCTTTTTGTTTTTTCTTTTTTTTTTTTTTTTTTTTTTTTCCCTCTCATTCCCTTCCCTTCTGGATGCAGAGCCTGTGTTTTGATGCAGAGCCTGTGGATGCCACAGCCCGGTAAGGAGATGACACGCCAGTCCCTGGTCCCCCGTGCCCCGTGAGCCGGGGGCAGGGGCCTGGGGGCAGTGCCGGTTCCCCTCGCTGGGCAGAGCGGGGGGGTCTCTCCCTGTCCCCGAGCAGCAGCAGCAGCGGCCATGGACAAGCTGCCCCCCTCCATGCGCAAGAGGCTCTACAGCCTGCCCCAGCAGATCGGACCCAAGGCGTCGATCATGGACGAGGAGGATGACAGCGACAAGGACACCCGCAGGAAAAGCATCAGGCTCAAGCCACTGCCTTCGCCCTCTGCTGGGAGCACCCGGGCCCTCGGGGGGGACCCCGGCCGAGGGGGAGACCCCGGCCTGCTGGAGACGGAGGCCGGCGGCAAGGGCGCCAAGACCAGCACCAACGGGGACTGCCGCCGCTTCAAAGGGAGCCTGTCCTCGCTCACCAGCAGGCACCTCCACGACGCGGCCGAGGAGAAGCGGCTCATCGGCGGCGAGGGGGAGCCGGCCTCTCCCGGGGAGGACAAGAGCCCCCCCGGCAGCGGGGAGCTGGAGCAGGGGCTGCCTGGGCCCCTACCGCCCGCCTCGCCCCCGGAGCCCCAGCAGCCGCCCCCCCGGGCCTGCTCCTCGACCTCCATCAAAGTGGAGGGAGGTGGAGGGTGCGACCAGATCACCCCAGATGAGGAGCAGAGGCTCGGCCAGGCCGGTTTCATGCAGAGGCAGTTCGGGGCCATGCTCCAGCCGGGGGTCAACAAATTCTCCTTGAGGATGTTTGGCAGCCAGAAGGCCGTGGAGAGGGAGCAGGAAAGAGTTAAGTCTGCCGGGTTCTGGATCATCCATCCCTACAGCGACTTCAGGTACATCCCCCCTTTCCAACCCCCTCTTTCCTGGCCCGCTCCAAAACAGCTGGGCAGCCCCTTCCCGTGGCACCTCCTGCACAGGGCACCCACCCCAACAGAACTTTCCTGGGTCATTTCCCAGCCACAGGAGCTGAGGACACAGCCAAGATCTGCTCCACTCAAACAAGCTGCAGATTTCCTTTACATTTCACCTTTAGTGTCTCCACGCTATTAGTCATTTTAAATTGTTTTTGAACCAATTGTCTTTGGGTTTTTATGATGGAAAGGCTCTCTTTAAGTTCGTTGTAAATGGGAAAAACTGTTCCCACCTGATGCACAACTTTAGATCTCTGATCTTAACTAGTCCTGCATCTCCACAGATGCTCTGCCTGATTGATGCTTCCCATTTTCACACCTCCAAGTCCTCTCCCTGCTCCTTCCCAAGAGTTAGGCAGGGATGTTGCTACTGTTGCTGTTGTGTAGGTGTTTTACTGCAGCATGGCTTTTCAGGATTTGGGATGTGCAGGGGATGGCAGGTTTATGAACAAGGTTCTTAACAGAGAGAGAGCCCCTTTTGCATCTGTGCATCCTCATTTGCAAAATGAGTTTGGATTGGGAATAGTTAACACTGATTTGCCAAAGTAATGCTTGCTCTCACTCCACACCAACATTTCCATGCAGGTTAATAAGGAAATGAACTTGGAAACCCTAGAGCCAGTTTTGGTAAAGTCCTGTATGGTCCTGCATAGAGGGGCTGTGTTTGGGTATTTCTGAGCAAAGTACTGTTTGCTGCACAGGTGAACTGTCCTCTGCAATATGCATGTAAAGCACTGCAATCAATAATTAATTACTGAGTGCAATCAATGCCTGAGGTTTATTGCCTCAACTTTAATTACAATGGGCTTACATCTCACATTTAAAAGCACACAGGAGGAGAATATTATTCAAACATACCTTTGTCACACTGTATGATTTTATTGAATGTGTGCACTCTGCAAGGAACCATGCATGATTCCCACAAATACACTTAGTGAGATAATTGCAGGAAGGAGTTTCAGGGTGGATTTGGCCTCCCAAAGGCAGGAATGACAGAAACCTCCTGACACCACCTATAAGGGATTTAGCAAGCAGCCCACATGCTTAGCAGATTCAGCACTGGCACTGACCAGATTCCTTGATATTTGCTTGGATTAACAAATGTTATTAGAAGGCTCTGTGAGTTGGAAGACTGCACTGTCATTTAAATTCAGTGCATTCAAGTGTCCCAAGCACACAGCTGACTGAGCTTAGGAGGGTTTCCAGCAGCTACAGCATGATGCAGAGTCCTTGCAAGCACAGCCTTACCCAATCCCACACTGGAACCAGGAGAAAATTGCCTCCCAGTGAGACTGACCAAGAAAAAGCTCCCAAACACTGAAATGTGAGAATGAGCAGCTTTCAAAAGAACAAAACCAGTTTGGTACTCTCAGCTGTATTTGCAGTATTTGCCATGAGTTGGAGTTTAACTGCTCTGTTTTCTTGGGTTATTCTAGCAAGGCGTGCTCTGCGCGTCACACCCGCAGGAAATTTGGGGTTTGGGCTCTGCGTTGGATCTGGAGTTAGGCAAAAGCAGTGCTCAGCTTCCATGCCCTTCTGTCTCTGTAGTGGGTTTATTCCCTTCCATATCTGTGCCTGTTTTCAGCACAGAACCAGCCTGGCAAACTTCAGCAGCAGGAGATGAGGTAACCACCTTGCCCAAGGTGAGATGTACCCAAGAGTTTGGGATTTTTAGGTTCCTACAGAACCAGTGCTTATTCTGTAAGATGATGAGGTAACTGTTCCTTCCTCAGGCACTTGGCTATGGGGCCTTGCCCAAAGGAATGGAGTCTGCTGGCAAGCCCAGGCTCCCCCAGCCAGATGATGGCACAGAGCTGCTGGCACTGAGCTGTTTGTGCGTGCACAGCTCTGTGGGTACGTGGGTGACTCCTGGTGTAAATAACAGCCCCTGCCCTGATGGGGCTGGGAAGGCTCAGGGAGCTGCTGTCTGTGCTGTGGGTACATTCCAGGTGGGCTGGTTTCCTTGTGAGCTGGTGTAGCAGCCCAGCCCAGCCCAGCCCAGCCCAGCCCAGCAGCACGGGCTGTGTCCCTGCTGTCCCCCTGGGCCGGGGCAGCGGGGTGAGTGTCTGGAGCCGTGTGCCAAGGCCAGGAGGAGCTGGATGCACCACTGCCTGCTCAGGGGGGATATTTCCAGGGAGGCTTTGTTCACCCCTGTTTCTAGGTCACCTGCAGTATCTGTTTGGATAGGAATGCTGCTTAGAGCATGGGCTTCCATGGAAAGTGACCTGTGGACAATGGCTGAGTGAAGGGGAAGAGTGGGAGCCCTCCCACCTTCTGTTTGGGCTTTGCGTTCCCTGTTGCCCTCTGCTAAAGCATATCTCTTGGAAACAGCTCCTATGAATATGGCTAACATTTTTTGACCTCTGAAATGCAGCAGATTGCACCAAAGAGCAGATCTTATCAAAATATTTGCAAAGGCTGTATGTGTGCCCCAAAGGAGGGTGTTGTGTGCTCGGGGAATTCCGCAGTGCAATTGCTGCCGGCTGCGGATCCCGGAGCCTTGGCATCCTGGAGGCTCCATTATCCTGCCCTTGGCTGGCACCAAGGCTGTGCAGCAGCATTTGCTGGTCAAGTTTCAAGTGAGGAAAGGTTCAGACCCCGAGCTGGCTTTCTGTGCCTTTGGAGGAGCTGCCTTCCCTGTGTGAGCATCTCCAGGGCTCCAGCCCTCGTGACTGCCGGCTCCGGGCAGCTGGGGCTGGGAAGTTTGCATGGAACACTCCAGGCCGAGGCACTGCTGTGCAATGACATTGGTGCAGTTCCCCGACTCCACGGAGTCGCTGCTCCTTCTGCTTCCACAGGAGTTCCTGATTTGGAATAGAACAGAGGCTTTCATCATTGTCTCATTAAATTACCATTTTAGCATCTAACAGGGCTAATTCCAGTGGCAAATCTATGACCCTCCAAGAGTAAAACAAATTAATATAGATTCAGGCTCTGTTGATCTCTGCTTTTAGTCCATTGTGAGGGGAAAAGACATCAAATGACCTTTATAAAAATCAAGCTCAGTGCCCCTGAGTACTCCTGACTAATGCAGTGGGCTGGTTCTAGAAGCACTTAAAAGGTGTCTTAGCAATTTCTAATGAAAATTAAGAATCCTGGCTCCCATTCTGAGGTGCAGATGTGTGTGCTGGCAGCTGGAGTTCATTTGCATCTGTGGTTGATTGCACATCAGTGCAGAGCCACACCGTATTTCCTAGATCAAGATTTATCTGTGACTTTGAAAGCTCTTCCACTGCGTAGCCAGAATTGTATTTTATTGCTTAGAGGAAGCATTGATCCAGTACAATTGGTTTAATAAAAAAATTCCAAACAAACAATGATCTGTCTGGTTCGTAGCTGACTGAAGCATATGGTTGGAGCTGCTGCCCAGAATTGCTTGCAAAAAAAGTGTAGCATGCTGCTTTTAGAAAGACCTGAGAACAGATACACTATCTGAGGGCCCAAAATAGTCCCAGCAGTGGATGTAAATAGAACTGCACATTATTCACTGCCCAGTAATCTATTAACTTCCTCACAGTGAAGAGAAGCTGCTGTCTCTCTGAAAACAATGGCAAACATTCTGCTCGATAGCAGACCCAAGTACAGATTTTAGAATTCTTCTTTTCACTGCTCTCCATTACTTGGAGTACTTGTGTGCAAACAGATCCTTTCTTTGGTTTGCTTCCTCTGCCAGCACTCCCTGGCTGCTGGGACCCTGGGGAGGTTTCTGTGGCAGCAAAAACCAGGTGCTCAGGTGGGAGGTATAAGGGGAAAGAACAAAATCACTGCTTCCCTTCGTGCTGCAGTGTCCCTCAGCCTCCCTTCTCGGGGGGAATCAGTGGGATTTACTAATTATAGCCCTAAGAACTGAACCCTGTAGCACTGTGGGATGGAGCAGAAATGGAGGGATGTGTTTACCTTTGCCACTCTCCTGAGCAGACCTGATTTCCAGTGCCTCTCTGAGCACTGCTCTGGCTGTGCACACTGTTCTACTGAGTAGCTTTTCCCTGTGCTTTAGAAGGGTAAACAATTGGTGGAGAGTCCAGCAGTGCTGACTGACTTTGGCAGCCCCCTTGGGTGGGAGTTGCTCCTTGCTCTGAGGCAATAATTCCCTTTTGTCCATTTCCTGCCCAAAGTGCTGCTCCTTGTGCTGCCCTCCCTCCACTCCTGCCCACACCCAAACCCTGAGTCTGTGACTCTCCCTTTGCTGCAGGTGCCCAGCACGGAGCAGGATGTGCAGCACTTGGGAGCTGTGGCTCAGGGAGGGGCAGGGAGCAGTGGCTTTGGTGCAGGACCTGTGCCTGCCATTGGACTCCAACAGCAGTGCCAGCAGACCAGGTTTGGAGGGGGCAGCTGCCAGGCTTGGCTCCCTTCTCCTGCTCTTTGTGGTGGTGATGTGGCCCTGGGGTGGCAGGGGGACACTGCACATGGAGATTGGAGACAGATCCCTCTGCCTTTGCTGCAGAGAACTTCCCAGCCAACTCCCAGAGCACTTTGCTGGAGCAGAACAAGGGGACCCCAACTGCAGTCATACAGAGGATAATCCAGATTCTGCTGAACACATGGATTGGTCTCTGTTGTCTTCAGTGGACTTGCAGGCAGGCTGCAGAAGAACCATGGCTCTGTGACTGTCATAGTTGAGACAGTCACAGTAAAAAGCAACATACTCCATTTTCAGAAGGCTTCAAACCTTATTTTATTATAGCATGCATCTTTTTATACATTCTTACAAAACTCATAAGTTTACACTTTACTCATTGGTTACAAAGTGCTTATTGGAATAGGCAGTTGCAGGTTTCTCTTATTTATCCTTCTTTCTTTCTTGGTTTCTATGTCAATGACCTTGGTAGGAAACTCTTTCAGGGGGAAACATGGATCCTCTTACCAAACTTCTCAGTGGCTCACAGAAGTCACTGTAAAACCTCTTCCACATGTGACTATGAGCTAAGGGAGTGAAACTCCTGCATCCATACATCCCATGCCCACAGGCAAGGCAGGCTTTGTGCCCCAGCTCACTGTCAGGAGGCAGAGGATCAATAATCCCACCCCACACAGTCCATGAAGGAGTCCAGCTTTTTGTAGGAGATGTGTCCATATGCCTGAGCTGGAAATCAGAAAGGCCTCAGTAAAGGCAGCACCTCAGTGGAACACCATGGTAAAATATTTTAGGACTAATATTATGTTTTTTTCATATGGAGAAAATGAGATAAAATAACATAAATAAATAGTAAAGCAAGCATTGAGATTTAATAAAGAATGGTTAAGATTTTTGCATAAATTTAAGCCAGGCCCTTCATACCAGTCTCTGCCAACAGATGAAGACATTATCTCTCCCAGAGAAGCTCCTCCCTCAGTACACTCAGGGATGGCTCCTCTGGGAAAAACAATTTAATGTTTTCTCCATCTCTTCTTGTAAGATAACATATCTTATTTATTATATCTTATTCAGATCCTGATGTGAAGGAAAAAAATATTAATTTTCTCATGGCATTACAAAATATTGACTATGCTAACAATAAATGTTCAATTCACTTCCTGACAGCAAGGAAATTGGAAATATCATCCCAGGTTATAGTGAGGTGGCACAGCCTGGTAGGGACTGAGGTAAAACCATCCCTGAGCTGGGTGTGGTGGAACTGAGCCCAGTTGTGCAGAGCAGGAGCATCCCTGGGTCAGAGCTGTGCCCTGGGGCTCTGCAGGGACTGAATGGGCCGTGCCTGGCACTCAGAAGGGCTGGTGAGGAGTGTGTGAGGAGCCGAGGGTGCCTTCAGGGGACTGGGCACATTCTGCTTTGGACCATTTCTTAGGCTGGCTCTGTGAGCAGCCAGACTGGGAAATGGGCCCATCCCTCCCACCCTCTTCCCAAGCCTCTGCTACTTGTTGGTTTGTCTGTTGTTATAGCAAAAAATAATCACTGCTGTAAACAATGACATGGTGTTCTCTCCCATCCTCATCTCAGCGTTATTGCAGCTACAGTCTGGGATTGGGCTCCTTGCCTGACACTTCTGCAGGAGCTTTCTGCCACAGTGGGAGCCTCTGGGGCTCTGCTCACCTGCCCTGGCCATCACACCCCACCTGCAGTTCCTCCTCTCTTCCTCTGCAAACCAGGCTGGGCAAGAGATGGGCTCCTACAGAAAATCCCCTCCTTGCCTGCCCCAAGGCCACCCTCCCACCCTGGAGGAGGCAGGAATTCTCTGGGAAGCCCTGCTTTGATCATGTCCTGAGTGTAACAGCACAGCCAAGCTCCTGGCTGCTGTTCCTACCCTGAGCTTTTGACTTTGCAGTCTGATTGTTAATGCAGTGTTCTGTACAGTTCTCAGGGTTTTCAAAACAGCTCAGTCTCTCCCTTTGGCATATCTCTGGGTTCATTAGCAGGTGTGGAGCTGTTCAAGGCACTGCCCTCTGCTCTGAATGAAGCAGTGCCTGTAGCAGGGAGCTACAGCAAAGGAAAGAGGCTGCACCACATTCCAGGGCCACTCCAGGCTCCAGAGGAAACACACTCTGCCTGTTATGACTCCCTGCTTGTTTTCTCCTTCTCACCCTCAGCCCCACTCTCTCCAACCTGTTGTCTTGCCCATCAAACTTGAAGTTTGTCTTTCTCATCGCACCAGTGCCATCTCCATTTTCTCCTCATGGGATGTGTCTTGTCCAGCCAGTCCTGGATGCCAATATCCAGCTTCTTTTTCATCTGGTGACTGATTTCCACCTTGTTTGCAGTAA
Organism: Melospiza georgiana; assembly: GCF_028018845.1. Classification (NCBI taxonomy): domain Eukaryota; kingdom Metazoa; phylum Chordata; class Aves; order Passeriformes; family Passerellidae; genus Melospiza; species Melospiza georgiana. Next base: position 3,352,390 of record NC_080442.1, on the reverse strand, counting down.
TACCTCTGCCCCTCACCCCTTGCCATGTTCCAGTCTGTTGGGTTGGCATTTACTCAGTCCACTTCCAGTCTCCATTCTTACCCTTCAGCTTTTTCTCTGGGTGGGTCTCTCCAAATCAATTCCTTCTCCTCCTATGTATTCTTAGTTTCTATTGTCCTTCTGACTCTTCCAACAATCTCAGTTTTCTCCATCCCCTTCCTGACTTAAGAATGGATCATTTTTCCCAGTAATTTAAAACCCTTCCACATTATCCTTCTCCTTATCCTTGGACACTTCCAATGCTTAGACAAAAGCTACCCATTTTCTGGTTTTTAAACTTGAAAGATCTCAATCCTCAGACCTAAGCATTTAACATGATGAATTTGTCTGGAAGCACAATCTCCACTGCAGGAGAATGAAACAGATTTTATTTGAAGGAAAAATGTGGTTTCTGAGGGTAAAGCCCACAGAGTCAGTGTAGGACTTTGCAGCACTATTTTAAGGAGGCAAACTTGGGGTTTCAATCCAGTGTTATTCTGGTTAGGTAACTGTGCTAGTGCTTTCTGTGGCACTGAGGTTTTTTCTGCTCTAGAGTCGCTGCTGCTGCACTGAAATCCATTTATTATACAGATAAAAGAGTGATCTTTGTCTGGAGATAACATAGTGTCATTTTAGCTTGAAACCATTGAAATTTGTCTTTGTTTCTGATGTGTTATGAGCATCTCATTAGCAAGCCCATGAATCCCTCAGTTTGCTCTCAAAACCAACTATCTGAGCTCTCATCTCTGCCAGAGCAGAGATTTCCTCCTTTCTCTTATTTTTGAAAGCTGTGTTGGTGCCAAGGCAGTTATAGGTCAATTGAGTTATTGTTGGTTCTAATTGGCACTCTAACAAGCTATTAAATCAATTTACCTACAGATGAATGTCACTCAAAAAGCAAGGTGCCAGCTCCTTTTGAGAACTTCAAAAAGCCCATTGCCACTGCTGAGTGTGAGGGAAAGGTCAGGCTGCAGGGAAGTGGCTACTTGAGATTTGCCCCCAAAGTGTTTGTGCCATGAGCACAGGCCAGGCTGTGAGGAGGGATAAGAGCATTCCCACAACTCCAGGCCAGGAGAAGGATTTAAGAACATCAGCAGCTCTGACAGATCTCATATCCCTTGCTGGGTGTGTAACAAAGCATGGGCTTATATCCATGTGGAAGGATGCAGGTGCTGTCCTGCTCCTTCCCAGGTGTGTGTCCCACGTGCTTTCCTGTGGCTGTGCATGCAGGTGCAGTGTCCACAGCCAGCCCCCAGCTGGTGACATCAGTGCCTTTTGAGTGTCTGCAGATTGAGGAGATTTCCTCAAGAGTCAGAGCCATTATGGTGAGCAGGGTTGATTTAAGTTCTTTCTGAAGGGACATTTGGTGACGTCTCCCCCAGCAGCACTGCAGAGCTCATCCCCACGGAGCTGAGCCCTCCTTGGCTGTAAACCTGGCACTCCTGAGCCTGCAGGGCAGGACAAGGGCTCCTACCCAGGCATCCCTGCCCGTTCCAAGGCCAAGCTGCTGTCCAGGATGAGCATGAGGAGTGCTCAGGCCCCCTGGAGCAGGCTGGGGTTTGCTGGGGCTCAGGGCACAGCAGGATGCAGCTTGGCTCAGTGCAGCTCTGCAGTGCTGACAGCACCAAGCCCGGGTTTGTCAGCAGACACAGCACTCAGGTCTCCAGAAACACAGCAGAGGGAGCAGATGTGTCCTGGGCTGCAAGGTGCTCTTAGAGAGACCTTTTCCTGCCCCTTCTCCATGCTGAATGCTTTGCTAGCTGGGAAGTCCCTTTCCCAACTGGAATTATTCACTGTGTGCAGTATCAGTGTGGTCACTGTGTGCCTGGTGTTAGCAGCAGGCTGGAGGAAAGCAGGCTCTTATCTCCCGAGGAGATGCTGCAGGCAGCAGGGGAACTCAGTGCCGTGAGAGCAAAGCAGATGAGCAGCCAAGGGGGAATTCCAAGGTCAGCTTGAGGGCCCACCACTTGCACGTTCCAGGGGCACAGCAGCTTCCCCAGCGATGCACAGTGCTAATCTCATTTGTGGTGACTCGTCCAAATGTGCTAATTAAGGATTTAACTCGCGGCCTCTTTGGATGGAGAGGTTGTCTGTGTGTGTGCATCCATTGTTCCAGAGCTCAGAGGCAGGAGAGGAGCTGCAGGTTGCCAGCTGACACAATGCAGGAGCTCTAACTCCTGCTTTTTTGGGGTGTTTGGGAGTGCCAGGCAATCAGGAGCTGTGCTGGGAACCACAGGGAAAGTTGCACTTTTGGGGTCTCCCCTCCTTTACTCCCATTGTGATGGGCTCCTCTGCTGTGGCTGCAGCCCCAGCACTGCTCCCTCATCCCACTGCGAGCTGGGAGCTCAGGAACCGTGCTGGGAGTCACTTCTGCTCCTGGTCACAACCTGGGCACTGTTACAATGTGATCCTCACCCCACCTGAGCACGGGGAGGGCACGGAAAGCCCTGGAAAAGCTGGGGAGATCCATTTGCATGTGCTGGGTGTGGGAAAGCAGCTTCTGGCAGTTATCAGCTCTTGGGAGGAGATAACAGCAACATTCCAGAGACTGGGGGGCTCCACTCCACAAATCCTGGCAAGGGGCTCACTCAGCTCTGCACTGACACCTCTCAGCAGGGCAGCTGTGGGGGCAGGACAGCCCCTCCCTGTGCCCCGTTGTGCCCAGGTGCAGAGCCAGCTCAGGGACAGCCTGAGTGCCAGTTTCATTCCTGCCATGTCCTGGGCCAGTTCTCCCAGCACCCAGGAGAGAAGAGAAAAGATAATGATGCCTGGCTCCATGCAGCTTTTTTAACAATAGCAAACCCACTTTCATTAAGCACAAATTCTTAATACTTCACCTTTCCCCCTTCACTTCAAAGTCCTAATGCATGCACAAGTTACACTTCTATTAATAACAAGAGGAATATATTTTTCCATCCCTATTTCCCTGTGAATGGTGGGGAGGGCAGGAGGAGGGACCAGTCTAGACTGCAGATGATGGTCTGTTCTCCTTGATGCCCATACAAAGCACTCGTATCGTGCTCATTTAGCTGTGCATGCTCCTGGAATGACAAGCAGTGCCTGGCAGACAGAAGGACAAGCTGGAAGGGATGTCAGGCATACAGGTTGGACCTGTGAGCCATCCTGAGCTGAATTCTCCATGCTTTGATTTCTCCAGCTTTAAGAAAAGGGCTGAAGGTGCTGCCAGGGGCCATGGAAGATGTTGGGGGACTCTGTAGTATTTTAATGTAACAGCAGATGCCAGCGCAGATACCAGCAAGGGTGGGCTTGGTCTTTACCAGGCATTTTCATTAAGATTTCTTTGGGATTCTCCTTTTCTTTGTAGTGCTGTAGATTTGGTCTCACCTATTCTCCATCTTTTATCAGGACCCCAAAAAGCAGTGGAGCTGTGTACCAATAGGGGATTTCTGAATCATCAGTTCTTGTGCCTTGATAAGGGAAGAGATTACCAGTACTCTCCAGTTCCATGTATGGTGCTCTATTGTCTGGCAGGTTTAGAGCTAGGCTGGAAAAAGATGGGAAAAAAACCTGCATGGAGAGACAGGCAAGATGGATTTTACCTTTTATGTCCATAAATGAGAATTGTGCAGCCCCTGCATGGGGTTTGGAGATGCTCTAAGAAGAAAATGTTCCATCTTTCTCTCACCAGTCATGTGTACTGCAAGTGTGCTTCCCTTTGCTTTGGGAATATGTGACTGTTGACTTCAGAAACACTCCCAAGTACCTGGCACAGGAGCTGTGAGGTGTCTGTCCTGCTGTGGTGTGGGAGCTCTAGCAAACCTCCCTTAGGCAGGGTGGCTGGTGGGTTGAACCAGAAGAGAACCCTTGTTCTATTTCTCTCTCAACAATGCTATTCTATGGCATTTCTAAGTCAGCATTTCTCATTTCAAAGTTTGCATATAGATGCACACTATGTGAGCTTCTGTCAAGCTTTGAGAATTTTTATAAATCCATTTCCTACATTAGATCTTGAGGTGATGTGCTGTGACCCTTGGCTTTTATTACAAACACCAGTGTGCTCCAGGCCAGCCTGGGTCAGGGCAGTTCCCTGTGTGTGCTGTGCCTGGGAATGAGACAAAACCCTGGCTCACAGATGTGCTTCAGTCAGATTCCAGCTGTGTCCATGGCTTCTGCTAAACCCTGAGTGCTTCTGGACAGCTTTTGGGGCTCAGTGTGTGAAAGCACAGGGAAAGCTGCACTATTGGGGTCTCCCCTCCTTTATTACACGGTGATGGTTCCTCTGCAGCACAGGCACTGCTCCCTCATCCCTCTGCCAGTCCCACTGCCTTCTCCCTGCCTGCACATCCTGCTGGAACTTGGGCCCAAGCCTTGCAAAGCCAGGCAGCCCCTTCTGCAGCGTGAGCAGCAGTTTGGGCTAACACTGGCAGCTGTGGCTATGGCCTAGGACTCCTGCTTTCCAACAGGAGATCTGGAAGCCTCATTTGCAAGTAAATTCACACAGCCAAATCTGCACTGCAGACAAAAAAAGATTTGCCTTGACATCATCTGCCCTGCTCTGCGCTCCGCAGTCAGTCAGGAGAGCAGAGCACAGCTTCAGCCTCTCCAGCTCAGCAGAATTAAGGCTAAGCTTCATCATGAGCTCATGCAAGCTGTTCCCACCCCAAATAATTGGCTGTGCATGCTTTGTGTCTGTCTAGCCATTGCTGCATGTGGGTGGGTGTGTTGTGTGTGTGTGAATGAGTCTGCTGGGGAAATGAATGCGTAACTTCGGGGGTGCAACTGATAATAAAGTGCCTTGGCAATGCTGGGGCTGGGAGCAGTGTGAGGAGAGCTGAGCCCTCAGACACCTGCACAGAGATCCCTCTGCCTGCTGCCACAGCAGGGGCATTCCCACTTCAGACCACCATCACCTCTTTTTTGATCTTCCTCCCACACTAAACCCCCTCAGGAGTATTTCCAGCCTGTGTTTCCCATAGCTGGGATGTAAAAGCAGGACAAAAAGCAGTGTTGTTTCTCCAAAGCTCAGTGCCCCCATCAGCACAAGCCTCTTTGCAGGTGAAGAGGAAATGCCAGAGGTGCTGGTGTGTCCATTGGGATGGGAGACAATGCCATCCATGAGTGTGGCTGTGGGGACACTGCTGGGTGAAGTCAGGGATGAAACCCCTGTGGGCTTGGCAGCTGTTCTGGGGTGCTGCTCTCACATGGCTGAGCTGTTCCCAAGCACTTCCAGTGCTCATCACTCTCTCTCTCAGGAGTGGCAGCATTGCTGCTCACTCTCCCAGATAAGAGGTGCAGAGACAGGCTGTCAAAGAGCTCAGCAAGGTGCCAGGAGTTGGGCCCTCCCATTTCCTCAGCCTGGCCCAAAGTTTCCAGCCTTGTTTTCTCTCCACATCCCCATGCCCAAGATTTTTTTTTCACCTCTTTGAAGTTAGGACAGGTCAGTGGAAACTTGTGCCTGCCCCAGACTGGGATCCTGAGATCTGCAGCCCAGTCAGGGAAAAGGAACAGGGTTGGTTATTCCTCTGGTGGTGTGGTTCAGAAAGGAGCATGGCACAGAGAATTCTTCACAAGCTCTTGGAAAACTTGCTTTTCCTAGGCACAGTGTGCCCTGGCTGGCTCAGGGAGAGGAGGGGAGAGTATTCCAATAAAGGAGTTTTGTAGTAATATAAACTACCCAGCTGATAAAAGCCCAAGGCTTTGGCAGAGCAGCTGGTGACCTTTGCAGGCAGGCAGGTGACTCTGTGAGTAAGGGCAGTGCAGTTCAGATACTCTGGCTTTGCTCAGCCCCTGCCCTGGAGCTGCAGTGGTTCTGCTGCATTTCCCTCAGCTCAGCCTGGCAGCAGGGCTGGGTGAGATCATCCCTGCACACGTTTTTGTGGATGCAGGAGGGTTGATCACCATTCCTGTGAAATGAGGGTCATTAGCCAAATTCCCAGCTGAGAATGGCCCTGGGGATGAGTTTTCCCCTTTGGAGGCACCTCAGGCTGTGTGTCCCTACAGGAACCCCAAATTCCATCCAGGGACCTGCTGGTGCTGCACTGCTGTCCCTGGTCCCAGATCCCACTCCCAGCTTGGTGCTTTTGCAGTGGCTCTTCAGGGCAGGATTCAGCCAGCCTGGGGCTCTCTTGCTACAGTGGAAGTGGTTCAGAGCCCTGAGTTTTCTGCTCTTTGCCCACAAAACAGCAATTTCTGATTCAAGGATGCCTTTCCTGAAGGAGATCCCTAATTTACTGTCTGAATATCTAATGAGCTAACATGGGCTTGGATGCACTTGAGAGCAGAGCTGATCTGCTCCTGCTTTCCCTGGCCTCCAGTCCCAGACCCTCTGCTGTTCCCCACTGCAGTGACTTGAGAGCTTTCCCAGGTACCCTCACTCACCACTGACACACCTTCCTCCTCCTCTTCCTCAGCTTCCCTTGGGCCTCCCAGCTGGGCTGAGGCACAGCACAGACATTGCTGTACCCTCACTCACCACTGACCCACCTTCCTCCTCCTCTTCCTCAGCCTCCCTTGGGCCTCCCAGCTGGGCTGAGGCACAGCACAGACATTTCTGCTGCCATGGAAGAACAAGAGCAAATCCCTGGCTCCTGCCTTACTCTGAATTTAAGCAGGACTGGATTAATAAAAGGAAGAAAACCACAGAAATCATGTAATCATGGTGGAAGTGCACGAGTTCCCAGGCAATTGATGTGATGTCCCAGCACATCCCTGCTGAAATCAAAGGCTGAGCTGCTGCAGTGGCCTGGAAATTGTGTCCTGTGTGTGCAGAAGGAAAAACTAGAAGGATGTTTTGTGTTTTAGGGAAGAGGGCCCTCTGAGAGTGTGTTCTTGTTGGGAAAGCTGGAATTCATTGAGACACTGCTGCCATCCTCCATTCCCAGAACGGGCCAGGGAACAGACTTGCCTCTAGGCACCACAACCAAAGGATAAACTTGTCTTTTCTTTTAAGGCACAAAACTTAAAAGCTTGCAATAGTCTTTTGTGCCTGTGACTCTCAGATCCCAGGGCATGTTTAGGTTCTTTTAGGGTTCCTTTTTCTACACTCAGGCCCACAAGTAGATTTTCCTAGCCTGGTGGGCAGGGCAAAGTGCCCATCTCACATTTCCATGTGGTTCTCTGGGCTCTGGCATGAACAGAGCCTGTGCTGAGCTCCTGCCTTGAAGTATGGATTTAAAATTGAGAATAAACCTTTCCACCACATTTAGTGGGACCTTCAGTGGCCAGGGAAGGGTTTGGCTGTCACTGCCTTGGAGCAGCTCCTGTCCTGCTGTCCCTGTGGTAACCATTTACTCTGTCAGCATGTCTCACATCTAAGGGCTGTGGCAATCTCGTGTCCCAAACTCCTTACAGAGGTTGTTATTTCACATTGCCCTTGTAGCTTGTCTGAGCCTGATGCCAGTGTGGAAATACAAGGGGGGTGTTGTTATTTATTGGGTGTTCATGGCTCTCATATCTGCTCTGCCCCAGCTGTGTGTAGGAATAGCTTTGTCATATTCCTGTGAAATAGCAGGGAGATCTATTCCCACCTTATGGCTGGAATAGGAATAGAGAGAAAAAACTCCTTTATTTCCTCTCATGCAGGCTGAACCTGAGTGGTGCAGACATCACAAGGAGCTGTCCTGCCTGTCCCTGCAGTGTCCCTTTCCCAGCCTGTCCCTCTGGCAGGCTGGAGCCTCCTCCTCCTGTATTGATGGAAAATGCATCAAGCTGAATATATTTCTGAAACAACTTGTTTCTGGCAGGTTGTTCATTCTAAAAATATATTTATTTCTAATTGCTGAGCAGAATGCTTAATGAATTCTTCCTTCCCAAGAACAATTAATCAAAGAAATGATTTAGGGTTGGCACTTGCTCCCCCAGGGCTCAATGGCTCTGTTCCAGTAGAGCAGGGCAAGTCCAGCCCATAGTGGAAAAGATTTATCTGAGCATTTTTCATGGTGCCCATCACTGTTTGTCTGCCTGTCCCTGGCACTCTGTGTTGCAGGAGCAGCAGGGTCACAGCAAGTTTACAGAGCCCCCTTATCCTGGTGAGAGGTGAGGCTGCAGCTCCAGCCTGCTCTGGAAGGTCCCTTGATGGGAGCACATGGCTGGAGAGGGCTCTGTGTGTCACAGACCCTGCCAGTTTTGATAGAGGAGAAACCCCTGGGGATCCCCAACACACCACAAGTCAGAAAGTTTGCAGTGTCCTGGGAAGAGCAGGAGAGCTGCAGCAGCACCCCAGGTGCTGGCAGAGGGCAGGGAGGTGCTGGGTGGAAGTGCCTGATCCCCACACACACTCCATGCTCCTTCCCACGAGTGTGTGTGCACATTCCATGCCACAGGCAGGGAAATGCCCAATTTCCTCCTGCCAGTCTGACAGGAGGGCAAAGGCCTTCAATATCCTGAATGTGGCCACTGAATTCTTTGTGTTGTGATTCAGAGCATCCTCTGTGGCAGGTGTGTGATGTCCTTTCTGAGCAGGGTGCATTTCACACATCCTCTGCCTGAGTTTTTCATTCTGCAGTCCCAGGGTGTGCACCCAGCCCTGCTCCTGCCCCTCAGTTCCTGCTGGCTTCCCTCATTGCACTCAGCCCAGCCCAGCAGCATCAGGAGGGACAGTCCCAGTTCCTCAGCACCTGAAGGGGCTCAGAGCTGAGTGCCCTTCACACCCTGCATTGGATGCAGAATTCCTGCCCTCTCCTCTCCCTTCTATGGGAGTGAGGCTCTCTGCAATCTCCACCCCTCTGTGCCTCAGTTTCCCAGCTGGTGGGGACACTCAGGCACCTGCCCTAAAAAGCTTTGAGGTCAAAAGGGAGCCAGTCCCTGGGGAGCTCCTCAGTGCCTCAGGAAGGCAGTAATTAATTCAGCAGCCATTCCAGGGGGAGGGATAGTGAATTCACGTGGATGCCTTAGGTAAGCACAGCCTCAGTACAGTATGTTTCTTCTGAGACTGAAAATAATCAGAAGCAATTGGACTTTTTTATTTTTTTCTTAACTGCTGCATTTTTAGAAGGTGATTCATCTCTTGTCTGGGGTCTGGGCTACCTGAATAGCCCCAAGATCCCAGCAGCATTAGTCTTTTTGAGGATTCATTGTGCTCCATTGCAGCCTGAATAACTCATTACAAACAAGAGTCTGGTGTGAGCAGCAGGAGAGCTGGGCAGGAGAAGCAGTTTGTGCTTTGGAAGCTGAAGTACACACAGGCAGTGCCTTGTTACCTTTTCAGGTGCCTCACTCCTTCCACCCCACTCCTTCCCCATGGCAAGAGGCTCTGGCACCACTGGGTGTGAACCTTGTCAGAACAGTGGTGCCAACAGGGACATTTCCCACCAGGGCTAAAGGGTGGGAAATCCTAAACCAGGGAGGATTCCCAGAAAGTGATGTGGATGATGAGGAGCTGAAGGTCTGAAACACAGCCTAGTATGTGCTCCATCCACCCCAATCCATGCTCTTCAAACATTGCACCTTAGGCACTGCCTCCAGGACTTCAGCCATATTCACTGGGTGCAGAAAATCCCCATTAAAACCTGGCCATTCCTGTTGGCCAGAGTGTGTTTAACCCCAAAGCCATGCTGGGAAAGGAGGGATTTGCCCAGGAGTGACCCCTCTCCTGCAGGGGTGCTTCTGCTGTGCTGTGTAACCCTCAGGGCTGAGGGGAGCTGTCCTTGCCAGGGGTGACAGCAGCCAGCACCTCCTGTCACTCTGGCTTTCCTGTCCCCACTGAACATGTGCTTCAGGAAGTTTGGAGCCTTTACAGGGAGGCAGCTTTGAATATGATCATTCCAGCAGACCACTGGAAACCCCAAACTGCTTTCTGTCACCTTTTCTGGCAGCTTTGAGCATTCCTGTGCTGCCATGAGCCAGGACAGAGGTCTGAGTTGTGTCCCTGCCCCATCTGGCATGGCCAGAGCTCACCCAGCAGGGATGTGTGCACAGACTGAGCTCTGGCAGATGCTGTTGCCTGTCTCAGACATAAATCCTGGGAGCTGTGCAAGTTGGAGGGAGGCTGAGGGAGCACGTGTGCCTGGGAGCAGAGCTGAGTAAATCATGCAGCTCAACAGCAGCTTCAGCTTTGATCCATCCTCAGGCACTGGGAGCTCTCCTGGTGCTTTCTGGGCTTTCCTTGTGGGAAATGTGGCTGGCCCAGGGCTCAGCTGGGCACACACACAGATGTGGTGCCTGGGTGAGTTCCCTGGTGCTGCAGTGCTTCAAAGGTTATGGCAGGTATCCTAAACCTGGCCTCTGGAGTCTTGAGGAGAGCCTGGGTGTTGGAATGATCACAGAATCCCAGAATGGTTTGGCTTGGAAAGGGCCTTAAAGCTCATCCCACTCCACCCCTGCCATGGCAGGGACACCTCCCACTGTCCCAGGGTGCTCCAAGCCCTGTCCAACCTGGCCTTGGACACTGCCAGGGTGCAGGGGCAGCCACAGCTGTGCCAGGGCCTGCCCACCCTGCCAGGGAACAATTCCTCCCCAGTATCCCATCCATCCCTGCAGTGGGAAGCCATTAAGGGACCCCAGTTTCCTGTGGGGGCCCTGTGAGTCCCAGCAATGCCCAGGAGGAGCAGTTTCAGCATCTTGGGTGGTGGCAAGTCTTGTTCTCAGCTGGCAGATGACTTAGCAGGGTTTGTCACTTCCTTGGGGACAACTGCAGAGCATGAGGGCATAAATATGTCAGTGCAAGGCAGAAAGCACTGCAGTGTCCCCTCCACACCCCCCACTCCCCAAACTGTGATTCTTACCTAGTTGTGTGACTCATGTCATTTCTCTGCCTTATTTTGGTGTTTAATTTTAGTAAATTTGGCTTCCTAGTGGTGAGAGTGACATCCTCAGCTCACATAAACCCAAATTATGTCAAGACAGACATGTCAACACAAAACAGTTTAGAAGCCAGCCTGTCATCCCTGTGACTTCCCAAGGAGATGAGTGTGGAAGGTCCCTGGTGTGGGTGACGTGTGTGTGTCCAGTGCCACTCTTGGAGCAGCTCTGAGCTGAGACATCCCAGAGCCCCCTGCCCTGGGCTGAGCCCTGGCATTGTGCCCTTCTGCCCCTCTCAGGTGAGACCCCACCTGCAGAGCTGCCCCAGCCCTGGGGCCCAGCACAGGAGGAGCCCAGAGGAGGCACCAGAGAGATGGAGCAGCTCTGCTGGGAGAGCTGGGATTGTCTGCCTGGAGAGGAGGAGCTTTGGGTGACCTCACTGTGGCCTTGCAGGGCCTGAAGGAGCTGACAAGAGAGGTGGAGAGAGACTTTGGACAAGGGATGGAGGGACTGGACAGGGTTAGATGGGATATTGGGAGGGAATTCCTCCCTGTGGGAGTGGGCAGGCCCTGGCACGGGGTGCCCAGAGCAGCTGTGGCTGCCCCTGCATCCCTGGCAGTGCCCAAGGCCAGTCTGGAGGACCCTGGCATGGTGGAAAGTGTCCCTGCCCATGGCAGGATGGGCTGTAAGGACCCTTCAGCCAAACCACTCTGATTCTGTGATGATGTGATAGATATCATATATATCATATATATAATAAATATCATATATATCATACATATCATATATATCATATATCATATATATCATAAATATCATATATATCATATATATAATACATATCATATACATAATATATATCATATATATGATATATATATCATATATATATCATATATATAATACATATCATATATATCAGACATATCATATATATCATATATATCATACATATCATACATATCATATATATCATACCTATCATATACATCATATACATCATATATATCATATATATCATATATATCATATATATCATACATATCATATATATCATATATATCATATATATCATATATATCATACATATCATACATATCATACATATCATATATATCATATATATCATATATATCATATATATCATACATATCATACATATCATATATATCATATATATCATATATATCATACATATCTGCAGCACCTTTAGACAATCATTTTCCTTCCTGTCCCTGTGTACAAACCAAGCCCTTCCCCAGCCCTGCTGCTCTCTGACAGCTCAGAGCTCCCTGCTGCAGATTCTCCCTTCCTGGGCTTTGACTCATGGATGGTGGACATGGGCCAGGGCCTGAACTTCATCATGTCACAGCTTATGCATGTCTTTAGGCTTTAATCCTCCACATTCCACAGCATGTTCTGATGGCTTGGAGGCTGCAGCCCTTATTGATCCATCCCTTCTCTACAACAGCAACATATGGCATGTTTCCATGGCAATAGGTCCCCCTGAAGGGGCTTCCTTCCCTTCCTCACTTTATTGGTCTTTTTCCTTATTAAATCATCAGAGAGAAATGCACACAGGAGAAGGGTCAATGTGTGGATCAATGGGCAGCAAACAAAGAGGAACTTTTCCATATTCATACAAGCAGGAGATTTCAGGAGATCAAACAATGCAGAATTGCCAGGCCCTGAGGTGGCAGCTGATGCATAATTGATTCTGGGAACTCTGCAATCAGTGCACATCCAACACCTTGGAGACCCCTGGGATGCAGCTGCAGGTGGGCAGGGACAGGGGAATCCACAAATGTTTGTGAGTGCAGTGGGGTGGGGCATGGAGAGAGGTTACCTCTGCTCTGTGCTGGCCCTGCAGCTTTGGCTCAGTGCTGCACACAGAAGGGTGCTGAGTTCTCTACCCATGGAGGGTGTGGGGTGGGAGGCTCCTTCCTTCTGGTGGGGTTTGGTGAGCTCTCGGGATTTCTGCTGCCCAGAGTGACCCCAAGGTATGTACCAGTCTCTTCTCCCAGCCTGGCAGTTGAAGAAGGAGTCAGGATTCCTCAGCTGTAGCTCTCAAGGTTGTTCATTGTTTCTTATCTATAAAATTCTTTCTCTGGCCTGCTGAGGTCCATTCAGCAGGTCAGAGGCACTCTGACCACCCTCAGGCAGTGTTGTCTTTTATCCTAAAAACTACGTGTACATTATTTACAATAACTTCCCAATACCTATCACCTGTGTTACACACTGAGCTTCTACTCTAAACCAATCCAAAAGTGCCACCATCACCCAGAACATCTAGGCCAAGAAGAAGAAAGACAGGGCACACCCAAATTCCTCCATCTTGGGACCCCAAGCCCTCCCATTCTAAAACCCCAAAAATTTACTTCTCACCCAGTGACAAACTATTATTAAACTCTCTTGACTTGTAATTCTTCATATATAGGTGGTAATTTGCTCCATGGGTCATAATCAAAGTCCCAGGTGTCTTGGGCTTTGTGCCAAGGTCTCTGAGCCCCCTGGCAGGGGCTGGAGCCATCCAGGACAGCCAGAGGGATGTGCTGGGTTCTGACAGTGAGCCAGCCATGGAGTGAAACCTGCTTTGTGCCATGCTGTGACCAAAATTGTCTGAGCTTCCACGGGGACAGGAGTCCTCTGGACATGGGGCTAATGGTGGCTGCACTGCCCTGCTTCCCTTCCCCAGGAATCCTGAAAACCTCCCCGTGAATCTGCACCGTTCCACCCTCAGATGGTGCCTCCAGCCCCTGCTGCAGTGAATTCCCACTGCAGGACAATTTATACCCGTGCTCACCTCGGAGGTGCTGTGAGAACAACAATAAATTGTCTGGGTTCAGTGTGTAAATGCTGCTCCTTTGGGCCTGCACACAGAGAGGGGATGAGCTTTCCTAGGAGTAGTACCATAAAAATTTCACTGCTTCTGCAGCTTGTTGCAGGGGAATTCTCCATGAGATATTAATAGCTGTGTCCAAGCAAGTGAGAAAATATTAATAATGCTGCTTTAGTCAGAAATGGGATGTGTGCTCTATTGGCCTCCGTGCTCCAAATTTAGAGCCGGAACAAACCGAGTCTCTTGTGGCTATCTCTGGTTCTGAGAGAGAAATGAAATCTTGTTTATTTTTACTTTTCTGGGAAGATTGGCTTCTAAGTATAGATTTAAGATAGGCTTTAATTTGTTAGCTGGTAGCTGCAGGCAGGAAGGCAGCAGGAGCTGGGGACAGTGGGCAGTGGCTCTGTGGGGTCAAATCCACAGGGACTTTGTGCCATGGGTGTGGTTCAGAGTGACTGGGAATGAAAGTGCAGGAGCACCTTAGCTCTGGGTGCTCCAGTTCCTCTGCAGAGCGAGGACTGGGAAAATTGCAGATAAATCCTGAGAAATGCTTAGGCAGGTGCTTTGGAGCCCCTTGCAGGGTTAGGACCTCACAGATTGGATGGAGCCTCATTATCCAAGGACAGATGCAAGGCAGGCAGCAGCACTCCAGCCTCCAGGAGCCTTTCTGCAAATATGGTGTGCTGAATCCTTGAAACTGAGCTTAGGATGTGAGTTCACTCACCCTCAGAGGATCCCCTCACAGCTGGGGTGCTGCTGTCCTGGCCCTGGCACTTCAGTCCCATCCTCACGTCCCACTTGGCTGGGAGTGAGCACACTTCTGAGCAGGGCTGGCAGCATCCCCTCCACGGCTTTTCACATGCTTGAAACCACTTCATGTGGGTGTGGTTGGTGACTGGTGCACTTGACACAAAGATAATGCAAAGTGAGGGGTTTTCTGAGGCAGGGAAGCAGCAAACACAAGGAAGATGTTCCAGCAAAGTTGCTGAAGGTCAGGACTGTCTGTCTTGGCTGATTCATAAAGCCTCTTTCAAACGGAGATGGAGGCCAGGGAAGTGTTTGTGTCTCAGTGATTGGAGTTTCTGTGAAGGACAGTCAGCAGCAGCTTCTGGGGGCTCCCTGGGCAGTGCTGAGTGTCCCACATGGGGCTGTTCTCCCTCCCCACAGAGCCCACACGAGGGGAAGGTGTTGCCATCTCTCCTGAGGGAATGCTTAATGAAGCACCCTGAGCTCTGAGCTGTTCCCTTGTTTAGGCAAGCCCACTGCTTGGTGGATTGCCTTTGGGATTAGCTCTGCTTGCCTGGCCCTCAGTTCTTCAGAATTCTCCTGCAAAATTTGGTGTCATGTGGATCCATAGAATGGCTTGGGCCGGAAGGGACCTTAAAGCTCATCCAGTGCCACCCCTGCCATGGCAGGGACACCTTCCACTGTCCCAGGCTGCTCCAAGCCCTGTCCAACCTGGCCTTGGGCACTGCCAGGGATCCAGGGCAGCCACAGCTGCTCTGGGCACGCTGTGCCAGGGCCTGCCC
This sequence comes from Melospiza georgiana, assembly GCF_028018845.1. Lineage (NCBI taxonomy): Eukaryota > Metazoa > Chordata > Aves > Passeriformes > Passerellidae > Melospiza > Melospiza georgiana. The sequence continues at coordinate 3,337,306 of NC_080442.1, read as the reverse complement.
ACCCTCCCAGCCAGGAATTCCTTCCCAATGTCCCATCCATCCCTGCCCAATGGCAGTGGGAGCCATTCCCTGTGTCCTGTCCCTCCATCCCTTGTCCCCAGTCCCTCTCCAGCTCTCCTGGAGCCCCTTCAGGCCCTGCCAGGGGCTCTGAGCTCTCCCTGGATCCTTCTCTTGTCCAGGTGAGCACCCCCAGCTCTCCCAGCCTGGTTCCTGAGCAGAGGGCTCCACCCTCAGAGCATCTCCATGGCCTCCTCTGGGCTCTCTCCAGCAGCTCTGTGTCCTCCCTGTGCTGGGGCAGCTCTGCAGGTGGGGTCTCACCTGAGGGGCAGGGGGGGATCAGCCCAGGGCAGGGGGCACTCAGGGCTGGGTCATTCCCAGCTCTCACACCCAGCACCCCCAGGTCCCTTTGGCCCAGGGCTGCTCTCAATCCCTTCATCCCCAGCCTGGATTGATCCCAGGGCTTGCCCAGCACCAGCCCTTGGCCTTGCAAGCTTTGCTGAGGCTCACACAGAGCCAGCTCTGCTCCCAGGGCCCCCAGATGCCACCAGCTCCCCATCCCTGCAGCAGCCTGGCAGCAGAGGGTGCAGAGCAGAGGCAGCAGCTCAGGCTGCCAGAGTGCCCTGTGTGTTCTGTGAGTTAAAGAAAGGGCAGCACTCACAATGTACCCACTGATAATTGCTTAAATCCATCAGTGCCTCAAACGTGGTGTTTGCAAATTGTCAGCTATTACTGCTGGAATAAAAATACCTCTAAGTAATGTGTATATTTATACTTTTACAGTAGAAAAGAGAAGAAATTTCCCCTTTGCTGCTACTGATCAAATTATAGATTATAACATGGCTGGAAATCTCTCCTGAGTCTAGACAACCACATTTGCTGGGTGGTGCTTCTACCTCTGAATGAGTTTCTTTAATCTTTGGTATCTCATAGTCTATCTGTAATATAGGATGATAATACCTTCCTAATTATATCTGCTGGGATTTAATTAATGTTTGGACATTACTTTGAAAAATGTAGGGTGTTGATTATTGTTTAATAATGTAGTGTTAGATTTAAAAATTAATGATAGAGAAGCAATGAAAATACTTCCTTGCTTGGACTGCAAATGCCATCTCCAAGTATTACATAAGCAATAGCTTCCTTAATTTTCCACTTACCAAAATCCATGTAATTATATTTTAAGGTAATAATATGAGCATATGTTCTAAACTTGAAACATGGTTTGGAATTGGGCACTGCTCAGAGGAGATTAGGTGAGCAATTATGTAGATTGAAGATAATCTAAGTCAAAGGCTAAGTGCAGACCTTGGAGAATGTCTTGCCTGGGGTGGAACTGCCAGCTGAATTCGATGGAAGTTCTGTCAGGGACAGCACAGCAGCTTTAAGGAATCCAGATGCAAAATGCTGCCAGGCCCACACCTGGTTTGTGCTGGGATCCCTCCCCATCAGCCACTGCTGGTGTCACCATTCCCACCCATCACTGTCACAGGCCTTGTGCTCCTGGCAGGGACTGAGCTCCATGGGAGTCCTGTCCCATCCCATCCCATCCCATCCCATCCCATCCCATCCCATCCCATCCCATCCCATCCCATCCCATCCCATCCCATCCCATCCCATCCCATCCCATCCCATCCCATCCCATCCCATCCCATCCCATCCCACCCCATCCCATCCCATCCCATCCCATCCCATCCCATCCCATCCCATCCCACCCCATCCCACCCCATCCCATCCCATCCCATCCCATCCCATCCCATCCCATCCCATCCCATCCCATCCCATCCCATCCCATCCCATCCCATCCCATCCCATCCCATCCCATCCCATCCCATCCCATCCCCTTTCTGAGCCTGCAGCCAGCTGAGCCCCCCAGTGACCCAGGGAAGGGACATTCCCTGCCAGCTCCTGCTGGCACCTGGGAGGTGCTGGAGCACCCCTGGGGAGGTGCTGTGGGTGCTGCCCTTTGCCAGCCAGCTTTTCCAGGCCTGGCAGTGCCCTGGGTTTGGTGCTTCCGAGTCCTGGAGCAGCCAGGAGCCAGCAGGGCTGCAGGAGATGCAGAGATCCAGGAGATGCAGAGATGAAGGAGATACAGGCATCCAGGAGATGCAGAGATCCAGGGGATGGAGCCATCCAGGAGAAGCAGAGATCCAGGAGAAGCAGTGATCCAGGGGATGCAGGCAACCAGGAGAAGCACACATCCAGGAGAAACATCCAGGAGAAGCAGGCATCCAGGAGAAGCAGGCATGCAGGAGAAGCCCACATCCAGGAGAAGCACACATCCAGGAGAAGCAGGCATCCAGGAGAAGCCCACATCCAGGAGATGCAGGCATCCAGGAGAAGCACACATCCAGGAGAAGCAGGCATCCAGGAGATGCAGGCATCCAGGAGAAGCAGGCATCCAGGAGAAACATACATCCAGGAGAAGCAGGCATCCAGGAGAAGCCCACATCCAGGAGATGCAGGCATCCAGGAGAAGCACACATCCAGGAGATGCAGGCATCCAGGAGAAGCAGGCATCCAGGAGAAGCAGGATCCAGGAGAAGCAGGCATCCAGGAGAAGCCCACATCCAGGAGAAGCAGGATCCAGGAGAAGCAGGCATGCAGGGCAGTCTGGAGGAGGCTGGCACCCAGCAGGCTCTCTCCTGTGCTGTCAGAATGCATGGTTAATTAGCAGTGCTCCCAGGGGCTTTAGTCAGGATGGCAGAGTATTTGCATAGAGCGGTCAGAAGGAATTAAAACTGTTTGTCTTTTCCTTTAGCTGGGTCCTTTCCCATTACACAGCACTCAGAATATTTTTGTAACTCGTTTGACTCTTTTTCTGGTGAGGATTCATGGCAAAGAAGTTTCCAAGTGCACAGGTCTTTGAGTAAACTCTCTATAAATAAATTAATTCCTCCCACCAGGGAATTGCTGGACTCAGAGCTGGTTAAATGTCCTTCAGTGTGTTCAGGAGCAGTGAATCACCCTATTCCACCCTTTATCTCTAGGGCAGAGCAAAGTCTGTAACTCTCCAGCAGAAGCAGCCTGCTCCTATCTGGCAGAAGTGATGCTTCCAGAGGCAGGCAGGGATCTCCTCGTGCTTTTCTCTTGCTCTCTCTGTTCAGCTGTCTCTGTGAATTGCTGCTCCTGGAGTCAACTTTGCTCCCATTGTGGCTCCAGGCACCCTGACCTCCCCTAATGTCACTGACATATTTCCTGAAAAATCCCTTCGCCAGGATTTCTTCTCCTGGAAAGCTGGGAAGCTTCAGCTTCTCCATGTTTTCCTCCTCTGGAATGTGATTTGGAGAATTGTTTACCCAGCATGTGAATTGTTTTTAATTAATGACCAATCCCAGTCCAGCTGTGTCAGGACTTTGGTCAGTCACAGGTTTTTTGTTACTTTCTTGTCTAGCCTTCTAATGGATCCTTTCTCTTTCTTTAGTACAGTTTTGGTATACAATATAATATAATATGATATAATATGATATAATACGATATAATATGATATAATATGATATAATATAATATAATATAATATAATATAATATAATATAATATAATATAATATAATATAATATAATATAATATAATATAATATAATATAATATAATATAATATAATATAATATAATATAATATAATATAATACAATACAATACAATACAATATAATACAATATAATATAATATAATATAATATAATATAATATAATATAATATAATATAATATAATATAATATAATATAATATATCAACCTTCTGAGAACTTAGAATCAATTCTCATCTCTCACCTCATCCTAAAACCAACAACACCACAACAATTAATAACCACACCCTAAAGCTCTTTCCAAAGGTGATTTCTGTTTCCAGCCCCAGAGCCCTCCTGAGAACTGCTCTTTCCTGCCAGGCCACCTGATCCAGCTGCATTCCAGAGCCAGGAAAGGCAGCTGCCACCCCGGAGAGAAGGTTTCCAGCTGCTCCGAAGGGATTTAGGAGCACTTGGTCCCCAGCAGCAGGGGATGGAGATTCCGAGTGGGACTCAGTAGGTGGCACTCTCCTTCTGGAGTCAGCCCCGAGCCTTGGGACAGAGCTGGGCTTGGCTTTGGGCTTGCTTTGAACGAGCTGTGCTCATTAAAGAGCTGTTCTCAGGAGGTCAGCAGGGCTGGCCACGGGCTGGGAGCTCAGTTCCAGTGCTGGGGAGAATCTCCTGGCCCCTGGCACTGCCAGGCAGGTGCATTGTTGTTTGTGCTTCAGCCCTGAGCTGGCTGCCCTTCAGCAGGAGCTGCAAACCCCAAAAAGCTTTGTTAATTTAGAGGTGAGGCCACTCAAGTTCATTTTCTCTGGACTGTGCAAGCACTGTGGAGCCAGAACAGTTCAGAAGCCACAAATGCACAGGGTTTTAGTGCTGTTGTGACCCAGTGGTGCTGCTGAGTCTCTCACCTCTGGGATTCACTGCTTTCTCTCCAATTCTTAACTTCCTGAGCTCATGCTCTAGAATTGCCCACGCTGCACCATGGAATGAAAAAAGGAAATTTCATTTAATTGTAAAGAATGACTTCCAAAAGCAATATCCCAGCCTGCTGTCACAGTGTGCTCTAGGCAGAGCAGAAAGATGGTCCTGCATTCCAAACCCACAAACCAATACCTACAGAGTGCACAGGCTGTCACATCAGCTGAGTGACACAGCAGTGCTTAAGGAGCGCATATTCCTGAAGTGTCTATGCCACAATAATTCTTAGATACATTCTGTTTAAATAATGTATTGGGAATTAAGAGATCTGAGGTAGTGGTGCATGTGAAAATGTGATTTTCAGATCCAAGGAGTGTGCAGAGAGTAGGATGGAATATAAAAACCAAGGGTGTTTGAACAAGACATCTGGTTTATATAGTGCTGCCTGTTCCCTGTGCTCTGAGCTGCTCAGTTGCACTGAGTCAACTGTAATAAAACAATACATTCATATTTATTAATTTTTTATGTAGGCTTTTGGAAACAGGAAGAGAAGTGAGAAGAAGACAGGATATCAGACATCCCAGAGATGCATCTCTGTTAGGCTCTTTTGCAAGCCATACCAATGGCTTCACATCTGCTTAGGCTCAAAAATCAGATTCAGGTCCTGAGCCTTGCCTATCCTCAGCATTCCATGGACAAACCCCACACTCCTCACTTTGCCATGTGGCTCCTCTGTGTGCAAGGCAGGGATAATAACTCTGCCTCTCCTGGGTGCAGCACAGCCAATTTCATCACTGTCAGCTCCGTGGAATCCCTGGGTGAAAGGAACAACAGAAATGCAGAAAACATGGGTTATTAATAGCTGGTGCTTGCCCTTCCATACATCACATGCACTGTTAGTCATTGTGGCCAGTAATTTACAGGGAGGGGAAAGATGTTCCTGGGAGCAAATGCAAAATGACACTTGGATGGTATCAGCCCTCTGAGGTGTTGCAGGCCCACAGAGTCTAATTAAGTGTAAATGCACTGATGCCACCCTGAGCAGATCCTGCTTCCTATGTGGGTAAATGGAAATGTGCAGGAGCTCTGCAAATCTTAACAGGGGAATTTGAGCTTCCAGGCAGTTCATGTTGGAAAGGCAGGTGCTGGAGTTGGTGTGCAGGCCAAATTCTTGGTGTGTCCCAGCTTTTTCTGCCTCCTTCATACAGCCCCAAGGTTGTCTGACACCTTTATTAGAGGGATCACTGCGTACAGAAGTTTCCCTTCCCTGGTTTTAAGTGGTGGCTTTAAAGGTCAGAGCTGAGGGGCTGTGACAATAACGTGGAGTCAGCAGTGCAGCCCTGAGGAGAGCTGTGCTGTGAGGGACACGTGGCAGTGGCGGGGGCTCAGGAGTTTCCCCTGCCCACACTGCACACCCTGGGGCTCAGGAACTGCTGCAGGTGAGGATGCAGGACAGCTGAGCACACTGGCCAGGGAGAGGCTGGGCTAGCAGGGGTGCTGCAGTCAGGGGAAAGTGTTTCACTGTCCCTGTGTGTGTGCAAAACATCTTCCCTGAGCTGGGAGCCATCCTGCCACTGCTGGCCATGTCCCCAGGTGTAGAAATCACCACACAGCCTAAAAAAGAGGCACAAAAATGCAAAGATCTCAGAAGAAAGGCACTTACCTTCCCAGCACTGCAAACCTGGCCGTGCCAGGCTCATGCCATTAATTTGAAACTTGGGAAAACTCATTTTCTCTGGGCCTATCTCCTTGTGTATTCCCTAAGGGAAATGAAGGATGGCTGGGAGGTTATTTATTTTCAGTAATAATGCACACACTGCTTCCAGACTTCCTGCTATTGTGTGATTATCCAGATTAATTGCCTGGGAAAGCTGCAGCATCATCTCAGGCCCTTATTAAGGAAGCTCACAACACGGATTTATATGAATGCATATTGCTGGGTGCCACAGCCTTGCTCTGGGAGGCAGATGGACAAATCCCACTGCTGAGTGCTGCCAGCAGCCCTGGACCTGCACACTGAGGGGGGGATTGCTGGCACCTTGAGAGCCAGGAGGAGAGAGCTGAGGTCATTTTTAGAAAGCTTGTTAGTGAATAACTTTGCTTATTCTAAAATCAGTTCCCATCAGCCTCTGCTGAATGATTGTGAGAATTGCTGGGGTGCTGCTGGTTGCTGACCCTGCCTGAACATGGGCAATGGCTGGAATCTTAAAGATGCTTTTAGGTGCTTTAAAGTGTTCTTACCAGGGAGAGAGGCTCTAGACAGAGAAGGCTTTTAAGGTATATTCTGCCCTTTTGGTTTCCCTGCTGAGAGTTTAACAAACCATGCAGTTGCCTTGCTCTGAAAATCCTGTTCTGCAGCAGCTCAGCCCGGTCCAGGTTCCAGCCAAACAGCCACTGACCAAGGTAGAGCTTGAGGGTTTTTAAAGCAAGTCCAGCTCTCCTGAAACATCTCAGGAGCAGCAGCATGTGCACATCCTTCAGCAGCCCAACACTTCCCTCAGTGTCAGTAAATCAGTGTCAGTGCAGGGTCACACTGATGCTCTCACTGCTGGTGAGGTGATTGCTCATCTCCTGTGACAAAGGGGTGATTATTGTATTAATAACTGATGATATTAGAGTAGCTGTAACTAATATTGGATTAATAACTGATGATATTAGAGTAGCTGTAACTAATATTGGATTAATAACTGATGATATTAGAGTAGCTGACCCATAGTGCACAATTTGGGTTGCTGGAATCTTGGCAGTGTGAGCCCACAGTGCAGCAGCATCCACATGTGACGCATGAGGAGAGCACTGGAGCACCACTGTGCTGGGCAGAGAGGCTCCTCAGCAAGCTCTGACACTGGGAAGGGTTTTAGTCCTCACTCTGAGGGAGTTGGGACCACATTGTCTCATTGTGCATCTGTGGGAAATCTTTAAAAAATCCCAGTGGTATAAATTAGGGGTTCTACTCAGCCTGTGTGTGCCTTCAAAACAAAACTGAGTGTTACAGTAAGGGCCACTGGATAACACTGAGCTACCCCTGGAGTGCAGATAAGCTTCCTGGGGACTGTGCCTCATGGAACAGGAGTTAAATGTTGGTGTTACTGTCCTTAGAAATGGAATAGGCATCTCCAGGCACTGACTCCAGGCTTTATTGATTGTTTCTGTACAACATGGGAGCCTGTAGAGCGTGGGCTGAGCTCCTGGAGTCCAGCTCGGCAGGAATCTGAACTGAGGGCTGGAGATGAGAGCACAGGCTCCAGCTCCATCCTGATCCCAGAGCTCTCAGTGCTGGCTGCTTCTAAAGCAGGATCAGGCAGCAGGAGCACAGCCTGGTGGTTTAACCCCACATGGCTTTATTGACACTCAGACTCTGAGGCCTCCCCAGTCCTTCTCTCCTTACCCAGCAGTCCCTGTGGTAACCTCAGGTTTCTCAGTCTCTCCCCAGGCAGCTCCCAGGTGCCAGGAAGGTGTTCAAGCAGGCATGGCCAGCCCTGGCTCAGCTCCTTTGTGAGCCCTCGAAGGCAGAGCAGGAGTGTTCCTCTGATATTAATTAGTCAATTAGCAGCTTGTGCAGCAGAGCCCAGGGGGATGACTGACAGCAGAGATGGATGAGTTCATCAGTGCAGCTGACCCGGGCTCCCCGACCTGATCTCACATGTCTCTGTCTTGCTGTCCAGGTTTTACTGGGATCTCACCATGCTGCTGCTGATGGTAGGGAACCTGATCATCATCCCTGTGGGCATCACTTTCTTCAAGGATGAAAACACCACCCCGTGGATTGTCTTCAACGTGGTTTCGGACACGTTCTTCCTCATCGACCTCGTCCTCAACTTCCGGACAGGCATCGTGGTGGAGGACAACACCGAGATCATCCTGGACCCGCAGAGGATCAAGATGAAGTACCTGAAGAGCTGGTTTGTGGTGGATTTTATCTCCTCCATCCCCGTGGACTACATCTTCCTGATCGTGGAGACGCGCATCGACTCCGAGGTGTACAAGACGGCGCGGGCGCTGCGCATCGTGCGCTTCACCAAGATCCTGAGCCTGCTGCGCCTGCTGCGCCTCTCGCGCCTCATCCGCTACATCCACCAGTGGGAGGAGGTGAGACAGCCCTGCCTGCCAGCTCTGCCCTCCCACAGCTGCTTGCCTTGAGTGCTCCTTCTCCTTCCTGCCCCTAATGGCTGATGCTTTGTTGGGAATTCTGCAGATTGTGGGCCGTGGGCTCTGGGACCGGCATCCGTGTGATCTGCGGAGATGCTGCGGGGGGGTGGGCACAGGTGGGCCCCCTGCAGGAATTGTGGAGCTGGTGAGCAGAGCAATCAGCCAGACAGCGAGGGCTTGCCCTCTCAGTGCCCCCAAAGGTCCAGGAACAGCTCTGAGGAAAGGGCTGGAGACAGCTGATTTGCAGAACCTGTGGCATCTGTTTGCCATCTGCTGCTTCTCTGTGCTTATCTCTTGAATGAAGAGATAAGCATAGGCATGTGTTAGAGCCCTCTTGCTTTCTATATTCTCTGACACTGTGCTAAGGGAAAAAGGAAGGAAGAGCAATCTGCAGACAAAGGTCTGGTGAAAAGCAAGATCCCCACAAGCCCAGGATCCTGTGCTGCTCCCAGGGGAATTCCAGGGTGCAGGGTGAGTTGTCAGGAATAACGTGGGTAAAGCCACAACCTTGCAAGTAGCTTGGAAATCAGTTGTTTTCTCCTGTCTCTGTGCTCTCCAAAGCAGACAGAAAGCTCCCTGCATCTCTCTCCACATGTCAGGAGCATATTTTTTCAGGACAAGGAAAGCTGGTCAGGGCAATTTCATCTTCATCCCCATACTTTGTGTTGTGCTTTGGAGCAGAGCCTGCTGCAGAGCATGATCTAATGCAGGGCATGCTCCTGGGAATGTGAAGGGGAAGCAGCCATGCAAGTCATGGCTCGATTGCAGCGAGCTGTCACAACATTAATTCATGACAGAGCTGAGCCCTTCCCTCCTCCAAGCACTCACAGGGAGAGAGAGCACTGGGGCATGCTTCACAAATCTCAGCCTTCATCCTTGTGGTGTTGGAGCAGAGCAGAGCCTCATTGAGCTCTGGGATGACACCGGGCAGGTGCTGGGGAGAGGCAGCCCCAGCCCTCAGATTTATAATTTATAATTTATATTCATTCACTCTGGTGCAGGCAGGAGTGCACAGAGAGATGAACAAAGCACAAGTGTCCTTCTGGGGTGACTCAGTGAGTCAGGGGCTGACAGGCACTGACATCTCTCCAGGTGTGCTGGCCTGTCCCGTGGTTGCTTTGCTTCCCTCTCCTCTGAGCGGCTCAGCAAAGGTGAGCTGGTGGCTCAGGCTCTCCACAGACTCACAGGCACCCACAGCAGTGCTCAGCTCCCTGCCTGCTTCCCTCTGCTCCTTGACTTCCCTTCCAGGAGCTGCTTGAAGAGAACTGAAGTATATTTGCTGTTTTGTACTGAACTTGTTTTGAAAATGACAAGACAGGAGCAGATCAGTGTTTTTCCCTCTCTCACTTGTAGTTTGACTGAGCAGCCATTCTCAGCTTCTGTCTCCGATGGCACTCCAGGGATGCTGTTCCTGAGCTGCTGTCCTGGGCCCTGGCACAGCCCAGCTGGGTGCCCTGTGGGGCACAGGCTCCCCAGGGTGGGGCAGTGCTGCCAGGGCAGGGCAGGGCTGCTGCTGGTTGCAGTTTGGGACTGCAATGCAGACTCTGTGCACTGCAGAGCCCTGACAGCAAACACCCCGGGCTGTGTCAGACTGGGCTCAGCCCAGGCTGCAGTTCCTGGACAGAGTTTGACACTGGGAGCTTCTCCCTTCACAGCAGGGAGGGAGGCAGGGGGAAGGGGTGATCCCCTGTCATTGGTGCAGTGCCTGCCACAGAGCAGAGGGGACACAGGGAGGGGGAGTGCTGCTTCATCCCTGCGTGGGAGTTGTGCTCCTGCAGCCATGCTGGCAGCTCTCTTCCTCTGAAGGGCCTGCAGATGATCCCTGTCTGAAAGGCCACATTCATCTTTCCTCCCTGCACCCCTCAGTGCTGATCTGGGGGTGCCAGGACAGAGCAGTGCTGGACAGACTCCCTCTGGGTGTGCAGGAGGTTGCTGTGCACAGCTAAAGAAGGAGGAGGATTTGGGAGAGGAGGTGCTGCAGGTCTGCTCCCTGTGGTGCCCCCCTCCTGCTCCATCCTCATCAGCTGGCAGTGTCTCTGTAGCTCTTTGCTGTTAGGAGATGTGAGCAGGGTGTGCTGGGCCTCTGCAGAGGAGTGTGTGCCCTAGGGGAGCGTGTGCAGGGCAGAGCTGCATGGCCAGAGGGGGATCACTGTGTGAGGGCAGAGCACCCCTCACTGCACACAGCTGGGCCAGTCCCTTCCCATGGAGGCAGGGGCAGCACACACAGAGCCCTCCTCACTCAGCTCCTTGTTTGCTGGAGCAAGGGCAGGGATCAGGGGGCCCTTCCCAAGCTGCCAGCAGCCTCTCCCTTCATTCCCCTGCAATTGGCCATGCTCTGCATGAATTTATCTCCGAGGCTGCAGTGAGCAGGAGCAGCCTTCTCCAGGGCTGCAGTGCTGTACAGCAGCCAGGCTCTCATCAGTTCCACATCAGTGCTGCTCAGGACACTCTGAGCTGGGGCTGCAAGTCCCAGCAGCCTCTGCCATCCTCCCCAGATCCCAGAGAGGTGCTCTGGGGATACAGCTGGGCAAACAACCTGAAGAGAAAAGGAAGGCAAAAAAGCAAGAAAAACAATCTAAGGCACTCGTGTTCACTGGAGTATGAAAATAAGCTTAATTCCAAATGTAGCAGTTTCATTTGCATGATGCATTTTGCATGAGTGGTCCCACGAATGAATTTACCAGAAGGGCAGAGTATAAATAGAGCCTTGCTGAAGTGGCTGCCGTGTCTCCCCTGCAGTTGGGAGCTTGATTGCAGTGTAGGCAGCTGCACTCCCACTGCCTGGGCTCTGGCTTCCCTCAAATGTGCATCACCAGCCCCAGTGGTGTTCCCTGGAGTTCCCCAGGCCAGGAGCACAGAACAGAGCAAACAGGGCTGCTCCAGCCAGGCTTGGCCTCCCCCAGAGTAACTCCTGTTATCTCAGCCTTCCTTTGGGGTACCCAGCTTGGTCAGTGCTTCCTGCAGCACATGGTCCCAGGGCCAGGTGTCCCATTGTCCCACTGTCCCACTGTCCCACTGTCCCACTGTCCCAGGGTTAGAGAGCTGGGTCTCCCCACTGCTGAGCTGAGAGTGCCCAGGGAAAGGAGATCCAAACATGAACATCCTACAGACAGAAAAACAGCTCAAACACCATGGAACCCATGGATTCGATCAGGATGAACCATCCAGGTCACACAGGGAGTCAAACCCCTCAATTTTCTGAGCTTTCCCTGTTGAATACACAGCATCTACCCCATGGTTGGTGCTGGGGTGAAGTAATCTGTATTTAACATCAAACTATTTTGACTTAAGAACATTCATTGGAACAACAGCACAATCCTGCTCCTATAAATCTGTTTCCAAATAGCACATAGGGCAAGATAACCAAAATGTTTTGATTGCAGACTCTGTGGGAGGGACTGTGATGGGAAGGAAAGGAACTATCTGGGTTTGATATATATCAAAATGGTAATACTGTCATAAGTGAGGATTTTTCAGATTTTTTTCAGGAAGAAAAATACATCTTCTGGTTTCTGCAGCTGAAACCTGAAGCAGGGGACAATTTGATGATTTTCAGGCTATTATGTTATTGAAACCTTGCAAACTTGCCTGAGTGCTGTCTTTTTCTTCCCTCTAGTTTCTATATTACAGAGGAGCTTTAGGAGGGAGGGAATGCATCCTCTCAGGTCCCAGTGACAACTGCCTGTAACAACTGGGCACAGATCAGACCCTCTAAAGGTAATGTCACTTTCTAGAAGCTTCAGCTGTTTAGAAAATGGACCCAAAGCTGGAGGGCCTGTGTGGAAGGACCAGGAAGGAGCTTCCAGAGGCCAGGAGAATATGGCTCCCAAGTGATTCTCCTTGATTTGCTAATTCCCTTTGTTTGTCTGACCTATCTGTAGCCTCTCCTAAATGCAATTACAATAATGTGGCTGGAGGCCTGGGGTATCACTGTCACCCCTAATTATGAAGGGATGGGACTATTTTGGGGCTAAGAACTATTTATGGCTCAGATAAACATCAGTGTCAGAGGCTGTGAGATTTTAGAGGAGCAAGCAGCCTGCCACAGCCCAAAGTAGTCACAATTCTTTGTTACAAGGCAATGCAGAACTTTCTAACCCAATGAATAGATGCCAAAAGGTTTATTTTGCTTTTCTAACTTATCTCCTTTACTCACTTCTGCTGCACTGTGGATGCTTTTACCCAGCAGGTTTCTGTCTCACATGCACACAAATGCTTCTGTTATAACTTCTAAACTCTCAAGGTTGTGAGCTCAGTCCTCACACAGGGCACCAATTTGTTGGATTAAGCCCTTTTCTGACCCAGAGATGGGGCAGCTGAGAGGTGTTTGAAAAACTTTTATTCCATTTTCAGTCCCATGAGAAGGGTGAGACAATACAGATGTTATAATTCACACCATCACAATCAGAAACCAACTATTTCCCAATTACATTATGAGCATTTCTTGGCCTGTCAGCTTTTGTCACACCATGCTGGAAATGCCTAAAAGCCATTAATCTAAAATGCATCTTTCATGGTTCTATTTCTCCAAAATATCTGCTCTTACCTGCAAGGCCATCCTTTGAAAATTGTTTCTAGTTCCATTTCTCTCTCAGCAATGTCTGTCCTATTCCATGGCATTTCTCAGTCAGCATTTCTTATCTCAAGGTTTGCATACAGATATGTGAGCCTTCTGTCAGGCTGTGAGAATTCTCTACAAATCCATTTCCCACATCAGCTTATTCCACACAACCCCACCCCTACATTAGAAACCCTTCACCATTTATCAGTTCAGTTTCTCACTTATTTAAAGCACATTCTTACAACTATAGAACCATAAGTTTATGATTTTTCTGTTTAATGTCTGTGTATTGTATTTTTACATCAACCCAAGGCTGCAAATCAAACCCTTCAGTGTCTGTGGAAGTTTCTGCTTTTCTGATTCCCCCACAGGGGAGTGGGATGGGATGTTTGGCCAAATGTGTAAGTGGAGAGGGGAGGAGCTGGGCAGTGGCTGTTCTCAGCAGCACAGCAGGGTCCTGTGGCACAGGCAGCTCCAAGGGGCTCAGCAGATCCTTTCTCAACAGGATTTGCAGCTCTGTCCCATTAAACAGCAAGGCAGGCCCAGGAGAGCAACTCATCAAAACCTGTGGCCAGGCTTGGGTACAATCAGCCTCAACAAACACCAGCAGTGTGGCCAGGAGGGGGATTGGGGGCTGGGCTTCTTCCCTGATTTGCATTACCTCATTTCTGAAGCCTTATTAAGCACTTTCTTTAATGTGCTTGCAGGAGCTGATTAAAACCATAATGCAAGATACAGGAATTTTCATTCTCACTGCACAAAGTGACCCCAAACTTGAGACATCTTTTCCTCTCAGAGAAAATCCTGGCTGCCCTGAAACAAATGGCAACACTGTCTTGTTGGAATATCAGGCAGAGGTGTTTCATTATTGCACCACAGCCTCTCACATGGAACTGTTGTCACTTGTGCAGCACAAAATCCTTGTGGAGGGAGAGCAGACAGCACAAGGACATGGATGTTCTTTATTCTGTACATTGAATTTTCCCTCTCCTGCCCATGGGCATCCCCTGCTCCATCCCCTGCCCTGAGCCAGGAGAAACACACCCAGAAAAGTTTTTTTGGAGGAGCTGTTCTTTGGCAGGAAGTTCTATTGCTCTAATGGAAATTCAGCTCCCCACCTGGGCCCTGGGAATACAGTTTCAAAGAGAATATCATCAGAAATGGCTTCTAATGAATTATAAGGAGCCAGGCAAATATTTGAATAGCTGTGCAGCCACGGGGCTTGTCATGAAAAGGAAAAAGCTTTTCCTTTTTCTACACTCACCTCCTGGCAGTGCTTAATGGGCCCTGTGTCAACAGCAGGGTGTGAGCAGGGAATGCCTGCTCTGGCCTTTGGGGTTAGGGCACACAGTGTCTGTCTGTCTATCTTCTGTCTGTCTGTCTGTCTGTGTCTATAGCAATGCCTGCTCTGGCCTTTGGGGCTAGGGCACACAGTGTCTGTCTGTCTATCTTCTGTCTGTCTGTCTGTCTGTGTCTATAGCAATGCCTGCTCTGGCCTTTGGGGCTAGGTTACACAGTGTCTGTCTGTCTATCTTCTGTCTGTCTGTCTGTCTGTGTCTATAGCAATGCCTGCTCTGGGCTTTGGGGCTAGGGCACACAGTGTCTGTCTGTCTATCTTCTGTCTGTCTGTCTGTCTGTGTCTATAGCAATGCCTGCTCTGGCCTTTGGGGTTAGGGCACAGAGTGTCTGTCTGTCTATCTTCTATCTGTCTGTCTGTCTGTGTCTATAGCAATGCCTGCTCTGGGCTTTGGGGCTAGGGCACACAGTGTCTGTCTGTCTATCTTCTGTCTGTCTGTCTGTCTGTGTCTATAGCAATGCCTGCTCTGGCCTTTGGGGCTAGAGCACACAGTGTCTGTGTGTCTATAGGGTACCTGCTCTGGGCTTTGGGATTAGGGCACAGAACTGTCTGTCTGTCTGCAGGATACCTGCTGTGGGGTTTGGGGTTAGGGCACACAGTGTCTGTCTGTAGGAATGCCTGATTTGGGGGTTGGGATTAGGGCACAATGTCTGTCTGTCTGTAGGAACAGCTGATTTGGGGTTTGAGATTAAGGCACAGTTTCTGTAGGGATACCTGCTTTGGGATTAGGGCACAGAGTGTCTGTCTGTAGAAATACCTGCTGTGGGATTTGGGATTAGGGCACAGAGTATCTGTAGGAATGCCTGCCATGGGGTTTGGGATTTGGGCACAGAGCTGTGTGTCTACAGGAATACCTGGTTTGGGATTAGGATACAGAGCCATCTGTCTGTAGGAACTCCTGCTTTAGGATTAGGGCCCAGAGCCATCTGTAGGGCAAGAGCTCAGAGCCAGGCTGTGGCAGTGGGAGCCATTTGCTGTCTCAGGGCTGTGTTGCCCTGGTGTGTTCTCAGCACAGAGGTGCCCGTGTGGCAGATCCAGCTGGGCACTGCCCTGGGCAGTGCCAGTGACAGGGGTGAGCAGGGCAGTGACACGGTGCTGCTGTGCCCAGCTCTGTCAGGGGTGCCAGGGTCCCTCAGTCTGCCCTTTCCTGCTGGCTGGGGCTGTGCAGGGCTCCTAAAGCCACAGGCTGCTCTCCTGGTGGTCCCTAATCCCTGGCAGAGCTGGGCCTGGCCTCTGTGGGTTTGTTGTTTCTCAGGGAGCTCTCACTCCCTGTGCCCTGCCAGCCCCAGCTGCCTCAGCTCCGTGCCCACACCGTGCCAGCTGCCTGGCATTTGCCTCAGGCCATTGTGTTTGGAGGGTCCATTATCACTGCTGTGTTACAATAACAGAGGGAGGGATGTGCTGCAGCCTGGCACCAGGGCTCCTCCTGCCACTGTCACTTCCCAGGGTTTGATGGAGATTTACTGATGGGGTTTGTTCCAGCTGCAGCCCTGCAGGAGCCTGGCCCAGCCTGCCTGGGGCTGGCACACAGGGCACAGTGAGGAGCTGTCACCTACCCTGAGTCACACCGTGGGACAGCCTGGAAAGCACCAGCCAGGCACAGGATTGTGTTGGGAGGGCTCTGGGATATCCCCAGGGAGGAAACCCCAGAGCTGTCTGGGCTCTGCTCAGGGCTGGGCACTGCCCAGGGCAGCAGTTCCGCCTCCTGGGCAGGGGCAGCTCCTGGGCTTAGGCCCTGCCCATGGCTCTGGGGCCATTGCTGGGCCTGGAGCTGAGCCTGGGACCTGCTCTGCTCCTCCCTGCACACAGGGACACCCAGGGACACTCAGGGCTACCTAGGGACACCCAGGGATATGCTGGGACACCCAGGGACACCCTGGGACAGCACTCAGGGACACCCAGGGATATGCTGGGACACCCAGGGACACCCAGGGATACCCAGAGACACCCAGGGACACCCAGGGATACCCAGAGACATCCAGGGATACCCAGGGATGCCAAGGGATACCCAGGGCTACCCAGGGACACCAAGGGCTCAGGGCCCCTCTCAGCTGGGGCTCCTCTCCAGGCTGAACAGCCCCCTCAGCCTCTCCTCAGCAGGGAGGTGCTCCAGGCTCTTCCTCATCTCTGCAGCCTCTGGAGCTCCGTGTCCCTGTTGTCCTGAGGAGCCCAGAGCTCGACACAGCCCTCCAGGGGGAGCAGAGGGCAGCAGCTTTTGTAAGGTGTGTTTGTGACAGGGACAGGGGTGTGACAGCCCTGTATTCCAGTCAAAGGGAGCTTCTAAATCACACCCCAATGCTGTGAGGGCAGTGCCCATTCCCTGAAGTGTGTGGGAGCACAGATTTCCCCCTCAGAAGGGCTGTGCCCCACAGAAGGAGCACTGTGAAAGGCTCTGGAGCAGGAATTGACCCCCTCAGGGTGTGTCAGTGCCCCCAGCCCTCACAGCCTGCTGCCAGCACTTCACCTGTGACACCCACACAGACAGTGCTGGTGCTGGGGACAGCTGAGGCAGCTCCTGAACCTTCCACAGACAGATTCCTGTCACACTTGGGCTCCTGAACCATTGCCAGCTCTGTTTTGTCCCTCAGAGTGTGTTCTGCCAGGCTCAGCCCAGACTTGGAGGCCAGTTTGTCTGAGGCACATCAGCCCTGGCAAGTGGGTGCAAATGAATGGCTCCTCTTCAAAGGCTCTTCCAGGAAGGCATTATTGATTGCATTCAGAGCAAGTGGGAAACTTTAATGAGACAGCCAGAGAGAGAGAGCAGCATTTCCCTACCTCCCTGGCTGGGTTCAGCAAGGCAGGGCTGGAGAGAACGTGCCAGATCTGAGACTTGTGTCAATGAGGCAGGAGCTTGGCCCACATAGCACCATGGCCAAAAATCAAATTGGCTGGTGGAGGAGAAGGGGATTTTGAGCAGCATGAAAGTGGGGAGCTGCTTTCTGCCAGGAGAGATTGAAGTCCCTTCCTGTCCCCTCAGAGCATCCTCCTGTGCTGTGAGCAGTGTGGAGGGGGCTCACAGCTGGTCTGTGAGTCAGGGTTGAAGAAGAGAAGCTGATAAGAGTTGCCTTTGCCCCTGCAAGGAGTTGTACCAAGGCCATTGGTATGGAAATGGAGGAGAAAAAGAGATAAACGAGGGGTCTGCAGTTCGATTTTGGAGGAAAACAGTGGTGGAGACCACCCTGCACCAATGAACATGATGTTAATTTATTGTGGCCAGTGAATAAGTATAAACTTTGTGAGAGGGTATAAAAAGACAGAAAAGAGAGAAGCCTTCTTAAATACAGGGTGTTCTTCTGTTTGTTACAACTGCCTCAATAACCACAGCTCAGTGCCAGCCCCACAGAAGGGTCTGGGCTCCTCGTGCCCTCCCAATGGAAGGGAAAGGCTGCACTTCCACAGGGCACCAAACCCCTCAGAGGCCAAGCTTAGAAACCCCCAGCCCTGAGCTCAGCTCTTTTGACCCACTTTTCTCCTTGCCAGAAATGTGGCAATGGAAGAAAACAGCAGTGTGAGGTGAAGGAAGGAGAAATCTTCCTTGGGAAGGACAAGAGGCAGGCCCAGAGAGGTGTGTGAGGCTTTAATGGGCAGCAGGCTCATTGATGAAGTTATTTTCTGAGCCCTGCTGTGAAAAGAGCTGTTTGGAAGACAGTTTCAGGACATGCAATTATCCAGTTTGCCAGCTTAATGCATTCAACTTAACCTCATTTTTATGAAGCAGAAATCAATGTGGTAACTTTTTCAGGGCTAAGAGATGACATTTTATTCTTGCTTCTCTCATAAGGAGGCATATTTTTAAGCTTCATTTTCTGCTGTAGCTCCTCCCTCTCCCACTTTTGCTTAAGCAGGAATACTCCAAGGACTAGAGGAAAGAGTGAGGCAATTTCCACATTCCCAGAGTCACATTAGAATGGAAAATATTTCTGAAATCTCTTTGCAATGCATGGAATCATTTTCCTTCTTGGGAAAGGACTTGGAAATGCATTTAGAACTTCAATACAAGCAATTTTTCATTAATTCCATCCAAGCACCACTTCACCTGGGAAGGATTCTGATGGTGCTGATCTTCCCCCCAGTTTTTCACTCCAAGGAAACCCAAGGAGTGCATGGTCCCTGTTCTCTGTTGTGCCAGTGCCTCTGACCTTCTGCTCCCACCTGGCCAGGAGTATTTTGGGCTTGGGTTTCTGTGGTTGAGATGACCCCCAAGGTATTAGAAAGTCTTTTTTCCCAGCCCTGTGACTGAAGAAGAAGTCAAGATTTGTAGGTTCTGCTTCTCAAGGTTGTTTGTTTTCTCTTATCTGTTCCATTCTTCCTCTGACCTGCAGAGATCTGTCCAGCAGGTCAGGTTGTGGCACAGCCCCTGCCCTTGGGGTGGTGTTGGCTTTTTATACTAAGAACTACCTGTACTTTATTTACAATAATTTTCCAATACCTATCACCTATGTCAGATACTCTGTCTCTATCCTAAACCAATCCAAAAGTGTCACCATGGCAGCAGAAGATGGAGGGCAAGAAGAAGGGCAGGACATGCCCAGATTCCTCCATCTTGCCTCTTGAACCCCCATTCTAAAACCCCCAAATTCTACTTTTTCACCCTGTGACAAATTCACTGTCATTCTACTCAAACTCTTGTGGCTTGTAAATCTCACACAAAGTTGGTAATTGTTTCCATGGGCTAAAATCCAAGGCACAGGTGTGTTTGACTCTGTGCCAAGGTCTCTGAGCCCCTGCCAGGGTCTGGAATCACCCAGGGCAGCCAGAGGAATGTTCTGGGTCCTGACATTTTGGTACCTGTTCCTCCCCTGTGTCTCCTTCCCTTCCCAAGCCAGAATTCCTGCAGAGCAGCAGCTGCCAGAGCTTGTGCAGAAGCTCCCCAACAAAAGTGTGCCATAGAACTGGAGAGAGCAGGAAACTGCCCTGCTTCTCATGGGCATGGGCATGGGCATGGTAACTGCCCTGCTTGGCATGGGCATGGGCATGGTAACTGCCCTGCTTCTCATGGGCATGGGCATGACAACTGCCCTACTTTTCATGGGCATGGGCACGGGCATGGTAACTGCCCTGCTTCTCATGGGCATGGGCATGGGCATGGTAACTGCCCTGCTTCTCATGGGCACGGGCATGGGCATGATAACTGCCCTGCTTCTCATGGGCATGCGCATGGTAACTGCCCTGCTTGGCATGGGCATGGCCATGGTAACTGCCCTGCTTTTCATGGACATGGGCATGATAACTGCCCTGCTTCTCATGGGCATGGGCATGATAACTGCCCTGCTTCTCATGAGCATGGGCATGGGCATGGTAACTGCCCTGCTTGGCATGGGCATGGGCATGATAACTGCCCTGCTTCTCATGGGCATGGTAACTGCCCTGCTTTCATGGGCATGGTAACTGCCCTGCTTCTCATGGGCATGGTAACTGCCCTGCTTTTATGGGCATGGTAACTGCCCTGCTTCTCATGGGCATGGTAACTGCCCTGCTTTCATGGCCATGGGCATGGTAACTGCCCTGCTTCTCATGGGCATGGTAACTGCCCTGCTTTCATGGCCATGGGCATGGTAACTGCCCTGCTTCTCATGGGCATGGTAACTGCCCTGCTTTTATGGGCATGGTAACTGCCCTGCTTTTCATGGGCATGGTAACTGCCCTGCTTTCATGGGCATGGGCATGGTAACTGCCCTGCTTCTCATGGGCATGGTAACTGCCCTGCTTTCATGGGCATGGGCATGATAACTGCCCTGCTTTCATGGGCATGCCCCCTGTCCAAGCCCTGGCACTGCTGGCATGGTGGCAGCACACAGGAAGTGTCAGTGACACGTGCAGAGTCCTGTCCCTGCTGAGCTGCTGCTGATGGTGTCTCTGCCATTTGCTCATCCAGTATTTATGAGGGAGAAGCCAGGAATGAGGGAAGGCCTCATCAGGGGGAACATTCTGCCTTTGGTGACAGCTGGAAAGGGAGAGTGAGAGATGTGATCTGAAAACAGCAACACCAGAATTCAGAATTCTGCTGGCTCCCTTCTGGGTGAGGGCTGAGCCACAGTTCTGGAGTGCCACCATGTCCCCTGCCTTGGAATGAAAGCACCTCACAGGTATCAGCTGCAGCTCATCCCCCCCCCAGGGAGCCAGCAGGCACTCAGTGACACCAACACACCTCTCTGCAGAGTGCTCTGTCCCCAGCCTGGGGACATTGATCATTCTCCTCCATAGGAACAGAGCCCAGCCCTGGGTGGGACATTCCCATCTTTCTCTCAGCCCCATCAGTCTGCATGTACCCAGTGGGCTTTGGGGTCATGAGGGGACACGAGCAGAGGGAGGGTGGGGTCGTGGTTTCTCTGGGGGTTCAGCTCCTGGGGCTTTGGAGAGAGGCAGAAATTTGAGGAAGGTGTTTCTGAGCTTTGGATCCAACCAGGATGGCTCATGAAGAAACAACCAGGGTCTGTGTGTGTTGGAGCAGAAGGAGGCTGGTCTGAGGGCAGATCTTGAGGTAAGGGGTGAGTCAGGAGCTGAAGATGCCTGGGAGCAGCTGGATCCTTCCCCTGGGATCACCTGAGCTCTGCCCCAGCATGGAGGGGCTCCAAGGGTGAACTTTGGGAGCAGGGATCCTTCCCCTGGGATCACCTGAGCTGTGCCCCAGCATGGAGGGGCTCCAAGGGTGAACTTTGGGAGCAGGGATCCTTCCCCTAGGATCACCTGAGCTCTGCCCCAGCATGGAGGAGCTCCAGGGCTGAACTTTGGGAGAGCCTCTCTCTGTGCTGGCACTGTCAAACACTCCAACAAGCAGCAGCACTGCTTCCTTGTAAACACAGGAGAGAAACTGTGAGGATAATGTCCCTTAAAGGAGCTGACAGGCCTGCTTTTCCTCAAGTCCCTGGAGAGGCTGGAGAGCAGTTAAGACGCAGCAGCTGTGTTTGTTTTTTCTTCATTTATATATTTTTTTCACCCAGCAAAGTGCTGGGTGTTAATTCCTCTTGATTTGCTCAGTGCAGCCCAGTTTGGAGAGGCTGTCCCTGCAATAGGGCTGATTAGCCTCCTCCTCTCCAGTGTGCATCACCCAAACAGCCACTAATCACACTTTATCCCAACTGTGTGCCTCTTGCTGAGGCTGCAGGGAATTAGGCTGGAATTGTGCAGTTAATTACACAAACTTGGGGGAGCCAAAGTCCAGAGGCTTCTGTCAGGCCCTGTGCCCAGCTGCAGGGGATGTTCCTCTGTGGTTTGGAGTAAATTAGGGCACTGCTAAGCTCTGGGTGTCCCTGTGTCCCTGCCCTGTGCTGGAGCATCCGTGGGAGGTGCAAAAAGTGGAGGCAGAACCTTCCTCTGCTTCCCATCTACTCTTGAATGCACAGGAAGGATGACAAGGGCTGTCCTTTGGAGAGAGGAGAAAAATTCATGATTCAGGTGAAAAATCCATGATCCAGGGTGATCATGGCTTCTCCCCAAATTGTTCCTTCCCACAGGAATGGGGGTGAGCCTTGTCCCTCTGCACTCTGAGCTCCCTCCCAGCTCTGTTCCCTGCCAGCAGTCACAGACATCCCACCAGGAGCCTCTTCAGCTGATAAATCACCTCAGGCTGGTGGGAAAGACAGATAAGAACTTCTGCTTCAGCTTTCTTCCCTCCAGACTTGAAAGACACGTTGGTGTTTTGTGCTGGGCATAAAGCAGCCCCAGTGCAGCTCTGGAATGGGAAAGGGAAGCAGAAGGGGAGGGCAGCAGCATGGAGGGGTTTCTGTGAAAGGAGGCAAGAGGAGGGAGAGCTCTGGCATCCCCTGTCTGTCCTGGCATGGGATTGTTTGCTCTTTAGGAGCTGTTGTCAGATATTCCAAGCAGCAATATTTGTAATGTTTTTGGGCTGTCCATGCAGCAGTTCACCCCATGGTGTGGTGGGAAGAGTGCAGCTCCACTGCAGGGAATTTTAGGGGTCCCCCCTGGATCTCCTCTCATGTCCCATGGCAGGGACATTGCTGGACATGAGGTACAAGCACACAGGGATGATGCTTCTCATAGACAGGTTTTTTACCCCTCTCCTTTTCATCTTCAAGGTCATTTGAGCAGCTGGCAGGGAAGGAAGAGCACAGCCCACTTTGGGAAGATGGAAAAAACCTTTCAGTTCCATGCTGGCTGGCTGGGAGTGCTGGGAATGCAGGCAGTGAGCTGTGGAGCCAGGCTGGAACATGTTCCTCTGGCCTTTAGCCTCTCCCTCCTCCTCTCCCCGAGCCACAGCACGCAGCAAACTCCTCCAGGAGCCTTTGGAAGGAGCCTTATCTCAGAGCACTGCCCCCTTATCTGCAGCCTTCAGCCTGGCCTGCTGCACAGAGTGCTGGCTGGGGACCTGCAGCTGCTGGCAGCAGCTCCCATCTGCTGCTGGGAGTGGGAGCTGCCTGGACCCTGCCCCAGCCCCTGTGCAGCTGCACAGCCAGCCCAGGGATCCCTGCTGCTCCTGGAGCTTCCCCAGCACTGCAGGAAACCGGGCTGATCTCTGTTTCTTTGGGTGTCAGTGGCATCACACAGCAGGGACCTCACACAGGTGACACCCCCTGCCCAGCCCCTGCTCCTGGTGCCAGCACAGCCCGGGCTCCAGCAGCTCCCCAGGGTGGCACCACTGGAGGGCTCTGCCCTCCCTTGCCTGAGGAACGGCTGCCCAGGATGTGCTGCTGCTGCAGCCTCCCCTCCCCACCTCTGCAGGCACAGGGCAGGGCTGCAGGGCCCAGCAGTTGACCCTGATCAGCTAATGGGGGACTGGGAGAGGAGCTAGAGCCACAATCAGTGAGGCAGTGCCTGTTCTGATTAGCCAGCAATTTTTCTGGTCATTTGGAGAACAAAATTTGCCTGCCTGTGCTCCCTCCTGCTCTCCCCTTCCCTGGGGAGATGTGAGCTGTTGGGTACCCCCCCAGAGCTCCCTCTGCTGCTTGGGAACTGGGCAGAAGCTGTTTCCACAGTGTTTGAAGGGGAAAGCCCAAGCTCAAAGGGCTGGGGAGTATTTTACCCCAGCCAAGGCATTTCCTCAGCAGGAGGACTGGACAGCAGCACCCCACCCTTGCAGGGGCTTCTCCTGCTGCCATCAGCTCTGCTCTGCAGCTGCTGCACAGCTCCCTGTGCCTCCCAGCCAACAGCCAGCCCCTTGCCCAGGGCTGCTGCCTCTGTGCTCTGTGGAGCCAGGAGGGTGGGAAGGCTGCACCCCTGTGCCAGCTTCACTGACAGCTGGCACGGAGCAGGGGATGTGCTGATGGATGGCAGGCAGCTGCCAGCTTCAGATGCCAGCCCTGGCAGCACAGAAGTGACAGGACACGGGGCCAGGAACGAGTGGGGAAGAAGCTGGGACAGCCCCATGAGGGTGGGGGGTGCCTGACTCAGGTGGAGCCCTGGGAATGGGGCAGCCCAGGTGGGGTCACCACCTGCAAGGTGACCCTGCAAGGACAGCAGTGTCCCTGTCCTGGAGCCTCCTGGGGGTGGGACAGCAGAGCTGTGCCCTCCCCTGGGCCCTGCTGGCTGCGCTGGGAGCTGGGCCAGGTTCAGCTTCCTCAGCAGGGACGTGGCCACACTCCCTGGGATAACCAGGAGAGATCCTGCAGAGAGCAGGACATCCTGCCCGTGGGGGATGTGGAGCTGCCCCTCAGCACAGCCCTGCTGGCCCTCCCCAGGGGACTTTGCCAGGCTTGCCAGGTCACCATGGCTGCACTAGTGACAGCCAGGACATGCTGGCTTGGGCACAGCTGCCACAGGAGCCTCCTGTGCTCCCCATCAGCCCTGATCCCCAGTGCCCCAGGTGTGTGCTCCTGCTTTTCCTTTAGCAGGGTCATGGAATTCCATGCTGGTTTGGGACCTCAAGCTCATCTCATTCCACCTCCTGCCATGGGCAGGGACATCCTCCATTATCCAGCTGCTCCAAGCCCTGTCCAGCCTGCCTTGGGCAGTGCCAGGGATGGAACAAAGACCCTTCCAGTCAGTTTTTTTTCCCCTTGAGGTTCACTTTAGGGTTTTTTCTGATTGCATCCTAATACATTCTGCTCCAGCCCTTCACCTCATCCCTCATGTTCCTCAGCCCTTCCCTCCTCACCTCCCTTTCATCATCCAGCAGATCTGAAGAAGAGAAAATCACCAAATTCTTTGTCTTTTCAAAGTCCACGATACCCTGCACAGTATCTGGAGCACAGCTGGAGTCCATAATGAAATCCTGATGTTCAGATAATCTCTTGTCTCTGTGCTAGGGAGCTCCAAAGCTCAGCTTCAAACACCAATCACTCATGAAACATCTGAACCCCACTCCAGTCCTTCAGAGCCTGAGGTTCCTGGTGCTTTAGGGAGATCCAGACTGATAACTGGGATATCAGACATCTGTTCCTGACTCCATTTTCAATCTTCCCTCTGGGGCTGTGCAATTTCATCCCTCAGATTATTTTGTTTGCTGCCCTTGGGAGTGCCCACACCCATCCATGTGCTTCTGAGCAAATTCCCTGGAGGAAGTGTCCAGGTCTGGGTGGTCATGAAGAGAAACTTCACTGAATTCCCAGGTCTCACCACCATGGACACTAAACTCTGGGAGATGATGGTGCTGTGGATCCAGGTTTAGTGGAAGGACACAAACTCTTTCATTCTGTGAGGTTTCAAGGCTATGGGACACAGCCTTGATCTCAGGGTTCTGAGCCCTAAACTGTCAGGGCACACTCACACCTGGGGTCTCCCATCCAGGCTTGGAAATCTGAAGAGGTCAAGTTCAGTGCCCTGCAGTTGCCTCATCCCATGCTCAGTTTACCCTTGGTTTTTTGATGTTCAGAGCCTTCACAGGCTGCTGAGAAGCCCTGAAGTTCTGGCTTTTGGAAGAACCCAACTTGCTTTGGCAGAACTCTTCATGTGCAGCTTAATCCTGGTTCCATTTGTGAAGGGGAGAGCACCATAAGTGCAAAGAAAGAACTTGTGGTGTTGTTTGAACCAGGAAATCACTGAGTGCCAGAGCTTTCCCTTAATGCTGCCTGGGAGGTGTCCCTGCTCCCCTTGCCTGATCCCACAGGGTGCAGCTGCTCCCATTTCTTGCCCTGCCAAAGCTTTATGAGGTCAGGGATCCACCTTCATTCATAACCATCTGACACTGAATGATATCCCACCTTGGGCTGCAAGGGCTCTTGGAGAAGACACCCATTATGGGAATGCAAGCACTGGAGCTCTGCACTGCTGCCTTCTCCATCCCTCTTCCAGCAGGCACAGATCCAGCCCTGCTGCAGTTTGACCACTCCAGTAGGATTTCTGGGGAGGAGAAAAGGCAATGTCAGCTTTCCTCAATTCCAGCTGTGGGTGTGAACCTCTGCTGTGTGGGACCTGCAGTGTGTCAGTACAAACCCTGACATGGAGCAGCCCACAGCCTTCATGGAATAATGGAATCACAGAAACCTTAGGTTGGACAGGGCCTTAAAGATCCTCCAGTTCCATTTCCTTGCCATGGGCAGGACACCTGCCCTTCCCCAGGGGATGGGCTGGGTGCTGTGCTTAGCACAGCTCTGGAGAGCTCAGCACTGGGGTCACCAGCAGTGAATCCCTGGGGCCCTGAGCCCTCCCACATCCACTGCTGCTGTTGCTGTGACCCTGAGCCCTCCAAAATCCACTGCTGGGAGCCAGTGCTGCAGCCCTGGGACCCTGAGCCCTCCCAAATCCACTGCTGCTGTTGCTGTGACCCTGAGACCTCCAAAATCCACTGCTGGGAGCCAGTGCTGCAGCCAGGAGTGATTCCCTGGGACCCTGAGCCCTCCCAAATCTGCTGCTGGTTTCAGCCAGTGCTGCAGCCAGGAGTGATTCCCTGAGCCCTCCCAAGGGCACTGGGGTGCTGCTGTGAGCCTGGGACCCTGAGCCCTCCCAAATCCACTGCTGTGAGCCAGTGCTGCAGGCAGGAGTGATTCCCTGGACCCTGAGCTCTCCCAAATGCACTGCTGCTTTCAGCCAGTGCTGCAGCCAGTGCCAGGGTGGAGCAGGGAGTTCTCCACATCCCCAGGGCTCAGAGCAGCCCTTCCCTGCATCCCAGGGCAGGTGCAGGCAGTGCCAGGGTGGAGCAGGATGTTCTCCACATCCCCAGGGCTCAGTGCAGCCCTTCCCTGAGTGCCAGGGCAGGTGCAGGCAGTGCCAGGGTGGAGCAGGGAGTTCTCCACATCCCCAGGGCTCAGTGCAGCCCTTCCCTGCATCCCAGGGCAGGTGCAGGCAGTGCCAGGGTGGAGCAGGATGTTCTCCACATCCCCAGGGCTCAGTGCAGCCCTTCCCTGAGTGCCAGGGCAGGTGCAGCCCCGTGGGCACAGCCTGGAGGCACAACCAGCATGGCTCTGCAAGGCTCAGAGTTGGACCCCCCCCAAATGTCTGTGAATGACCCCCAGAGGTGCTGAGGGTCAGGCTGGGCTGTGGCAGCTGCTGGGGGCTGTAAGGAGTGAGCAGTGCTGCCATCCTTGGGCACTTCATCCCTCCTGGACATTTCCCAGTACTGCTACCATCATTTTTGCTTTTTCTGATGGGGGCAGATTTTCCTGCTGCTGGCCTGGGGGTTCTCAGCAATGAGGTGTCATTAAATCAGCTTGGATTGGATCATGATCCCCAGACCATGCAGGGCAAGGCAGGACAGGTGCACTGAGCAGGTTTTGAATTCCCCCAGGACTGAGTTTCCTTTAACTGAACAAGAACCAAGCAGAGTAAACATGAGTGAGTACACAAAGCAGCTCCATTTGTGTTCTGTAGTGAAGCTTTTCCATAGAAGTTGCTTCTCCAGAACTTCTTCCCTTCTGCTCCTCTGCTGGAGGGGATGAAAAGAGAACAGGGACTGAAGGAGCACAGGGTGGAGACAGGCACTAAAAATAATATAAATGGCCATTGTAGGTTACCTGAGTCTAAAAATATTCCAGTTTTAGTTACTTCTACACCAGAGAGTAAAGTGAATTCAGAGAAACCTGATGAGAACAACCTGGAGGAAAAGAAAAGCTTGGCATTCTTTCCTTTAAAGGGAAGAGATAAAAAGAAAACCCTGCAAAGTAATAAGTCAGCTAGAAAAAGATGACTTCTGTATTAATTTTTCCTGCCATATTCAGCAAAGATAGGGGCAGCCAATGAAATTGAAAAGGCAGCAAATTCCAAAAGCACTCCAGGAAATGCTCCTTGAGACAGCAGCTACTGAGCCATGGGAGCCCCTTCCACAGGGAACCCCTTCCAAGGGCTCCACTTTGGGGGTTCCTGGGACCTCCTTCCATGGGGAACCCCTTCCAAGGGCACTTTGGGGTTCCTGGGAGCCCCTTCTACAGGGAACCCCTTCCAAGTTCTCCTCTTTTGGGGTTCCTGGGAGCTTCTCCCACAGGGAACTCCTTCCAAGGGCTCCATTTTGGGGGTTCATGGGAGCTCCTTCCAAGGGCACTTTGGGGGTACCTGGGAGCTCCTCCACAGGGAACCTTTTCCAAGGGCACTTTGGGGGTTCCTGGGAGCTCCTCCTATGGGGAGCCCCTTCCAAGGCCTCCACTTTGGGGGTTCATGGGACCTCCTTCCAGTGGCATTTTGGGGGTTCCTGAGCTCCTCCCACAGGGAGCCCCTTCCAAAGGCTCCACTTTGGGGTTCCTGGGAGCTCCTTCCATGGGGAACCCCTTCCAAGGGCTCCTCTTTTTGGGTTCCTGGGAGCTCCTTCCATGGGGAACCCCTTCCAAGGACTCCATTTTGGGGTTCCTGGGAGCTCCTTCTACAGGGAACCCCTTCCAAGGGCTCCACTTTGGGGTTCCTGGGAGCTCCTTCCATGGGGAACCCCTTCCAAGGACTCCATTTTGGGGTTCCTGGGAGCTCCTTCCATGGGGAACCCCTTCCAAGGGCTCCACTTTGGGGTTCCTGGGAGCTCTTTGCATGGGGAATCCCTTCCAAGGGCTCCATTTTGGGGGTTCATGGGAGCTCCTTCCATGGGCAACCCATTCCAAGGGCACTTTGGGGGTTCCTGGGAGCCCCTTCTACAGGGAACCCCTTCCAAGTTCTCCTCTTTTGGGGTTCCTGGGAGCTTCTCCCACAGGGAACTCCTTCCAAGGGCTCCATTTTGGGGATTCATGGGAGCTCCTTCCAAGGGCACTTTGGGGGTTCCTGGGAGCTCCTTCCATGGGGAACCCCTTCCAAGGGCTCCACTTTGGGGGTTCCTGGGACCTCCTCCACAGGGAACCTTTTCCAAGGGGACTTTGGGGGTTCCTGGGAGCTCCTTCCATGGGGAGCCCCTTTCCAAGCCCACCTTGGGGGTTCCTGAACTCCTCCTATGGGGAGCCCCTTCCAAGGGCTCCACTTTGGGGGTTCCTGGGAGCCCCTGCCACTGGGAACCTTTTCCAAGGGCACTTTGGGGGTTCCTGGGACCTCCTCCCACAGGGAACCCCTTCCAAGGGCTCCACTTTGGGGGTTCATGGGACCTCCTTCCAATGTCTCCATTTTGGGGGTTCCTGGGAGCCCCTTCCACAGGGAACCCCTTCCAAGTTCTCCTCTTTTGGGGTTCCTGGGAGCTTCTCCCACAGGGAACCCCTTCCAAGGGCTCCACTTTGAGGATTCCTGAGCTCCTCCCACAGACACAGGGATGGTTTATAACCCCTGAATCTTCCTGCCCCTCCAAGGCCCTGCCCAGTGCTGTTGCTGTTTCTGGGGTTGCTGGGATCCTGGTGTCTCACCCCCCTCAGAGAGCTCTGCAGATCTCCTCCTTCTCCCTGGCTGTGGCTCCTGGGACTCCTGCCCTGAGAGCTGTCATCAGCTGCATTTCCTGATGGATTTCTAATTAAAATGGCAGCCTTTGGGGACTCTCTTCCTGCCCAGCATGTATTAATGCATGTTAGAATATTTTAGGTAGAGTTTAAATACTGCTTTTCAATGTCTTTGTTCTGCCTGAGTACATTTTTATAGAATCTATGAAATCTGTATACAACCACAGCAGGAATTAATCCCTCATACTTTCACAAATATCATCTAGGCTGCTTCTTAGTTAAAACCAGTTTTCCCTGCCCTAGATTCCTCAAGGAAATCAAGAATTCACCCAACACTTCCCCCTTTTCTCTTCTGCTGGCATTGGAGCAGCCTTGGGTGTGCATCCAAGGTTATGGGAGCTGCAGCTCCTCAGGATTCACCTCCCCAGTACTGTTCCCGTGGGATTTGTCCCCTCTCAGGTGCAGCAGGAAAGGGTGACATTGCTGCTGTTGTCCCAGCAGAGTGGGAGGACATTTGTGTCCCTGTCACTCGTCCTGGGCTGCCTGTGACATGTGACACTGCATTAAAATACATTTGTGTCAGTCTGGGCAGGGACATTGTCGCTGCTGAGGTCCCCAGAGATGAGCCAGTCCTTGCTGGGTGTTCTCACTCTGGTCTCAGGAAAAACCCAGCAGTGACAAACAAACCTTTGGGGTTTGTGCTCTGTGCCCACAGCCTGGCACTGCTCTGCCCAGTCCCCCCAGGCATTGGAGCAGCCAAGGGTTCTGTCCCTGGGCTGGGAGGTGCCCCAGTCCTTCCTGTCAGGTGACAGACAGGTGCCCCAGTCCCCTCTTGTGCCCTCTCTGAAATGCAGGAGGAGCAAAGAGAGCCCAGAGTGCCCTTTGCAGGGCAGGGCTCAGCCCTGTGCCAGCCAGGCCCTGGGGCTGAGCATCCTCTGCTCCCTGTGTGGGAATCAGAAAAGCAGAAACTTCCACAGACACTGAAGGGTTTGATTTGCAGCCTTGGGTTGATGTAAAAATACAACACACAGACATTAAACAGAAAAATCATAAACTTATGTTTCTATAGTTGTAAGAAAATGCTTTAAATAAGTGAGAAACTGCATTGATAAATGGTGAAGGGTTTCTAGTGTAGGGGTGGGGTTGTATGGAATAAGCTGAGAGTTCAGAAGTTATAACAGAAGCATTTGTGTGCATGTGAGACAGAAACTTATTGGGTAAAAGTATCCACAGTGCAGCAGAAGGGAGTAAAGGTGTTTGGTCAGAAAACCAAAATAAACCTTGTGGCATCTATTCATTGGGTTAGAAAGTTCTGTATTGCCTTGTAACAAAGAAACTTTCACAGAATTCACAGAGTGACCAGGTTGGAAGAAACCTTAAAGATCATCAGGTCCAGCCCAGCCCCAGCACCCCAGCTGAACCCTGGCACCCAGTGCCACATCCAGGCTGTGTTAAACACACCAGGGATGGGGACTCCACCACCTCCCTGGGCAGCCATTCCAGAACTTTATCACCCTTTCTGTAAAAATCTTTGTCCTGATATGCAACCTGTATTTCCCTTGGTGCAGCCTGAGACTGTGTGCTCTGGTTGTGTCAGTGCTGCTGCAGACAGAGCCCAGCCCCAGCTGAGCACAGGCACCTTTCAGGGAGTTGTAGAGTGATGAGGGCAGCCCTGTGTCCTTTTCTCCAGGCTGAGCACCCCCAGCTCCCTCAGTTCCTCAAAGGGTTTGTGTTCCCAGCCTCTCTCCAGCCTCCTTGCCCCCTCTGGATGCTCTCCAGCCCCTCAATGTCCTTCCCAAGCTGAGGGGCCAGGGCTGGACACAGCACTCAAGCTGAGCACAAGGGAACAATGACCCCCCTGCTCTAGCTGGCCACTCCACTCCTGATCCAGCATGCTGTGACTTTGCTTGTGACTCCTTAGAGCTGTGGCCAGCTGCTTGCTCCTCTAAAACCTCACAGCCTCTCAGACTGATGTTTATGTGAGCAAAAAAATCCTCCTTAGCTCCAAAACAGTCCCATCCCCTCATTATTAGTGGGGATAATGATACCCTGAGTGTGCCCACACTCTGCCCTGTGCCACAGGAAACATTCCCAGCTCCAGGCCTGCCAGGAGCTTCCTCCCTGGGCATCACAGCCCCTGGCAGCCCCCAGGAGGGCAGGCTGGAAGTTGTGCTTGGTTGCTGTGGCTGTAATGGAATTAAAGCTCAGGATTGAGTTAGGTGGGAGCACTCAGCATCCCTGAGGAGAACAGAGCATCCTGGCAGGCTGGGTCAGGCTGGAGCAGCCCTAGGTCCTGCTTGGGACAGCAAATAATCAAATATAACCCAAGGGCTGTGCCAGGCTGGAGCAGCCCCAGGTCCTGCTTTGGGACACCAAAAAATCAAATGTGACCCAAGGGCTGTGCCAGGCTGGAGCAGCCCCAGGTGCTGCTTTGGGACAGCAAAAAATCAAATGTGACCTAAGGGCTGTGCCAGGCTGGAGCAGCCCCAGGTCCTGCTTGGGACAGCAAATAATCAAATGTGACCTAAGGGCTGTGCCAGGCTGGAGCAGCCCCAGGTCCTGCTTGGGACAGCAAATAATCTAATATAACCCAAGGGCTGTGCCAGGCTGGAGCAGCCCCAGGTGCTGCTTTGGGACAGTAAAAATCAAACATAACCCAAGGGCTGTGCCAGGGCCTCACCTGCCCACGCTGCCCCTGCTGTGCCCAGCACAGAGAGCCTTTCTCAGACAAAAATGCTCCTTTTGGAGAGTGCAATATTGGCTCTCTTCTTCCCCTGTGCTCCTACAGACCCCCAAACTGGGTTAGCAGAGGGGTAACAAGTGAGTGCTGTGCTGTCTTGTTTGAAATGCAGGCAGCATCAAAGAAATAATGTTAATTGATCAGGAGCAAACTGCAGGAGTTCTGTGGTTCTTCAGCAAGTTTGCAGTTCCAGGACAGGACCCAGTGAGTTCATATTCAATCTCAGCTGTTAATCATATGGATCCTTAGGGATCAAGCTTGGATTTTGAAAAATCTGTTCTGAATTTTAAAGAAAAAATTCAGGTGGGACTGAAAGGAATGAGAAAACAAAGGTTGCTGGTGATTTCTTTCTGAAATGGGGAATGAGAGCTGTTCTACGAGCAGTCAGAATTTTGAGAAGACAATTCTCTGTCTCATTGAGGAGTCTGTTCTCTTGGTGTGACTGTGTTTCTGCCATGTCCTGGTGCTGTGTTTATGGATACAAACAGAGCTGGCTGTCCCTGGCTCCCAGGTCAGGCTCTGGCACGGGGACAGGGAGCACCTGTGGCACACCAGACATTCCCTGAATCCGCTCTCAGATGCTGCAGATGAGCTCCAGGACAACAGCTCTAAACCAAATTAAAGGATTTCATTTACTGCTGTTCAACTTCCACCTCCTGACCAGGGACCTTCAGGCTGTGCCAAAGCTGTCACTGGGGAAGTCAAACAGCTTCCAAAGAGCCATGGCAAGGAAGGAAAGGTTTGGGATCCCTTCCTCAGCACAGCTTCTCAGTGTCCTGTGGGAACAGGTCCAGGGCAAGGCTGGCACTGCCCTGGGTGCTGGCACAGCCTGAGCAGGGGACAAGGGTGGCACTGCCCTGGGTGCTGGCACAGCCTGAGCAGGGGACAAGGGTGGCACTGCCCTGGTGCTGCCACAGCCTGAGCAGGGGACAAGGCTGGCAGTGGGCTGGCACAGGCTGAGCAGGGAACAAGGCTGGCAGTGGCCTGGGTGCTGGCACAGCCTGAGCAGGGGACAAGGCTGGCAGTGGGCTGGCACAGGCTGAGCAGGGAACAAGGCTAGCAGTGGCCTGGGTGCTGGCACAGCCTGAGCAGGGGACAAGGGTGGCACTGCCCTGGGTGCCGGCACAGGCTGAGCAGGGTGCAGTGCTGGCAGTGGCCTGGCACAGGCTGAGCAGTGCTGGCAGTGGGCTGGCACAGGCTGAGCAGGGGACAAGGCTGGCAGTGGCCTGGCACAGCCTGAGCAGGGGACAAGGCTGGCAGTGACCTGGCACAGGCTGAGCAGTGCTGGCAGTGGGCTGACACAGGCTGAGCAGTGCTGGCAGTGACCTGGCACAGCCTGAGCAGGGTGCAAGGCTGGCAGTGACCTGGCACAGGCTGAGCAGTGCTGGCAGTGACCTGGCTCAGGTTGAGCAGGGTGCAAGGCTGGCAGTGGGCTGGCACAGGCTGAGCAGTGCTGGCAGTGACCTGGCACAGGCTGAGCACTGCTGGCAGTGGGCTGGCACAGGCTGAGCAGTGCTGGCAGCAGTGTTTGCTCCATGCTGCTCGTGCCAGCTGCCTGCAGACTGTGGCCCTGGCAGCTCAGAGCATTCCAGGCTGATTTCCCACTTAGCCCAGGCAGGTTTGCTCAGACCACAGCTGAGCCCTCCTGGCAGAGGCTGCAGCCTCACCTGCAGCTCCTGGCTCAGGCATCCATCACCCCCATGCTGCTGTTCCAGGGGCAGTCCCTGGCAGCACCCTGCACCCCTCAGTGCCCCTCTGGTGCCATTTCCAGGCCTGCAGGCCTCCTGTTTTCCCAGTTTTGTGTGCCTTGTCCCTTTCTCAGGGATTTCAGCCTCCTTTCCCCTCAGCACCCCAGATATTCCTTTCCCTGGGCACATCTATGTATAGCTCCTGAGCAAGGCAGACCTTTTGTCTGGTGACTGTGGTCATTCTTAAACGTCCAAAAAAGCCTGTGACCTATTTCCAGCAGTGATTCATTGCAAGCCTCTCAGAAGGACTACAATTCCCAAAGATGCAGATAAGAGCCCTGTGAGATTAGAGCCAGCCTCAGCAGGTCAGAGATCTAATTCCCCTTGAGAACCAGACACCCAACCTATTTACAGCTCTGGGGGCTTGTTTTCCTTCCCTTTTCCAAAGGATCCTGTGGAAAACCTGAGCTGGGGGCGTGTGGGAACATAAACCCCATGGAAAAGCAAAGCAGAGCTTCCTCCAAAGTCACAGAGCTGCTGGAAAAAGCCCTGGCCCCAATCCTTGTGTTGTTGTTCCTGGAGGTGACAGTGTCACCATCCTTCCTCCCTGGAGCTGCTGCTGCTGCTGTCTCACACCCAGGGCAGTCTCACACTCAACCCAAGCCCAAATGTTTTTTCCTGGAGGTTGAAAGGGAACTGTGCAGGAAACACAGTCGTTTGAGTTGTGCTAGAAAATATTTTTAAAAGTCTGTGTCACGTTGCCGTGGTGACAAAAGTTCTTAAAATGATGAAGATTAAAGTCTAGGCTGGGAATGGTGGCATGGGGAGAGGAAGGGGGGCTGCTGTCATGACAACCTCAACTCTGAGAGTGCAAGAGGCAAAACACACGGTGGTGGCAGGATCTTTGGGGTTTATATATATCCATAAACATCTGCCAGCTACGCCAGCCTTCTCTGAGCTAATTAGTCCTGCTATTTCACCTTTCTCTGCTGTAAATATTTTCCAGTAGACACAAATCTCAGAGGGGGAAGGCAAGAAAATGGCATTTTTTCCCTGTTTCCTTTTGCTTTCTGTACTCTGTCTTTGTTCCCTGAATTTCTGCCTGGGGAAGAACTTCCAGTGGCCAGGAGCAGCTACCTGGGAAGAGTTAAATCACCTGAGGAGGAGGAGGAGGCTTGGTGGTCTCTTACAGAGTTTTCCAGCCCCGGGCTAGGGCAGGAGCACCAGCACACACTGAGGCAGCTCCTTGGGCCATCCCACAGCTCAGGAGCAGCAGATCAGAGCTGCAAACCCAAGGTTTGGCTGAACACACACTGAGGCACCTCCTTGGGCCATCCCACAGCTCAGGAGCAGCAGATCAGAGCTGCCAGCCCGAGGTTTGGCTGAACACACACTGAGGCTCCTCCTTGGGCCATCCCACAGCCCATGAGCAGCAGATCAGAGCTGCCAGCCCGAGGTTTGGCTGAACACACTGAGGCTCCCCCTTGGGCCATCCCACAGCCCAGATCAGAGCTGCAAACCCAAGGTTTGGCTGAACACACACTGAGGCAGCTCCTTGGCCATCCCACAGCCCATGAGCAGCAGATCAGAGCTGCAAACCCAAGGTTTGGCTGAACACACACTGAGGCACCTCCTTGGGCCATCCCACAGCTCAGGAGCAGCAGATCAGAGCTGCAAACCCGAGGTCTGGCTGAACACACACTGAGGCAGCTCCTTGGGTCATCCCACAGCCCAGATCAGAGCTGCCAGCCCAAGGTTTGGCTGAACACACACTGAGGGACCTCCTTGGGCCATCCCACAGCTCAGGAGCAGCAGATCAGAGCTGCAAACCCAAGGTTTGGCTGAACACACACTGAGGCACCTCCTTGGCCATCCCACAGCTCAGGAGCAGCAGATCAGAGCTGCCAGCCCGAGGTCTGGCTGAAAACTTTGCCCTCAGAGGTTTTTCCCTGCTCCGTGCCCTGCTGGTCCCTGTGGGATGGCGGAGCTCAGGGAGATTGGGAACGCAGCAGCTGAGTGTCAGCACAGCCCCCAAAACCTGCAGAGGAAAAACTGCCAGGGCAGCACAAAGGATTGGTGGATTTGGAGTGTAAAATGTGCTTGGCTATCTCTGCTCACACCTGGGCCCCGCAGCGCTCCCCCCCGCGGCCCTGCCCGGTGAGTCACGGCAGCCTCAGCGGCGCTGCTGACATTGCCCGTGTCACCCGCTGCAAAGCAAGCAGAAAAGCAGAGTCAACCCCAAACTCTTGCCTTCGTCTAAAACTTGATCTTCTGGCTCTGGCTGGCTGCTGGCACAGCAGAAAGCGAGTGAGCACAGCCCCAGCCCGTGCTGGAGTGTGCACACAGCCTGCAGATGTAGCTGTGCTCCACAGCCCAGCCCTGCTCAGCCCATCTGCTGCCTGCTGCTGCCAAACCTGGCCCAAACCAGCTGCATCCCAGCTCCCTCCTTGTCCCAGGCACGCTGGGATGGGCACAGCCCGGAGCTGTCTGTGAGAAACACGTTCACTCTCCTGTGAACATTGAAAAGGTTTAATAAAGGACAGTAGGAGACAAGGAGCACAGAGCAAAGGTTATTGTGGCATCAGCTGAGCCCCCTGTTATCTTTGGGGATATGTCTTGGTTTAGGGCAAATTTTACCCTAACCCCTGAAATACCTTTAATTACATCAGCCCTTTGCATATTCACAGACCCTTGTGCTCAGTAAACTTTTCCCCAAACTGGTTTACATGTTCCAGGAATTGTTTAGCACATCTCTGCTTTGGCTCTGCTCCTTCAGAGCATGTGGATTCCTGGATTGTGGTTTTAGTTCCTTTTTATCCCCTCCAGTTCTGCCTTCAGAGGGTGAGTGCTGCTGGCTGGCACATCTGCCCAGGTGTGCTCACCCTGTGTTCAGTGGGTGTTATCCCATCCCTGCAGGCACTGTGACACAGCACACTGATATCAGGCTTAATGAACCAGAGAAATAAAATCCATATCTTTATAGAAAACTTACTTCAACACCACACATCTAAAATCCATTTTAATATTTGCAAAAAGGCAATATTATAATGTGTATCCATAACATGTCTGACCCACTGCTGCTCCTTCCAAAGGGATCCTGCTTCCTGAGGTGTCACTAAACCCAACTTTGTTCCTTTAGGGGATTCTTCTTCTTCCCCAGCTCAGCCTGTTGGCAGCAACAATTGCCTTGGAAATTTGAAGTTTTTATCTTTGTATAATTTAGTGGCTAGAACAGCATTTTGTCTGCTCTTCCAAAGGGAAAAAATGTGTAAAAATATGTCCATTCTTCCTAAAGACCAAAACCTGAGTATTACTGCGCCTGAGTGGGTCGCTGGTGGTGAGAGAGAGACGGTGAATCTTGTATCTTGATCAGAAGGCTTATTTATTAAGATATTATATATAATACATTATTACTATACTAATAGAATATAGAGAGAGGTTTGCAGAGTGGCTAGGCTAGGCTAGGAATAGATAGAAAGAATCTATAACAAAGTTATCTCCAGGGACTCAGTCCCCTAGCTTGCACTGGTGATTGGCCCTTAATTATAAACATAGAAAATGAGCCCATCAAGAAACCCCTGTTGCATTCCACAGCAGCTGATAATAATTGTTTACCTTGTCTTCTGAGACCTCTGGCCTCCCGAAGACACAGAAATCTGAAAGAAAGGATTTCTGTGAAGAAATGTCTGTGACACCTGAGGAGTTGCTCAGAACAGGAAACCTCTTGGAGTCAAATTTGATTATATTTTGATGCAGCTTAAGAATGACATCACTGGGCAGAATAAATAGGAAGCTGGGGAGGGTGAGGAAGGAGCAAGGAGGAGGGGATAAGGCATTTCCCACAGCAGCATCAGGAGAGGAGAAGGAGCAGCTGAGATGTTGCTGTGTGTGCCAGCAGGGTGGGTTCATTCCACAGGTGCAATTCCTGGGGGAGCTGCCCTTTCCCTGCCAGCCCTGATTGCTGTGTGTGCCCACAGTGGCTCAGGGTTGGATCTGTGTGCCCCAGGTGTGCCCAGGGTTGGATCTGTGTGCCCTGGGTGTGCTCAGGGCTGGATCTGTGTGCCCCAGGTGTGCTCAGGGCAGCTCTGTGTGCCACAGGTGTGCCCAGGGCTGGATCTGTGTGCCCCGGGTGTGCCCAGGGCTGGATCTGTGTGCCCTGGATGTGCTCAGGGCTGGCACTGAGTGCCCCAGATGTACCTAGGGCTGGTCCTGTGTGCCCCAGGTGTGCCCAGGGCTGGCTCTGAGTGCCCCAGGTGTGCCCAGAGCTGGATCTGTGTGCCCCAGGTGTGCCCAGGGCTGCTCTGTGTGCCCTGGCTGTGCCCAGGGCTGCTCTGTGTGCCCTGGCCACACTCAGGGCTGGTTCTGTGTGCCCTGGCCATGCTCAGGGCTCCCATGCTCAGTGCCCCGTGTGTGCCCAGGCTCTTTGCCCCCCCTGGGCAAGCCCACCCTGCCAGTTCTGTGTTCTTTGTCCCTCCCTTGCTGCAGCTTCCCAGGCTGGGTCTGCTCCTCAGGGCCCCCAAGCCTTCCCCTCTTGCATGAGTTGTGTCAGTCAGGGCTCACCCTGGCTGTGCAGAAGGTGACATTTGCCACAGGAACTGGCACTGATCCCCAAATCACAGTTTTTTCAGTGAGCTGCCTTCAGTTTGCACATTGGCTGGGATGAGCTCCTTGTCCAGGCTGGCTTTAGGACTAAACAGGATGAGTGGTTTGGGTGATCCAGAGCCACAGCAGCTGCTGCTGCAGGGCCTCAGCACAGGCACCCTCAGTAATCTGGCTAAACTGGATTTTAGGCTCAGCAAAGCTCTTTGCAGCGCCCACCTATCCCCAGTCTATGGGAGATTAACACTGAGGTTTGAAAAGGCAGCTAATGCCTCTGTGAGGAAAGTGGATCTTTACCTCTGTTATCTTCAAAAGCCAAGGAGAGAAAGGCAGACTGAAAGACATGTCAACTTTCTTCCCCACAGCCCACAAATACTCTTCTTAAATGTGAGTAAACACGTTTTTCCTCACAGCAGAACAACCTTAACTCTGACCCTGGAGCACTCACAACATCATATGAGACTGTTTTGATTCTCTTCTGAGATTTGTATTTCCTTCTCAGGTCTGTGGGTTTTTTAAGCCATAAATGAAGAGTAAATTCTTTGCTTCTTTTAAGCTGGAGCAGTATCACAGCTCCTTGATTATCCCCAGGGGATTTATCACAGTTGTATATTAACCATGGTGTGGGCACAGACACCAGCACTGGCTCGAGACCAGGCAGGGTGTGGAGCTACAGGATTCCTGCCACGTTGGCAGTGCAGCAGTGAAGGGCAGCAAGCAATTTCATTGCTTTCCTGTGGAGCAGAATCTGCTCAGGAGCCCCATGGATGGCAGTGAGTCCTGCCAGAGCCAGCACTCAGCTCTGCTGGCTCACCCTGCCTCAGCCAGGATCATGGGGGTGCCTCTGCATTAGGGCCCCCAAAGGCCTGAGAAAGCCCCTTGGCTCCAGGCACAGCACTTTGAGAGTGTGAGAAGCCAGCAGGGATGTGCAGTCAGATCCCAGCAGGGATGGGTTGTGAGATCCCAGGCTGGATGTACAGATCCCAGCCCAGATGTGCAGTCAGATCCCAGCAGGGATGTGCAGTCAGATCCCAGCCCAGATGTGCAGTCAGGTCCCAGCCCAGATGTGCAGTCAGATCCCAGCCCAGATGTGCCAGCAGAGCCAGGGACAGGGGCTGTGCCAAGGGCTGGCCCTGGCAGGGTGTGCCTGGAGCAGCTGCTGCCCTGCCCAGCACTGCCCCAGTGTGTGCCAGCCCCAGGGCCCCAGCCAGCCTGGAGCAGAGGGAAGGTGGTGGCTCTAACTGGGAGCAGAGGGATGGTGGTGGCTCCAGCTGGTGCAGAGGGAAGGTGGTGGCCTCAGCTGGAGCAGAGGGATTGTGGTGGCCTCAGCTGGAGCAGAGGGATGGTGGTGTCCAGGCTGGAGCAGAGGGAAGGTGGTGGCTCTAACTGGGAGCAGAGGGATGGTGGTGGCTCCAGCTGGTGCAGAGGGAAGGTGGTGACCAGGCTGGAGCAGAGGGATGGTGGTGGCTCTAACTGGGAGCAGAGGGAAGGTGGTGGCTCCAGCTGGAGCAGAGGGAAGGTGGTGACCAGGCTGGAGCAGAGGGATGGTGGTGTCCAGGCTGGAGCAGAGGGATGGTGGTGTCCAGGCTGGAGCAGAGGGATGGTGGTGACCAGGCTGGAGCAGAGGGATGGTGGTGGCCTCAGCTGGAGCAGAGGGATGGTGGTGGCCCCAGCTGGAGCAGAGGGATGGTGGTGGCCATGGTTTGGACAGAACCTGAGCCTTGTGCCAGCACAGAGCAGCAGGCCTAATTAACCACACAGCCTTGATTGGAGATGTGGCCAGAGCCAGGCCCCACTTCTCCTAGGTGTCCTTGATTCCTTCCAGCTCAGGTGCTGAGTTTGGAGGGTGCTGCTGCAGCCCAGATGGAGGAGAGCTGCACAGGTACTTGGGGCTGACAGGATTTCAGATTGCTCCTGCTAGGATCCCGGTAGCTCGTGCTGTACAAGTGGAGTTTCTGAGATGGAGCTCTTACATAACCAGAAATGACTTTTGGAGGGAAGTTTTGGTCCTCCCACTTTCCCAAGCTGTCCTTTCCACAAGAATTGCAAGGTGAACTTTGGCTGGAAGGACAGAGCTGATTTTGTCGCAGGGATGCTGAAGCCAGAGCTTGTTTTGGTCTGTCAAAAACCAGGGATATTCTCTATCCAGGAATATCCTTTAAATGGGAATCCGTGCTTGGCCCTTCTCCTGGCTCCCTTTTTCCCAGTGCAAGCAGCAGAAAGTCAGGAGGCACAGGCAGTGCTGGGGTGGAAGGAGCTGTGATGCTCTGGGACTCAGCCTGGGTTGTGTTACAGCAGGACACAAAGTCCTGAGTGTTCCTGATGGAAACCAGAGAAGTTGCAGTCACCACTCGTGTTCCTCTGAGCTCTTCTGGAATGTTCCTGGCCCTCCTCTCCCTGGTGAGCCAAGGAAGTGCTGGAGGGCACTGCAACAGCTGGGTCAGAATTCCCTGTGACACCAGCACCTCTTTGCAGGGGAAACTTCTCAGTGGCAGGAGTTTGTTCCCAGCCCTTCACAGTTGTTCCTGCACCAGGAGTGCTCCTGCTTTTCTCTTGCATGGCAATGCAAATGTATTCCGAGGAGTGGGCACGAGCTGGGAACTCCTGAGACATTTGGAACTGGAGTTGTCTCACCTGCAGCTCAGACATTTGCAGTTCATAATATTAATTACTTCTGGGAATCCCTGAGCTCCTTCTGAGGTGCCACAGCCCAGATGTGTCACCCTCAGGGATCTGTTCCCATCCAGGGACTCTGGTGTTCCAGTCCAGATCCCAAGGACTGAATCCAGCCTCTCCTCTCTCTGCATGCACCAAGGCTGACTAGGATGGATCCCAACCCTCCTCTCAGAAGCTCCAAATCCATCACCTGCTCCCTGAGCCATCCATGCCCTCGGGCCCTTCACTGTCTGCTTTTCATCTATAAAAGGAAGGCACGTCCTTCCTCAGTCTGACAGGGCTTCTCCCTGCCCCTGGCTGGAGCTCCCTGGGTTACAGCAGGGCTGGAGTTCTTTGAAAAGCACCCGGAGGTGTGAGAGGAAAAGTCATTAGCACAGAAAAACCCTGATGGCACAAAAGATCCTTCTGCAAACTGCTGCTCCAGCTTCATTAAAAGCACAGCCCCGGGCTCTCATTCCAACAGGATGGATTCGCTCTGGGTTATCTAAATGAGAGTGATCATTTCTGCAGGGGGAGGAAAACAGAGGAAACCAGGAGGAATTATTCTGTATGAATTATGTGCTCAGCTTTCATACTGACCTATTGAGTCAGCAGTCAGAGCTGGATTTCCTAGAACAGCCTTTCATGCTGGATTTTGGAGATATTCTTCTTTTCAGCCCTGAAAGATCACTCAAATGGCCTTTCTCACACTGGCAGTGTGGCCTCCAGCCTGGATGCAGGGAAATAATGGAGTTAGCAGCAGTTATCTAAACCATTCCTCCTTCTGGATTTCAGCATCCTTGTGCTGCCTCCTGGCAAGGGTTGGGCATGTGGGCATCACTGTGGGTGTGTTACCCTGAGGTGGGCATGGAGAGCTGGCCAGCCAGCTCCAACAGCAGCAATTCCAGCTGCAAAAATGTGATTCCTTTGCTGATAACAAAGGTTTCTTGCTGTTTTAGCTGTTGAGCTGCCTTCCTGTGGGATGAGAGGCTGATCTGTGGTGTGGGCAAAGGTGGCAGGCACACAGTGCCAGGATTGTCCCTGTTGGAGCAGCCAGGTGTATGGATTTGGGCACACATCACACAGCCTGTCCCCTGTGTCACAAACCACCCTGACACTCATGTCCCTTGTAAGGTGATGCCACCTGAACCCCTTTAGATCAGGGGCTGTGTCACTTCTGACCTGTAAGGAAGTTGTGTTTGCAGCTTTGTTTTCCATGTGAAGAACTGACAGATGAGGAAAACCAGCCCTGTCTGCCATGGTTCTCTTTTCTTTACCCACCTGGGCAGGGGTGTAGCAGCAGAACACAAGGAGTACAAGAAAAGAGATGAATCAGATCCTCTTCCAGAAGCCTCTGCTGAGTTGGAGGCTGTTCCTTGTTGCATTTGATTCATGCAGAGACTGCAGCTGACACCCAGCACAAAGGCAGCTGCCACCATGGGTCACTGAGGAACACGTATCCAGCAAGAACAGAAAGCAAAGAAGGGCATTGCAGCTAAACAATGGAATTACAGAGTTGATTCCTGAGGAGTGGCTGATGGTCCAGAAATATTTGCAACCAGCTTGTTTTATAGAAGGAGTTATGGAGCTTTTAATGGTAAATTAGAAGGCAAAGTTGCAGGGCAGGAGGGAGTAACAGAGGGAGCCAGGTCTCATAAGCTCTTAGAGGTTTATTTCTCACCCAAGATAGCTCAGCTACCTTTGGAGGCATAAAATCACCAGGATGGCTTCTGTTGCAGTGTTAGAAACAAAAATGTTTAATAAAAGGCAAAATAAGAAACTCTTTACAGAGAAAAGCTGATCTAAGTGCAAGAGGTTCTTGCTCCTGGTAAAACACCTCACAAAAACCATTAGTTTGTTTGTTCTCTTCTTTTTCTAGTAAATTGCTCAGGTGGGACTTTTTGGCTCCTGTCCCATTGGCCATCCTTAAGTTTGAGGTGAAGTCCCCCAAGCCTATGAGATGCCTTTTTCACCTAATCGAGGACAGAAACTTCTAAGCGTCTTTCCTTTTTAAGGAGGAGACTTTTGTCACTCTGTCAACAGGGGGCACATTCCTATAGGAGGGGTGACTGATGATGAGTTTGTATTTTGGGTTTTGAGCTGGTTCTGCCTGCCTGGTTCTGTATTTTGGTTTTTAAGCTGTTTTTCAGGTGGTTCTGCTTGCACACTGTGCCTGAGCTGAGCTGGTGCAGCTTTAGCAGGGTTCTGGAGCCTGGCACTGTGTGCAATGACGCTGGGGGCTGTTTGGGGGAGCTGCTGTCTCACCTGTCGCTGTGTGCCCGCAGATCTTCCACATGACCTACGACCTGGCCAGCGCCGTGGTGCGGATCGTCAATCTGATCGGGATGATGCTGCTGCTGTGCCACTGGGACGGCTGCCTGCAGTTCCTGGTGCCCATGCTGCAGGACTTCCCCGACGACTGCTGGGTGTCCCTCAACCGCATGGTGGTGAGTGCTGGCCAGAGAGCACTTGGACCTGCTTGTGCTTCTTCCTTTCTTCCCTGTTTTATCTTTTCCTGTTTCCTCCTTTCTTCCCTGTTTTATCTTTTCCCCCTGTTTCCACTCTCTTCCACTTCCCAAAGAGTGAGGCCAGTGCTAGGTGTTGTATATTTCATTCCCTTGATCAACTTGTGATACATATTTAAATATATAAATATATATAAATAATGAAACATATATAAAATACAAAAATGTATAATATATAATATATAATATATAAAATATAATATATAATATATAATATATAATATATAATAATTATATATTATATATTATATATTATATATTATATATTATATATTATATAATATATATTATATATTGTGTATTGCATATTGTGTATTGTGTATATTATATTATATTATATTATATTATATTATATTATATTATATTATATTATAAATAATATTAAATATGAAATATAAATATATAATATCTAGCATATAGTATATAACCTATAATATACAATAGAAACATATATTTTATATATGTTATTTATGTATTTTTATATATGTATAGATATGTATATGTATACATATATACATATCTATACATATATACATATACATATATAGGTAACATGTATAAAATATATATTTCTATTGTATATTATATATTATAGGTTATGTACATGTATACATATATATACACGCATATACACATATAGATAGATAGATAGATATAGATTAGATATAGATATATATATATATAGATAAATATATAAAGAATTAAATACAAATAACCTGCTCAGAGATGGTGGGTGGGGTCTCCCCTCTGGAGCATCCCCCAAGCCATCCATGCTCCCCATCGCACCTCTCAGCCCTAAACGCAGCCCCTGGCTGACCCCCCTGCAGCACCCACTGCCATCCCCCAGCTTCCCGTTCCTCCTTTCATCCCCCGGGGCCGTCCCAGCCCTTCCCGGGGCTGTGGGCAGGGAGGCAGCTCCTGCAGGGACACAGTGCCGGGACAGGGAGGCAGCTCCTGCAGGGACACAGTGCAGGGGTTTGGGGACAGGTCCTGCAGGGACACAGTGCCGGGTTTGGGGGCAGGTCCTGCAGGGACACAGTGCCGGGGTTTGGGGACAGGTCCTGCAGGGACACAGTGCCGGGACAGGGAGGCAGATCCTGCAGGGACACAGTGCCGGGATTTGGGGGCAGGTCCTGCAGGGACAATCTCGGGGCAGGGAGGCAGCTCCTACAAAGACACAATCCCAGGGTTTGGAGGCAGATCCTGCAGGGACACAATCCCAGGGTTTGGAGGCAGATCCTGCAGGGACAGTGCCGTGGCTCGGAGCAGGACCGGCCCCGGCAGAGCCGCAGAAGGCAGGAGCCAGGCTCCCTCTCCTGGCACGGAGCAGCAAGGAGCAGGCATGGAAACTGCTTCCCGCTGGAACCTGAGTATG
Source organism: Melospiza georgiana (assembly GCF_028018845.1). Classification (NCBI taxonomy): domain Eukaryota; kingdom Metazoa; phylum Chordata; class Aves; order Passeriformes; family Passerellidae; genus Melospiza; species Melospiza georgiana. The sequence continues at coordinate 3,292,564 of NC_080442.1, read as the reverse complement.
TGGGGTCCCAGAGACAGGGCTGGGGCTGATCCATAATTCCCATTGCTGGTCCCTTTGTCCCATACCCCTGGAAGGGTCGGTGTGACCACCCACCCACCCCGGAGTGAGCCAGGGGCACGGGATGAGGAGCCAGGCTGCCCAGTGCCATCCCAAGCTGTGCCCTGCTGTTGCTGGGAGGGAGTTTGACACCATATGGCAGAGGCAGGGCGAATTCATGGTACCTTTCAACCATCTTGCTGAGAATTCAGGAGCTTTTATTCAAAGGGACAATGTCCAGTTGATTAAGCAGCAAAAACTGACAAAGCTTAAAAAATTGCCTGTTATTGCAGTTCTTAACCTCCAGATTCCCCCAGCCAATTTCTTCTTGAATAAAGAAAATAATCAAGCACTGGGGCAGAACAGAACAAATTAAAATGTATCAAAGATGTGCCAGCCTTCCTGCCTCCCAGGTGCAGGGCTGTGGGCACAGGCTGCCCGTGCCTGGAGGAGTGAGCATCCATGGAAAAGTCATCTGTTTGCTGTTTATTTATTCATTTCTCCTCTCTGCAATAATGGTTCTCTTCCTGCTGCTGCCAGACTGCCAGTTCTGGAACCTGGAACCCTCTGCTTATCTCCAACAACTGTGCAGGAGCTGCCTGGGCTTCCCCATGCTGCCTTTTCTTTATTTATGTGGCAGAGCAGTCAGAGATTGGGGCCCCACTGTGCTGCTCAGGGCCAGGAGGACACTCAGCTTCTCATGCCAGGGAGCTCAGAGGTGCAGGTGGCCTCATCCCCCTCCTGGGGGTGACCTGGCCATGGCAGGATGGCTTCAGAGCAGCAGATTTGGGGCACAATTCCCTTATCCCAACGATGGCAGCAGCAGCTCCTGGCTCCCCCCATCCATCCCTCAGGGCAGAGGTGCAAGCTGGGCTTGAGGCTGCCAGCTGTAGTCACAGGGAAGGGTCTGCAAAAGTGGCAGCAGGACATGGGACAGAGGAAGAAAAGAGGCAAATCCCAGCAGCAGGGATGGGGAGAGAGGGGAGGATGCATTCCAGAGGCAGGAAGGCTCAGCAGGCTCCAGGAGAGCAGGGGAGGGAGCTCCTATCCAGAGCAGAGCTTTCCTCATGCTGCAGCCTTGTCTTCCCAGCCTTGAGAGCCTCTGAAGCTGGGAATTAAACTTGCCTTGGGAGATTTTTTTTCTGCTTCTTCCCTGCAGCTAAATCACCTTTTTTTTCTTTTCTTTTTTTTTTTTTTTTTTTTTTTTTCCACTTGAAAGAAGTGGAAAAAAAAAATCATTATCTCTGAAAATGTGGGATGAAGAACTGGAGAGATGCCCCACCTATACTTCAGGGGGTTTCCACTCCAGAAGCTGTTCAGGAATATGCCAACCCCAAAATAGCCTGGGATTAGAATATTTAACAAAGAGTGCAGTAGTTCTTTGGGGAAAAAATAGGTTTTTCCTCCCAGTAATGTCCTTTAATCTCCTGAGAAGGTTTCCAGGCATGTCAGTGGGACCAGCAGTGGATGTGGATGGCAATATCAGTGAAACAATTTACATCTAATCTGGAGGGGAGTACTGAGAGAGGCCACAGAGTCAGGAAACAAGAAACTGGAGCTCTGGGCTCTTCTCAGGCTTTGGTGGAAGGTTCCAGCACAGCTCTGTGTATGGACACAGCTGGGAGGGGAGAGGCCAGGGTGGCCTCTGTGCCAGGGATTTTGGGACATTCTGTACCAGCCTGGTGGGAGCTCTGAGGAGATAAATAAATATCCTTGTGCATGGCTGCCCTGATTGCACACAGGAGCCAGAAATTTGGGAAAAGGGAATCTTCTGAAGCTGCTGCAGCCAAGGGGAGCTGGAAGTGAGGTCCAGATGCTTTGGAGGCTCTGTCTGTGAGTGTGTTGGTGCTGCTCTTCCTCTGCTCTGGGGTTTCCCACCACTTGGCACTCTGTAAAACCAGCCCTCATTTTCATACTGCAGGGAAAGAAGATTCATCACCTCCCATCTGCTTCCTAAAGGTTTGATCCTCATCCAGGGGATTTGTGAAGGGTCTGCTGTTGCCAAAATCATCTCAGGGCCTCGATAAATCCCCGAGTCTGGTTCCTCTGGGTGTTTTCCACATGCCTCGTGTTCCATTTCAGCAGCCGTGGAAGCAGTGGGTGTCTGGCTGCTCCTGGAGCTGCAGGGCAGGATGTTTGCAGTATTAATTGCTGAGTCCCAATCCCAGGGGCTTCAGCATTAGCTTTCCTGCAGTGCATTTTATTAAAAACTGGAAACACTGGTGAGTCAGCTGCAGAGTGTGTGCTGCTCCCCCCGAGCTGGCCTGGCTGCTCCTCTCCCAGAAATCCCAACTCTGCAGAGCCCTGAAAGCTGCTGGGAGCACGTGGCCTCCTCCCCTGGGTGCTGTGCTGGCCCCACACACCCTGCAGGGAGGGCAGAGATCCCTGAGGGCAGGGCAGCAAGCCCTGACCAGAGTTTGGCTGATCCATCCACCAGAGCATGTTCCTGGGGAGCTCTGCCCCTCCCTGCTCACAGCACCCCTGATGGAAAGGGGGAAGAGGAATGGCTGCAGTGGGGGAGAGAGCAATCCTGCATGGATCTGCTGTGATTCCCAGCTCCCCCTGAGCCTCTGGGCCAGCCCAGCCCTCCTGCTCTCCCTCAGCAGGCACAGGAATCTGAGGGAAATTCCATGTTCTAGAAAGTGTCAGGAGCAGGGCTGCCCCCCCTGGGGTGGGAACCTGGAGCTGAGGGTGACAGGCACAGGAGTCTGCAGGAGATTCCATGTTCTAGAAGGTCTCAGGATTAGCAGGAGCAGGGCTGCTCCCATTGGGTGGGAATCTGGAGCTGAGGGTGACAGGTACAGGAATCTGAGGGAGATTCCATGTTCTGGAAAGTGTCAGGATTAGCAGGAGCAGGGCTGCTCCCATTGGGTGGGATCCTGGAGCCCAGGATGGCAGGCACAGGGAGTGCCCTCCCCAGCTGGGGCCAAAAGCAGTCCAGAGCAGGGTGGGCAGGGCAGAGCAGCCCATAACTGGGAATATTGTCCTTTCCAGGGAAGGCAGGGTGACAGGCACTCCAGGACTGGGTGACAGGCACCTCCAGCACTGTCCAGGGAGGCCAGCTGGGAGCAGCATGAGATGGGCACAGCAGCAGGGATGGAAAGGAGGCCAAAGCACTCTGTGCACAGCCCTGGGTACAGGTACCATGCCCAGGCAAGGAGTGGGTGCCCAGGTCTGGATCTCCAGGAGCACAGGGTGCTTGGGAGGGCTCCCAGGAAAGGCTGCCTGGGACAGCTGGGACTGGGGCACTCAGAGAAGATCCCTGCAGTCAGGTGAAGGCCATGTGAGCTTCCCTTGGAAACAAGCCCAGAACAGGCAGGTTCTGTCTAAAGTGAATTTAACCTGTCATCTCCATGTGTTCCCACCCTTTAATCTGGATCTGGAGGGGTGTTTTCCCAGCCCAGCAGCTCCAGATGTGGGCAGGGATGGTCAGAGACATCTCCTGAGTTCTCCAAGTGTTTATGGTCTAAGTCAGGCATAACATTGTTCTTTGGAGGCTTTGTCTGAGACAAAGCTGGTGCTGCTCTTCCTCTGCTCTGGGGTTTCCCACTTGGCACTCCATAAAACCAGCCCTCATTTCCATGCTGCAGGGAAAGAAGATTCATCACCTCCATGATAGGATTACATCCCTATCCCAAGAACTTCCAGTACTTCTCCATGGCTTTACTCATCTCACTCCTTCTCTCCAGGGAGGCTTCAAGCAGGCACACTCACATGTACATCAGAACCAAAATACTCTGTCATACACCACAGTTTGCCTCCAGGTGCTTCTCTAAGGTACTACAGAACCCAGCAGTGCCTTTGAAGTGTTCCAGGGAAGTGCCTCCAAGTATTCAAAGGTGGATCTGAGACTCTCATGCCAGAGAAGCCCTTCCAGCACTGCCAGTGTGGATGTTAAAAACAAACCAGTCAGAAACTGCTTCAAAGTCATTTCAGTGCCTTTTGCAGAGTCTCTTGGTGCCTGTGAGATAACCCCCTCTTAACTGTGAGCAGGCACAGAGCTACAGCTCTGCTTTTGCGTGCTTTGGGATTTGCTTAACGAGGAGGAGTCATTTTCCCCTTGCAGTTTAAGGCCTCATTTCCCTGCCCTGATGGGCCATTTTAGCCACTCCAGTATCTGTGGAGTGGTGCTGCAGTGGGGGCTGGTGTAGCTGGCTGTTAGATAGGGTATGGCTCTTACAGAATGAGCCGTGGCACTGTGAGGCACCCGGTGCTGACAAACCCGTGGCCACACTGCATCTGGAACCTCTTCTAGTCTGGCCTCAAGTACTGAGGGCTTGACCTGTCTGTTCATCCTGGGGAAAACAAAAAACCTGAAAGCTAAAGAGGTACCAGGAGCTGAAAGTGAAGAATCATCACAGAGCATCCAGTGCTCTTCACACTTGGTTTCCTAAAGGTAATTGCTCTGAAAGGCTTCCCCTTCACAGGAGTGCCTCTCTCTGAGCAGTGCTTGATGTGCTCAGGGTTTGTTTGCAAAGCTCTGTGTTTTCCTGCAGCTCCCACCCCCCAGTCTGTCATCCCTCAGCCATCCCTCAGTCTGGCACCCTCAGCCTGTCCTCACAGGAGCCCTGCTGCTGCTGCTGGGGCTCAGAGCTGTGCAATTCCCAGGGAATTCTGTGCATGCTGGATGTCAGAGTTTTGGATGACTAATTCCTACAAAACACTGGCAAGCTTCCTTGTAAACAGCACTCCTGAGCAGCAAGTTGCTGGAAGAATGGCTTTTAAACCTCCAGCCCGCCTGGTACCCAGATGTTCACAGCCACTAAAGAGCCTGGCTGCCAGTTTTCCAGCTCAGCTATTAATGCTCTGTCTGCCCAGATTCCCTTTGGAATTCCCTCAGCTTCCTTTGTCCCTGCTCTCAGGTCTGTGCTGGAGCTGTGCTGCCCTGTTAAACTACTGCCACACTGAACTCAGAGGGCAGCAGCATCCCTGCAACAGCCAGAGAGGGTTGGGAAGGAATTAATTCAGCAGGAGAAGGGACAGGGCAGCTGCACTGTGCCCCAGCACTATGGGCTGTGACACTCCACAGCACTGGCAGTGAGCTCCCACCTTTGCAGGGATGCAGCATTTGGAGCAGAGTGGCCAAATGTGACAGCTGCCTGCTGCTGCCTCAGCGTGAGGGACAATGGATGGGCTGAAGTCCCAGCAGCTGCCATGCCCTGAGTGCCAGGAGTGCAGGGCTGAGGGAAGGGGGCTCCTGGAAGGGCAGGATGCCTGTGGCAGCTCTGTGAGAGGCCTGGTGCCCACACAGGGCAGAAGTGGGTCTGCAAAATGCCACAAAACCTGGGGGTGGAAACCAAAAGTGCCACAAAACCTGGGGGTGGAAACCAAAAATGCCACAAAACCTGGGGGTGGAAACCAAAAGTGCCACAAAACCTGGTTGTGGAAACCAAAAATGCCACAGAACCTGAGGGCACCCAGCACTTCTTTGGCCAGGCTCAGATCCCAGCACAGCCTGGAGGCAGAGGAGCAGGAGGGGTCACTCCTTTGGCCTCACACCTTTGGCAGCTCCCATGGCCAGACCCTTCCTGTGCCCTGGCCAGGGGACAAACTCCCCGTGCCCTGTCCTGCCCTGTGTGCAGCTCCTTTGGGCTCCTCACACACGAGCCTAGGGCACAGCCAGCCCAGTCACCAATGGCCACTTTGTGTCTGGCCCTTCTCTCTTGGCTCCAGGGTGGTTTTTCCAGGTTCCTGGTCTGTTGGGAGGGGAGCCTAGACAGGCTGGCACCAGCAGCAGGAGCAGTCCCTGCTGGGCTGTGGCTGTGCCACTGCTCCCTTGTCAGCTCTGTTGTCACTTGTGTGGCTTTGCCCTTCTTGCTGCAGTGGGAATCAGGCCTGGCTTGCATAATGAAACTGAATCTGGCCAGGTAATGCTATCAGCTGCCTTTGTCCATGTGCTTATCTCCTAACCCAGCACCAGCCCTGGGCAGAGGTTCCAGCCCTGTGCCCAGCTCCCAGTGGAGCACTCTCTGTCACTGTTTGCTGCCTGTAAGGTCAGTGAGAACTTTCCATGGGCTTCCAAGGCACTGAGAGCTGCCTGCAGGGAGGTCATCAGCCACCCCCTGGCTGTGATGTGTCACCTCCAGGAGGTGCCCAGTGAGCTCCAGAGCTCCCAGCACTGCTGGCCACTGGTGCTCTGGATGGAGAATTCCTTGTTTATTGCCAAGCCAGCAGCTGGGCTGTGCAGAGACCTTCTAAGCTGCCACAGCACCTCTGTCTGCAGAACTCCATCCATAACCTTGGCCCCTTCCAGGAACAGGGATCAGCTGAGCAATGCCCAGTGCTGTCACCCAGCAGAGGCGTTTTCACCTCCTTGCAGGAGCCATGTGTGATGCCAGAGCAGTTACTTGTCAAGGTTTCACAGCAAGAACTTGCTGGCAGATAATGCCCACAGGATGGCAAATGCACCTCAAGCTGTTCCATGAGCTCAGGCTAAACCTGAGGGCTGTCTCACCAGGGAACTTGTGCTGGTTTTTCTCTCTGTGCCATGCTGAGGTGCTGCCTGTGTGGAGAGCACAAGGTGTCTCAGCACTCTCTCCTGGCAGGATGTTGCTGCTCTCAAATGAAACCATTTGTAGTTCCTCAGCTCTCTGAAAAAACCCAGTTTTGCACTGAAAAGAACTTGCTGTCCAGACATTACCAACTTCATTTTCTGCCCTTCTCATCTCCCCAGGTAATGGCCATTTCCTAAATTGCTGGGCAGTGATTTTCCTCACTCTCAGATCCTGCTGCTGGCAGCCTTGCTCAGGCTCTCTGTTTCAGTTCTCAGTTCAAGTCCATTTCCCAGGGGAGGAAATGATTTGCTTCAGTTCCCTCTCCCACTTGTGGGTCATTGTGAAAATCTCCCGATGCATCATCTGGATTTAGCCCAGATTACCAGCAGGGCACCCTGGCTGCCTTCCCTGATGGAAAAAGCACATGGAGTCTCTAAAAACCAGGGCCAAAGTGGTGATCTCAGATCTGGGATCTGGCCTTGTTTTTCCAAATGGACTGAGTTGGGCTTGTGGGGCCACGAGGGCTCTGAAATTAAATTTCTTGTGTAACAAAGAGTAAATTTCTTGTGTTGAGGTGCCTCCAAGAGGGATTTTTGGGTGCAGTTGAGGGCGTTGAGGTATAGGGTATTAGTGAAGGATAGAGGAGTTATGGGGGCATTGAGGTGTAGGGGCTCAGTGAGAGATATGGGAGCTCTGAGGGGTTTGACATGTAGAGTCTCAGAGATCTGGGAGTTATGGGGCTAAGGGGGCACTGAGATGTAGGGGTTCAGTGAGGGATATGGGAGTTATGGGGGCTCTGAGGGGTTTGGGGTGTAGGGGTTTAGTGAGAGATATAGCAATTCTGAGACTATGGGGGCATTGAAGTGTAGGGTCTCAGTGAGGGATATAGGAGTTATGGGGGCATTGAGGTGTAGGGGTTCAGTGAGTGATACAGGAGTTATGGGGACTCTGAGAGGTTTGGGATATAGGGGTTCAGTGAGAGATATAGCAGTTCTGAGGCTATGGGGACATTGAGGTGTAGGGTCTCAGTGAGGGATATGGGCATTATGGGGGCTCTGAGGGATTTGGGGGTTGAGACTCCATATCCCTCCTTGCTTTCAAAGACCCCCCAGCCCTCCAAGCTACCAAAGAATTAAATTTCCCATGTAACACATCGAGGTGCCTCTGACAGGGATTTTGGGGTGCAGTGCCAGGGGTGCTTTCCTGGCCCATGGCCCTGTCCCCGTGCTGAAGCTGTGCCCTGTCCCTGCAGAACGACTCCTGGGGGAAGCAGTACTCCTATGCCCTGTTCAAGGCCATGAGCCACATGCTGTGCATCGGCTACGGGCAGCAGGCGCCGGTGGGGATGTCGGACGTGTGGCTCACCATGCTCAGCATGATCGTGGGGGCCACCTGCTACGCCATGTTCATCGGCCACGCCACCGCCCTCATCCAGTCCCTGGACTCGTCCCGCCGCCAGTACCAGGAGAAGGTAAGGACAGCCCTGCTGGGCTGGGCTGGGCTCTGTGCTGGCTGGGGGGAGCCTGGGTGGGTCTCTGTGCTGGCTGGGGGGAGCCTGGGTGGGTCTCTGTGCTGGCTGGGGGGAACCTGGGCTGGTCGCTGTGCTGGTTGCGGGGAGCCTGGGTTGGTCTCTGTGCTGTCCAAAGGGAGCCCAGGGTGGTCTCTGTGCTGTCTGGGAGGAGCCTGGGCTGGTCTCTGTGATATCTGGAGGGAGGATGGGGTCGTCTCTGTGCTGTCCAGAGGAAGGCTGGGGTGGTCTCTGTGCTGTCTGGGGGGAGCTTGGGCTGGTCTCTGTGCTCTCTGGGGGGAAGCTGGTGTGGTCTCTATGCTGTCCAGAGGGAGCCCAGGGCGGTCTCTGTGATATCTGGAGGGAGGATGGGATGGTCTCTGTGATATCCAGAGGGAGCCCGGTGTGGTCTCTGTGATATCTGGAGGGAGGATGGGATGGTCTCTGTAATATCTGGACAGAGCCCAGGGTGGTCTCTGTGATATCTGGAGGGTGGCCAGGGTGGTCTCTGTGCTGTCCAGAGGGAGGCTGGGATGGTCTCTGTGCTGCCTGGGGTGGTCTCTGTGATATCCAGAGGGATGACAGGGTGGTGTCTGTGCTGTCCAGGGGGAGCCCAGGGTGGTCTCTGTGATATCTGTGGGGAGGCTGGGGTGGTCTCTGTGGTGCTCGGAGGGAGGCCAAGGTGGCCTCTGTGATATCTGGAGGAAGCCCGGGGTAGTCTCTCCGCTGTCCAGAGGGAGCCTGGGGTGGTCTCTGTGCTGCCCAAGGGCGGTCTCTGTGCTGCCCAGGGCGGTCTCTGTGATATCCAGAGGGAGCCCAGGGTGGTCTCTGTGATATCCAGAGGGAGCCTGGGGTGGTCTCTGTGCTGTCCAGGGTGGTCTCTGTGCTGCCCAGGGTGGTCTCTGTGATATCCAGAGGGAGCCTGGGGTGGTCTCTGTGCTGTCCAGAGGGAGCCCAGCATGGTTTCCTTGCTGTCCAGAGGGACCCAGCACTGTGAGTGTGAGAGGCCAGGGCTCTGTTCCTTGCCCCCTCATCCCTATCCATGCACTCCCACAGCCTCAGGAGGAAACAGCAGCAGGATCAGTTAACTGCAGGGCAGGGAGATGGTTGTTGTTGTCTCTGCCTGTCATTGTACACCAGCGTTATCAATGTCACCAGTACCTAAAATTTTAAGTCACTTCTTCCTTTCCCACATCTTGTTTCAAACCCCAAGTGAATGTTCCAGAATGTGCAGCTTTTGTTTAGCAAGTGCTCTCTTTGAAAGTATCCAGATTATTCACTCCAGTGCTCTGAGTGAAGCAGCAGAACAGCCCCCCCCAAAGCCCAGATCAAGGCTCAGGAGCTCAGAGCAGGTTCCCCAGGTAGCTGTGGAATTAATGGCACCATTGTTGGACTGCAGAATGGAGGGCACAGCCAGAAATGTCACATCTGATCAGACTGCCACAGTCACTGAATCTGTGAGCTGGACAGGGCATCCAAAAAATGCAGCTGCCCTCAGTTATGGGGCTGGGGAGGTTTTATGGCCAGGTCTTGTGGGTACATTTGATCTGGAGATTAAGAAGAGGAATTGTTCCTATTCTGACCCTGCCAGGTGCTGTTTAGGTGAGAGAGGAGCTGTGATTCAAGTGGGGAAACTGTGACCAGGAGGCCCTGCTCAGGTGAATTTTAAGTTCAGGGAGGGGTGGGATAACCTTGGAACAGGTTTGAGACACAGGAATTCCAATGGGAGGAGAGCAGGGCAGAGAGGGAGAGCAAAGGAGACCAGAGGTTGACTCATGCTTGGAGCATAGGGAAGATCCCAAACCACAGCTAGAGCTGAGGGAGGGGGAATGCCCAGGAGAAGAGTGTGGAGGCCTGGCATGCATCCAGAGCATCCAGAGTTTTAGCTCTGTGTCACAGCTGAGCCAGGCTGATCCCCACAGAGAGCAGGGCACGCCAAAGAGAAGGACACTGCAGCACTGGGAGTGCAGGCTGATCAAATCTCAGGATGCAGAGGATTTATTCAAATGTGTTTGAAGTAGCACAAAAGTCAAGGACTGATCTGCAAAGCCAACCACCTGGGCAGCCTGGCACAGGCAGCCCTGCACCTGCAGCCCTGGGCACTCCAGGCTCTGCCTCCAGCCTGTGCTCACACAAGGGCACAGCTCGACCCTGGCACTGGGATCCCTGGCAGAGCTCAGGGAAATCAGTGCCCAGGAAGGCAGCAGGGACTGCAGAGGGGGTGCCAGGGACAGTGGGGAGGGTGAAAGCCTCATTAGAACGTGGGGATGTGAGTGAGAGGGTTAACAGACCCAGGAGAGGAGCTCTGGCAGAGGGGACAGGGCTAAACCAAGGGTGTATTTCCTGTGGCAGGTTCATCTCCCAAGTTATCCTCTGAGGATCAAAGCCTCAGGGATTGAGTACATTCATTTTCCTCTCACAAATGGGACAAGTGATGGCCTAAAAACAAATATGTATTTACTTTGTGCATTCCTTAGCACTTGAATAGCCATGATTAAAATGAGGCTGCTGCGTGATTTGCAGCCCTGCAACTCAATTTAGTTCAGTCCTCCTGGGACAAAGTGTCTGCTGAAGCACATTAGAGAGAGAATCTCAACAAGTTTGGAGGTTGATTGGTAGGAGCCAGCAGCAATTGAGAGAGCTCTGCTGAGCACCCTGTGGGCTCTGCCTGTCCCTCAGCACAGCTCAGCCTGCAGGGGCCTGGGGAGCTGTGCTGGGAGTGGCCAAGGAAAGGGACACGGTGGAGAGGGAGAGGAACAGCACAAACACAAACAGGAGAGGAGGTTACAGCTGGAACTGCCCTGGGAGGCTCTGCTGTGCAGGACCCTCAGGAGTTCAGGAGTGGGTTTTGGGGAGGTTTCAGATTGTCCAGACCTCTGCCAACCCACTGGTTCTTCCCTTGGACAAGAAGGGCTTTGGAAAAGAGGAGTAAAAGCCAAGCTGTGCTGTCTGTTGGCTTCAGGAGCCAAGGCTTGTCTCACTCTGCCTTGCATTCTCTGAACACTGGGACATTGAATCCCTGTCCTGTCAGAATCTTCTCCTGGAGCCTCTCACTTCATGCTGTGCTGGTTGTGCAAGGCAGGGCTGGGTGGATCCATGGGGAGGCAGGAACCATGGGGAATTCAGAGGGAATGCCCCCTCCAAGGCAGGGAGCTGCTGAGGTTCCTGGGTGCCAGGGCACAGTCCCTGTGGCACAGAGCCCTCCCAGCATGGAGAGGGCACAGCCATGGTGCAGGGCCAGCCCTGCCCTCCAGATGGGAGCAGCTCTTTGGATGGGGCTCTCTGAAGGGGCTGTTTGACCTCCAGCCCCAGAGGCAAAGTGAGGAGGGGCCTGTCTGTCCCATCACAGCTTCCCATGGTCACAGAGTCAGCAGCAGGATCAGGAGCTGAGCTTCTCTCTTAACCTCACCTGGAGTTGAACTCCACAGTACCTGGCATGTTTCCTGCACATGAGACACCAGCACAGCTCCTTCCTGAGGGGTTCTGGCAGAGCAATGTCCCAGGTGCTGTTGTGCAGGGTGGAGTTGTACCTGAATGGATGGGACAGCTCTGACCAAGAGCGGAGCTCTCACCCAGGGCTCTCTGGCCCTGTGCTCAGCTAGGCACACCTTCCTGGCTTCCCAGAGCCTCCCTGAGCTCATCTCTGCTCCCACATTCATTTCCTGTCACATCAGTGGGTTGAAATAGTTTATTTTTGAGCCCATTAGTGCCAGAGCTGGGGCAGGTACTGGTGAAGGGGGTCAAGGACAGGAGCAGGGGTACAAGACCCTCTGCAGCTGTTGATGGATCAGCTCCAGCCTTTATTCATCACTGGCTGCAGAATTCCCCCCTGGCTCACATCAGAGGAAGACTGTTCCTTGCCCAGGAGAGGAATAAACCAGCCAGATATGCCTGTTATTTTCATGCTTTTTGCAGGTTCTCCTCATAATTTCTTTCCCTAATCCTGCAGCTCAGCTGGATTAGTATTTCTGTCAAGTCATCCTCTCTTCCTCCCCAATGCTCTGTAACCTTGAGGGTGGGGAGGGTGATGGTGCTGCTCTCTGCAGCTCCTTGGAGCAGGGCAGGGATGCTCAGCCCCCATTATGAGAAATGATGCTCACTTCCAAAAATTAAAAGGTTTATTAAAACCTTATCAAAAATACAACAGAAGACTGAATAGAGGAAATATTACAGCACCAGGGGCAGAGGATGTTTCCCACCATGTGCTCATCCACACAATGGAGGTTTTGCCTTTTAACCCTTTAGTTCCCCAAAGTTCTGTCCATCTGCCCAGTGGTGGAGATCCCTTCCTGACATCCTGGTAGGAGCTCAGGTGCTGCACAGTAAGGAGCTGACCCTCCCAAATGTCCCAAACCCAGGGCACCCCTGATAACAACACAAGGGGGGTAAAACTTAACTATAAATCTATAAAACTTCTCTTAACACATCTACATGATATTTGCCTTTTAATTGTGAGAGTCAGCCATCACACCACTCATCTATCCCAATCAGGGTCACTCTCCCACCCCAGTGGGTGCAGGGAGGCTCAGCTCCCCAGAACACCCAGAGCAGGGACTGCAGTGATGCCTTGTGAAGGCTGACCTAGAACAGAGGCTAGATTGAGCTAAAGAATAAAGTAGGAATTTATTAAAAGGATATCCTAAATGGATCCATCTTGGGCAGCACAACCCAAAATGGCCAGAAAATGGACCACAGGTCATGGGGTCTCACACTTTTATAAGTTTTGGTCCATTTGCAAATTGGAGTTAATTGTCCAATTACAGCTCCAGCCCATGAAGTCCCATCCTTCAGTCCATTGTTTGTGCCCTTGGGGCTGAGATTTGGATCATTTGTCCTTGGTGCCCAGCTAGAGCAGGAATTGTTTTGTCTCCCTGCTCTGTGCACAGAGCTCAGCATCCCATAACATGAAGCCCAGACCCACACACTAAAGCAGCACAGAATGTGAAAAATATCAAACCCAAACCCTGAGGCATCGCTGAGAGGCAGGGCTTGCTGCTGTCAGCACTGCAGAGCCCCCTGAGCCCTAATCTCTCCTTCCAGAGCCTCATCTCCCCTCAGGATCTGCTCTCCCCACTCCTCCTCCTCCCTCAGCAGTCCATGCAGTGCCTCTTGTTCTTAAAATGCCTCTTGACTCTGGGTAGGGGCTTCACTTTCCCTTTCATTGGGCACTTCACAGCCTCTTTGCCTGGGCTCCCCCAGCCCAGGGCAGCTTCACAATGGCACCCCAATAATGCTCCTATGGAAATCCTCATGTTCAAAGGTTCCTTTTCTTGTTAAAGCAGAATTTCAAACCATGGCCAAGGTCTTTGCCATGTTTAGATCAGAAGTGTTGCCCAGCAGTGTCTCTGAAGCAGCACGTGCTGCAGCAGGATTGGAGGGGACAGTGGAGACAGAATCACTTCAGAATCCTGCAGAGCACTGCCAGCACTGCCCTCAGCTCCTCACACCTCTCACAGCCCACAGCTGATCCCTGCTCTGCTTTTCCAAGCACTTCATTGTGCAGCTGGAACATTGCAGCCCTCCTGTCAGCACCCTGAACTCAGCAGAGAGAAACTGGGGAAGGTTTAATCATGGGAAAGGCTGAAATAAAGCAACTGGAATGTTCTGTCTCTGTTGGGGATGTTGGACCAGGATTTGTTGGGGAAAAATCCAGACAGTGCCCTTGGCCTGCCCACTGCTCTGAGAGCTGGGGACCTGTCCTGGGCTCAGGCAGTCCTTGCTCCTTCTTGGACACCAGAATAATAATAGTTTCAGTTTCATAGTAAAATAACAGTTTTACTATCAACAAGTTCAAAGACTGATTTAGGCTTTTTTATGCTCCATGAGGAAACAGTGGAACTCACAGCTCCAAGGTGCTGCAGAGTTCCAGAGTCTCATCAACCTCAGAATATTTAGACAAATTGACTTGAGGAAAATCTTTCAGGTGTTGCTGAGTGCCCAGATGCGGATCCAGCCCCTGGCTTGGGAACACCAGATTAACCCTTTGCTGAGCTGTGATGGTTGCTGGGGCTCGGGGCTGGCTCAGCCAGGGACACAGACACACTGTGGTGGCTCTGGGAGCCTGCAGTGGGCACACACTTCCACAGTTTCCTACCACTGAGCTGGCAGGGGGAACCTCACATGCTCTGCCACTCTGGGCAGGGTTGGAAGTGACATTCCTGAGAGTACTGGTCACCAGGAACTTCTCAGGGATTGTCCCCACATTCCCTGAGCTCAGAGGCTTCTGGAGGAGTCTCCTCCTGGGCCAGCACCCATGGTGGAGGTCAGGGGAGCTGCAGAGCTCACTCACTCCTTGGGTAATGTGTGTGAAGGAGAGGGCAGGGAGTGCAGCACTCCAGAAATCAAAGGTGTTTGCAGCACTTAATCAAATGCAAAATGTAATCAAATTTCCTAATTGGAAAAAGTTTGGAGAGCCTGGCTTTATCCTGTCATGCCAGCACTGGGGTTTTGTTCCCTCTGTGCAGAGATGGCCTGAGCAGTGCTGTGTCCCACACTACTGTCAATCAAAGCAGCCTGGGCTGATAACAAGGCTGATAAATGATGGCTGCAGTGATGGTGTCAGGGCCCCAGCTTTGCTTTTCTGCAGTCAGGGGGTTCTGGCTGCTCTGCAGAGCCAAAACCATGCAAGAAACAGGTAATGGGGTGTTCATGTCAGCCAGAAACTCAGAAATTGTGTCAGTTGGTTTAGGTTTGTTTAATCCTTTCCCTGAAAGAATCCTGGACTGGTTAGAAAACAGAAGTGTTTGTTTAATGAAAACCTCATGGCTTCTTTTCAGAAAGACTTGAGGTGCAAACTGCCTTAACCAGACCAGGGCTCAGCAGCTCCTGCTCCTGCAGGAGAATGTGTCACTGGTGAACTTAATTTACCCATTCCTGAGAGCAGGCTCATTCTCAGGCTGTACAACATGGCAGGAACAGCTCAGATTGTGACATCTCCACCCTGGTGGAGGGACAGGTCCTTCTGTCCTGTGACCACCATGTAGCACCTGTCTGTGTTGTCCTGGCAAGGGAACCTCCCTGCCTTGGCAGCTCTTCCACCCCAGGGAGGGGTTTCAGACTTCAGTGTCAGTCTGGGAATTCATGTTGGCACTGGAGCTGTACATAAATAAATAAATAGATAAATAAGTAAGTAGATAAATAAATAAATAGCCGAAGAGCTGATGCTGCAGCACACACAGCCCCTGCTCCCCTGTCCCCATCTCCAGCCTTTGGGGGCACATCTCACCTCATTTCCCCACTTCTGCTCTTCTGCACAGAGTACTGCTGGTCCCCTTGCCCTGTCCCATTCTGGATGTGTGGCTCCAGTGATCTGACATCTCCACAAGGTCCTGGGATATTTCTAAAGATGGATTGGCCATGGCCAGAAGTGCCCTGTGCTGGCCTGGTGCCTTCTGGCAGGATGTGGCCTCTCCAGCCCAGCCAGGCACTCCCTTCAGGGCCATTCCCAGGGCAACCAGGCTGTTCCATGGCCCTGATGTGCAGGTTTGTCCATATTGCATCCTCTGGGCATGCACAGGATTAGACCTTAGAACACAGCATTTCATGCAGAGGGATTTGTCCCACAGCTCCTGCATTTGCCTTCCTCAGAGCCCTGAGCAGCAGAGATGTCAGAGGCAAACAGGGGGTTCATCAGGCTCATTATTGATCCTGCTCAGCCCACTGCCACCTCCCAGCCCAGGAATGGGATTGTCCAAAATCCCTGCCTGAACAAGAATGGGATTGTCCAAAATTCCTGCCTGAACAGGAATGGGCTTGTCCAAAATCCCTGCCTGAACAGGAATGGGGTTCTCCAAAATCCCTGCCTGAACAGGAATGGGATTGTCCAAAATCCCTGCCTGAACAGGAATGGGATTGTCCAAAATCCCTGCCTGAACAGGAATGGGGTTCTCCAAAATCCCTGCCTGAACAGGAATGGGATTGCCCAAAATCCCTGCTTGAACAGGAATGGGGTTGCCCAAAATCCCTGCCTGAACAGGAATGGGATTCTCCAAAATCCCTGCCTGAACAGGAATGGGATTGTCCAAAATCCCTGCTTGAACAGGAGCTGATGGGACTGAGGGGAGGCAACTCACAGCCATCCCCAGTGCCAGGAATGTAGATAGAAGTGGGAGAAAAGCTCCAGGAATTGTCTGTACCACAGCAAGGGATCAGGAGCCTGACCCTGGGTGAGATAATTCCCCAAGGCACTGAGCAGTAAGGGAAAGTGTTGCAGGTTTCCCAGGAGGTGACACTTGAAAGTCATTTTCTGGTGGAAATCTGAGCAAATGAGCACAATGAGGCAGGGCCATGGTGCAGGAATCAATGAATGCAGCCTTTGGAAAGGCTCACAACCAGGAAATCACACAAAGCTCCTGCAGAATGGAGGGAGCTGCCAGCTTTTTGTCACAGAACTTCTGTTGTTCCTTAAACCCCTCCTGTGACTCCATGAGAATGACCATGAGTAAGCTGTAGGATAGAATAGATCCTGAGGGTAGGAATATGAATGGCTTAAGAGAGAAAAAAAAACCCAGAAGTCAGCATTTCCTTGGGTTTGATGATTGCTGAATGCTGGCGAGCTACACTCTTTGACTCTTAATCAGAAATCAGGGAAAATAAACCCAAGACTGCACTGTGTCCTACCAGCAGGCTCCATGTGGTGAATCCCATGAGCTGATCTTACCCCTGTGGAGCACTGATCCCCTTGGAGAGCCCAGCTCTGCTCAGGGTGGCTCCCAGGGGTCCTTCCCTGAGCTGAAATGCTCCTCTGGAGCCTCCTGCTCCTCCCACAGGTGCATCTCTGGTGGCTTCTGTGGCCTCCAGATGTGGAGATATTTGTGAGTGGGGTTAAACCCAGTGCCACAGGGTAATCTCAGGCTAATCCTGGGAGGATCCAAGCAGTGCCAGAATCATGGAATGGGCAGGGTTGGGAGGGACCCTCGGGGATTGTGGAGCCCATCAATAATCCCCCGTGTGCTTGGTGGTTTTCACCTTCAGAACTGGGGCAGGTTGAATCTATTCAGTGATTTATCCCTGATAGATATTGAGGGCATGGAAGGAGTTAAAAATCCTCGCTTCTCTTTGGGCTGTGAGTGTCAGAGCTTTGCTGGAAGGGGAGGGAAGTGGTGAGAGAGGAGGGAAAGTGGCCAGCTAGAGGAGCAAAAATCCTCAGCTGAATGGTTTCCTTTTGATATATTAATACCTCCTTCAAGGGCTATCTGAGGAAAAACAGACTTAAGAAAATGAGCTGGGATTTAAATGGGCTCGATTGTCTTCAGAGAGATTGCAATAATTCCTAAATGAGTGTTTTGAGTTGAACTCAGAGAGGCCACTAAGCTCTGAGCACAGGTCAGGCTGGGGACAGGGGACAAGTGGGAGGCTGAGCAGAGAGGAGGAGGAGGGGAAGGGGTGGAAGGCAGCAAAGGGACACCAAGTGGCTCTAGAGAGGGCCAGCTGAGTGTGCCATCATCTGCCTGACCCCACAAGAGTGGGGCCTTCAGCAGCTCCAAGGGAAGGGGGAAAACCCCGGTGAATCTTCAGTTCTCAAGCCATGGAAAGAAGGGGTTGATGCTCTCAATTCTGACCCCATCTCTGCACAAGGGAGTGCTGAGAGCCCCAAAACCCTCATGGCTGAGAGGAGGGAGCACCAGCAGAGGCAGGAGAGACAAGATCTGCCTCTCCTTAACCATGACAGAGAATGATGGTTCCTGATTTCACAGCTTGCTTTTATAACCCTGATTTCCATTTGCAATGGGAAGCAGCACCTTTATTTGTGGGGGAGTAAATTTGTCCTGTTTTGCCTGGGAGCCTTATCTGGGGACAGTGGTGACAGGGGACTCTGACAAGCCCTAGGGACACTGCAGAGCAGTAATTTATTGCTGTTTGTTGCAAAGCCATAAATCCATGTTCAGTGGTGAATAAGCAGAGTCCCAGTGCATTTTTGGAGTGTGGGGATGTTTTTCCCAAGGAGCAAAGGGCAGTTAAGATGGACAGCAGGTGACAGTGGAGCAGAGGACAGGGACAGGGGCAGGTGGCTGCAGCAGGTGAGGAGAGGCTCCTGGTGACACTGGTCACTGCTCCTGCTCAATCACTGCACTAAAGCTGAGAGCCTCAGGGGATATTTTTGGCAAATCATTTATTCAACAAAAATGCAGCATTAAAGCAAGCAGAGCTCTTGGTGGATTTTAGATGAATTTAATAAACCTGAGTCAGCAGAAGTTTGTGCCTCATGATTTCCCTTTCCCTGGTGAGAGTCCCACACATCCTGGGCCTGGTTTGTCCCATGGCTGTCTCAGGCTGCAGTGGCAGCAGACATCACAAACCCTGAAACCTTCTGCTTGGAGCACCATAACCTCCAAAACTCTCTTTGGGTGAGCTGCCCACAAGGGAGCTGCTGTCCTCCACTCTGCTGCTGCTTTCCCCTTCCTTTCCTGCCTCATTTCCTTGGGGCACCCAGCACATCCTGAGCTGCCACAGCCATCCCTGCAGAGCCTGAGCCACACAGGTGACAAAGGGACAGTGGCACGTGGGGACTCCCTTCCCCTTTGGTCAGGCTGGAGGGATCAGGAGTATCTCCAAGCAGTTGCTGTGCTTTGGGAATGCCAGGAAGCCCTGAGTGTCCCCTCTGCCACCTTGGCTTCTGGAGTGATGCCCTCTGGTGCATGGTGGCAGTGCCAGCACAGGCTGTCCCTGGAGCAGGAGCTGGGGCTCTAACGAGCACAACTCCACTGAACAGGCTCTCCTGCACTAAAGGGACACTCACATTTATCAGGGAGAAGAAGGGAAATAGGGAAAAGGAGCAGCACAGTCCTTCTGTCAGCAGTTAGTGCAGTACACACTGAGGATTGTCCTGTACTGAGAGCAGTGTGACCATTCCCTGCACACACCTTGTCCTGCAGCAGCTGCAGGGCAGCAGGACCCTGCTACAGCCCTGGCCCCTGGGGACGTGTCCTTTACTCACAGAAAGCACCATCCATCCCCAAAGCTCTGCCATCAGTCACTGTGTGCCCTGTATGCCACTGGAAGTGACCCCATGGAAATGTGAACCAGCAGCTGAAAATGTGGAGGGATTAGGGCAAATCCTTGGGCCACAGGAGTGAAGAAAAGGGGAAGAAAGTGATGGGAAAGCAAAGGTTCCATCATGGCAGGGTGGGCAGGAGCACAGAGGGGAGAAGCAGGGGCTGGGAGCTGCAGCTCCAGCCCAAAAACCAGGATATTGATCCAGGTGTGCCCCTCTGCTGTGAGCCCACAGCCAGGGCAGGCCCTGTGCTTGCCCTGCTACAGCCCCTGGGGCTGGGACAGCTCTGGAGCCCTGTCCTGCCCTGTGCCATGGAAAAACCTTCCTGGGCTGTGGGTTTGTGATTCACACTAGGTGAGAGTAAAAGGAACAGGCTGCTGCTGTGCCACACTCAAGTTTTTATTCTGTATTCTTCTAAGATCTTCTGAAGGTGAGAGTTCCAAGGGGATGCAGTGTTATCTCTGCTGTGGTAGCAGCAGTGAAACAACTCCTGAGTGGGATCTTGGGTAGGCAAGGAGGGAGTGAGTGAGCAGGAAGGGTCTCTAGCATATATAGTATAGGTTAAATATGATTATAAACTGATAAGTTTAATAGAAGGTTTTCATTTTTCTTTTTTATCTAATCATGCCCTAATTCTAGTGGTCTAAGATTTTACACAACATTACTAGATTATTACTCAGAACCATGCATGTATTTCTGTCAGTTTTTGTTGTTCATGGGAACACTATATCTAAAAAATGTGAACAACAGTTCAAGTTTACATTGGGTCTGGGGAAGGGAACTTTATGGAAATACCACTAACTATGGTAGAATTTGCCTAAGGACAAAAAGGCCTCTGCTCTCTGCTGTAGCTTTTTAGATACTCAAGGCACTTAGTGTAAGTTTCTACTAAAAGCTAAAATCTATATTTCTATTCCACTTTGTGGCCTCATGTATCTCAGTTTCTTCATATCTTCGTATCTCATATATTGAGATACCTTCATATCTCAGTTTCTCTGGGGTTTCAGTTCAATCCCTGGGCCTGGATTCCTTTCTGGGCCTGTGCCCTGAGGGGTTTCCATTCCAACACCTGGGGGTTCTTGGGCTCTCCTGCTCCCACCCTGCACACTCCTGTTTGCTGGGAGGGCACCCCCAGCCAGGCACTCCCTCCTCAGCCCTGCTCCCAGCTGGGGCTGTGTCATGGTAATTAGCCCCCAGCCAGGGAATAATTAGTATTGACTCCATGTGTTACAGAAGGCTGATTAATAATAATCTTTATTAAGAGACTCATTGCTCTTCTATAGACAGATACAGGTTGACCTAATTGGTCCTCTAGTCCAAACACCATCACCATTGGCTAATTAAGAAACCACCCTTTGATAAACAAATCTCCATAACACATTCCAATGTTCACAATATCAGGTGCAGCAAGTGAAGATAAGAATTGGTTCTTATTCTTTTCTCTGATCTTCTCCCAGCCTTTCCCAGGAGGATGCCTGGGGAAGTTGTGTTTGTGGCTAGAGAGCTGCTGCCACAGGGCTGTGTGGAAGGGAGCACAGGCTGCTCAGCACCTGGGCAGTGAGCACCCAGCTGAGGATGTCTAAGGTTAAACCACAGGGCAGCCATTTGGGAAGACAGCAGGGCAGTCTGCACACTCCCCATGGATGGAACAGGCCCTCCCTGCTGCTGCAGGGGAAGGGGACAGGCTGCCCATGAGTTTGTGACATGTCCTGGTGGCCCTTATGTCTCCCTGCTCAGTACAAACAGGAGCAGTACATGTCCTTCCACTGCTGCAGGGGAAGGGAGCAGGGCCAGTACAGGTTGCCCATGAGTTTGTGACATGTCCTGGTGCCCTCATGTCTCCCTGCTCAGTACAAACAGGAGGAGCAGTACATATCCTTCCTCTGCTGCAGGAGGAGCCAGCACAGGCTGCCCATGAGTTTGTGACATGTCCTGGTAACTGGTGCCCCTCATGTCTCCCTGCTCAGTACAAACAGGAGGAGCAGTACATGTCCTTCCACTGCTGCAGGGGAAGCCAGCACAGGCTTTCCATGAGTTTGTGACATGTCCTGGTGGCCTCATGTCTCCCTGCTCAGTACAAACAGGAGGAGCAGTGCATGTTCTTCCACTGCTGTGAGTGAAGGGAGCAGGGCCAGCCCAGGCTGCCCATGAGTTTGTGACATGTCCTGGTAACCAGTGCCCCTTGTGTGTCCCTGCTCAGTACAAACAGGTGGAGCAGTACATGTCCTTCCACAAGCTGCCCGCTGACATGCGGCAGCGCATCCACGACTACTACGAGCACCGCTACCAGGGCAAGATGTTCGATGAGGAGAGCATCCTGGGGGAGCTGAGCGAGCCCCTGCGGGAGGTAAGAGGGCAGCCAGGGGGCAGGGCACGTTCCCAGCACCTCTGGCAGCTCTGGAGCTCCTGGGCCAGGGGCTCAGGAAGCTCCCAGTTCATGTGTTTGGCTAAAAGTTGGCATGGAGTGCTGGCATCATCCATGCCCTGCTCACCCAGCAGTCATAGGAAGGAGGAGCCTTCAGAGAAGCCCCCTTTCCTTCCCAGCTGAAGCCTGGTTGTCCCTGGGATGTCACCAGTGTGTCACCCACCAGCTCCAGAAGGAGCCTACCTTCTGTCTTTGTCTCCCAGCAATGTTCCTCCATGGAAGAGAGAAAAGCTGAGCAAGTGCCAGCCAGGATTTAAAACTAATTTGGCTGAAGTCTCAAAGGGGACCCCTCTGAAAACCCCCATGGGGGAACACAGATGCTTCCCCAGCTCTCTCTGTTCCTGCTCCAGTTATCCCTGTTCCCTGGAGTGCTGTGCTGGGTGATGGGCTCAGCACCACGTCCTGAGTGGGGGCTGCTGGGGCACAGAGCAGCTCCTGAGCTGTCACCCCTGCGAGTGACACAGAGCCCCAGGGGAGGCACAGCCTGGCTGTGGTGACAGCTGAGAGCTGAGCTGGGCTTTCTGCAGCCAGGGTTGATGATCCAGCCTCTGCCCAGTGCCTGGTGAGCACCTCTCCCTCCTCTCCTGACACTGTCCCCATCTGCCTGGGATCATTCTCCTCCTGGGCACATTTGTGCTGTTTTACAGCTCATTGACAAGCAAGGGCAGCAGAGAACCAGGGGCTGCCAAGGTGAGTTATGACACCTGCCCAAAGAGGAGCCCTGGGCTTTGTCAGGCAGCATTTCACTGCTGCTGTGCTCCCTCACAGCCCAAGGTTTCCTGCAGAAACAGGAATGCTGTGTGTGTTTGGGAGGTTTGAGTGTTGTCCCTTCTCAGGGGAGGCAGAGGGGTGAAGGCAGTGAGTGTGGCGCTGGCTCCAGCTCTGCTCTGAGCATCCAGAGCCCATCCAGCCAGACCAAGGCACAGCCATTTTATCCCACTTTAAATGCACAGGTCAGGTGGAGATCCTCACAGGTTGACTAACATGTGTGTCCTCTCCTCTTCCTCTCTCTCCTTCACACCCCACCTGCTCAGGAGATCATCAACTTCAACTGCCGCAAGCTGGTGGCCTCCATGCCCCTGTTTGCCAACGCAGACCCCAACTTTGTGACGTCCATGCTGACCAAGCTGAAGTTTGAGGTGTTCCAGCCCGGGGACTACATCATCCGGGAGGGCACCATCGGCAAGAAGATGTACTTCATCCAGCACGGCGTGGTCAGCGTCCTCACCAAGGGCAACAAGGAGACCAAGCTGGCTGATGGCTCCTACTTTGGAGGTGTGTGCTGCTCCCTGAGCCTCCACAGCCACAGGGCTGCTGTGCTCAGCCATTCCTGGATCCACGTGGGACTGACCCCAGCACCTCCTTCTCCATCTCTGGGCAGCTTCCCAGACAGGGGGTGTGTCACTGGCTGGGGGCTGTGTACAAATCACAAACAGGACAGGACTGCTGGGAACGTGCCTTGAGCTGTTGTATTTTCCAGCATCACTCTCATTACATGGTTATGACAATGGGTAGATGCCAGCAGCTCACATCCCAGGCATGTGTTTGGCCTGTCAGTTCTGCACAGTCATAGAGATTGAGTCCTTCTCTAGAACCTGCCTTTGTCCTACTGATGTTTGGTATCACCAGCTGGAGGTTATGTACAAATCACAGACAGGACAGGACTGCTGGGAACGTGCCTTGAGCTGTTGTATTTTCCAGCATTACTCTCATTACATGGTTATGACAATGGGAAGATCCCAGGCAGCAGACAGGCAGCTTGCAGGACAAGCTCTGAGTGTACCACCTCTGATGATCTGCTGAGGGGAGACAGAGCAAAACTTTCCAGGCCTTTCCTCTAAAAATTCCTATTATGCATTTCCCACACTCCTCGTTCATGTGGAACAACCTGTCTGCACCTCACTTAGGTGCAAGGGTTTTGCAGCCTGGCATTTGGAGCTGGAGGGTTGGAGTCAGGATCCCCTGACTGCCAGATGGGATTGAACTTGCCTGTGACATTCCATCACAACTCCTCATACACGTGGCACTGTCTCCTAAGCATCATTTCCTTGGGAAAGCAGCCTGGGAGCACACTCAGAACCTTGTGGTGCTGCTGGAGCAGGGCTTTGGGGAGGCTCAGCATGGATCCAAGGAAAGGTTCAGGAGGATTGGCACCCAACACACATGGGGAGCACAGTGCTGTCACTCTGCAGCCCACACCATGTGTTCTGAAGTGCCTGTCTTTGCTGCCCAGGCTCTGTGGGAAAGCAGGATTTGGAAGCTCTCTGTTGGGTGCTCAAGGAGCTGTGGTTGAATGCAGGGCTTTGTGTTCAGTTACCAGCTGAGCAGTGAGGAGTGTGTGACAGCAGTGTAAATACACCCCAAGCTGGGAGGTGCCACTGATGTGGCTTTCCCTGACAGTGCTCATGGCATAGACATCAAAATCCTTGAAAACTCAGGAAAGACAAATGTTCCAGGTACAGAGATCAAAATTACAGCCAGGCACCAAAGGCACAGATCAGCACAGAGCCTCTCTACAAATCTAGAGACAATTGGCTTCAATGAGAGCACGCCTTGACCTTCTGCTCCCAGTGCCCACAAGGAGATGGAGAAACACAACTCCTCCAGTGTGAACACACAATGCTGCCTTTGATAATCCCCCAGAACAAACCTTGTGTGCCTGACTGGACCAGCAGAACCCCTGAGGGCAACTCTGTGTGCCAGCTGCCTCAAGCTGCACACAGAATGTGAACTGTGCTGGGTTTTCTGTGGGAGGGGAGGCTGGCAGGGCACTGCAGGGAGGGAGGCTGGGAGGGCACTGCAGGGAGGGAGGCTGGCAGGGCACTGTAGGGAGGGTTGCAGGGGTGCTGTGGTGCTGCCCATGCCCTGTCTGAGCCTCTCTCTGCCTGCAGAGATCTGCCTGCTGACGCGTGGCCGGCGCACAGCCAGCGTGCGTGCCGACACCTACTGCCGCCTGTACTCGCTGTCCGTGGACAACTTCAACGAGGTTCTGGAGGAGTACCCCATGATGAGGAGAGCCTTCGAGACTGTGGCTCTGGACAGGCTGGACAGGATTGGTGAGTACAGGGGGGACAGTCTCCTTCCTTACCTGCTGCCTTGGCAGCCCTTCTCCAGGCTTGGTGTGCTGCAGTTGGGAAGTGATGGAGATCCCAGCCTGGCTCTCCTTGAGCTTCAGCTCCCTCAAGGACTCCAATTTAAACCTACTGGGGGTAAGTTTAGGCTGGATTTTAGGGAGAAATCCTTCCCTGGGAGGGTGGGCAGGCCCTGGCACAGGGTGCCCAGAGCAGCTGTGGCTGCTCCTGGATCTTTGAAGTGTCCAAAGCCAAGTTGGACACTAAGGCTTGGAGCACACTGGGACAGTGGAAGGCATCCTGGACTAGATCTCCTTTAAGGTCCATTCCAACTCAAACTATTCTGGGATTCTGTGATGGTCACAATCCATCCCAGCATGCTCCCTGTCCTGTGGGAGACACAACCTGTGCTGCAAACATCCTTTCCAGGTGTCTCTTCCCCAGCTAAAGACCAGGAGAGCATTCCTTGGTCACAGCCAGAGGTGTGTAACAGAGATGAAGTGACTCATGCAAAGGCTGCAGAGCTGAGGAACTTTTTGGAGTCCCAGTCTAACTCCTGCAGCTCCTTATCCACCCCCTCACAGTGCCTGCATTCCCAGTGCTTTGCTCATGGAGCTCTGGGCACAATGCAGAGGGCCAGGAAAGTGATCAGGGGAGGGGTATAGGGGCTAAACTGGCATCCCAGCAAGGGCTGCAGTGCCTCTGGGGCTTCTCCAGCCAGGGACACTGGATCCTCTGCATCTCATTACCTGTTGCAAACACAGAGTGGGACCCCTGAGGAAAAGGCTCTGAGCTGAAGACCAGCTTTGGCAAAGCCCAGGCTAATGAGGCCCTGGTGGAGGTGGCAGCAGGCCCAACACTTGGGTTATTTCAGTGAGGCTGTACAAATGACAGAGAAAATGTGAAATCAATGCAGGGATGGGCCAGCTTGGCTTTATCTCAAGTTCTGCAGGTCTGGGTGCTCAGTGCTGCTCAGCTTTCCAGCCTGGTGCTCTCTGGGACTGTGGGATCAGGTGGGCAGAACATCCTGTGCTTCCTGTCCTGTGCTCTGTGCTCCTGCACACGTAACTGAAATCCATGGAAAATTCTGACCCAGCACAAAGAACCTCACGTGCCTCTTCCCCTGAGAGAGCTCCCCTTGCACAGACAGCTGCAAATGTCAGCATAAGGTCAGAAGGTGACACACAGCAAGTGGAACAACAGGCCCTTTGCTGCAGGGCTCTGCCCATGCCCCCCCTTCCTCCTGCTGGTCCCTGTGCCACTGAAAGTCCTGCTGTGCCCTGGTTTCCCTGGCACTCACCCTCGAGAGCTGCCTGCTCCCTTAACTCCTCATCTGAGCTGTTGTGAAATGGCTCCTCCACAGCCCAGCTCTGGTGGTGCCAGGTGGTGCCCAGCTCTGCTCAGCTATGGCTGCCCCACAGAGCCCAGGGGAGCTCTGGGCACCCTCCTGGAGATCCCATGGAATTCCCTGACTTTGGAAATAAGGCATTTCTTCCCTTCCTCTGGAATGTGCACCATCCAGAAGGAGCAGTGCAGTATTCTGTACCAGCCCGTGACTTTGGAGGGAATTCAAGGTTACTGCACTCTGCTGAGGCTCTCTGGAGGTGCAGGAATCATTCTAAAGGACTGAAGTTGAGGAACAGCAGTCCTTGAAAAGCAGGGATGAACAAAAGCAGAACAAGCTTTGGTCCTGTCCCATCCAGTTCAGGATCTGAATTGGATGTGCAGAAGGAGGAAGCAAATGGAATTCTCTTTCCATGTCAGTGGTGCATTCCCTGGCTCCCTTCTGCCCAGGTGACAATGTCCTGGGGAAACCCAGGGTGACAATGTCCTGGGGAAACACAGGGTGACAATGTCCTTGGGAAACCCAGGGTGACAATGTCCTGGGGAAACACAGGGTGACAATGTCCTGGGGAAACCCAGGCCACAGTGAGTACAGGAGGGGATTCAGAGGGCCCTGTCTCTGTTCTGGTACCAGGATAACAGCCATCCAATATTCCCCCTATGCCTCAAGGGAGCAGGGAGGAAAAAGCCCAGCCAGTCCCACTGGGAGATGTTTATGGGATGTCTGGCCACTGGGGGGTTTGGAAAGGGTGATCTTGTAGGTGCACAGAGTTTGTGGTGATTGGGAGTGGGGCTGCAGCTCATCCCCAGTGGGCACAGCTGTGAGCAGCACTGCCAGCAATGAGCCAGGGAGTGCCCAGGGGCACTGACAACCACCAAAGGGAGCAGAGGGCACACAGGGGCAGTGCATCAACATGAGGGGGGTAAAAGGTTGGGCTGAAGAACAAGAAGAGCAGATGTTTGCAGCTTCCTGAAGTAGTATGGTGTTGCTCTGTATGGGCACACACCTGAAGCCTTCTGATGAGGTTCTGGTGTTACTCTGTATGGGGTGAAGCTTTCTGGAATTGTATAGGAATACTCTGTGTATTGTGGCCATCTCAGCTGTCACATTTGCTGGGACATGGTCTCAGCTTTGTGGGTAGAAGAAGGAGCAGGCAGGGGCTCAGCCCATGCAGCAACAGGAGCAGGATTGGTTGATGGAGGTGGGATGAAGCATTCCCACAGCAGGGCTGAGCAGTTTGGAAGCAGTGGGTGGGCAAGGAGAGGGGCCAGAGCCCCCCAGCCTGTGCTGCCATGGGTTCCTGCAGGAACATGGGCTGTGCATGGAGCTGGCAGGCACACAGAGCCCTGGGCAAAGAGCTGAGGTGTGGCCTTGAACCTCTGCTCCTACTGGCAACTGCTCCTGGTGTCCTGCCTGGATTGGGCAGGAAGGGATTCATCTCCATCACTTGACAGAGGCTGGGAGGCTACAAAGATTCGTAGCCCTGCTTAAGTCTGAGTAACTTCAGGCTCTGAGAGCTCCTCTACCTGCAGAATGTCACACATGTGACACTTCAGTTGGACACTCAAAGAAATTGGTCTGAAATCCAGAAATCAGAAATGAAATTGGTCTGAAATCAGAAATCACTAATTAATGATCATTTTCTTCCTGATAAAATCAGCCTCTCTTCCTTGTTCCTGCCAGGCTGTGAGGTTGTGTTCCCCTGTTCCTGGGCAGACTCTAAGGCTGTGTGCCCCTGTTCCTGCCAGGCTGTGAGGCTGTGTGCAGTGTCTGTGGTTGCAGGGATGCTGTGCTCTCTGCAGTGAGTAATTCTCTGTCTGGCAGTGTTGGTGAAGTGCCCCAGTTTGCTGTGCCCCATTACATAAATCACACCCTTCTGTTCCTGCCTGCCTTTGAAACTGGTTTTCAGTGACCACTGAAGCTTAAAATGAGATTTCCACAAGTATTTGCACTTGTAAAACAGCACCACTTAAATGCTCATTGAGAGGGAGCCCAGCAGGGGTGGTGAATGCTGTCAAACCCAGGGAATGGCAGGGACAGAGCTCTGCCCTTGCTCCATGTGCTGAGGTACACCAGAAATGCCTCCCACCAGCTCCTCCCACCCACAGCAGGGGCACTGGGGAGAGCTGAAAGCCTCCTGGGAGCCAGAGGAAATGCTTGTTTTCATTTTCCCCAGGAAGTTTTTGTCACATGGTTTGAAATGCACATCCTTTGAATGCCACTTGTGTATGTTTTGATACAAGGATCCCAGTGAAGTCAGGATGAAAGATGCCTTGAGTTTCCTCCAGGCATTGCAGATGCCAAAAAACCAAAGGAAAGCCAAGACAACACAATTCCAGCCTCTAAATATAATTTATGATATTATTGCAGTATCAGAGTGTCAACAACATACTACAATGGTAGAAATGTTAAAAGCTTTGTCTATAAACAAACCACAAAAATAGCTGTTCCCAAACTCTTGGCCTGCCAGCTCGTGACCACAGCTGTGCAGCTGAGATGCTGTTGGGTTTGCAGCCCTGCTTGTCTGGTCCTGACTGATCCCCTGGGCTGTGCTGCCTCCAGGCAGGGCTGGCCTGGGCCAGGTGAGCCAGGGAGAGCAGCTGGGAGCAGTGCCAAGCTCTGCCTCACACTCCCTGCTTGTCCTTGTGCTGCCTTTGCTGCCAGCCTCAGCTCCTCATCCCTTCTGCAGGGACAGGGATGCTCACAAAGGGGGAGCTGGGATGTTTTGGGGCTGCTCCCTTTGGCACTTGTGAGGGAATTTTGCCTGAGTTAGAGACAGGACCTCTGAGTTGCTTTAGATGATTTATTTTTCTTATCTTCTACAAAGGCAGAAAGGGTGAGTTTGGCTCACATCTTCACTGCATGGCTCAGAAGGTCACAAGACTCTAGTTTCAAACCTTTTAAGGATTTATTAACCAATAAAACACTGCCAACAAGGATATTTATGTTTTTGACCCAATCCTTAAATATTTCATCTTATGGGCTCATGCTACAGTGTGAGCTTTCTTAGCCAATCATGTTATGGCACACAAACATACAGTGCTGTACTCTAAAACTCTAAACTTCACCTAGCTTAACATGTCTCTGCTTTAAAATATAAATCCACATTCTCACTTCTATCACCTAAGTTTGGAAGGCTTTCCCAAATTCTCAGGTCAAATTATGAGGTTAATTCTAAGCTTTGGCTTACAGGCCCAAAGTTCTGAGAGTTTTCTGCATTTTGGATTCCAACAGAGTGCAGATAACTTCAGCTCAACACCAGTGGTTTCACTTTAAGTGGTTTAGTGGTTTCACTTTAACCAAATAAAGCCCCAGGTTTGTTCCATAGGTGAGAGGAGCAGGATGATCTGGCCATCAGGAGATGCAGAAACAGCTCTGATTTGAGGCTGTGGTTCTCAGTTCTGATCTGGACCCAGTGGTGCAAGAAGAAAAGTGCCTGTGGCCCAGTGGTAGAGGGTGTGTTCCTTCAAATTCCCAGCCCTTGGCACAGGTGAGGTTTCTTATCCAAGCCCTGAGAGCTGCTCCTGTGTAGTGTCCTCTCCCATCAGCTGAATAACCACAAATGTAGCTGTCCATGAGGAAACAAAGTTCAGGTGCCACTTGTGCATTTCTGTGTCATCCTTCAACACCCCAGTGGGGATCTGGGTGTGCTCAGCACAGAGGAAGAGGCACTCAGAGTGTGTTTTGTCTCTCCTGAGGTGGCTCAGGTGAATCACACCTGGAAGTGCTCCCTACCACAGGTGGGAGCTTGGACTTGAGCAGGAACTGAATATCTGAAGTTCCTTTTCTTTGGAAGCCAAGGCCCAGCCTTGGAGTACTTTGTGTTCAGCCTAAGGAGAGGGGTCAGTAACTCACCAGTCAGGGGGGAATGTAAATCAATTCAGTGAACCTGACCTGCTCAGGCACCTGGCAGCCCTGATCACCTGAATATGAAGTGCCATTCTCCTGTGACTCAGGGGAAAGCACAGCCCCAACACCCCAGGAGAAGTCCTCAGCACCCTGCTCCATCTCAGGAGCCCCATCCCTGACCTTGACCTTGCTCTTTGCTGCCCACAAAGCTCTTTGCTGTCTGCATTGAGATAAAACACCTGCTCAGGGAACATTTTACCATTCCAGCACCTTTATAAATAATTTCCAGCCCTCTTTTTAATCACATGAAGCAGGAGCTGCTCACAGTGACACCTCTCCTCCTGGGGGCCTCTCCCTGCCTTGAAGGCACTCCAGGAGCTGTCTGCAGCCAGCCCACACTTGAGAGCAGCAGCTGACAGTGCCAGCATGCCCAGAGTGTCCCAGAGCCTGGCCTGTCACAGCTGCCACCTCCAGCAGGGCTCTGGGGAGGGCATGCAGGCACCTTGGCACTGGTGCCACTCAAGAAGGCACCTCTTGGTTTCAGTCTGCAGTGATGCCACAGCTCCTCACCCCATGGACAGTCACAGCCTACCCAGCTCCAGATATTCCATTTTTTCTCATCCTGCCAAGCTCTGTGTGAAGAGTGGGAGGGAAGAGCTTCATTTATCTGGAGTGTAGCTGTGCTGAGACTCACCAGGTGACATCATTCAGGGTGTGCTGGACCTGCAGCAGTGTGGCTGTGCACAGGGACATCACAGTTTTGGGGAATAATTGAGTTTATGGAAGAGAGGAAGCAATCAGAGGCAGGACTGAGCTGCACAGGAGGGAAGAGAGGGAATTGTTCATTTCAAAGGTACCCCCAGAGTGGACAGGATCCAGCCAGGGAGAAAGGGAAGGGCAGGATGCAGGGAGTGCTGCCCTGGCAGGTGTCAGAGCTCTGTAAATCCATGGATTTATGCAGCCAGGCTCTCAGGGAAATCACTCCCAGTTGCAGAGCAGTGTTCTGGGGATGCTCTTAGGACTGATCCAGCTGGCTTTGCTGAGCTCTCCCCCAAGGGCTCCTCAATTCTGAGCAGAAACCTCCCCACAGAGGGAGTGCACCTCAGTGGGGCTTCACCTGCATCTTCCCAACAGGAAAAGAACCCACAGTCTGGGGGTTAAGAATCATTTTGAATTCCCTGTTCCAGCTCATTTCACTGTGCACACAGACTCTGAAACCACAGCAGAGCTGGAGCAGCTCCTCCCAATCCTCCTGGGGCAGAGCTGGGTACCCCCTCTGGGGCTGAACTCCTGCAGGAGACAGCTCAGGAGAACCCCTGGCAAGGAAAGCCCAGCTCCAGGGCAGAGCTGGGATGTGCAGCCAGGCTCCAACCCAGCCCTTGGTGCCAGGAATAATCAGTGAAGACCTGAGAGAAGCCCCTGTGGTGGAAGCAGCCACACTGACAGCAAGCCAGGGCAGAAGGCAGCCTAATAAAATGAGATTATTTCAAATACATGCAAATTCAGAAAGCAATTTAATGACCTGAATTCTTAAAGTGCAGCCAGTGGACTCAGAGAGAACTGAAAGGAGAAAGGAACAGAAAGTCACAGCTAATTTCCCCTGTGTCTGGGCAGAATTTTAACAACAGAAAGCTAATTTTGATTGTTTGATAGAAGAATTATTGTTGAGTGCTGGCTCCTTTTATGAAATCACATGAGCCTTTCTCCCTGTTCTCTTGTGTGCTATCTACAGTTGAGGAAAATCTGACTTTGCAGTTCTTAATTAGGGGAGCAACATCTGTTTGCTTCATTTCCATCATTTTACATACCCCCCTCCACTTCAAAGCACCAGGAGCTTTGCTCTGAACATCTCCAAGGCTCTAAATATCTTCATTTTCCCCCTATATTTAGCCCATTGTTGCAGTGAGGCAGACAGGGAGTTCTTAGAGCCCAGAGGGTGTTCTGGGGGAGCTGGAGCTGGAGCTGGGGTGGTGCAGATGCTTCCTCTGCTCTGGGGTGGCTCAGTGGGTTGGTGTGCAGCTTTAGCAGTGATTTGGGGTGGATTGTTTATCTCAGCACCTCACTGTGCCCAGCACTTTGATTTCTGTGGGATGAACATCCCAGAAGGACAAATTCAGCCTCCCAGGTTGGATTGCAGGAGAACCTTTGGCTTCTCCTGATGAAGCTTCCCAATGGCTGAGCAGGAGCACAGGAGTGACACCCTGGGGTCACTGAGCAGGGCTGGGGACAGAACCTCATCTCAGGGGGGTCCCCAGGGCCAAACTCATCAGCTGCATCCCCCTCCTCCTGCCCAGGGGCTGGGACAAGGAAGCCAGGCCAGGAAAAGGGGTTGGAACTGGTTCCTCAATGCCATGAGGAAGAAAAATCTCAGCACCAATCTCAGCCCAAGCAAAGTCAGTCCCACTCCTCTTTTCTGTCTCGTGCAGGACCTCAGGAATGTTTGTCCCAGCAGGACTCTGCTTTGGGGCTGGTGGCAAGCAGGATCTTCTCCAGCAGCAGCCCACAGGGCTTATACTGGCATGTGGAAACACTGTGTAAATGAGGCAATTCATTAGAATGGGGAAGTCAATTCATTTTTCAGTTTGCCAACCAGTTACTGTTTTAAAAAATGGTTTTTAAAAATTCCTCTCCCCTTCCATGGCTGGAAGAATGTTTTGTGTAATCTTCTGCAGTGTTCTGGAGGAGAAATTTGATATTTTCTTGGCAAATCAGAAGAGAAAAATGTGATCTAATGGAACAGCTAATAGAGGCAAGCTGGGCTCAGGAAAACAGTGAAGTGTAATGTGATTTCAAAGGGAAAATGGAGTGTTCTGGTTTAAAAAACAACAGAAATAATCATTCCAAGCTTTTTACTGGTATTACTTCATCAACTTGACACAAAGCTAAGGAGCTTTGATCAAACCACTTCCAGTAAATACCAGGCACGTTTGGAAAGCCTCAGCATGGTCTGTGTTCAGCTGGGCTGTGGAGCCCCTGGAGTGCAGCTGGGAGACATCCAGGGTGGTTTCTCCTGGGAATCACAGAAATGCACCCACAGAAATGCTCTACAAGGGCAGCTTGGAGGCACAGCATTATTCTCTCCCTAGTGATGAATCCATGGCAACACAGACCTCCAGGGCACTGAGCAGGAGACCCTCAGAGCTGGATCCCATCTCATGTCCCCGTTACCTGGGGTAGTTTCTCCCACCTCAGTAGCCCAGGTTGCAGGTGCCAGAAATCAGTGGGGCTTTCCACAGTGCAGGGCTTCAGGGACACCCTGCTCTGGGACCAGCCCCAGAAGCACAGCCAGGGCACTGGGACAGGAGTGGGATGGGATGGGATGGGATGGGATGGGATGGGATGGGATGGGGCACTGGGAGAGCGGGATGGGGTTAGGGTGCTGGGAGAGTAGGATGAGGAAGGGCAGTGGAAGAGTGGGATGAAGTGGGGCACTGGGAGAGTAGGATGGGGTTAGAGCACTGGGAGAGTGGGATGAGGGGCACTGGGAGAGGAGTGGGATGGGGTTAGGGTGCTGGGAGAGGAGTGAGATGAGGAGGGGCACTGGGAGAGTGGGATGGGGTTAGGGCAATTGGAAGAGTAGGATGTGGTTAGGGCACTGGGAGAGGAGTGGGATGGGTTAGGGCACTGGGAGAGGAGTAGGATGGGGTTAGGGTGCTGGCAGAGGAGTGGGATGAGCTGTGGTGACACCAGCACAGAGCCATGGCTGCTGTGGAGCTTTGTTTGGGAAGCTGTTCCTCGTGTCCCTGCTCTGGCCCTTCCCCTCAGGCTGGTTTTATCTCAGGACAGCAGCTTTGTGCCCAGCTGCTTTGAGCTCAGCATGTGTCCCAGGCACAGCCTGACCTTGCAGTGCTGCAGGGCCTGCACATGGCCCATGCTGGGATTTGTCCCTTCAGCTCTGGGAAGGGCAGCATTGCAAAGCTGCAGTCCCAGTGCCTCTGTGACTCTGGAGTGCTGCAGTCTGGCCACCTCCTCCCTCACCTGCAGCTGCAGTCAGGCGGGTTCTGCTCTCTCCACACACAGTCTGTGAGTCTGAGTGTGGTTAAGCAGCTCTGTGGAGCTCATTTTCTGTGATTTTAGCAGATCTGGGTGGGAATGACTCTGTGGGTGTGTGTGCTGTGACCTCCTGTGCAAACCCCATTTAAAGGTGGCCCTGGTGCTGCCTCTGCTGTGCCTGGCTGTGGGAAGGACTGGGGTCTGTGGGAAGGACTGGGGTCTCTGGGGTATCCAGAGCTGTTCCAGTCCAGCCATTAGAGAATTCCTACACAAACACTTCCAGCCCCTGGAATGACTTGAGCAGCTCCAAACTCTGCTTGCTTTCAGGATCATGTCCTTTCCAAGCTAGGATCTTGCTCTGAGTGGGAAACAAAAGCACAAAAGCTTTTCTGCTTTTTTTTTTTTTTTTTTTTTTTTTTTTTTGCAAGGAGTGATTGGCAGTAGGGAAAACAGCAGAGCATTGAGCATCCCATCCCACTCCCCACAGCAGCCAGGTCCTGGGTGCACATCCAGGATCAGAGCCCTGGCAGCATTTCAGTGCAGCTCTGCCCACTGCAGCTTTACCCACTGAGCCCTCAGAGCCACCCCCTGTCCTTGTGGGGTGACAAAGGCTTGATGTGAAAAAGGGAAGGGAAAACCTTCAGTGTGTTCTGGCAGTATCTGCAATTACAGATTGCTCCTTCCTTTTTTATGGGCTTGGCTCAAATCCTGTCTGCTGGTTCCTCCTGCAAGGGGAGGGAAGGTTTGGGAACAGCTTCCTTTGTCCCTGAGCTCCCTCCTCAGCTGTGAAATCACCTCTCTTCTGAATGTGCTGTGGTTACTCACTGATGTTTTTCATGGGGGTGGTTTCTGTACACTCCATGCTTTGCAGCAAGAACTAAACACATTTTGCCTTCCCAGCATCACGGTGGGAGTGACTGGGATCTCCCTCCTCTTGTACAATTTCCTCTTTATTGGTGCAGGAGTTGTTTCACCTTTTTCTGGTGCTGGATTTGGAGCTCAGTGAGTTCTATCCAAGACTTTGCTGTTGCAGAGTGGATCTTTAGAAGACCAGGGTGGCACCTTCCCTCTTCAGTGCCATTCCAGCTCTCTCCTGCCAGATGTTTGATTTTCCATTTGGCTGGAGTAAGAGGCATGTCCTTAAACTCTTACTCTTTTATCAGCTGCACACTTAAAAGCTACATCATGCAGTAAAAAAACAAACAACCATCTGGATGTCATCTAAATGTGCCTCAGATCATAAAGATCTGAGAGCTGGCTGGGTGGGATCAAAAGGAAATCCCTCTGGTGCCAGGCCCTGCCCTGGCTGGCTCTGTCCCTAGCCCAGGAGTGATCCCTCCATGGCAGCTGCACTCCCAGGCTGGACAAATCATTCCATGGCATTTTCCAGCCCATTGCAGGGGCAAAGAGCTGAGTTAAACTCTGGCTGCAGGCTGGGAATCCAGCTGGAACATTCCCTAAAGCTGGGGCTCCAAGGGCACAGGAGCTGCAGGATGCCTGAGGGTCCTACCTGGCCCAGCTGAGCTTTTCCAGCTCATGAATAGAATCACAGAATCATTCAGGTTGGAAAAGACTCCAAGACCATCAAGTCTTGACTCACAGGGAAATCTCCTTTTCACATCTCCTTTTCCTCTATATTTGACTCCAGAGTGACCAAGGCACCAGAGACAGGTGAGGAGAAGGTGAAGGAAGGAGACTGGTTGAGCACTTCACTGATTTTATATTTTGAGTTTTTATTCTTTTTTTCTAATAGAGGCTCAGGTACAAAATGGGAATCTTCCAAATCCATCAGCTTTTTGCTGCCAGTCTGCCACGCTTCCCAGCAGTGCTGGTACTGCCTAAGGATGGGTTGGACATACAGCTCTGAGGGACCTGAGGCTGTGGATTCCACAGGAGCAGCAGATGTGGTGTTTGCCATCTCACTGCTGGGGCAGAGGCCGTGCAGGGCACCAAGGGGAGGCATTCAGAGAAGTGGGGCAGGAAGCTCCACCTGGGCTCTGCCACCCACAGTGACCCTTTGTCACAGACATCTTTTATGAAAAATCCTTTCCTTAGGATTTTTTCTCCTGAGAAGCTGAGAGGCCTCAGGAACAAAATGCAAACAATGATTATCTGCTGCTGTGGAGTGCATCTTTGATTGGTCTCATGAGGTTGTTTCTAAAAAAATTAATGGCCAATCACAGTCTGGCTGTTTCAGACTCGCTGGTCAGTCACAGGATTTTGTTATCATTCCTATCTTTTTCCTTGCTTGCTAGCCTTCTGATGAAATCCTTTCTTCTATTCTTTTAGTATAGTTTAATTATAATATATATCACAATGTAATATAAATAATAGAATATAATATATAATGTATTATATTATATTATATATTATATATTATATATTATATATTATATATTATATATTATATATTATATATTATATATTATATATTCGAATGTAATAGAATGAAATAGAATATATTTCTTCAATTCTTATATATTATATATATTATATTATATATTCTATATATTTATTCTTTTAGTATAGTTTTGATATAATATATATCATAAAGTAATAAATCAAGCCTCCTGAAACATGGAGTCAGATCCTCGTCTCTCCCTCATCCTGGGACCCCTGTGAACACCACCACAACCCTTTCTCTCCTCCCTTCCTCCACAGGCAAGAAGAACTCCATCCTGCTCCACAAAGTGCAGCACGACCTCAACTCGGGGGTGTTCAACTACCAGGAGAACGAGATCATCCAGCAGATCGTGCAGCACGACCGGGAGATGGCTCACTGTGCCCACAACGTGCAGGCGGCCGCGGCCGCCGCCTCCACGCCCACGCCGGTGATCTGGACGCCGCTGATCCAGGCCCCGCTGCAGGCGGCCGCCGCCACCACCTCGGTGGCCATCGCCCTCACGCACCACCCGCGCCTGCCCACGGCCATCTTCCGCCCGCCCGTGTCCGTGCTGGGCTCGCTGGGCCAGCAGCCCAACCAGACCCCCAGGCAGCTGAAGAGGTTCCAGTCGCTCGTCCCGTCCGCCGGCCCCTCGGCCGTGGGCTCCCCGTCCAGCACGCCCTCACAGCTGCACACGCCGGGCGCCGAGACGCCCTCGTCCTCCTCCTTCCACATCCAGCAGCTCGCCGGCTTCTCGGCCGCCGCCGGCCTGGGCCAGTTCCAGGTGGGGTCCCCTCCGGGGGGCTCCGGCCAGCCGGGGCTCGGCAGCGCCTCCTCGGTGGGGCTGAGCCAGTTCCAGAGTGCACCCTCGGGGTCACCCTTAGGCGCGGCTCAGCCCCCGCAGCAGCAGCAGCAGCAGCCGGCCCTGTCCAGCAGTGGGTTTGGGCACTTCCAGCAAGCCACAGCCAGCTCCCCGTCGACATCGCTCACGCAGCTCTCATCAAACTCTCCCCCCAGTCTCCTGAACCAGTTCCAGCCCACCACGAGACCACTGCAGGGGGGACAGTCGCAGCAGCAGCAGCAGCAGCAGCAGCTCTCGGGCAGTGGGACCCTGGGGGGATTGAACCAGTTCCAAGCCCCTCCTTCTTCCAACTCTCCATCCTCCAGCCTAAGCCAGCTGGCGCAGGCCTCGGGCGGGCCGTCCGCGGGGCTGTGCCAAACACATCCAAGTGCTTTAGGATCTGTGACTGGAACGATAGCCCAGCTCCACCAGGAGCGGCCTCCCTTCGCCCCCGCGGCCCCGCTGCAGCAGCCCGGCATCGCCTCTCCCTGTTACACCCCTTCTGGCCTTAGTCCTCCCAGCCAGAGCCCGGTGGCCACCAGAACTTTCCAGAGCGGCGCCGCGGGGCCCTCGGGCTCGCACGGCTCGCTGCTGCTGCCGCAGCCCGCCAGCCCCCCGGCCCAGGCGCTGCCGCCGCGCCTCAACCAGGACATCAAGCTGATCTCGGCATCCCAGCCCTCCCTGCCCCAGGAGCTGGCTCAGACGCTGGGCCGCCACAGCTCTCCTCATTCCTCTAGAGAATCTGTTTCCAGCTTCTCCCCTTTCCCCGGCGGTGGCGGCGGGAGCGGACTCCTGGGCAAGCCTTGCAGCTCGGTCCCCGGGCGGGTGACGCTGCCACGCCAGATGTCCTCAGGTTCTCTGCCACACCCGCTGGCCTTGGCCGCCGGCGGGCGCAAAGAGTCCATAGTGCTCACGGGGGATCTGGAGCCCGTCAGGTCCAAACTGCCCTCCAATTTGTGAGGACTCCTGCAGGAGCTGCCTGTGCCAGCTCTGCCCTTCAGTTCCTGATGAGTTCACCGAGCGATTTTTTCCTTTCCTTCCCTTTCTGCGCCACTCCTGCTTTGTTTTCTTTTGTTTCCCCTCAATTTCTTTTGTTTAGGTTTAACTGTGCTTAGAAACAAAGAAAAAAAAACACATGAAAAACAACGGGAAAAAAAAAAGAAGATAACCAGGTATTCTTAGAGCTATAGATTTTTGGTCACTTGATTTTATAGAATATTTTAATACACAGGACAAAAAGGATACGAGCAAATTTAATCCAACGAGGTAACGCACAGCCGGGGCGTGTGCCTGAGCTGGAACACGTGAATGAGCAGCCATAGAAGCCACCAAAAAGGTTTTCCTGTTGAGACAAAGACCCGAGGTTGATGTGGGCCACAGAAGGGGCTGTGGGGTCAGGCCTGTAGCTGGTGTTTGTAGAGCAGCCCTGGTTGGCCTCAGCTTTGCCCCAGCTGTGACCCTGGGGCTGGGGACATGGCTGGCCCAGCACACACCACAGGTGTCCCTCTCTCCCTGCCAGGTGTCCCTCCCTGTCCTCAGCAGTAACAGAGGAGCTGGGAAGGGGTGAGTTCACTCTTGTACACCCCTCGAGGGATTTCCCAGGGGCTGAGGTTTGAGTTGGACTCCAGCTGAGGAAGATGAAGGTGACCAGGAGATGGGCAGGCCTCGCTGCAGATTGTCCCTTTCTTACTCCACTGATGCTGCAGTGGGAACAAGGAGCAATCCCCTGTAAGGCACAGGGAGGGCAGGGATGATCCCTCTGTGCTTTGGCATGTGGGCACCCCAGGCAGAAGGCCCCAAGCTTCAGCCTCTCCGTGGTGTGTGCAAACAGGAGGGATGGAGGAAGAGGCAGTGCTTTAACGTCCCCTCTGTCACTTCAGTGTCTCAGTGTCCCTGGGTGACTGCTCTGAGGAGAACTAGAAAGGATTGAGCAGTGGGGTGCAGTCCCCAGCCCTCCTCCTCCTCCTTAGCCCGGGGCAGTGGGAGGCACCAGGACAGTTCCAAGATTTACAATTCAGTTTTTACCATTAAAACCAGATCAGCCCAGAAATTTGGTCAGCCATGGTCTGTGCTTGTCCCCTGCTGGGGGAACTGAAATCTTTGTTTGATTTCACCAGCAATAAGAGCCTGCACCTGGTGGGCTTCCCCTGACACCCTGCAGCGTCCCCTGGGGCACTGGGGCTGGGCTTTGGGGACACTCCCAGTGGGGCGGGGACAGAGCGGGGCCAGCAGCACTGAGAAGCCACAGCCTTTACCTCCAGGGCACACATCTCCTCTTGTGTCACTTGGTCCTCCCTCTCTCTCTGTTTGGGGTTTCCTTAGGCCGAGGGGTGTCTGTGGCCACCTCACTGTCCGAGTCAGGTGCTCAACTTTTCTAACACTCCTTAGAGACACATCCAGCCTCCCTCTGTGCCCAGCCCTCAAGGGGACAGAGACTCCATGCAGCAGTGCCAAAAACTTCCCCACCGCCATTTCCCAGCCCCCGGAGCTCCCTGTCCCTGCCCCAGCCCTGGCTGATGGTTGTTTTTATACCGACCCGTCTGCAGAACTCTCTGCCACGTGCCTGCACCTTGAATGTTGCATTCCTGGGCACTCCTGCTTCACCCTGCTTTGGTGGCTCTGAATTCAGATGTGATCAGCTTTGGTCTTCCTTAAAAAGGGTCAGGGGAACTCTGGAAATGCTTTTTCTACTGGCTCCATCCAGCTCTGTCTGTGTGAGTGTGGTGGGAGGGTGAGTGTGTGTGTGTGTGTGTGTTTGTATAGATTTTATAGATGTATCTATATCTACACACCTGCTTTTCTATCTGTAGGGTAGTCACACACATCTGTAGTCTATTTATGCACATGTGTCAGCACACACACACACACATATTTATATATATATATGTATATCCTAGTTTTAAATGAAAATACGTGTCAGTTCTGACCCTCCTGCAGGGCTGATTGGCAGGTGACAATTATAACCTCTAGATCCTGCTTTTCCAAATATGTACAGGTTCATCTTGAAACAGGAGTTGAAGCAGACTCACAGACCCTCTCATGTTTTCAGAGGTAGAAGGAAGACTCACAATATCCTTTACAGTTTTTTGGGTTTTTAGCAAACCTTTCCCCTGTGTGCCAGAGGCCAAGCACCTGCAGGGTTTGGGGTGGGCTGGGCAGGCAGGGGGGAAGGGTCTGCAGCCCTCCTGGGCTCCTGTGCCATGGCTGCTGCTGCACTGGCCCTGAGTCCTGGGCACCCTGGGGACCCTCAGGGGACAGCCAGGGCTGGCACTGCCCGGCCATGCCCCCTCCTCACTGCAGGACACCCTCCTTGGCTTTGCTTCCCTCTTTGGGGAATCTCTTTGGGTTTCCAGCTCTCAGCACTGCAGTAGCCAACTTTGAGTTATTCTGACTGGACCCCAGTCAACTAGGCTTGTCTCAGTAGGTGGAACTATATTTATTACTACTATTATTATTATTATTATTATTATTATTATTATTATTATTATTATTATTATTATTATTATTTGGTTTCTTTTGGGGGGAAGGGAGGGGAAGAGTTCTAGGGGTGGGGTTTGCAATATAAAACACACAATAAAAACCTTAGTAAATAAAAATGTGAAAAACCCACCCCTCTGACTGGCTGTGTGCTTCACGTGGTGAGCTCCAGGCAACACCAGATGAGCTTTAAAAGACAAAAATCCCATTTTAGCCCTTTGCTTTGCCCTGTCTCTGCTTTCCTGCTGCCTCTGGAGCTTTGGCAGGGTATTCACCACCTCACACATTCTCTGTATTGAGCCACTGACAGGAAAAGTTTAAAACTTCCACCTACAGCTGAATTTTCACCAGGCCAAGGGAGAAATCTGGCAGTTGTTTTGCAGATGTGTGCACAAAAATCCTTCACTTTGCAGCAGACATGGAAGCTGTGGCTGCCTGTGGGATCCCTGGAGGAGGAGCCCTGCACAGACACAGCCCTGGCAGCAGGACAGGACCCACACAGGGAGGATGCCAAGGAGCTGAGGAGTTGTAGGAAGGTAAAACTGGCCTGAGCTCTGAGCTTCCATTGCTCCTGCCAGGCCCTCTCAGGTCTGTGGGTGACTCCTGGTGGGTCACCCTGTCCTGGAGTTCCCATGAGGGAATTGAGGCACTGAAATGTTGGGGTTGCCCTTTGGAAATGGGTTTTTAGGCCAGGCTGTTTTCCATGCCATTCCTGTAACAGAGGGAACAGGTTGTTAGCCCTGCCCAAGCCAACATTTCTTTTAAAATTAAGATTTTCCAGATGATTTATAAATTTGCAAGGTTGGATTGGAACAGAATCCAAGTTTTGAGCTCTCAAAGCACACCTGGAAGGCCTGGCTGGTTCAGCACATGGTGGTGCCTCACTGCAAGGACTTCAGAGTGCACTGGGATGATCCAGCTGTGGGGAAACCATCCCAGAGCCAGGTCCCTGCCCTCAGTGGGGTGGGTCTGCCCCTCATCACCACTGCCTGCCCCACAGAGCCTCAGGAGCCTCCCCAGGGTGGGGCAAAGGCAGCAGCAGCAGCTCTGCTGCTCTCTCCCTTTGCCCAGCCCCAGTTTGGGCAGGAATTCAGGGAATTTCAGCCTGGCCTGGCAGCCCCCCCAGCAGTGTGTGGCTTTGGGAAAAGCAGCAGCTCCCACACTCATGGTTCTTGCACCCTGGGGGAGATTTTGGGCTGTGGGACCCAGCAATTGCCAGCAGTGCTTTCTCAGGGCACTGGGATTGGCTGGTCCCTGCGGCAGGCAGCCCTGGCAGAAGGAAAGTGGTGCCAGGGCCTCAGGGAGAGGCAGGTTGGGGCTCAGCTCTCCCTTGGGAAGAGGATTTCCCTCCTCTCTGCAGCCTCCCTGAGCTCTGTGCCTGGCAGGACCCTCAGGCTGGTGCCCCCAGTGACAGCCACCATCAGGGACACCCTGCCACACCTCTGGGTGTCCCCAGGGAGCCCCATGCCCTGACTGAGTCCTGTTTCATCTCCTCTGCAGTTCCAGAGATCTCCCAGCACAGGACCAGCAAGCTCAGGTACCCTGCAAGATGCAGAAGGAAAAGGGAGTTGCATCTTTTTCCCCCCTGCTAGGAGAGCCACGAGTAAGTTGGGAATGATCCCTTTAAAGCCATCACTACAGCAGAGTGTATTTTAGCTAAAATAAGGAACAGCAGAGAGCTTTCACCCCCAGGCTCAGGGCTGAGCTCATCCCTGTCCCCCTGGCACTGCTGTGACAGTGACAGGAGCCATGAGCCACACTCTGAGCCCTGCTCTTCTGTGGGACAGGATCCCTTTGGGAGGGGGAGATGGGCACAGAGCAATGCCCTCAGCCATGGCCAAACTCAGAGAGAAAGAGCAAATGGGGCAGCTCCTCCAGGGCTCCACAGCCTGGGCAGAGGGGACATCACCCCTGGGAGGTGGCAGGGGACACTTCCAGCTCCTTGGGAATGCCAGAGCTGGAGTGGGGCACCCACTGGGGCTGCTCTGCTGGCACTGAGGGCACAGGGACACAGGGGAACAGCCCTGGGGTCAGGGTGGGACCCTCCTGAGCTGAGGGAGGGACAGCAGGGCCCAGGGGTGGCTG
This sequence comes from Melospiza georgiana, assembly GCF_028018845.1. Lineage (NCBI taxonomy): Eukaryota > Metazoa > Chordata > Aves > Passeriformes > Passerellidae > Melospiza > Melospiza georgiana. The sequence continues at coordinate 3,250,065 of NC_080442.1, read as the reverse complement.
CTCAGCAGCCTGGCAGGGAGTGCTGGGGTCACACCTGGAACAAAGGCTGGCCAGGAGCTCTGCCTCCCACAGAGGAGGGAGCTGGACACAGAGCTGGCACCTGGTGACCAGGAACCTCCCTTGGCAGTGATTGCCCTGCCCAGCACTGCAGCCCAGAGGGGTCAGACATGGGCACCATGGGGAGGGCAGGGCAGAGGGCAGCCCGTGCGGGGTGCCAGGATGCCAGGAGCCCTGTGCCAGCCTCAGGAGGGCTGGAGCTGCAGGGATGAACCCCAGAACTGGCACACACACACCAGCAGTGCTCTTTGCTGGATGCCAGACCCTCCCCGTGCCCTCTGCCCCTTGCAGACCGTGCCCAGCCCTGCCTGGGTGACCTGTGTGAGGGATGGGAGGATCCTTCCCTCTGCAGGGGGAGGAGAAGCAGGGCAGGGCAGGCTGCACTGGGGTTGGAGGTGATCCTGCAGCAGCTTTCATCCTTCTGCACTGCCCTGCTCAGGTTTGTGCCTTGTCCCACACGGAGAGATGCTCCCAGTGTGGTTCCAGGTTTCCTGTGTGCCTTTGGCCCCTCTGTCCCGGTTTTCAGCCCAAATCTGCACTCAGAAACCTGCAGGAATGAAGTGAGGCTGCTCAGGCACGTTGTGAGCAGCGCTGTGAGCTCCTTGGCTGGACACTGCTATTCCCAGGGGAGAAGCTGGGGCAGCCCAAGGTCCCCAGGCCAGCGCTGAGCTCCCCCTGCTTCCCATCACAGACCCTCCATGCCCCCTGTGTGCTCCCTGTGCAGTGATGGCTGCAAGGACACCCTGCCCTCCCTGCAGCCCCCCAGCCCTGTGTGCACCCAGGGCTGCCCGGGCACTGCTCCTGGATGGGCAGGGGCTCTCCAAAGCCATCCCCTCGCTGCCTGCTCTCTCCCCTGGATGAGGAGAGGCTGGATTTTAGCTGGCTTTGGATTTTAGCTGGGTTTATGCACATTGGTTCTGTCACTTCACTTGCAGAGCCCCCAGCCATTCTCCCTCGCTGATTCCAGCGCCCTTTGCCTAAGCCCCGCTCCGGCTTTAGGCTCTGATTTTAACGGAGCTGAAGGTGCTGCCATTAATGCGGATTAAGGGAACAAAGCCGTGCCTTGGTTCTGCCATCCGCAGAGGCAGGAGGAGCGATTGCTGTCCCTTGCAGCAGCTCCCACCGACCCCAACCACTCCCGATGGGACAGAGCTCGCCTGGAGCCCCTCAGGAGATGGGGACGCGCTCATGGGGAGCTCCAGCAGCGTCCCTGGAGCTGCAGCCCGGCAATGCCAGGCCCTGTGCGGGACTGCCCGGCTGGCACAGGCTGTGCCCAGGGTGGCACCGGGCCAGCCCGGAGCTGGGCACGAAGGCGTTAACAGCCTGTCCCGGTGCCACGTGGGTGAGCTCCCTCCCTCCCCGGGAGCCGCTCCCGGCTGGGCTGGAAATTGCGGAGCTCTCCAGGGTCATTTCCCGCCCTTCTCCCTCCCGCTGCTTTTACACGGCCGCGCTGGCGGGCGGGCAGCGGCGCTCACGGGGTAGCAGCGGCGGAGCCACGTGCTGGCTGTCCCCTCAGGGCTCCTGTCCCCTCCAGGGCTCCTGTCCCCTCCAACCTGTCCCCTCCCGACTGTCCCCTCAGGGCTCCTGTCCCCTCCAGGGCTCCTGTCCCCTCCCGACTGTCCCCTCCGGCCTGTCCCCTCAGGGCTCCTGTCCCCTCCAACCTGTCCCCTCAGGGCTCCTGTCCCCTCCCGACTGTCCCCTCAGGGCTCCTGTCCCCTCAGGGCTCCTGTCCCCTCCGGCCTGTCCCCTCAGGGCTCCTGTCCCCTCAGGGCTCCTGTGGCCCCAGGGCTCCTGTCCCCTCCGGCCTGTCCCCCCGCCCAGGGCTCCTGTGGCCCCAGGGCTCCTGTCCCCTCCGGCCTGTCCCCTCAGGGCTCCTGTCCCCTCCCGACTGTCCCCTCAGGGCTCCTGTCCCCTCAGGGCTCCTGTGGCCCCAGGGCTCCTGTCCCCTCTGGCCTGTCCCCTCCAGGGCTCCTGTCCCCTCAGGGCTCCTGTCCCCTCAGGGCTCCTGTCCCCTCCGGCCTGTCCCGGGGTCAGCTGCACCTCCCAGGGCACTGTGCCGCGCTGTGGCCGCAGGATGTGGCCAGCTCCAGCCAGGACCCTGCCCATCCCTTCAGGCCACCCCAGCCCCAGGGGGAGAATGCCGTAGCTGGTGGCTCCCCGGGCCGGAGCTGCCGTGGCTGGAGGCTCCCAACCCGGGATCTGCTGTGGCTGGTGGCCCCAGCAGCCGCTGCCTCCCTGGAACAGCCCTTGGAGCTGGGGAGTTCCGTGGGTGTCGCACAGCACATCCCAGCGCTGCTGGAGCAAAGCCAGCAGGACCTGTGTGGTTTCTCCCTCAGGGAAGGAAGGATGCTGCTCCTGTGCCAGCTTTCCTGCTTCCCCCCGGGCAGCCGTGGTGGATTCCCTGAGCACAGGAGGGAAGGAGGGCACGGGATGAGGGCACAGTGCTGCCCGATTCAGCTGCCCACCGCTGCAGTGCCAGGCAGGAACGAGTCCCGAGGGATTGTTCGCCTCCCCCTGCTGCCTCACAGCCCTCTTGTGACAGAGATTGGAGCGCCAGGACAGCTCGTGTGCACGTCCCGGTGCTCCTGGGGAGCCTGTGGCACTGAGGACAGTCACACTCAGCCCCACAAGGCTGCTGAAGGTGTGGCTTTAATCAGCGCTGCCATGAAAGCTCCACCCCACAGATCCATCCTGGAGACACTCGTGGCACAACCCACACCTTTCTTTCTTCCCTGTCTCCAGCAAAGCGGTCTCCTAAATCACAGGGTTTGGTTCAAGTGGTACAAAACCAGGCAGGCACCAGCCTTGGGCACTCTGGAATATCCTCTGGGAGCCCTGAGCATCCATTTCTCATTTATCCCCATGCTGTTCTTTGCTGATGGGTTTTGTTAGATCCCAGTGCTTCTCACAGAGCAGCCTTGGCTGGGAAGGGCTGTCCCCAGTCCACTCCCATCCCATTAATGCCCCACTGCTCCCTGCCCCTCTCCAGGCCCAGCTGGGTGGGCAGAGACAGCCCCAGCCTGGAGCAGCTGGGCTGGGACTCAGGGAAATGGCCTGGAGCTGGGGCTGGAGATGGGGAACACCTGGGATGGAGGTGATGGGAGACACCTGAGATGGGATTGGAAACACCTGGGATGGAGATGATGGGATTGGAAACACCTGAGATGGGATTGGAAACACCTGAGATGGAGATGATGGGATTGGAAACACCTGGGATGGGGGTGATGGGAAACACCTGGGATGGAGATGATGGGATTGGAAACACCTGGGATGGAGGTGATGGGAAGCACCTGGGAGTGTGGGGCACAAGAAGGTTCCAGTTTGGCCTCTCCCAGTCCAGTTCCTTGCAGCAAGCAGCAGGAAGGACCAGCAGATTCTCCTGTGCCTGCCCAGGTAGGACTGAGGGGTTTGGGGGTGACTCTCCACCTGAACCCCACCTTTTGTGGGTGCTGGCTGCTGGGGGCAGCTGTGGGGTTCTCACTGGATTTGTTTGTCCCTGGCCCCCTGTGACATTCTGGCTCTCCATGTCCCTTCCCCAGGCAGGTGTGCAGCTGGGGCTGGGGCTGTTCTCCACTCCTTTATGCTCACGTTCCTGTGGCTGCCAAGGGTTGGTTTCCCTCTCCAGACTTGCTGTGCCCTGTTAGTCCTGCCTGTTTCCTGCAATGTCTGTCCCCTGCCCTTCCAGGGTGCCACCACCCTGCAGAGCTGGCACAGCTGCTCTGGGGCAGGGATTTGATTGTGTCTGGAATGTTCTGGAGAGCCACAGTGCAGCTCCAAGCTTGGCTTTCAAGAGTCCCAGGGGGGGCAGGTGTGCTGGAAACCAGGCTGGGAGAGCTGGGGGGGCTCACCTGGACAGGAGAAGGCTCCAGGGAGAGCTCAGAGCCCCTGCAGGGCCTGAAGGAGCTCCAGGAGGGCTCTTCCGACCCCTGTTGTGGGTGGGAAGCCAAAGCTCCCCTGGACAATCTGGGATTTACACCGTGATTGCCCCGAGGAGCAGCAGCAGCCCTGGGGGCTCCCTGGTCCGTCCCGGAGCTCAGCTCGGGCCGTGCGAGCGCTGCGGCTGCTGAGCAGCGAGGCACCGCTGCCACCTGCTGTCCCCGGGCTGCGCTGGCACCCTGTGCCTGCAGGGCCGCCCTGGCACCGCCCCGGGCACAGGGCACAGCCAGGGCTCCTCAGGGAACCTGGAGCGCGGGGCTGGGGGGACTCAGCTGGAGAAAAGGAGGCTCGGGGGGGGCCTTGTGGCTCTGTGGGACTCCCTGACAGGAGGGGACAGCCCCAGGTCGGACTGTGCTCCAGGGGACAGGGACGGGAGCAGAGGGAACGGCCTCAGGTTCAGCCAGGGAGGCTCATGGGGCAGGTGTGTGACTTGCTGGAAACCTGCCCTGGTCTCACAGAACAGCCTGGGAGAGCTGGGGGCGCTCACCTGGACAAGAGAAGGCTCCAGGGACAACTCAGAGTCCTGAAGGGGCTCCAGGAGAGCTGGAGAGGGACTGGGGACAAGGCATGGAGGGACAGGACACAGGGAATGGCTCCCACTGCCAGAGGGCAGGGGTGGATGGGATATTGGGAAGGAATTGTTCCTTCCCAAGGAAGGGTTGGACATCAGGAGGAATTTCTCCATGGAAAGGGTTGTCAGACATTGGAAGGGGCTGCACAGGGAGGTTTGGAGTCCCCATCCCTGGAGGTGTCCCAGGAATGCCTGGAGGTGGCACTCAGTGCTCTGGGCTGGGGACAAGGTGGGGTTTGGGCACAGAGTGGATTCTGTGGTCTGGGAGCTTTTCCCAGCTCAGTGATGCCAATCCCAGCCTGGGCAGGGTTGGCAAAGCTCAGCTCCTGCCCCTCCTGCTCTCCCTGGACACAGAAACGCTCCCCTGGTTCTCCCCTGCCCCCACCAGCTCTGACAGGGCTGAGCTGCCCCTGACCATCCCTCCGGGGCAATTCCAGGCTCCCTGCCCAGCTGGGAGGGCAATGAAGGAGTGACCAGAGGGGACAGGAGTGACAGGGAGGGGACAGGAGTGACCCAGGCAGTGGCTGCTGGCTCTGGGCTGATGCACATCAGCATGGGGGTGGCAACAAGGACATCAATTCCTGCACTTCACAATGCAGAATCAGCAAGTGCAATATCCCATGGTTATGGTGTTATTTTTCCATTATTTCCCAGTTTATTAAGGCTATTATTTGTACTTGCACGGATTTGAACCCCTTCCTTCTCTGCTTGCTAATTAAAAGGTGATATTTTTAATGTGGAGCTTTGAAATGCTCCAAGTTCAGTGGCTGCACAAAGCCTAAAGGGAGAACAATTCTCCTCTTTCTTCACAACCCACAGCAAGGAGAAAAAGGGCAAGTAAAACCCCAAACCTGGTCACTGAACCCACTAGCAATAATTAAACAAACTCTCCAAGCAGGACAGGAGTTGATTGGATTAAAAAAAGTGTATTGGATGCCCAATACAAAATAATAAACATGAAGTTATTAAAAAAAGCCATAGAGGATACAGCAAATACTACAGAAAAGCAAAAAAATTGTACAGAAAGGTCGACATCTACAGCAGTCCTTGAAATTCTTCTACATGAGAATCATAAAACAATGTACAGGTTTGGTTTGTTCCTTTTCCCCAAAAGTCTGAGGGAAGCTGTCACTGCACAGCTGGACTATGACACTACAAGGATACACAATGTTCCAAAGTTAAAATCACAGGATATGTAAGAAAACGTAGCATTAAAATGTGAAAAAGTGCAATACAGATTGTACACTGAATTGAATAAATGTTTTTCTTTTTTTTTTTTCAGTTTAACCTTAAAAAACCAACTTTGAACAGTTGTTTTATCATTAAAAATATTCCCCCTCCCCAAATTCAATGACAATATTAACATTCATGGTGTTCTACATAAGGAATATTCACAAAGGCCCCCAGCTGGGAATACTGTGTGTGTAGGATGGCATTTCTTTGGGTATAGGTAAAAAATAGGCAAAGGAACAGATCCACACCCTCCTTTCTCAGGCCAGGGGGTGGATTTTATTCTTTAAATACATGTTCTGTAGCTTATTTTGCCCTGAATTGTACTGATTCAAAGTCCAAACATTAATTATCCAGGTGGCCCATGGTGCTACCATTTATTTAATTCCCTCCCCTCCCTCAATAATAAATAAATGCAGGAAATGACCCCACCCTCAATCCCTGCTCTCCCTTCTCCCAGGGACAGCTTCAGCTCCACTTCAGGGGATAAAGGGAAGCAAAGGAAGCCAAGTTCTTTTTGCCACTTCAGTGAAAATCTCCTGGCAGAGGCACAGAGGGGCCTGAGCTTCCCAAATCCCAGCCCTGAACCATCAGGAAGTTTGGGATTCCTTTTATCCTAGAAGTGAAATTGCACAGGAGTTCATTGGCAGCTGGCTGGGGTTTCTCTCTTTTTTATTTCTCATTTTACTGAACTCCAGCCCTTTTATTAATGCAGAGAAGGACAGAGCCAGGCAAGCACACCAAGAGAGAAGGAAAACCCCTCTTCCCTCCCTGTTCCCTCTCCTCCCTTTCCAGACAGCTCTGGGAACAGCACCTGGGTCACCAACACTGGGTTGATTTTTACGTGGTTTCCAAAGTGTAAAAAAATACATTTTTGCCTTGGTTTGTGTCTGAGGAATCCTTCAGAGCAGGACTCCTGTGGGATGGCCTGGGACAGCACCTGCAGGACCCTGTGGCCACCCAGTGCTCTCCAGCAGGATCTGGGCTGTTGGGAATGAGAAAATCCTCAAGTTCTCTGAACCCAGGGGGCTCAACCCCAGCCCTGCAGGCTCCTGATCCATCTCTAAACCAACAACAACAAAACAGCTGCCAAAAGAAGCTCCCTGTAGGGTCACCTGGGCAGGAGAAGCCCAATTCCCAGGAGGAATTCTCTGAATGTTCCTAAAGGAGCCTCTTCCTGGCCCAGGGAGCAGACACACAGTACAGCTGAAGATGTTTCCTTGTTCTTCAGTCTTCCCAGTCGCTGGAAAAAGACAGGAAAACAACAGGAATGAACCCTCCCCCCCCAGGATCCCCTCCCCTTCCCCAGCTACTTCTCCCCCCACTGAAAATATGAAACTGCACAAAAAGCGACAAACAAGGCTCTCAATTACACCTCAACTCAAACAGACCGGGAATCTCACAGTGATGAGAGGAGAAAAGTCAGGCCTTTAATAATTATAATATAAAAATAATAAAAAAAGCTTACAAAGAGCAGTGCAGCATCCCAAAAGGCCATGGATTAACTGCCAGAAGGGGACGTAATTATACGCAGGATAAAAAACAAAACTGAACAACCCACACTGGCAATGAATTTTCATACACAATAGAACAAGCAGTCAAACCTCAGCCTAGGCTGTGGAAAACAACAGTTTCTCCCTTTTTTTTTATTACAATATTTTTTTCCTTTTTATAAAAAAAGATAAAATAAAAACAACAAATAAAATTGTACATAAATGCCAATGTCCAACACTGAAAAGGCAGGGCAATCACACCACTGAGACAAAACCTGACCAGAATAAAACTAATGGCGAGTCCACTTTGCTTTGCTTTTGTCCTGCTGGATCCCAGCCTGGCGTGGCCCATCCTGCTGGGTGCTGCTGGAACCCCACGTGGCTCCCTGCAGGACAAGGGGTGACACTGGTGTCACCTGGGGCTGGTTCCTCTCCTCCTCCCTCCATTGCTCTCATGTGCTGTCCCTCTTTCTGGTTTGTCGATTTCTTCTTTTTTTCTCTTTGTCGTTGTTTCCTGTAGTGTTTCCTCTGTACAATCCTGCTGTGGCAGGGCAGAGTCCGAGGCCGGGGCGCTCACGCCGTGGTGATGGCGTTCAGGTCCTTCATGAGTCCCTCCAGGTGCGCCATCTCTTTGGTCAGCTCGTCGGGCTCGTAGCTCTGCAGGGACAGGGGCACTCACACAGGGCTGGGGCTGGCCAGGAGCCACCAAAGGGCACTCCTGGGGCAGCCCCGAGCCCAGCTCAGCCAGCAGCTCAAGGGGGTTTATCCATGCCAAGGTGGGAACAAGGTGCACTCTGGGCTGGGAGCTCTTTCCCTGTGAATCCCAGGCTGGCAGGGTTGGAAAAGCTCAGCTCCTGCCAAGGGAGGGGAGCTGAGCTCTCTTTCCAAGTTGTGGTTCAGAGCTCCGCTGGCCAAGCCCTGTTTCCCTGCCTCAATCCCTGCCTTTGAACAAAAGCAGGAAATTGAGAAGGATCTTCGCAGCTTAGGGAAAGGTCCTGTGCACCTTTTACACGGTGCATTGTGGAAATAAATTCATGGACAGGTAAATAGACAGAAAATAGACAGAAATACAACTGTGAAGAGCTGCTTGACTCTGAAGGTGCCCTGGGATCACCCCCATGCACTGAGGGTCTGTCACTGCCTGCTGCTCCTGCACTTGAATTTGTTGGCAGAATCAGCAGAAATTGCAGAAGTGGTGCTAGGGAAAGGCAGCACAAAGGAATGGAAAGAAACCTGCTTTTGCTGGAAATTAAACTTCCATTTTCCTGAAAATAGAAACAGCAGTTGCACTGATCACAACATAGACCAAACCCCTCTGATTGTCAAATGCAGGTCTTAGGACCAGAACTATTAAATTCATGGATCAATCCATGTATTACAAAGGAGCAATGACTTAGAGCTACATGTTAATTATCCCAACGGTACCATCAGACATCAGCTTGCAAATGACCCCAAGACCATCCCTGTCACTGCATTTGGTCAATTTGGGCTAAATTATCATTTCATTTTAGCAGATCAGACATTACTGTGGATGACTAAAGCTATGCTCCAGGAAAAAAGGTCCAAGGAATACTTCACCAAGGCTGTTTGGGATCAGGATAGCTGCTAAACCCACACATTTTTAGGCTCAGCTGTCCCATTTCTGTCACCACTGTGGGCAGACCATGGCCTGGCTCATCTCCAAACCCCTCCTGACCAAGTTCTGAGCAGTTTCCAGCCCTGTCCTGTTCTCACACACAAATCTCCTCCTCCATTCCAACAGCCAAGAACTTGCACTTTACCAAACCTCTGCCTTGTGCAGCAAAGTCATCCCAGCCCTCTGCCCAGCACAGCATCTGCCAGCTCCTGACTGGGACAAAGAGCAGCAGCTGGGAGTGAACTCCTGCCTTAAACTCCTGCCTTAAACTCCTTCCTTAAAATCCTTCCTACAGCTTCTCCCAAAACTCCAGAATTAATTCAAATCACTACCCAGCCCTGAACCTCACAGTTCAACCTGTAATTTACATTTCAAGACTCATAGTTGAACCGGTAATTTAATTTAATCTGGGTTTTTTTTTGTGCTGACTCTACCTTGCACTAATACATTAATGAAAAAAAGTATTAATGGCTCTATTTAAATATTACAAATTAGTTGTGGAGTATGGGTTTGGTACTGACCAAACAAAATTAATAAAGCAGGAGTGACAGAAGCTCAAAAGGGCACCAAGATCAAGTTTCCAGATCAGGACATAGACAAATAAAATCAGGAGAGTAAAAAACGTGACAAAAGGACAATGAGGAAAAAAAAAATTCCAAATGAGCATTTCCTGCAGCAGTGATGCAGCAGTGAATATTTCTGTATTAACAGGTGACACAATGGCCACAGCAGCAGCTCCTTGGCTTGCAATTTGAGAGGAAAACAGCTCTTCCAGTGCCTCACACCCAAAACATTCCTTAAAAGCTGCTTCCAAAGCTGCCCAACAAGGCTGCACCCTTCCCAAAAGTCAGGAAACTCTCCTGTGATAATTTACAAATATTTTTGGGATGATGGATGGCTTGGAACACTCTGACATTAATGTCAAATGTTCTGTCTGCAATGGCACTGGGAATGCTCAGGGAATGGCACTGGGAATGCTCTGCAGAGCTCAGGGATGGCACTGGGAGTGCCCTGCAGTGCTGGGGATGGCACTGGGAATGCTCAGGGAATGCCCTGCAGAGCTTAGGGATGGCACTGGGAGTGCCCTGCAGTGCTGGGGATGGCACTGGGAATATTCAGTGGCACTGGGAATGCCCTGCAGAGCTCAGGGATGGCACTGGGAGTGTCCTGCAGAGCTGGGGATGGCACTGGGAATGCTCAGGGATGGCACTGGGAATGCTCTGCAGAGCTCAGGGATGGCACTGGGAATGCCCTGCAGTGCTGGGGATGGCACTGGGAATGCTCAGGGATGGCACTGGGAATGCCTGCAGAGCTGGGGATGGCACTGGGAATGCTCAGGGATGGCACTGGGAATGCCTGCAGAGCTGGGGATGGCACTGGGAATATTCAGTGGCACTGGGAATGCTCTGCAGAGCTCAGGGATGGCACTGGGAGTGCCCTGCAGGGCTGGGGATGGCACTGGGAATGCTCAGGGATGGCACTGGGAATGCTCAGGGAAGGCACTGGGAGTGCCCTGCAGTGCTGGGGATGGCACTGGGAATGTTCAGGGAATGCCCTGCAGAGCTCAGGGATGGCACTGGGAATGCCCTGCAGAGCTCAGGGATGGCACTGGGAATGCTCAGGGAATGCCCTGCAGAGCTCAGGGATGGCACTGGGAGTGCCCTGCAGCGCTGGGGATGGCACTGGGAATGCTCAGGGATGGCACTGGGAGTGCCCTGCAGTGCTGGGGATGGCACTGGGAGTGCCCTGCAGGGCTGGGGAAGCTGCAGCTGCAGGACTCAGCAGGACCCTCCCTGTCTGCCCCCATTTTCCATGCGGATTCCTGGCATAGGAGCTGTGGCAGTGCCAAGCCCCTGTGCCCCTGTGCCCATGCAGGTACCCACAGAGCCCCGGGTGAGCCCTGCCAGCCTGGCAGGGGTACCTACGCTCTCCGAGTCCTCCAGCATGCGCGTGGTCTCCTGCACCTCGGGGGCGCTGGGCACCACCACGGGCATGGGCGGCCGGGTCCTGCCCAGGGTGCCGATGGACGCCGTCTTCACCGCGTGCAGGGGGTGCCCGGGGGCTGCAGAGAGGGGGCACACGTCAGGCACGGGCACTGCCTCTGTGCCTGCCCAGGGAGCTCCCGGGAGGAGCACAGGAAGGACACAGGGAATGGCTCCCACTGCCAGGCATGGATGGGATAGTGGGAATTAGGATTTATTCCCTGGCAGGATGGGCAGGCCCTGGCACAGGGTGCCCAGAGCAGCTCTGGCTGCCCCTGCATCCCTGGCAGTGCCCAAGGCCAGAGCTTGGAGCAGCCTGGGACAGTGGAAGGTGTCCCTGCCCATGGCAGGGGGTGGCACTGGATGGGATTTAAAGCTCCCTTTGAACCCACGGCAGTCTGGGATATGTCATGGTTTGACTCTGGCACAATGCCGGTGCCCCCTTGAAAATATATTTCCTGTTCCCTGAAGGAACAGGATTCTATCAGGAGAAAAGGAAGGGTTCAATTATGGCGTGTTGGATTTGAATTTCCTTATCTACCTACAGAAAATGACCCCAACAAAACTCACCCCAGCCTGTGCCATATTTCCTGTGATGCCCAACCCCACCTCCCTTTGTTCCCTTCGTTCCCCAGTGTGTGGCCTCACCTTGCTGGCTCAGCAGGGGGGTGCTGGGCAGGGCAGGGTCGAAGGGGCCCCCGGCGTTGGGCACGGCGGGCACGGCGAAGCTCTTGAGGGGGTGCGAGGGGCGCACGTGGGCCGTGGGGGGGCCCTGCGGCTCCTCCTCGGCGGGCAGGAACGGCCCCTCGGGCTCCGCCAGCTCCGCGCTGGGCACGGCCGAGCCCGCCGGCATCGTGTCCGTGCTGGGCGTGTTCCGGACGGACTCTGCAGGGACACACAGCGACAGCAGGGGTCACTGCCGCTCCCCGGGCTCACGGGGACACTGCTCCTCCGGCTGTGAGCCCCTGGCCCGCTCCGAGTGACCATCGGCTGAACGGCAGCTAAAGGAGCTGAGCGATTCCACCTCTCACGCTTTGGCACTGGAAGAGCTCCTTGTTCCAGTCCTCGGACAAACAGCACGGAACACGAATCTGCAGCCTCCTTTTACCCCAGAGGACCAAAATACTGGCATTTTTAACTAGGAACTCTTCACAGCACTGGGGTGGTCACAGAGGAGCCACACTTGAAATCCATTTACTGAGACTCATGGAATGGTTTGGGCTGGAATGGAACCTTGCAGCCTCAGGAACTGTTTTCATAAGGAAACAACTTTTGGCTGTGATACCTTCAAATGGTGACCTTAAAGTAGAGAAGCTCAGAGTTTGCTTCATCCCAGTGTGTTACCCATGTGCACATTTAGCAGCACCATTGCTTTGGGATTTTCCAGAGCACTGCAGACTTCAGTGCTCTCTAAAACTACTGCATATGATTTTGATCAAGCCTGGAAGTGCTGCATGGAAATCACCCCCATTCTCTGTGTGTCCCATTCTCCATAGCCAAGCCTGGACTTTCGTTCCCTGCTGGTTTCCAATTGTGTTATTTAGGGGAAAAGTTACCCCATGAAGCAGCTCAGAGTTAATCTGATGTTTCAGACTCCAGGGCAGGAGGAATCCTTGTTTGGAGCTGTGTGTAAAACATGAACCCCCTTTTCCAAGGACACCACCACGGATGTCAAGGATCAATACCTGACCTACCCAGGCAAGCCCAGCCCATCCTGCCAGAACCCCCAGAGGAGACTGGCCCAGCTCCAGGCTGGGGTTTCCAGGTGTTTCCCTGGCTGCTGCCCAGAGCAGCAGCTCCCTCAGGCTTGGTGTCTCACCTGTGGAGTCGGCCCTGTCCGAATGGGACATGGCAGAGCCCAGGGGCCACGGGCTGAGCTGGTGCTGCAGGAAGCTGCGGGTTGGAGAGGCGAGGCTGCCGGAGTGGAAATGGTGGTGAGGGGGGTCGAGGGAATGGATGGGATGAGCACTAATCACAGCTGTGGATGAACACAAGACAGAGAAACACTTAACACACACACACACACAGAGGACAGGCTCCTGAGGGCTCCCCTCCCTGCTCCCTCCTCCAGCAGGGAGCCAGACCCTCAGCTGATTGATAACCCAGAATCAACCCCTGGGTCATCACACCTCAAACGTGCTTAGGACAAAAAAACCACCCAATTACAGCTCCAGAAACTGCCACCAGCTCTTAATGCACTGCTTGACTCCAAGGAAAAGTTCAGAAGAAGAATAAAGAGAATACAGATCTGTTATCCACACTGATACATTATCCACTATTGATATACCATGGAATGAGGTGTGGTAAACAATAAACAGCCCTTTGCTTCCCAGCATTTCTGTACTGCAGGAGGCAAAGAAGGAAGTCACTAGGTACACACCATGACTGCAAATTAGACCAAAATGGCACAGTGAATTATCATAATTCAGTACTTAGGAGGTAATTAATAACTCCATCTGAACTCTCCAGTGGGTGGAAGAAAGCCATGGAAGGTTGTGAGGCCCAGAGCTGGACATGGAATGGTTCTGGTGGGGCTCACTGAGAAAGGGCCTCATGTGCCAGGGGGGCACCTCAGACCCCACAGTGGATGTTCCAGTCCCACAAAGCAGAGCCTGTGGCAGGAGGCCCCTGGAGCTCTCACAAACAGCATGGAGAGGCCAAGTCTCAAAGCCAAGCTCCAGCAGGGCCTGGGCTGCTCTGTGCCCCCAGGCAAGGCAGGAGCAGAGCCTGGCATGGGATGGGCACCTGTCACACAGCCATGTGTGACACAGACCAGCTCCAAGGAATTTAGTGTCAAACTGCATCCTCTGCTCCCTCCTCACTCATGGAGAGCTGGGAGACAACAAGGGGACCACACTGCTTAGTGTACAACCAGCAAACCACATGCTGCTCTTGGAAAAATGTCACAGAACAAGAAGATTGACAAACTGAGCAATCAGGTCATCAGGACACTTGAAAAAGTAGGCAGAGATCAAGAACACCAAGTGTTCAGCTCAATTTTTAATTCAAGTAAAAGAAAGTGGAGATGTAATGAACTACTCTGAAATAATTCTATAAAATGGAGAGATTGTGGCAGCAGCCACCTGGCTACAGGTGGAACATGATCACAGAGCTCAGGGAAGTCTAAAGCTCAGCCTGGGTGAGCTTGGTGTGATTTTACCTCCCAGTTCTGCCCCTGCACAGTAACTCCTGAGCTTCTCACTGGGGTTCTCACACAGGGTTTCAGTCTGGCTGTTCAGAGGTTCAGCCAAGTCCCTTTCCATCTTGGAGTCATTTGAAAACTCTAGATATATTGTTTAATTCCAAAAATATTTTGTAATAATGGTAATTTTGGTATCAGAGAAGGATCCCAGGGCAAAGAGGTCTCAAGGAGCTCAGAGTAAAGTCAGAGAAGGCTCTGAGAGCAGCAAGTGCAGAGATAAAGGGGATGGTGACTGCTTGGGCTGGGAGGGGAAAACCAACAGTGGGGAACCTGACAGATTCCAGCTCCTGTGGAGCAGCTGGACACTGGCAGAGCTCCAAGGGAATGACTACAAGAGGCAGCCAGGCCACAGGCTGTGCCTGGAGAGCCCAGACAGGGACAGACAGATCTGGCCATGCTCCTGCCCTCACCCCAGTACAGCCACATCCAGTCCCTTCTAACGTGGTCTCACTCTGCCCACACCAGGAGGGCTCAGGAGCCTCCCCTGAGCTGCCCCTGCTGCCCTTGATGGGGTTTCCTGGGAGCAGGGAGTGGCTCCAGCAGGATGGGGGGTTCACTTACGCTGAGGTGGCTGAGAATCAAAAGGCATCATCATCTTGGGCCTCATGCCCCTCCTTCCTGCCAGCGTGGACATGCTGTCCTCTGACTCGTGTCCTGAGGGGAAACAGCCACATTATGCTCTGCTCCAGCTCCTGAACCACCATTCCCACATCCTCCTCTAGTCCTGCTCCCAGGCAGCTCTTGGAAACACCAGTGACAAAAGCAGCCCCTCCTCCTTTGCTGCAATGTGGGAAGAAGATGGGCAGGGTGAGGATTTTGGGAACTGGAGAAACTCTCCAGGCCCCAGTGCAAACCTTTGGCAGTGATTCAGCTCTGGGCTGAAAGGTCAGAAACAACTCCAGTGCTTTAATATCAAGTGAGATGATCCTCCCATTACTAATCAGTATTCACCAAGACAAAGTAATGACCTAACTCTTGGATGCTCCATTTCCTCACTAAAACACATGATCCAACCCTTCCAGAGTCTCAGAAACCAGGAACAAACCAAATTCACTACTTGGAAAATAAGAACAGAGAAGAGGAACTTCATCATCTCTCAATAAAGTGACATCACCAGCCACAGGAAATGCATCTCACCCCCCTGGGCTCCCACCTCTGTAGGAATTCCTCCTTTGATGGATGTTGCTGTCCATGGAGTTGTCCACCGGGGTGATGTCCTGGGAGTTGCGAGGGATGGGGGTGTCTGTCATGATGGGGTTGGGATCTGGGGATTTATCAATGGGTTTGAGCTCCAGCCTCTCGTGGTGGATCCAGAGGTCTGGAGGTTTGACATCTTTGGAGTTGCCCTTGTACTTGTGGGAGCCGTTCACGGATTTGCAGGCAGCTCGTTTCCTGGGGAGGGAGCACAGGAGATGCTCTCACTTTTGGAAAAGGCAACTTTCACACAAACACAGAAAAATGAGGTTGGGAGAGACCTCTGAGATCATCCAGTCCAACCTGTGCCCTGACACTTCAATTAGACTATTGCACCAAGTGCCATGGCCAGTCTATTTTTAAACACATCCAGAGATGGTGATTCTACCACCTCCCTGGGAAGAGCAATCCAGTACTTTGTTATTCTTTCTGTCAAAATTTTCTTCCTAATATCCAACCTATCCCTTCCCTGGTGTAGCTTGAGACTGTGTCCTCTGGTTCTGTCAGAGACCAACCCCACCTGTGCACAACCTCCCTTCAGGAACTGTCGAGAGCAATGAGGTCACCTCTGAGCCTTCTCTTCTCCAGGCTGAGCATCCCCAGCTCCTTCAAACCTTCCTCACAGGGTTTGTGTTCCCAGCCTCTCACCAGCCTTGTTGCCTCCTCTGGAGGCCCTCAAGGATCTCAACATCCTTCCCAAACTGAGGGGCCAGAGCTGGGCTCAACACTGAAGATGGGGTCTCACCAGGGAGAACTTTCCCTGGGATTTCCCTCAGGTCTGCATCCAGCTGGGCACAAGTTTCCCACTGGGCAGGGAGCTTTGAATTTTGCACACAAGCCCCAGTGACACCTCAAAGCACATCCATGGAATGCAGCCCTGGCTCTGCAGCCCAGCCTTCCTTACCAAGAATGAAGTTTGCAGAAATTCTGTTAATTAAGAGAATATTCCAATGCTGTCCCCTGGCTTTTCAGCACTTCCTAAAAATCTGGTTTGCATAAAACATATCCTTTTCAAACTCCAAATACAGCTCTGGTCCTTGAAAGAACACACAGAGAGACCCTGCAGGAGCATCAGTGCTGCAGCATTAATGCAGCTGCTCTGAGGGAAGCACTCAGATACAAACACTGGGATTTTGGAGCACTGTCCTAAGGAATCCAGCAGCACACTCAGATTCCCCTCCAGTGTTCCTACTGAAAACTGGATAATGTCAATGCAAGAGGGAGGAGCTGCCTGAGCTCTTGAGCTCTCCCAGCTCCCAACACATGGATTGGCTCCACTTTGGAAACTGAAGGATTGTCACTGTGGCATTTTCTGAAAAATCCCTTTGCCAGGATTTCTTCTCCTGCGGAGCTGAGAAGCCTCAGAGAAGAACGAAAACAATAATTATCTGATTAATAATAATTATCTTCTCCTGTGTTTGCTGCTTTGGAATGTGGGCTGGAGATTGTTTACCAACAGGTGAATGTTTCATTGGTTCCATGTGAATTGTTTTGACTTAATGACCAATCACCATCAGCTGTGTCAGACTCTGAGGAGTCAGTCACGAGTTTTCCATTATCATTCTTGTTAAATCTTCTGATGTATCCTTTCTCTGTCTTTAGTATAGTTTAGTATAGCATTTTTAATATAATATCATATCATAAAATAGTAACTCAGCCTTCTGAGAACATGGTGAGAATCTTCTGAGTGATTCTCATCTCCCACCTCGTCCTGGGGACCTCACAAACACCACAAAGGACAATTTCTCCTCAGGGAGGGAGGGGGAAGTGCAGGCACACTGGAAGCACTGCCCTGATTTGCGTGTGAACTGGAACTCTGGGACACTGCCAGGAAAAGCAGCCCAGCAGCAGGCAGCAGGATTTAAAGGGAATAAACCCTAAAAGAAGAATTAAACCCCAGAGTCAGTGAGGCAGCCCCAGCCCTGTTACTTTTTCTGGTGGGACGTGGTGCGGCGCGTGCAGAAGACGGCGACGATGACGACGATGACGATGGTGATGACGCCCACGGACACGATGATCACCAGCAGCATGTTGCTGTCCAGGGGGGATGTGGGGCTGCCATGGGGACTGTTACTGCCTGGGAGGGGAGAAAAGGCTCATTTATTACACAGGAAATCAAGCAGTGCCCACCAAAGATGCCTGGAATCCTGCAGATCAGCAGGAGGGGATGGAGCTCCTGAGCAATGTTTGTTTCTCTGCATTTACCAACTGTTTCTGTACAATTGCTCATCTGGAAGTTGATTTATAGATCCATTTCCTACTGAGTCTGTCACAATTGAAGTGCAACCTACTCAGTTATCACAGAAACCTCCTCACTCTCAGCAGAGTCAGTCTGGCATCCTGCTAACCCTGCAGCACCACAGACTCCCCTTGGAGCCACTGGAATTGGACCAGGAGCCTCCAGGGGTCACTTGGCTCCAAAGGAAACCCTTTATCCAACCCCCTGAGGACAGGAAATCCCAACACACAGCACTGAGCAGGAGAAGGAGCACAGGAGGCCTTTCCCTCCCCATCTGTCCCTACTGAACTGATGTCCCACCCTGGCAGCCGTGTCACACCATGCTGGGAGCAGCTCTGGCATGGAAATGCCAAGGGAGCTCAGCAGCAGCAGGAACAGCTCTGGAACTGCTTCTGGAACATTCCCTGGCTGCCCCAAAGTGTGGCCAGGGAGCAGCTGTGCCCCACACTCACCTCCCAGTGGGGGTTTGTAGTCCGGGCCCAGGTCCATGGGGCGGCTCCCCTTCCCAGCAGATCCTGAGGCTGCAAGGTTGGACACAGAGGAATGTTACACACACAGCCACAACTCAGCATCTCTGAGTCCTTCTTTGGAACCTCCCCAAGCCCCCCAGGAGCAGCTTTTTCCCTCCTTTTCTGTCCCTACAACAAAATTTGGCTTTGCACAGCACCTGCTTCTCCGAGGAAAGAGCCACTTCTCCAAAGGAGCTCTTCAATTGTTTCCCAGTTATTGTTTTCCTAATAGAGCCTCTCCTAATTTCACTTTAAAATCAACAATAAAGCCCATTTGCAGTAAGGCACAGGTACATGTTGAGGCAAATGGTTTTGCCACACTTGTACTGAGAGTTCATCACCCTGAAACAGGAATTATCCAGGTGTCTATTCCTAACACCCAATTCCAGCAGCTGGGGGAGACTGGATATGAAGGAGGATCCCAAGCACAGTAAATGTAATATTAAGGTCCTGCCTAGCCATAAAAACTTGCTTTCAGCTCCTCCCTGTTCTCCCCTGCACAGCACAGGTGACAACAAAACACCACAAAAGTGGTTTTGATGAAACCCAAGGGAACAATAAATTAGTTACATCCAAACCTGGTCCTTCCATATCAAAATGCACTAATGCAAAATTAATGACAAAAACACTGGAGTAGGGAAAACATTCAGCAATGGTGCAAAGAAAAATATTCCTTTGGTTACAGGAATCCAGAGTATTTTACACATCTTCACACTGATCTACAAGAAGAAAAAAAAAATCCTCCAAGAAGTGAGGCAGTGTGGAGGAGAACAGTCAGGAGAAGGATTTTTTTTCTGTTAAAAATCCCCTTTAATCAAGCAGTAAGAAGTGTTAAAGGATGTGTAACAAATGGAAACTGAAGCTCAAGTGAGAGCCTATGAACTGGTCCCTGACATAAAGACAAATGGCAAAACCAGGCAGGGGCTAAAGCTGGGGAGGGGAACAAGGAGAACATTCTGTGTGTGCAGTGAGGGAGAGGAAGGACTGCAGGACAGACAGTGGGACATGGGAAGGACCCAGAGAGCTGCCAGGATGGAGCAGACACAGCACCTCCCACAGCTTTTGTGTGATGTATTTGTGTCTGACTGGGCACTGAACCTGCCCTGGAAAGGTGGGAACCCCCAGAGGGACTCAGAATCCCTGAGCCTGGGGCTGAGGAGCTGCTCCAGGCACAGAAGCTGGGGGAGAGGGGGGACATGAAGAAGCAGCAATATTTAGGGAGGGAATCAGACACCCTGAGCACTTCCAGTGTAGCAGCTGGAGCCCTAAAGCAGGTGGGAAGGTGGAAAAGGGGATGGAGAGGAGATGGCACACAGTTCACATCCATCTTCCTGGTTGTATCTTCAAGAAGCAGAATGTCAGCCCATAAATGTGGCTGGTAGCAGTAACTATGCAGATATATAATGAGAGATATATAAAATATACTGCATTGAGGCTTCCAGGAAATATCTGACAGTGCTGTGCAGTGCTTTGTTAAAATAGCACCATAAAAAAAAACATGTGGAGCCTATTAACAAGATTAACAACAAATGAACTGAGAAGAATGAGAATTATCCACAAGGAATGCTTCCAGTGAGCTCTGCAAGGACCTGTGCTTGGCCAGTGCAGCTCAGTGTCCTGAATAACAGCAGAAAGGAGAAGGGAAAACTGCCCTGAGGCCAGCAAGGGACAGCAGATGAATGCACAGGGATCCTCATGGAACCCACATCCTCCTCCCTGATGAATTTAGGATGAAATTTAGGTACCCAGCCAAGGTGCTTCTGAGGATCCAGTTCCTAAACCCACAGATGAAGAGTTTAAACCTTTAAATGCATTCCAGGGAGCCCCAGCTCTTAGGCAGTGGGACCTGTTTTAAGGAGCAGTTCAAGAGAGCATTTGCTGGGATTGTTTTTAATTCAGCCTCTGAACCTCCTGTTATAATATACCCAGACAGAACATTTGAACTGTGGGTGACTTCAGGATGGGTTTATTCAATCAGAGACCTCAATCTTTGCTTTGGGATGAGGTCAGTGCAAGCACCTGAAGCCTGAGAACAACAGGCCCTGAGTTCTGACCAAGCTCTGTGCTCAAAAAAGGGTGGGGAAAAACAGAATGCTGTGCTGAGTTCAGAGGGAAACATTAAAGCAGACAAAGAGAGAAAAGGACAGAACCATTCAGGGCAGAGCATCAATCCCCTCTGGTTTGGCTCCCAGCCTGAGTAACTTGCTGGTTCTTCCCTGTAGTCCCAGCCTGGCAGTTCAGGGCTGCTCCTCAGCTCCTCTCCTGCACTTCTCTGCCTTCCCCTTTCCCACATTCCAGCTCCTGCCATGATTTCAGCTCTCTCAGTGTCCTTACAGGAATTCTCAAACAAAACTCCTGGCTTTGATGATATATAAATAATAGGATGTGATAAAAATTAATCTTGACTAGAAGATGTTACTTTAGGGTGTAACACGGGCTGAAAAGGGGTTGGAACAGGGAGAAGCAGAAAACAGCAACTTTCACCTAAATTCCTGTAACCCTCCCCAGTTCCCTGCAGCTGAGCAGGACAATGACACTGCAGCATCTGCTCCCCAGAGAGCCCCAGCCCAGCCCCACCTCCAGGACACAGGGGTGGGGATCCATTCACCCCCTGCACCAGCATCACCTGGTGCAGAGCAAAAGCACATTTAATAAATGACTCCAAGTGCCAAGCTGAGGAGCCAAGTGAGGAGCAGCTCCCTCAGAGCCCCTTTAGGATCTCTTTAATTGCATGTCTAAGCTGTTTGCCAATGGCCTTTTTAACTCATCCCTCCAGACTAATTCTCCCCCTTTTATGGGGCTTGTAGGTTATTTGGAAGAAAGCAAGCAGTGCCCTGGGACATCCACCTTCTAATTCGATGTGGGAAGCTCAAAGCTCCCATTTTTCAAGCAAACATTTTAAAACCTTAAGGCTTTTAGGAGCCAGTGCTGGGCTCCTCAGGAGAGTCTGGGCTCCAAATGAGCTGACAGGCAGAATCTCTCCTGCACAGAGCTTTCCAGGGCTTCCCTGCCTTTATTATGGAATGAATCCTCACAAGCAGCACTTGTGCTAACCAGAATCCCTTTGATCTTCCACCCCCTCATACGTGGGCAGGGCTGGATGGGGCAGCACTGGCTCCAGAGCAATCCCCCAGCAGGATTCAGAGCTGGCACAACCCCCATGGCCCTTCTGGGACATCTCTACAGAGATCCCTTCACATTCCTGCCACCCACAGCCTTCCAGCTCTCCCTGTCAGCACAGCAGGAACCACCCCAGTCAGAGCAGCAGGATCCTGCTCCACTCAGAAAATGTCACAGCACATGGACAGCAAACAGAACAGTGAGGGATGGAGAGAGGAGAAATGTGGCTGTTCATTTACCTTGGTCATTGGGCATTTTATCTGAGGACTCAGCTTAGTGGGGCAAGCACAGGGAGGAAAAAACAAGAGACACATCACAAGGATTGAAGGAGTGAGACAGAATTCCAAGTTTCCCACAGCACAGGGTACAGCTCTTGAAACTCACGTGGAGAAGTGTCCAAGGCCAGCCTGGACAGGACTTGGAGCAGCCTGGGCTGGTGGAGGTGTCCCTGCCCATGGATGGGCTGTAGGGTCCCTCCAAATGATAGGATTCTATCATAATTCTATTTTTCCCAAGCTCTCTTCCATTTTACTCTTCACTATCTTTGCCCATCACCATCAGTTCCTGCTTCATCCCAGGAGTTCCCACTGCACTGTCCCACTGCCAGAGAAGTGACACACAGGACCTGGACTGTCACTGCAGCCACCCTGAGTCTGTGACAGCAGAACAGCCCAAAGGCCCCAGGCTCTGGGAACAGCCAGTGAACCCCAGAGCTGAGCTCCAGCCACAGGGATGCAGCATCCCATGAACTCTCCCACCTTGGTCAATCCCCAAGCCCTCAGCCCTGGGAACATGAACTACTGACCATAGAGCCATCCCTCCCAAAGGGAAAAACTGACTCCCCATGGACTTGGTGTCACAACTTCCTCTGGTTTCTCCTGGATTGGTACCCCTGGTGGCCACTCCCCTACCCTGGAGGCCAGGCCCCTCTGCCCCCCACCTCCTCCCCCATGCCTGCTCCATGTGGTTTCCCTCTTTCCCTGGGTTTGTCCTTCAGCGACAGTGTTACTCTGCTGGAATAAAACCTTGCAGAAGAGCCTTTCTTGCCTTTATCACTGAGCCAGCTACAGCGTGTGTGGAGTGGAGGTTTGACTGCACTGCCTGAATGTTAACTCAGCCCTGCCTTTTAACAGGAGAGGCTTGCTGGGGACAAGGGACAGGCAGCAGCACCCACCACTGTAACACCCACTGAGGACAGGGGACAGGCAGCAGCACCCACCACTGTGACACCCACTGGGGACAGGGGACAGGCAGCAGCACCCACCACTGTGACACCCACTGGGGACAGGGGACAGGCAGCAGCACCCACCACTGTAACACCACATTTTAAACTGGCGCCCAACGTGGGGCAGAACCCAGGGATTGACACTCTCCTTCTCTAGGCCTGCCTTCCAGGGACTCACTCCATGCAAGCCCAAGCAGCCCTGCAGAGCCCAGAGCTGCCTGTCCCAGGAGCCCAGCCCTGCCCCTCCCCTTGGGGGTACCTTTGGGGGTGCGGAACTGCACGGCCTCGGACATGGGCCCCATGCCCTTGGAGTTGCGGGCCTGGATCTTGAAGAAGTAGGGGGTGTCCAGGGTGAGCTCCTGGATCTGGTGGGTGAGCCTGTTGCCCACCACGGGCTCGATGACCCAGTCGTGGATCTCGGCGTTGACGTCCGTGCTGTAGTAGATGATGTAGCCTGGGCAGGAGGGGACAGTGCCACCCGTCAGGTGTGTGCCAGGGGAGCCACCAGCGGCTTCCCCAGTGTGCTCTGACTCTGGCACAAACACTAAAACCATCTTCAAATATCAGCCAGCCCTCCCAGCTTCCCTCTGAACTGCTCAAAGGAGATGGTAAGAGAAAAAAGCCATTTAAAATATTTCTCATCACCATTCCCTGAATGTGGACAAATTGCTATTTCCATCTCTTTACCTATTTATAGACCAATAAAGTAAAGTAAAGCTGCCATTATCAAAACATCCTCAGAGGATTAATGCTACCATGATATTTTTTGAAAAATCCCTTTGACAGGATTTTTTCTCCTGGGAGGATGAGGAGCCTCAGCTTTTCCATGTTTTATTCCTCTGAAATGTAGTCTAGAAATGGTTTGTCCAAACATGTGAATTGTTTTTAATTAATAACCAATCACCTTCAGCTGTGTTGGACTCTCTGAGTCTGCCACAAGTTTTCATTATCATTCTTGTCTAACCT
This sequence comes from Melospiza georgiana, assembly GCF_028018845.1. NCBI lineage: Eukaryota > Metazoa > Chordata > Aves > Passeriformes > Passerellidae > Melospiza > Melospiza georgiana. Next base: position 3,226,705 of record NC_080442.1, on the reverse strand, counting down.
TCTGTCTCTTTTCTCTTTTTCTAGTATAGTTTTAATAGATCATTTCTTTTTTCTATATTATATTTATCATAATATAATAAATCAACCTTCTAAAAAACTTAAAATCAAATTCTCATCTCTCACCTTGTCCTAAAACCTCACAACACCACAAATTAATGTTATTTAAATTACATTAAAATAACAAAACATTCTCATGCACAGCAAAACAATTTGGTTTTGTAATTGTTTCATTATTTTTCAGTGTATTAACAAAGGCAACAAGAATCTGAAGAGAACTGAGGCTGCCCTGCACACCCCAGAATAAAAGGTATGGGAAGGATTTATGTTCTGTTATAAAAATACAGTGAAGTCAACAATCATTATGCAGTAAAAACTTTATAACTATTTTATACAAGAAACACAGATCAGCATAAAATAAATACTTGAACCTCTATATATTTATATGCACACAGAAATAAATACTTGAATCTGTATTTAATATATATTGTATAGAACACAATATACATGATATATTTTCATATATTATTTATATATTTGTGTCACTATTTATATCTATATCTAGCTTCAAGTATTTATTTTCTATGTAACGTGTGGAATACAAAATTTTGTATTACTATATATGTTTTATCTATATGTGTTGTTTATCTATATATCTCTACATCTGTAAGATATCTAAATGTGGGAGATGTTTTTGTAGATTTGTAGAGAATATATGCATAAAATATGTATTATATAACATATATTAATATATAAATATATATAAATAAATACATTTATAGATAGATGCTAAAAGCATTATAAGAGTCTAGAGGCACAAGTACTGAATTAATTTCAGAGTGCCCTAATTAGTCAGCAGCTCTAATGATGCCCAAGCATGTGGGACCCAGAGTGGCCCAGCTCAGCATTCCATGGACAGGGGCCCATGGAATGACATCACCACTCAGAATTCTGGCATCACTGACAGCACAGAGTGAGTTAATGAGGAATTAATTAGTGCCTCAGCTGATGGGGATGTTCCCAGCAGAGGGCACTCAGGCCCCACATCCCAAAAACTGTGTTGGCACTAGAAAAGGGGAGCTGGAGATGGAGAAGGGGAGAAGGAAATTTGGGAAAGGGGAGCTGGAGATGGAAAAGGGGAGCTGGAGATGGGCTCTGGGAAAGGGGAGCTGGAGATGGGGTTTGGGAAAGAGGAGCTGGAGATGGGCTCTGGGAAAGGGGAGCTGGAGATGGGGTTTGGGAAAGAGGAGCTGGGATTGGGGGAAGGGGAGCTGGAGATAGGAAAGGGAGCTGGAGATGGAAAAAGGGAGCTGGAGATGAGGTTTGGGAAAGGGAGCTGGAGATGGAAAAGGGGAGCTGGAGATGGAAAGGGGAGCTGGAGATGGGCTCTGGGAAAGGGGACCAGGCACCTGCTGCACTCTGGCTTAGCCCTGAATCACCATTTTAGTTCATTTTTAAGCTGTTAACTGCTGCTTGTGCAAAAGCTGATAAATGCTGAGCAGTTCTGTTCCAAGGGTTTCCTTCACTGCCAGGGGATTTGGGAGCTGGACAATGGGGTAATTTGGCCAGCCCTGTGCAGGTAAATGCTGCTCTCTGTAGTTCTCTCCCCTCCCCTGGGTGTGCCCCAGTGTGAGACATTTGTGCCCCTCACTGGCAGCCAAATCCTTCCACCAAAGGCTCCTGTGTCTCCAGCCAATCCTCCTTTCCCATGGAGAGGAAACATTTTGCTGCCTTTTCAGTGATTTCATCAGTTTTAGTCTCCTGGGCAGAGCCTGGGCTCCAGTCCTGCCCACTCAGGTGTCCCAGGTTTCATTCTGCACCATGCTTAATCCTGAGCTCAGATCCAAAACCACACACTGCCATTCAAATCTGATTTCAGCTTTAAACAAATTAAAATTGAAGTGATTATTTCAGAAAGCCCTTCCAAATGGGAATCTGAACAGAAATTATAGAAGGGAATCAGTAATTATTACTGTCTGGAAAGTGATTTATCCTGTGTGGCAGTGATGCAGTTAAAAGCAAATAACAGTTTACTCCTAATGGCTCTGTCAGGGGAACAGGAAACTGCTCTGAAGTCTGTTCTGTGGCACAAAAATGCCACAAAGATGACAAAGAGCACTGGGATGGCCTCTCCTGAACAAACCTCTGATGGAGCAGAGGGGACATTGCTGGAGGCTGCTATTAGAACAGCACAAGGGTTATGGAGATATTTAACTTCCAGCTGCATTTCCTACTGCAGTTAGCTCAGATGTGAATGCATCTGGGTGAGAACAGCAGCAAGCAGTGGCTGTGAGCTCCTGAGGCTGGCAGAGCAGCTGGCAGCCCCAGGGCCCTGGTGCCCACCTGTGATTTTGCCGTTGGCCTCGGAGGGCGGCTGCCAGTTGACGATGATGGTGCGGGGCTTGCCCTCCTTGCTCACCACAGTCACGTCCTTGGGGGGAGAGGTGGGCACTGAAACAGAGCCAGAGTGTCAGCAAGGGCTGCCCTGTCACACCAGGGAGCAGCCAGCTCAGGGCCTGGATCCCCATCTGATTATATTTGGGTTGTTTTGTATATTTGGGCTATTCTCTTTACTGTTATAAATCCCCCCCTCACTGGCCAGTGCCATCCAGGGGCAGTGCCTCCCTCCCATATGGAGTTCCCCCTTTCCAGAGCACTTCTGGCACCAGATGTGATCCATGACCGAGCATCCTCAAAAATCTGCAGAACTGACTTCTCACCAATCATCCCAAAAATCCTCCAAACTTTGTGAAAGATATATTCCATATAGATATGTCCATATTCTGAAACATCTCCCTGTTTCCAGTTTATGATGGACTCAGACCCAGCAGGGCCCATTTGCCACTTAAATCCCAATGAGCAAAGTAAATCCAGCAGCAACTCAGAATTCTACCAGCCCGGAATGGTTTGGGAATGGATCTCAAAGCCCATCCAGTGCCACCCCTGCCATGGCAGGGACACCTGCCACTGTCCCAGGCTGCTCCATGCCCTGTCCAGCCTGGCCTGGGGCACTGCCAGGGATGGAACAGCCCCAGCTGCTCTGGGAACAACCTCTGGGCAAACCTGCAATGGCTCATTGAGCTCCTGAGCAATTATTTGTTGTTTGGGAGGCATCTGCACCTCAGTGTGTCTCAAATGCAGAAGGATTTGCTGAACACAACCTTTTTCCTTGGGTTGCCAGAGAGCAGCATTGAGGGAAAGAAAGGAGGGGTGAGTTTTCCTTCTCCCATCAGCCCCTCCTGCCAAGAATTCAGGAAACAGCACAAATGGCTCCAGCTGAAAGCTGAAATCCTTGCTGTGAGCTCCAGAGGGCACTGACCATCCCTGCAGTGCCACATCCTGAAATCCAGGAGGCTCCTGAGGGGGCAACCCAGAGTAAATCCACCTTGGGTGTTTAATACAGCCACAGTAGCACTGAAATTTCTGCTTTTCCAGAGGTTTATGGAGGTGAGCTATTAGAAATCCATCCATAAATCCTCTGGGATGGCCACCAATTATCCCTGTGATGAAGAGCTGGAAACCAGGGACAGCCAAAGCCCAGGAATTATTGTAACTATTGCCCCAAATATGTAAAAAAAGGATTCAGAGGAAACAAAAATAGAAAATCGGGAGTAGCCCATAGGAGATCAGGAATACAGACAACAGAGCCCAGAATTCCCAATTTTCCTGTCAGGAGCAAGTCCTGTACAACTTCTCAGGAGTACCCCAAAATAATGAGCCACTCACTCAGGAATTTGGCCAGTATTATAAATCACAAGATCTGTTATGAGAAAATATATTTAGCCTTTTTTTTTTGTAATTTCTGTTTCAAATTTTCTCCTTAGTTCTCCACCTTTTGGGTCATATTTGCAAATATCCCTTCCAAGCACTTCAACCTGAGCCTTCCTGTTAAAATGCACTGAGCCCTCCTGCACTGTGCCCTTGCTCAGGGACTTTGTGTCAAATTCTCATTTAAAACCCTTTATTTGTGCAGCTTTTACAGTCCCTGCACTCAGAGCAGAGTTATGGCTGAGGATTGAACGTGTGTCAGCAGAAACACCAAATGCAGTGTTTAATGTGGGCTGGGAAAGGAGCCCCAGCCCAGAGCTGGCCCCACACCATGGAATTCCCACCCAAAACCACCACAATGGTTTCAAAAGCAACTGAAGCTCACTGGGACTTCAGAGAGTTCAGATTTTATCCTGGGTTTGCTTTTTCTGAAGCAGAAATGAAAGAATTTCTGCTATAGACTATCTGGAAAATCTCACTAATTGTTTGCATGATTGATTTCTTGGCTGTATTTTAATTTAGAAGGAGAACTCTGGGTTTCTTGTCCTCCACAGTCCATCTAAAGAGAGCCCTTCCCATAACAGGCAGTAAATTTAATTGCCCAAAGTTCATTTAACACTGCAGGGTAAGAAGAGCTAATGAGGGGCAGGTCAGGGAGAGGGCCTGGCCCTCACAGTCCCTGGGCCTGAGTTGTTCCTGGCAGCCTCAAACCCTGCTCTGTTCTGCACTGAACAGGAATTCAGAGCTCATTTGGATGTCTTAATGCCCACTGTGATTTTTCTGTCTTCATTTGCTCATGCACCTTCTCACTCTGTAACAATTATCATCACATTTACAGCACATTTTAATTATTATTTGCTGAAGTGTTTTCTTTGTATTTGCTGTTAAGGTGCTTTTTGTGAGACTTTCTTCTCTCCTGCCCATAAAGTGTGGTACATTATTCATGACTTCTCTGTAATTTGATGTAAATTCTCCTGCAATCATCCCTTGCAATTTTCAAGTATGTTGTTGTTTTTTTAATCAGAATTTCTGCCTGAACTATTCAGAACCCCCCAGCAAGTGTTAATCAGCAGAACCATTTCAGGTGGAGGTTTCTTTGGGAATATCCAGCAGTACCTAATTCAAAGGTTGTCCCATGTGCTGTCATGCTCCAGGTGCTGGATCTCCTGCCCTTGGTCACCATCACTGAGAACTCGTAGAGGGTGTTTGGCTTCAGCCCCGTCACCAGATAGCTCAGGGTGGTGGCATTTGCAGTCTGCAAGGGAAAGCAGGGTCAGCACTTCCCAAAGCACAGCCCTGACACAGCCCCAGCCCCTCTCCCAGCATTTCCATAACCACAGTAATTAATTAGGGCTGCTTCTTCTCTGGCGTGCAAATTCATTAATCAAATATCAACGTTTATCCTCCACTAGAAATGCTGCAATCAGCAGGAGCACTTAGCAGCAGTCAATTAGAAATGAAAAAAACACAATCCAAGGGCCAGGGCCCACTTGTTCTGCAGTGGTTAAACCCCTGTTTACCTTGGGGTTGGTTTACAGCATTTCATTAACTCTTCTGGCTGGGGAAAACAAAAAGCACAGCAAGGAACAGTCCTGGTTCAGAACCTGGAGCTGCCTCCCAGATCCCTGCTGGAATTTCCAGAACAACCTTAAATGTAATAAACAACCAACTAAAGACACACTTGTGAGACTTAAAGAGAATGAAGCTTTGCTAAAATGTAGATTCTTTTCAGAAAAAAATGGTGATTTAGGATCACACAAGGAAACTCCACGTGGGTCATAGTGGAATTTGTAATTCAGCATTTCTAAAGATCTGGTATTTGTTATCAATGGCTTCAGCACCAACAGAATGTGCTGGAGGCCCATGGAAAGCTGTATTTACAGGTAAGTATATTCCCCACCTTGACCTGTGGTGTTAACACAGAATTAAGGAGTTGTTGCAGGATCTGACAGGGCCATACAACAACTGCAGCAGCCACTGCCTCCAGAAACCCCTGAGTGCAGCTGATTTATTGCCAAGGTAAAGGCACCTTTCCTGAAGGCTCCAGCAGTGACAAAGAAACCCTGAGATCTCCAATCTCTTCATTGCTTTTTTCTTCCAAGGGATGGAAGTTCAGGAAATGCTGATCCAAGGGATGGCAGGAATTTGCTGTCTTGGCCAGACAACAAAGACTCATAACATGAATTAAAATTCACCCCTCCATTGGCTTTCAGCCTCTCCTTGGTGAGGCTCAGTGCAGTTTGGAGTGGGTGGGACTGTGCCTGAGGGGCTGGGGCACAGCTGGGAGGGCACAGCTGGAAGGAAGGGGCACAGCTGGGAGGAAGGGGCACAGCTCCCTGGGGAATGCAGTCCTCGTGGAGGGATGGAGTGACAAGTCCAAGGCAGGAATCTTTTCCTCCCATCTGGCATTCCCAGCTGCCTTACCCCAAAAAGCTCTTCCTCTCCAGGATGCTGCAATTCCCAGCAGTATTGAAGCACTCCAATATTTGGATTATTTTATGAGGCAGCTAGGCTCCTTTTACAGGTGAAAAGTTCAGGTTTCCATCTCTGGCTTTGAATCTGGGGATCTTTTAGTTTCCCTGTGCATCCCACTGAGTGTAAATGACACACCTGAGCCCTCCTGGAGTATCAGACCCCACAATTTAACAGCACTTCATTATTTTAACATCCCAGCCTATCCCACAATACCAAACCCTGCTCACCTGCTAGAAATAAACTCCATAAATATTACTTTGAACAATTTGTTTCTCTTTTATGCAGTCCTAAAAGATTCAATGTTTAATATTTTCATTGATGGATCCCAGGTAACTGCAGGACAACCCCACACACCAACAAGGGGGCTTTGGAAAACTGCTCCAATGTTACACTTTTATAAGTTGTGAATTTTACTGTGCTTCACTAATAAGGTAAAAAAATGGAGCTTCATTTCTCTCTTTATAAGGTCTTTTAAGGATAAACTGTCTAATTAAGAAATGATACTTAAATTAATTTTACTAACTACTTGTGTCTTGCAATGTGGACTTTTTAATCTAATTACACAATACTATTAAATTCATGAAGAAGAAGGTTAAAAAGTAGCTTCTAAAATTTTCATCTTGCTTTATATATATAACTATATATATATACTATATATATAGTAACTATAACTATTCTAAAACTTTCAACTCTAAGTTTTCTGCTATGTGATACTACACACTTCTATTTAAACTATACACTCACAATTCTGTTATTCAATTTTGGAAGTTTTTTTATGGCTTCAGGTTAAATGTAGTGTTCTTTTGGGGGTCAGTGTCTGACAGCATAGAAAGTCTAAAATTCTGAGCAACCAGAGTTCTAATAACCATGTTAGTGCAGAGACAGCTCAAACCCAGGAGTGTTCCTGGGTTTCCAGGCTCAGACTGGCACAACCCTGCCCTGAGCACTGAAATCCTTGTTTTCCTCAGTTTCCTGCACAAACAAAGCTCCTCAGGAGGAAGCACTGGTGTGGGGAGCACACAGCTCCTTCCCCAGCAGTTTGGGACAGGGCAGGAACAGAACATCTCAGTGAACAGCCCCAACACCCAGCTCAGGGATGAGGGAGGATGAAACCCCTCTGAGCTGAGCAGAGGCAGCTCTGGATGCTGCAGAGGTGGCTCAGGAGCTCTGTCCCCAAGAATGGGGACCCCAAAGGCTCGGGGTGCAGAGCAGGAGCTGCACAGGGGCCAGGACAAGCACTGCACTCTCTGCACTCAGGGTCTCAGCCTGACTGACCCTGCACTCCCTGCAGGGGCTCTGCCCTCCCAGAAAACATCCAGCAGGGCAGGAGAGCATTTCCAACAGGAACAAGGGGAGGAAAGCAGGATGTGGGCTCTCCAGACACCACAGGTTACACATGACTGCAGCAAATTGCTCAAACTTCTCTCCTTCAGGCAAATCCTTTCAACATTTCTGAGTAATTTTAAATTATGTTCCATCATTCTGTGTTGGTTTTGGTCACAGTAAAACTTGCTGCCCACTGACCACCAGCACTGGAACAACAGGACTATTCCTGTTTTATTTAAATTTACTGTTTTATTCCATCTTCTATTTTGTTTCATTCTTTTAAGCAATTAGCTAATGAAACTGCAGCTTTATTTAAACCACTCCTGAGACACCCTCTGCACATGACTCAGGAATGTGGCCCAGAAGCCTTTAGAGGAGGAATACACACATATTTACATCTTTTCATTTCAATAAAGAAAAGATCTGGATTATAACAAGCTGGCTCTGCAGGAGCATAAAGGGAGCTCCACTGGCTGGGTATTTCAACAACCAGTTCCTCTGAGTCTCATTACAAATGTGAAATTTGCAGTCAGCAGCTCTGAGCCCTGCAGGTAACTCTGAAAATTAACAAAAAAAAATCCAACCAACCACCAAACCAAACCCCAGATCCAGTCTCCAAATCAAAACACATGAAAACGGAGGAAGGCAAGGATATAATAAAATTTTTGTTGTGTATTTTGAAGCCAGTCAGTTCCCAAAGGAAAAGTTCCCTATTAGCTTTGTAGGAATTGAAAAGGCTCTAAAAGGGAACTCCAAACCAGGGGGGTAAATCTGTCTTCCCTGCATGGCTCAGTGAGGGGACCCAGTCACACAGCCCTGGCAACTTCAGTGACTCTCCAGAGGGGAGCCCACACATCCCAGGGACTGGGGCAGGGGGAAGCTTCAGACTATCACTGTGCACAGAGCAGAACAACTCTGGAAATTCCTGTTCCCTCCCTGGAGCAGCTCTGCCACAACACCCCAGAGCTGCAGCTCCTTCTAGGAGCCATCAAAGAACTGCTCCCACCAGACCAGGGCAATCCTGGCCCTCCAAGGCCCCTGGGCTCATCCCAGCAGCATTCCCAGAGCTGTGCCTCCAGCTGGGAGTGGGGCTGGAGGGATCCTGCCCCTCCAAGGAGCCCAGCAGAGCTCCCAGAGCTTGCCCTGGGAGTGGAATTGTAAGAATCCTGCCCCTCCAAGGAGCCCAAGCAGAGTTCCCAGAGCTGTGCCTTGCCCGGGAGCTGGAGGGATCCTGCCCCTCCAGGGAGCCCAGCAGTGCCTGCCCTGGGAGGGGAGCTGGAGGATCTGCCCCTCCAAGGAGCCCCCCAGTATTCCCAGAGCTGTGCCTTCCCCTGGGAGTGGAATCCTGCCCCCTCAGAGAGCCCAAGCAGAGTTCTCAGAGCAGTGCCTTGTCCTGGGAGTGGAACTGGAGGGATCCTGCCCCTCCAAGGAACCCAGCAGTGCTCCCAGAGCTGTGCCTTGCCCTGGGAGTGGAGTTGGAGAAATCTGCCCCTTCAACAAGGCCAGCAGAGTTTCCAGAGCTGTGCCTTCAGCTGAGAGTGGAACTGGAGGAATCCTGCCCCTCCAAGAGCCCCCCAGTGCTCCCATAGCTGTGCCTTGCCCTGGGAGTGGGGCTGGAGAAATCCTGCAGTGCTCCCAGAGCTGTGCCTTCAGCTGGGAGTGGAACTGGAGGAATCTGCCCCTCCAAGAGCCCCCCAGTGCTCCCAGAGCTGTGCCTTGCCCTGGGAATGAAGTTGGAGGAATCCTGCCCCTCCAAGAGCCCAGCAGTGTTCCCTGAGCTTGCCCTGGAAGCGGAGCTGGAGGAATCTGCCCCTCCAGGAGCCCAGCAGCATCCCCAGAGCTGTGCCTCGCCCTGGAAGTGGAACTGGGGGATTCCTGCAGTGCTCCCCGAGCTTGTCCTGGCAGTGCAACCCGAGGGATCCTGCCCCTCCAAGAGCCCAGCAGTGCTCCCAGAGCTGTGCCTCAGCCTGGCAGGGCAGCTCCCAGCCCTCAGTACCTTGTACTTGGTGTTGGCAGGGATGTTGGTTTTCCAGCGGACGGTGTAGAAGCGCGCGTCCGTGATCTTCTGGTTCTTGGGCAGGGAGTTGTCTGCCCAAGTGATCCTGATGGTGTCATGGCTCAGGATGGAAGCCTGAACTCCCACCGGGGGCATCATGGGAGACGGATCTGGCACTGGAGTGTATGGAGCATTAATAACAAACAAATCAACCTCGGAAGTGTCTGCCCAATCCGGGGTTTAGAATTAAAAAGGGAGGAGGTGGCATTTTAATGTCAACCAAAATAAAAAAAAAAAAGGGGATGCAGGGAAGTGCAATGAGATGGAAGGTGAGGAATGGAGAGAAAGAGAGAAAAGCCAGAGTTAATAGGTGACATTAGACTGGGCAATAACATCACTCTTGCATTGTCCTCCCTCCTCCAGACAGTAAGACAACAAATCCCTGCTGGCAGAGCCCTAATTAGTGCTCAGGGCACTCAACCATGGCCTGGGAACCCCAAATACTCAGTCACTGTAACTTCATCTGCATGGAGTGTCACTGAGTCCTCTCCCAGAAAACAAAGAGGAGGATACAGAGCTGGAGCTCTGGATGGGCAGGTGCCACTTCCCAAACACCCAGGGACCTCCCAAAGGCACCTTCAAAGGGAGGCTCCAGTGAGACCAACTTGCAGTAACTGTGAAACTGCAATTCCAGCATCCTCTGGGGAATCTCAAAGCATTCCAGCTCATCAGGACTAACCCCAAGTGTTGCACCTCCACCAAATTCTTGGGTGGTGCCATCAGGCTGGGAGAGAGCCATGGCATGGCAACAGCTCACCTGCACACTGCTCTGCTTAAACCCTTTGTGGATTACAAATCCAAAATAAAAACTGCCCAGATTTTGTTTAGTGTGAGTGACAAGAGAGGGACACAAAGCAAACACAGGCATCATATTAAAAAATCTCAGTGCAAAAGGCCATAACCCCCAGCCCAGGGCCTTCAGAGCTGCACCCACGTGGGCTGTGCTCAGTAGGGGGAACACCTGGAGTTAGAACATCCATTAGTAGCTGTCAGGTGAGTTTGGAACTTAAATGAGCCCAATTTAGGTGGTTTATCAGAACGAGCAAGGCCAAGCAGTGACAGGGACAGAGAGCAGGGGATGAGCAGGCAGCAGGACCCTGCCATCAGCCCAGCCCATCCCAGCTGGGGGCAGCACTCACCCGAGTGGGGCCGGGTCACAGCGCTCTCGTACAGGGGGATCCCCTCCCCCACGTTGTTGAAGGCTTTCAGGGTTATCACATAGTGGGAGCTGGGATCTGAAGGGGAAAGAAAAGAAATCAGCACAGCCAATGAATCCTGCTCTCTGCTTCTCCATACCTTCTTTGTCCCAATTTTAATTTTTAACTAGAATACGTGATTTGAGCTGAGGAAGTCTCCACACACACCTTCTGCTCATGGCTGCAGAATCCCAGACTGGTTTGGGTTGGAAGGGACCTTAAAGCCCATCTCATTCCAGCCCCTGCCTGGGCAGGGACAGCACAGCTCAAGGTTACAGCACAGCCTTTACTACCTTTAAGCACAGCCAAATCAGGAGTGAGAAAAACAATTCAGAACAGCAAAACCAAAATGACTCAAAGCTCTGATTTGATGAAATTCCTAATATTGCCATTTCTCTCACTCTCGGGCTGTTTTACCTCCCACAGAGAGTTCTGTGGAGGGGTGAATCTTTATTTTCCTGTTAAAGGAGCCACCAGTGAACGCTGGTGACATTTCAGTCCCTTTTTCTCCTGCACGGAGCACGCCGAGCTCAGGCTGCTGCTCACATGGGAGCTGTTCCAGGAGTGCAGAGCTCGGGAGGCTGGGCTGGGGCCCAGAGGCACTCACCCAGGTTCTCAATGGTGTAGTATCTCTGCTTGTAGTCCACCTTGATGGTCTGGGCGTGGGGGCTGCCGATGCCGTAGCCGATGGCGTAGCCCCTGACCACCACGTCCTGGTTCTCGGGCGGGGTCCAGCTCACCACGATGCTGGTGACCAGCGGGCGCACGTGCAGCGAGCTGGGCACCTCGGGCACGCGGCTCTCTGCAGGGACAGGGGGGTGTCACAATTCAGCACATCCCTCTGGCTGCCCTGCAGTGCCCAAACCCCTGCCAGGGGGCTCAGAGACCCTGGCACAGAGCCCAAGGCAGCTGGGCCTTTGATTTAGCCCTTGGAAAAAACTATCAACCTTGTACGAGGAGCTGCAAGCCATGAAAGACTAAACAGAAGCAAGCCATGAAAGACTAAATAGAATAATAATGAAGTTTGTCACAGGGTGAAAAATAGATTTTTGAAGTTTTAGAATGGGGGTTCAGGGGGCAAGATGGAGGAATCTGGGCATGTCCAGCCTTTCTCCTTCTTCTTCTTGGCCTCCATCTTCTGCTGTGATGGTGGCACTTTTGGATTGCTTTAGAGTAGAAGCTCACTGTCTAACACAGGTGATAGGTACTGGGAAGTTATGGTCAATAATGTACACATAGTTTTTAGTATAAAAGACAACACCACCCTGAGGGTGGTCAGTGTGCCTCTGTCTGACCTGCTGAGCAGACCTCAGCAGGCCAGAGACAAAATTTTATAGATAAGAAACAATGAACAACCTTGAGAATGAGCACTGAAGAGTTCTGACTCCCCCTTTGACAGCCAGGCTGGGAAAAGAGACTTTGTGACACATCTCAGGGTCACTGTGAGCAGCAGAAGCCCCAAGAGGGAGGCAATGCAAAGCCTTCTCCTAATGAAAGGCACTGCCATGGAGCCCAGGAGGCAGGAAGGGCAAATAAAGCACTTGTTTGTGTTGGAATGAGCACAATGAAACTTTGGGGTGCAGCAGAGAGCAAAGAGCTCCAAGAGCAGAATGTTAACATTGCATTCCAAGAGATTCACCCTTTAAAAGGCAGCACAGCTGTGCTGAAGCTTAGGGGGTTGGGATGGTTTTTCTATCAGATCTGTTTGGGCAGATCCATGTTGCCCATGTCATCACCCACTTTTATCCCATCTTTTCCCTCCACAAATTAATCCAATTTCAATTCCATCCTATTCCTTACTTGTGAGTATTACAGTAATTACATGGAAAAGAATTGTTCAAAAATAAAGCTTTTAAAATTCATATTCCTTTTTCCTCTTTCTTTTTAAATGCATAGAAAGGGCGAGGTGTAGGAATGTGCCCCCTGTTGACAGAGTGACAAAACTCTCCTTTGTCCCCTTCAAAGGAAAGAAAACCAGAAGTTTCTCTCCTCTATTAAGTGAAAAGACACCTCATAGGACCTGAGGGACTTCACCTCAAAGATAGCTAATGGGACAGGAACCAAAAAGTCCTGCCTAGGCAATTTAGTAGAAAAAGAAGAGAACAAAGAAATTATCTGCTTTTGTAAAGTGTTTTTACCAGGAGCAAGAACATCTAGCACCTAGCTGGGTTTTTCTGTGTGTTATTTTGCCTTTTATCAAACCTTTTTATTTCTAACACTGCAACAAAAGCCATCCTGCTGATTTGTATGCCTCCAAAAGTAGCTGAGCTAACTTAGGTGTGTTACAGGTTTCCAAAAGCTTATTAGACCTGGCCCAAAGAAGTTACTATAACACATTTTCCATCACTTTTCTGGTGATGAAAGAAAAGTTCCTGAGCTGGTTGTGGCATTAAATAGGATATTCCACAGCTGTAAGAACTGCACTGCAAAGGGTTCTCCTCACTTGTCCTACAGCTGTCCCTGCCTGGATCCTTGGATTCCCATAATTCACACAACGTAAGCAGGAACTGCACAGAAAATACAGAGTCCACATCAAATGTTCAGAGCCTTCCCCCAAAACAACCCAAGTCTCACCCCACCCCACAGAGACACAGAATGTGGATCCCAAACTCCAGAACATTTCACAATGTGACACTGTAAGCCCCTAATATTTCTCCTAAGAGGCTTTTCCCCACTGTTGAGTGGAACCAAAAGCAATCTGCCACCCATCCCTGGAGTGTCCCTAACTCTGGGCTCACTTCTCAAAAATGAATTCAATCCTTTTGTCGTGGATTAGGGATAATTCCCTGCACCAGCAAACAGAGCTCCCCACTCCAATGGAATCAAGGACTTGTGCTTCCTGCAGGGATTTCTTTTTAATGAAACACGCTGCATTTCTCTACAAACATTTAATAAAGCACCACAACAGGATTAGCAGGATCACAGCACAGCCCTGGCCCCCAGCCCAGGGAGCTCTGGGGCTGCTGCTGACACAGCCCAGCAGCTCCAGCTCCCAACCATCAAACACAGCACAGCTCCAAGAGCAGCACCAGAGGTGACATTTCCACTGCCCTGGGGACAAACTCTGCACAACTGCTCAACACCTCCTGCTCTGCACTCAGGGGGAACCTGCTCCAAATCCAGAGTGGAACTGTAACACTCCTGCTCCCCTTTACATCCATGGGACTCTCCTGGGAATTCTTTTCTATTTAAACTCAAAAAGCAGCCATAGAATAAAAAGAAATGATGCCTCATGTGTCTGTTGAACCTAAGAAATGCAAGATGAGCTGTAAATTCATTTGCATGTGTTAAAATTATTCAAATGAGCTTTCTAAAGAAAGAAACCCAAGAAACACAGTGTGCACACACAGATCTCACAGGTGTGTGCAGAGTTATATGAATATCATGTTATGTCATCTTAAATGTCAATTTTTATTACTTTATTCAAGGGAAAGAATGTGTAGAAAGTCATATTTCCTGCAATGAAGGTGAAAAAAATTTAAATGACAAGGCAAACAGAGAAGGAAAAGGTTATTTTTCTTCTTCCTCCTTCTGCCCAGTTGAAATTTAAATTTAACCCTGGTGCTGTCCTCTGGCAAAGTGTTGCTAACTCCAGTTCAGGGACATTCCAGTGCCCTGTGAGGTGCCCATGTACAGAGCTCTGCCCCCTGTGGGGACCTGGCAGCTCCAAGGGTGTGTCACATCCACCAAGGGCCAACAGACACAGGGACCAAGGAATTCCCAGTCCCCACAGCCCGGCACTGCTCTGTGCACACCAGAGAAGGAGCAGCAGGAGGAGCAGGATTGAGCTGAGCATCAGCTTTGCACAGACAGAGATGGGAGAAAGGTTTCCCAGGCTTCCCAAGGTGGCTGCTGAAGGATCCTCCAGCAGCAGAGAGCAAATCTTGACCCATTTCCATTATTGCACCTCCCAGCTGCCATTTAGCTCTGACACAGCACAAAACCCCATGGGTTTGGTGGAGCAGACCCTCTGTTGAGGAGAACCCTTTAGAGCCCATGCAAAGAGCTTTGGAATATCCCATTTAATGCTCCAACAAGCTCAGGAACCTTTCCACCATCATCAGAATTTTCAATGTAATTATTCTAATGCCCACAATTCCAATATAATTTGTATTTAATACCAACAACAGAATTTCTTATGGGAGATGTGGTGCAGAAAATATAGAAAATATCATTCATCTCCCTTTTCTTCTGTGCAAAATTATTTACTGTGGGTCAAAGGAAACACAGCACCACCATGGGGTTCAGACTGCAAAGGGCTGAGGCTGAGAATGTTTTCAATTATTTCTTTCCTACTGTGACATCTCATTGTCACTATGAATGAGCATTAACATACAGCTCTAGGAAGGGTAGAAGCAGCTCCATTTCAAGCCACCTTATTGACTTGGCAAGAATTTTCTGTTAAAACAGAAATTGATGTCAGCCCTAAATAAATCCCACTGTACACCTAGAACAGAAGTGAAAACACAGAGGTTTGTTCTTCAGAGGCAGCCAGGTGTCAGTGCAATGAAGTGAATGGATCCCCCATTTTTCAGGGAAATGAAGTGAATAGATCCCCCATTTTTCAGGGAAATGAAGTGAATAGATCCCCCATTTTTCAGTAAAATGGATTCTCCCATTTTTCATTGAATTGAAGTTAATGGTTCCCCCATTTTCCAGTGCAATGAAGTGAATGGATCCCCCATTTTCCAGTGCAATGAAGTGAATGGATCCCCCATTTTCCAGTGCAATGAAGTGAATGGATCCCCCATTTTTCACTGAAATGAAGTGAATGATCTCCCATTTTTCACTGAAATGAAGTGAATGATCTCCCATTTTTCACTGAAATGAAGTGAATGGATCCCCCATTTTTCAGAGAAATGAAGTGAATGGATCCCCCATTTTTCAGAGAAATGAAGTGAATGGATCCCCCATTTTTCAGAGAAATGAAGTGAATGGATCCCCCATTTTTCACTGAAATTAATTGAATGGATCCCCCATTTTTCACTGAAATGAAGTGAATGATCTCCCATTTTTCACTGAAATGAAGTGAATGATCTCCCATTTTTCAGGGAAATGAAGTGAATAGATCCCCCATTTTTCAGGGAAATGAAGTGAATAGATCCCCCATTTTTCAGTAAAATGGATTCTCCCATTTTTCATTGAATTGAAGTTAATGGTTCCCCCATTTTCCAGTGCAATGAAGTGAATGGATCCCCCATTTTCCAGTGCAATGAAGGGAATGGATCCCCCATTTTCCAGTGCAATGAAGTGAATGGATCCCCCATTTTCCAGTGCAATGAAGTGACTGTTTCCCCACGCTGCTGTCCCAGCCCAGGGCTGTCTCTCTCACCGTCCAGGTCGCTCTCGAAGGTCTCGGCTGACACCCAGTCGGTGGCGGGCCCGGTGCCGTTGATGGTCATGGCGGCCACGCGGAAGCTGTACTCAGTGCCCCGCTCCAAACCTGTGGGACAGGCAATTCCCACAGAGCCATCAGGACAGGAACTCCCACAGATCCCACAGCTCCATCAGGACATGCACACCCAGAGATCCCACAGATCCCAGAGCTCCATCAGCCCAGCAATGCCCACAGGTCCATCAGGACAGAGATTCCCATAGATGCCACAGATCCATCAGCCCAGCAATTCCCACAGATCCCAGAGATCCCACAGCTCCATCAGGACAGCAATTCCCACAGTTCAGCAATTCCCACAGGTCCTATAGCTCCATCAGGATAGGAATCCCCACAGCTCCATCAGGAGAGGAACTCCTATAGATCCCACAGATCCATCAGGACAGCAATTCCCACAGATCCATGAGGACTGCAATTCCCATAGATCCTACAGCTCCATCAGGACAGGAATTCCCACAGGTCCATCAGGACAGGAATTCCCACAGATCCCACAGCTCCCACAGCCCAGCAATTCCCACAGATCCTACAGATCCCACAGTTCCATCAGGGCAGGAATTCCCACAGCTCCTACAGCTCCGTCAGGATAGGAATCCCCACAGTTCCATTAGGAGAGCAATTCCCACAGATCCATCAGGATGGGAATTCCCACAGATCCCACAGCTCCATAGCCCAGCAATTCCCACAGATCCCAGAGATCCCACAGCTCCACCACCTTGGCAATTCCCACAGATCCCAGTTAAATCCCAGAACCATGGATAACCCAGCCTTCCACTCCCATTGCCCCCCAGCATCAGGGCTGGAAGGGACTGGGAGGGCCTGCTGGCAGCCAGGCTTTAACTCAGGGCTGGTAATTAGTTTAATTAATTAGTTTTAAGAACAGGAACACTGCCACCATCACCAAACCTGCGGGTGGCACAGAGGCAGCAGGTGGGCAAACTCACACACCTGATCAATGCATCTAAAAGTCTGTACAAAAAAAATCAGAGCACTGTGAAAAGGAACTCTAAATTTGGTATATTGAACCTCTCCAGCAGGTTTTGTTGCTGGCAGGAATGTCCTAGAATTACAGGAATATCTCAATTCTGTGAGAAAACTGAGACTTGCTAAGTCACAGCTGGAGTTGCTGAGAAAAATCAGAGTATCTTGTTAGAAACTCTTCCAGAATCTCCCAGTGTCTTCTCTTTTGATCAAGTATTCATTTACAGAGATTTGAAAGAGGAACACAATGTAGTGTTGCTCCTGCTCTCATGCTCTGCTGTGACTGACACTAAGTGAGGGACTGGGCTGGATTTTTAAGTGCACAAAAGGATGAAATGCAGTCCCTCTAGAACATTCCATGGATGCCCCAGGTCAGCCATTCCCAGGGCTCAGAGCTGGGTCCAGGTGTCTGTGCCAACCCTGCCCAGCCCCTGCTCCTCTTCCCTCCTCCTCCTCACCTTCATTGCTGGTATTTGGGCACACAATGTGCCCAGCCACATTCTCCAGGCATTTTATAAACATTTTATAAGGAATCATCCAGTCCACTTAGCAAATCCATGGCCAAATCAGGGCTAGCAATCAGGTCACCATGCCCCAGGCACCACCTGCAGCCCACAGGGCCCCAGAGCTCCTTTGGAAGCTGCTTCTGTTTGACTTCCAAGGCAGGAACCCCATGGAATCCTGTCCCTGAGCCTCCAAACACAGCCAGGGACCCCAGGGAGGACAGGACCCCACAGGAACCCAGTGAGATCCTGTCCCTGAGCCCCCAAACACAGCCAGGGAGGACAAGAGCCCACAGACACCCTATGGAATCCTGTCCCTGAGCCCTTAAACACAGCCAGGGATGTCAGAACCCCACAGAAACCCAATGGGATCCTGTCCCTGAGTCCCCAAACACAGCCAGGGAGGACAAGACTCCACAGAAATCCAATGGGATCCTGTCCCTGAGCCCCCTGAACACAACCAGGGACCCCAGGGAGGACAAGACTGCACAGGGATCCATGGCATCGTGTCCCTGAGCCCCCTAAAAACAGCAAGGGACCCCTGGGGAAGAGAGGACTGCACAGAAACCCTATGGGATCCTGTCCCTGAACCCCCCAAACACAGGCAGGCACCCCTGAGGAGCACAGGACCCTTTAGGGACCCAATGGGATCCCGTCCCTGGGCCCCCAAACACAACCAGGGAGGACAAGATCCCACAGAAACCCAGTGGGATCCTGTCCCTGACCCCCTAAACACATCCAGGGATGACAGGACCCCACAGAAACCCAATGGAAACCTATCCCTGACTCCCTAAACACATCCAGGGATGTCAGGACCCCACAGAAATCCAATGGGATCCTGTCCCTGAGCCCTTAAACACAGCCAGGGATGTCAGGACCCCACAGAAACCCAATGGAATCCCATCCCTGACCCCTTAAACGCAACCAGGGATGTCAGGACCCCACAGAAACCAAATGGAATCCTATCCCTGACTCCCTAAACACATCCAGGGATGTCAGGACCCCACAGAAACCCAATGGAATCCTATCCCTGACCCCCTAAACACATCCAGGGATGTCAGGACCCCACAGAAGCCCTAAGGGACCCTGTCCCTGAGCCCCTAAACACATCCAGGGATGTCAGGACCCCACAGAAACCAAATGGAATCCTATCCCTGACCCCCTAAACACATCCAGGGATGTCAGGACCCCACAGAAACCCAATGGAATCCTATCCCTGACCCCCCTAAACACATCCAGGGATGTCAGGACCCCAGAGAAGCCCTAAGGGACCCTGTCCCTGAGCCCCCAGCCATACCCAGGCCCCCCAGGGGGCAGTGCTGCTCACCCTCGATGAGCTGTGAGAGCTGGGTGCCCGCCACGCTCTCGGTGACGTCGCTCTTGCGGGCCACCCTGCGGTAGCGGATTTTGTAGCCCGTGATCTGCCCGCTCTGGGTCCCGGCAGGAGGGGGCTGCCACTGCAGCAGGATGCTCTGGGAAAGGCAGCACAGGCAGGTGTTGGAAAAAAAGTCTTTAGGAAAGCTTTAAAAAAACAATTTCTGCATGCAATTCCAATGGTACAATGGCCAAATATTTTCTCTTCTCAAGGACCCAAGGCACTCCAGAAATGTTTCTCTGTGTGCCCAGGGATTCCAGCTCTGATTCTTCCAGCCCCATTAAATCCCTCCCATCATCAGCACTGTCACAGCCAGCCCACAGCTGGATTGCAGCTCCTCCAAGCCCCACATTCAGATATTTTCCATAAAGATATTCAGAAATATATTCTCCATTCAGATATTCTCCATAAAGATATTCAGAAATATATTCTCCATTTAGATATTCAGAAATATCAGAATATTCTCCATAAAGAGCTCAAAAGCTGCATGGGAGGAAAAAAAAGACCCAAAGCAGCCCCAGTCTAAGACCCCTCCCAACCCTTTATTTACCCATTAGCAGCAGGAAATGCTCCAAGCTTACCTTGGAATTCCGGACCTCCAGCGTTAGGTTCTGGGGTGGAGCACTGGGAACTGGAAACATTAAAGGAATTACAACTCCAAAACTTTCAAATATTGCATTTCCACATCCAACTACTCTCTGCTGCCATTTGCTATAGAAGTACAAACCATTCTGGTTTAAGCAGCACATAAAAAAACTACCAATCCTCCCACAGGTTTTTCTGACATAGTGAATGGTTAAGGAGGATTCTGTATTTTCATCTTGAAGAAAAAACTCTTTATTCAGGTCTTTATTTTCACACCTATCTAAATAAAACGTTTTTTCACTTTTAAAAGCACTTCTCAAACTCTCAGAGAAATATCCCATCCAGCTCTTTGCCAAGGCAAATCTTTCCTGAACACACTGCTTCATTTAAGGAACCCACATTTAAATTTCTGGCCTGGATTTTGTTATCCTGATTTTGTGTAACAGGGAACCTCTGAGTCCCCAGGGCCCTGTGACAGTGAGGAGGTGAAGGGCATCTCAGACACTGGGGCTGCCTTTGAACTGCCACTCTTTGCTTGTTCTTTACTCACTTCCCATGGCAGTGAAATCCAGGCAAAAAGGGAGTGCAAGAAAAACCCTGGGAGCAAGAAAAAACCCTGGAGTGCAAGAAAAATCCTGGAGTGCAAGAAAAACCCTGGGAGCCACCCTTGTGGCTCCACAGCTGGCAGAGCTGAGGCTTCCCTGGCAGGAAGGGGAGGCTCCAGGGAAGCACAAGGAGCACAGGGATAAAGAGGGATGAGGACTGCTCCAGCCTGCAGAATTCATTTTCCAAATGGCTCAGCCCAGCCACAGGAACATCCCAGGGAGGGCATGAAGTGCAAGAAGAGTTTGTAAAGGATGGGGTGAAACCTCCCTCACCCACCCCCCCATGGCAGAAATGGAGAGGAGCAGGATTTGCCTTCCCTTGCCAGCCCAGCCTGAAATCACCACAGCTGAGGATGGAGAGCTAAGGGTCTGAGAGCAGCACAGTGGAGAGGAGAGGATACAAACCCAAGCTTTCCTTGCTCCTCCAGTGCCCCCCCTGCCACGTGGGGACACTTTCTGCTACCCCAGGCTGCTCCAAGCCCTGTCCAGCCTGGCCTGGGACACTGCAGGGCTCCAGGAGCAGCCACAGCTGCTCTGGAAAGGCATCTCCTGGAGGGGACAGCACATGGAGAGCAGCCTGAGGAGCACCAGGACAGGCTGATGGCTCTGAGGCTGTGAGGGCAGGGCCTCAATCAGGCTCTGAGGCTCAGAGTCCACTCCCAGCTGTAATCCCTGATCAGGAATTCCAGGAGAGGAGAAGCAATCCTCAGGAGCAGCACACAAACCTGGGTTCAAATGGTAATACTTGCAGAGTTATCCCTGCAACAAGGCTCTGTAAGAGATTAGGAGCAAAAACCTACATAAAAATGCAGATGCTTGGTTAAATCAGGGCTAAAGGAAGCTTAGGGAGAAATCCCTGCAGGGAACATGGACATCACAACAGGAAAACATGGGAGGAAAATGTGCATCATTTTGGAAAGATTTGAGAGCTTGCCAGGGTTATGAGACTGTAAGAAGCAAGATGACATCCTCCAGAGAGCTTTAGAAAATAAGGACCTATAGGTTAAGTGTGAAAACTGAAGCTGGAGAAAAAAGAACTCCAGGAAAACTTTAAAATGATATTGCAACTAATAATAAATTCTTCAAACAACCAAGGAGCTGGCAGCCCTTTAGAGGAATCAGTGAGCAAATGGTCAGGTAGGGCAGAAGAAGACAAAGGTAAGGCCACCCAAGTCTCTCCTTGCATTGGTAGTGAGGGGAAGGGAAAGGAGAGGTGTCCTGGACACCCTTCCAAAGGATTCCCATGGTCTCTCCAACTCCACTGTCAGTGCAAGGGATTATGGAAGAGTCACAGGGAACAGCAGCCTCTTGCCAGGCTTATCCACCCAGGAATTGTCAAGGAACTGAAGAATGAAACAGCTGCAACACCTCTGCAACCTCTCCCAGTTTATTTTGATACCAGAGGTGGCAAAGTGGTGCCAGCACTAAAATGGAACCACTCAAACTGCACCTGCTGGGTCAGAAACTTCCACCAAATCAACCAAAGTAACAAAACAGCATGAAATTGAGAAAGCAGGAGCTAGAATAGGATCTGAATAGGGATTTCTCTGTCTTTCAAGGGAAATCCCTTCACTTTTACCAATGAGGGGATAAGAGGGAAGTGCTTGTTGAAAGAAAGGCCAGAGCAAGAAGAAGGGGGGAGATGAGCTGGGGAGATCCCAGGGGGTGATCCTGTGGTGAAGAACTGCACAAAGACCTCAGGCTGACTCCTCTTGGTGCTCAGAAAAACCCAAAAAGCTCCTCAAATGCAAATAATGCCTCACACCTTTGGTACCATTGTAGTCCACTCCATCTGAGTTAAAACAAAGGAGAAAAGGAACCTAGAGAAAAGCTCAGGAAAGGGCTCTAAAGGTTGAATCAGCTTCCACAGGAGAAAGGGGCAACCTCTCCTGTGTGTTTGGAATCTGGAAAATGGATGAACCAGGGAGACTATGACAAAGGTCCACAGAATGAGGAGTGGGACAGAGGAATAATGAGTGCAATTCCCTCCTTCAGGAGCGCAGCCCCAGGCAACAAGGGACCCCAACACAGAGCAGGGGCAGAACAGACAGGAATGAGGGATTTTTATCTGTGGAACCTTTGCCCACTTGATGTTGAGGATAAAAGCTGGTGTGCATTCAAGAAGATGCTGACAGGGTCTCAGGCAAGAGGAACTGAATTAGCAAATACCCAGAGTAAGGAAGTGTCCCAGAAACAAAGCTGGACCCAGAGAGAGTTTGGGACAATATTTCCCTCTGCTCCTGGTCACTCCTGGGGAGAGGATTCAGGCTCTGCTCCCTTTCCCTCTGAGGGTTCTTCTATATAAACTTCTCTCTAACAAATACAAGTTATCACTAACTCTGCTCACTCTGCAGTTGCTCATGCATCTCTGTTTGCTCACATCACCTCTTTATCTGCCTTATAAAAATACTGACCTCACATCCTGCTCTCACCACTCTGTGCAATGGACTTGACAATATCTGTGCTGCAGAGCAAACACAATTAAAATAAAAGCACTCCAAAAACAAGTCTGCTCATATGTGAGAGAACTTAGAAAATACTTTGAAGTTGGTGCCTTCGGTGTATTTTTTTTTCTGTCCACACTCAATGTAGGCTCAATAGCCCATGAAATAAATGGCTGATGCTGGAATGAAGGACACCCTTGTTCTGGAATCACAATCCCAGACCCTTCTGCAGGTGCAATTTTCCTTCAGTCAATTCTGGAAGGCCTCCAGGGGGATTCTGACCCTGAACAACCACATGCAACAACAACCAAACCCCATAAAAGTCTGGTTAAAGATTCACTTGTCGGAAATTGCCAGATAACGCAGCCACATTTCTCTTCACAGAGAAAAGCAAGGCACAACTTCCCAAGAATATTTCTGAGATTCACATTCTCTGAACCTCAGAGAAAGAAAAAGCAATTCTTATCTCATTGACTGCGCCAGTGTTGTTCACAAATGGAATGCATGGTGGAAGAGTGTTTACCTGAAGGGAATTGATGATTGGATTTTGGTGTGTTTTGATTCATTGGCCAGTTGAATCCAGGTGTGTGTGCCAGGACTGTCAGCTGACACTCGTGAGATTCTGGGCAGTTGAGGTGAGTGCTTGGCAGATTCAGTTTAGATGTAATGTAATATAATGTAATACAGTATAATGTGGTATTTGCTGGGTCCCCAGGACAAAGGAGGAATTGATAAATCTGACTCCATGTTCTCAGAAGGCAAATTTATTATTTTATGTACTAATATTATATTAAAGAATGCTATACTAAACTATACTAAAGAATAGAGAAAGGATACAGACAAAAGGCTACAAAGAATGATAATAAAAACTTGTGACTGCTTCCAGAGTCCCTACACAGCTGGATGGTGATTGGTCATTAAGACAGAACAATTCACATGAAACCAATCAAACAACCACCAGTTGGATAAACAATCTCCAGTCACATTCCAAAGCAGCAAAACAGGGAGAAGCAATCAGATAATTACTATTTTCATTCTTCTCTGAGGCTTCTCAGCTCCCCAGGAGAAGAAATCCTGGTGAAGGGATTTTTCAGAAAATATGACCGTGACAGTATAATAAAATAATTAAGTAGCCTTCTGATAACATGGAGTCCACTGTCAGAACCAGGAAATTCCTCTGACTGCCCTGGAGAACTGGAGACACTGACAGGGGGCTCAGAGACCTTGGCACAGAGCCCAAGACCCCTGTGCCTTTGATCTTGACCCATGGAAAAACAATTACCAACCTTTATAAGAAGAATTACAAGTCAAAAGAGTTTAAGTAGAATGATGGTGAATTTATCACAGGGTGAAAAATTTGATTTCTGGGGTTTTTAGAATGGGGATTCAGGGGGCAAGATGGAGGAATCTGGGTGTGTCCAGCCTTTCTCCTTCTTCTACTTGCCCTCCATCTTCTGCTGTGATGGTGGCACTTTTGGATTGGTTTAGAGTAGAAGCTCACTGTCTAACACAGGTGATAGGTATTGGGAAGTTATTGTAAATAATGTACACGTTGTTTTTAGTATAAAAAGATAACACCAGTGTGCCTCAACCCGACCTGCTGGACAGACCTCAGCAGGCCAGAGAAAGAATGTTATAGATAAGAAATAATAAACCTTGAGGAGGAGAACACAAAAATCCCAACTCCTTCTTTGACAGCCAGGCTGGGAAAAAGCAGCATGTACGTATCTGAGAGTCACTCTGACCAGCAGAGATTCTGAGAGTCCCCCTCATTACTTCTCCCAGATGTGGAGCAAAAATACCACTGCTAAGAGAACTGCTGGAAGCCCCAGAATGGCAAGAAGAGGAGCAGCTTTACCGTCGGACAGGGTGCGCACCACGACGTCGTGGGTGGAGACGCCGGGGCCGTGCTTGTTGTAGGCGACCACGCGGAAGCTGTACTCGGTGAACTTCTTCAGCCCTGTCACCGTGTGGGACAGCCCTGCCACGTCCACGTCCTGTGCCCAACAACACCCCCAGCAAGGTCAGCTCAGTCTGCTCATGCCTCAGGTTCTGGGTTTTATATTTTTCACATTCTGTGCTGCTTTAGTGTGTGGGTCTGGGTTCATGTTAGGGGATGGTGAGCTCTGCGCACAGAGCGGGGAGAGAAAACAATTCCTGCTCTAGCTGGGCACCAAGGACAAATGACCCAAACCTCAGGCCCAAGGGCATAAACAACATGGACTGAAAAGAAAAAAACAAGAAGGATGGGACTGCAGGGGCTAAAGCTATAATTGGATAATTAACTGTAATATGCAGATGGGCCAAAACTTATAAATGTGACAGACCCCATGACCAGTTGTCCATTTTTCTGTGGTCATTTTGGGTTGTGCTGTCCAAGGTGGATCTATGGAGGCCTCTTAATAAATCCCTACTTTATTCTTTAGCTCCATCTAATCTCTGCTTGGGTCAGCCTTCACAAGGCATCATAAAGTTCCTGCAAAAGCCAAGGCAGGAGCGACACCTCCGTGTCACCTTCAGGCACAGCCAGGACTTGGGAGGATGCCAGCTCTGAGTTTACAGGAGAAAATTCTCCCTGTCCTATTTAAATCCTAATATGGACACTGGTCCTGAACATGAAAAGGGACCTGGAAATGCTCAAAACCATCATAATATGGTTTATATATGTTATCACTACAATAATATCACAACAACAATAAGAAGACAACAAATAATAATATATAACAATATCACAATAATATTATCACTATATTAGTGATATATCTATATATATAGAGATATTGATATATATAATAGATATAGAGGGATGCAGACTTAAAAAGGGCAACAGCCCTATTAAAAAACTGATGTAAAAAAATATTTAAAAGCTGAGGAAAATATTCTTCCCTTTGCATTTTAAAGCTGGAATGATACTGATATGCAATCAGATGGGAATGTGGCTGGGATTAATCCTCATTATTCTCAGGTGGCAGCCCATACTTTTACAGAACACACCGAATGCTTCAGTGGAATACTAAGAAAATTAAATTATTTGGATGCTCTGCAATATCAAAATATCAATCACCGGCTCCAGTAATTCAAAAAAGTTTGGATTAGGGATCATGCCAAAATCAGTATTTAGCCTGAACAGCTAAAACCCAACCCATAACTGTGCAAACATCTTAATTATCATCTGCACCAGAACAGCTCAATAATGACATGGCTGCTCTCTGCCCTCTCCTCTTGTGATGTGATGGAATTCCCAAAAGATATTTGATGTTGACAAATCAAATCAGGACATCACCAATAAAATGGGTTTCATTCCCAGCCCAGACACAAACATTTCACATTGAAATTCTGATTTTAGGTATTCCCACGTCTGAGGCATTCAGTCTGTCAGAAAAGCAGCCCCTCCCCAGGGTGTGTCCAGCCCTTGAGGGCAGTCTGAGTGGGTGCAGCAGGCCCTGTACCTGCTCTGTGTGCTGTCCCTTCTCCATGTAGTAGAGTTTGTAGTTCTGGATGTCCCCGTTGCCCGAGAGCGGCGTCTCCCAGGTGACAGTGACGCTGGTGGGGGAGCTGGAGAAGGCGCGGATGTTGGGAGCGGGGCCGGGCAGCTGGACTGCAACACCAAGGGAAAAAGGGGAACTCTGTTAGTCCTGAGCTTGGGCTGCCCACCCTGGCCAGCACCCCAGGAAAAGGGGGGATTTTCCCACTGTGACATTCCACATGGATCCACTGCAGGGTGGGACCAAATTCCAACAGGAACTCCTGCTCCCTGAGTCCCTTTTGTCTAGAATGACCCTCACAAGTGACTTGGCATTTGCCTGAAGTTTTCTCTTTTTCACTTAATGACCATTAACTGAAAACACCAAGTAAAAGCAATAAGTATTCTTGTTAGAACAGTTTAGAGAATTTAGCAAGATGTTGGGAGCAGAGCTGGGCAGCTGGACTGCAACACAAGGGGAACCCTCTTAGTCCTGACCCTGGGGTGCCCATCCTGGCCAATGCCCCAGGAAAAGGGGGATTTTCCCATTGTGACATTCCACATGGATCCACTGCAGGGTGGGACCAAATTCCCACAGGAGCTCCTGCTCCCTTCTGTCTAGAATGACCCTCACAAGTGACTTGGCATTTGCCTGAAGTTTTCTCCTTTTCACTTAATGACCATTAACTGAAAAAGACAAAACTTCAGGCAAATGCCAAGTAAAAGCAAAAGGTATTCCTGTTAGAGCAGTTTAGAGAATTTAGCAAGATGTTGGGAGCAGAGCTGGGCAGCTGGACTGCAACACAAAGGGGAACAGTGTTAGTCCTGAGCCTGGGATGCCCACCCTGCCCAGCACCCCAGGAAAAGGGGGATTTTCCCATTGTGACATTCCACATGGATCCACTTCAGGGTGGAAGGTGGGACCAAATTTCCAAATGTCCAATCAGTTCTTAATGCTGACAACCCACAATCCCATCAACACAGAAAATCTTTGGAAACTGTGATCTGCAAGTACAACTTTTAAAAAGCATCAGATTCTGGGAAAGGTTGTGAATGGGGAGAATAAGAAAATGAAATCAGTATCAATGCCAAGTGAGGAAAACCCCAGGGACACCCTGGCTCACCCTCGGGCTGCGTTGCCACCTTGAGCGGTGCCGAGCTCTCGCCGGGGCCGTGCCGGCTCTGGGCCACCACGCGGAACACGTAAACTGTCTCTGGCATCAGGCTCTGGATCATCACCTGCGTCTCTCCAGCACGACTCGTGTTTTCCACACGTTCCCTTTGGGAAACAAAAGGGTTGGGCACGTGTTGTCTTATATATCAAGAGTTCTATTATCATTATAGTGCAAGGATTCCATGTTGCCAGAGTTTCATACCTCCTCTAAGCACTAACTCGTCCTGGTCCCTGCAGCAGCCAACTGACTCCTCTGACTCCAGATCCCATCAATCCACTCTTTTATATCACTGTTCTTATTGGCTACAGGTGTGGCCTGTTAAGATCAGGCATGCTCCTAATCTTTAGTAATTGGTCCAGCTGCAACTCATTGGGGGATAAGATTACATTCTATACCTTCATTCACCCATACTGTATCCCCTACAGGCACAGACACCAGCACTGATTAGTAAATGAGGAGTAGCTGCTCCTGTCCCGTCCGAACGTAGCCAGTGTGTAAATGGTGTGGGATTTGCACTGTGCTCCCTGCACAACACCATGAGCGTGTGCCACAAGTGCTGCTGACAAACTGCTCCCAATTCTGCAACTTCCCCTTGCACAAATGCACTGAAGGAACAGAATAAATTACACTTGACACCCACAAACTCGGAGTGGTTTCTTTGTTATCCCCGTGACAGCAAGTGATAATTCACAGTGACAGTTTATCCTACAGCTCGGGAGCCAGCACTGAAACTATTTTAGCAGCAGGCACAGTCTGGCGAGATTTAGGGCATTCCTGTTAATATTGTGGGGCTGCTTTTTGGGGATTTTTCAAAGGAGCTGTTTTAACATAATCTTCTCCTCCAGCCTTGCCTCAGTTCCTTGCTGATGTTTGGATTTGTTCAGAACACCCAGGGCACAGCCATGGCATTGACACTGCTTCCACACAGAGTGGAGGTGAAGTGAAAATTCCCACCTCCAGCACCTCCAGGGTGGCAGACCCCACAGAAGGAGCACTTTTGGCATGGGAAGGGATATCTCTGCCAGGGCAGCATGCTGTGAGCTGGAAGCTCTAACCCAGCACACAGGTTATGTGTGGGGCACCTGGAGGGGCACTGCTGCTGCTCAGTGACCTCCAGCCAACCGTGGCACTGGAACGGGACATTCCCCCGGGCAAACACCATCCAGGAAACTCCAGCTGCTCTTATCAGGGATTGAGGGCAAGATTAGCAGATCAATCATTAAACCTTTATTTCAAAGCATTGCCCTGCAGCTGAGCTGCTCAGGGCTGTGTCTGGGTAAAGCTGTCCATCTGTCCTTCCCTGGGGATGCCAAGAACTCCAAAAGGAGCAAGCAGGAGCTTCCCACTGAGCAAATGCCTGCTCTGAGCACCGTGCAGCCCCTCTGGGCTGCCAGGCTCCCCATGGCACAGGGATGGGCAGGGACAGGCTGGCCTCAGCCCCACTGACACCTGTTAAAGCATTTCTGACACAGAACCATCCCAGGCTCCTCTTCCTCCCTTTCCAGCCACTCTGCTTCAGTTTCTATCAGGGAAATAGGATCCCAAATCTCCCCTTTTTTTTTTTTTTTTTTTTTTTCATCCACTGGTGTGGCTGATTTAGCAGAACCTGGCTGAAAGCATTCTGAAATCCCTGTTGGTTTCTGCACTATTAAACTGTTTCTATAGAGGGGAACAATGCACTCTCTGTAACTAAATACCTATTTACATCCTTGTTCTAGAATGCTCCCCTTCATAAGCTCAGCTAAAATGGCACTGCATAAACAGCTTCATTTACATCAGCTTTTTATTAATTTTCATTGCTAATTTTTCCACTTTGAGCACAACATTTTCTTGAAAACACATTTCCAAGTGGAACTTCCTTTAGACATGCTGTAGCTACAAGGATGGGATCTGGGAGCCCAGCCTAAGTGCCAATGGATTCACAGCTGTGAGGTAACATCCAGCTCCCATTAACATGCAAAATATAACATTTTCTGTCTCAAGTGCACTCCCTGATTTGATCTAAGAAAAAATGGTAATCAGCAAACCAAGGTTATTATTTAAAATTTGAAAAAAAAATTATTTTACTGGAAAGACAACATCTAGCAAAAATAAATAGATATGTCACAGCATTGCAAATTTTCAGTAATAACCAAGGATGTGGCTTCACAACAGCTTGGTAAAAATAGGAAGAGATTAATCTAATTAAGTGCTGAGTGAATCTTTCCTTTATGGCTGTTCCTGGGGAGCCTGGAGCACCTTTTCCAACGTGCTCAGGTTGGGATAACAGCAGCAAGCAGATGGGCCCAGAATAGCTGCAGTACCCTGCAGATCCCCACAACTGCTCCATGACTGCACTGTAATCCCCAGCTCAGGAGCTTTGGGAGCTCCAGGTTCACAGGAACTCTCAAGCACCCGTGGAAGAGCCTCCTGTGCAACCCCAGGAGTTTGGCTGGAGGTGCCAAGGTTAAAGCTGCACTTATATCTAAAAAAGCATCTTTGGGGAGCTGTTAGGGGTGGATATTTTGTGTGCCAGCTGTGGGGCCTGGCAGGGAGCTCCAGAGGCATTCTGAGTGTGATTACACACAATTAAGCTCCATTTGCTGTGTCTGAAGCACACCACAGTTAGCTGTGAATTCAGCAGTGTTTCAACATCCCACATGTGTAATTTACTACCTCAGACCAGCAATATGCCATTTTTATTCTTTTATTGTGCCATTATTTCTTTTTTTTTTTGGTCCAAATCTTGAAGTCTGGGGTTCTTCTGCCTGAGTGCTTATCTAAAGTTCCCCAGAATTAAAGCTCCCTGCAGCACTTTGGAATTTTCACTCCTTTTCCAGGGGAATTGCCTTGAGTGTGGAGTAAATAAATACCTGGAGATGAAATAACCCTGCAGCTGTGTGATTCAGGAACTTCCATCTGATCAGATTCCCCAGGGGGTGTGACAGGGGCCACCCCTCATTCCCAGCTCCCTGCCTCCAAAGGAGCCTCATGATGCCACCAGGCCAGGGTGGGACAAATCACAGCTGGTGACACTGGGCAGCCCCTGAAGCAGGAATGTCCCCTCCATTGCTGCCTCCTCCCTTTGCAATGCTCCTCTTGGAATCACAGAACAGGCTGGGTTAGAAATGAAAAGGGATCCAGTGCCACCCCCTGCCATGGCAGGGACACTTCCACTGTCCCAGGCTGCTCCATGCCCTGTCCAGCCTGGCCTTGGGCACTGCCAGGGATGCAGGGGCAGCCACAGCTGCTCTGGGCACCCTGTGCCAGGATGGCACCTCCCAGGGAACAATTCCTGCCCAATATCCCATCCATCCCTGCCCTCTGGCAATGAGAAGCCATTCCCTGTGTGCTGTCCCTCCATCCCTTGTCCCCAGTCCCTCTTCAGCTCTCCTGGAGCCCCTTCAGGCCCTGCCAGGGGCTCTGAGCTCTCCCTGGATCCTTCTCTGGTCCAGGTGAGCACCCCCAGCTCTCCCAGCCTGGCTCCAGAGCAGAGGGGCTGCACCCTCAGAGCCTCCATGGCCTCCTCTGGGCTCTCTCCAGCAGCTCTGTGTCCTCCCTGTGCTGGGGCAGCTCTGCAGGTGGGGTCTCACCTGAGGGGCAGGGGGGCAGAATCCTCCCTCAAATCAGTCCAAGGGGCAGGGGTGAGGGGGCACTGCCATGGTCCTGGGTCTCCCCTCCCTGAACAATGAAGGAAGCTGAGCCAGCAGAAGCCAAGGCAGTTGGAATTTCAGACCCTCAGAGGATTTGGGTGTTCCTGAACACTTCCCACTGTCCCAGAGCCTGGCCTGGAGCACCTTGGATATCACCAAATTAAGGGAGTAACAGAAAAACAACATTTGTGAGGCAAATAAAATGTTACAAATTGTCTCAGTTAATTGCCAGGAGCCTGGACAAGATGTCTATGCACAGGATTGAGGAAGAGCAGGAATTCCCCTCTGGAGTGTTTTCTGTTCCAAATGACTTTGTGTCTCACACTCTCATCAATAAAGTGAACAGATAATTTTCCCTTGAGTAATAAATCTGATAAGCTAATCTGCAATTAATTAAGCATTGCTCCAAATGAATGTTCACTTCAGCCCCCTCAAACTTATCACAATTTGAAACTGTAATTCTGAGCAGTAGATGCCATCAGGAAGGAGAAGGGGTAGATTGATATCATCCACTGGGATAATGCATCACAAGTGATGATTGTGAGGCTTTCCCCAGATTTCTGTTCACAGCAATTCTGAGCAGGGAACTGCATTTAGCACTGACCATGGGGTTTAACCAACACCCAGCACAGCTGTCCCTGAGTCAGGGGGATTTGCAGGGGTTGGAAGTCTGATGGGCCTCTGGCTCCCAGCATGGCTTCCAGGGGATGTCCCTGTGCTCCCTGAGGAGCTGGGACACTCCTGCTGCTCTGTCCCCAACAGGCTGCTGAGGGCAGGTGGCAGCTCTTGGGAGGTTTGCAGCCAATCCAACCATGCTTAAAGACCGCCTAGGCAGCTCCTCCAGGAGTGTGAAACTCCTCCAGGAGTGTGCAGCTCCTCCATGGACATGCAACTCCTCCAGGGACATGCAACTCCTCCAATGCCCGTGCAGCTCCTCCAGTGCCTGTGAAACTCCTCCAGGAGTGTCAAACTCCCCCAGGAGTGTCAAACTCCTCCAGTGCCTGTGAAACTCCTCCAGGAGTGTGCAACTCCTCCAGGAGTGTCAAACTCCTCAACTGCCTGTGTAACTCCTCCGCTGCCTGTGTAACTCCTCCGCTGCCAGTGCAGCTCCCTCAAGTGTGTGAAACTCCTCCAGGAGTATGAAACTCTTCCATTGCCTGTGCAGCTCCCCCAGGAGTGTGCAACTCTTCCATTGCCTGTGCAGCTCCCCCAGGGGTGTGCAACTCTTCCATTGCCTGTGCAGCTCCTCCCCTGCCTGTGCAGCTCCCCCAGGAGTGTGCAACTCTTCCATTACCTGCGCAGCTCCTCCGGGAGTGTGCAACTCCTCCCCTGCCAGTGCAGCTCCTCCCTGCAGGAGGGTCTGGAAGGAGGCAGAACACCACCACCCACCCCCTCAAAGCCCAGAGAGCCCTCCCCGGGCGCTGGTTACCTGTTGATGCCCTCCTTGGTGTAGAAGATGGAGTAGGTGAGGTTGTCCCCGTGCGGGTCGGAGGCGGGCGGGCGCCACGTGAGCCGGATGAAGCGGGTGGACACCAGGGTGGCCACGACGTCCCGCGGGGCCGAGGGCAGGGGTCCCGCTGGGGCTGCTGCTAGATGGTCATTAGTGGCACTGGTCAGTGAAGTGGGAGGTAATGTTGGGATGGCAACATCTTGGCATGTGCAAACATTGGGGAATATGAAGGGCAAACATCACCACGGTTTAAAAAAAAAAAAAAAAAAGAGAGAGAAAAAAAAGAGAACAGAAGAAAATAAAAACGTAAAAGAAATAAACAAAACCACGATGGGAAACAGAAGAAAATGAACACACAAAAAAGGCCATTAAACTGAAGGCTGACATGCAGGCAGAGGTAACTACTGACCACTAATGGGGAGTACAGGACACGGCACTGTCAGGCAAGCAGACCAAATCTCCACTGTAATGGAAGTGGCAGGGGAGGGAAGGGTGGAACTGGGGGGAAAATAAACCTCAGGAGAGGATACCAGCAGCAAACCACAGTGTCATTGCTTTGGGAGCACATGTGTGACAGCAAACCCCAACCTCTGGTATTACTCAAATGCACACCCAGACCCCCCTTCCTACTGTAGCTCATTAACATGCACAATTCATTGAAATGCTTCTCAATCATAACAAAATGACAGCTGAAAACACAGAATCCGTTTCAGTGCAAACTCATCCAGTCAAACCCTGCAGTCCTGCCCTGGCTGGGTTCTGCTGCTGCCCATGGCACTGGAATTAAAGCCCTTTTCCCACTGTTTTCCTGCCATTTTCCTCTGTCCCACACCCCATTTCATCATTTTACAGTGACTCTAACAAGCAGAAACAACTGCTGCTCTGGATTATACCCACACTCTCCAAACTTTTAGCCTCAGTCATGTCTTGCTATGTTGCTACTCCAAGGCAGGATAAACCCAGGGATTATTGCATTAAAAGGTTGCTGATTTAACAGCACAAGCTGAACCATAGGAAGAGCCACTCTCTCTCCAAATCCTATTAAAGCAATCCAGCCAGTAAATGTAACAGTGAGATTCTGAGCAGCTGGACCCCAATTACCACTGAGTATTCCAAGCAGCACAATTAGTAACAAACCCCCAAAGCTCAGGATACATGGAATTTTTCTGCATTCTGAACTATTTACCAAGCTTAAGCCACCTGATGACATTTTCCACATGGGAATCCATGCTGCCAAATACATTTATTTTTTCATTAATTATAGAAACTAACTAAAATTGCTCTGCTTTTCCCCAGAAAGAAATTCAGGACTGGAAAGCTTGTTGAGCTGCAGCATCTCCACCAGAACATGTGGATTTGTGTTGTGATACACAATGAGAAAACCTCCCAGAAAAGCTGACTAAAGGAGAAAATGTTGTCTGAATGACCAAACCTTCAGGGGAAAACACTGAGGAGTCTGATTTTAAATTGTCAAAGCTCCTTGTCAACCTAAGCATCAGCTTGGGAGAACTCTTCAATTGGCAGAACTCTCATTTTTCCTGTTCTGTTTCCTGGGCAGGTCCTGACACAGACCTAAGAAGCAGCCATGGGTTTTATCAGATTTGTACAATGTAACACCAGCCTGTGGGCAGAACTGGAGACATTCCCAGAGCCAGGACCATTTTGATATTCCAAATACACATCACAGAGACACATACTGCAGGGTACCTCCTTAATTATCCCTTCCATACTTTAATAGCTAAAGATCCCAATTAAGTGCTCTCCAGCAGCCCCTCCTGATCAATACACGACACCATTAATTTCACATTCATTGCAAAATCTATTTTTATCTAACCCCCCCTTTTTTATGTCCCATCATTGGATTTCTTGCAGGAATGCAGCACTTTCAGCTCCTCTGGCCTCAGCAGGGCCCCATTCCCCAGATCACCCAGAAGAGCCCTGAATGGGGTCAGGGGATCTTCCCAAAGCATCTCCCTGCTCCTCAATGACATTCCAGGGTTCATCCAGTATCACACCAGGCTTTCCCTGTGTTTAAAGCCCAGCCTTTGTCATCAGCTCCCATGGACTGGAGACCTTCTCACTGCACCTGGAAAATTCCTTCCACAGTGTGAACAAGGGCTGGAACTGCCTGGTGCCCATTGCTTTCAGCACCTTTCCCACTGTCCTGCCTGATTTCCAATCCACTTCAATCTCCAATCACTCATGCTTGGGTTTCCCTTACCTGTCATGTGATTTCTTCAAACTTGATGCAAAATCCACCCCTCAACGATCATTAAAATTCCTTCACCTGAGTTGAAGTGGAATATTCTTTAAATTCATCTGCTTCATCTAAACCCCATCCCCACACATTTGTGTGTTTTTCTTCCCAGCTCATGAAATGGATCCATCTTTTGTGCAGTAATGTGCACACAGAGAGCTGAGGGCTCTGGGAGAGCTGCCAGGATTTCCCAGAGAACAGACACCCAGTTCCAGCCTTGTGCAGGGCTCAGAGCAGGAATGTTCCTCCCCACAGCATCACAGGAGAGCATTTCCAGACAACAAAACCCTCATGATGCCTGAAAAATCAGCTGAGACCCAGAGAGAGCAGCAAGGAGCTGAAACCCCCCAGGGGAGGTGAGCAGGGCCCAGAACTCCCCAAACTCTGCACTTCAACACTCCTGGGGCTGCCAGGAGCTGAAGGGAACACCCCAAAGATTCAGGGATTTCCTTCCTTTTCCCCCTGTGTTTCCTACAAATGCCTCAAGTGCTGTTACAGAGGCTTCATCCCCAGCTGGGTGAGCACAGCTCAGCACTCAGAGCTCTGTTAATGAGTAATTACACCCCAATTAGCTCCAACACCAATCAGGGAATGGCTTTGTCCTTTCCAGCTTTCAGCACTATGGAAGAAGCAACTCAAATCTCTTCTAACAACTCCAGCTCTGGGCTGTTCTCTGCAGTTATTCCTGCACAGCTTTCATGGATCTCATTTTTTTAAAGCACATTCAAATTGTGTGCTTTATTCCTGCACAGCTTTCATGGATCTCATTTTTTTAAAGCACATTCAGCAAGTGTCTTGTGTTTTGCACCACAATTTATCTGCTGCTGGGGAGGAACTGGAACCAGAGGGATGCTGGAACTCCTGGAACACAACTCCAGGCAGCAGAGTTCCACCCCTGCATCCCGGCCATCATTCCCAGCCACATCAGAAGCAGAATTTTAAAACTTTGTCCTAGAAATTATTTCCCCATGGAAATGGTTTTCCCCATGTCCCCCAGCATTCCAAGGAATGCACAGGAATGTGTTTGTGCTGCTCAGGTGACACCAACAGTGCCAGCCAAGGCAGCCCCAGAGGAATCCCAGGGATGCAGGGTGAGGATTCAGCTGCTGATCCTCAAGCCCTTCCCAAGGCTCCTTCTGAGCAGATATCAAACTCTACAACTATTTTATCAAAATACTTCACAGGGTGTGCAAACAGCCACAAGGATTTGGACTGGAATCAGTCAGTAACAAGGCTGGAACTGCCCCAGCACTGGGCTGGTGACACCCAAGAGGTGAAGGTGTCCATGGGGTGGTGTGACCCCACCTTCTCATCTTGCAGGAAAACCATGGGTAACAAAGAGAGGGAGCCTGCCCAGAGAGCTGGTCCAGGGCCACCACCCAGGAGATCTTTTCTAAACAACCCAGCCACACCTGAAAACCACTCACTGAACCCTCTGGCTGTTATGAAATCACTGCAAATACTTTCCATGCTGTGTTCAGATTTCCTTTTTCCTGCTGGCATATCCAGGCTTCCTCCTGTTTGACAACAACATTCCAGTGATACCATCAGCTCCACACAAAGGGGGGACAGCAATGTTATCTGCTCCAGCCTTATCTGAACTCTGGGGACACTCCAGTCCCCTGGGTGCCCACCTGGCAGTGCCACCACCTGAGTTACCTTGATATTTTCTGAAAATAAGGAACGGGGGCATCAGTTCATACCTGGAGGAGGAGAAGAGAAAGTCCTCTTTGGAAGGACTTCAGGGTGGATTTTAGAGATTTGAAACATGATTTTAGCAACAAAGATCTACTACAACTAAAAATAGCAAATAACTATTTTGCCAACAAATCTTTTGGGAAAAAAAAATTACCTAGGACATTCAGATCTCAACACCTCTAATATTTTAACTGTATTCCCTAAGAAAAAAAAATTCCTAAGAGGCACCAAGTGTTTAATTTTGACTTGAGGTATTCATATAAAACTGTGTACTCAATAAATAATATTTTCCCATAAATCTATTTAACTGGTTCCAGAAATGTAAGACTTTCAAACTTTTTCTTTTACCTATTGCACTGTTCCCCTGAATCTGAACTTTGGTTCATGGTGTACCCATGGAAGGATTCAGCTCAGATCAGGATTAAGCAGCTGTGATTTTGCAGTCACAGTCAAATCCCACTGATTTCATTATGCTTATCCTATTTAAAAATAACAACAGCACTTGGCTGCAGTGCAATAATAAACATGAAATAACAAAATTAGTAAGTTCACACCACACAACACCCTTCAAAATTTTGCTTTCTCTTTTTGTCCTCGTTTTTGCTTGTATCCAATTGTTGTCCTTGTTCAAATGCTCAAAACAAACATTTCCACCAGAAGGGATCACCTGGTTATTGCTGTTCCCTGAGGGATACCACCTTCAAACAAAGCCAAGTTACCTGGCCCAAGTAATTTCAGATAAACAGCCAAAGTGCTGAAGTTGGTCTCACCAGATCAGTAATAACTGAATTAACTTCTTCCCTTGGGAAAAATAATTTAAAGAAATCCCTGGGATTCCCTCCACAAACTGATGCTTTAGTGCAAAGCTGGAACAGAGGAACAGAGATTGAACAGATGTGGAGAGAAGAGGGTGGAAAGTCAGTTCTGAATATCCTGGATTTCCAAAGACAGCCACCATCACCCCCTGGTGTACGTCACGGACCCATTTCTGCTTAACAGAAAACACCCTCCAATTTAGGATTTTGTAGACTTAATTATTCCTCAAGAGCTAATTTAAACTGCAGAACTTTGTGGACTCAAATCTTGGAAATCTGGAGATGTACGGAATTTGGAATGGGTGATTTTTGAAATGTGTCAAAGTCAAACAGGACAGTGTTGGAACTAACACCTTGAGGGAAGCACAGCTGGACACAGAGCCACTGAGCATCCTTTGGGAATTGGGGTGATCTGAGTGTGATTCCTTTGGGAATTACACCTGCAGGAACCAAAGCATCCTTTGGGAATTGGTGTAATCTGAGGTTAATTCCTTTGGGAATTACACCTGCAGGAACCACAGGAACCAAAGCATCCTTTGGGAATTGGGGTGATCTGAGTGTGATTCCTTTGGGAATTACACCTGCAGGAACCACAGGAACCAAAGCATCCTTTAGGAATTGGGGTAATCTGAGGTTAATTCCTTTGGGAATTACACCTGTAGGAACCACAGAGCAAAGGGCTCAGGAGCTGAACTCACACAAGCATTTCCCTGCATCACCTCAAAGGAGAGGTCTGAGGGCAAGAACTCCACTCAACACTTAAAGTAAATTTTGTCCCTCACACACTGAAAAACCCAAATTCAACCCTCACCCTGAGGAACAGACCCTCTCCTACCAATATTCTCATTTTACTCATAAATGAAATGGAGATTCTTCCTTATTTATTCCTCTATGCTGACATGTTTAGCTCAGAGCAGACAAAATGCCTTATTTTAAATTTTTAATTGCCTTAGATTAATTTACATCACCACTGGGAGCGAGAGCTGTTATTTACTTTTCACTCAATGCACAAATTGAGTGCAAAAAATTCCCCAAAATTGAGAACAAGCAAGTGTCTGACTGCCACTCAGTGATTCTGATTTTTAGGCATTTATTTGGTTCTGTTTCACATTGTGAACGAGCACTGCTGGGTGCTCAATAAACTGGGATATATAAAAATAGTGATAAACACATTCTGACTGGGAGCCTGTGTTTTAAAGGAAGTCATAAAACCCCTCCTGATAACGAGCCCTCCTCCCATTCCCCTTTCAGCATGAAATGCTTTGGTGTAGAGGAAACAATTTGATTTTTTCCTGTCTCATAAAACAGCCCTTAAAGAGGCGTGACAGCCCCGGTGACGCATTCCAGGAAGGGCAGCAGGAACCCCCTGGCTCCAGCCACAGCCCACAGCTCCAGGGGAGGATGGAAAGGGAAAAAACCCTGCAGGGATTGCAGTCATGAGACTCAGGTTATTAAAAAAAGGGAAATAAGCCAAACACACCTCACCTGTCCCCACGGACTGCAAAACTGCTTTGAAACATGTTTCGTCATTGGAAAGAAATTCAAACCATAACATATATTGTAAAATTATGGGTATGGCCTTCAAATTCAAATTAATTTAAAGAATTAATATTTTTTAACAGCTACTCCTTAAGATAAAGAATCAAAAACCCCAAACAAAACACACACATAGAACCTGAGGCAAAAAAACTGCCTGGAAGTGTCCCCAAAAAACCCTGGCCAAGGTTTGCTCTTTCTGTGAATATTCATCAATTGAACTCCTCTGAAGAATTAAATCTCTTGAGAGCAGCAGAGCCTGCAAGAGTGTTCTGCAATCTGACTTTAATAATGGCAGCAGAGCTGTGACTTTATTCTCAAATAACTGAGCTCTGTCCAAGCACAGCCCTTGAGAAGCAGTGACAAACAAATCCCCATGTCCTGTGCAAAGGATTCAGCTCTGCACAGCCACTGGCTCACCTGAAGAGCTCAGGATGCCTCTAAAGTTCCCCTGGGTCCTACCAAAAACTCCTCTGGTGCCCTTGGGCCCCCTGCCCTTCCCTTCCCTCATGTGCTCATGTGGAATGTGTTTGGAGATTGTTCACCCACAGGTGATTGTTCCATTGCATTCTGCTGGGAGCTGTTTTCACTCTTTGGCCAAGCTGTGTCAGGACTCTGGAAAGAGTCAGGAGTTTTCATTTTTATCTTTTTAGCATTCTGTAAGTATCCTTTCTGTATTCTTTAGTATAGTATAGTATTCTTTAATATAATATAGTATCATAAAGTAATAAATGAGCCTTCTGACTGTTGGAACCCAGGACATCCCTCTGGCTGTCCTGGATGGCTCAAGCCCCTGCCCAGGTGGCTCAGAGACCTTGGCACAGAACCCAAGACCCTGTGCCTTTGATTTAGCCCTTGGAAAAAACAATTACCAACCTTATATGAAGAATTACAAGCCATGAAAGTTTAAGTAGAATGATAGTGAATTTATCACAGGGTGAAAAATAGATTTTTGAAGTTTTTAGAGTGGAGTTTCAGGCGGCAAGATGGAGGAATCTGGGCTTGTCCAGCCTTTCTCCTTCTTCTCAGCCTCCATCTTCTGCTGTGATGTTGGCACTTTTGGATTGGTTTAGAGTAGAAGCTCAGTGTCTAACACAGGTGATAGGTACTGGGAAGTTATGGTCAATAATGTACATGTAGTTTTTAGTATAAAAAGATAACACTGCCCTGAGGGTGGTCAGTGTGCCTCTGTCTGACCTGCTGAATGGACCTCAGCAGGCCAGAGAAAGAATTTTATAGATAAGAAACAATGAACAACCTTGAGAACGAGCACTGAAAAGCTCTGACTCCTTCATCAACTGCCAGCCTGGGAAAAGAGATTTTGTGACACATCTCAGGGTCACTGTGAGCAGCAGAATCTGAGACCATGGAGTCAGGTGCATCACTCCTGCCTGCCACAGGGCTCCCTGTGCAGTCACCACTCCATGGCTGCTTCTCTCCAAAATCCACCTTGCAAGTGGGACATCTCCTCCTTCTGTTTGGGAGCTGCTGCCACTTGGAACAACCTGGCAGCACCAACTCTGCCAAACTGGAGCTGCAGCAGATGAGGCTGCACAAGCTGCTTGCTGTCAAAATTGTCCTTATTTCTCAAAGCTCTTTAAAAAAATTACTTAAACTAATTATTAATGGCTTATTTAACTATTTGTTTCTTACACATCTACCACACTCTGTCTTCCTTCCATTTAGGTTTATATCTACACAATTAACATTTTTTAAGAGAAAGAAGATCCCCTGAAACCCTCCTTTCCTCTTTTAGTCTATAACCACCCACAGAGCAGCACTGTTAGGTGTGGTACTGGATATTTTACTAATTTTCACTGGATTTCTCTGCTTAAGGCCACAGCTCCTTGCTGCCCACCTCTCACCCACCCATTTTTATAGAACTAGAGGAGTATCAAGATATTTGGGAATCTTATAAACTCTTAATTAAGACTTCTTCTCTTTCATTTTAAACCTGTATTGTTCACTTGCTTCCTCATATTTCTAATTCTAACAGAAAAAGGGAACCCTGTGAGTATTTTCAGAATAAACTGCTTTTCCCAGCACAGAGGTTTGGGAATTTGGGGTGCACTTCCCAGCACACAAGGATTGAAGGTTTTGAATTTGGGGTGCACTTCACAGCACACAAGGATGGAAGGTTATTCCCCAGAAGTACATGATGGGTTTACAGCAAGAGATGCAACATTTAAATGTGGACTGACACTGACCACTGTTAAAAATGCCCAAGAAAATAGTTTTTTAAGCAGTTTATACATGTAAATTGGTGCTGAAGGAGGGCCAAGGAATGTCCATCCCCACTCAGCTGTGACTGGATCCAGGAATGACTTTTCTCCCTCTTTCTTTTCCTGCAACACCTCCAGGGCTGATGTGTGACCAGGAAACCCACACAGAATCCCCCTGTCCTTTAAGGACTCTGGATCCACAATTATGAGTTTCTTTGGGGGAGAAGAGAGGGGAAACAACCAGGAAAAAGAATCCCCCTCTCTAGGCTGTTCTATCCCAGTGAGAACGGTGACATTTTACAGCTGCCTTCAATACAGAACACACATTATTAAAAATTACATTTCTGTGCTGGATTTATGGCATTTCCTTAGGGAATAAACCCCATGAGCCCATGCAGGTTACCCTGTCAATAAGGACCAGAGGCTTCTCCCATCTCCAGATCTCCATCAGCATGAGTCCTGTTACCCACTCAGCCAGTGAAAACCAATCCTGGCCCTTCTCTCCAAATGGCATTGTGCTGTCTCTGCTATTCCTGTATCATTTAGCAACTCTGAAATATAAGCAACCAATTAAGGCCAAGCCCATGTGTTTGTTCTCCCCGCTGGTGTGAGACTGACAAAATCTGATCTTTCCCTTTCCAACACCAGCCTGGGATCAATTACAAATTAAGGGTGTTTGTGTCAATCCTCAGAGCCCTGGATGTGAGGAATAAAGGCAGAGGAAATGCCTTTGGTAGTCATGATGAATATCAAACTACAGCTAATCCTGCCCTTCCACTCATCCAGGCATGGAAAAAGCAAAGCCACTAAAAACAACAGCCCTCGTGATCCACTCCTGATTATTTGTATTTTCCTCTCTGGCAGGAGCCAGAGGAGCCACCAGCACTGCTTTGTTCCCAGGAAAATCACTCCTGACATGACATCAGCCAGCCAAGCTGCCAGGAATATGTAAAATATGAGGATAAACATAACTGCAATGGGTGGATTTCAGTGCTGATTTCAGCCTTTCTGGTGGCCAAGAGATTTTTATGGGGCTGAGAAACTCTCTCAGGAATTCAGGATTAGCCAGAAGTGATAAAATGGACTCAGAGCCTTCCATACACATCCTACCTCAGTGCACTCCTGCAGTGGGACAATAAATATGGAATAATACAGGTGGAGGACAGCAAACTGCTATTAATGTGTATTTTTCATAAAATACTGAAGGGTTTTGCTCCTCCAGGCCCTTGCTCTCAACATCCCTTACCTATCACTCCTTTTCCAACATGACATGGAATTTCTTCAAGTTCCTTCTATCCATCAAATGCCCTGGTGAAAAGCAAAATTCAAGGTGCCAGTGTTTGCAAGCACCAGCAGCATCCCCACAACCCTTTATCTGTGGGCTCAGACTGAAGCCAGGGCACCCAACCCTGTATGAATTCCATCAGGAGGTGAATTCCCACTTCTCTGCCAAGCCAACTGTAAATACAGCCATAAAACAAGAAATGAAAACTAATAAGCACAATATAAATGCTGTTCTGCCTCCCTGCAATTCACAGCACGCTGGCAAACATTAATCTATTCCTAATTTAATCTAAATTAGAGCAATTTATTCCAAGCCTGTGCCAGCTTTAAACATGAATAGGCTACTGAGAGCTGCTTAGCTCCTGTTTCATCAAGTTAAACGTTCAAGAAGTTTGGGATCTAGGGTGGTTTAATCAGTTCTGCTTCTCAATAAGACTATATATTAGCAAGGCCCATAAAAAAGGAATAAATAAAGATCATTTATTAAACAGGAATTGAGTCGAGAAATGGAACTGACTGCATTCAAACAGCT
Organism: Melospiza georgiana; assembly: GCF_028018845.1. Lineage (NCBI taxonomy): Eukaryota > Metazoa > Chordata > Aves > Passeriformes > Passerellidae > Melospiza > Melospiza georgiana. The sequence goes on along the minus strand of NC_080442.1, from coordinate 3,183,941 downwards.
CCCAGGCCATTTTGAACAGACATGCAGCCATGAGAAACAGAAATGCTGCCTTTCCCTGAGGAATAATAGTTAAGTAATGTAAATTAAAATCAAAATTAAACCCCAAACCCCCACTCTTTCAGCACTAAAGAGGAGCACACACTGCTGTGTTTACAGAAAATTAGCACTGGAGTGTACACAACCAGTACAAAACATTCCCTGAGTTTGGCTTTGGCTGTGAGTGTTTGAAGTCAGTTTGTGATTTCAGATGCTGTTTATGTTCCTGAAGCACAGCTCTCCAAATGAGGCTCCCAAGCTGTTCCTGCAGCACCCATCTGATGCTGGGTGCATGCTGCAGGGCCAGCATGAAGGAGGGACTTCAGGAAAGCTCCCAGCTCTGTGGAGCCCCAGCACTGCCAGGAGTTCTTAAATGTTCCCCATGTGCAGCTTGGGATTTGCCATTTGCTGCTTTTAAAGCTTTCTGGGGACAAACTTTAATCCTGTGAGTGGAAACCCTCAGGGATATGTGGAGATCAAACAGAAGCAGGGAGGAAGCTCCCCTGCTACTCCTGGCTCAGATGATCTCATCCCACTGCATTTTCCATTCTGTGACTTCCAGATCTTCCCATTCCACCAGAGCAGAGGTTCCTCCTCATGTCCCCAGTGCACAGAGCTGCTCTCCCAGAACCATGGGCTCTTTGTGCTGCCTGAACATCCAGTTCCACCCTCACCACCTCCCTCACTCCCAAAATCCACATTTCATTCCTTTCAGTACTTTTTCCTCTGGGCAGAAAATGTGAATTTTGGTCTGCAAGGCTTTGCAGCCTCCCTGCTCAATTTTTATCTATTTCTTCCTGGTGGATGCTGAGACTCCTGAAAGCCACTCCTGGAAACCACAGGGACCTCTTCCCATGAAGACATGCAAAATTGGACCAGGCAGAAAGAACATGAGAGTGTTTCTGTGTGAGAGAGGAAACAGGAGATCCTGCAGAGGAACACCCAGAGTCCTCCTTTAATGCTCTTTGAATAAGAACAATATATTTTTATCTTGCTCTGGCATTTCATTCACAACATCCTGCAGATTTTTCAAGTACTTCTGTAGTCTCCAAGAACTGCACAGAATTCCATGGACTGAGAATGATTTCATTCACAATATGTAACTAAAAAATACTCTAAAGCATCACCTCTGTGAGAGAGAGAGCCTGAGAAGGTACATCAGATCTATAAAAACATCCAAAATAGGTCCTGAGGTGACAGGAGAGGAGTCTGCCTCAGGGCTGAACCAGGCAAGGCCTATTTATGGGATTTTTTACACATGGCAAATACCCAAATGTGGAACTGAGTTTTTCAAAGCAGAGCACAGTTGGCCTGTTAGTGCCAACTCTTGCATTTCTTTCAGTAGGAGCCAAAACTTGTCAACAAGAACTTCTATTTACCTCCTAAAACAGCATAATGAAGCTTATAGTTATGGAAAACACAGAGTATTTCATCTATCCTGACTGAAATAAGGCTTTTAACATTGCCTTTAAAATCCAGCTATAGCTGAGAATCTTTTCAGTCAGGGCAGGGGAGCTGAAATGGCCTCTGTGTGAGGAATGGGAATCTCCAAGTCAGCCTGAAGTGACTTCAACCAGTCCAGTACCATCTGCAGGGCAGAAATGACAGATTTTCAGCACAATCTTAACTGAAATGTGCTGGCTTTGGGAAACCTGGATCAGATTCCTGATGTTCTCCACCTTTGTGGGGCTCAGAGAAGCCCCCAGCTCACCCAGCTCCCTCCAGTGCTCCAAGCCTGCACACAGCTCATGGCCAAACCCTGGCAGAGAGGTGCCAGCACTAAATGGAATTGTTTATGCAGCACCAGGCCTGGACAGAACTCAACTGCTTCAATAAAGCACAGATTGAAGGCAATAAATGATGTCTTTAAAACTCCCTCCAAGTTAGGATCCATGGAATTGGACTCAGCAGAGGCACTGGGATCATGCAGTGCTGTCAGACTTTACTCAAACATCCTTTGTGATGTCAGGCAGACACACACTGCCCTCTTTCCATCCACTGACTCTCCAAAGGGAGGAAATGCTGCAATCAGCCTTTGAGGGTGACCCAATTCCCTGAGGAACCTGCACCCATCCCATGGAGTCATCCCCAGATGTCTCTGTGACCCCAAAGCCTCACAGCCCTACAACCACTCACAGATTTCTAATTCCTCCTCCTTGCTTCCCATGCTGGGAATAATTCATCACATGCAGGATACCCTTGCTTGGACAGAGACCTTTTTTTTATGAAAAAACTGATTTTAAAGATTTTAAAGTTCCATTACAAACAATCCTGACATGGTTCCTACAGCAGGGTATTCAACTCATTCACTCTGAGATGTCACTCCTGTACAAGTCACAGTATAGTGAAAAACCCCAATTTTCTAGTATAAAAGTACAAGAGCCCCCCAAAACACCCCCCTTCAGTTGTGAAGGTGACACAGTGCATGTGAAAGGAGGGTTTGAAATTGTTCTCCCATAGCACAGCATATTTGTTTACAGTCCAAACCCTGCTTTCCACAGCGTTCAGGCATCACTCCTGTTTTTCCCTGGTGCCTGAGTACTCGTCAATGCCTTTCACACAGGGTGACAGGGAACCATCTGCCTCCCTCCTCCTACTTGTTGCCACCTGTTCTTTTCCCAGTCCCCACATGGCAGCACGAGCAGGGCCAGATTCCCTGGACAAGGCTGGGTTACAGCACCAAGAAACCCCAAATGCCTCTGTTACCCCGAGGGTCTCACCCCACACACACAAAAATGCTGTAAAAGTGATGACAAGGAATGGCTCTGCTGTAATTCAGAGTATCTGCTCCATAACTGGGACATCCAGGGGCTGAGCATTGAGGACTGGAAGTAAAGCTAGCTGGGTTTGTGTGAAAATGGGGGAGGAGAGATTTGAGATTGCTGAGAAAGGCATTCCCAAGGCACAATGGAGATTCTGGGATAGGCAGAAGTCCTCCATGGGGGCATCTGCAGGACATCAAACCATTCATCTGCAGGACACCAAGGCACCCATCTGCAGGACATCAAACCATTCATCTGCAGGACACCAAGGCACCCATCTGCAGGACACCAAATCACTCATCTGCAGGACACCAAATCCCTCATCTGCAGGACACCAAGGCACCCATCTGCAGGACACCAAGGCACCCATCTGCAGGACACCAAGGCACCCATCTGCAGGACACCAAGGCACCCATCTGCAGGACACCAAGGCACTCATCTCTTCATCAAGGAGGCAAAGAGAGACGCATTGAGACTGAGAAGTTCAAGTGCAAAGCAATGAGGTCATTGAGGAATTTCCTTCTTTTAGGGAGTTCCCAAATTCTTCCTGAAAGGCAGAGCAGGCAGCAGAGGCACTCCAGGGAAATTCTGAAAGGCAATGAGTGTCCAGGGCCAGTATCTTAAACAGGGACACAGCTTCAAATTCCAAAGTGGCTGGAAAGCATATGAGAGGCTTTTCAAGTCCCTTGCAGAATTCTACACCTGATGTTCAGTACAGGGATAAGAGGATTTAACTCAGACCACTGACCCAAATCTTCCTCTCTTTTCTATCCTTCCAATCTTTTCAATTACAAACACTTGTCCTCAGTTACAAACACTTGCTCTAAACACCATGGTTTTTTCATACACTCCTGAAAAAGCAAGGGTTGTGGATTCTGTATGGCCAATCCCTTTCCAGGTGCAAACTTTTCTAATGTATTAACAGAATTATCAAAGTTTAGAGGAAAAGCCACTCAAGAAGCCTTTCAATTCTGTGCTTTAACATTTTCCACTTTCCTGTGTACTAAAAGCTACCCAGAACTCACCCCAAACACAAAAAAGCCCAGCCTAAATGTTATGTTATATGGATGATTATATCAAGCTCATAGCAGGAGATGAGAGTCACAGACTTTATACAGGCTTCTGTGGGGCTGTGCCCAGGCTGTGCAGAAGGTGAATCACCAAATTCCTGCTCTCTCCAAGTCAGAAATCTGTCCAAACACAGACACACAGACATCTCCCTTTGTAGCAGCTGAATGTTTTCCCCTCCCTGCATTTCAAACTCCCACTGCCTTGCAGGAGCACAAAGCACAGATGTGGGACTGCACTTGGATGAGAGAACTCACGTGGCCTCCCTGAGAAACTCCCCAGGGCTTCCACTTGCTCATTTGCATTTAGTTCATTCAAGATCAATTTGATAAGCAAAAGGGCTAATGAGAAATGGTTTGTAAATAGCCAGATGTTTGCCAGTTCCAGCAGGAAGGAGAAAACAGAACAGCACGGGAAGGGAAGCACTGCTAACTGGGAAGAACTTTGATGAACACTTAATCAACATTTTGTTCACTGAAGTTACTTTTCAAATTGGTAAAGTTGGCATTTCTCAGCAGCAGCTATGAAATAATTAAAAGAAAAAGTTTTCTGAATTAATGATTGAAACGTTCAGAATAGTTTTTGCTCAAATTAGGAGTGTGAATTTTCATACCAAGCCAGCTGCCACTACTGCATGTGATACCTTCCCCCTCTTTCCCAGAACAGTTTCCTTCTCCACTGCTCATGGATTGACAGAAGGTATTTTAAACCCAATATCTGTATTTCCTCCACCTGTGAATTGTCAGATTTCACATATCACACTCATTCCTCATGGCACTGCCCACCACAGCCCCCTGCACAGCACAGTTGCACTCAGATGTTCCATGGGGTGTTCCCTGCTGGAGAACAGCATCTCAATGGCCCCAGAGTTCCAGGGACACAGCCTTGGGTGTGTCTCTACACCCCCAGTGAGACTCCACCACTGCAGCCCAAATCCTCTGGCAGCATGCAAAAGAGAAAGGACATCATGAGCAAAGTCCTTGAGGACAGCAGGATGAGGTGTGGAGCAGAGCAGGAAGGAGAAACCACTGGACAAACAGCAGGGGAGGGAAAGGAAGAGCAGTGAGACCACAGGAACTCCAATAACAACAGTGAGAGTCATTTAGAAACCACTGCTGGGAGCTGGGTGCAAGCACAGGCTTGGCCAGGGCTCCCAAAGCCAAGGCCATTCATTATTCAGTGTTTGAAACATGGAGAATATGGAATAATGCTTCTGCTGGAAGGGGCTGCAAACCACTCAGGTGATTAATGCACAGAGCAGAAATTAAATTCCTTTTCATCATTTTTCTGGCAATCTGATGACAGCAAGGCAGTGCTGGATGCAGACTCCTGACACTGCTCTGTGGCATTAAAGGCCCTGACCCCAGGAGAGGGCACCTTGCATTCCCCAAATCCTTGTGGGGAGGACCTGGGGCTCTTCAGCCAGCACTGAAACACACCCAGATCCAAAGAGGAATTCAGAGGGAGCAGCAAATGCACAGCTATCCTACAAAACAACTGGAAAATAAACAGGAAATCTCTCTTCATGGCTCAGTCCAAGTTCACTCTCTGCACACTGGACACCAAAGCCAGGGACAGCAGAGTCACAACTGTTCAAGGTGGGAAGTTCCATCAAACCTCCAGCCACGGCTAAGACTGTTTCTCCTAAATCCTCTCCATCCAAATAAGAAAGAAATTAGCATTTAAAACAACCCCCTGCAAAAAGACAACACAAAGCCCCCCTCAGTACAGCTTTAGTATTTTCCTGTCTGACTTGTCACCCCTCATCCTCTGGGGTTTTCTTCCTTGGGCTCTTACAAATTATTTTTCAGAACTCTGTGACCTGAAACAGTGAAACAACCTGATGCCTTAGTGATGATATTTGCAGTACCTCTCTTTTGGGGTCTTTAATCATTAAACACCAATTGTTCTGCTTTGCCACCCCAGCCATGCAATTCAGAGAGCACTGGCAGGAGTTCCACTGATTGGAGCACAGGGACAAATATTTACCTTAAACTGCAGCTGTAAACCACCAGATGTGCAGCTGCAGGTTGCAGGAATGACAAAGCTCACTATTTTTTACACTAATAGCAGAAAAAAAGCTTCTGACACTGGAGCCACTTTGATATAAAATATTTGGGGTGATTTGGGATGTGCTCCATAAGCTCTTCTTTTCCAGGTTTGTGATTTTAGTGACTGCTTTCATTTTGGCTACTCTGCTATTGCTTGTAAAGCTCAGCATGCAACATTTCTGACCATGTTTTATTATTGCACCAAATATTATTTAAACTACAGGCTGCATCCTGTAGAATTCCTTCAGTTCTCCTCACTAAGTGTACAGGAAACAACACTGGATCACTGACATGATTTTTAACTAAATCACCCTGCTCTGTTGGCTGAGCTATTGACAGAACCCACCACGTGGAAAGGTCCCTTGGAATGGTCCCTCCCCACTTTTGGCTCTCTGCTGTCACAGTTTATCTTACCAAGGTCAAGTATTATCAGCTGGGCTCCAGCCTGAGCATTTCCAACATCGTTTTCTGCAATGCACTGATAGAATCCTTCATCAGACTTCACCAGCCCCAAAACTTGCAGGTTATGTTCTTTCTGAGGAGCAAAGGGAGAAAACAACACTTAGAAATGGGCTGCAATTGCCAAAACAATGGTGTCAGCAGGGCATGTTACTGTGGCAGGAGAAACTTCTGACAGCAACTGGGAAAGTGTGTTTGGAGCTCCCAGATCTCACCTCCCCTGCCCTGAATCCTCATGTTCTAGTGGGTTCAAAAAGCAGCAGAAGCTCTCATTAATGGCTATCATTTTCTAGCATCACACAGCACTGGCAAATCCTGATGTTTCCCCAGCTGTTCTGGTGGTGTTTTGGACCCTGAGTGAAGCTCACAGCCCTACAAGCCAGGCACACCCCATTACACAGCCATTCATTTCTCAAATGCCTCAATAATGCCTTTCACTGCACCTGAAATCTCCCTGTGGAAGCACCCCTGTGCCAAACTCACCATCCACAGCTCAGTTACATTTCTATTTCAGCTCCTGCTAGAAACTGGAATTTTTATGGGGCACAGACTGCAGCACACAGTCAGTGGTCATGGTGAGCTCATACTTTGACAGTGCATTTTGCCACCCTGTGTGCCCAAGTCTCCTGGAAATTCCAAGCTATAAAGACATCAACTCTTACAACATAAGCAATGTACATTAAAGGGATTCAAGAAACCATTTCTCTTCCAGGTCCCAAACTGTGGGAATCCATAAAATCAGAGGGTTTTGGGAAAGCTGCAAAAGGCAGCCTCAGAGACAGCAGAACTGTGAGTAGAGATAAGCAGTAGCCATGAGATTGGTCAGCAGAAAAATTATGTAAGTAGAAAAGTAAGGAGAAATAGAACAATGATCTGTGTATTAACATTTGGCTAGAATAACTCCCTAAGCTACAGAAAAATGTATCTAGTGAGATATTAGGGAGTTCTAAGCTTAATAATGGAGCTCTGTGCATTGTGTTTTAAGGCTTGCAAGCAGATATTGTATCCAAAATAAGCAAGCATTGTTTTAACAGAAGGTACATGTGTTCATAGTGGTTGGATAGAACTACTGTCAATGTGCTTTTGCTTTGTGTGATTGGTCAAAAAACTTTTAAAGTAAGTTGTGACATTAAGTTCTTGCTCTGCTGTCTGGAATGTGAGCTGATGGCATCTTCCATTGTCATAACCATGTAATGAGAGTGATGCTGGAAAATAAACAGCTCAAAGCACGTTCCCAGCAGCCTCATCCTGTCTGTGATCTGTACAGAGACCGAAGCCAGTGATACCCAACATCAACAGGACAAAAGCAGGTGCTACAGAAGAACCCAATCTCCATCATTATGAAGAACTGACAGGCCAAAAACATGCCTGGGATGTGAGCTGATAGCATCTTCCCATTGTCATAACCATGTAATGAGAGTGATGCTGGAAATTAAACAGCTCAAGGCACGTTCCCTGTTTGTGATTTGTACAGAGACCCCAGTTGGTGATGCCCAACATCAGTAGGACAAAGGCAGGTTCTAGAGAAGAACCCAATCTCCATGACTGTGCAGAACTGACAGGCCAAAAACATGCCTGGGATGTGAGCTGCTGGCATCTTCCCATTGTCATAACCATGTAATGAGAGTGATGCTGGAAAATACAACAGCTCAAGGCACGTTCCCAGCAGTCCTGTGCTGTTTGTGATTTGTACAGAGACCCCAGTTGGTGATGCCCAACATCAGTAGGACAAAGGCAGGTTCTAGAGAAGAACCCAATCTCCATGACTGTGCAGAACTGCCAGGCCCAACACATGCAGGATGGGCAGAGCACTCACCACGATTTTGAAGTAGTCGCTGGGGATCACCACGTCCCCGTTCTTGACCCACTTGACGGTCGGCGTTGGCTTCCCGGTCACCTCGCACTCAAACACGATGTCCATGGACTCGTGCGCGTAGATGTTGGCGGGGCGCTTCAGGAACGTGGGGGGAACTTCAGGGTGGAGGGAACAAAGACAAGGAGATGATGTTAGAGAGAGAAAGAGACCTGACAGTCCCACACACAGCCAGCTTGACACCGAGAGATGGGCTGGGCACTTGGGCACGAGCAACAGCAAAGGCAGCAGGAAGGTGCAGCTCAGCTTTGACAGACACCCACATGAGCTGGGAGATCTTCTAGAACCACTTTTGGGCCAGCCTGGTCCAGGGAAGGTGTCACTGCCCACAGCAGAGGGTTGGGAATGACAGGATCTCTAAGGTCCCCTCCAGCCCAAACCATCCTGGGATCCTGTGGGTTCTAGAAATTGGGGTTGAAGGTATTTGAGATGGCAGTTCATGTTCAGACTCAGGTGTTTATTACTTCTTATCAGTTAAATACACTCACAGCCATGAGTTCAGCAGCATTTCATTAGCAAGGCACAAAATGGCCAACAATCTCTTGTTACAAGGTCTTTTAAGACTAAACTATCCAATTAAGAAGTGACACGTAGATTATTCTCTCTTTTAACCCAATAACTGATCACTCAAAGCCTGCAATGTGGACTTTTCTGTCCACAAATTACAAAATATCAAATTATTTTGTATTAATTACAAAATATCACCTAAAACCTAAAATGAAGAAGAAGGAAGAAGAATGTAAAGAAGAATAACTTGCCTCTGCCTTAAAACTTCAATCTTGCTTCATATTTATTTCTATATTCTAAAATGCCAAACTCCAAGTTTTCCACCCTGTGATATTACACATTTCTAACCAACTACACACCCCTAATCTCAGTGCTATCAATCAATTTTTAAAGTCTTCTCCACAGCCTCAGGTCACATGCAGTTCTCTCTTGAGGGTCTGTGCCTTAAAGCACAGAAAATTTAAAATTCTCAGCATCCAGGGTTCCAACAGGATCCAGCCAGTTGGGAATGACCTCTTGAGACCACACCAAAGAAGAAATGGAACTGAGGTGTATAAACTGCAAAGTTAAACCTCAGGGAGTTCAAGTCAATAGGAAAACAAAAGATACAATTATATCAAAAAGTACTTTTAAAAATGAATGGTCACAAAACTGAGATGAAACCTTCCCAGAGCACCACAGCCTCATGTTCCAGTGAAGGAGCTGAGGTTATCTGGGAGTGCTGCACTGAGCCCAGGAGTTTCTTCTCTGGCTGTGGAAGCCAAGGAACAGGATGTCCATGAGCAGGCAGCTGCCCCTGTACCACAGTGCTGACATCTCATGGATGTACAGGAGGGGAGCTCTGTATTTATAACACAGCAGAGCAGAAGCTGAACATAAATTCTATCAAGAACAGAAGTTCATCACTTACAACATGCACCAAAAGTGTTACTCTGGGTCTTGGCTGCCTTCTATATGTCCTTAAGTCCCCAGAGTGAGATGAATTCCATCAAACACATTTAAAATCACACAAACTCTGAGATACAGATTTTTTGAGGACACCAGCCCCAAGTGATTGGTGCACAGACACATCACAATTTCTCTCACAGGAGCCTCCAGCTGCATCCAGGGCCCTTGCCCTCCTCTGGCTCAGCAGCACCAACCCTGCAGGCACTCACTCCTGGAGTATCCTCTTTAGAGAACACCCACCTGTTTATTTGTGTTTATTGTGCTCCCAGCACAGGGCAATTATCTTACTTGTGTTGGCAGCTCGGATTGTTGGAGTTCCAGGAAAGCCCAAAGCAGCCTTTTGCCCTTTAATATTTAGCAAAGAAAGTCAATATGGAAGGGCCACAGGGTTTAGACAAACAATTTACACATTTGGCCTCTCAATGGGGTTTATTTGGTGCTGGAGATAAAGAATCCTAGGTCATGTTTTACTCCTTCCTCTGAAATGATCCCAAAGGTTTGCAGGTGGATTTAATACTTTTAAATTAAAACAGCTGGAGGTGAGCAGCTGCCCCAACCCCCCTCATGTTTTGGATTATAAATGAATAAAGAGGACATTAATAAATGGAAATACTTTAGAGTAAGGTTTGAGTACTTTAGAGTAGTGGTTTACCTCTCAGGTAAGGGTGCAAAGCTACACAAAGCTGTACATTCACAGCTCTAACTCTCACACAGGAGCAAAAAGCTGGATGGGGCCAAGCCCAGCTGCCTGTGCATTCAGACACCCCTTTCATATCAACTTCCCAGAAATTTACCAAACACACCATAAATTCCACCTTAAGAAGGTTCAGATATTTCTGTGCTTACTCTCTGATGGCTGCTACCACCACACACAACACTGACATTTAAAAACTCTCTTCTGAATTTATTTGCCACCAAATTGCTGTAATTTATTCTCTATGAAAATTATTTTTATTCCTCCCTGGTATTTATCCTCAGCACTGTTATTTATTACAAGCTGTGCTACTGCTCCCTCCCTTCCCCTACCCAGCCTTATTTTGGGTGCCTCAACCAGTCACGTTTGCTCTGCTCTGCTGTGACAATTCTTCCCAACCCCCTGGATGTGCTCCAGCCTAAATCCCTCTCCAGAGCCTGGGGAGTTTCAATCATTTACATGGAATTTTTTCAGGTTTCTGTGGTTGAGATGACCCCCAAGGTATTAGAAAGTCTTTTTTCCCAGCCCTGTGACAGAAGAAGAAGTCGAGATTGGTCTGTTGTGCTTCTCAAGGTTGTTTGTTTTCTCTGATCTGTTCCATTCTTTCTCTGACCTGCAGAGATCTGTCCAGCAGGTCAGGTTGTGGCACAGCCCCTGCCCTTGGGGTGGTGTTGGCTTTTTATACTAAGAACTACCTGTACTTTATTTACAATAATTTTCCAATACCTATCACCTATGTTAGACAGTCTGTCATTATCCTAAACCAATCCAAAAGTGTCACCATGACAGCAGAAGATGGAGGGCAAGAAGAAGGGCAGGACATGCCCAGATTCCTCCATCTTGCTTCCCGAACCCCTGTCACAGACATCTTTTATGAAAAATCCTTTCCTTAGGATTTTTCCTCCTGAGAAGCTGAGAGGCCTCAGGAACAAAATGTAAACATTGATTATCTGCTGCTGTGGAATGCAACAGGTGCATCTGTGATTGGTCTCATGTGGTTGTTTGGAATTAATGGCCAATCACAGCTGTCTCAAACTCTGAGACACAAGCTTTTGTTATTTATTCCTTCTTTTTCTATTCTTAGCCAGCCTTCTGAAGAAATCCTTTCTTCTATTCTTTTAGTATAGTTTTAATATAATATATATCATAAAATAATCAATCAAGCCTTCTGAAACATAGAGGCAAATCCTTGTCTCCTCCCTCATCCTGGGACCCCTGTGAACACAGTCACAAACTCCCATTCTAAAACCCCCAAATTCTACTTTTTCACCCTGTGACAAATTCACTGTCATTCTACTCAAACTCTTGTGGCCTGTAACTCCTCACACAAAGTTGGTAATTGTTTCCATGGGCTAAAATCCAAGGCACAGGTGTGTTTGACTCTGTGCCAAGGTCTCTGAGCCCCTGCCAGGGTCTGGGATCACCCAGGGCAGCCAGAGGGATGTTCTGGGTCCTGACAGAATTTCAGCTGTGTCTCAGCAGTGCCCTGACAAATGGCATAAACACCACGGCAGCACTGCAGCCAATCCCTCAGCCAGTGCATCACTCTGCCTCTGCCCTTCCCACATGCATCATCCCCTGCCAGCCTGGGCCAATCACTGCCTGCTCATGGTGAGCCCTTTTTAACTAATGCCTCATTTTGTTCACCCTGCTGATCAATTCTGATGTTCTCATTTCCCTTCCATCTCTGTCTCTACTCACACGCACGATCGATTCCTGCACTGCTTGCAGGGTTGAAAAAAGGGAATACAAGAATTGCAAAAGTTGTTTTTCCACGAATGTACAATGCTTCCATTTCCAAAACATTCATTACAGGTGAGTTTGAATTCCTTAGCCACATATTAATCTTGTCAAAGGAACACAGAGAGACACAAGCCAGTATCAGTGACTGCCAAAAGCACAAAAACTTATGTGAAAATCTCACATGGAATCCCAGCCTGGTTTGGGCTTGACAGTTCCTTAAAGATCATTTCATCCCACCCTGCCATGGCAGGGACACCTCCCACTGTCCCAGGCTGCTCCAAGCCCTGTCCAGCCTGGCCTTGGGCACTGCCAGGGGTGCAGGGGCAGCCCCAGCTCCCAGGGAAGAACTGAATGCCCAAACTGTACCACAGCAAAGTTCTGACTCTGTGTTCTCCACTAGCGTTTAACTTGTAATGAAGACATTTGGAAAGAACTCAAATATCTTTGGCAACTGATATTGCTCCAGTTTGGGACACCATCCAGCAAGAGCATTAATTTTGAATCATAAGAGGCAGGATTTTCTTGACACAAAAGGGGAAGTTGAAGTAGAGACTCTCCTACCTACTCTCAATTACTTTTGATTTAGGAAATTAAGAGTTTGAAACACCCCATTTTTTCAAAGTGACTCTGCTTTTCTGGCTCATGAGCAAATGCCAAGCTGTTCACAAAGGGATAATAACATGAGGAGTGCTCACTTTATCAATTACTTCCCAGTTAATGAATTAATAAATGCTTTTCAAACACACTCTTCTGGTTTAACCGTGTCAGTGTTTAGCATGAACACAATGCAAGTACAGATGTTTGTGGTAGAGAAGTTCAATTGATAACCAGTGAGCAAAGGAGCCAATTATCACAGAAAACCAGATTTGTAAGGGAAGATACTGTGCTCTGTTGCCAAACACACAATTAAACTTCAAAGACAACTTGGCAGTTCAGCCCCCTCTTTGTGTCAGCACACAACAACTCCTGAAAAGGCAAAATGCTTGAACAGAATTTCACACCCCCAGGGAGCCCTGCCACCCTTCTGGGGATTGAAGAAAATATTTTGATCACAACAATGATCAAAAGATTAAGAAAAAACCCAATCCAACCTACATCAGCAGTTGATTCAAGCTTCTAAGCTACACCCCAATAAAGGTGAAATATTTTAAAAATATGATGCTTTTTTAAGCCAATAGCTCTAAAGGATGGGAAGAGCTGAGGAACTCCACACATGCAGCAGGAATTGCACCCAAGGTGATGAGGAAACAGGAATAGATGCTGGGCATGGATCCCATTCCACAAGGACAGGTGATCAGAAGGAAATGGAAATGAACTCCACTGGTCTGCAGCTCTGCTGTACAGGAGGAGCACAGCAATGGTCTCCTTTGGACACACAGCCTGTAAGGATCATTTTAAAAGACCTATTCTCTTTCTAAAAAGCATTAATAAATCAGCTGTTGGTCTGTTGTATTTGCTGGGAGCTGCCCCAATGAAGGCAGGAATGACGCATCTGATCCATGTTCTCAGAAGGCTCATTTATAACTTTATATTATATTAAAGAATGCTATACTAAACTATATTAAAGAATACAGAAAGGATACTTACAGAATGCTAAAAAGATAAAAACAAAAACTCCTGACTCTTTCCAGAGTCCTGACACAGCTTGGCCAAAGAGTGAAAACAACTCCCAGCAGAATGCAATGCAACAATCACCTGTGGGTGAACAATCTCCAAACACATTCCATGAGCACAGCACAGGAGAGGTAAATGAGATAAGAATTGTTTTCCTTTTCTCTGAGGCTCCTCAGCTTCCCAGGAGAAAAACCCTGGGTGAAGGGATTTTTTCAGAGAATGTGAATGCCACATTGGTCTAAGTACAGCAGCCAACAAACACAAAATAAGGAAATAAGAATTGGACCAACCAGTGGCTCCAAACACTCCCAAGTACAGAATCCATGACTGGTTTGGGTTGGAAGGGACCTCAAAGGCGACCCAGTGCCACCCCTGAGATGGGCAGGGACACTTCCACTGGTCCATGGTGCTCCAAGCCCCATCCAACGCAGCTCTGGGCACTGCCAGGGACAGGATCACTTCCAGGACTATTCCTGAGGCAGTGCTGGAACTCCAGTACCAGCCTAAGGCTGAATTTCCAAACTGGAAATGTCCAGGACAACACTGAAGCACCATTCCTGCTTCCTCAGGCACCTCCAGGTGCCTCAGTCCCTGGAAACCAGGAGTGTTTTCCAAGGTCAGCCAGTGAAACCCCAGCTCCTACCACTCCTCCTCTCCCCTTCCTCCCACACTTTGGCCACAGAGAGCATCTCCAGGCACCCCTCACAAACCACCTGCTCATTCCACAAGTTTCCCCCAGCCCAAAGAAGGGGAGCACAAACACAAACTTAGCAGTGGCCACATTTTCCCAGTGTATCTCAAACCCTCCTGACCACTTCCATTTATATCCCATTTCCCAGGGGTGCACAATCCCCAGCTTCTATTTCAGTTACAAATGTGGATTACCAGCAGTATTTAACATGGACATTTTACCATAAAGCCCATTTCATATCAGCCTGAAATGGCCCACAGGGATTTTATTTCCTCCTCCAGGGATAACAACCTATTCCATTAGGATATGCTCCAAATCCTATTAGAATCATTATAAAGTTAAATGCAATTTTCACAACTGCAATTTAGTTTCTAAGAAGGATCAAACTGCAACATGACCATTACCCAGTTAATCCATCCCCTCCTGTCCCTCCCTCAAAACACAGAAAAATGTTTGAATTGATGTTTGAAAGCAGAATTTTTGATTATTATCTTTTAATTCCATGAGTTAGTTGTATACAAATTAGTTGATTTTCTTCAAATATATCCTGAAAACAAAAAAGGAATTTCCACTTTAAATGAAAATGGGGAGTCATAGCATTCTTCCTTAAAAACTAGCAGAAGTATATGGATAATACTTGAAGAAAAAAAGAGATTTAAATCCCAAAACTATGTTGTAGGCAAGACAAATTCTTCCCAATCCCTGAGCATGGCTGTGATGTCCTTAAAACACACTTAATATGCAGCTACAAAATTTGCAAAGCAAACACAAGCCGACAAAAAGGGTTCCTCTAGAGAAATACAGAAAAGTGTCAAATTAATGTACAAAAATCAGCATACCAAGACACAGAAAGGTTATAAAAATGTAAACTACTACAGCAATTTTTTTGCAGCAAAGCCAGAGTTGCAGTTTATGCACAGTTTTGGTGGCAGTGACATTCTCTAATGTACTAAATGATGTTTTTTAATATATATTTTAGGAAATTAAAGCAAATGTGCTTAGGGAGAGGTGGTGCCTGTGGCATCCTGACTGGTGGGAATCTTTCCCTCTTCTTGCACAGGCAAAGCAGAAAGAGAGAGCCAGGTTTGCCAGCTCCAGTGACCTTGGTAACCTCTGCTCAGCAGCTGGAACTGCCCCAGATGAGCATTGATGGCCATGGTTTGTTCCTTTGGATTGTTCAGAACTTTCCAGTTCCCTTGGAAATGCCAAACCCCAGCTCCATGGAGAGAGCTGGCTCCGGCAGTGGCAGAAGGGCAGGGCTGAATAAAAACAGCTATTTTACATTTACAGTGAAAAGCTTTCATTCAGAAACTGCTAAATATGATCCATGCTTCAGAGACCAGCCCCTAAATAAACATTCCAGAGGCAGAAACTAAAATCCAATATTCAATGCTAGCACAACAACCAAGAAACCAGGTAAGCATGAACAGTACAGAACAAATATAAAGTATAATTATACTGATCAATTAGACAGTAAAAAACTCAAGCTGCAATTCAACATACGTGGAGTTTTTTTAGGCAGAAATAATATATTGTAGATTTATGGAGTAGGAAGTAATAGCACTAAAGTTCACATCAGAAGGCCTGAGAAACAAGGATTTTCTCACAAACTGGACATGAGTGCCAGTATCACAGGGAGGTGGAAGAACTGTCCATGTGTAGGCTGGCAGCAGCTCCCTCCACCCAACACATCCCTGAAGGAAAACATCAACTCTGATTTACAAGAGAGCAATGAAAATGATCAATGACTCAGAAAATTAGCTCCAAAAGAAAAATTGAAAAGCTGGAATCAGTTATTTGAGCAAAGGAAGGATTATGCAGCCATGGAAGCGGACACCTCAAATAAGAGCTTAACAAAGAAATGCTCAGTGCTGCAGAAAGGAAATTAGTGTATATATATATTTATATCTATGTATGATTCCTGTGCAGGAGGAATGACACAGGACTAACATCTCCATCCCTGTCCTGGCCTGGGATAATACTCTAAACAATTAACTGCTCACTCTTGCATGCAGGGATGGAAATGGGATTCCCTCCCAGCACGAGCTGCAGCAAAACCCAACAGTCCCTGTACACAGCCATGAAGAATCTCTCATGTGCAGCAGCCCCATCCCCAGCAAGGCTCCTGGTGAAAGCTGTGGGCTCCAGCCTGGCACAGACACTTGGATTGCAGGCAGAGCTCTGGACATGGATCCACAGCTGGAATTGCCTGGGAAGCTCCCTGGCTGCACAGACATCCTGTAGCGAGCAGGATTTTTCTGTCTGGCTTTTTCACTTTCTGACATCCAGGACCAGCACAGATTTAAACAGTCCCATAATGATTTTTCTGCTCAGGTTCCTATTCCTTTCCTAACAATTCCTACTATTTCATTTGGTTTTAAAGATCTTGCATTTTCCAAAGACCTGCATCTTCCAGTTTCAGTATTTGAGGGCCATGCCAAGCCCCAGGTCAGAGACCATGGCTGGGTTACAGGAACTGGCAGAGCTGCATTTCCCTGGGCAATCCACTGAACTCTAGTGTCATTTCACCACCTGGATGTTCCTGACATCACAAGGTGTTCCCAAAGTTCTTCACCAGCACCATTTGTTTCCACAACCCAATGAACACAGGACACCCCAAAACCCCTTTTCCACACTCAGCAGTGCAGACTCAGCTCCACAGATAAAAACAACACCTCATTCCCCCTCTAATTTCCTATTAAACAAATAATTAATTCCCTTTTTCCTGCAGGAGGGAATTCACTCTGACTCTCAGCACCAGTGTTTGAGGCTCTTAGTGAGTGACACTGGCAGAAAGGCCCTGGGGAAGGAAGGGCAACAACATCCTGCAGAATGTTCTCCACAGCAGAGTGTGGCTTTTCCACACAAAATACACATGGATGGATTCAATCAGCTACCAACACTGTATTTTAATTTTTTGTCATTTTAACAGGTCCAGATATCAGATTAACTCACCCACATTTTCCCAAATCTCCCCTGAAAGGCTTCTAAAACCCTCATGTCACACTGACCAAATCTCCTTAGTCTGATTTTTTTCAGTCTGCTGATTTAGGTGCTAGGTTACACAGCACTCTTGGGAACTCAGGATTTCACACTTCAGCTCCTCAAGAAATGTGGAGTGAAGACCATCTGGTCCCAATGATTCCTCACTGTTCACTTCAGGGGTCTGCTCTGAAATAGATTTTACTAACACTGCAAGTTCAGGTACAGCCTCTCTCCAGCTCCCTCTATTTGAAAAGATAAAATACAATTTAAGACAAAAGTCTCCAAATTTGCAGAGAACACAGAGAGCAGGAATTCACTTTTCTGCTTCAGGCCATCTTCTCACCCCTTTCTCCTCACACTCCATCATGTGCTGACCCTGTGCTGTCCCTGGCAGATGTCCCAGCTCTGACAGGCTTGGAAAAAACTATCACAAGATCTGTATGTTATTAGCAAATGACTGAAAGTTTTGTATGAATTTACTTGCAAATAAACAGGAGAATAATAATCCCTTTCCCTTGTCCTTAGGAGCTCTCTGGGGAGGTTTGGAGCTGGGTTTTTTCTCTTTCCAGGGTAACTTTTCACTGGTGTTGGATGCTTACTGTGAACACAAACACCACGTGCTCAGTATTTGTTTAACCTCTTTGGCTGTGCCTTTGCTTTGTGTTTTTAGTAACTTTGCTCAAACTATTTTATTCTTAGCTAACTTCTATCACACAGATCTCCCTCTACAAAACTAAATGCTGATGGTGGTGATGGATGTCACCACCCAGGAACAGCCATCACTTCACAGCCCTCATATCCTGATAAATTCTGGGTTTGAGCCTGCACTCTCCGTGGTTTCCATGACAAGGCCATTAGCTCTGGTGTGGGGTTGGGAGCTTTGGTGTTTGGGCAGGGAGGGACCCTCAGTGCCACCACCGTGGTGCTGAGCTCCATCAGAACAGGGCAGTGAGGGAAGCTGGGGTTGGAGAACCTCTGTGATGCCTTGGGAAGGCTGACCTAGAGCAGGGACTAGGCAGAGCTAAAGAATAAGCAGGGATTTATTAAAAGGCCTCAACAGAGCCACCTTGGGCAGCACAAGAGCCCAGCCAGGGCTGCACACAAGATGAACCAAAATGGTCACAAAAATGCACAGCTGGTCATGGGGTCTCTCACTTTTGTAAGTTCTGCTCCATTTGCATGTTGGAGTTCATTGTCCAGTTACAGCTCCAGTCGGTAAAGTCCCACCCTGCTTGTTTTCTCTCTTCATTCCACCATTGTTTGTGCTCTTGGGCCTGAGATTTGGATCCTTTGTCCTTGGTCCCCAGCTAGAGCAGGAATTGTTTTGTCTCCCTGCTCTGTGCAGAGAGCTCACCATCCCATAATACAAATCCCAGACCCACACAATAGAGCAGCACAGAATGTGAAAATAGAAAAGCCAAACCTGAGGCATCAATACAAACACACACAAACCCCTCCTTTTCCTGTATGGCCATGGAAGGGCTGTTCCTGGGGGACAAGCACAGCTGGGCCCCCACAGAGGAACAGCAGAAGGAATTCCTGTGTGCCTCAGGGTGATGGACACCAGGTGGGTGCTGCCCTGACCCACAGCACCCCCAAGGATCAGGGCTGCAGGATGGAATCCCCACCCACCATGAGCCCAGGGATAGATGTGCCACAGCTCCCTCAGCTATTCCCTGCAGGGATGGAACACTGACCTTTGTCAGAGATCACTGAAAAGCTGCTTCCATAACACCTCTCAGTGGTGTTCAGCAACAGGAATTGCTAAATATGATCAGGAAGCAATGGGCATAAAAATGAAATCACAAGTTCCACCTCACTGTGAGGAAGAGCTGCTTTCCAGGAGGGTGTGGAGTCTCCCATGTTTGGGGGACATCCCAAACCCACCTGGATGACCCTGAATGGACTGCTTGGTCTCCACAGGTCCCTTCCAATCCCAACTGCTCTGCGAGTCTGCCTCAAGAGTATTTGGCCCCAGCAGTGAGTGTCTGTCCTGCACTAATATAAAACAGATAAACCAACACCTGGCTCAACTAAATAACAAAAGCAGGTCTGTGTCACTCTAAAAACAGGGGGAGAAAAACACAAAAGGATTACAAAACCATAAATCAAACAATAAACATGCCAAATAAAAACCACACTACAACAGTTATGTTTTGCCCACAACAGGGGAACACACAAGTGAAAACTCAAACCACCTGTACACTGAAGTGGTACAAATTTACAGATTCTTGTTTGGCCTCAAAACCTTTTGCACTTGTCACCTCCCCTCCAGGGCTCCCAGTAAGACTCCTCCATGTCCAAAGACAAAGATTTATTTCCTTCATGTTCAGACTGAGCCCACCCTCTGTGGGAGGACATCTCCCAAATCTGCACAGGGGAGGCACGGGCTGGGATTAACCTGCTGCTCTAGGGGTGAACTCCCCAGTGAAGGAGGAACTCAGACAAAGAACAGATGACAAAAGATTTCTAGATGGAAATGAGTTCACCAGATGACATGGAAAAGCTTATCAAGTGTAATAAAGCAGAGCAAAGCTCACTCCATGCTTATCCGAGGGTATTGCTGATTATCATTCCAAGCGAGCCTTCCACACAACTTCTCGGGTGATTTTTAGAAGTAAAAACCTTAATCTGGGCATCAATAATGTAAAACTGTTACATTCATTATTTCTCTGTTTTACTAAGCTCTCCTTCCCCAGCCCTTCTAGGAGAAATCTCGCCTGTTTGACCCTGAATCTACTCCAAGTACCATGGAAACATCTGAATAACAAGAACGCTCATCAAAATTTAAACTTCTTACAGCACTGCCAAAGGCAATGAAATTTTTATTGAATTCCAGAGCCCTCATTTTCCACACAAAGCTGAGCTGGAGAAGAGGCCTCAGACAGCCCTGAGCACGACAAGAGCCTTTGGGGCCTTGTTTCCCATTTCCAGCTATTTCCAGCAAAACCCTCAATCCCAGTTCCCACCACGCTGCCTCTGGTGTCTGTTCAGATCCCTCCAAACAAATCCCCAGCAGGAATCCTCCATCCAGCCTGGGACTGTTTGGTGGGAGGATCTGCAGCTCTGCTGCAATCACTGTAAGCAATACAGTGTTCCTCCAGGATTTAGGGATGTTTATTGTGGATATATATGGTGGATATAGGGCTGAGTCCTCCCTCCACCCAGAATGACACCCAACACCACAGTAAGAAATGATTTATAACTGGAATTTGGAATATGGCACATTTCTCACTTTTATTTTCTTCCTTGAGTCTTTCAAAAACTCAAATCTTAAAAGTTTACAATTATTCCAATAATTTTGATATGTGAAGATTAAAAATAATAATAATAACAACAAGCTAGCCCTCCCTGGACGTGACAGTGCCCTGGAAGCCCAGGTGCCTCCCCCAGCCCTGCCCCTGTGATGGCACTGGGTGGACATTTATGGAGCAAATCCCATATTTGAGAGGTGCCTGTGGCCCCTCAGCCCCTTCTCCAGGGCAGCCACAGCTCTGAAGGGACAGATTATGGGATGAATATTCTGAAAAATCAATGCTCAAGTGTCTCACACTGGGCACTAAAACAGCTGGATACATTTCCTCTTAATTTTTCTGTGTCCCAGTCAATTTTTTAAATGGATTCAATGCCACTTCATTTCAGCAGAGAGCAAAAATACATTCATTAGTGGTTATGAATGATTCAGGTGCCATGGAGCTGAATACCAAAACAGGAATAAATATGGATTTGAACCGAGCAGTATAAATAAATCATGGGACTATCTCCTGAATGAGGAAAAATAGCAAATATTGAATATTTTCTCAATAAAGTAGCACTGTGAAGTTTGTGCAGTGCACAAGGCAGTGAGATCCTGGGGAGAAACAGCAGGAGAACACACATTTAAGAATTTCCTAACTCCATCCCATAAGAAGGGGAAAGAGGACGTGACAAATTAAAGGCAGCAAGCCTTGACATGCCATATCTTTGAATATTTCCCAGTGCAGCCCTCACAGTGAGGGGGTTCATTTATGTGTTACAGACTGAGGAGCTCCAAAGGCCAGGAAGGACACACATTTTAAGATTATTTCAAATATTAAGCTGTTTGTTCACTGAATACAGATTGCCTCTGATCGTTTGGGGAAAAGATAAACTGGGGCTGGGAACAGTGAAAATAATTTATGGGATCAACCAAGCCCCTCTCATGTTCACCAATAGCTGCTGCTGGATCCAGGCACATCCTGGCACTACAAAAAATAGCTTTTTCCTGATCAAGTTCAAAAGAAAATACAGAGTTACTGCTTTTCCATGTTTTTGTCTTGTAATGACACAAATTCTTCAGGCTGGCTTTCCACATCAATTCTGATTCCTTTCCAGCTCAGTGAATGCAGGCCCATCTTCACATCAAAGTCCCTTCTAATTTACAAATCCCAAAAATAACCTTAATTACAACCCACTTCAATAACAGCTTCTGTGTAAGGAAGCAGCAAACAAGACTCTGCAGCCTGAAAAGAAACAACTCCAAGGGCTCAGTAAAGGCCCAGATAAACATGCCTGGCATAGTGGAGGAGTAAGGGTGGACTGGCTGAGCCTTTCCCATGAAAGCTGGGAAAAGAAAAATCAAACAAATTTACCAGGTTGGCACAAAATAAAGAAAAAAACGTGCTGTTCTTCTCAGAGCCATGGGATGAGGGGGATACAAGATGTTTACAGGGAGTGAGAGAGGAAAATGGAATAATAGAAAAGGAATCTATGGGGGATTGATAAATAATGGAGAAAGCACAGAGGAAACCCCAATCTGCCTGGAGAACAAGACATTACCCAGGGGAAATAAGAACTGTTCTCACCCTTCACTTAAATCCCCTCAGCCATCTGCCTCTGGACACTGGCACCACATGGGATCCTGCAGCAATCCCTTCTGGGACCAGAGCTGTCACCATCCAGCAGGAGCCCCTGGGGGGCTCCACCAAGAGATTCTCATTTCCCTTTCACCTTTTTTTATCTTCAAATACATAAAAACATTTTCTTGTTTGGGGTGGGTTTATCCTTTGCTCCAAGTCATAAAAACCCCTTCTAACTGACATCCCCTTTGCCTCCTTGGTAAGCCAGTGAGACTGGCTCAGCAATTCTTTTCTTCTATATCAAAACTTGCTTCCATCTCTATTCCTTCTTCAGATTCTACATTCAAAAATCTTTCTGCTAAACAGACATATCTGTGAGACTTTCTTGTCAAACTTGCATCCTTCCCAACACAAATGGATTCTAACCACTGAGGTAAAGAAAGACACAAAATAAACTCGGAGCAATCTTTGTAAACTGTGCCGTTCACTGCACAAAAATCTTCTAATTAATCTCTCAGCTTTCCACAATTACTGAAGGTGGAATCTGGGGCTGTTGCTTCCCACACTGCACAGGTACAAATTTGCCTTTACAATCTCTTATGTTGAAAGCTGGCCCAGCACATGAGGGCAGTGAGAGCAGCAGGAATTCAGAACAGGAATTCAGGAAAGTACAGACCCCAGTGATGCTTTTTCCTTAAATAAAATCCAGTTATTTGGGTAATGGTAAAGAAATTGAGACAGGTATTATGGATCAGGTGCACACCTCAAATCCAAGGAAGTTTTTCATATTTAAAGTTTGTGGTATTCTAGAAAAGAATTTTTCCCTCAAAGAGAGAATGCAGAGCATTGACACATTTTAATTACAAATTAGTAACAGTTAACAGATTAGCAAGTTCTAAGAGTCTTCAGATTTCAAATTAGTAAATTCAAGTGACCACTTTAACAGAGGCAAAGGATCCTCCTTATAAAAACACTGGTCAATAATTCTAAAATACTATTTAGAACTGTATTTTTGGCAAGGTGGTACAACAATGGACCCCTACAAAGGAAAGATGTTCTTCCAAATGACATTTTACCCATCTGAGCTGTTCCAGGCAAACCAAAGAATCCTTTAGGTTGGAAACAACCCCCAAGATCGAGTCCCA
Organism: Melospiza georgiana; assembly: GCF_028018845.1. Lineage (NCBI taxonomy): Eukaryota > Metazoa > Chordata > Aves > Passeriformes > Passerellidae > Melospiza > Melospiza georgiana. The sequence goes on along the minus strand of NC_080442.1, from coordinate 3,160,548 downwards.
CCATTATCCCAGCACTGCCAGATCCATCTCTAAGCACAGCCTCAAGTGCCACATCCAGAACTCAAATATCCCCTTTAATCCCTAAGATTTCCCCGCACTTCAAAGAATTCTCTCTTTTCCTTGGAAAACAACAATCAACAATTACAATCCCATGTGAAACTAAGGAAGCCAAGTCCCAGTTTCCAACAGAACCAGCTGAACATTAGAACCCACAATCCTTCCCCCAAGTACTCCAAGTCCTGATGGAACATTACTGTGGTTGATGTGATGATGCAGAGCTCTGCTAACAGCACCAGCAGCCCATGGAAACCCTTTGGAGGCTCCATAAAAGCTTTTTTCATGTGCTCCAGCACCTGTTTACACCCAGGGGAATTTTACATGAGCTCCCAGGTTCATTGTGGAAACTTCTGTGTGTGTGCCTGGAGCCCAGCTGCAATGTGAGCAGCAGCAGGGAGATCAGCAGCTCTGCAATCAGCCCTCGAAGGGTTAATCACACTAAGCAGGGAGATCAGCAGCTCTGCAATCACTGCTCTAATGGTTAATCACACTAATGATCGTTTAAGCAAATTAGCAGAGCAAGAAGCATGCACTGTGCAGATGAGTGTGTGACTGGGAGCAAAAGCACAGCCAGTGCCAAGGACAGAGCCAAAGCTGCTCCAGCCCAGAAATCTGAGCTTGTGGAACTGAGCCTCCTCCCCAGCCCCACAAACCTCCAGTGCTTCTTTCCTTTCCATGCAAATTCCCAGAGACCCAAGCAAAGTTTCAGCCAATTATTTTTTAAAGCACAGTGATTTGAGTCTTATGGTTTCTTCTGAAGCCAAGAGAACATACCAGGGTGGTGGTAATGAACTCTTATTTTTCTGGAAGCACCTTCCTAAAATACAGTTTCTTCTCTACGTGGCATCTTAGGATGTGCTACAGGAAACAGGCAAAAGATAAACACTACAAATCAGAGCTGTGTTAGTGCTGACATTGTCAGTAAACAAAGTTATTAATTATACATGTACTGAGAAAGCTGAAAAAAAATTATTTGCCCAAAGGGGAAAGGAAAGGCAAAATTATATTTTAAAGATTCTCCAAAGCGTGGCACACAGCTTATAGTAAATCATTAGAATTTAGTGAAATGTTTGTTCTGCAGCCCTGACTCAGCTCTGAGCTGTGAGCTGCTATAAACTCACCTCAAAAGAGACTTTCAGTACAGAAAAGTGACATATTTGAAGTTCTACTTCAGCCTCTTTGGTTCCTCCCTGTGCACAAAGCCTGCCTGAGCTCCCTGGCCAGCAGCAGCTCCATCCCTGTCACTGAGCCATGGGTGGTGGGGAAGGGATCAGTTCCAACCCCTGAGAGCCCTGTCCAGCCTGGCCTTGGGCACTGCCAGGGACCTGTGCCAGGGCCTGCCCACCCTCCCAGGGAACAATTCCTCACCCACCCAGTGGCACACACACCAATCCATGACTCTCCAGGAGCTGGGATCACCAGGGCAGGGTGTGATGCTTTGCACAAGCCCAGGCAGATGTTCTGCTGCTCTTCCCTCACTCACCTCATCTCCCTTTGTGCCTTCCTGCAGTTTGCAGCAGGAGCTGCTCCATGACCCTGGCTGGGCACTGAAGTGGCACTGACTGCCCTGTGCTTCCCAGGGTCCTTTATGAACATTATTCCATCAGGATAAACAAATAATAATTGGAGGTTGGAGCTCCAAAACACTACAGAGCTCACTGAGTTACAGAACACAAAGCAGAATTATTCCCAAAGCTGCCAAAATTGTTGCACCTCCTTCAAGTCCCATTCCACTCAGCCACATGGCTATGGAATAAACACACTGTCCTGCCCAAGGGAACTGCTCCTTGGGCTTGCTGCTCCAGCTCCTGACAGACAAGCAGCACTTTAATGGGAAGATTTTGCAACTTGCATGCAATGCAAAGAGAAATCCTGAGTAATCCTACATTCTGTGCATTAACCTGTCAGTAATGGAGGGGTTCCAGGGGGCCTTTCAAGTGTTGTAACTCAGGATGAGCACAAACTCCCTTTTATTCAAATTGTGTTCACAGAACCAAGTGCTTTACTGCAGCTAAAAGCATCTGATGTGAGAGACACACAGCCTGGGGAGTGGCACTGCCAGAGCACAGGGTGCTCTGAGGTACCACAGTACAGCAATTTATATCCTCACCTGCAAAGTTATACTGAGACTACATTTCAGCTCCTAAGGATGTGAAAATAGAGATCACAGATGCAACCTTGGAGTCAGAAAACAAACAAGACCAGCAGAGCTGCATGAATTTGGGACTGGTTAGAAAAATATTCAGTATAAAAATAATGTTCTGCCCTTCATTAACCAGTAACCAGCCTGCTTTGAGCCTGGTTTCCTTCTGTGAGTGTCTTAGATCCTGCTCCCATTTCCCTCCAGGCTCGCCCTCAGCACTCCTCTGCAGAGAGCACCTTGAGGAGCACAAAACACCTTTCACCTCTCTGCAGAGAGCACTTTGAGGAGCACAAAACACCTTTATTGGGCAGCTCCCACCTGCCCCCAAGGCTTCCCATCTCCTCCAGAACACTGCCAGTGTTTCAGTTCCATAACCAAACCCCATTTACTCCAGGAACCCAAACTCCACCGTGGTTTTCCTTTAAATTATTCTCCTCACGAAGACAAACTAATTAACTGCAAGACTATGGAGGGAATCAGCCACCACAGATAAGAGCCCTCCTCCTTCCCACAAATTACTGGATTGTTTCATCTCTGCAACTTTGGGAGAAACTTCCCTGCCAAGGACTAGAGCTTGGATAATGAGACATCCAGTAATGGCAATAATCTGGCTCCCATTAGAGAAATCAATTATCTGCTGGATGAGAGTCAGCTTAACCATCATAAAAATTTAACTTGAAAGAAAGTATATGTTCACTTTATGGTATGGACTCCCTCTCAAGACTGATTGATGTGTGGTGTTCCTCAGCATTTCAACTTTAACATCACCCTCAGTTTTCATCACGAAATTTGGTGGTGTGAAAACAGTGCAAAAGTTTCTGCTGAAATGGAAAAAAAAATTTAAATCCCATAAATTCAAAAATTAAACTTGGAGCTTGGTTCACCCAATTAAAATGGAAGGATGACCCTGATGAACAGAGAAAAGTACTCACCATTTAGGGCACAACTCCTATAAAAAGAGTCTCACTTGGAGGCAAAAGGCATTTTAATGAGCTGCTTAGTTCACACATTCACATTTCTTGGAAGTCTCTGGCATGTGCAACTTAAAAATTACTACTGAATCTTTCAGCTTTTAGCTTGCAATTGAAATTCTGTCATCTCCTTTTGATGGGGAGTAAAAGCAGTATTAAAACCCCTATAGCTTATCTCTAGTACATACATCTACTATTGTCCTTGAATCCTTAAAAGCATCCAAGAGCACCTGGGACCATGAGCCAAGCTGGGCTTACCTTTTCTACAGCATTGTATGAAAAACACACTGCAAAAAGAGTAAATCCTGGGCTGGGCAAAGCCTGCTCCAAACTAAAAAGCACATTTTTATTTTGGAGACCAAAAAAACCCCCATCCCTAAATATAAACCCTGGGCAAAACCCTGCATTTTCTAACTGCCTGTCTAGGCAAAAGCTTTCTGTTCTAAAAGCCATTTTGGGGGAAAAGGATTTCTGTCCCTAAAGCAGCAGCTGGTTCAAACCCCTGTTAATATGATCCTCATTTATTAGAAACTCTGCCTGAAAGAGAAAGCTGCCTTTACAATTCCCTCAGTTCAATATCAGTTTCGACATTGCAGATATTTAAGACACTGCTGCTTAATTTAGTAACATTTTCATGATCCCCAAGGATTCCTCAAGAACATTTACAAGGAAAACCATTTGTGTGAATTCTATGGGTTACTGATCATTTGGTTTTGTCTTTCTTAATGGGTTTTTTATAAATATATATATATCTCAAAGAGGATTTTTTTTTAATTCCACATGTATCTCATCTCCCTGGCATGTGCAGTACTGGATCTTACTTCCCAAATCCCTATACCATTCCACTATGGAAACACATCCCAAGGGATCTCATCCCTGTCCTTATTCACTCCTGCCCATTTGGGGGCTGTTCTGGAATTTTTTCAGCACCACAAAAATCCATTTGAAAGCTCTGCAGCACCTCTGCAACACAAAGACAACTTTTCCAGATATAATCAGACTTGAAGCAATCTTTGTAAACTGTGTCATAACTGCACAAAAGTCTTAAAATTAATCTCAGCTTTCCACAATTACTGAAGGTGGAATCTGGGGCTGTTGCTTCCCACACTGCACAGGTACAAATTTGCCTTTACAAATACAGGGAATTCCAGATGTTTCATGTACAAGAACCTCATGTTTAAATGTTGTCAGATCTTTGGAAAAGAGACTTTGGAAGAGGAAGAGCCTCCCTTGCAGCAGGATTATCTGGGGGCTGCACACCCCATGGTGCTGGGGATGAACATCCCAGGACCATCCCAGTCTCCTCCTGGCCACAGGGATCCACCCCACTGACCAAGGCACACCCAAAGCAGCTGCCCCTGGCCAGCCTGAGCCCAGGAAAGGCTGGAAATCCTCCCCAGCCCTGAGCTGCCAAGTGCCCCCTGCCTGGAAGGTGGCAGCAAGGCACAGATCATGGCCTGGCAGGGCTGCCCTGAGCTGCTCCTACAACACATTTCACATATTTCACATTTCCCTGCTCTCTGACACTCCCACAGAATGTTAAACATCTGCACTGCTACCAGAGAATGCTCCTTGAAATTCCAGCAAAGCTCACTGGTGACTTTTGGAAATGCTGCTAAAGAAAACAAATGTTGGTGCTCCCATTGAGAACCATGGCAAGATCTCTTCCATGTGTCAAGGGCTGGACAAATGTTCCTCCTGGTCTTAGAAAAACATCAAGACAGACCAAAAAACCTGCAAACTTACAACAGTCCAGCTACAGAACAAGATTTAGACATTGAGCAGGAAAAGCAGAGGTTCTGCTGAGCCTGTGGGACAGAAATCAGGTCACAGTGTTGAGCACAGGAGTGGAGCCTTTGCATGATGCAAAGAACATCTTGGGGAAATTCACCTTTAGTCTCAAAAATGACAGCTCTGCTGAAGATGGGCTCTTCTGGTGTCCAGGCACAATCTGAACAAGTGATGTAGCCTGAAAATAACACTCCCCTGTCCTTCCTCTCCATGTCCCTGAATATCTGCTTATAGCTTTCCCACCAGCAAGCCTTGCCTTGAATACAAACGTGAGAGGCAAAAATTCCCAGTTAGTTGAATTCACAAGTGAACTGCATTCACATCAAACTACACCAAGGAGCAACAGTGAGGACTTTCAGAAAGCTTTTTCAGACCATCAGTGAAGTGCAGTGGTAGAGACCCAAATTCCAGGGAGTTCAGCTCATCCACCATCCACACCAGACTCCTGGACTCTCTGCCCTTGTTTGCATCATACAAAAAAAGGTCTCTAATTACTCATTACATCTTCAGGGCAAGAAATAACTCCTGTGAAGCCAAGGTGTTGTTTTTACTTCCAAGAGCTTCCCCAAGCAGCACATCCTGAGACCCCCAAAAAAGGACAATATTTTGTCCCCCACGTGAGCCTTTGACAAGTTCAGGTTCATGCAGCATCTCCTGAATCTCTAACTGAGGAGCAGCCCATTATCAAATCCAGCCCTGAGCTTAATTAGAGAGGGAAATCGATGAAGATCATCTAGAAGGTATGAGAGAGGTCTGAGCAATTTTCAGTGATGGTTCAAATTTCTTCCCTGGAATTGTTTTCAATAATAATGAAAGCTTAATGCAAAAATAACAGTTAACCAGATATATTACTCTGCTGCTGCAGGATTTAATGTGCTTTGCAAACAGCTACAATTTCTGGGGCAGGATGGCACCAGCTTTTATCAAAGCAGCTGCCCCAGAGAACCCTGGAAAACAAGCCCAGGGTTCTTCACATTCAGGCTCTCCCTTCTGCAGCTGTCCTGGTTCTGTTTTAAAGAGTCTTGACTTGTTTCATACATCCTGGCACATTCCCATTTTATTTTAATAACAAGTCATATGTTAATAGATGCATAATCACAACTAGTTTTAAAGCCAAAATCTTCAATTAAAAATTTAAAATAATTACGTGCCATGAGTAATCCAAGTACTAGAGACCCCAGCAAGAGCAAAGGCAACAGGGAAATCAAGGTGAGGCAATCCTGCCAACCCCCCAGAACCCAGAAATCACTGTTCTTGACACTGCAGGACCAACACTCAAAAACATCCTATTTTCTGCTGGAATGAGGCTTTGCCATTGCTCTAAACCTTGTCAGCTCCACTGAAAATATTTCCAGCACTTCCTTCTAAAGCACAAAGTGGACAATTCCATCAAAATATTTCTGCATTTGGTTTTTTCCACACAATTTGCTCTGGCAGCACGAACGAGGCCGTGATCAGCCAGTTGCCACATGCAATCTCTGATTTATCATTACAGATACCCCAAAAGAAGCTTCTCTTGTTTTATTTTTAAATTTAGTTACATTAACACAGTGAAACATGTCATGTGTAATACTTAAGATACACTATCAGACACTGAATGCTGTCCTAGGCAACTCAGAAGTTGTTTTTCTGCTATTCCAAAAACTCACTGAAAGGCAACAACAAGCAACAGCAAAGAGCAACTCTCACTCTTCTCCCACAAACACAGGGACTTATTTATTTTAGAGGCTTCACACCTGCCATGTCAATTCTATAGGAGAATGTAAATGGAAATTTTGGTTGGTTTATGATTTTTCTGGTTCGTTATTAACTGCAGTAAATATTTCAGCAGGGAGAGAAAGCCCCCCCAAGCTGCTGGTCCCACCCCAGCACCAAGGCAGGCCACAGGAAGGCCCTGAGTGACCTCACTCAGCCCCAGCCCCTGCACAAACCCCCAGGGTGCTGGGCACTGCCATAAATTTGAAATATTGCCCAGATGAAGGCTGAACCTGTGACCTTCCCAGTATTTAACTGCCACTCTGGCTCTCCCAGGCTGAGCACATGAAATGCAGTAATAACTCCCTGTTTGCCCAGCTCTGCTGTCATCACTTCCCAGCCTTATCTGAGGGAAATGCTGCAGATTCTTTCATGCCTGGGGAGAGCAAAACAAATTTTTCCAGTGCTCTCAATTCATTACAGGTGTTGTAAATAAGCTGGTAGCAGCACCCACAGTGAGGGGAGAGCACTGCCACTACAGCCAAGAGAGAGGTGGCTTTTCAGGCTCCAAATTCTTGCCTCCACCATGGGAAGTGTCCTGCCCTGGATTGTGGTGACCTGTTGGATTAAGCCCTTTTCTGACCCAGAGATGGGGCAGCTGAGAGGTGTTTGAAAAACTTTTATTCCATTTTCAGTCTCATGAGAAGGGTGAGACAATACAGATGTTATAATTCACACCATCACAATCAGAAACCAACTATTTCCTAATTACATTATGAGCATTTCTTGGCCTGTCAGCTTTTGTCACACCATGCTGGAAATGCCTTAAAGCCATTAATCTAAAATGCATCTTTCATGGTTCTATGTCTCCAAGTATCTGGTTTTACTTGCAAGGCCATCCTTTGAAAGTTGTTTCTAGTTCCATTTCTCTCTCAGCAATGTCTGTCCTATTCCATGGCATTTCTCAGTCAGCATTTCTTATCTCAAGGTTTGCATACAGATATGTGAGCCTTCTGTCAGGCTGTGAGAATTTTCTAGAAATTCATTTACCTCAGTGACCCCTGCTTTTGCACCCCAGGAAAACTGAGGAGGTCCCTTTTGCCCATTCTGTGACACTCTGGGTACAGAGGTGCCCACGTTTTGTCCACTCAGAGCTTGGCCCTACCCCAATGTGGGCAGGATTCAGCAATGTCCAGCTTTAGGGGCTGGGATTGTCTCAGCCACAGCTTTCCCTGGGACATTCCCTGTTCTCTCCTACATGAAATCACTTCTCAGATGCACCAGGCAAGGGCTCAGTGTGTGACCAGTGGGTCCATGACATCTCCAGTTTGCAGGTACACAGAATCACGGAATGGTTGGGGTTGGGAGGCACCTGACAGGTCACCACATCCACCCCCTGCCATGGCATGGCCACCTTCCACCAGCCCAGGTTGTGCCAAGCCCTGTCCAACCTGGCCTTGAACACCTCCAGGAATAGGGCAGCCAAAATTCCCCTCCAAAGGTAAGGAAATGTCTTGACTCTCCCTTATCAATGCATATAAAGAGACTGAGGACAGAAATTTGTGTAGAATCCTTCTGGACTCTTCAGTACCTTTCTAGTCAAGTTAAAGGCCATTTTCCTGATTCAGTCCTTCTGGGATGTATGTAGGGAAATAATCCCAATCGTTTTTAAACCCAGCAGCAGAGCAATAGAAAGCTCCTCTAGCACCTCATATTTATAACAGAGGGGTTCAGCTATTCTCAGGCATGTGAAACTGGTGACATCCTTAATTGTCACCAGAAGGATCTGAGTAAGTGCACTGAAGGCACCACTTCTCCCAATTGAAAATGGTGCCAGAAGTAACAGAAAACACCCTAGGAACTCCCAGGACTGGTGGCTGTACAGTCCCACATAGGCTGGAATAAGCTTTCCCCAAGCACTCCCTCATACCCTACACAAAGCCAGGGTAAAACTCATTTATTTTCCTGCCAGTGGAGCACAGCCCCAGTGTGACACATCTGAGGGCACCCTCCCCCAGGGATGGTCAGGAATTTCATCCCCACTGCCACGGCAGAAGAATTCCAGTGGCCAGCACCATACCAGAGACATCTATTTGCTTGTAGGGTTTTGTAACCTTGTCACAGGACCCAGAAAAGCTGCTCAGGGAGCAAAGGGACCTTTAAAAACATTCCTGAGTCCATGCAAAGTCAAACTTACAAGTGGATAAAGCAGGTTGTTTCTTGTTATCTCATTGCAGGGGTTCCATACTGTTATCTCCTATCACAAAAGTTTCATATCTTGGTGTTTCTCATGGGCAACTCCTCAGAGCACTGACTCTTCTTCACAAAGCAGCAACTGACCCCAGTTCCCTCCTCACCCAGCCACCCCACTCTTTATAGCACTCTGCTTCTCACTGCTTGCACCTGTGGCCTGTTAAAGTCAGGCCTGCTCCTGATCTTTGATAATTGGCCCAGTTGCAACTCCTTAGGGGTGAGATTACTTTCTACACTATCTTTATTTTCTTCTATTCTATTCCCCCTACAGTTTCTGCACAATGCCTGCACATTTCAGTCAGCCCCTACCTGGCACTGCCAGCAAAGCTCAGTCAAGAGGCAGCCCCAGGAACACCTCTCCAGTTCCACTGCCCTAACACTGCCAAGCAATGGCATCACCCCCTTGGCACACAATTCCATGTCTAAACTGCCATGAGGAAATGTTATTAGAGGGAAAATGATTGGCTGTCTTCACAACCCCAGTACAGAGTGAAACCTCTTACAGAAAACAAGGGCTTCAAGGAGAGCTGAAGAAAAATACAGTACCCAAAATTCTTTGTCTGAAATACTGCCAGACTCATTTCCAAGAATGGCAGGAAGAACTTAAATTAAGCAAAATCATGCTGTTATTAGGTGGGGAGAGATGACAATTTCTTGGTCTAGAAGGAAATGATCCAGGGATCAGGTAACAGTTATTCAAGCTATTCAACCCTGCACCAAAGTACAGTAATGCAGAAATACAATTACTCCCTACAGTGACCTCTCAAGGAAAGTAAAATTAAGATTAGAACTAAGAAGTAAAATCAGAAATGTCATATGTGAAATGCACTCTGTAGAATCTTTCATATATTTTAATACTCAAGCATAAAGGATTTTCTTTCCAGTGCCAGGTGTGTAACAAAACATCAGCATGGAAGGCCTGGCAGAACATCCTAAATCTTCACAACCAAATGAAGAAATCCTTGACAATGGTTCTGATAAGGAGCAAAAGAGCTGTCTCAGTTCACTGTCATGCCAGGTGACCCAGCTGGAAGTGCTGCACTAAGGCTCCTCTCAGCTTTATCCACAACCTGCTTAATTGCATCATATCATTAATGTTATTAATTGCTGTCACTGCCCATAAAACACAAAGCCAATTCTGTAAAACAGAGAGGCTGGAAGTGAATTAAACACAGCACACGTGAGCTGTTTGAAGCCACAGTAAAGTGTTCTGAAGCCTCAAGCTTGGAGATATTTCCCAAGTCAGAGCACCAAATCTTTATTCTTTTGGCCAAAGCTACAAGATAAGGAAAATGCAAGTTTTTTATCTGTGACCAGATAGAGTCTGAGGGCTTCCTTTGGGTCAGAAAACCCTTCCTTTTGTTTATAGAAAACCCTTCATTTATGGATGTTCAGTGAATAAATTTCTCCCACAGAATTACTTTTTAGATCAACTTTGTAGCACCACAGTCCACACTAAACCCAGTCAGGGAAGCTCTTCTAAGGGCCCTGCACATGCCATGAAACTCCAGAGAAAGAACTGGAAACCCCCACTAGGGTCCAATCAATAAAAAAGAGATTTCCTCATGGAGTGTAAGAAAGGCAGGGAAGGCAAGCTTTCACCTGAATTCTTTCCCACTCCTTACCAAGTCTATTTTCTTTGCTTACCCAATCTGCTTTATTTACCTTTTTATGTATAGTAAGATGCTTTTTAAACCTACATTATCAATATTTCAGTACTTTTTCTAGTAAAAATAGCTTGCAAGAGTAAGCAAAACAGTTACACACACAATAAAGCAGCATATTACTAAATATCTCTGCTTTTACCTTCTCTCTAGCTCAATGAAAACAACAATGTATTTAAGGATTATGAAAAATGCATTAGAGATGTCCTTTCCAAAGACAACTAGGTTGCAGTACCACAGGTTGACTTTCAGATGGGATCAGCCACTCTGTGGCCTTGGCCCTCCTTCAGCTCCATGACATCAACCACATTTGATAGATAGAGCAGCTTTTAAGCACCCTCAGGCTGCATTACAGAAGCACATTGCTCATTTGGTTATTTAGGAAAGCATAAGCAGTTTGGAAATAAATCAGAGTAATAATATTTATAACAGGACTGGAGGGGGCTCAGTTTTTAGCAGGGCACAGAACTGATCACAGAATAAACTTAGATAAACTTAGATATTTAGGTATTTGGGTATCTGGAGAAGTGTTGTGTGTGCAAATGAAGCCTCTGACCCACCTTGCACTGCCAGCTCTGCCTGTGCCTCCAGGGTGTCGTTGCCGCTCTCAGCGATGCAGGTGAAGGTCCCGGCGTCGGCCTCGGTCACATCCCGGATCTCCAGCACCCCCCCTGGCAGCAGCTGGAACCGCCCCGACCTGCAACAGGGACACACAGGGACACTCAGGGTCACTGCAGGGACATGGCCTTACCCCTGCACACACAGGGACACACAGGGACAGGGTCACTGCAGGGACATGGCCTTACACCTGAACACACAGGGACAGGGTCACTGCAGGGACACAGCCTCACACCTGAACCCACAGGGACACACAGGGTCACTGCAGGGACGTGGCCTTACACCTGCACACACAGGGACACTGCAGGGACATGGCCTTACACCTGCACACACAGGGACACACAGGGACACTGCAGGGACATGGCCTTACCCCTGCACACACAGGGACACTGCAGGGACATGGCCTTACACCTGCACACACAGGGACACACAGGGACAGGGTCACTGCAGGGACATGGCCTTACCCCTGCACACACAGGGACACTGCAGGGTCACTGTAGGGACATGGCCTTACACCTGCACACACAGGGACACTCAGGGTCACTGCAGGGACATGGCCTTACACCTGCACACACAGGGACACTCAGGGTCACTGCAGGGACATGGCCTTACCCCTGCACACACAGGGACACACAGGGTCACTGCAGGGATATGGCCTTACACCTGAACACACAGGGACAGGGTCACTGCAGGGACATGGCCTTACACCTGCACACAGAGGGACACTCAGGGTCACTGCAGGGACATGGCCTTACACCTGCACACAGGGACATTGCAGGGACATGGCCTTACACCTGCACACACAGGGACACTCCAGGGACATTGCAGGGACACAGCCTCACACCTGAACCCACAGGGACACACAGGGTCACTCCATGGACATGGCCTTACACCTGAACACACAGGGACACACAGGGTCACTGCCTCAGATCTGCACACACAGGGACAGGGTCATTCAAGGGATATTGTAGGGACACAGCCTCAGACCTGCACATACAGGGACACACAGGGTCACTCCAGGGACATTCTATGGGTCACTCCATGGACATGGCCTTACACCTGCACACACAGGAACAGGATCACTCAAGGGACATTCCATGAGTCACCCCATAGGTCACTCCAGGGACACAGCCCCAGACCTGCACACACAGGGACAGGATCACTCCATGGGTCACTCCATGGACATGGCCTTAGACTGCAACACAGGGACACGAAGGGTCACTCCAAGGACATTGCAGGGACACAGCCTCAGATCTGCACACACAGGGTCATTCCATGGGTCACTCCAGGGACATGGCCTCACACCTGCACACACAGGGACAGGGACATTCCATGGGTCACTCTATGGACAGGGTCTCAGACCACACACAGACACAGGGACATCCCATGGACATGTCCCAGATCTCCAGGATAACCCTTGCCAGCAGCTGGAAGCACCCAGACCTGCACACACAGTGACCCTACCATTGCATGGACATGGCCTCAGCCATACCCTGGGTCATTCCAGGGACATGGTCTTACACCTGCACACACAGGGACAGGATCATTCCATGGGTTATTCTATAGGTCATTCCATGGACATGGCCTTGGCCCCAGCCCAGGTCCCTGAGATACCCTGGCTGGACCTGCAGACACAGGGACAGGATCATTCCATGGACACCACCCCAGTGTGGGACACACAGGAGTTATAATTACACCACACTGAAAATTAAGTTCAACCCTATCAATTCCACAAGAGCAGCTCATCTTTTTGCACTTGCAGCTTCACTTGTTCTTAATTAAATGTGATCCAAGGTATTTAGTCAAGAGCAGCCAGAACTGAAGAAAAATGAGGTATTGTAATCACATAATTAAGAAAAAGGCATTTTGCAGACCCAGCTGGAATGACTGACTGCTTGGAAAGCTGAGGCAAGTACAACAGGAGAGACTGTGCCTTTACAACACAAGGACAGCAGTGCACATTATACAATGTACAGGAACTGAATTTCTGTGAGAAGGTAAGCCATCCCTAAGAGATGAAATACTTCAGAATAAGATACAGGTTATAAGAAATTCAAAATACAGATTCATCAGGTGACAAAGGGTCTGTACAGAACCTCCCCCTCTGACCTGCAAAGGGCAGGGAAGGGTTTCTAATCCAGTCCTTACAACGTGTCTGCTTTTGCTAAATGGGCAGATAAAGGTGGCACTTCATGCTCAGGGCACCACCCCCAGCCTCCAGCCACATCCTCCACCCCTGCAGCCATCACTGACCCTCACCTGATACAAATTTGTACATGATTTTTCCAAGTTCCTTCAACACTCCAAGTTCCCACATGAAATACCAAATAAACTTTCCAATAAAATGCCAAGAACCCCAAGCCAGGACAAGCTGTGCCTGGATGCTGACCCAGAGCCATTCTTATTTGCAGCTGGAAAAGGAAGACTCTGGGGAAAGGGAAGGGAATCTGGTGGCTTCCTGCCTGGCACTCTCAAGGGCAGAAAAGGACTGAATTATGTCAAAAAATGAACATTACAACAATTGCCTTTCTTGGTCTCTATTTGGAATGAATGGCCAGTGGACAAAAATCAACCTCAGTGCTTTCTCCATTTGAAATTTTCCTAGAACTACTTCAGTAGGACCAATCCTGACCTTCCTGGACAGGTAAATTGTTGGGACACAGAGTTTTGTCTCACCTCACTATTATTTATCAGATAAATACTGATTTATGATCCTACTGTAACTGCTGATCAAATCATTTAAAAGCAGAGCAAAGAAAACCATAAGTGGCATTCAGTGCTAAAAGCAACCTAAGAGATGTCCCTGTCCAGGTGCTCTGTAAGGAAAGCCACTCTGTTCCCATGAGAAACACCAGGACTACAGAAAGGCTGCCTTGGAAGGAGTGCAAGGAATTTGAGTGAAGATATGAGTTTGAAAAATCATATTAAGAGCTTCCCAAATGCTGGGAAAAAACGTCCCAGCTTGCGTGGGAATGGCACATCAGACAGGCTCCAAAACCAGGCCTAAAGAACAAAACCAGAATAAGACAAGCCTGGACCTTGACACATCCATCCATGAAATGTTCAACCTTCTTTTATTATGTAAAACAGCAGCTTTGGCTTTTTGTTCTTGCAGCAGAGAATATGCTGAGGGCTGGGATGAAAGCAGGGAGCTGGATCTGCCAGGACAGCAGGACATGGAGCAGGGAAGGAGCTGTTCCCCAAGAACTGCCACTGTCACCACTGTCACATCTGAGGGAATGATCAAAGGCCGTCAGCATGACTGTGGCATTCTGAGGACATTGATGCCTTTTCCAGGAGATCCTTTGTTACCCTCTGAAAGCAACACGTGCCTTAGTGTGCTCCTTTCCCACTGCCAGCCTCTGGAAAAGTTACTGACAGCAGTTAAGGTGTCACTAAAACTATTAAAAACTACTCCTCCTTGTCCTAGGGGATCTCACAAACCACTTGCAGCATCAGAATATTTGTGGGAATTCAGCCACCTCAACATGTGCCATGTTTTTATTCCCTTTGATTATTCTCCTCCAGAAAGCACAGAGTAGAGTTCATATTCCCAATAGGTGATTTAGTGGAAGTTTAATGGAAGAAAACAATCTGCCAGACTCCTTGGTGATTCCAAGGAAATTCTGGACTTAAAGCCAAGCTGCTTTTATAATAAAGCAAAACATCCTAATTTTGTAAGGACAATGAAGCACTTTCACAAAAGAGTGAGGCAATCGGATTTCAGACACTGGAGACAAAGAATCAGCTTAATAGAAAAGTGATAACATAATTTCAAGTGTCATTAAAAACAACAAAGATTGATCACTCAGATGTCAGGGAAGAGGAAAATCAAATTCCAGCCTTTTATATGCATTCCATCCAGGCCTCACTTGCACCCCATAACATACAATTACTGAGCTACTCTGGATGCCTCACTCACAGGCTCTTTGTGTTTCATTATCACAAAATATAGTGAGCCTTTATTAATTTACTGTAGTCAAACTGTCAGTTATACCCTGAGGTTGGGGCTTTTCTTCCCTCTTTTAAATTACTATTCCCCAAACATCTTATAATCTATTTGCTGTCTCAGTAAGTACAGCAGATAAAATTAGACAGTAAATTAGATTATTTTGTGGGATCTACTAGCAGAAAAATCTCCATAATTACTCTGCAATGCTTAACCTTTCCTGAGCTGGGCAAGTGCAATTCACTTGGTACCAATCACTCAGAACCCTGCAAACAGAAATTGCAATAATGGGAATCTCTCACATTTGTGGGAAGCACTAAGGAAAACCCTGCATTAGGGATGTGGATGTGATCCTACAATCACAGACTTCACAGAGCAGAAATGAACATGGCACAAGTGCCCTCAGCTGTCATCCCCTCCCTGCAGGCAAGTGTTGCATGTACAACCATGTTTCTGCAGGAATTTTTCAATTACATGAAATTTTGCTAAGCTGAATAGCAGAAAGCTGCTGCAGAGCTTGCTGGACTTTACAGACATTAAATGTTACTGCTCAAGTCCTTTCAATAATTTAGTTTCAGATGAACCATCTCATCTGCTGCAGGTTTTTCAGAATCTGTGGCACCTGCATTTGTTCCTTGTCCCACAGACAAGTCCCAGGATAAATGAAGATACAATACATGCTGGTAGAGCACACACTGCACAGTTTTCAGAGCAGACAACCTTCCAGACACTTCTCTGTGCCTGTGTCCCAAGCTCTGGGGACAAATCCACCTGGGCAGCCACCTGGAACTTCCCTTCCCAAGTGAGGAATTGTCAAAAGCACAAAGTGACTCCTGCACTTGCTGAAGAACAGACCCTTCCCACAGCAGGATCCTCAGCCAGAATGGAGACTGAAATAAAAAATATTCACTGGGTAAGAAAGGCTCCAAGTTGGTTCAAACCTGAGGAGCCACTCAGCCTGAATAGAACAGCTCCATTCTAACCTTTTGTACCAGGCAATGTTGGAGATTTCACTTCAGGAAGTTTTCCATGAAGGGCCTCAGATTTATTCCAATAACTTCACACTTCAGAGCCCTCCCTGCTTCCTTCCATTTCCCTCAGCATTGCCCACGTTCCTGGCAGAGACAGCACTGACTTGGAGCCCATGGAGCCAATCCAGCTGGAAAGCAGGAGGACATTCCCAGTGCAGAGCCCATGGATGACATCTGTCCATGTGCCACTGCCACCAAGGATCACACACCAGGCTGGAGTTTGGATTTTGGAGCTCCTAGGGCAGGGTTTAGTCTTTTCCTTTCTTTACAGGCAGTGGAGATGTGGGAAAACTATAAAATATGAAGATTACAAGCTGGAGCAGTGAACCAATTCAAGGAAAGCTTCTTAGTCCTTACTGGCATTCTTTAGGGAGAACCAAGAAGTCAGCAGCCTCTCCATCAGATTTCTTTAAAAATCTTCAAGTTAGTGAGCTCAGAAGGACTCTCTGGAGTTCTAACAGCCTTGTTCCAATGGAAACTTGGAGCACTGAGTTAACTTCCCTTTCTCACCCAACACCCAAAGCTTCCTCCTCTCACACTAATTAATTTGGAAAATATTTTATCACAGCAACTAATTTCACAATATATTGCATTACAGGCTGTCTGAACAACTGCCAAGGCTGCCATCACTCAAGTTTACTCATATTTATCCATTAACATAAATCTTATTGCAGTCTTCAACAAATAATCCATCACATTTAATCTCCTTTCCTTTTCTCCAGATCTTATAACAAATATTTAATACCAAAACCCCACCACTCCCTATCCTTAAAATTCATCTATTTTCCTATAAATACAGGCTTCAATCCTTATTCTCCTTAGGAATACAACTTGAAAAGCAAACATTCTATTTTGTATTAATTCATTACCACGGTTATGACAACAGTAAAAATAAGGTTTTGTGTAAAATCCTTTAACAAAGGGTCAGAATTAGGGATAACCTCCCTGTGCTGTCTGAGTTTTGTTTCCTAAGGCCAGACACACACACACAGAGAAATGTCCCATTATATATGGCCATACTTACATATATGTATGTTAATGTTTGGGGTGGGGGTGTGCATAAACAAACCAGGGATTTCAGAGCTTTTCCCAGGCAGAAGGGACATTAAAACCTGCCCAGATGAAAAGAATCAGTTTTTTCTTGGGATAAAGAAAATCCATGCTAAGAAAGTCATACTTTTATATCAAAAGAGGATTTTAATACAAATTAAATGTGATTTAATTTGTAATTACATTAACAGACCATGCATAAGAAGCTAAGGTAGCTATTTAGCAACAGTAACTGCAGGCTTTTCTCCAACAAAGAATCTTAATTTCTGGAGATTTTCCAGTTATTCTATTCACACCAATAACACAATAGCTGGAGGGTAAATGGAGTTTAAGAGGTCTCTGTTCTCAGCTCTTTGAATCTCTGCCCTGTTCAGCCACAGTCACAAGCAGCAGACTTGGGAGCTTTGGCTCAGTTTGATCACTTGAAGGAACAATGAAAAAAGTTTACCCCACAGAGGGGAAAAAGATCAAATTTCTACCTTTACCTACCTTAAAACTCAAGCTTACAATGAGCACATGTTTCACTTTAAGGAAAGAGCTAAGTGTTGCAAAAAGGAAAAAGTCAACTGGAATCCACTTTTGTAACAAAAAGCAAACCACTAAAAAATAATGCTAAATATTCTGAAAAATCAGGTTAGACTTGGTTCAAAATGTGTACATTTGAAGATCAAGTATATTTACTAATGTTATGCTCCAGCCCTCCAGAACAATTTCTCACTCAGAGTTATGAGAAAAAGAAAATACCTGTGAAGCCCTAAGAAGTTATCATGGTAACCTCAGAGAATGAGGGAAGTGAATTCCAAAGGGAATTAACAGCACTGTATTCAGTGGTGGGAAAATCTGGGCTTTATGTCTCAAAAATCAAGAAAATAAAAAGAGAGCTTTAACCTCCCTGTGCCCTGAATGTGCCACAAGCTAGAGAAGGACAGGGCATCAAAACCTCCCAAAGATGTGACATGACATCACTTTACAGACAAGAACAACAAATTCAGCTCTTGCCAGGCACATTTATTCTGCCATTTCACCCCATTTGATTGTGCTGCTCTAATGAGTCTGCACCAGCTTTTGCAGGGGAGTGAGTTCTTATATTTCTGAAACCCCCTGAATTTAAATCATGTGCCTTCACACTGACACAGCACCATCTCTCAGGGGCTGTTTGTCATTTCCCACAGCAGCCTCCCATCAAAGACAGTTCAAATTACCAGCCCCTGGATTCTTTTAATTTAAGAGTTGCCAAAAGAGAGATATATAATATCCCTGGTGCTGCAGAGACTTGAGCATTGTTTTGGCTGCTTTCTGTGTCACAATTTACCTCTCCCTGTTCCATGATTAACTTGGCTCCCCATTAATCTCACTGCTGACTTTGAGGGACATGGAAAACATTCAAATAACTGTTTGAAATCCTGGTTTAGGAAGCATGTTCATTACATGGACAAAAATGGCCTTGATAAGATTTGTTCTGCTACTTTAACATGGATTTCCTACCACATTACTCTGACTATGCCAGCAATGACAATGTAGAAGTTCTCACTCTATACATCTCTGAAAACTCACTGATTTTTTTTTTTGCCATCATGCCTACAATTTGATCATTCTATTTTAATGAGAAAATGTGTCATTTTGCTTTAAACACTTATACTTCCATTCCTGTGGGACATCCTGACACAGAATGGACATTTCCACTGCCGAAACAATGAGTGCAGGGCTTCGCACTCAAAATACCCCAAGTCATCCTCCTTTTCCTGTAGTGTCCTTATTCCCTCAATTGTCGCTTCTATTCTGGTGCCAGTCTCAAAGTAATCCATTCTTAATAATCTCTCTGCTTCAGACAAGATTTCTTGGCTTCAAATGGCTGCAAAAAACACCTTGAGACTGTTCTAAAGTCTCCCTTAACCCACGACTGAGCCGTGAAGCGCCCCAGCAGATCAGGCTCTGCTCTGCAGGTTTCAATCCCAAGGAAGGTGTGCACCACCCCAAACTGACTCCAGCTGGATTGCTGCCCTCAGACACGGCCAGGGCTGTCCCAGCCCGGACTCACTGTGGAGAGTTTAGTTCAAGCATAGCTTAAAGAAAAAGGCCATGAAGCCATGCAATTGAGAGAAAAGTAAAAGGTAGTTGCAAAGCAGTTCCAAAAGCAGCTCCCAGCCTGATTTCTATAAACAATTAGATTCTCTCAGGCATTACTTTATAAACAATAAGGTTCTCAGACAGTCTTCCCATAACAAGCGAAACACCCTCTCTGGGAAAAGATGGCACCCTGGGAACAGATATGGAAGTTTTGGGGACCTTTCATATCACAGTGGGAACACTGGTTTTGTTTTGTGTAAACAATTAACGGTATTGTAAAACAAAAGGAGTGGTTAGAGTTTTCTCTGTTAGCCTATCACGAACCTGGATTTTGGAATACGCATGAAGTTCGTTAACACTATTATTTAAACTGGCTGATCGATCAATAAACCCGAGTCCGATGCATCACAGGATGGTCGTTCTCCCCTCACTTCAGCAACTCACCCGTCGGTGGGAAGCTCCTCCCCGTTCCGTGCCCACCTGACGAGGGGCGGGGGGAAGCCGGCAGCCACGCAGGGGAGCAGCGCGCTCTGCCCGGCCAGGCGGCTCAGCGACGAGGGCGGCTTCAGCAGCGCCAGCTTCTGTGGCTCCTCTGCATCTGCAACACGACAGGGCACAGCTGGCAAAATCATGCTAAAAACCACCAAAAACCCTCTGAACCAAAACCCAACCGGCCAAAGAAAATCACAAATAAAACCTCCAATTCCTTTCCTGCCCCTCCATCCCCGCCCCACTCACTGCCTCTCCCAGCCTGGTCACCATTTCCTCCAGACACGCAAAGTCATTCCCCACTTTTGGGATTCTCACTCTTCCAGCTCAAAACTGGAACTTCCACCAGGTAGCAGAGATTTAGGAAAGAAAGGAGCAGGTTTGAGTTTGTCCAGCAAGCCTTGGGCTCCATCAGGGAGCCTCATGAGGAAGTGCTTTTATACACTGGAAAATGAAATTATTGCAGCAGTGACTGACCCCAAGTAAAATACAACAACCAAGGAATGTACATGCTGAATAACACAAAATAAAAATGCCCCACCACAGCTCTCCATCCTTATGAAAACAAGGAATCCTCTGAAGTGGTTCTACATTGGATTAGGCTGAGTGGGGTTTGTTCCTTTTTCTTCCCACCCTTAAGAAGAAGCAGGAGGCACTGATGTGTTTATTCAGTCCCTACTACAGGGTGTTCCCTCTGTCTGTGCCCAGATGCACTTTGGGCTCACCATGCACTGCCAGCACTGAGGGCTGTTTGAAGGTGTTATGGCAGCAGAGCTCCACAACTGAACAAAGCCTCAAATTATTTCTGGCCACCTAAAACGGGGGCAGAGTATTCTGTACCTACTCTACTCCTGCTCCCTGAATGAAGCACCTTCTGTGTCTCATCACACACATCTTTGGCTGCTCTCTCACTTGGGCCTGAGGTGGTACTCACAGGGATTTCAGGAAGTTGTTGTTTTGGTGTTCCTCAGCTCAAAACACTAAAAATAAGAGTGTTCACAGCACTGAGCTCAGGGCACACAGGAGCCCCAGGGCACAACACAAGGAGGTGCCAGGACATTGGGGGAAGCAGAACAGGTGGAAATCCCATGTGGGAGCTGGCACAGGCAGAGGCAGCCAAGCTCTGAGCAGTCCTGGCTCAGCTCTGCCCAGTTCCTGGCAGGAACTGCTCTGCCTGCCCTGCTGTGCATGGGGAAGCAGTGCCAGGGACCTGGAGCAGCCAGGCTGCAAAGAAGGGACACAACACCTCCATCCTTACACTGACAGGAGCCAGGGTGATTCCTTGGAGACAACTCCCACTGCTCCAAGCTCCCAGGAGGGAGTTCAGCTCCCAGGTAAATGGAAACTGCATCCCAAAGGTAAGTGACATTTTTCCCATGCAGTCCTGTGTTTGAAAGCACCCACTGCTCAGTGGCAGAGCTCAGAAATGCATCTCTCTGCCCAGTGGCAGCCTGGCATCAGCCAAAGCAGAACATTTCAGCAGCAGAACACTCTCTGAGGATGCCAATCCCTGGGATGCAGGAGTGTGCTGGGTGTGGTTCAAAGCCTGGGAAGCAGAGGTGGGTTCACTGTCAGCCCCACATGAGGTAACATTTAAATGAGGAATAAAGTGAATAAAGAACAGATTAATCCAAATCCTTCTTTCAAATACTTCTCAGGCCAAACAATCAATTATGGGGCTGCTCAAGACTAAGGGAGCTTTCCCTTCAATAGCTTAATCCCACTTTCTAAAAAAAAGTCTGCTGGGAGGGATTTTACCAAACTTCACCATCAATACTTTTGGATTCATGATGGAGCAAAGAAACAGCATCATTTAAACTCCCTAACACAGCTCTATTTCATCACTTTCAGCAAAACATTACAAAAGCAAGGAAACTACAGCTGCAGGCAAAAAGGATTCAAAAGATCAGCGTAAAAAAAAATATGGAAGTTTTCAAGAAATTTTCAGTATTCAAAAAAGAAAAATCACCAAAATCCTCAGCATTTGAAGGGCTGCAGAAACATGCAGGCAATAAAAACTACAGGAATTCAATCAATCTTTTCCAAAAGTGCTCTTCTTCAAGCCCTGTACCCTTAGTTGGAGAAGGGACAAGGCCTTGGAAAGGCCAAAGAACTGAATGAAGCAGTCCTACTTTGAGCATGATTCATTTCCAACATCCCAATTCCAAAAGAGAGCAATAACTGTAAAAACTGGGGTATTTTACAGAATAATTTAGTATTCCAAGTAGAGAAGGGCCAAGAAACAGCTATTCCTTGAAAGGGACCCCTAGAGGTGCCCCCATCTGCCTGAAGTCCACCTGCTGCCCACACCAGGTCAGGCCAACCATGACATTGTCCAGCTTAACCCTGAGAGATTCCAAGGTGGAAACTCAGTAAATCCCTCCAGCAGCTCCCCAAGAGTAACAACTGAATGAGAATTCCAACATGGAGAATAACAATCCAGAAGAGACAGCTCTGGGAACAATTAAGGAAGCCCATATGAAGCACAGGCTGTATTTCCCTAGTTTGGGAAAGCACAACCCACAGTCCTGTCCTATTTTTGGTCACTTTTCAAACCTTTGTATTAGAACAGCTGGTGGTGTCACTGGGAGCAGAACACACTGAATGTGCCAACAGTTTACATCAGCACTGGACTTCTGTTCTAACAAAAATATCTCAACATTTCAGCACAACAGACAAAGCTGAACCTTCCAAAATAAAATGTCACCTCCTCTGGGGGTTGGAGACTTCCCAAAAGGTCCCATTGCTTAGACAATCAATTTCCAGAATATTGGGACAATTAAAAGCACCTCAGCTGAAGTATCTCAAGAGCAACAGACTAAGCACCAATTTCTTTGTGAAGCTTCCACAGGGTTTGAAACATGGGATTCAACCTGACAAACTTAGGAATCCCCAAACTTTTATATTCACAGAAACAGTCAATTCCCATTTTGTATCATGTCACAATGGAAGTATATTACTGGGGGGTTTTTTCAAGAAGTCTTTCCTTTTAAGCTAAGCAAAGACGACTCTCCCCCTCCTTAATGGTATGCCTCAACCAAACCCCAGCCCCTGATTTTTGCATCATGCTTACTTCATGACTCACCTTCTCCTTAATCATCCAACCTAAACTCCTGTCATTGGGATCAATAACCCCCATCTAATGTTGTTATCTTGTATTCATATTTCTAAGAGTATAATAACAACAGTATGAGACTCTAAAGTCCATACCTTCTAGCTGGTTTTCTACCAAGCAGCTCTTCTCTGTTGTGCAGTTCATCATGGCTTCACAGGGGCTCTCCCTGGGCTCTCAACCCACCCCTTTTTATTCCAGTTACCTTCACAAGCTACAGCTGCTGCCCAACTAAGGACTTTGCAGCTGTAGCTCATTTGGAGTAACTAGGACCCACTTATCCAATACACAGATCTTACAGGGCCTCTCTCCATATTATGTTGCAATCTTATTGTTATTATCATATTTCTAGAGTCCCATACTGTTGTTATTATATTCTTAAAGTCCATACCTTCTAGCTGGTTTTCTACCATGCCACTCTTCTCTGCTGTGCAGTTCCTCATGGCTTCTCAGGGGCTCCTCCAGGGCTCTCAGCCCACCCCTTTTACCCAGTTATCTTTGCAAGCTACAGCTGCTGCCCAACCAAGGACTTGGCAGCTGCAGCTCATTTAGAATAGCTGGGACCCACTTATCCAATACACAGGACTCTCACTACAATCTAACAAACCACCTATTGCCCCAAGGAGACCAAGGTCAGCAGGGAGGCCCCTGGGGGAGAGAGCTGGACCTTGGGGGGTGTGTGGGTCTGAAACTGGAACACCTCACCACGTGGCTGAATTCAACATCTGTGAATATTATGCAAAGGCCCTTTTTGCTTCTTTACCTTGCACTTTACCAGCAGCAATTCAGGCTACAACAATAATACAACATCACAAAATCATACATCAGCCTTCTGAGAACACGGAGTCAGATTCTCATCTCCTCCCTCATCCTGGGGGCCCTGACAAAGCCCCCACCGTTCCTCTGTGGTTCAGAGCACGGACGCCGCAGTACCTGGCAGCACTCGGAGCTCGGCCTCGTCGCTGTACTTGGGGGCGCCGGGGGTGTCGAGCACGCAGCGGTAGAGCCCCGCGTCGGCAGCCGAGGCGTTGCTGAGCAGCAGGGCGCCCCCGGGCAGCTGCAGCGCGCGCGTCTCCGGGCCCAGCGCCCGCCGCTCGCGCTCCCAGCGCAGCAGCGGAGCCAGCTCGGCCGTCACCTCGCAGCCCAGCACGGCGCTGCCCCCGCGGGGAACCGACGTGGGCTCCGGCTGGCTCACGAACCTGGGCAGGCCTGCGGGAAAAGCACGAGGATAACGCGTTGGAGACCTTCTGAGCACGACACCGAGGCTTGGAAGGTCAAGTCAGGAGTCAAGGATGTAGCTTTGGAAAAGTTAAGATGTCATTGTGAAAAACGCCAATCTCTTTTTTTTTTTTTTTAATTGCAAATGTTTAATAGTAATAAAATAGTTATAAAAATAGTAATATAATTAGAGTAATGATAATTTGGACAATTTGAATTAGGACAATATGAGACAATGGAAACAAAGAGTTACACACAGTCCAGGTACATTTTTCTGGGCAGCATAAGCCCAAAAAAGGACCCACCTTAACAGAGGATTAACCCTTAAAAATAATAGCCTGTTCATATTCATACATATCACACATCTCATATTCATACACCTCATACATGATGCATAAATTCCATTCAAACACAGGATTCTGTCTGGTCAGTGTCAGCTTCTTCCTCTTAATCCTAAAGGCATCATCCTGCCTGAGCAAGGTGGGAAGAAGTTCATTTCTCCTGATAATGGAGTAATAAATTCCCTTTCTCTGAAAGATTTGGTGTCCTGTGGCTGCTATCTCAGTGCAAGTCTTTTCTTTAGGAAAAAAGGTATCCTACATAGCATAGTTTCTATTTTAACATTATGTTATAACCTAAACTATATTTAACACAGTACTTAAGAGAATTAGTACAGCATAACTTTCCAACACAACACATATGATATTCATTTTAATATTTGTGAAAAGCCAATCAAAAAATACATATTTTTCACACCACTGTAGGACACAAAATAACACAGACACACTGCTGTTCTCAAGGTAAAAAGGGAAGTTTATTTTCTGGCTCTAACATTTAGAGATTTCCAAAAGTGACAGTGGATTGGAGGGTGACAATGCCACTGTTTGTCCACTGGACAAACCAACAGTCCATCCAATTTCTCCTCCTCCATAAAAGAATATAAAACAATAAGTTATTTACAGGAAGGGTGTGAGAAAGCTCGTTACAAGAATGTCGAGATCAGAAGGCTCAGAAAATCTTAAAAAATCAGGGCGACATTAAGATGCTCTCCAACTCTTTAAACCAGCTGACAGGACAATGCTAAACATGGGTGGTGCAAAGGCAAACAGACCCAATAATCACAGAATCATGGAATGGTTTGGCTTGGAAGGGACCTTAAAGCCCATCCAGTGCCACCCCCTGCCATGGACAGGGACACTTCCCACTGTGCCAGGGTGCTCCAAGCCCTGTCCAGCTGGGACACTTCAGGGATGGAACAGCCACAGCTCCTACAATGCAGCCTTGAAAACACCTTCACTTACCCAAAGGCCTCTGTGCAGTGCCACAAGGTAAATATTGAGATAAATATTAGCATATGAACATTCCCAGTGTGGCTGAGACTGCAGCTTCTCCAGGGCACACCACAGAGCTGACCCAGCAGTGCTGCACAAGCTGTGTCACCTTTTCCATAAAAATGTTCTCCAGAAACACCCAGAGCCCATTTCATGGCTTCACAGTTGGGCTGGGGAGGCCAAACCTTGGGGGAGTTGTGGGAAGAGGCTGGAGCCACAGCTGGAGCCACAGCTGGGGCAGCCAGTGAAGATGGGGGCACATCCAAGACAGGGAATAGCACAGGACAGCAGTGAGGGAAAAGTGAGGTACAGTCCTGGAGTGGGCAGGCCAGAGGAGGAGGAGGAGGGAGAGGAGGAAGGGCAGCTTTGGGTATCACCCTGGGGAGACCAGGGTAGAGCATGAGGCTGAAGAATTGGGAATGAAGGCAGGGAGGTGAACATGGAAATGGGGAGCAGGCAGGGAGAGCACTTTAGTTTGGTTTTTTCTTACCACTCAAATTACTTTAGTTGTCAAGAAATTAAATTAATTTTCCACAAGTCGAGGTTGTTCTGCCATTACAGTAACTGGGAGTGATCCCATCTTGACTCAGTAACTTTAATCTTATTTCCTCTCCATCCTGCTGAGGAGCAGAGTGAGGGCACAGAGAGGGGGCAGGCAGCCACAGTCACCCCTCCTAAGCATTCTGCACAGGAAATGATCAAATCTGCCACAGCTCAACCCCCTATTTTCACAAGTCTCACTTAATACCTGTCACAAATGCCCTGGGAATGCACCAGTAGAAGGACTGATCCTGCAGGACAGGCAGATTGAACCCTAAGAGAGGAGGGTTCATATATCCTGACATTTAGGATTAGGATTTATATACCCTAACATATAAATCACTTCTGTGCTGCCAAGTTCCTTCCATAACCCTGTACAGCTCATCCCCAACTGTTACATATTTTCTTCCCTCTGAGTCCCACCTGGGGATTCCTTCCATAACTTCATTCCTCCAAGAAACTTTGTTTCTAGTTTCCCCTCCCAGTGTACTTCCAACTATCTTGCAGTCCTTTGATCTTGACCTTGTTTTGGTATTATTTTGCATCTTTGATATTTATCTATCAGTCCCTCCAAGGTATTCACAGGAACAAAACATCCAACTTCTTTGTTTCAACCTTCCTTCTGCTTAATGAAGCTACAATCTTCAGTTTCTCTCCCTCATTCCCCTAACACCTATTCACCTCTAAAGATGCAGAATTCTGGGATAATTTTGGAAGGAAGGAGCCCAGGCAGAGCAGAATCAGCTACAAGGTCAGAGCTGTAACTTGGGGATTTGTCCAGTCAGACCTCAATAATCCCCAAGGGGTGGAGACTGCACAACCTTTGGGTAACCTCTTCTACCTCATGGAGCAGAACTCCCTCTTGAAACCCAGCCAGAACCTCCCTTGCTCCAGCTGACCCCAATGCCTCCTGCTCTGCCACCAAGCACTCCTGGCAGAAACACAAACCCCAGAGTTGTTTAAGATCACAAATATCCACAGAAATGTTACAAAACTGCTTCTCTGTCTATTGAAAAGATCTTCCCCAAAGATGGAGCCATCTCAGTGGCTCTGCACAATCCATCCTACAAGCCCTGTAACCCTTTCCTGTCCTGACTCACCCATCCCTGTGTCCCAGCACAATCCCAAGGTAGCTGTGCACCTGCCTGATCTGCACACTGTGCTCACAATTCCATCATTAGTCAGTCTGGAGCATGACTGAATTCTTCCTGTGAGACCATGAGGCCACAGCAAGGGTAACAAGGTGTCCTCCTTTGCCACACTCACTAATTCAGTGGGTAAATAAGTTGTTCTTACAGCTGATGAGGCTGTTAATCCTGAGCCTCTGAACTCCAGTGTCTGAAGCATCTGTCCTTTCTGAAAATCTCCTTCTTGACAGAACCCATTATATGTTCATAATTGCCTCTGATTCTTATCTCTCTCAATATTCTCATTTATTAAGGGAGCATATGAAGCATATGAAGCCAGTTCTTTTCCCATCCTGGGAGGGAACCCTGGCTCTCCTCCTGTAGCCAGGTGACTCTGTGACTTCTGTTTTCACCTCACCTTTGCCATCTCTTTGCTCCCAGCCCCACACTGGCTCCTTCAAGCACAAGCAGGAAAGTTCCTGGAGGACTGAAACCCTGCAATTTCTCACATACAGCTCAAATATCCTTTAATTTTAATCCCTGACAAGTGCTGTTCATTTCCTGGACAAGACAGACCTTGTGCCTTCTGTTGTGTGCAGGTGCTCCACTGAGGTTAAATAAGCTTTATTCAAGATGCTTTCATTACTCACTGGAAATGAAATTACAGTTCATTTTCCAAGTCATCTTAAATGCCACTAAAACCTGTATTTCGTCATAGTCCTGTGTGGTTTTAAAATATACATTTTAACCTAGCCTATAATTTTGTCCTAAAGAGTAATTTTCTCTTATTCTACAATTATTGGCAATTTGCACTGCTTAAAAGCCTCCATTGTGGAGGAGGACCCTTTGCTTTAGCTAACAAACAACCACAAAACAATCATGATGCATTACAAAAAGCACTCCAAATCCAGGCCTTAATTACTATTAATTTGGAGATCTGTTTATAAATCCAGGAGCAGGTCCCAGAGTGCTGGCACACCTCCTGCAGCAGTGAGCCACTAGAAAATACCCTTTCATCTCCCAGCCCAGAACCTTTCCATTACAGAGCTGCTCTCTTCAAAACATCAATTATCAACTTCTAAGCCAGCATTTCCTGAACTTTCTATAGTCATTTTTAGAGGCATTACCATGTGAGCCAATTCAGTCTAGTTAAACTACAAACACTTTTAAAACTATTTTTAAAGTTATGTTTTTAAAAAGTTGATACTTTTTTCTCAGTGCTTGGTATTTCCCAAACACTTCAATCAAAGCTGAGCAAGAAGTTCTAATGATGAGTAGAGTCCCAGGATGGTTTGGGCTGGAAGGGACCTTAAAGCCCATCCAGTGCCCCCTCCTGCCCTGTGCAGGGACACTTTGCACTGCCCCAGGGTGCTCCAAGCCCCATCCAGCCTGACCTTGGGCACTCCAGGGATGGAAGGTACACTCCTAATTGAGGGAGCAGCCCCCACTCCTCAGCCATGTGGTGCAGGGCAATCAGCTGAAGACATCAGCCCATCTTTTGGTAAATGAATGTCATGATAAATGACACTTTGGGCTTCTGACATTGAAGACAATTTTTTCATGTTTGTGCACACATTAATCATTCTGTGGCAGTGCACATACATTAGGTATCGATTTCAGGACACCAAAGGAAAATACTACTGACCTAGCAGGAATGCAGGTTAATAAACTCAATTTAGGAAGGATGATTTTCCATTTGGAATGTTCTCTAAACACAGGCAGGAGAGCACATAAGCAACAGTGCACTCACATGCATATAACAGGGATTAGATGCATCCCAAACCCCTCATTTCTGCCAGGACAATACAAATGGCAGGGAAGGTGGGGAAGTCAATTCTGTGCCTCTTTTCTCCTTCTCTTTTGTTTCTTCCTTCCCCTCATCCAAGCCCAGAGCAATGGCAGGAATGTGAATGAACAATCTATTAATGCAAATGTGGTGCATTCAATCAGCATTCCCAGCCTCAGCCTTACTGAGATTTGTGGCTCATTGTCTCCATTTCTGAAAAAGATGTGCCTAGAAGAGCAATAATTCCCATGCTCCTAGAAAACACAGATGGTTAAAATTCTGGCTGTAGTCTCCTGCCCTCAATGGAGCCAGTATTTCATCTCCTGGAGTCTGCAGAATCAGGGAATTCACTGCCCTGAGCCAGATGCCAACCCAGTTCAGCAGCCTCCCTGCAAGTACAGCCAGTGCCAGTCATTTCCAAGGAGACTGAAAGGAAAAAAAGCTTCATTATCAACCATTACTAAAGAACTGGCTCACCTGAGTGCAATAACTGCAGAGCCACACCTGCCTGTGCTCTGGTTAACGTGGATGCCATTGCCATGCACAGTTCAACCCCCCAGAGTCCTGCCAACCCTTTGGGACCCATCTCACCAATTCAACAAGGGAATTGAGAAATGAGAACTATCTCAAGGGAAGAGAGAGCTGGGGAGGAATCCCCTTTCCTGCCTGGGGCAGGGTTGTAGGAGAAATCACAAGCCACTGGGAGTCTTCCTCACTTGTGTCCCCTCTGTTTCCACTGCTCTGACTGGAATTTAAGGTAAGACTTTGTACACCTGTAACACTTTGTATTACTCTGGTTAATGTGGATGCCATTGCCATGCACAGTTCAACCCTCCCCAGAGTCCTACCAACCCTTTGGGACCCATCTCACCAATTCAACACTGCAAAAGGGAAGTGAGAAATGAGAGAAAGCTGGGGAGGAATCCCCTTTTCCTGCCTGGAGCAGGGCTGCAGGAGTGGTCACAACTCTGGGAGTCTTCCTCACTTGTGCCCCCTCTGTTGCCACTGCTCTGACTGGAATTCAGGATAACACTCAGTACAACTGTAACACTTTGTACTGCTCTGGTTAACGTGGATGCCATTGCCACATACAGCTCAATCCCCCAGAGTCCTACCAACCCTTTGGGACCCATCTCACCAATTGAACACTGCAAAAGGGAAGTGAGAAATGAGAACCATCTCCCCATCTCTAGGGAAGAATCCCCCTTTCCTGCCTGGGGCAGGGCTGTAGGAGT
Organism: Melospiza georgiana; assembly: GCF_028018845.1. NCBI lineage: Eukaryota > Metazoa > Chordata > Aves > Passeriformes > Passerellidae > Melospiza > Melospiza georgiana. The sequence continues at coordinate 3,130,421 of NC_080442.1, read as the reverse complement.
GGTCACAAGCCTCTGGGAGTTTTCCTCACTTGTGTCCCCTCTGTTGCCACTGCTCTGACTGGAATTCAGGATAACACAGTACAAGCATTAGACTGCTCTAAACACACACATCACATGTTTGTGCAATTAACATTTTCCCAAGGCTGGTTTCAGGCCTTCTTGTGACATCTCGATGTGCTCAGCAAATGTTTTCTGTTTTTTCCCCCATTGCTACTGCAATATGGAAACAGCAAAGCACAGGAGCAGCTGGCAGGTTTTCCATCCTGTTCCCTCCTGGATACCATCTGTGACAAGCCTTTGCTGCCCAGAGTTAACTTGTATTCAAGTTTCTCCTAACTTACCCAAGTCTAAAGTAACTCCAGCAGCACCAGCTCCAAACATTCCACCCTACAGCTTCCACTCTCCATCTGAAATTCATCCAGCTAGTCTGTGAATGATCCCACAAACTGCTCACAATTTTCAGCCTCTTGAATTTTCCCCCATTCCTGTCTGCCTGATCGAATTTGAACTCATGACAAACCCATAACTGTAACTCCTTTCCCCAAAGAGCCTCTTGGGGAGTGTGGGGATTTCAGCACCACGAGGAGGTCCTGGAGAATGGGAACATGATCCCCTATTGTCAGGACAGCTCCAACATCTGCTACCCCTCAGCAGCACAGCCATCACAAAGATGCTGCCTATTTTGTTAGTGCATCAGCTCCTCACCCCAACCCTGCTAAAAAATTAATAAGTCCAGCCATCTGTGGACACTTCATTAAATTATCACAGCTCCTTCTCTCCAACATTATTCAGCATCATTTGTTGGAGTGGCAGAGGTGTGAAATGGCTTAAAATACACTGCTGCTAATGAGCCATATTTCATGGATCTCACTGGCACATGGAGCAGACTTTGTAATTACAAACACTCCTGCAGAACACGAGTCCAGCAGCACCTGAATTAGGATCAGGCCAGATGCTTCCAGTCCTTGCTACAAACACCAAATCATTCTCCCCCCTTGCTGTAGGCAAAGCAGACAGGGGAGAAACAACCAAAAATCTGGGCAGGACACAGCTCCTCAGGGAAGGGATGGGGATTTTTACAAGGACTGTAAATGGAGAGAGGAAAACCTAAAAATGTCCTTGCTGGATAAACAGGTGGGAAGTACAGGGAATACAGAACACAAATGAGAAATGTCAGAGCATAACCACAATCCTGACCTGGTTAAACACAGCCATGACAACATGGTATGTGCTGGTTAAAAACAGTGTCCCTTGGCCAGAATGAGAGCAAAATGTCACTGGGCACATCAGTAACACTCACAGACACAGGTACTGTCACTCCAATGACACACTGAGTGACCTGCTGCCACCTCAGAGCTCTTCTGAACAAACAACTGAATTCCAGATGGCCCAAGGTCCCTTTCAAGCTCAATGATCTGATGAGCGAGGTCCACAAAAAACCATAGTGAGAAATGGCAAAATATTGGAGAAAATATTGTCCAACCTGGCCTTGGGACACTTCCAGGGATGCAGGGGCAGCCACAGCTTCTCTGGGCAACCTGTGCCACAGCCTCACCACCCTCACAGGGAACAATTTCTCCCCTTTTTCTACTACACATGCAAAAATTTTAGAGGGTGTTTGGACAAGGAAAACACATCAGCATAATATGATGTTCTACTTGGCAAAACAAGCAATTCCAAATTCTAGTTAGGTGATATCAAGAGGATAAATTATTTCAGGAATGAAATGGGAGTGACAAAATGACTGAAAGATGATCTTCCAAAATACAGAGGTCACTACTGACAACCACAACTACAAGAAAAGCAATGGGAGTGAGGTGGGGATGTCTGTCCATAGCACATGGTCAGGCTTAAGAAGTGCTGCAAGGAACAGCACAGACAAACAAAGAATAGATCTGATGGAGGAGGTGAAACAGTATCATGAAAATTGGAGACAGGACTGGCAGTCCAAGGGCCAAACAACACAAAAGCTCCAGCAGCAGCAGGAAAAGCTGCAGCAGCCAATGAATCTGACTTCCACAGACACCAAGAAACAGCTAAAACAACATTCTAATGCCAGAAAAAATGAACTGAGGGCATGCAAACCACGGAGTCATTTATTTGCTGCTGCTGAAGATCATTCTAATAGCAAGACCAATGAAAGCCCTGTGGGATTTCAAGAGAAGCCCTAAAGATAAGGCACACAGATTGCCTCATCATTTAAGGAACTTCAGGTCTTCATCAATAGACTGCCTAAAAAATAAGAACCCTACAGGCTCACAATTACTCTTTCTAAAACAAAATCAAGAGCCATAACAAAAGAAGAATAAGATGCGAGGGTTGTGGTGGAAGAAAAGAGCTTGACAGGTTAAATAATTTTAGTTCCAGGCGAGGCTATCAATTACGGAAGCTCATGTGAACAAGCTATTCAAAGAAGATTAATGCACAGAGAGGACTGTCAGGAGAAATTTATCACAAAACTGGAAGAAAGGAAAGATCTGAAAAACTTTTGCAGGCAACTCTATAGACAGTGACAAAGACAGCTGGTACCTGACAACAGGCATTTAGAGACAGGAAATAAGCAACAATCTCACTGCAAACTCCTCGGGATGTGTGAATGGCAAAGAAAGCCCCAAAACCTCGGTGCTTGGAGCTGACAGAACAGCACACAAACACAAAGCACAAAGAACTTTTACAGACACAAACATGCAGCTCAAAGAGGAGTCTGCAGACAACAAGGGTGCGTGGCAGGATAAAGGCAAACACTAAAAGCCGTGGAACTGCAAATTATCCAATACCAGCACAGCTCAGGTGGCATCAGCACACCAGTGATCCCCCAGCAGCTGCTGGCCATGAGCCTCAGAGTATCAGGAACAGATTTTTAGAGGTCTCTCCACAACAGAGCCTTGCTTTGCCTAAGTTTTACTCTGTTTTTGAGAGAGACTGACAGTGCATTTAAGCCAGGGCCAATTTGAGAAGTTATTACAGAAGGAACAGCAACACCTTTACAGAAACATACAAACTATCCAGAGACATTTCCCCATGTTCCCCCAAAACAGGGGTTTCTAGATGCAAATGAATAGGGCTTGGAAAGTTAACAATTTTTAACATCTTTATTCCCAGTGTGTTTATGCGAAGGGTGAAACATCCCCTATGCTTTTAACAATGTTACCAAGAACTAACCTCACTGAACTCAACCCTCGCAAATGTCATAACATAATTTTTCCTTATTCTAAACATTTTCCCTCCATTTTGTTTCCTTTTCAGGGTCATTGAACTTCATATTGCATTTCTGTTACAGAAAAATAAAACATTAATCAGAAATACAAAAGCAGCAAGGGTAAGAAGTATCAAGGCACAAGGGTGTCACCCTCCACTTGGGGCAATAGTTCAGCTTCTTATCCTTTTCAAAAAGCAACACTGAGTCAGTCAGAAAGCTGAACCATGTCAGCACACAGAGCCTTCAGTGTACACTACCAAAGCTGAAATCTCTTGCTGATTGCACACAGGAGCAGGCAGGCAGTGAGGAGCACAGGCTGCAGATGTAACCATCACTGTGCTGACAGCTCGGGATTCCGAGCGAGCTCCGTGCTAACTTGTCAAACACAATTACACAGGGATTGCTGGTGCTGACATGCAGAGCAGAGAGAGGGAAAAATCTGATCTGAGTCAAAACATTAACAAATGAGAATCCAATCCAAACAAAGTTCAGCCAAGTTTCTTGTTCAGGGGTGTTGATGCACCATCAGTATGGTGTCACTTTGTCCTTGTCTCACCATCCAGACCCCCAGCCGAGTGTCAGCTCACAGGATTTCAGGGATTTGGTCCCAGCTCCCTTCCACAAATTCCTGTTTCTCCACAGATTAACTCTATCACCTGCCATATTTTCAAAGGCAAAGGTCAAGATGGAACATATGCTGCAAAGAGCTCCCATCTCTTATGATTTACAGGAAGTTTATATTATTCTGAAGTACATGAACTAAATGCACAAAGGATATTCCCTTTGCCAGCTACAAGACTTGCATTGCACAGCACTTGAATTTCAGTCTGGAAAACAGGAGTTTTTTCTGAGCAGTGCTGTTATATCATTACCAAAGCTCAGGAAGCTCAGGCACGAGTGCCACAATCTCCCTGTGCCCCTCTGCTCCAGCCTCAGCAGAGCATTTGTCACCCTCCAGCAAGCACAAATAAGCTTTAACTGGCTCACTGACCCACAGAATTCAGGACAGGGATAGTATTAGTCACAATGAGCTGCAGGGTTTGGTTTGATAGAAGGTGAAATAAATTTGAAACATAAAAGCTCAAGAAAACCTGTGGTTTTAAGCAAGCAGTTAAGAGTCTCTTCACCTGGCCTTTGACTTGGTCGTAAGATGTCAATGAAGAGTTTCAAAACAAGCAGGTCACATTCCCTGCTGTGGGCTTTCCCCAGGATTCCAGTGACAATCCAGCTGCAGGCAAGTCCTGCCCTTCTCTGCCCTGTCATGGCAAGAGACTCTGGTATTAAATTCCAATCTGAGACGAAAAATTTATAATAGTTTTGAACCTGGACCTTTGCCTTCAGCCCAAGAACTGCAGACCAGTTCAAAGGTTCACATAGATTTTCTTTGCTACTTCAACTGGACAAATGTGAACTGCAAGAATTGAGAATGACAAATAACAGAGTATTTATTGTCCTAAGTGTCTAAACTCTCATACTTTCAGTAACAGCTGACACAACCTGTACAAACTGCAGTTGTGTTAAAACCACCTTTGCCATTTACCTGTCATGAAGAAATGCATTTTGATCTAAGCCAATTTATGAAAAACACTGATGCTTCTTTCATATAAAAACATATTTCTGCAAGGAAAATTTATCACCCATGTCACTTACTGGCTAAGTGCTCTTAAATACCCTCCTCTGAAGTATCTCTGCTCTGAGGTTTTTCCAATTCCAAGATACAGAATGTTCTTTATTCACAAAGATGAGATCAAGATTACTTTTTTCTCCTTGCTGTTAAAGGAAATGTGCAATCTTGGATAAAAATGTGCTGTTATTCCTAAATTAACCCCATCTCTGCAGAGCTGGGACAGTTTGTTCTGAGCTTCTCTCTCACTCTGGGATGGCACATGGAGTCTAGTGAGAAATAAAACACTGCTCAGCTGTAATCTTTAGAGCTTGGCAAACTTCTCAGAGGACATGAGCAAACAGAACCAGATAATCTGGTTACTTCTGTGCAGCTCCTTGTAGTTATGGTAAAAAAAGCAAAGACAAAATTTCAGCTCAAAATAATATTTGAATAAACCCTAATCTATTCACTATTATTTATACAAAAATAAGTGATTGATACGCAATAGCTAAGCTCTAACAGCCCAGAAGGAAACACAGCACACCTCTGAGGCTGAGCTTTGCAGAGCTCTACACCTGGAACTGCAAACCCACATCCTCCAGGTCCTGCTCCCTCCCACAGCTGTGCTCAGGGAATAGGCTGGATAATGATTATAAGGCCTGATAATGGATAATGACTATATGGCCTGATAATGGATAATGATTTCTTGCCCACAACTTCACCCACTGCCTACCATCCATTCTGTAATGGACACAGAATTCCTTATCTCTGCCTGCCCTCCTCACCTGCAGCACCTTGGTGCATTATAACAAGGAATACTTGCAATTATGGTAGAGGAATTCTTTATCAGCCCATGGAGAAAAGGCAAAGCGTGGGGATCTGGAGCTGTGCCATGAGCTGCACCAGAAGCAGGATCAGAGCTGGCATCACCTGGCTCAGAACTCAGTTAACTCCTCAAGCCTCAGGAACCACCACAGCCCACCCAGGCCTCCTGCAGCTCTGCAGTCATCACTTTGGAAGCCCCAAGCTGGACACACACAAGATGCAAATAAATCTTGAAGAGGCAATGTGGTCAGCTAAAAACTGGAGCAATTTCCTAAGCAAGGTGCACTCCTTCTGTCTGATGTTTGGAGGAACTCTCAGCACCAAAACCCAGCTGAGGGCAGGTGCCTCCTCCCTGCAGGGCCTGTGTGACACCTGGCACGGCCACAGCACCCTGGGGACACCTGACCCCACACAGACAGCAGCCACAGGAGCTTTGGGTGCACTTCTGAGAGTGCCCATTTTGTCAATGAGCTGCCCCAAGCCCTGTGCCCCAGCACAGCAGTGCTGAGGAGCCATGGAGGGGCAGGAGGGACCAGCAGGAGGGGGGGATTTACCCAGGTCAGCAGAGCAGAGAACAACACCATGCTCAGGAACAAAATATGGCTGGAATTGCTCCAAATCCTTCTTCCAGGTATGGACATGATGGGCTTTGGCCCACTCCAGCATCCCCAACTTGAAGGGGAAAAGCAGAAGTCTCCCAAGGCCTCAACACAAAACAACACCTGAAGCTTCACTGTGGCATTTCCAGAGTCACTCCTCAGGGACATCCTCCTCCTGTGCTGCCCCTGCAATGTGCTCAATGGCTCCAAAGAAGATACTACACTTTTACTAAGCACATATCAAATCTATTTCTGGTTTCTGAAGCATTTTAGAGTTTGACGTTACACATGGCAGGAGCATTTCTTAACAGAAGGGATTTGCCTGTACCTTTTCTAAAAGTAATTACAAAATGAAGGCTTGAAAATAAAATTTCTGTGAGTGTTTAAATGAGAAATAATAATTCAAGGAGATTATTTAGTTGAGGTGAGAAAAAACAAGTCAGAAGCTATCAGTGAGTGCTTTTGAATTAATGTAACTCAGACACACCTGAAGTTTGAACCACAGCAGAGCCACAGCTGCCTCATCACAGCCAAGCAAATGACACAAAGCTCAAAGCCAAGAATTATCAAATGCAAGGATAAGTGGAAGAAGAGGAAGAAAAACAGCTGGATTCACTTGGGGAAAGAAGATGACAAGAAGTGAAACAAATAATTTAGTGAGCAGTCTTGAAATGGATTTACAGAGCAAATAAGTCTGCATGATCAAACTCAGTGCCCCTGTCACACTTCCCAACTTTTAGATCCTCATGTATCTGTGCTCTTAATAAAAGCCTTAACCAAGCCCCAGTAACCAGTGGCTGGGGAAAGATCATCCTGGGAATATTTTCAGCTTGTGTCATTATACATTTTATTAAAATACATACATATTTATTTTTCCAAGATGAATTACTGACACAGATCTCCAAAACTTTGTAAATCTATTTTTAATCCATGTTTTACAGCAGCTTTTTTAAACCCCCTACCCTTCTTAAGATCTAACTAACACTTAAGTATCAAAGACAGATTTGCATTTCAAAAGCCAATTAAAAAACATAGTGTACCAAGGCACTGATTAAAGTGTTGTAGCTTTACATAAATTAGGCAGTTCCCTTGACTTTCCCTATTTCAAATCCATCAGAACAATGGGGAAATCCTACACATTGCATGGACTGTATGAGCACCTTCTCCCTTCACTGCCCTTGAACTGGTGATGGCAAACTCAACCTCCATCTGCTTGAAGGAACCAAACTGTGGAGCTCACACTGAATGGGAAAGAGAGTCTCATATCCCCAAAGTGCTGCTCATTAAAGAAAACTAACATTTATGGTTGTGTGCAACCTAAAAATTTAGGTTTGTTCCTAAAAATCAAGGATTTGCTACCACATGCCTGGCAAAACAGCAAACACTTTCCTACCAAGGTAAAGCAGCACACAATTTCAAGTTACAGACTAACTCAAGTGTTCTTCACAATGGAATATTTTATCATGTCCTCTGACTTTCAGAAATCTAAAGGCAGCAAGGATCAGTTTCTTTACAAGGCTCAGCTGCCACGGGACCTCTTGATCCTCACCCCTCCAGAAGAGCAAAGTCTTCCCATGGATCATCACACACAGAGAAGGTCCTGCAAGGGCACAGCGCCCAGTGAAGCTGCCATGACCCAGTCCCTGCCCCAGCACACCCAGAGCAGGGTCAGACACACAAACTGATGGAAGCCCAGCCAGCCTGTCTCCAACACAACTCCTGCAAGCCCTGACCCAGCACTCCAGGCCCAGAGCCTGTTTTGGGTTCAGTTTTTCATGCAGTGGCTCACTAATCAAACCCCTGTCATCCTATGGCAACAAAAGAGCTTCAGATTCCAAAACCCCCAAAAAATTAGATCCCTCAAACTAGAATATATAGGAAGTCCTTTAAATAACTTGAGAAACTTATCCAAATTTGGGCACTTCCCTGTAGGTGGAATGCTCAGCATCATCCACTGTTGCAGACATCTTTTCATTAAAAATCCTTATTTAGGATTTTTCCTTCTGAGAGGGTGAGAGGCCTCAGAAACAAAATGTAAACAATGATTATCTGCTGCTGTGGGATGCAACAGGTGCATCTGTGATTGGTCCTATGTGGTTGTTTGGAATTAGTGACCAGTCACAGCAGAGCTGGCTCTCTCTCTCTGTCTGAGCCACAGACCTTTGTTTTCATTCTTTTCCATTCTATTCTTAGCTTAGCTAGCCTTCTGAAATGAAACCTTTCCTTCTATTCTTTTTAGTATAGTTTTAATGTAATATATATCATAAAATAATAAATCAAGCCTTCTGAACATGGAGTCAGATCCTTGTCTCTTCCCTCACCTGAAAACCCCTGGGAACACGGTCACAATCCACCAGCTGTGCAGTTCCAAGACTGCAAATTCCAGCCCTGTATCCACATGATGGAACACAACATGTTATTACTCCATTTCCTAGCCCTGCCCCCCTAAACTTGTCATTTTTAAGAGTTATTTAATGAGTAAGAAGCTGTTAAAACATGCACCCCACACTTCATAATGTTCCCTTTTAGAATCAGGTGCATGGCAGCACCACACTCACCCACAGCAGAGGAACCACTGCTCAATTAAGAGGGGAATTTGCTCCCTCCCACTGGAATTTTGAGGCCAAGGGGAACCCTTCCTATGCCAACAATGCCCACGCTCACCACAGCCTGAAAGCTGCCAATTAAAACAAAGAGTGGGAAGGAATATTAAAAACCACTGTTAAAACTAAGGGATTCAAATGAGGACAAGAAAAGCAACAGGCTAAACCAGGATTTAAATATTCTACCTCTTATTCCAAAGCCTTCAGCACCAAAGTGCCTTTTCCCCTACAAGAGGATTAAACTCAGCGTGGTCTTGCCCAGCTCTTGGCACTTGTCTGGGGTGGTAAATAGGTTTTCACACACCCACATCTGCCAAAGCTCTGCAGCATTTCAGCCAGAGGATGCTCTGGGACAGCTTTCCAAAGCACAGGATGGCAAAAGGCAATGCACAACATGTGTCACCAGCATTTCCTCTGGCTGTGGGCAATAAAAGTACCATTTTTATTGCATGGAATTAATCAATAATCTAAATACACAGCTGTCAGGCCAATGTGTGCCAAAGGGGCAACTGGTTGTGTGGGGAAGGTCCTTATTGTCTTGGGCTAGACTGTATTTGTTCTGTTTTCTACCTAAGATTTTTTGGTAAAAAAACCTCACCAGAACTGCATTACTGTTTGTTGTAGGTTTTTTTAAAGTAGGGTTTCCTTTTATTTCCCAAGTACTTGGGTTCTTCCACAAGTACTAAAAGGCTCTTAAAGATTCCATCATTTTAGAAAATATCAATTGAAATCATACCTTCCACCTAGATAGGAGAGAATGGAAGTGGAAACTCAGCAGACATTTTGGCTTACCTTCATTTTTAACCCCATTAACCTCACCTAATGATCATATAGAGCTGTCTGATAGCAGAGGCAGGAGGCTGAAGGCTCTCATGTGGAAAGCAGCAGAATTAATCCCGACAGCAGCGAGGCAAGGAGGTGGTAATTGCTGCAGAGAAGTGTGGGAGAACTGCCTTTATTGTCCTCATTGCCAAGAAGCTGGGAAATCTATTCCTCATTAAGAGATTCTCAAAGTCACTCTTTTAAGGTATAAAACCCCAATTTTTCTATTTCTGACACTGCTGATGTTTCACAACAATGCTACAAGGCAAGTTAATGGGAACAACATCCAAATACAAACGATGGAAGCAGCAGCTCTGGGAGATGCAGGAGCACCACTCAGGAAGAATTCATTACCCCCAGACATTTATTAAGCAAAAGAAAAAAAAACTGTTTGAAAAAGGCTGGCAAACATCATTAGAGAAACAAAGGGAAATCGCTTCACAGGCTTTTTTTCCTAGTTACAGTGCCTTAGTTTACCTTGTTTTTTCTGTTGGGTTGGGTTTTGAAGTCTCACCCTTACTCAGTAATTACAAGTCTCTTCCTGCTTTACTGTTTACAAGACACAAGCTGACAATACCAAGCCCTGAGAAATAAGCAAGTGACAGAACAAATCACTTTTCCCAGACACAGTCTTTATTTTTACCAGCAAATTTCACTCCCTCACTGCTTCCCACCCCCAAAAATAAAGCTATCACCCATCAAGTCTAAAGGGGACTCAACAAAGCTGAGGTTATGACTTGGGCTTTTAAATGGAAAATTGTGTGTATTTGGTTGGTTGTTACTTTTCAGGCTTCCTTGTTCACACCTGATACTCAAGAAACAGAAAAATACAACTCCCAGGCCTCCATCCCCACCCATCTCCCAGTCCTGCAGGGATTGTACTCACTGCTATTAGGAGCTTCCCAAATGTTTCAGACAGAGCAGGTAATTCTCCACATACAAGCACAGAAAGTTATTTTAAAGTTATTTATACATAAAGAAAGCAAAATCCTGTTTTCTTCCTCCTTCTAAGCTGTGGTAAATCTCCATTGTGATTTCAGACACCTGACACTTCTCTTAATCCATTCATTGCAGCTTTGCTGATCTCCAGCATTTCCTGAGAAATACCCCACATTAAGCTGCTTACAGGAACAGAACACATGCCAGCTCCCAGCCAGTAAAATGAGAGCCACAGTCCCAGTTTCCCTGAGCTGATGGAAGCAGCTCGTGCTCCTTGGGAAGCACCTTCCCATTTTCCAAGGGCAGAGCATTCCTTTCTGTGAGAAATGATGCTCACTTCCAAAAATTAAAAGGTTTATTAAAACCTCATCAACAGAAGACCGAATAGAGGAAATATTACAGCTTCAGGAGCAGAGGATGTTTCCCACCATGTGCTCATCCACACCATGGAGGGTTTGACTTTTAACCCTTTAGCCTCTCCCAAATGTCTGTCCATTGAATCCTTTGCTGCCCAGTGGTGGAGATCCCTTCCTGACATCCTGGTTGGAGCTCAGGTGCTGCACAGTAAGGAGCTGACCCTCCCAAATGTCCCAAACCCAGGGCACCCCTGATAACAACACAAGGGAGGTAAAACTTAACTATAAATCTATAAAACTTCTCTTAACACATATATATGATATTTCCTTTAAATTGTGAGAGTCAACCACGGCATCACTCATCTAGCACACCTTCCATCACCACGCTCTCAGCCACACTCCCAAGCAGGGCCTTACCTGCCACGGTGAGCTTGGCTGTCCTGCTCACAATGGTCCCCAGGTTGTCCACAGTTGCCACACACTGATAATATCCCTCATCAGGTTTGTTGTGCTTGGAATGCACCACGCTGTTGATTAACAAAGATCCGTCGGGCAGCAGCTGGCGCCGGTCGTCAGACACGAGGTTGAGGAGGGAGCCGTCCTTCCTCCACTCGATCCGGGGCGGGGTCTCACACTGCGCCGAGCAGTTCATGATCACCGACATCCCTCGCACTGCCAGCACGTCCAGGGGCTCCACCAGGAAGTAGAAAGGAGTGAAGGTTCTCACAAGTGATTCTGTAAAGCATGAGAGAATTTTTGGGGTGAGTTTTGCGCAGTTTTTAAGGTTAAAATACTGGAACGAGTATTACCGCGCCTGAGTGGGCGCTGGCTGGTGATAGAGAGACGGTGAATCTTGTTTCTTGAATCAGAAGGCTGAATTTATTAATATAAGATATAATACATTATAGTTATACTAAAAAGAATAAGGAGAGAGGTTTGCAGAGCAGCTAGGCGAGGCTAAGAATAGATAGAAAGAATCTACAACAAAGTTGTGTTCAAGGACTCAGTCCCCTGGCTTGCACTGGTGATTGGCCCTTAATTATAAACATAGGAAATGAGCCAATCAAGGTGTTCCTGTTGCATTCCACAGCAGCTGATAGTAATTGTTTACCTTGTCTTCTGGAGCCTCTGGCCTCCCGAAGACACAGAAATCCGAAAGAAAGGATTTCTGTGGAGAAATGTCTGCGACAAACGAGCACAAGCACGGCTCACATCCTCCCCCTGAACACATTCAGCCACCTTGGTCTGCATGACAGTGTTTGCTGCTTTGATTATTCTCATCATGGACCCTCAGATTCCCAACATTTTCATCCCTAAAATGTATTTCCCTGCTCTGCTCTCGGCCTCAGTGGTGTGGGTGCCCTCTCAGCAGCATCTCCATCGTGATTTCAGACACCTGGCACTTCTCAATCCATGCTGTCCTTTGGTTTGTGGAACCAAGATTAGGAACCATCCAAACAATTCAGCCCTCAGGAGAAAGTCTCCCATTCTGGGCTTAACACATCCTGCAAGTGTCATACAGTGGGGTTTTTTTACTTCTATTCTAGCCCAGGATAAACATGATTACTTTTTCATTTTAAGTATTCCCCAAAGAGTTCAGTAATTAACATCTAGTTTGCATTAAGAAGTGAATTTTAATTACTGTCTTTCTGGTGTATTTGGTCAAGCAGAACGATTGTGTGTCAATATCACTTTGACTTGTCTTAATTTAATCATCTGTAGAAAACAGAAGACAAATTCTTCCAGAGAAGAACAGGTTTCCAATCAGCAGAACCCTGGGTTCAGGGAAAAGGGCATCTCAGTTTTTAAAGCCCACCTTAGAAATAACACTCACAGAACAATAACAAACTCCTGCACTCATCTCAAAACCACTTCATCCCTCAACATTGACTATTTCATCTCATGGTCAATAAAAAAATGGTGAAATATTTTATGACCATCTGAAAGACAAATATGCATTTAATAATGAGATTTGTTTAATTAAGCCACAGAATAATTCTGGGGTTTGAGGAAAAAGCACAAACTCTGGAGGCGACCTTTACTTGCAAACAAAGGCTGTCCTGGAAACATTGCAGCTTCTCCCATTGCTTGGTTGTTTGTGGGGTTTTTAAAATCGGATTTACCTTCTAAAATGACCTTAATTAACAAATTGATGTGATTTCCTCTATCACCGAACTGCACAGAGAGTCCCTGGTCTCTAAAGAGCCTTCAGCCTCCCCCCGGAGGGACTCCAGCCTTCCTGCACAGAGCCCATTGTCCCTCCTGCTCACAATTCACAGCAACTTGGAGATAAGGCAGGAGTGGTGTGAAAGAAACAACAGATAAACGAGGCTTTGGCAGCTGATAGCATTCAAACCCTCTCTTACCTTCAGGAATTCAAAGAGGAAATAAAGGAAAACATTCTAGAAAGATTGACATTTCTCCAGTGACAGAGTCAGGCTGGAGAGCTGTTGGATTGGGATCCAAATCCTTGGGATTGTCTTTCCAAGGATAACAGAGACATCCCAAAAAAAAAACCAAAACCCCAAACCAAATATACAGAACAAAAAAATCAATAAAACTTAAAAAATATCTAGGAGCTGCTTATGTTACTGTGGTTTGTACAAGGGCACCTATGTGTGGATGTTCTCAATTCTCTGTGCTTCTGAAATCCTCTGAGTGTCAGCTCTGAAGCAGCAAAAGGCAGAGCAGAAACAAGAGCCATGAACAGCAGGAGAATCTTTGACCTTTTTATCCCTATAATCTCTCCCAGTGCAGCAGAAACATAAAGTCCTTATCAAAATTAAAGACTGAGCTGCACAGTCCCTGGGCTTTCCAAGGGAAGCATTTCTCCACCACCTCAATTCCAGGCTTCTCCAAGTTCTTCCAGAATAAATCTAGACCCCCAAGAGAACAAAACACACTGGTCTGAGTTTTGCCTCACTCTGGGTTTTCAAAGAAAAGTCAGAAAATCTTTAAAAGGGGAATGGCAGCTTTTTGTTTGCCCTGCCAGCCTCCAGTGCAGATTGGAGCAGTCGAATCCATCGATAGAGTAAAATTGTTCTGGCCCTGGAAGCAACAATGTGTCCAAGGAAATAGAGCAGAGGATGCCAAGAGAGGTCACAGCAAGACCTAAGAGCAGCTCCACAGGGATTATAAACCTTGAGGAAGAAAGGAAGCAGATTCTCAGCCAGGCTTCAGAGGTACCAAACTCCTGCCAAGACACAGCACGAGCTGCCTTGTCCCAGGATATCACTGAGCTCCTGCACTGAGTGCACTGGGGACAAAACGTGAAGGGTTGGTGAATAACTCCATCCCAGCTTGAGGGAAGTTCAAAACTGGTCTCTGCTCTGGTTGCAGAGGATCTGCAGCTGGGTTTGGGGCACTCTGGAGAACCACACTGCAGCCTGGCAAGCTCGAGTCCCCTTCAAGCCTCAATTCAGCACAAGAAGAGTTTGTACACCCTTGACCTTAATCAACTTCTGTTTGTACCAACGAGCCATTTCTCCCACTCATCAACCCAGTGATCACTCAGCTCAATGACAGCACCTTATTTTGGGTAGGATGGGTGTATATTTGGTACAGGGAGTCCTTCTCCTTTCACACACACAGGTGGGTACACACCACTGCCTCCATTTGTGCTAACACTGCCCAAGGAGCTCATGCTAAGTCTGTCTCCCTGCTAGGAACAGATAAATCTCACTCATTCCCACCAGGGTGGAGTTTATTTCTCCCCAGATCTGCTCTGGAGATGAGTGGCAGGGAGCCAGATGTGCCAAAACCCAACAGAATGCCCTGGCACAGACAAGATCTCAATGAGCCACAGACACGGAGTCATTTCTGTGTCCTGTGAATTCCACAGCTCCCAGACTCACCCTGCCAGTGCACAGGGCTGGGCTGAGCACTCCTGTGCCCATCCCAGTGGGGTTTAGCACTCCTGTGCCCATCCCAGTGGGGTTTAGCACTCCTGTGCTCATCCCAGTCAGATTTAGCACTCCTGTGCCCATTCTAGCACACAGGCAGTCAGGTTTAGCACTCCTGTGCCCATCCCAGTCAGGTTCAGCACTCCTGTGCCCATCCCAGCTGGGTTCAGCACTCCTGTGCCCATCCCAGCTGGTTCAGCACTCCTGTGCCCATCCCAGCCAGGCTCAGCACTCCTGTGCCCATCCCAGCACACAGGCAGCCAGTTTAGCTCAGCAGGGTGGCACTGCTGCCTACATCACCACCATAATCCCCAGATCCTGTTCTGGGAAGCTGCTGAAAGGTCAATGTTAGACTAGCTGATTATTCCTGCCCTTGGGTCCTTTCACAGAACAGTTTGCCAGATTTGAGCTCTAACTTTGTCCTTGCTCCTCCCTAAGTGGTGTGAAAATGTAACAAACACAGTTTACACCAGCAACCACTCTGGGAGTGAAAGACAAATACAAGTTTACCTAGAACACACAAGCACAAAATCCCCACCAAACAGCCTCCAACATCAACACCAGGATGTGGAGCTGCTGGAGAGAGCCCAGAGGAGGCCATGGAGATGCTCTGAGGGTGCAGCCCCTCTGCTCTGGAGCCAGGCTGGGAGAGCTGGGGGTGCTCACCTGGACAGGAGAAGGCTCCAGGGAGAGCTCAGAGCCCCTGGCAGGGCCTGAAGGGGCTCCAGGAGAGCTGGAGAGGGACTGGGGACAAGGGATGGAGGGACAGCACACAGGGAATGGCTAAAATGTGGAGAAGGGCAGGTTTGGGTAAATATAGGAAGGAATTATTCCCTGGCACAGGGTGCCCAGAGCAGCTGTGGCTGCCCCTGCATCCCTGGCAGTGCCCAAGGCCAGGTTGGACACCGGGGCTCAGAGCACCCTGAGATAAGGGAAGGTGTCCCTGCCCATGGCAGAAGGTGGGAATGGATGAACTTTGAGATCCCTTCCAACCCACACCATTCCAGGATGCTGTGACTCCAAGTTTGGGAAATACCAGCTTGTTCACCTCACCCATTTGTCCAGGAACTGATGCCTAATAACTACTTTCATACATTCCTACCCTCTACTATTAAAATACTCTGGGCTGTTCTAGTCCTCCTTGTAGCTCCTCTCCCCTCAAATTCTCACAATTAACCATCAGTTGTGCCACTGTTTCAGCCAAGACAAAACCCATCACCCCAAAATACTGACAGTATTTAACCATGAAGTGCTTCCAGCCTGTCCTGCACCATTTTCTGGGCAGAGGTGCAGCTTGATAAGGCTTCATGTGAGCAATGTGTAGAACAGTAAATGCCAAGCAGCTGCACAAGTGGGAAGAAGCTTCCCTTGGTTACCCAGTGAATTTCTAGAAGACACAAGCACTCCAACACCCACCTTAAATCACCCAAATGTGTCCTTTAACAACTGCCTGCCACGAGCTCATCAGAAATTACAGCACTTAGGGAAATAACTCCAGACAAAACCACTCTGATCTCAGTCCTCCTGACTCCACATAAATCACCTCAAACTGGTGCACAGCAACCTGGCTGGAGATTTTCCCAGCAGATCTCACTGGGACTCTGTGCTGCCACCAGCACTGCTCAGTTGTGATGTTCTCCTGAGCATGAGCAGCAGCTGCAGCCCCAGCACAGGGCTCAACACCTCGTTCCCTTCACTTTGCACATCTCACAAGGACCAAATGCAACAATCATCCAGAAGGACAATGTGAAGCACAGGTATCATTTCAGAACTCCTTTTTCCAAACAGGATGATAAATTTATCACAATTAGCTGATGAGCAGCACAGCAGGCTCTGGTTTGGAAGGAGTCAAGCCAGGCTTTGCTCACTCACTGTTGGAGCTGAGGAATGATGTGGCTCTGGGGGCAATACCTGTCCTTCTGTCCTTCTCCAAGGCAGCTCAGGAGCATGGATATGACACCCTCCAAGGCTGACATGTAAAACAGAAGCATCTGACAGGTCCTGATCAGACTGGCAGGAACTGTTAGACAGCCCCTTCTCACTGTGAGCCAGTGATAAAAGCTCCAAGCTCTCTGGCTGCAGGATTGCCCTTTTAAAAAGCTTCTCCTCAGAATTTAATTAACGTTCCCAGTGGCCTCTGTAATCCTAAAGCCAGTGTTATGCCCTTCCTCACCCCCATCATTACAAAAAGCTGCCTCCAGAATCAGCCAGACGTGGTTCAAGTGAAGATGTTCCCCCACCATTCCCTGCAGGCTGCCAGCAGGAGCTCACAGGAACTCGTTCTGTGGTTTTGTTCACATATTCATGGCTAAGGAGCACGTTATCTGTGTGGGCAAATTGCTGCATGTGGTAATCTCTAAATAAATGTGTATATATACTTCCAGCTTGGTAATTTAGTGTCCTGACAGCATCAGAAGCATTCTGCATTCCCCAATAAGCAAAATTTATCTATGATACTACAGTGTACCAATGCTTAGACAAAGATGTATTTTCTGCTTAACATTACATTTTTGCCTTATAGGCAATAGAGACCATACACCACCTATCAAATTAAACTACAACAGCAATACACACCAGCCAAACATCTTTTGATTTTACTTTCATAAAGCACTTCCAAAGCTCAATCAAACACACAGTGCTTGGCAAGTTCACCACACTCAAAAACCAAGGTCACATTTCTAAACTCTGTTCTCACAACACCACTTCAGGTCCTGCTTCACAAAGACTCTGCAATCCACAAATTATAGCAGACAAAAAATTAGGTTGCACTTAAGCATCAGGAAAAAAAGGAGGGAGTGTAAGAGCTACCCCAGACTGCAGAGTACAGAATAAATCCTGCTGGGACTTCCATAATTCCAGCAGGGGCTGACAGTGGAACCTGGCAGGGCAAGTGACGGAACATTATGAGATAAGTAATGCCTTGTATAAATCCAGACTTTCCCAGACTCAGTAGATTCCTTTCTCCTTCAGCTCTAGCAGATTTCCTCCTCTGATGATTTAACACACTGTAACAAAGATATCCATCACAAAGAGCAACTCCTCTTCAGCCCAGCATGGCTGGGAATGGCTCTTGAGAATTGCTTGGGTGCCTCAAATTCCCCACAAGGGAAGGAGCTGCTCTGAAACCCCAAGGGAGAGAGATCCTTTCAGGAGGGAGGAGGACATGGGGAAGGAATTCTCCCTGGCTCAGGGTGCCCAGAGCAGCTGTGGCTGCCCCTGCATCCCTGGCAGTGCCCAAGGCTGGGCTGGACAGGGCTTGGAGCACCTGGAACAGTAGGGGTTGTTACTGCCCATGCAGGGGTGGAAATGGAGAATCCTTCAGATGCTGGGAAGGATGAAAGTTTGACAAGAAAGTCTCACAGATATGTGTGCTCAGCAGAAAGATTTTTAAATGTAGAATGTGATGAAGGAATCGAGATGGAAGCAAGTTTCGATATAGAAGAAAAGAATTGCTGAGCCAGTCTCACTGGCTTACCAAGAAAGCAAAGAGTGTGTTAGTCAGAAGGGGTTTTTATGCTTAGAGCAAAGGATAAACCCACCCCAAACAAGAAAATGTTTTTACCAAGCAGAAAGAGAGCACAGGCAAACAAGCCTGCCAATGTGGCAAGTAGAAAAAAGGTCTCAGAATTTTCCACTGCAAGAAAACTGAATAACAACTTCTAGCTTAAACTGCAATTACTAACTTTTAGTGACTGGAGAACAGTACCATGAATATGGTAATTACAGCAGTTATGACAGGTTATAGATAACAGTTAAGGTACAGATTGGCTCTACTGTATGAAGATGCTCAGCAAAGAAAAGCCTATAATGCACTGTAACCAAAACCAAAGGGTCTCAGGCCTGCCTGCAGCTGGAGCTGACAGCTGTGGGCACAGCTCTGTCACCCACAGCCCTGGGCTGCTGGAACTCTTGGATACAATAAACTGCACTGTGGAGAGCCCCTGGAGTCCCACATCCCCCATTTAGGCTCTTACATTCAGGTCCTCTCCAACCCAAATCATCCCCAAAATTTTATGGTGCTACCAAGCTGAGAAGGTTTTTGACATCATGTATCAACAAGAACACAAAAATCCAGCCAGTCACCACAATGATGGCCCTGTTGTGACAGACAAAGAGGTGATGTGGATCAGGACTTGGCCTCAGTAACTTGGGAGTATCCAGAGAGCACAGCCCATAAACAAAGAGCCAGTCAAGCAAAGTCATATTCTGCAACAACACCTTTAGAGCTTTGTTTGTATTTCCAGTTACACCTTTCATTTGTTAAATAACAAATTATTGTTGGCTCAATCTTAACTGACCTTCTTGATGGACCTCAAGCACAAAATTATATTTGAAAAAATTAGCCCATTAAAAAAGTGTGCAGGAATAGAATCAAGAAGCCTCCAAAGAGTGTGGTGTGTGTGTCTGCAGTAAATCACTGCAAGGAGGCATCCCTGCATCTACTGCAACCACTCCCTCTGTAAGTGATACCATCACCTCATATATTATTAAATCATGGCAAGAAAAACATGATAATGATCAGCAGCCAAATCCAAACACAGATTGTAATCTCCAAGATCAGATGTCTGTGGAGATGCATTTATCTGGTGTTCAGTTCCACAGCCTTTCAAACCCCAAGAGAGACACAGACATTTCACCTGGATTTGGAACACGTGGAAGTGATTTTATTAATTACAGTTAATTGTCCCAGGTGCTGTGCCCTGGCTCCCTTCAGCAGCTGCTCCCCAGCACTGTCACACCAGGTCACAACCTCTGTGTCCCTTTACTGTGGGGCTGCAGCTCTGTTCAGCCTGGAGACCTGCAGGAGAAAAGATGGCACCAACTCCTCTTCACCTAAAGCAGGACCCACTTCTTGTAGGACCCTTGTGCAACTTGTCCCAAAAAATCCCCACCAAGGAGGTGCTCCTCATGTCCAGTCCATATTCCCACTCTTAAACTGCTTCCTACTCACAAGGATTTATTCATTTGCCTTAAATCCATACTCAAAAAAAAGGAAAATAAAAGTTGCCTACCAGTTGTGCTTCAAAAACAACTTCTGGTGCACCTTTTGTTCCTCCTGGTGTGCCAGGAAAAAAAATCCTTTATAAGCACTAGGCCCAAAAATGTGGATTTCTTTCAGGTCATTTAAAAATATCCTTGGGTTTTACAGAACTCTCATGCAGCAGCTGAGCCCCACAAACCTCTCACCTTGTGCAAGGAACATTCTTTCAGGTCATTTTGCTTTCATAAATCAAAGGAAACACAAGTCAAACCATCTAACACCCTATATTTGAATTAAGCCAGGGAGGAAACCTCTCTGAAGGTCCTAACTGCAGAATTCCTTCTCATAACCATTTCACAAGGAGAGCTTAAAGGATTTTATCCACTTTTCCCCTTTTTTGTGGAATACTAAAGCCATTTCTCTCATTTCAAGTAACTATCAGTTTTTAATATCAGCAGTGCTTCCTTGGAAAAGCACCTCAGTCCCAGGGGACCACAGCTCCATTATTTATTTAATTTTTAATTCTTCCAGGGCCTCTTTTCATTATTTTCTCCACCTGGGCTGAGAAACACCCCTCCAGCATTTCTCCACAAGTTTCCTAGAGGGCACTGTAAAGACACCTACAAAAGGCAGAAAATGCATTTCTGTTCCTCCCAGTGAACAACAGTACTTTGACTTTTCCCCAGAAATAGCTCCCAGATGTTGGCTCCTGACAATGCTGCAGTTGTTACAGCAGGTGAAGAGGAATTTCCATTTTTTCCTGGAGTAATGGATTTCCTCTCCCAGAGTTCCAGTCTTCTGAGCACTCAGGCACCTCATTTAGCTCTTCAGACAGAGATGTGAAAGAGAGTGGCTTTCTGAGGGTTAAGGACAAACAGAAAACTCACTTGTCAAGCTCAAAATACACACTGCACACAAAGCAAGGAGCTTCCTCATGCTGCCCTGCTCTCCCTGCCTGGGCTGCACTCAAACCACCCTGCTCAGACCCTCCCAAGGCACTGAGCTCCTGTGGGGATGCCCTGCTGCTCTGCAAACCAAGCCCAGAAAATCAGGGAGCACATTCCTTGCTTCAGACAGGGTGGTGTTTTTACCAGACTGGTATTTCAAAAATGGTTTAGAATATAAATACAGAAAAAAAAAAATCCCCACACATCACAGGAGAATTATTTGCTGAAACCAATTACTTAAATATTTCCCAAGTGTAAACATGCTGCAGCATCCAAGAACTGTGCATCAAGGGAAAGCAGTTCTGCCACTTGTGAGATGCCAAGGAGGTTATGGGGCACCCAAGAGAACTAATTCAGTTTGGGATGCTCTGTGAGTGAGGCAGGCTCTGCACTCAGGGAATGTTCTCCCTCCCCCAAAGACCTCCTCAGTCCAGGGCTCCAGGCAGGCCAAGGGATGCTCACAAGTTTGAAGGGCAGGGGAAAGCTGTTACCAAGTCAGGGCTGGAAATGCAACACAGGAAGAAATATTGGCAGGAAAAGAAGAAAAAAATTGTTTCTATAGGAAGCATAAAATGAAAAAAAGGATGAACACGAAAAAAAAGATGCAAGGAAGCATCAAATGGAAAATTGCTGAACATAATTTCCAGTGTCTTTCTAAAGAAAGTGTCTTTTCTTTGTCACACTTCATGAAAGAGGAAAAAATTCTTAACAAATACCTTTAATGTCAGATCAAGCAAGGAATATCTGAGAGGAGCTGGAAACAGAACAGCAGCAGTGGATCAGAGCAAAAGGAGCCCCTTGAGCTCAGCATCCTGTGCCAGCAGCCCAGAGCAGGTGCTGGGAACACCAGGGCAGAAGCAGGAGCAGCAAAGCCCCAGAGTCAGCCCCAGCCCAGGGACCCCAGGGCTGTTCCTTGGCTCAGCAGCTCCTGGAGGGAAAGCACAGCCAGAAACCTCTGCCAGCACCCCAGAGCTGCCTTAGGGAGAGAAGGAAGGAAAAAGGGGAGAGGGAAAACAAATATGAGTTCAGAATTTGATTTGAGGGTCCCTAATTTAAGGACTAGTGCAGAGAGATCAGGATAATCAGTAAATTCTGTACACTCAGCACAATAATTGTAGAGCCCTTCCCTTCTCTGGTTTCCTACCAAGCACTGCCCAATCACACCAATCCACAATACATCAGAATATAATAACCTTAGCAATGTGTTAATGAGGGGTTTATTGATCTTTCAGGGCAGCAGTGAAAAACCAGGAACAGTAGAGAGGTGGAAAAGATGCACATCCACACTACTACACACATTCTACAAAAATCTTATTTTAAGAACATATTTACACCAGTTTTCCATGCCATAAAATTCAATGTTACCTGCAGAGTTCACTGGGTGCTGTTGTGGTTTAACCCGGGGATAAATCAGGTGCAATAAAACTGCCCCTCACAAATGGAACTCCCACCACTCCTGTAAAAGTGAGCTGCCAACCTGAGAGCCCCACATTGAGACTGGTTTAGCAGAAAGGGTTACAGTGAGGTGACAGGAAAAGAGGGATGCAGCAGGTGCCCTCAAGGACATGGAGAACTGGGGCAGGTTTTAGTCACAGCAGCACCAAGGTAACACCCTGGGGAAACTGCAAATAAGAGAAGCAGAGGTGTCCCCAGTTTCCTTGGACTTCCACTGAGCATAGGGTTTGTGCCTGTGTTTGCAAAGCCCAGACTAAAACTGTGGAGTGCAAAGCTCAACCCTTCAGAGATGTCTGTCCTCTCTGGTCAGTGACCACAGCACAGCATCAGGTGTGCCTTTAAAAATTACAACACCCATCAAAAATATCAACCAAACATCTTACCAGTATCACCAGTGAATGAGCCATAGAAAAGAAATAATATATAAAAAGGCTTACAAAATCAGAATGTTACTGCACCAGATTTCAGGAAGACTTGGCAAATCCAGAACTGCTAAAAATACATAATATTTAAATCTGATATCCAGATCAACTCCAATATTCAAATAAGCAGCATTTTAACTGTGCAAGTTAGAAAAAGAAGCCAAGAAATGCCATCCCAGACCTGTGCCCACCAGGAAAGCAGTTGAAGCAAGACCTTGAACATGTATTGTGGAATCAACAGCTCCTTCAAGGTACTCATGCTTTACTCTGAGTGCTGGATGAAGCTCTCCTTTGTGCCACCTCCACAACAAACCATGGCTTGTTTGGATTTTGTCATCCTCTCAGCTGTGAACTCTGCACATTGATCCTGAAACCTTTAATGCCTTTTACAGCTTTGGCTGCTCCTGCTCACCAAAGCCATGGGCTCTGCCTGGCCCAGCACTCACTCCCCAAGGGAGCATCTGCAAATCTTCTGCCCCTTCTCCATGAAATGCACAAAAATGATCTGAATAAAACCCAAAATATCCCCAAGTCTTATTTACCACAACTTAATTATTTCAAGCACAGTGAATGTATGTGGAGTAGAGCAAATTATTGGATTTTTGTTTATTATTTGCTGTATAAGAAATCAAGCAGCCATACTTTGGGAAGGCAACTGCAGCCTATTAACAGAGTATTTGTATTCTAAACAGATCTATAAAAAAACCTAATTGCACTAATCCTTTACTGTAACTTTGTTATTTTACCCAGCTGAGATTTCTCTGTAACAGATTCCTCCTAAGCTCTGAGTGCTCCTGAGCCTCACAATCCAAGAAAAGCTATGAGAAAAAGAGCCAAATGCCTCAATTCCACTGATTCTCAGGGTCTCCTTTTCCCCGGTCCTCTCCCCTGCCTGGCAGGGCAAGGGGCAGCCCCAGGGTGTCCCTGCCATTCATTCCCACAGCACCCAAAGCTGTCTGAGCTGGGTGGGTAACACAACCCTGCTGGAACTGCAGCTGTGGAACAGCCATCCCTGCCCCATTTGATCTCAGTTGAAAGTACAGTAAAATGAAGTGAAAGAGCAGTTTTAAAAGCTTTACACAGATTCTTGTCTCTCCTCAAAGCACATTAATGCAAACACTTCCTGTGGCAGTGTGTGAAGACAAGCAGCACCTTTCATCTCCCCTGTTTACTGCCTTCACCTCCCCAGTTCCCAGGCACCACTGGAGCTTTGACTGGCTCAGCTTTTGTCAGAATGAAGGAAAAAGCTCAACTGGAGCTTTGCAAATATATTAGCAAAAACATTTGCAAGTATTAGCTTGGCAAATGTTTTATACATGTGAGGGGAAAAACAGATTTCTCTGTTCATTTATGTAACACAGATTATTTCAAAGTGGGAAAGTACATTTCAAAAGAACTTATGTAAGAGTGGAAATACAATTACTGCATGCATTAAGTGAATTATCATATAGATATGGGCATTAGTGGATGCACAGTTCAGGATCTGCTGCTTCCCTCAAGCCTTTGCTCTGGCTAATCCTGGCAGTGCTGTGGATTGGCACACACTGACAGCGACCTGGGTGGCTGCTCCAAAGGTTCCTCTGCAAGCTTTTGCTCTGCTTAGCACCAAGGAGAATTTTCAGTTGAAATAATAACACCAAAACAGGCCCCAGACCTGCACTCTGTGCATCACATCTGAGAACAGCACTCCACTCACACCACTTCATTCCAAAGCTGCTAAACAAACAGACAGACCTGATGAAATATTAATTTGGCTAATTATGGCAACAGAAGTGCAGAGGGAGGTACCAAGTGCACAGAGCAGAGCAGCACCTGTTGGCAGCAGTGCCAGGTGCCCCAGTCCCATGTGGCAGATGGCTCTGAGGCCTGGGCACCCTGGGCTGTCCCAGCCTTGGCTCTGCCCTCCCTGCCTGGAGCAGGCAAAGGCTCAGCTGGGCAGGCAGAGCCCAAGGGTGAGCTCCTGAACGGGGCTTTTAGGGAAAGGCAGCACACAAAGCAATCAAATACCACAGACTGCAATCAAATCCCAGTGTTTTCACCAGAGAAACATTTACCTTTATTGCAATGAAAAACTCTTCAATCTGCTTGGATGGCAGATGCAAAGTACCTGGCAACTCACTGCCCAAACCAAAAGTTTTGGATGGTAATACTTCACAAAACATCATTTAAATGCAATTCTTTGCATAGAAGAATCTTCTGGGGCTCACTTAGTCCAGCCAGCTGCCCCAAGCAGGTCTATTTAGATCAGGTTGCTCAGGGATCTGGCCAGCCAAGCTTCAAACTTCCCCAAGGAACAATTTCCCAACAAGAGAAGAGAGCAAGCAAGAAGTGTGTGAGCATCCAAAGCAGCAAAGCACGGTGAGAGATACACCCCCAAAGTGGCTTTTCATTATTTCCCTCCTGCCATATCACAACTGTGAGCTTTAATTAAGCATCTACAAATTAAAAGTCCCAAAGCCACGATAATGGCAACATCAGGAAAGATGTTTTGATGGGGAATGATGAGGAATGCAGCAGTAAAAGCTGCACAAAGTGCCTGGTGTGGAGCTGTCCTTGCAATGATGGGGTGGTTTGTACCACCAACCCCGTAACCTGGGCTGCTCTGGCTCCCAGAGCCCAGCACACGAGTCCAGGGACCAAGAGACACATGGAGCCATGGCTGAGCTTGCCTGGGAACTGTTCACTGCTGGGGTGTCCCTCAGGGTCCCCAAACACCTCCTCTCTTCAGCTGGATCTGGCCCAGCTCCAAAGCACAGGCAGATCCCACTCCTCAGCTGCACAAGTTCTGATGTGACCGCTGCATCCCAGGTCAGCAGCCATCACCACCAGCACAGAACAAGGAGCTCAGCACCCCTGCACTGCTGTCTGTGGTGCATTCCCTTCAAATCCAACCTTCCACACTGCCAGGGCAGCTTTCTCCTCCACTCCAGCTCCCTGGCAGCATCAATGGGATGGTTCTGGCACATCCTTCCCATGTGCATCGAGGTCGGTGCCTGCCACAACAAGCTTTCCATTTTAAATCCTGCACGTTGATAGGACTGCACCCAAATACCTTTCCACAGCTCCAGAAGATGGAAGAGCCCAGCTTTTCCCAGGTCCTGTCAGAACTCCTGCTGTACTTTGTCCCAGTCCCCAAGTCCTTTCAGAGAAAGCCACAAACGCTGGGAGCTGCAGGGCAGAGCCTCCACCGACCACCAGCAGAGGTAAAAATTCCTTTGGTCTGGTTTTCCCCGTCCCTTCCGAGGGTTTATGGAAATCGCCTGCACAGCCTTCTCCTGAGAAACTCTCCCAACCTAAAGCTACCTAAATCACGCCATAATGAGATAATTAGATTGTGGTCCCTCTAAGTCTGCCATTAGCACTTCCAAGCTATGTTTAAGGGGATAAAAAAGCTTTATTTCAAGTAATTCACAGCACATGATGACTATCACAAAGGGGAAGCTCTATTTTCTAGCAGAGTAATTTACACTTTCTAAACAAAAAAAAATCCACGAGAAAAATTGTCATATAATACGTGGTGAGGTTCTTTGTTTGCTTTAGGAAGCACAGCAGAACACAGAGCTATTGAACCAGCTCCTTTCAGCTGTGAGAAGGCTGAAATGCAGCTTGCCAGGAGAAGCAAGCACTCGTGTCACCATCAACCATGACAAAGTCCCAGACAAGAGCATGTAAAATCATTGTATCAGCTCCAAAACAGCAACATCCATGCTCCAGATGGGATTATGGGAGGAGGGGGGAAACAGAGGTCAGACCTGGTCACAAGCAGCAGCATCTGGGATGTGATGCACTTGAGCAGCACATTCTGCAAATACAAACAAAACCTGATCATATTCACTGGTTTTAAAATTCAAAACCTGCTAGGTTGGTGTAAAACATTGCTTTTCTTGGATTTTCTGGCTTTGTCTCAATACCAGGCACAACTGAGGTCCTCCTTGCCTTGCTGCACTGTTACCTTGCCTGCACATCAGAGAGAATATAAATCACAGAATATTAAGCAAAGTAAGATGCTTTGCCTTTATTTGATTAGGGTTTTTGTGCAGCACAGATTTCTTACAGCCAATATTAAAGTGTAATTACTTTGTCTCCCAAAGTTTTCAAATACATGACTTGCATACATAGGAGTTGTTTTTATCTCTGTAAACACAAAGTAAGAGAGGGAGGGTAAATTACTCCACTTTTCTGCTTAGCAGTTTCAATTCCAGCAGCATCTCCTCCCCAGCCCAGCACCCAGGGCTTCATCCCTGCTTTGGCTGAGGATGAGGGGACTCAAATATTTGTCACAGGAGTTTGTGCCAACAACAAAATGAAGGAACCACAATCAGGGCAGGCAGATGGGCCAGAGCTCAGCAAGGCACGGGCTGAAGTGTGTCAGCAATCTTATGAAATGAGATATTATATAACAATATCAAATCTGGGCACCCAGAGCTGGGTCACCTGCACCTCCCCAGCTGCACACCATGCACACAGCCCAAACCAAGCATTTAAACATCTTACACTGAGTTACAGACTGACTTATTTTTATATACTTATATATAAAAGCATCAGCATGGCTGTACAAATGGATGTAGCTGCTGATTTCTAAAGCAAAAATTAAGCTAGACCTATGAATAAACCCATGGGCTTTGATACAGCACAGACAAGATCACTTGAGACTCAACCAAAACTGATCCACTTCAGCATCCAAATCAATTCTGGATGCTCCAGCAGCCTGAGTGCTCCTCATGAGCTTGTTCAGGGAGGAGGGAGCTGAGCTGGCCAAGGGTCTCTCAGCACAAAGCCCCACTCCTGGCATGTCTGCAGTCCCTGGGGTCCATCTCCCCCTCAGCTGTTAACAGACACAAAGGGAACTCTGCACACCAGTGCCACCTCTCCAAACTGGCAATCTGGGTGAGCTATTTTTACCAGAGGATATTTAATCAGAGCTCTGAGCACAATAATTATCTAGAGATACTGAGAATCTGGGGCTACACTGCAGGAGCACACAACAGAAAAAGCACAGACTACAGAAGGACACTACTGAGGGCTCTGTCTGGAACGTGTGAGTGAGGAAAGCAGGATCCCACAGCCACAAGGCACAATGAGCTGTCCCAAGTTCTGTCTGCACCAAACCCACCAGTCTGAAGGGCTGCTGCCTGCAAACCACCCCACCAAACCAGACCCAGCAGATTCCACACTCACATCCAAGGAGCAAGTTGAGAACAGTGCAAGAGCAGCTCATTAAGTTTGCAGAACTTGCTTTTAGTTCATAGGGAAAAAAATCATGGTCAGAAGTTACTATTAGACTAAGGTGTCTTTGATATCTCATCGATTAAATTAAATGTCATTAATTTTGCATGCAACTCATAGATCATTCTCTAAATGCTATGCCAAAAATCTAATTGAGTCTTCATTAAGTGATCAGATGGGAAATGGGAGCTCTTCCCCCACTACAGAACTCAAGGTTAACACTGCAGATCTCCAAGGACTGTTAAGAAGTGCCTCAGACCCTCACTTTCAGTCACCACACAAAAACCCCTCTATTTCATTCACTCCAAATTTCCCCTATTAGCCAGCTCCTCCTCCCACCTTACACCAGTAACCTTGAAAAGAGGACAGGTGGAGCTACTAAAGAAAGACAAAGGGGCTTAAAAAAAAGAGATTATTTCAAGCTACAATTTGAGTATCCTACCAGACTACACTATTTGAAAGCTTAAATTTAAATTAAATTCAAGCTGCATTTTTAGCCATTTTGTCATTACCCTTTTGTGATGCTAGTGACAGGAGAGAACAATCCCCAGGCTTACCTACACCCCTGAGTAACACTGCAGGATTTGGGTGATGGTGGGACAAATCTACCCTGTGCCATTTCACAGTTAACAAGGAGACTTTAAAAAGTGGTAATTGAACACACAAAGACACTTATGGAATAAAACAGCACAGCAGAGGAGGTGACAGGGTTTATCTCTGTGAGGAGGGTGTGCTACTACTCCCCATGTGTGGAAGACAATGTTAGGTCATGACTGCAGCCTCCAGGGTGGAAAAGGGGTGGAAAAGGGATGGGAAAAGGGATGGGAAAAGGGATGGGAAAAGGAATGGGAAAAGGAATGGGAAAAGCCCTTGGCTAATGCCAGGCAGCCAAGCAGAACAGCCTGGGGATGAGAGGTCCCACAGGAGCCCAGGCAGGCTCCCAGCTGACAGGGGATGTGGCCCTGCCTGCTCAGACACCCAAAGGGGAAGGACTGGAGCCAGTGAACAACAGTGAGCAGCACTCCAGGTTTGGGGAAAGCTTTGGAGAACCCCTCTGGTGCTTCAGGTGAACGGGAACACCACTCTGGGACAGGAATGGCTCCCATGTGGCCACTGCTGGAGCTTCAGGGCAGCCCTTTTGGACTTCATTAGTTCAAGACATGGACACCTGCCCTTTGTCTTCACAGCTACCTTGGTTCAATCTTCTCAAGTACAACCTTGGAGTTCTGTGCCCATTCCAAACTCTGCTCTCTTTGGTGTCACACAGCAGGAGCAGGAATACTGACACAATCTATCACAAATGTTTTCCTCTCCACCCCAAAGCTGAACATTCAGGTTCAGCATCCTGCCCTGCAATTCCACCTCCCATTTTTATTAGATCATTTTTCCAGCATAAAATGGTACAGCCATAAATACCAGTTTTGCCATGAGAAGTATTTTGTACAGGTGATATTATGACTGTCCCCAAATCATTGATCTATTATTGAACCAAGCTGAAAACACACTATCAATTTTCACTGAACTATTGCTCACATGAGGTCAAGCCTAGCAAGATCCATGGAGCAGCAGCAATCTCCAAGCAGGCAGCTGGAATGAGCCTTGGTATTTCCGATGCCATACAAGGAAAGGAACTTAGAAAATAATATTTAAACAGCTTGCTGGAGTGCAGGCTACTTGTAGGAGAACGTCAGCAGCTCGGGCACTGACTGCAGTGAAAGAATGTGAGCCCCATTGCAGAAACAAAGGTGATTTTTGAAGGCTGCTCCCTGAGCAGCAGGCAGACTGGCCCAGTTCCCCAGCCTGAAATGAAAATAAACTCAGGTTATCTCAGTTAAGGGGAGGTTTGGATGGTAGGGAGGCAGGGGAATTTAAATATTATGGATAAGTGTGAAATCCCTGTGGGATCTCAGCACCTCAGGATGAAGGTGCAGAGTGACCGAGACCACCCTTGGGGGGCTCGGGAGTCCTGGGATGTTGCCAGAAGTGTCTGGTGGCTGGACTTTGATCCTACACAGGAGATGACACCTGTATGAGGATAGGAGGATTTCACTGGGTGAATGGTGAAGGGATAAGTTAATTAGAGTGTGAGACACAGGGTTTGGGATTTCTGTACAGGGGGGTCTAAAGAAGTAAGATGGAGGAATTGGGGTGTGTCCTGTCCTTCTTCTTCTTGGCCTCCATCTTCTGTGGTGATGTTGGCACTTTGGGATTGGTTATTACTAAAAGTGCACTGGTTAATAAGGGTAGAAGGTATTGGGGAAAAATGATAAATATTGTATATGTAACTTCGGGTATAAAGATAGGTGACTGCCCCGGGGGCTCTCAGTGTGCTCATGGCTGGCTGCTGAGCAGACTCTGTCGGGCCGAGAGAAAATCTTTTAGATAAACAATTAATAAACACCGAGACCGAGGAAAGATCTGAAGTCTCTTCTCGTCCTTTGAAGCGCGGGCTGTCCAAGGCCACCCCGGGCCTTTCCAGGTCACCTAAACAGCCGAGAAACCGACAAATCCCCAAGTGTGCTTTGCCAGTAGGGCACTGCCATTTGCTATGGCAAAAGAGGAAAAAGGACCATTTTGCACACACATTCCTTCCAGGACTGGCACTGCCAAGGAGTTCCAGGGCAGCTTTAACAGACACCAGTGTGATCTGAGTGCCCTGGACACAGCGCTGGCTCCAAGCTGGGCTGGGCACTGTTTCAATACCATTTCAATTACCCGCTCTCTCTCTCCCAAAAAGCTGCTTTTTCACTTGATTTTCCCATTCCCTGCAGCCTCATTTGCAAAATGAAAACAAACCTGAGAATAACTTCCCCTTGTAAAACCTTGCAAGAGGTAAGCTGGGCTGTTAGCTCCCTTTGAGCCGCTGGATCTGCCTGGTTTTGTGCCCCACGATGGGATTTGTATGGGAAATCAATGGCGAGGAGCTGCAGGTAGCCCCGGGCTGCTCCGTGCCGGCAGCACAGGGGCAGCAGAGGCAGAGCTGTGCCCCGGTGCCCCGAACAATGACAGCACCCGGCCCCACCCCGCATCCAAGGTAAAAGCTTACTGCTCCTTTGAAGCATTATTGCAGAAACCATGGTGAAAATGGGAGCCTTGTCCTGCCACCAATGGGGAAGAGAAAAGCAAGACGGGCAGAAGAATGGACTCTCAGTCATGCCACTCCAGCAATAATGTTTTTTTCCAAGGAAGCTTTCAGCAGTCAGAAATGGGAAAGATTATAGACAGAGCCTGCAGTTCCATTCAAAAAGATCTTTGTTAGCAGAAGCAATGAAAAGAGGGGAAAAAAGCCCACAAAATTCCTCCACTTAAAGCACAATCTCAAAACATATGCTTACAATCCTGGAAATCTTTGGGAGATTCAGGGTGTTCAACAGCTGCAGCTGAGCTTACAATGAACATTGCAAATAAATGCTAATGAGATGCTTATAGATCCTGAACAAATTGATTTACTGAGATCTTGTCGAGTGTCTCCTATCAAGGGTTTGTCAGAGTAAACAACCAAATCCTTATAAACAGAAGTGACTCATTCATTACAACTGGAAGAAGAAAGGCATAATAACTGAAGCTATAGTCCAGGAAGATGATAAAGCAAACCTCACACACACATGTTATTTACCAAAAAATCATTTAAATTAAGTTTTTTAAACCCCTATTGGAAAACATGTACAGTTTACCTCACCAGACATCCACAGATCAGCCTGCAATGCTGTGAGTACATTAAAAACCACAAGAGTTATCAGCACAAAAAGTAACCATAATAAAGCACACTTGAATAAAGCTTCAGGATAAACCCACAGAAAGCAGATGCACAATGAGTTCACACTGGTGCTGAATTGGTTTATTGCACATTGTTACAGTACAACCTCTGTGTGTAAGCAGCTCCTTGGAAATCAAATGGGAGCAAATCCATTCTCTTACAAAAAACCTTGCTGTTCATAAGGTTACATATGACTGAACAATAAATTATGCAGGAGAAGCAAGGTAAAGCTTCAGAAGCTCTATATCAGAATAAGAAAAAATGTTTCTAGTTCAATTAAGCTGAGATCATTCCATACTATTACAACTGCCTAGCACAGAGAATTCTAAGATTCCTCCTTGGCCAGTCACCTATAAAAAATGAACATTTAATGATTTCATAATGGCAGGCAGGGAAGGTGATAACATGTATCCCCTGACTGAGCACAGACAGGGAGTTTCTCTTACAGAACATTAAGAGCAAAAAAGTGAAATTCTCCAAACTGGGATAAAAAGCAAGAACCACTTTATTAACACTAAACAGTCTTTGGGGAGGCTGCCCAAAAAAACTCTTTAGTAGAAAAAGCAACAAAATGCAAGAAAAATGAATCCCTTCATCTTGTCAGTCTCCACAACTCCACTCGGTGAAATCCTGGCAGCTTTAAGGGAAATCCAATCCCCCAGCCTCCATCCACCTCCTGCCCAGCCCCACAGACGTGGCTGTGTCTGGAAGGTGATTCCAGAAGATCCTTGTGAAAGGCTGATGAGCTCTGTGGTTACTGCACACCCTGCCCTGCCTGCAGCTCCTCACAGCATCCCTGCCCCACAGGGAACACGGGGCTGTTTGGCCCTGCACTTGTAACACAGACCACCACCACCTTTGTGCAAATGTAAATGTATTTATTCTTATTTGTTGTATACGCAGATTCAACATTTATTTAGATAAATAAAGGTTTGGGATCCTCCACTGGGATCAGGAGAGCATATCCAAAATAAAGCACAAGGCTGCAGACTTCCTATGCTCCTCATTTTAAGCAATGCAAAGCAATTTCAATGTGTCTCACAGCAATATAAGGAGAAAACCTTTGGATTTCCCCAAAGAGGCCCAAAGTTCCCAACTGAGTGACAAATGCAGCTCTAGAGACAAGGAGGAATGGGAAATCTACTCCAGGAATTCCCTCATGGGTAAAATTCCCAAGTTGCCAGTGTTGTGTCTGCAGCAGGACTGTGGCCAGGGAGGGTCCTGCTCCTGCTCCATGCCACCCCTGCAGGGGCAGTGCCTGTGCAGCCCTGCCCTGGGCTGGTGTGAGGCCAGAACAGCCTGGGCCCTACAGACAGAACCCTGGGAGAGAAAGGGGAATTCTTTCCAGGGCCTCGATGCAATCACCAGAAGCTCTCCTCTCCCTCTCCTCCAGGAGCACTTCACAGCAGCCACCACAATGGGCTGTGCCCTAGGTGAGGAATGCCACTCATTCTGCAAAAGGCTCTTTGGGGGAAAAGGGTTCTGGAAAGTGCCTCCCTCACCCCTCTGCGGGGCTTAAAAACACAGCAACTCCTGCTACAGACACAGGGCCACCTGCAATCTCTGGACACAATCTCTGTACACTGAGCCTTCACCAGATTGATGCTGTTTTATTATTTCTGGGAGGTTTATAAGCTGAAAAACAAACAGGAATGGGAGTTATAGGCAGGCATTCCCCAGGACACTCCAGCTGACAAAGCCAACTACCTTCAGGCAGGGGCTCCCACCATCTCCTGCCAGACAGGGCTCCAGAAGTAATCCTGCTTTTGAGAAAGGACAGACACAGAGACCAAGGAGAGACATGACAGTGTCACAACAGGACAAAGAAATGAAATACTTGACCGAATTCCTGTATTACCACACCTGAGTGGGCACGGCTGGTGACAGAGAGACGGTGAATCTTGTTTCTTCAATCAGAAGGCTTATTTATTAAGATATTATATATAATACATTATTACTATACTAAATAGAATATAGAGAGAGGTTTGCAGAGCAGCTAGGCTAGCTAAGAATAGATAGAAAGAATCTACAACAAAGTTGTGTTCAAGGACTCAGTCCCCTAGCTTGCACTGGTGATTGGCCCTTAATTATAAACATAGGAAATGAGCCAATCAAGGTGTCCCTGTTGCATTCCCCAGCAGCTGATAATTGTTTACCTTGTCTTCTGAAGCCTCTGGCCTCCAGAAGACGCAGAAATCTGAAAGAAAGGATTTCTGTGGAGAAATGTCTGCGACATTCCTGCCTCTCTCAACCTGAAGGCAGTAGTCAAAATTAGAACCAGACTTACTCAGAATTTTGTGAAATTTCGAAGGAAGCCCCAGACCACGTGTTCTAACAACTCAGAGCGCTCCAGATGAAAACTGACACAGTCCAGAGCAGTACTGCAGCTCCACAAAGGAAACTCAATCAGATCCACAACGTGAAAGAGAATGGATTTGGACAGCAGAGGTGCTGAGGGCAAAGTCTGGTGTATGAAATCAAGGTAAACACAAAACCAGCACAGCTTAGAAACAATTTTCCCCCTCCCCTACTCTTCTTGGCTGAGTCACTCGGGATGTTCCAGGGCCAGTAAGACTGGATGGGAACTCAGATAAATCCCAATTACTGCTACAAAAGGCCACTGCTTTGAGCACTTTAAAATAATCAATCTCCCCTTTGCAAGGCTGGACAACAATCTCCTTTCCCCGAGGTGTGAGCAGAGAGAAGAGGCTGCAAAGAGGCAGCACTTGCACTCCCTGCTGACACTCACCTTCCTGCAGATACCAACCTAGAATGTCCATGTTTGCTTTACCAGACGTTCCCCTTCACCTGCTTTATCTGGCCCTCTTTCATCAGGTTCATTCCAAACCAAACAATTTGGTTTGTTGATTTTTTTTATTTAAAAATAAAAAAAATGGGAAAGAGACAGAATGAAACAGTTATTAACTGAAATAAGAAGACACTCCTGAAAAAAAGATAAAGCTTAGAGTATTTTCCATTTGAAATTACATTTATAATGATATCTAGCAAATTCAGCAGGTTTATATAATTCAAGTAGTATTTTTAAAAATGGGGTTAAGCTGTGCAATTGCAAAAAATGAAAGAATATAACAGATTAGGAGATAGCAGCAGCAAGCTTCCCATGGCAGGAGTTCCAATAATGGTGTTTTGGATACTTTGCTTCCATCCTCCACAGAACAGTGATGGGATTTTAACTGTACACAGAAGGGAACTGCCAGATGTGGATTAACAACACCATGCCACACTCAACAGAAAGTTATTTCTCAGCTCCTGAGTGCAAACTGAAGCTACTGTGAGCTGCTCCTTCTCCCAGGATGCCACTTTGAGTCTCACTGAAAAAGCTGGAGCTATTATTTAACCAATTTTAACAAAAATTAAAATCAATCCAACAAGTGCTCTTAAGCCATCTGCAAAGATGGGCATCACCAATACAAACAGCATTAATCTCCCACATCCAGGAAATAGATATTCTTGAAGCTTGAGAATTTTGTAAAATAAAGTGGTTTTGCAATGCTGTTGCTGACAAGTTAATCCAGGGTCAGCTTCATTGCTGCAGGTCCCATATTTCCAGCTTTGCCTCTCCCAGGAGCAAATCTCCTCTCTAAACCCAGCTGAACGTGTCCCTCAAAGATGTGCTGGCATCAGGGTGTCCCAAACTAACCCCAAATTCCCCTCTGAGTCCCTCAGTGTGTCCCCTAAGTGGAGTTCATTCCTTCCCACCCCACCATGGAAGTGTTTGCAATGGAACTCTCTCAGCCCCCCAGGTCTGCTCCTACAGCTCCAACTTCCTCTGCTGCATTTCAGACTTGTGTGTTCTTTTGTCCCTGCAGGAAAAGAACCCAGCAAAGCCTAAGGGAGCTTTTCAAGAGCAGAATTCCACAGCAATGTGAAGCAGGAAGGGCTGGAATCTTGTGGGGTTTTCATTTTAATTTGCATCTTCAGGGGAAATTTAAATAAAAGCAGCAGACGCTGTATCTGTGAGGCTGCAGCAGCCAACACAAACCAGCCAGATGTTTATACAAAAACAACAGCATTTTTCTAAACATAAAAAGGAAAGATTTGGGGGCTTAGTCTGCTAAACTCTGCTATACAACTTCAGTGCCATTCCCAAGGCTTGCTCTCTCCTTATTTAATTCTTTGGCAGGGATGGGATGATGGGATGTGTCTGCACCATGGAATTGCAGCATGTTTAACACAGCCCAGGCTCAGCTGCAGACCTGTCCTGAACCTCAGGATATGAACATTGCTTGTCCTGCCAGAGAGACCCCTCCACCATGGCAGTGCTGCTCCTTCAGGGAGGTGACACAGTGGGTAATTGTGCCAGAATTCAGAACTCACTCACCTTTTCTCCCCTGTAGGAAGGCACACACTGAGCTCTCCTGATTCACAGCTGGGTGCTCACAAGGGGTTCTGCCTCTCCCATCACCCCAAGCTCTGGAAAGTGTCTGTGCAGGGAGCTGAACACAAGTGCTCCCAGAAAACAAGAGTCTTTGCATTCTGCTCCATTTCAAACCCACCCTATCATCAGTAGCAAACACAGGAGATGTAGCTCCTGCCCTCTAAGGCCCTGTGCACCAAGCACTGCTCCAGGCCTGAACAGCTCCATTCCAGACCCTCCCAAGGCCCATCTCTGTGCCACCTGCCCCTCCCAGGAAAAACAGGACAGGCCCATCAGCCAAAGGCACTGTGGGATCTGCTGGTGCCATCCCTGGCTGATGCCAGCCCTCCCACCAGCTGCAGCTGAAACCTCAGAGCCCCTGGATCCCAACTCCTCATTCCTCAGAGATGGGAGCTCTCTGGTGCACTTGGCAGTGAGAGACTCTAAACACCTCAAAAAAGGCACAAAATAATAAGCTTTGTGATTAAGGCAAACACAGCATTCAAAATGTTTAATGAACACCATGGCCAACCTTTCACACCTCTCCTCTTACATTAACTTGGAGAACATAGGCATCAATCTGCTCAAAAAACCTCAAATCTTGACCAATCATAAAATCATAGAATCATTTAGGTTGTACAAGACAGTTAAGACTGAGCCTAACATAGCATTAAAAAATGTCCCCAAGTGTCACACGGTCCAGTGCTGCCAGTATAAATGGAAATGTGTGTGCCATGACCCCCTTTACAGTCACACCATCACAAAAATTTAACATGAAATATGAATTCTGCTCTGATATGGGTAAAAAAAATATTAGAAATCTATATTCAGATTCAGCTCTTGCAATAGAGGCCAAACTTACAAACTGAGAAGTCAACACAACAAATGCCTATAAAAGTCAGTGGTGCACAAAGCCCCTCCAGCAAACCTAATTTTTAGGTTGAGGAATTTGAATGCAACTCCAATGCAGTAGCTCTGTGCACAGAATGATGCCATAAAACATTAGAATGTATTTCAATTCTTCCTCCATAAATTTGAATTAGAGAAGTCCTGGTTTTAACACACATAATTGACCACTTGACTGGATGACCAACAAGTGTGCAAAGCTCCCCACCACTGAGACTGGAAAGATTTTCAGGATGTGTTTGGCATCACAGAACACCCTGCATCCTATAAAGGCACCCTGGTTTGAAGCTTTTTGGAAGCAATCACAATAAATGCTGTGAGTGCTGGTTACCAGGTACTGAGTGCAAACAGACCAAACTGGGAGCACACCAACAGCTCCAGTTCTAGTCAGGGACAGGAGGCAGAGCCACTCCTGGTTCCTGAGTGACCCAGGGCAGCAGGGCACTGAGAAAGGACAGAGCAGTAATTGCAACAGGGAGCCTGCACACTGGGCACACCAGCTCCATGATTTGCCAAACACTTCACTCCAGAATGGAGAGGTCAGGAGCAGTGCCACAAAAGGATGCAGGGAATGCATGACAAGCAGCTGGCAGCCTCACTGCTGTTCAGGCAGCTGCATTTCCTAAAGTTGTCTCCACTCTGACTAAGAAAACACACCTGACACCACACAGGGCCTGACTGCAGGGCAGTTCCAGCCATCCAACAGCAGCTTTGTCCTGTTATTCCTCTGTGAGTGAGAAGCCCAGAGCCTGACACTGTCTGTAACTCACTCCCCCTGCACCCCTGCAGGGCTCACACACACAAATTGCAGGGGGAAATCACTGCCCAGACTGTGGCTGCCTCTCCCCACCTGCTCTGGGCCTCCCATGGACGTTCAGGAGCTCCATCCCCACCGTGGGCTGTGCTTCTCTGGAACTCCTCCTTAACAGAGCTCTTGGTGTCACCAAGTGACCCATCCCACTGCAGGACCTACCTCAGGCTCTTCTCCAGCCTGTCAAGAGAAGGAAATTGGTGTAAAAGCTGCAGTGAATTACATGTTGTGCCCAAGGCAAAACACCTTCAGACAAAGTAGCAGGACAAATGCTGTCAAATCACAGAAACCCTTTTAGGGCCATCACAGAAATCAAACATTGACTCTCTCTTTTCTTTTGTATAATTCAGTGCAAACTACAACAACAAGTGGTGCTAACACTGAAAAATAAAAGTGGTTTTGAGATGACTGAGCTGTTGCAAAGTGCTCCTCTAGCAGGCAGGCAGGAAGCACTAATGCTTCTCATTCCTTCCCATAAGCAAGGCCAACAGAACTGCTCATTTGCTGCCCTTGCAAACGGGAAGATGCTTTCAAACATCTTTACATCTTTTGAAATTTATGTCATTTCAAAGACATAAATTCCCCATCTTCCTCCACAGTGTGCTCTTCCCAGCATTTCAGTGCCTGAAATAAAGTGCCTGTGGAAGAAAATTGGACATTTTCATGAACACTTAAATCTGTGGTCTAAAGAAAAGTGATTATTTCCCACAAGTCCAGAAGCATGATCCAAGACTTCAAAAAAAAAAAAAAAAGAACCAAAGACAAATGAAGAGTGAGAGTATTACAGAATTATACAGAGATACACATTATATGCATATCTGTGTCTTTATCTCTTGGATAATTGCTAAAATGAGATAAAGAACATAATTTCACACTTCCTTCAAATTACAAAGAGAACACCTTCCTGAAAAATAACATGATAAATATGATAAATGTGATAGAAGCAATCAACACCACAGGCCTGGGGGAACTGGAGAAGTTGAGGTGTGTGGCTGGTGAGTTTTGTTTTGTTCTTTAACAAACCAACACCTGAGGACTTCAGAATCACTTAGTTTGAAGCTTCTGCTTCATAAAGTATTGATGTATCACAAATTATCTTATAAACAGTACATAAGTCACATAAGTGACTGTCCAAAACCAGCCCAACTTGGAGTAAACCCCAGGAATCCTTTTCAACAGGACCTAGTGACAGTGTTTAACATTTCAGTGGGACATTGGGCAACTTTGTTTCAAAGCCTCAGCTCCAAATGCAGAGTAATTCACCCAAAATGAAAACACATGAACTTAGTATGCAACACTCACTCAACTTCAGCCATGGCAGGGAATTTTGAAGTGAAGCTGCATGAATTCCTAAACACAGAAAATGAACAGCATCTGAATAATTTATTGATGGCTTTTGCTCCATGTCAGCAGCTTTGCTGCAGGAAGTGATCTTTATGAAGTCCCCCAGGACACCAAGAAGTTAAAGAGAGGCAAGGAGACCACAGGACACCATTGTGTGAGGCCACTGCAGGGGCTGGGTGGTGTGGGGGGCTCCAAACACCAGAGTCACACAGAGCCCAAATTCATGTGGGGGGCTGGGAGAGGATCCATTCCCACCTCTGGTAAGCAGGAATTGGATCTTTCATGCAAAACAGGTGCTACAAGGGGAGGAAAAGGTCACCAGGGATGAAGGCTGAGCATGGAGAGCCCATGGGCCAGAATGGCAGCACAGCTCCCCAGCAGGCCCTGGAGCAGCACAAACTCACATTGTAACAGGAGGCAGCAGCAGCTCCCACACCCACCCACCTGCTCTTCACAGCCCTGGCACAAACTCATCTCTTTTGATCCATCACCCCTCAGCCCAGGGCCATTCCTCCCCACAGCACCCCCTGTCCAAGCAGCAGCACCACAGCTCCCACACCAGCTCAGTGATTTGCCCTCTCAGGACCCCTTGCAAACAGCTCCCTTCCCTCAGGCACCCACCAGTTCCACAGCACAAACCTAATTCTACAAAGAACTTAAATAATGCAAATATCACTAAGACCAAATCAGTTTCCCCCAATTTGCCCAAATCCCTCTGTAAGATCTAATAAAGAATATGCAGTATCCTTTCTTGGCAGCCTCCACAAAAAGCCTTTTCCCAGATGTGGATTAGATGTTAAGAAATACTTTACATGAAACAAGGGAACTCGCTGAAATTCATATATAAACAGAAATATCTTGCTGTTAATCTAAACCCACAGGTGAGAGCTCTTACAAAGGTGCCTGAAATCACTGCCCAGTTTATTGTGCATGCTGCACTGGGGTGAGGGGTTATTCCAAATGAAGGGCAGATTAGAGTGAATCTACAAGATGGGGGAGGAAGCAAATTAAAAAGTCAGCAAGAGGATAACTGATTCAGTGATGCAAATTAAGTGTTTTAAAGCCACTGGGACTCTGGAACATAGTACAGCTCAACAGAAGAAAACCCAAGGCAATGCAACCTTCCAAACATAATTAACCATTTCTCTGGAATGCCAAGACTCAAAAACATCATATTTACCTTAACTTTGACTGCTGATGGCTCAAACCTTGAGTGCTACTA
This sequence comes from Melospiza georgiana, assembly GCF_028018845.1. Taxonomy (NCBI): domain Eukaryota; kingdom Metazoa; phylum Chordata; class Aves; order Passeriformes; family Passerellidae; genus Melospiza; species Melospiza georgiana. The sequence continues at coordinate 3,090,121 of NC_080442.1, read as the reverse complement.
CAACAATTACCAATAAGCAAAATTTAATCCCATTTTTGCAGAAGATTCTCTGAATTCACCACCCCTTAAGCACAGCAGTGGCTCTGCAGGGAACATGAAATTTGTTCTCTGCCACAGAAGCTGAGCTGGGCTATGGACACAGCCCAGCCTTACACCCAGCCCTACACCAAGCCACATTTCTGCCTTCAAGAATATGGTACTCACATATAGAAAGACTCCATTTTCATTTTTTCCCTGCTCACAGCAGGCTACAGGGTAAATTAATGCTTCAGCCTGCAGTGACTTTGGATTAGGCCAGTCTTGTCAATAATTAATACAGCTCTGCAGAGCAAAAGCACAGGAAAAAACTAGATTAACCAAAATCCCTTCTGCCGTGGCACCAGCTTTTACCCCTGCTGAATGTGCACACACAGGACTCTAAAAAGGACAAGATTATTTATGACCTTAACGTAAGAGTTCTGAATGTCAGGATTGGGGTTTTCCTCCTTTCCTTTAAAGAAATGCCTTATTTTATAAGCATTTGTATTGTAACAACTCAATAAATTGAAATAGTAGCAAATACCTTTTTTAACTGGCCTCTAACTTATCTAAGGTCTTAATCACAAGTTTTCAAGCCTGGGGGATTTCAGAATCCTAATGGGAAGCAAGGAACAAAGGCAGCAGCCCTACAATTCCACAGGCTCAGGCATTGTGACTGTAGTCATCCTCAGAAAGGAGGGATGAAGCAGTGACAGCCCCTCCAAGCCGGGATTATCCATCCCCACACCGAGGCAGGGCCCAGTGACAGAATGTCCATCAGATGGAACTGCCACTCCTTGGGGATGGCTGGGGACAGCATCTGGATGCTCACCCCATCCCCTCCCTGTACTGTTACACTGCTGTCACTGCACAGCTACTGAAGTTATTACAGCTGCAAAAGGCTTCAAGGTGAAACAATTAATTTGCAAATTGGCAGATCATTAAAAAATTGTTTTAACAACTCTAAGTATCAAATAATGAAATAAAATGCAAACATGCAATCAGCTGGAGCCTAAATTAATTCCTTTGTGAGGCCATTTTTCTTAAATGAAGCCCCTCTCCTGGATAATCCTGGATTTCAGCTGTTTTGTTCTGAGTGCATCTTAACGAGGCCGCGGCTGCTGAAGGACGTGACCCGATTTCTTCTGAGGTCAGCGCTTATCAGTGGAGCTGGAACAACACAAATTTCACTGAGACACAAGAAAAGCACTGAACCTGCAGTACTTTTGGTGAGTTCTCACATCTGGCACCCCATTCTGACAGGAAGTTCTTTGCATGACCAAATCCAACTGCCTGGCATCATTGTCCCCCTATTGATCTTGGGGAAGATGTTTGCAGGAATGTGAGGTGCTGCAGTGCAGCCATGAACTGTGCAACTGCTATAAAGCAGCACATAAATGTCCTTTTTCCACTCTTCAAAGCAGGTGGTCAGATGTTTTTATTTTCCTAGATAATAGCAGACTTCTTGTGGAGAGTGAGACAAATTTAGATAAAGACAAAGATCTGGTGCTTTGAGCCAGGCAGCAAAGCACCAACTTAATCCCACTGAAATAAACACATTTCTATTGTTCTCCTGGAGCTGGGCAGTGACAGAGCCCACAGCTCTGGCTGTCCTTCCAGATGTGTTTTCCACCCTTCACTCAGCCACAATCCAGCTCCACCCCAAGGTTTGCTTCCCCCTCACAGCAGCTCCCAGAGCAAGGTGTGAGCTGGGCCCTCTCTGTGCACCACACACCTGGCAAGGGTAAGGACTGGAGCAATTCTCAGCTAACATCAGGTGAAGTGAGCTCAGACACAGTTCAAGATGGTCAATAATAATTCCTGCTCTTCGTGGTTAGGAATGGTACACCAGGAGAGGCACAGCTCATATGTGATCCTAAGGCAAGCCACTATTTCATGGAGACTGCCAGAACACACTGTTTAAAATGTGCATCACTTCAGGACATTTCTGCAGTGAATGATGCCATAAATAAACAAGTTTGAAGTAACTGAATCCATCTGCCTTTGGTGCAGCTCAGAGGAGCTCCAGCAGTTGCCTGAGGTTTTACAAATCCACCTTTCCCTGCCCACCTGACACTGTCCCTGAAGTGCTGCTCTTTGAGGACATCTCTTGCACCATTCTGACAAGGAGACAAAAAAGGACAAGGTCCTAAGGAGAGTCCCCAACACGTTCAAACACAAACCACTACAACCATGAAGAGGGGCTTCCAAAGGGGCACAAAGCTTGGAGGAAACAGCAGGCTAAACTCTCCCACAGAGACAGGTGGGAATTTGAAGGTATTTTGGGTAAAAATTTTGGAAATCAACTAAAACTTACCTCATCCTGATGGAAAACTTTCATGATCAGCAGTCCCAGCAGTGGCACTGTTGGGAACCCAACACATGGCAAACTTCAGCCCAGTGGTAATTTAGAATAAATCCTGCACAGCAGGGAGTCCTACCCACATACCATTGGAGACTTTGTTTAAACACAACTAGAGCCTGTATTTAAAATTTCCTTTTAGGCTGAAATTTGCCTTTTCATTGAAAAGCCTTACCCCTGCCTCAAACTACATTTAGTCAACATTCACAGGACTTACAGTGGAACAAATCAAAGTCTTCCTTCTTGTGCTTACACCTACTGAGGCTTTACCAGAAAAATTCTGCTCCAGCATTGGGCCATGCAGGCTTTAAGCCAGAGGAGCCAGTTTGTTGCAAACAAAAAATAAAAAAATTCAATATATAACCACAAGGGCCACATAAAAGTAATTTAGCATAACCAGAAAACACACTAAGTCAAATTAAAGCCCAGTGCTTTCATTAGGGCATGGGGAAGTCTATTTATGCTCAGGCATCCTCTACTTCAGAATTACCAAAAATAGTCCTGACAGAGTTTGCTGCCCGTTTCCTCAGCTGGACCAGCACTGTAACACAGCCAGGCTCCAGTCACCCAAGGACAGCAGAGCCAGCCCTGACAGCCCAGGAAATGGAGCACTTTCATGGCCACATCCCAGGGACCTCTGCTGGGACTCAGCAGCTTCCCCAGGGCCTGAGTGACCCCTGGCCAGCACCCACCAGGCTCTCTCAGCCTCCTCAGGGGTTTTTTGTACATGGGATTTGCTTTTCCATCCCAAATACACAAATACATGTGTCAGAGTGGATTCTACAAGGCTCAGTGCATCACAAGTGTAATTCCAACAGAGAGCAGCTCCCCAGCTCCTGGGTAATCCAAAGGAAACTTTGATTGAAGCATGGAAAGAACACTCTCTGTGTGCCTGGGGCTCTCAGGGAGGCCTAGGAGAGCTCAAGTCCCAACAGCAGAGCTGACTCCTGCTGCCCCAGCAGCCTCCTCCTCCTCCTCCTCCAGCAGGTTTCATGTTGTCATCTTATTGCAAAAGTTCCGTATCTTGGTGATTTCTCATGGACAGCTCCTTGCAGCACAGCCAACAAACTCCAACTCTACCCTCACCCAGCTACCCCACTCTTTTGTAGCTCTTCTTCTTCTTGGACACAGCTGAGGCCTGTTAAGGGCAGGCCTGTTCCTAATCTTTGGTGATGAGCACAGCTGCAGCTCCTCAGGGGTGAGATTACCTTCTGCACTACCTTTGTGTTCTTACATTTTATCCTTCCACAGTTTCAGACCTGCATTTGTTAACACAAGCAGCTCCAGCCCTGCACAGAATGGAGGTGAGAATGTTTTGAAATAATGTTATGAGCAAAGTCCCAGAAAACTGAGTGGGAAACACTTGGTATGTTCCAGTCCTGAGTCCTTATCTCCCAGGGGCACCAGTCTGGGGACTGGGTGAGGATTCCCACAGAAGCCAAAATCAGCTCCCTGCAAAGATGAAGCCATACATTGAATACATCAGAACTTGCTCACTGTCAGGCAGCAGTGGTGCCAACCCCCAGCAATACAACACTGAAAGCACTGAGTGCCCTCAAGGGGAAGGCTCAGCAAGAGACATCCATGGGTGATAGGATTTAAAGATCCAGGCCTGGTGGGTTTGGGTGAGCACAAGAGTTCTCAGCCAAAAGTTCCACCAGGTCTGTAACACCCCAATAATACAAGGATTATATTGCAGCAACAATGGCAAAATTCTGAACCAGCAGAAAAAAGTATTTCCAGTGGGAACAAAGAACCAAACAGAACAGGAACATGAACAATTCTCACTGCTGAATTCTTTACAAAACTTTTCTTGAGGACTCCACAAATCTTTCAGCTTTAAGAGATTACTACAAATGTGGATTTTAGCCTGTTCTCATGAGACTGTTCTAACTCTTAGATAGCAGAAATATATAAATATTGGATCAAACTCTAGCACCACTTCTTACATTATTAATTCTAGAATAAAATACTGTCAAAGTTCTTTTCTTTTATCAAATCACTTTCTAACCTGTGAGAGGGGCAGGGAGGACAAGATCAACCCTGCACCATGCCTGAAAGCTTTCAAAGTTTGGCTATCACTGAATTTGCTGCTGCCCAAAAATACTCTAAGTCCTGCAGTTCCCAGTCTATACAGGAAAATGCAGAGAAGGAAGGAAAAGAAACAAATTAAATGACCTTTTAGAGTTCATTAGTGATGTACTTAGAGTTCTGTTCTCTTCAGAAGTAAATCAGTTTAATCAGACCCCAATTAGTCCAGTTCCAGCAGGCAAGGACAGCTACTGAGAGACTCACAGAACAACACTGAGATTTGCTAACTCATTCTACAAGCTGTTAAAAATGTCCAAACCCACTGAGAGGCCAAGGCTAAAAAAAGAACCCCAAAAATCCATGCTCAAAGTGTAATTTAGCTAAGCAGTGAAAATGGTCTGCATGTCAGAGATGGAAACAGCAAGTCCAAAATCCTTCTGTCCACCAAACAGCCACATTTGTATCAATATTGCTGCTGCTTTTAAGTAAAAAAGGCTCATTTTGTACATAAGTACATTAATTATGTACATTTATGTTATATTTGAGCACACACAGTCCCCACTTGCAGACACTCCGAGTCGACTTGCAAATCTTGAGCATATTTGACAAAGATCATTTCAAAGAATTCCCATAAATGAATAAAAACTGAATCAAATCAAGAAAGGATTTGATGCTCTCAAGATGAAAACGGCCACAAAGTCACTTTTTAGACCATGAAAATATCCAGAGAATATTTCAATGTTAATTAGGAATGTTCAAAAAGGATTCATTCCATGGCTTGTAGAATTATGAATTCCTTCACTCCTTCCTTACAGAGGCCAAAGAACAGGAACACAAAGCTGCACTCAAAGTGTGCCCAGAGTTCCCAGGACAAGGGCACAAGGTGGGCACTGCTGACATGGGCTCGAGCACCTCATTTCCTGAGGGACAGCAACTCTGAAACCACCCCAGACAAGTTAATTTTCACTGTCAAATGGTGAAAGCATTGCCACAAAACATCTTAGAGTTCATGTTAACGTTTTTCTTTCAACTCTGAGAATTCTCAAGGCTTTCAGTTCTCTTCACAAACTTTCTCAAATTCAAGAGACTATTTTGTGTTATCAAGACTTAGGAAAAATCTGAATTCAAACTTGCTCAGATTTGAAAATGTTCACACTCAAATACAAAAATGTTATTCCTTGTCTACATAATACAAGGCAGGAGGACAGACTGACCATACACTTTTGCAGCAGTTGCTACCCAATCCTGGGACCATGTACTTACATTCTGCCAGATCTGCTTTACTTTAATAACACAAAAAAAGAACTCCTGCACATTACAGCAGCCAAAGAACACATTTCATCACTTAAGATATTCTTTATCCTAACAGATATCAGTTTAAAAAAAGGAATGCTTAATCACATGACAGGAATCTCCTCTCTTTTAAATCCATGTGATGTAGTGAGGAAAAGTTCACAGGGACTCCCACCTGGCTGCAGCCCAAGCAGGGCAGGGAGAGGGGAAAAGCCAACAAAAATCACTTTGTGTCACTCTGGCACTGATCAAAGTGTCAGTGGAGAAAGCACAGTACAGGCCCCCAGTGTAAGGCTGTCTGCAGCTGAGGAGAAGCTCAGTTAAGGAAACCAGGGGGACTCTCAAAGCAGATGTCACACACAGAACGTTCACTTCTGCCCCTGCTCACACTTGCCTCTCCCACTGTTCCCTTGGCTGTTTTCTCGGGTTTGTCTGTTTTCCCAGACAGGAGCACAGTGAAGTTGACAAGCTGCTGTTCAAAACCAAAACTGGACCAACAAGGAAAACAATGACAATGAGATTCCTTTCTCCCAGCAGTGCAGAGTCCTCCTTGCAAAGATCTGCCAGGAGCTGTTCCTCTCACGTGGTGACAAACCTGTGCAAGGGCCTGAGCTGAACAGTGCCTGATGCCACATCTGACAGCCAGGCTACAAGAGAGTTTTCTACCACTGAAAACAGCTCCATTTTCCTGTGGCTGCTGCTACTGAGAGCTGAGCACTCCAGAGCAAGCAGGCAGGAGCACAAGTTTGCATTTCCCAACAACTTCCTGGATATTTTACAATTGCTTCCCCTCAGGAAGCTGATTCAGTCTTTGCAGCTCCAACAGCAACAATTCTTGTTGAGAGGCAAGTTGTCCAAGAATATTAAAAGCACATTCCTACAGCACACACAGACCCATTCCTGGCTCCCTAACAATGGGTTTTTCTTTGGGCCAAACCTCTCATCCAAAGAGGAGAAAAGCAATGAACTGGTCAGGTAATGCCCAACATCTTGGGCTTTTTGTGATTTGTCTGAAAGCAGCAGGGCACCCGACCACAAATGGAAAACCAGGCTGGGGAACGAGTCTGAAAGGGGAAGGGGAACACAGAGTAAATCACCAGTCATTCTGGGGACAAGGATTTCCTTCTCAACACATTTATCCTGATGCTTCATGCTCCCAACTCCTCTTTTTCTCTCTTCTTCATGTCCAAAACAGCCATGTGTCTGCACATGTAACACACCCTTTCTGTTTTGTTTTTACATGACAATTTTACCTGCAACTGATCTTATTGTGCCACGTAGCAGTTACTGAGTAAAAATTCCATCAGACTTCTTTTCCACAGAAGTGCTACACCTGAAAGTAAAACAATTAGATCACCAGGACTTCAAAGTGAGGATTTCACAGGTGGTGGCCTTTCAATGCTTAGTCAGACTAAAGAATTGATCCATTTGGATCGATCTGTTAATCCTGTTACTCTGAAAAAACAAGAAAACAGTTTTACTGGGTCATCCCATCCTCTGGTTGTTCTAAAAATCATCACTCTATTATTACAAAGCTCCTCCCCTCGAGGCCAGGCTGATCATTTTCATGATGATAACCCATAATCACAGCACCAAACCTTAATCTTTGGAGCAAGAAAGATATTTTATATACATCAGACTGCTTAAAACCCATCTGTACAACTTTTCACATGTTATTACATTCAAAAGAAATATTTATGACATAAAATTACTTAATACCAGTGTCAAGCTGCATTTCTGGGGAATTAACTGGAATGCTGTAAACACAGGGAGAAGTTGTTTGGGTGTTGTTTGAGCCTTTTTAAACAGCACACATGAAAGGCTCCTGCCCCTGAGTTCTGCCATGTTGTGCAGATGTGAGATGTGTGGAACAAAAGCCTCTCTGGTTGGCAGAGCAGAGCTTTGATGGTGAGCTGCTGTGATCTCCACTTCCCACACGCTCCTCTTCACTCCAGACTCAGCACAAGACACAGTCACCCCAATTTTCCTGCTCCTGATGAATATTTTAGGGTTGAATGAAGGATCCACTGAACTGATGTCTGTCAGAATCCAGCTACTACTTAAACTCAACTGCCAGTGCTTATCCACTGATTTCTCCCTTCCTACTCATATGAATTTCTTTTAAATGTCAGGCTTGTGCTGCCAGAATATTTAGTTATGCATTAATATAAATGTTGACTTTAAAGCAAGCTCAACTTTAAATATTTAGCTTTTATTAAAAAAAAAAATCAGCTATAAATGATAGCCTGTGTTTAAATAATATTTTAACTACTTGGCCAGTAAATATTCAGATAAGATTAAACAAAATTTCCAGGAGCTAATAGGTCAGGAATTACTTGAAAATGACATTTTGTAAAATGGGAGAACAGTGATAATTTCTATGAATTTTTTTCCAACTTTTTCTTGGCAACCAAATGCACAAGTGAAAAACCTCATGACTAAAAGTCTTTCTTTAAAATAACTAGGAGCTATTTTGCCATGGATGTTACCCAAACCTGCATCTCCTTTGGGCATTCACCAGTTTGATTAATTCAGCCCCAGGATGAAGGCTGCTCATCATCTTTGTTAAGGAGCTCTGAAGATGTCAAGTGATGTCAAGTTCAGAGGAAAAAGATTATTCTCTAGTCCCATGTCTGAATAACTCACATGTGGTGGTTTCATCATCAGCTTTAACAAATTCTCTTTGGTGAAAGGTGGAGAGCAGGAAGACTCTGCTAAATCAGCATTAGGAAGGACACACATTACCTCCACATCCTCCTTGGAATTCTGAAGCACAGAGGAACTGAGATGGATCCCTGTGCTCTGCTCCAAACAACCCAGAGCACACCCAGTGCAGCTGGACAGGAACACTGAGTGCACCTGGAGCACAAATGCAGCACTCAGGACAAAAAATGAGATGGACAGAACCAGCCAGGCCCAAGCTGTGTGCCCAGAGCTCTCAGTGTTAAACAGATTAATGCAAAGTCCCCAAGTTGGGGAGCAGAGGGAACATTAGTGCCAAGCCTCAGTAATTGATTGGGTCTGCTTGCACGCTCTAGCTTTCCCCTCAAACTACATTTTCCCTGCATATGGTTTCTCTTTCTGCCACTTTTCAAGTGATTTATTCCTTCAGAAGGGGAATTAGGTCTTATTTTGATCAAATATTTAGGACCTTTTAGACATTAAAAGCCACAGATTACAAAGAAAGAAGGGTCAAAACAGTAAAGTCAGATTAAAATTGCAGATAAGCCACAAATATTGAAGTCAGGAATGAACAAACAACTAGCAAAACAAGATTCAAAGAACTAAGAGGCTTATCCACCCTCCCTGCAATGTCTGGCTCCTCACTGCTAAATAACTGCTACTGAGATCTTCCCCACACAGGAGCTGATGAAAGGGGTCTGAATATAGGTCAGCAAAAGCCTTTCAGATCCAGCTACAGACACTAATTAGATCACTTTCAGTTATTAAAAAAATAGAAAAGGGAAAAAACCTCCAAAACAAAGGTTTTACGGCTCAAAATGTTCTGAATTTCTCTTTTTTCTTGTCTCTAATTGGCAGTGGCCTTTGGTTCCAAAGCAGCTGGTTGCTGCCCCAGCTCTGCAATTGTCACCAGCACACACCAAGCACGGCAGTGACCACACTGAGCAAGAACCTCCAGCAAAATTAAGGCTCAACAACATCTGCAGTGATCCACAAAGAGCTGGGGAGGGGGTCTTTAAATATGTTTTCAAGATATAAAAGAATTCTTCAGCTTTATAAGAGAACACTGACTGTTTTGTTTTACACTGCCAAAACCCACAAGGTAAAAAAAAAAAAAATTCCAACTATTTTTTTCCCCCTGAAGTATACAGTATAGCTCAGTTCATACAGGGCTCCTTGTACCAGCTTGTTTATGCCTCCTCTCCTGTGAAACAAGCCTTTATGTCTCCAGAGTGGAAAAACCCACTGGTTTATATCCTTTTTGAGATGTATGCAGCCAATTAAATTGTAAAGTAATACCTGTTTCAAAGTCTAACTCAAAGAAACTTTACATTCCTGGACTGGGAGCAGAGCCAAGAAGGTCACCTTACACCCTGCAGTCACGTGGGAACACTTGGCTTTTGGAATTTTCTATTTTGATTTCCATGCAAAGTAAAATTGGGGGACTGAAAGGATGGAGTATTGTGTATTCTCTGCACCCAAACTGTGCTCGTTTCTCAAGTGATAAGGTTAATATTCAGAGGAACAAGAAAAGATAGTTCAAGAGTTCAGAGTGATTTCAAGCCATTCAGAAAGACTCAGGGAAGTGACAATTGCTGGGAGCTCTGCACTTTCCAGAACAATTTTAGTGATGAATAAACTATGATGTGACCAGACTATATGCATAAGAATGGTGTGATGTGCACAAAACAACAGTGCACCAACACATTACAATAAAATCCACTTGTCACAGTAACAAGCCAAGTCGATTTCCTTCCATATGAGAAGGGCTATGAAAAGACTGACATCTTATTTTAATTTCCAGTTTTGTGCAAAACAAACAGCACAGCAACCCCAAGAACAGCACTGGAGCCAGGCTGCACCCCACCAGGTGAGCTCATCTGGGTACCCCAGAGCACCAGACAAGTCTGGGTTTTAAACTGGTTTGATCTGAGTCTCTGAGCTAATGGTAGGGTTTATTCTAAATTTAGCAGCACAAATGTGGATGCATGGTACCCTACCACTACCTGATGCCATTTAAAGAAGGATCCCAAAGTTTGGATGCCTTGGAGATTTCTGGATGGGTAACAAAGTCCAGCAAATGTACCAAAACAACGACTTGGGATATTTTTGTGACATCTGTGTCTGACAGAAGCTGTGGCGTCAAATTCACAGGTTGTTTTCTTCTAAGTTAGTGAACATAATTACAGAGTTTTCTGTGGAGCTTTCAAGACACCAGGCAGTTCCCTGTGCCATATTCCCACAAACCTCCTGCTTTAATATATTCAAAACTAGATTGCCTAGCCCACATGAAAAATCCTTGCAATGACTATACACTTAATAAGTTTAATTCCTTTGTCAGATCTGTACCATGCCACAAAACTAATACCTGTGTAAAAGACATTTTTGTACCTGTTTCTCATAATAATGTCCTGAGAACCCAGGAAAGCAAGAGAGAAAAAAGTAGTGTTAAAATCAATTTCTGGCACATAAAAAAATAATTCTGTATATTGATTAGGTACTCAGAAAGAATTGACTTAATATTGGCATCATTAACATCTAACAGCAAAATTCAGAACACTCTTCAAGCAAAGGCTACATCAAAGAGCTACAACATTGAGTAAGGGTTGGATAAACAACATCAAGTGCAAGCAGCTACATTTCCTTGTAACTTGTGCACAACACAGTGTTTCAGAATAATATTGTAAGTGTTTAGCCTCAGAAATATAAAAATTTACTTTTTTGATGCAAGTCGTGTGTGAAATCAATTGTGTTGACTAACAGAGAATTTGAACATATTTACATCTTCAAGGCTTTCCTGCACTTGACTTTGGGGTAACAAAACCCACTTAGCCCTCACAGTATACATTTTCTCCCCCAATGTGTAAGAATCAGGATTTATTTCTCTGTATAGATCACTAAAACAGCTTTTCCCTTGCAAACGATTCCAGCGGGAGCGTGCATTTAGAACAATAACCACGTAGAAAAGCTGCCACAATGGATTGGGAAAAGCTTTGTCTCTGACAGCCACGCTGGAAGCAGCAGTTGGAGTTCTCAGTCTGGTAAATTCTAGAAAGACTGAACTTGTGGGTTTGGTACTCCCAGAACCCAGGGCTGGCGTGGCAGGGCAAGGCAAAAGTGGCTGCAGGTGAAGGCTGCAGTCGTGGTCCTTTGTGCCCAGCGTTACAGAAAGCAAGCTGCAGAAATCCATCCTCAGACCGACCCGCGCCGCAGGAGCGCGATGCGGGCGTGGGTTCTTCCTCCTCCTCCTCCTCCCGGCCAGGACAAGGCGCCGGCTCCGGGCTGCGGCCGCTTCCAGGGCAGGGCAGGGCAGGCGCTCCCGCACGGCCCAGAGCTCTCCCCAGCCCCCTGCGGCGGCCTCAGACATTCCTGTGCTCTGTCAGGCAATGAAAATATCCCCGAGGGGATTAGAGCAGCCCTGGGGAACAGAGCGGCTCCGAACACCCCCGGCGCACGAAAGGCACCGAGGGCTTTGGGGGGTCACAGGAGCGGGAATGAGCCTCAACTGCAGCGCTAACGGGGCGGCTTCGGCCGCTGACAAATTAAGACCTCTAAAAATTCGCTGGTACTTTCACATTCTTGTGGGATGCAGCCAGCGTTTGGAAGTGTTCATTAAGGAGGGCAGACTCCTGCTCTGGCACTTCCACTAAGGGGAAAAAACCACGAGAACAAGCGAAATTAGAAAACAAAACATCTTTTCCTATTTCCATCCCCGACACAGGCACAGCCAGCTATCTATTCTTCTCCTATTCAACTTCATACAGAGCGCTCAAGGGTTAAAGTGCTTTTAAAAAAAATTAAGAAAGGAAAACCATTTTTTCTACAACGAGAAACACTTGAGAAAGGCTCCAAGCACCAGGCTAACAAAGAAATCGGTCCTGAAGAAGGAGGCCCTCACTACAGCATTCACCTCCTTTGCCAAGCAAATATATTTAAATAAAATTATTCAATCCCAGTGTGGCTTCCAGGCCACATTAAGGTAGTAACATTCTCCTTAATTATACTCCTTTTCACATCTTTAAAAATCCTTTCAATGTTTACTTGAAAAGCTAATTGCTGACAGCCAGAAAGAGCATACACGTGATCCTTAACAATTCTGGGGTGGGGGGAGAGAGCTGTCCCCTCCCCATGACAGCTCCAACACCTCAGGGAGCCTCGGGGATGAACAGGCAGGCACAAAACCTGAGCAAAGGAGGCTCGGGGACACCTCATTGTCCCCTACAAGCCCCTGACAGGAGGGCACAGAGGGACCCCAGAGACCCCAGGGGAGGCTGAGGATGGACATTGGGGACAGTCCCTGAGGGGCTGTCTGGAGGTTGGACATTGGGGACAGTCCCTGAGGGGCTGTGTGGGAGGTTGGGTGTCAGGGACAGTCCCTGAGGGGCTCTCTGGAGGTTGGACACTGGGGACAGTCACTGAGGGCTGTCTGGGAGGTTGGACATTGGGGACAGTCCCTGAGGGGCTGTCTGGGAGGTTGGACATTGGGGACAGTCCCTGAGGGGCTGTCTGGGAGGTTGGGTGCCAGGGACAGTCCCTGAGGGGCTCTCTGGAGGTTGGACATTGGGGACAGTCCCTGAGGGGCTGTCTGGGAGGTTGGACATTGGGGACAGTCACTGAGGGGCTCTCTGGGAGGTTGGACATTGGGGACAGTCCCTGAGGGGCTCTCTGGAGGTTGGACATTGGGGACAGTCCCTGAGGGGCTCTCTGGGAGGTTGGACATTGGGGACAGTCCCTGAGGGGCTGTCTGGAGGTTGGGTGTCAGGGACAGTCCCTGAGGGGCTGTCTGGAGGTTGGACATTGGGGACAGTCCCTGAGGGGCTCTCTGGAGGTTGGGTGCCAGGGACAGTCACTGAGGGGCTCTCTGGAGGTTGGGTGCCAGGGACAGTCCCTGAGGGGCTGTCTGACCCTGCACAGGCAGTGCTGCAGTCCCCATCTCTGAGGGATTTAGAGGCTGTGTGGATGTGGCACTTGGGGACATGGCTCCATGTGGCCTTGGCAGTGCTGGGGGAAGAGCTGGACTCAGCAATCCAAAGGACTTTTCCAACCTAAACAAACCCATGGCTGTGTGTACATTATCCATCTCACACACCTCCCAAAGACACTGTGAGCAAAGGGAAATACAGGATTTTTCCAGAATTGAAAACAAAAGCCACCAGAAAACAGATCTATACAGAGAATTTCTGATTAAAACTCCAACACAGATTTTTAACTACAAGAATTACAGTTTTCTAATTGCTATTTAAGTTTAGCTTGTGGATGGCACAAGATGTCCACATTCCAGAAGTACACATTCCAAATTTTTCTAAGAAAAATCTTTATTTTTGTACACCAAAAATCATGAAGCGACTTCAGGAATATCTCACAGTGTTGCAGTCATGCTCAAAACGATCTCCGAGTTATCAGTGCAGTTTCTCAAGAATTTACAAGCTTGAAGTGACTGTCCTATGACCAGAGCAGTTTACATTTTCTGTGCTGAGACCACCAAATTTCTTCTTTTAAGCCACGTACAGATGGCATGGACAGTTCTAATCAGACTTCCATGATAAACATTTCTATTGATCGTTTTCTGTAAAGAAAATGTTGAAAGTGCAAAAACATATGTAAAAGAGAGGAATGAAATCAGGTCCAGTTCTATCTTTATAGAGAGTACAAAGTTAGACACAGGGATGACAGAGGCAAAGCAATTAAATACATATCACAGAAACGTTTCTAATTTTAACAAAAAGTTGTGAAATCCAACTTAGCAGCAACTTGGAAGGCAAACTCTGAGGAAAGGCACTGCAGGGTTTACCCGGAGGGGAGGGAGGGAGGAGCTGAGCTAAAAGGAGCAGCAGGCACCTCCCCCAGAACGGTTTATTAAAGCAAGAACCCGGCATCAAAGCACATGATAAATAATTAACGTGCAATGCCTTTGTGATAAGGCACTGAACTTGAGCTTTCTCCTAAGGTAAATGATTTGTAAATGCAAATTTGTCCAGCTGCTCCTTTCCTGCATCAAAAGCCTGCTCAAAGATAGCATTTATGAGCTATTTTTGTCAAATATTTATACTATCTTAATCAGGTTTTGAGTCATGTGTGTGCCGTTTGTATACAAAAGCTCAGGGCAGTCACAGTTACATAAACTGAAGGGTTTCGGGGTGGAAAAGTTGGGGTTTGCCTCCTGGTCTGTTCAAGTTCACTCTTTAATTACCCCACCTCATTCACAGTGAGCAGTAACCCACCTGCAGAGACCATTCCAGCTCCATTCCTCAATCCATCTTTCCCTGCACATGCACATCACAAGGCTTGGAAACAAGTATCACATTTTTTTTATTCTAAAAGCATTTAGGAAATGGCACCTCAAAACGAAATTACATCTGCACAGCCACCATGAAGGCTGTGTTACAGCCTTGGAAGGGTATAGAAGCAATTACAGCAGGAGCATGGATGTTTGTGATTCCAACTGCTGTAAGTCTGCACGAATGTAACTGTTATTATCATTAAAGGCTGAAGAATGAATTAAATGTGGCTCTGCTTTCACAGTGATACCCAGTTTGGTCAGCATCTAACACCTGCCTATCAATCTCCAGGAAAACTGCCTGAAGAGGAATTTGCCAGGCAATAAAGCAAACAGGGCTCTTGTTAGCTTAGAATTCCAAAGCTCTGCCTAAAAAGCTGTAGCAGCTTCCTGAAAACAGAAATATTCCTGCTCCTTTGCAGAGGATGGTAATGGCTCCTTACCCACACAGCACCTCTGGACAGCCCTGAAAGAAAATACTAAGCTCTGTTTCTGACACCACTTCTGAGAAAGCTTGAAGAAAACCAGCAGTAACATACAGGGCAGTTCCCTGGCTACAAGGTATCTGAAAGGTCTTAAAACTTTGTAACTTAAAACCACTTCTAGGTTTTGCTGTAGGACAAGAGTCACCCAAATAAATTTTCAGTCTTTGGGTTACTGATATAAAGCAGCAACTCAACCTACCATCCCCTCACTACACTGAAAGACTGCACAAGTTACAAGAAATCAGCTGCCAGTAACACGGCAGGTCACTGAATGTGTGGTGATCTGACTTTCAGTTCACTCATTCTGGAAATCCAGCTCTGCCTCCCAAGGGAATCACAGCCAGGGGCAGTGAACCCAGCCCTGCACTTGGCAATGGTTCCACCAGGCTCTCAGCACCCCCACCGAGGCACAACCCACAAAGACCAGATATTATTTTATTTTTTAAATGAACACCATCACCTCCACTCATTGTGCTCACACACAACAACCAAGCTCAGAATGATAAAGTTGCTCACATGACAGGAGCTAAATTACATTTAAGCAATCAATATGCTCCATATATTCATCTGTAATAACAGAAACAAGCACTTGATAACCTTTCAAATCCCTCTGAAGAAACAATGAGGTCTTGAATGGGGAAAACTTGGAGAAAATGCTTAAGATCACATAAAACAAAAGTAAAGGCAAAAATCTACTTCTTACAGGTCCTTATATTAGTAAATGAGTAAAGGACATGCTTGAAAATTGCTAAAGCCATAAAGTCTGCCCAGGACAAATTTGGAAGTGAAGATGAAACCCCAAAGCCCAGGCTCAGGCTGTGCTAGAGCCCTGAGCAGTGGTGCCTCCACAGGAAGTTGCAGAGAGAACAACAAACAGCACAAAGCAGATTGCACCCAGAGATCAGATCTAGCACACATTTCCAGCTCCTGTGAATGCTGCCTTTTTCCATTAGGACTGATTTCCTCAGTGAAATGAAAAGCTGGCAACAACAGCAAAGAAAGCAACTGGAAAACATTATTTTAGAAACCAACACTTCAGATTTGGGGCTGTTCATGCTGTTACCATGAGCACACAAGATTCCAAGTGAGCTGAAGCAGGGAAAGCCTTTAACCAGCACTACCTAGAATGTGGAATGCACTGGATCCTGCTCTGGGTGCATCTGATGCCTGGATCTCCTCTTCCCACATTCAGAAGTCAATTTTCCCCTCCAGAAGTCTCAGAGGTGAAATACAAAAACCTCTATTCACATGCTGTGGTGTTGCCTTGCAGATTCTGGCCCTCAGTTTAGAGCAGATCTACAATATTTACATCACCTACAAGAAATCCTATCTATCTGCACTCACAGACAACACATTGAAATGGGGAGAACACAAACCCACACTCAGTGGAACTGCCAAGGTGTTCCAGCTGTGCCAACAGGACACTCCATTTTCTGCACTTATGGTTTGTGAGGGTTTTCTTTCATCCACATCTCCAAAAAGTTACATAAAACCACAAGACAAGCTGGTTACCAAATCACTGCAGGTATCTCAACCATCTCTTATCTCATACTAGCCAGGTATTTTTCAAAACCTACCATAACTTCAAATAAGGAGATAAGTAAAAAGAATCCATAGCAACAGAAGAACTATAGAAGCTAAAATGAAGGCTCTGAAGACATGAAGTAGGTATGAGCAAACAAGAACATGTGAAGATTTGGATAAATAAACTATTTTACACTTCAAACAGAAGACAAGCCTTGTCAGATTCCAGAAAAGGAAGCAACTCGGGAAAATGATGAAGGAGGGCTGTCCCACCCAAAATCTGTGGTGCAGTCTCTAAGTGCTCTTAATGCTAATGAAAATAGTGTCCCATAAAATGTATTAAATTTGCTGTTGCAAATGATTAAGAACAGATGCTGTGATTTCAGCTGGAACCCTGGGACTGTCTGTCCCTTCAGCACAGACAAGGCACAGGGGCTGGCAGAGGCTGGTATATCAACCAGCCCCAGGATTTCTATCTCTGCATCACCAACATCTCCTTCAGTAAAAAGGGATAACCAAGACAAATCAAAACCCTTTATCTGCTCTGCAGAACCACCAAGAACACAGCACAACAGAGCCCAGTGCAGGCAGGGAGCAGTTTTTCACCTCCTCAGCTCCCCACCAGCCCCCCCAGCACTTCACTTCAACTTCATTTTACCCTGAAAAAAATAACCATGCCATCCTGAGCCATTCAGCTGGCTGCCATTCTCCTCTCTTGAGGGCTGGTTTGGCTGCCAAGAGTGCTCCCATTTCCCTCACAACCATACTGGCACACCCTACAACACTTGAATTTTTCTTATGATTCCAACCAGGTTTCCATGAAGTGCTGCCCTTCCAGGACTTCATTATTGATACGGGATGACTGTGAAAGTCCAGGCCCCAAAAAGCCACAGCACAGCTGTTAAAAATGACACATTACACAAGACAAGCATCATGACTCGAGGTTCCCTCTGGACTTCTGCAAGTGAGTACATTCAGAGCTGTCAGGCCTCCATCCTTCTCTGAAACCACAACCTGTTGGGCAGTTTTGCATTTTTTTTCCCCTCAAGGCTAAGTATTTTAAGATGAAACATGTAGCTTTATTCCCACTTCACAACCAGACAAACAAATGAAATTTCAGCGTGGGAAAAGAAGTTACAAACCAAAGCAGTAATTAAAGCTGAACTGAGAATTCGTTACCAATCTGAAAATGAACTTTCATGAAACATTTCTTTCTCAATGAATTTGCTAATAAATAATGCACAGTTTCTGAGAAAGTTTCGGTCTACAGATCTGGAATCTATATGCTGTAATACATAATATTAAAGATGAAAATGGTGACATGAGAGACACAATGCTATTTTGCTCACAGTGCTGTTCATACTCCAATCCTATGCCAATCCCCAGCCCAGCAGAAAGCAGTGGCAGTGTTCCCTGTGCCCATGTCACCCTTCCCTGTGCCCGTGTCACCCTTCCCCGTGCCCATGTCACCCTCTCCCTCCTGCCAGCACGGGTACTGATGCAGCAGAAGAGCAGGGATCTGATTCAATTCTCCACATCCTCCACCAACACCCAGGAAAGCCAAGGAAGGGCACAGAAGCCCTCCCTGCAGTGGCACTGCCAGCCTGGAACACTGACACTAAACACTAAAATGGGGTTAACACTTGGCTACAACTTCATCTTGCCCGTGTTTCCTATCTGGCCCAGCACATTCCTGATGGAGGACTCACAAATCAATAACAAAATACCTGGATTTTCTGCAAGGTGAGCACTCACAGCCCACCACTAAAAATTCCAATCCCCACAGCACTGGAGCGTACAACAAACTGCTGAGGTGTCTCACCACAGCAAAAAATGGTTCTGCATGCAGTTTTCCTTTATTTCCAGTTTTTTATACTTCCTTCCTTGCCTGTTTTCAAACTGGAACATTTGGCTTTATAAATCACTTTTGGAAATATTTCACCTTCTTGTTAACACCCAGCTTTCCTCTCTACTATGCACAACACTACAACAGCCATAATTCCAAGTAATTATTCAGTTCTTTAAAGGACATGTGGGTGTGGCACGTGGGGACATGGTTTAGTGGGCATTGCTGAGGAAATGACTGGACTCCATCTTGGAGGGCTTTTCCAACCTAAATGATTCTGTGATTCTTCTGTTTGTTTTTTTAAAGCAATGTGACCTCTCTTAAAATTCTGAAGACAAGCTAGACTCCACTTCTCAATTTTAAAAGTCATGACAGGTCTAATGACTGAAATGACTTTTGGCAGGCTGTTCTACTTTTAGAAGGAATATCCAAACACCTCTATTTGTGGCTCTCCCTTCCTCACTACAGTTACATTCTAAGGTTTCAATGCACAAACCACAGGGCCGTGTTAAGAGGAGATGTTTGGGCTCATTAACTACAGAGGAAAGCCAAGAAAGATGAAGCTTATCCAGGGCTTGACTCCATCTCAGTCCAAGTGGAAGCAAGCTGTGGGACAATTACACTGAGAACTAGGGAACGAAAAAAACCTGGAAGCTGCCTCCAAGTGCTCAAGTCTGTTAGTGATGGCAGCAACACAAAGGTGCCTCTGCCAAAAGGAAGATGAAAGGAAGAAATGGAACCAACACAATCAGAGCTGGAGCTTTTACTTCCCAGAAAACGTAGGGAGCAATGCTGTGTTATAAATACACAATCTGAAATATAGAAAGATAATAAAGATATTGGATTTATTCATAGTGTCACATAAACATGAAGACAAACTGAGATTTACCATGGCTCAAAATACCATCATAAAGTACACATCAAATACAGCAAAACTTGCCCAGAAAAGCACTCACTAAATGGCTGGGAACTCCATGCAGAACATGAAATTAATGGAAGCTGGAGATAAGCACAAAGTCTCCTCAGAACCACATCAAGTCTGAGTTAAATATGTTAACAGGCAAGGCTGCACTGGTGCAGCCCTGAGCACAGCCTGCCCTGTGCTGCTCACCCCGAGGTCAGCAGCAGCACTGGACACATGTCACCAGTTAAAAACACATCAAACCAGATAAATTCATCAAAGTATGGCAATAATAACAGCTGACAACTGTGCTGCCTGCTGACACGCGCTCTGACCCAGTGTCACCAACCCTGACAGCTCCAAGACATCCAAGACAGGCAGCAGGCAAAAAACAAAGGTAAAATATATTTGGACTCCAGATATGTGAGCTAGAATTCAACCCTCTTGTAAGTGACACCAATTTCTAAGCCAAAAAGAAAGTTAAAAAAACAAACAGATGGCAAAGTCCAACTGATGAAGCACTGAAACACCCAAGGATATCAAGCACAGAGGTGCCTGCTAGGAGAGACAAAGGGAAATTTTAAGGGATCAGCAGGCAGAAGTACAAAAACATGGGGGTTTAAAATAATAACAAAACCAAACATAATAAAGACACAGTAAGCTCCACAGCCATATACATAACAATTAAAATCTGATCTAACTACAACAGACAGTAGTGCACAATTTCTTTGAGCAGAGGGATGAATTAGTGGGTAATTTAATCAAAAAACAGCCTTTCCACTTTTAAAAGATCTCCAAACAAAATTGTATGACTAGAGGATACCAAAAATTATCACCCAACTGCCATGCTTTGATGAGACCCAAAAGAACTGAGTCATCAAAATCCACACCACCAACAACAGTCCATCACACAAGCTAAAACCTCTGCAATGCACTAAGGAAAAGAAGATCAATAGATTAAAATGTACAAATGAAGAAATTCAGGGTAAGCAGACACATCTGAATTTCTGCAGTAGTAACCAGCACCAAGGCAGCTGCACAAACAGCTCCAGAGTGAAGAAAATTCACAGCTAACATATGCAGAACAACACACTTGGAGGGGCAAAAAGCTCTCTCCATTGTACAATTCACTGTTTTTAAATCAACTTAAAATGAAATTTCTCACTGGAAAACTATGAAAGCTAGAATGTCAGAGGAATAGGAAAATAAAACATTGTTAAATGACTGAATGACCACTACATTCCTTCCCAAAAATGCCATGCTCAGTCTTGGTCACATCACAACAGCAAACCCAAAGCTGAACCAGGAAAGTTCAGAGATTGGCAGTGAGAATCAGTGATGCCATTAAAAAATACCCAAGTTTATGTATTTGGAGCCCAGTGAGTTCCCAGATGGGCAGTCCTGTGTGAACAGCACCTTAATGGATTTAACTCATTTCTTTCCTACTCATACACCCAATCCCAAAACATTCAGCAGCAACAAGTGAAGTGATAAGTTTAGTGTTGATGTAAAAAGAAAAAATTCCTCTAGAGTAATTTATTACTTTTCATTAAAATTAAACCTCTTCTCTTTTTGCACAAATCAAACAGCTTGTGGTTGTTACATACTCCAGGGAATTACCCAAAATCCCAAGAAAGTTTAGCAGCAGAATATTCCAATTCCTTCATTGCCTTTGGTAAGGGCAGCTTTAATGAGGAAAAAAAATATATTTTAACTGATGCAAAAAGGATTTATCATAAATTGATAGTCTGCTTCTTTTGTAAAATTAAGATGCTCCTTTGCATGAATACTAAATGGTAAAAACCCTGGAAATTAAAGCACCTAATAGATCACATAAAGCAGGCTTTCAGTTTTCCTACACAACCCTGCAACTGTACACATACAAATCAGGCTTATCTATTTATATGGAATTAATCAGGATTACCACTTTCATCTTGGCAATTTCACTGGAGGATGAAATCAATAGCACCCAATCAGTAAAATATGACTGTTTCCACTGCTCTGAGGCATTTGCTCTATTAAGAACTATTCTGCCTTTTTAAAAAATCAATAGCCTGGGGCATTATGTTTCAATAGTGGAGATCAGAGGTGTGTCTGACTCTGGCAGGACAATCCCAGTGTTTGAGAGCTCTCCCCTCTCAGCTGGCACACAGAGAGGCAAACACGGGCCTGTGCCTCCATGGCCATTCCCAAAGGCTGCACTGAGCCTCTGGGGCTCTCAGGGGCTGAACACCCAATCCACATCCCTTGGAGGAAGGTGAAAACCCCTCTGCATCCACCATGGAAGCTGCAATCTGAGCCCACTGAGACTCCTACAAACTGGCTAAGCCAAAGTGGAGTTTCCCTTCCACCAAGAGACATCCCAACACCAGCAGGGATTCCTCATGGGAAACCAGCACCAACCAGTTACAGCTCCTCATAGGCAATGCAAAGTGCATTTAAACATCCTGCACCCAGAAAACCACTGCATGCTTAGAGCTGGCTACAAACACTGGCACACATTTTACACACCAAATTATCTCCATGACACTGGTGATGAGAATAAAATTCACTTTCAAAGGCCCCGTGACACTCACTCTGATTTTGCCCAAGTTAAATGTTTTAATAGCGTGAAAGCAAACCTTAAGCAGAATATTGCACTGCTCCTTGTGTAGTTCTCCTAAACTCTCACTTCATTTTCTCTCTCATTTATTATCACTCTCCTTCTCTTGGCCATACAACAAACTCCAGCTAGGTGCCTACAGAGTCTCCAGCCTTCTGTGACCATCTCTGGCTGAAGGTTAACCTCGTGTAAATCACAAGGGCATTTTATCATCAGGAACAACCAAATACTCTTATTTGTATAAGGAAATATCTACCATAGGTAACTTCCTTACTCACACTGATAAGGTAACACAAGGTAACTAAGCCAAGTTGGTTTTTTTTATGACACTTTTTGTTTGCTGCTTTTCACTGTGATGAACACTAGGCACAGGTGTGCACACACCTGACAACTCTGGAACTGAAGTGTTAGTTTATTAGGAAAGCTTCATAAGCCAGTCAGGTAATTCTTTTGGCTGGGTAATAAACATGCAGCACAAAAGCCACATGCAACCTGTCCATATGGAACAGGAGCATCAAGCAGGGAGAGCGGTGCTTAACTGACTCGGGACGTAACCGAGACCGGAATATTTCTGCTCTATTTTTAACGTGGGATATAATTAGAAATAATCAAGCAGCACACACACAACAGAAACAAATGACAACCTGCTGTTTCTAGGGACCCAGCTGATGTGTGTTGCCATCCTCAGCTTTCCATCCCCCCCATTGCTCCCCAGGAGGAGCATCCCATCACAGCACCTGGATGCACTTCCCAGCTTGCTGCTCACAGACCCCGTCAGGTCTGGGCTCCTCCTGCAGCTCCAGGCCCACCCACTGCAAACTCTGCTCCACTGGGACTTCCCAAAGCAGCAGTTTGTCCTCTAAAAACAAAATACCAACTCCAAGGACTTCAGCAACACCAGGGAGAGACAGAACAAATTTCCTGCTTCTGAATAATCTCATTTGCAATCTTAATGGTGTATACAGGCTATCACAGCTTTCCTATTAAAAATTAGGTGACACCAGCTTCATTTTTATTTCTAATAATGCAATCTGTAAAGATCCAAGTTTTTGTGCTTATCTCAACTCAGTTACAAACAGTTATAGGAGGCAGGATTTAGCTTAATTTGATGCTTCTTCCTGACTTGTTTTATTCCCTCAGCTAAG
This sequence comes from Melospiza georgiana, assembly GCF_028018845.1. NCBI lineage: Eukaryota > Metazoa > Chordata > Aves > Passeriformes > Passerellidae > Melospiza > Melospiza georgiana. The sequence continues at coordinate 3,066,955 of NC_080442.1, read as the reverse complement.
TGCAATGTTGTCCCAATTCCAAAATCAGCAGCTCATCTTGCCTTATCTGCAGAGCAACCAGCTACAATGGAAAACACACTGCTGTTTGCAGACACACAAATAAATGAAGTTATACAGTTTTCCCCTAAAATAATTCAGCTGCACTCTTTTCTTCTTCAGAGAGCCACGATGAGCTATTTATAAACAGGATCAAATGTCCCTCCAACACTCATGACTCCATACAAAGAATACAAGCTTCCAAATCTGCAACTTCTGCTCATTTATGGCACTTTGACCCACACCAAATGCCAGCATTGGGGGTTTTTTTGCATCAAAACCCCCTGATCTGGACATACAAGCAGCACTTCAGCCTTGGCAAGGAGAGCTGTGGGTCCCACAGCCAAAGCTCCACCTGGACCCACAAAGCTGCTGCTCCTCTGCCTCTCCAGCCCTCAGCACCAGCCTGAGGAGGCTCCTCCAGCATCCTGGAGAGACCAGGCTGCACCCAGAGCACGGAACAGAGGGCAGCACTACCCCCTCACATCTGAGCTCCAACAGGAGAACTCATGCCATGGAACAGCTGCACCCCAGTCCCTCTCCTGTGAGCACCTGCCCATATAAAAGTATGTGGAACATCCTGGATTTAAGAAAAACTACTGGCAATTAGATGGGAAATAGTGGGAATTAAAATGAGCTCCATCCACTACACATGCTCTTTATTGAGACAAAGAGCTAAGAGAGCCTCTCTCCCTTTCCTCTGAGTAACTGGTGCAAACACCCTCAGAGAGGGAAAGCCCAGCTCCTGGTGCTCCCCAGGGACCCCACAGGACACATCCATGGACACAAGAGGAGGAGCTCACCAGAACTTCCACGATTTCCACACTGACACTCCTAAATTCCTGCTCCAATGAAGGTTTTATTCCACATCATCCCCCCTCTGCAGACTCAATTCACACATTTGGCTCCAACAGAAAGAACTTCACCTAATCATTTGATTTCCTCAAACCATAAAAGATTATTTTAAACTAGCAAAGAGCTACTAACACAACCATGAGTCCACTGAGCTGGCAGGAGAGCAGGAATATCAGAAAATAATCACTACGTGGCAAGGTTTTACACATAACAAAGTAACTTATCTGTTACACATGTTCTGCAGATTGAGTCAAACTGTAATATTTTTCAAAAGAAAAAAATCTACTTCAGACCTGGAATCTGTAAAGTTTGTACCGTGTAAGAGGATAAATAAAAATATTCCCATCAACAGGAGTCAGCTCACATGGTTCCACCAGTGGTGCCCAAGATGAGAACCACCGTGGAAGATCCTGCCTGATGTGATTTGAAACAGAACAATTACACTATTTAATGTCAGAATTTAACCATTCTTACTTTCCCAAATTGCTAAAAAACACTCATTTGACCAGCAGTTTTTTTCCATATTCCATTTGCACAGAGCTCTCTCTTAAAATACCAGGATTCAATCAACCTACAAGGAGTATTTTTTTTTAATCCCAGCACTCAGCATTCAAGACCAGATTTTCTTTCAAGCATCCTACTAGCTTATTGCTGGCAAAAAGGAAATAAAGAAGTTACTTTTTAAAGCCAGCATTTGGCATAACGAGCAGATAACATCGCTGCAAAGCTAAGGAGGCTTCTGTGGTATTAATGGTCTCATGCAAGGGCTTTTGAGAGAGCCTTCTCCTGCCTCACCTGGCTGAGATTACGTTTTCCGTAGCCTATAAAGAACCAGGATTCAATCATGGACCATTAAAGACAACAATGGTAAAAGGTGTGAGAACTACCGCGGCTGAAACGCTGCCAGACCGCTCATTTCTGGGCTACTGCGGCAGTTCCCAGGCAAGTTCCTCTCTCTCCACAGGTTGCCGGTACCGAGTCCGTGCCGCTTCCAGCAGCCCTCCCGAGCCGGGGCAGAGCCCGCCCGTGCCGGCTCCCCTCAGGGGTGAGCTGCAAGCCGGATCCCCCTCAGGTGTGCCCTTCTCCCCTCCCCGGTGAGGTGCAAGAATGATTCCCCTCAGGTGTGCGCTTCTCCCCTCACTGGTGAGCTGCAAGCCGGATCCCCCTCAGGTGTGCCCTTCTCCCCTCACGGGTGAGGTGCAAGGCTGATTCCCCTCAGGTGTGCCCTTCTCCCCTCCCCGGTGAGGTGCAAGGCTGATTCCCCTCAGGTGTGCGCTTCTCCCCTCACCGGCGAGGTGCAAGGCTGATTCCCCTCAGGTGTGCCTGGCTCCCCTCCCCGGTACCAGCGAGCCGGGAGCACAGGTGGGTGAAGCGTTCAATCCGCCGCAGAAGGGGCTCCAGATGTCCCTTGTTCGCGGGGAGGCACCGCCGCCGCTCCCCGAGGCTCGCAGTGGCCCCTGCTGGTGCCCGCACGGGGGGAGCGGAGCGGGCTCAGCCCCTCGGCACCGCTCGCCCTGCCGGGGCCGCCCCGGGCCCCGCCGCCCCCCGGACCCCTCCGCGCCCCCTCACAGCTCCGCGCCCGCCGCCGCCGGGGTCTCGCCGCGCTCTTACCCGTCAGGAGGCTTCGGGAGCCGCTCCGCGCCGCGGCGCCGGTCGGTGCGGGCTGCGCGAAGAGAAGGGCGATGCACAGGGAGCCGAGGAGCCGCCGGGCTCTCCGCGCCGCCATCGCTCCACTCCCCGCGCCCGGCAGCCGGGCTGCACCCAGCGCCAGCCCCTCCCCCGGGGGGCTCCTCCTGCCTTCCTTCCCTACCGGGCGGGTTGCGCGGAGGCGGCGGAGGGAGAGCGGCGGGCGGGCGGAGCGGCCGCGCTCCCTCCCTCACTCCATCGCGGGCCGGGCTCCGCCGCTCGCTCGCTCCGTCCCTCCCTCAGACGGACCCCGCGGGGCGCGCGCCGCCTCCCGCCCGCCCCCGCCTCGCGCATGCGCGCGCTCCTCCCCTCCCGCCCCCGACCCCCGCGCCAGGTGTGCGCGCGCCCGCCCCCCCCCCCGCGCGCGCTACCGCGCCTGCGCGTGCGCCCGCGGGGGGGCGGGGCCGCCGCCCTCTCCTGAGGGGCGACGCTTTCTCTCCCCCCCCTCTCCCCCCCCCTCCCCTCCCGTCAGGCGTTCGGTGCGTAAAGTTCGTGGGTTTTAGGGCAATAAATCCATGTTTTCCCCTCTCCTGGACCAGCTCAGCATGAGTGCGAGACCTGCGCGTTTTCCACACGTAAAAACATGGAAAACCAGACGGTTCGGCACCAATCCGGGTATCCCCGCTATGTGGCGAGCCGGAGGGTGTGGGAAGAGGGAGCCCTGCTCTGCCATGGTGCTGGTTACCAGCGATCCAGAGCCGCCCAGAAACCCGAAATGGAGCTAAATGCAGAAAAATAACTTGCGGAAACTTGTTTTCTTTGGAGCGACTCTGGGCTCTGTTCGGGATGCCGCCTCTCCCAGTAAACATGCTTCTCAAAGATAAATAACGTGAAGAAAAGGCTAGACATGCTCCGAAAAGGCAAATGCGATGTATTTTCATCCTCCTGGGGGTAATTAGTTTTATACAGCATTTGCCATTCAAATCCAAATCACTGGAATGCCGCATCGTTACCAGCCCGTTCCAGCCCTACTGCCACATCCAGGCTCCTTAGAAAGGACACAATAAAAACTATAAATATACATTCCTTCTTTATTAATCATATGGAGTGTACCCTGATATTTTTTCCATCTCAGCTTGTTTCCCACTAAATTATAGTTTTACAATGCACACGGTGTCCTTGCTCATTTTATTATTGACTAATTGAGTCGTCTCGTTCAGGACATAAATTATATGGGACCGGGGCTGGAGGTAACCAGGACAGAGCCAGACCGCAGGACATGTAACATGGGTACATCCCCTGCAAAACACGTTGCAAAACATTTAACAACGAATTTTAAATTTTTTGTTCCAAAAATCCAGGCTTTTACGCTGGTTGTGAGACTCCTGTTAAGGAAAGTTTCCCTTGGTAACCTCGGTGTGTGTGGCAAGGGTGTCCCTCTTGTTGCGGGCAGCTCTATATTCCCGTGAAATTCTTCTTGATCCAGCAGGATTTGCAGATTTGTTTATGGAGAGGGTTTTGTGCGAGGCAGAGGCTGGCAGAGTGCTCAGTGCCCCAAACGCAGGTGTGGATTCTGCCGTACAGGGATGCACACAGTGAATTAAACGCTGACGTGACTGCAAAGCACCAGCTAATACAGGTGTCTGAGGCGTCTCTCCTTGTGAAGCTTGCTTCATTATTTTATGTTTCTGTCAGGAAACAGGGGGTTTGGCCACTAAAAATATCCCGGGGCATTTTCACAATGGAATAATTACCTCCTCAGAAGGATGTTTGGGTTTCTCCAGCTTACCCTTGCCGAGCTATGCTGCTATCTGATATGCCACAAGGATTACCAGCAACCAGCTGCAATTTATCCTGAAAATGGAAGCGGTGATTAAAAGGCAGGACTGGTAGTGTAACTCCTATTAAAGCTGGTTAGCAATTCCCATCATAAAATCCTGCCCTCAGTCGCATTTAATAGGGCCAGACTAACCACTGTGCTGAAATTTAGGCATCTGAAGTTCATACCTTGGGTTAAATTATAAACATTTCTCCTTCTGTTCCTTCTGTCAGGGATTTTCTAGCCTGAAAATGAGAGTGGTCACTTTGTCAGAGGTGTTCCCTCAAACCCTGCTATGAAAACCCTCCTGAAATCCTGCTGGTTTTTGGCAGGAGCTTCCTGGTGCTCCCACTCCCCAGCAGCTCCATCCTCAGCACAGCCCGGGGCTGTGGGATCAGGGCTGGAGCTGCAGCTCCAGTTCCTGGCTGCTCTGGACCATGCCATGTCTGCAGGTAGGAAGGGCAGACCTGTCCTTCCAGTCTTCTTGGGAAACACAGAGCAGGAAGCTCCTTGAAAAACACACACTGGGGACAGGAACTGGGGCTGGGACGGGTAAGTTGGCAGGCACAGAGGCTCTGGAGAGAGACAGGTTCTCCAGGGTGGTGAAAGGGAATGAGCAGCCAGAAGGAAAAACAGGTCTGCCTGGAGGGAGGGATAAAGCAAAGCTCCTAAGAAGGAGTCTGGAAGCCAGGCTGCTGGGAGAAGGCTTTAAACCAGAGTGGAAATGGGAGAATTGCTGGGAGGAAGACGTGCAGCCTGGCAGGACTGGGAGCTGTCCCTGAGCTCTGATCATGGTTTGAGGGAGAGCTTGCTGGGAAAAGGACCCCAAGGCTGGGTGTAGGATGCAACAGGGCCTGTGGGAAGAGGGAATTCACTGGGACAGTGATGTAGTAATGGGAATGACAGAAACTGGGGCAGAGCAGAAAGGTGAGGATTTGGGAATGGAAATGCACACCACCTGGAAGGCAGTCAGCAGTACCTGAAATACACTGAGCATGTGCCTCACCCCCTTGGAGTGCTGGAGCTTGTGCCAGCCATGACATCCCTCATCACAGAGGGAAATTTCCACATTGCTGATGGCCTGCATCGATGTCAGCTCAGGATTACATTACTGGGGTTATCTCTACATGGGAAAGAAGTACATATTCAATAAAGCAACAGTAATCAGGCTGCACTGTAACACACTCCCCAGTTATCAAACGCCAGGATAAAGGCAACCAGTGCACAAGGATATGCCAGGCTCAGACACTCAACCAAGGTCAGAGAACCCAGGCAAGTGCCCCAACAACTTCCACCTCATTTACTGCAAAAATCAGATGTGGGTATTTTATGCACCTTGTGAGGAACTGCTGGGCAAGCAAGCACAGCACTGTGGGTGGGGCAGGTGACTGCTGCTCCCAGAAAGGATTTTTAACCTCTGGAATCTGTGGGATGCAAAGCACAGTCCCTAAACAGACCTGCCCAGCGCTGCACTGATTGTGCAGTCAGCACTGCCCAAGTGCCTGGGCTCACATTTTGAAGCCTGACTTGCAGAAATGAAGAACTCTTGCAGATAAATCTGCAATAACTGAGAATTTCTACAACTTCTGACTCAATTAGATGCCTGGCCATGTTCTATTTTCTGACAAAATCAGGCCATTGAGTATTTCTAATTGGATCTCTGAAATGAAAAGATATTTTTTACTATTCTGTCTGTACACCCGAGTTCCTCGCCTGTAAAATAAGGGCAACACCAGTTCTCGCTACAGTGTTGAGAAAATGAATTAGAGTTTGTGAAGCACTTGGATACCATAGTGATGAGTCCCATGGAAAAGCTCGGGAGGAAATGAATAAATCTGTCTTCAGAACAATATTTGAATAGTCTGCTGTAAATAAAGCACAGGCCACACAGTGAACAGCAAGGAGAAAATAAAATTATTACTTAGTGAGCACAGTCTATTCTGTACAATGAGTGAGGCCAGGAACCTGTTGAAAGAACAGCGTGTGATCTAATTAGAATTAAATACTGTATCATAATGCAAATGCATGGAAGGGACAAATTACAGTTTCATAGGCCACCTTAATGTTGGTATTTCTAAACTTTTAGACCCTTGAATTTAAAAAAGAACTCCACTGTTAGGTGCAAAGGTGTAATACACATGTATAAATGATTTCCTCGCCCTTTAATAGTGGGAGACAATATATTTACCTCCTCTACCTCAGCCACTTAAGTGGAAAAAGTGTTTTTCTCCTCTTGGAGATATCTCAGCCTTACAGCCAAGATTTATCGCTGTCATTCACACGCTGACGTCGAGATTTAAATCCAAAATTTCCCTTCTTTGGGAGTCTGTGCACGATCATCAGAGACAGACTATTCTCCAGAGAGGGAGCAGAGGAGGACCCTCATTTCAGTGATTAAAATTTTGTGTTTTGCTTGGAGTGCTTCCCATTGCAAAGCAGCCCCCTGGTTTTGGTGCAGAGGCAAGGTTACGGAACAACAACTCCCCTGATGTGTGCGACTCCTCAGTCCCGAGGCTGCACGGAGCTTTCCCGACTCCTGCTGAGACTTGGAGCCGCTTCAGAGCAGTTGTAAATTGCTCTGGGTTATCTGTGGCCCACAAGAAGGGTGATGGAATTAGGATTGCACTGTTCAGTGCCACTCTGCTCGTGCCTATTTTTCTCATCGTGATTTCTCTGTTGCTTAGCAGGATGTGAGGTGACACTCAATCGTTACACCAATTTATTGTTATCCAGAGAATTTTCTGTTACCAGGCATCCTCTGGCAGCTGGTAAAGGCAATTTGGGATAAGAAGGGGCTGCAGCACAAATAAAGACGTGGCTCGTTAAGTTTAAGACTTAGAGCTGTGAGATACCTTCAGTTTAACCTGCTGTGCTGCCTCCCTTGTGTGAGGCATTGGCTCCATTCATGGACAGCATCTGGCACATGGCCTGTCCAATTATTCCCAATCTCCATCCTGATTCCAGCAGCAGTGCCTAGCAAGGTGTGCTGTCTTTCATCCTTCAATAGGAGCTAGATTTATTTTTTTTCATTTATTTTTTACATTTATTGCTCACAGATGTGGTTTTGCAAACTGCTCTGAGGTTAAAAGTCATCCTCTGGACTTTGCCAAGCAAATTTTAGGTTAGCAGGTCATATGCCAGAAACCCTCCATCCCCAGCATGTACTTCTGTCATTCCTGAGGTCATGAGGAGTTCCAGCTCCTCCCTGGAATCACGGAGGGTCATAAATGGAAGCAGACCTTCCAGTCACTGAGGTGAGTTCCCTGAGAAGGCTGAGAGGAAGGTGGAGCTCCTTGAGTGCCAGGCTGACAGAGTCTGAAACACAAACAGGGCAGTTGGTGTAAAATGCTTTAAAAGCTTCCCCTGTTGAGCAAGGGAGCTGCTGAGGTCTGATCCTATGTTTGTTTATTTAGGGTTTTCAGAGGTAGATGGAGGGAACCTAGAATCCAAAAGGCAGGGTTTACTGGAATCCAATCAGCAATTTGAAAGAAAAGGGTAATGCATATGCTATCAGGAAGTGCATAATGATGTGGGATATGGCTCTCTGGGCATCCAGAAGGAGAGAAATGCAGATAACACCCAAGGGGAGAGGCTGATGTTACTGCAGTCAATGGGATTTTTGTCAGCCATGTCAGTAGGGTGAGATTTCATCTCTGGAAGCCTGTCATGGCCTGACACTGTGCCACAGGTGCTCACAGGGACTGTGTTTTCCTGTTTTGGTGGCTGTCATCAGTCCTTGCTCTCAGATGAGATCATTTCTGGGGACACACTGACCATCCCCTCACTTTTCTGTGTCCCACTTCTCCCTGAGCTGCAACAACTCATCTTTGGCCTGACAGACTCTGCACATCCAGTAAGAGAGGAGACAGATGGTCCAGGCCCTCTCATGCGAGCAGGATCAGTCTCCTCTGCTTCTTCAAAACCACATAAGCCAGGCAAGGATTCCAGGTGGTGTTTATCCCAAAGCTTTTCCAACAATCCCACAAGAATGTTAATTACTGACACCAACAATCTTGTTCTCATTCATATAATGGGAGTGCCTAAAGGTCTTACCTGAGCTTGTGTTAGGCACAGTAGGATCACACAGGAATAGGCAGAGGGGTTTTAGTGCAGGTTATCCTGACAGGAGGTCAGAACCATGGAGAGCTGTTGGAGGTAGAGCAGCAGGGCCACCTTCCACATCTCCTGAGCCCCAGTGCTTCTGCTCTGTAAACACCATCACATTTCCTCCTGTGCCAGGGGAAGTGAGACTGACAGAATTCAAAGTGAGAGGAAAACTGTGGAGAGGAGAAAGGAGAACAAAAGGGAAAGAATTGATGCTCAGCACACAGAAATGGTCATTTGCCTCTGGGCTTGGGAAATCAAAGAAATAACATTAGACCAGCAGCAGAGGATGCCTGGAAAGCACAGCCCATCACTCCTGGGGATCCCAGCACACCTCACAAACCTCACCTCTGCCCATGGCAGGAACCAGCAGCAGCACAGCCCGGCCCTTTCTGTGTGACACCTGAAAGGGCCAGCTGAGGTGCTGGGCCATACAGCTGCAATCACATGTGTTTCCTGGAAATGGAAACAAAAGGCCTCATTATCTGTGAGAGATACAAACAGATCAGCCAGAGTTACATGAGCAAGTCCACACATAAAACCTGACACCAAATAGACTTGGTTGTTGTGTCAACACCCACAACTCCCACAGTGTCCTTCCTTTTGCTCTGTATCTCAGACTGTGATTTCAGGTGTTTAAAACTGAATATACAGAAACAATGATTCCAGGAGTCATTGCTTGGACGTGGTGGCTGAAGTGTCCCTCTGCTTTAAATGGCAGAATTGGAGGCACAGAGTGCTGTTAGGACCTTGTGATGGAAGAGTAAATAAGAGCAAAATTACCTCAGTCTGCTACTTCAACAATTCAAAACTGATTCAACAATTCAAATCAGTCACTGCTATGATGTAGGGAACACAGGGACAATGAACCACAGAAACAGGAAGGAATAAAGACATTGGACAATAGGTTGGGACAGGGACAGAGTCCTGTTTGCTGTAATAGTTTTGTTCATGCACTCTCAGACAGCCCTTTAAAGTCATAGTTTTGGCTTTGGTTCCTCCAACTGGAATGCTCAGACAAACCTCACCACCCTTTCAAATGCTATGAAGGAATTTCCTATAAATAAAATGGATTTTTCATGGAGGAAATATTGGGCTTCATTTTTACCACATTATCTGACAAAGGGACAAAGCTGAACAGTTGTAAAATTCAACTTTTCAGAACAAGACCTGGTTTACAAAGGGCTTCCATGCCAAGCTCATAGTGTGCCACAGGAGGATGCCTGGAGCCCTGGCAGATTCTTTTGCCACAGGACCTGTACACTGTGATCATGGTGCTTCCCAAATCACCTTCCTGCCAGGAAAGGTTGTGCTGCAGCACCTGGGAATGCTGCAAAAGTCTGAAGAAGCCCTTGGTGATGTAGCTGTCAGAGGAGAGCATGGAGGTCTCTTCCCAGAGAGCAATAGCAGGGTGCAGCCCTGATTTGCTAAGGAGAGAAACAGGCTTCTGTTCCCAGCAGGTCCTGGTTTAAAAGCAGAGTTATTCACTCATTCTGCATACATTTTATTTTAAAATCATTCTAACTTCTTGCAAGTCTTAAGCATCTCTAAAACCAGGGTGAATTAGCCAACATTCCTTCCTGGTGTTACCAATGCAACCTCTTACCCCATCAGCACAGTCTGACTCTTTCTCAGCTGCAGGACTGAGCAATATGGGGACATAAAAGAAAAGCAGAGAACACACTTTGTGCCAAGGAATGGTGCTGTTCTGAGAGCTCTGGCAGGGAGAATGAGGGCAGCCTTCAGACAGGTGAAGTCTGACTCCTCAAGCTCCAATCTGACACTTCTCACAGACATTCATTTCACTTTTTTTGTTGTTGTTTAAATGTCCCTCGAGGGCAATACTTCTGCAAAAACACCACCTTTCCCCCACCTTTCCATGCTCATCCCAGGGGGCTGGTGATCAAAGCCAGGAGAGCAAACCAGGGGCTCTGATGGGATGTGGAACAGGGGTGATGGAGCTGTGAGCCCTCAGATCTCCCTGACAGGTCTGGGCACTGCACGTCAGGATTGCTGGGTCTGCTGTCACCCAGGGCTTCCACCACTGCTGTTATTCCCTCAGCACCTCATGGCAGGTTTAAAATCAAATTACATGAGTGCTACAGGCTGCAGGCTCTGCCTGAGCCCTGAAGTCAGAGGATTTGAAACAATAAATATGCCTGGGTGGCATTCCCTAAGAAATGTCATCCTTAGGCTGCCCCTCTGTTCCTCCTAAGGGAACCTGACGGGACTCATCGACTGTTCCTGGAACTGCAGCAGAACTTATTGATTCTGGGAAATATGAAATGTGTCTGAGAGGTCACTGTGGGACTCTGTGTCCCAAAGAGACACCAAGGCCTTCAGAGACACTGAATGGGGCAGAGGGAGCAGGTGGGGACAAACAAAAGGTGGGGAGTTGAATCCATGAGGGATCAGTGGGGTTTGAGCAGCACCACCCCAAGGAGAGGTGAAGGTGCTGATCCAGGTTCCCTGTGACCAGAAACCACCACAGGGTAAATGCTGCCCAGGCTGTTGCTCCACCTGCTTCCCTCTGCTCTAATACACATTTTTAAGGGATGCTCTTAGAAGGACCAAAAGTTGAAATGCATTTCCTCCTCCTCCCATAGTGAAGGCACGTGCTGACAGGGAAATTTGGGAGGAAAATGCTCTTATGCTATACAGGCAATGGACATTTTGGGCACAAGCAAGATGCCTTCACATTCCCAGAGCAATTCAGCTAAAAAGCATCACTGCCAAAAACTGGAGAGAATTCAGATGCTTGGAACAAACTTATATTGCTAAAAGTGGGGAACTGGTCAAGAAAGATGTTCAGGCTATCAGAAGTTGTTATCAGAAGTGTCTGAAAGCACAGAAGTGTAGGAATTCAACAAAAATCAATTTCTCAAAAAGACTCCTTCCATGACCAAAACCCTTTGGTGAGGGCTGAGCAGGAATTGAGCTTTATGTCTGTATCATGTGGACATTTAGATTCCATGAAGCAAAGCAATGGTATTTTTCAGCCCTGAGCCCTCTGAGGCAGGTAACAAATAACAGAGATTTGACAAGAGGGAGAAAAGCTTTCTCACAAATCTCGTTTTCCCAGTCCCAAAGGGCTGCAATCTGCCTCTCACCCTCTCTTCCATGCTGCTGCTCACTCCATGATCTGTTGGGTTTGTGTTTTCTGATGGGAGTCCAGCGTTTTCCTGCTGACCTCCAGCACTCAGCTGCTCCTTCTGGGGTGTCACTGTGGTACCCACCACTCCTGAGGCTGCCAGGACATTCTGGAACCACTGCCTTTGGAGAAGGCAGCACAGGGGAGCACAAGGAATGGTGTGACTGACATTTGTTTTTGTGTTTACTGCTACTACTGCTGTTAACGTGTCTTGTTGTTTTTTCTAAAGAGCAGAGCTCATGAATTATGTTCAGCTTAAAAAGAAAGCTGTAAAAAGTACCAGTGAAAGACATCAGGAAGAAAAAACTCAAAACCACTCCTGTTATCTTACTCTCTCACTCGTCTCTCTTTTTTTTTTTTAGGTTCTGCATCCAATTTCAGGCAAATGCAGCAGTGGCTGGGGAGTGGTGCCTCCAGAAGGCTCCTGCTGTGGGAAGGGAGCAGTGGGAACTCAGACACAAGAGCACTGAGCTTGCTGTGAGCAGTTTCCACACCAGGGAGAGGAAAAACTGGGTCTTGCTCCTGGCTACAGGTGGTTCTGACACATGAAAGGTTTCACTCATTCTCAGCTGAGACAAATGAATGATGCCTGTCCCATTAAATGTGACTAAGTTATCTTGCACTTCACCTAAAACTGACACCAAAGGGTAGGTTTAGATGGGATATTGGGAAGAAATTCTTGCCTGTGTTTGGTGCTGAGGCCCTGGCAGGGGTTGCTTAGAGCAGCTGTGGCTGCCCCACCCCTGGAAGTGTCCAAGGCCAGGTTGGACAGCGAGTGGAAGGTGTTCCCACACATGGCAGGAGGTGGAACAAGGTGGTCTTAAAGGTTCCTTCTAACCTAAACACTTCTGGGATTCTGTGATCAAGAATGTGAGAATGCCAACACAGCCTGGAACATGCACAGAATCCCTGTCTGGAGTTCCTGGGCGGGGTGACACTGCAGCAGGAGGGTCCAAACCACAAAGATAAGTTATTCATAAAGATATTCAAGATATAAAGATATCAATATAAAGATATAAAGATATCAATATAAAGATATTCAAGTTGTACACCAACTTACAAACTTCTAGGAACTTAATTAACCCCAACAAAAAGCTACACACAGATTTTGGGGATTGAGCAGTGACATTGCTCTAAGTCACTCCCACAGTGGGGATTTTCCCTCTGACCAAGGAGCTCCCTTGTTCAATGTATGGGAAAACACAGACAGTAAAAGAGATGGTGGGGAAAATTAGCAGCATTTGCAGCTGTGTTGGAAAGCCTTGTTCACATCAGAACACCTTCCCCACATACCTGAACAGGAGAATGGGGATTTTAAAAAACAGGAAAACCTGCACAGGGTGCTCAGTAAATCTGAAATGAGAACACCCACCTTAAAGCTCATCTCCTGTATGGAATTTTCAGTAAATCTGAAAGGAAAACACCCACCTCAAAGCTCATCTCCTGTATGGAATTGTTACCTGGAGTGCAGCTGACACCAGAGGAAAGGGTGAAAAGGCTTAGAGCTCAGTGAGAGATAGTGACAGAACTGGCAGCAGTGGACCCTGCTGGGTCACCAGAGAAAGGGGGAAAACACAACCCTTTGTGATTACAGTGAAACACAAATAAATATGTTGGAAAAGAACATTCTCTATTTCCTGCAAGCAGTAAAGTTTGGGGGGAAATGGCCTATGACAAATATTTTTCTCTGCTGGAGGCAGCAGCAGGGCTCTGACAGGCACGTTGGAAAACAGACCATACGTTTGTGCATATTCAACAGCCCCACTGGGAGACATCATTTCTCAGGCTGCTGTTGGGGTTGTGTTTGGCACTTGAACTGTTCTGGGGGCTTTGATAGTCCAGGATCTGTGCAGAGGATGTTTTGTTCTCGGGGAAAAGAGCACAAGCACATGACCAGAAGCTCTGATCAGCTATTGAAAGACCCAGACCAGCAGAGCTCAACAACACAACTCCTTTGTAATGGAAATGCCATACCTAGGATGAAATTAGGAAAGCAATGTGTACAAGAGGGTTCTGAGAAGGTTGAAGTCATCCCCAGCATTCCTGCCCAGCAGAAAAGGATGCAAAGTTAAGACACCTCTGAGTGGAGAAGTGTTGACCCAATTTAGCTGCCCAAGCAATCAATGAGAGATCTTTATGAGTGTTCAGGAGCCCTAGCACACAGATCTTCCCAGGGAAGCTGAAAGGAGCTAATTAATAGCCCAGATAAACAGAATGAAATGCAAAGCTGGACATAGATCTTTACAGCCCAGTGCTGACTGTGCTGAATTCTCTCCTTGCACTCCCAGCTGACCCCAGTGAGGCACCAAGATTAATGCTTGTACAAAAAGCTTTTGCTTTCCACTTTTTCTAAAGCACTTGCAGACTGTCCACTCAAGTGTTTCACCTGGCTGCAATTAGAGACAGTTTAGTCTTGACTTACAGACTTAGCTGGGTGTAGTTTTGCTCTCCCCATCCCACTCTGAGCACCCTGAAGTGACACCTCTCTGTCTTTACTGCTCTGGCTGCCAGGATGTGAATTCCCTAAATAATTGAGACTGTTTAACTCCAAATTGCTCAGCTCCAGCTGTGCCACCTGCCCTGTTTGCAGTGTGGGTGGGGACTCCCTGGTGCCCCAAACTGACATGAGGTGATGATGCCACTCAGAGTTAACACACAAACCCCTGGGCAGGAGATGTTGATAAATCATGGGAATCCTCCTTGTTCCCAAGAGGTGCAGAGCAAGGGCCCTCAAAGGAGATTTAGGAGGAGTTCCAAGGCTGGCCTTGAGCATGGGATATTTCCTGGACAGGGGACTTGGGGTCATTTGGCCTTTTCAAGAGCAGGTAAAGAGACACAACCTGGCATTGGGGACTGGGCTGCTCCAGCCATGGGACACAGGGCCAGCCCAGCAGAAGCAGCTCCTGCCCTCTGCCACCAGACTGAGACCATTTTGATCCAAGTGTTTTAGGGAGAAATACCAGTCAGTCTTGTCAGCAGGAAAGGTCTGTGTGGGAAGACATCCCTTCAAGTGCTTGGAGATGGCAGAGGAAGAAGTTAAACACTGAGGGTGAAGAGTCTGCCTTGCACAGGCAGCTCCTGCAGCAGGGAAAGCCAACAGCAGGTTTTCCAGGATCATCATTTTGGACTAAGATGCCTAAATTTTGTGTACATTTCACCTTAGACTCTGCTTGGATGCAGCCTTAGATGTCCCTTGTTTTTCCAGTGGAGAGCAGCAACACTTCCATGCTGTTTCCCAGTGACACTGCTAAACTTTTCAGGAGCTAGGGTGGAAGGTACAGCACAGAAAATCTTCATTTTTCAACTGAAGTGAAGTGAAAGAGGAAATCAAATAACAGGGTCAGCCTGAGGGCACTGAGAGGATTCACAGAATCCCAGAATGGTTTGGGTTGGAAGGGACATTAAAGTTCATCCCATTCCAGCCCTGCCATGGCAGGGACACCTTCCACTGTCCCAGGGTGCTCCAAGCCCTGCCCAACCTGGCTTGGGCACTGCCAGGGATGCAGGGGCAGCCACAGCTGCTCTGGGCACCCTGTGCCAGGGCCTGCCCACCCTCTCAGGGAGGAATTTCTTCCCAATATCCCCTCTAACCCTGGGGTCCAGAGAGATGTGAGATGCTCGAGAAAGGTAAATCTTGGGCTCGAGGGCTGCAGCTGACCTTGACTTTGTTCCTCAAGTGAGGAGCTCTCCTTGTTCCAGAAGGAGCCTCTTTCTATATGGAGGCTAAAGATCATTAAAACCTTCCAGAGGACAGCAGCCAACATTCCCCTTTCTCCCAGCTCCCACTTCCTCACACACTCCCTTGACTGAGGAGGAGGAGCAGGTTCTGCTTGGCCTGATTTGGAAGAGAAACACAAACCCCACTGGGAGGGATTTGGAGTTAACCAGCTGCACCTCATTCCTTCCTGTCCCATCATTCTAGTGCCCCAGAAGTCCTGGAAAATAAATAATAGTTGTAATTATTGTGTTATTCCTCTACACAAATGTAATCTTTCTATCAGTGCTGTGCATAAGGATCTGCAGAGAAAACAGGAATGTTCTTGGGATTGGAGACCAGTGGGCAGAACATTTTTTGCAGGCCCACACAAAACCTTTGGGTTGTCCCAAGCCAATGTCCCAGAAGGACATCAGAGTCAGCACTTTCACTGCTGAAATTCCCCACAGCCAAGATAAATACATCAAATATTAGTGGGAATATTGAGAAATAACCAAAACTGGAGCAGAAACCACGGTGAAATGTGCTCGCAGGGACATGCACAGGCACAGCCTGTCCCATGGACTCGTGGTCATCCATGATCCTGGCTCACAACCCTTCCCTGAGACCTTCCACCAGCCTCAGGTCCTTCTGTACACAGCCAGTCTCATGGCCTGGTTTAAAGCTCTAACAGCTTCATTTTGGTTCAAGCTCAGCTTCTCTCCTGGACTAACAGGCATTTGGGAAGCTGTGAAGATCACACCATCATTGTGGGAGAGAAAACTCTTCCCCCATGGCATCCCCCTTGCTCTGTGCCCACAAACCCCAGGGTCCATCACACAGCCTGAGTCTGCATGGAAAGAGCCAGCTGGAACCTCTGGAAACCTGGAATGCTCGTGGGATTGAGGAAGGGGGAAAGCACAAGCACTGGCCCCTTCTCAAAAAGCTGCACACCAAGATCCCAAATTAATTCTTACTCCAGCACTCAGGAACTCACTGGAGTCAGAGCTTTGGGATTTAACTGCTGCTGGAAAAGGAGGAAACTCCTATTTGCATGCACAAAGATTGTGAGTTTTCTTCCTCCACTCTAATGGAAGTTTAATCCAACAGGCCCCTTGCTGTGTGCAGTGGCCTGGTCACCACTGCCTCAGGTGAGCACAAATCCAGTGGACTGACATGGGAAAACAGCCTGAGCTGGAGGTGTGCTCACATAGCTTCATTTAGATCTTTCCTGATGGGAGAATTGAGAAGCAAAGATGTTCCCACCAAACCTACTCATCCAATTACTGGAGCACTTTGAAATCGTGATACGGATCAGAGAGCAGCCTGCGCCTTTCCCAGGACAGACAGCAGTGTGCAGACACTGCACTTTTGGGAAGCATCAAGAACCAGACACAGGAGCTTTGTGGCTTTTCTTCTTTGGTTCTGACTTGCTCTGACTCCTCACCTGCTCACCATTAGCACCCCGTGGTGCAGTTGTGTTTGACATCCCTGTAACAGCCCCTGATTTATATGGCCTCTCACGATCCCTCCTCCTCTGGGCAGCCTTGGGAGCAGCAGAACAGACATTCTGAAATGGAACTGCTTTGAATCAGTCACTGCCAAAGGAGCAGACACCTTCAAAGAGCATTATCTTTGTGAATCAAACTTCACCCTTCCCAAATGATCTCTTTTTTTTAATGAAATGGAGCTTTTAGGGTTTGGCAGAAGCGGACAAATACTGCAATGGACAGACTTAATAAAAACAGGTGAAAGCATGACTGAGATTCACAGTCACAGAATAAAGGAAAGAAAGGATCCAGGGAGAAATCCAGTGTGCTACATTCATCACTCACTCATTCAATTACAAGGATTTGAGCAACTGTGCAATGAAGGGCATTCAAGCTCCCCATTTTATGGTGTACCTCTGATGCTTTTCCACATGGCACTGCAGGAGATGAGCCGTGCTCCTTTCTACACCCATTCCCCACAGAAAATCTGCAAACCATCACCACTGATGTTCCCTGATTTAGAATCCATGTCCTAACATTCTCTGCCTCCAAAGCACGGCCACCACTTCATGCCCTGCTTGCTTTAGGAATGTGGTTTTCCTTTGGTCTGATGGGAACACCATGATTATGTGCTGCACGTGCCAGGGAGGCAGGGCTGGGTGGGGAAGGAGAAGGGAGGCTTCAGCTCACAAGTGATAGTACCTATTTTTGGCTCCCAGAGCCAGGCTGTGCTTCTCCCACTCTGTTTTGATGCTCCAACACATTTCACTGGAGATGTCACCAATCCCAGGCAGTCACGACAATCTGGGGTGCTGGGACTCAGCCTCGTGGGGGAGGGAAGACAAGCAGCAATTTTTCTGAAGTCTGTGGCAGGAACAAATGGATTTGTAGCGACTGTTATTTGAATATTAGTACTTAGATGAGGTTATTTTTCAGTCTGAACATACATTAGAACACAGGAGATCTGCACCTGGTGCTCCCTTCCACCTGGCTGCAGTGGGACATCACCTCTTCCTGAACTTCCATGGTGAGGCTTTCAGATGTGGTTAAACATCCTGCAGAACCAAATGCCCTCTTGCTCCCCATTGCCTGAGACACACAAAACAGACAAAATACAGTGAATTAATGTCCTCAGTGTGTTTTACATAACTACAGTGCCTACTGGGGGTGCACAGGATTTCCCCAGAACTCCAAGTGCTACAATTCCCACTGTTGTTAAGTGACAACTTATTTACATCCCAGAATCCTGAGGCAGCACGAGCCAAGGTCTCTGCTCACCTCACCTGCTGCAGGTACCCCCAGGAGGTTGTGAGAGCCTCCCCTCCAAGGCTGTGCTTCAGCCATGTGAAAGGGGAAGCCCAAAACCTCTCCTGAAACTGAACCCTCGACCTGGGCCCCTCAGTCTGTGCTGGGGGGCTCCCCACAAGCAGGACACCCTGTGCTCCTGCCCCCAGCAGCCTGGCCCTGCCTGCACCCTGCCCTCAGCCCTGCAGCACTGAGCAGCGAGGGGACACAAAGCTGGGGCTGCCCCTGGATCCCTGAAGTGTCCAAGGCCAGGCTGGACACTGGGGCTTGGAGCAGCTTGGGACAGTGGCAGTGTCCCTGCCCATGGCAGGGGGTGGAACTGGATGAGCTTTAAGGTCCCTCCCACCCCATTCTGTAATTCCAAATCCAACAGGATCCAATGGAAGACCAGGCAGAGGGTGAGGAGCTCAGGCATCTCTGATGCCAGGCCAGTGCTCTGGGAAAGGGGGGAACCAAAAGCCAACCCTGTGGACCTGCTGCTCACCCACCAGAGGATCAGCTTTCCTTTCTTCAGCTGCTTCTCTTCATTCTGTCTCCTGCAGCACCCTGTGCTATGGAGTGACAGAAACACGTAACAGCTTCTCCAAACACAGTTATCTTTAGAAATGGAACAGCAAAAGAAAATGACACCATGTAGACACTGTAAAAAGCCTTCACTACATTAAAAAAAAAAAAAAAGTTACATTCTTGATCAAGGAACAAACTGGTCTGAATAGTCACAATCACATTTTACAGCCATGTAACTCTTTTTATCTTTTTCTCTCCCAACATCTGAAGAAGATGAACATCTGATTCCTTTATGTGGGAATTGCCTAAACCAGCACTGGGAGAAAATATGCAGTTGAATATTGATCTGGAAAGATGGAGTGAGTTCAGCCCTGAGTTAATGCTGCAGGATTTTGGACAGGGGCTGGCAGAGCTCAGCCCCTCTCAGGACCAGCCCCAGCCTGGTTCCTGCCAGCCCCACAGCCTCAGGCTCCTGCAGCTCCATTTTCAGCAAAGGTTGGCTGAGGGAGCACAGCACCATTTTATTTAATCATGGTTGGAGTTCTGGTATCCACAGCAAAAAAATCCTGGGAGCAGAGTGTATTTTCATGATCATACAGAGTGGTATAAAATGTCTGCACCACTTCTTTCCACTCCAGCCTGTGCCTTTGAAGTCATGGTAACAGTTTTTGGATCCCAATCCTCTGATGAGACTCCTTGATTTATTAGGTAAAACATCTGGAAAAAATGAGGACTTGTGGCAGTGTAAATCCTCCAGAAGGAGCAGAGAGAGGTTTCATCTGAGCAGCCCTCCTGCCAAACGCTGGAAACCTGAGCCCTGGCCACTGGCCTGAGGGTGCTCCGGGCTGAAAAGCTCCAGCAGGGCCCGTTCCTGTTCCACCCAGTGGCCAGAATGAGCTGTGAGCAGAGGCATGTCCAGCAGCCCTGGGGCCATGCCAGGCCCTGGGAAGGTGTGCAGACACTCGGGTGGCAGCAGCAGCACTGCCCTGACAGCACCGGGGGGCCCCTGCTGTAAATCCCGGTGCTCTGGGAGCACTCTGGGGTGTAAATACCTGCAAATACCTGCCTGGCGCCCCACAGGAACAGGCACCAGCCAAACCCACTGCCCGAGAGGGGCCTTGGGGTGGCTTTTCCATCCCATAATTACAACAGGAATGTCAGAGAAGAAAATGGTTTGGAAGGAATGAAGCCCATGGAAGTAACAAACAAGGCAACATGCCCTTTGTGAGGCAGATTCCTCCTTTTAGGTGACATGCACTTTGTGAGGCGGATTCCTTCTTTTAGGTGACATGCCCTTTGAGAGGCAGATTCCTTCTTTTAGGTGACATGCCCTTTGTGAGGCAGATTCCTTCTTTTGGGTGACATGCCCTTTGTGAGGCAGATTCCTTCTTTTGGGTGACATGCACTTTGTGAGGCAGATTCCTTCTTTTGGGTGACATGCACTTTATGAGGCAGATTCCTTCTTTTGGGTGGCATGCACTTTGTGAGGCAGATTCCTTCTTTTGGGTGACATGCACTTTGTGAGGCAGATTCCTTCTTTTGGGTGACATGCCCTTTGTGAGGCGGATTCCTCCTTTTAGGTGACATGCACTTTGTGAGGCAGATTCCTTCTTTTGGGTGACATGCCCTTTGTGAGGCGGATTCCTCCTTTTATTTGGAGCCAGCCCTGAGGTAAGAGAAGAAAAGAGGAGAGAGGGAGCAGCAGGAGCAGCTTGCTGTGCAGGGTGTGTGCTGGGCAGGCACGTGTGGGAGCACCGTGTGTGCATCCGGCGCTGGGCACGTGGGGGCAAAGGTACAAATCACCCAGGTACCTGACTCACAGTTATTTACTCTCTGCCTTCCCCACACAACAACCCAGGTTCCAAATTTCAGCACTGAAAATCCCCTGAGAACCATCCTTTGCCAGTTATTTTCCCATCTAAATCCCTCTTCCAGCAATTGGAATCACACAGTTCAAACAGCAGCCCTGATGCCAATGGTGCTTTTTGGAGGGGGTGTAGGACTGGCAGAGGAGGGGGAGTTTGGGGAGTATTTTTTTAATCAGATAAATTATTGCTGGGAAACCAGCCACTTCTCTCCATTCAATTTATACTCTATGGGGAATCCATCTAATACCCCTGCTCAGAGTGTGAGGCAGGACCAGCGAGATGCTGTATCCAAGCAGGGAGGGAGGCAAAAGATGGGATGGAGTGCAGGGAACGAGCAAACAACGGGAGAAAAGGGCTCTGGAAAAGCCTGCAGAGAAGAGGGAAAGCCAAGGGATGTGTCTGCAGCTCCTCAAACAAGGGAGGAGGGGAGAAAATGGATTTCTCTGCTGGCAAACTGGAGCAGGCTGGAGCATGGGCGGGATGTGGGATGGGATGGGATGGGATGGGATGGGATGGGATGGGATGGGATGGGATGGGATGGGATGGGATGGGATGGGATGGGATGGGATGGGATGGGATGGGATGGGATGGCTCAGAAACACAAGGGACTTTTCACCTGTGGGGAGGTGGCAGAGCTGCAGGCAGGATGGAGGGTCCGATCAGGCTCAGCTTGAGTTTGCAGAGTGAGTTTGGTGATTTCCCCTGTTTCCCAGTGGAACTGGGAAGCTGCCAGCTCACCTCTCTGCTGTATTTGGAAGTGATGAACCCTTTGCTGGCTGGCAGAGAGAAGCCAAGGGCTGGGAACAGAGACAGTTTGCAGCACCCAGGGTTCCAGGATGCTCACAGGGCAGTGAGTCTGGGAGCCTTGCCCTGCTGCCCGGGCATTCCTCTCATCCCTGTTTGTGATCCCTGCTCAGCTCAGGCTCTGCTGCAGCTCCAGGGGTGGGGACAGGCTCTGTCCCTGGGAGCTCCTGATCCAAACGGGCACAGCTGGAGCTGGGCACTGCCAGCAGGGGCACAGGCAGGGAATTATTGTCCCAAGCCCACCAAGCAAGCTGGTGCCCAAACCTGCCCAGAGCCTGCTGCCCAAGCAGGACTGGCTCTCTTTCATGTGCTAACACCAATTTAGTCCTGAGGCTTCCCAGTCCAGCACTTCCCAGTGACTATAAATGCACACAGAGTTTTTAAAGAATTACAGGGTAATGGCACCTGAATGGGTGTCGAGGTGCACTTTGCTGGCCTTTTTTTCTTCTTTATAACAAAGAATTCAAAGCTTTAGTGGGAGAGTTGGCAGTAAGCTCAGGAGATGGGGAGACTTCTGAGGATGATTTCCCAGATTCTGGGAGTGACTACAGTACAAATAATGTTGGAAAAGAAAGGAATTGACTCAGCAGGAGGCAAAAGGGAACAAGTGGAAGAGTAACTCTGCTCTGGAAAGCCATGAGGAGAATATGACACAAAGCAGAAAAGAGAAATAAAGCCCAAAAAAAGAAATCTAATGTGTATTTCAGAGGGATTCCTTCTGACAGCTTGACAGTCCAAAAACTGCTAAGTGCCATTCTCAGGGAACTGGGCCTTACACGAATTTTGGCCCAAAACAGCAAAGAGATGCTTTAACTCAGAGCTCATTTCCATCCTCCCCAACAGTCCAGGGGCTCTCTCCAGCCCCCCTGGCTCAATCTAAGCAGTGTGAAAGTGTTGCTCCTGACATTACACCTTCCTTTCCTAGGCAAAACTAATGCTTGAAGCAACGCTGATCTAAACACGTAATTAAACCCCCTCTAGCCCACCTACCTAATAAACTCATTTCCCGACACCAATTAACCTGTGAGGTTATTACTGGGGATTACAGATCTCCCTAGAACTTCTCATGTCAGGATGCAGGGAGCCCAATTGTTCTGCAAGTGTCGGGTCATGGGGATCACCTTAACCTTGGATCCTTGTCCAGCTACCACAGTCCTGGGAATAAAATTAATAACTTTCTGGCATTTTCTTCCTCTCTAAGAAATGGAGAAAGTGTTATCTCTTCCTCCTCATAATTTTTCCTTGTATTTCGAGTCCCCAGACATCTGTACTTTGTTAAAGCACTGCCCATTTCAGAGGCTTTTTCCAGATCTGGATAAACTCTGGTGACAGATATCCAAGCTGCTTTGTACATTTAGTAGTCCCTAAATGTCTGGTTTGGAGTCTGTTCCAGATTCTAATCATGTTACATTAAGGTTCAGGGACTCAGTAACCTCTTCCTGCTCAATCCCCAAGAAAAACAGAAACAACAGCCCTTCAACCCTGGATCAAGCACAAACCTCTCCAGAATCCCAGCCCAGAACCTTCTTTCATCAGTCTCTTTCTCCTGGACTCCACAGGACGTGCAGATTCTCCCTGTCCAAGGCAAGAACACCCATGACATGACTCAGGATTTCCCCTGACAGAACAAGGTGGAGAGGCTGCTCGTGGCCAGCCCACTCACATTAAGGGGCTGTTAAAGCCTCTCCAACCTTTCTGGAGCTTTGCTGGGCTGTGGGAGTTTTGGGCTGCTCCCTTGTTCCACGTTGGTTTTCATTTCTCATTTCTTTGACACCTGATGCCATGTGGTTTGTAGAAATCCCTCTGGGCTCAATAAACTATGGAACTGAGCCTCCTTATTCTGCTTTTTCCTTCCACCTGTGGGGACTCTGCTCTGGGTTTCTTTTTCCTCTGTCCAGCTGCAAACTTGCAGGTAACTTTTGGCAATTTTGTATCGGTGAAGTTACTCCCAACTCTGCTGACTGATTTTCAGAAGGAATTCAAGGAAAGGGAAGAAAACAGCAAGATACCTCTTTAGAAACCAAGACTAGTGCAAAAGGGCTGCTGGGAAATCTTGTTTTCATCACCCACAAATTCCCTGATGCTGGAAAACGTCCCCCACTTTCCCATCTTCTCCCATTTGCTGCAAGTTCTGACAGGAAGAGCTTCTGCAGGGAAGAGCCGACTGTGCCAGAACGGGAGCGCTGCTGCTCCTCCACTGCCCTCCCCTCCCCAGATCCCCACATTTCAGCCCAGAAAATGGAAAGTGCTCTGTGTTTACCAACCCTCCTGCTCCTTCCTGCTCCACCAGGACCTCTGTGCCTGAGCCAGGTCTCTGCTGTTTACAAGCCCATCTGCTGCTGTTGCTTTTCCTCACCTCAAGTTTGAATGCTCTGTTCAGGATTTCGCTCACCATTGTGTTGGGAACTGCAAAGAGCAGCTGAAGATTTCAGGTGGGAAGTGAGCAGCAGGGAGAGAGGAATGCAAATCTGTTCTCATCTAAAGAACCTTCAAAATAATTTAAAAAAAGAGAAAAAAACAGATGAAAGAGGAAATTCCAAATGTTTTCAGCAGCACAGTCATTCCAAGGAGAGTTTGTCTTATATTTTGGTGAGAATTTGAACACTTAGAACCAGAAGGGAAAAAGCACAAGTGTTCCAATGGCTGTTGCCCTGAAATTACCTTGGTCCCTCTGGTCTCTGCAGTTTAGTCTCTGTAGGAGCTTCAAGCCTCCACTTTGCCCAAACCTGTCAAAAGTGAGTTGAGATCTTTCCATGCAGTGTAACTCAAGGCTGCATCTCTCCAGAAGATGAGGGGAGACCCTTGGGAGTCAGAGAGAGACTGAAGATGTCTGTGTCTGCCCAGAGGCCCCTGTGAGCAGCAGAGCTGCTGCCCTCCTGCCCGAGCCTGCACGAGGGGTGCTCTCTCCAGAGGCTGATGGATTCAAGCTCTCCCCTATCCCTGCCTTTGCCAGCAGGGAAGCACAGTGAGGAACAAGCCTGGGCAGGTGCTCAGACAGCACCAGGCTCCTGCCAGGAGCAGGGATGGGAAGCAGCCAGGCTGTGGCTCATGCTGTGCTCCTGGACACTGCGTGGCTGCAGTGGGAACCAGTGATCCCCAGCTCTGCTGGGCCTGGGTTCTGTCTGCTCCCAGTCCATGCTGGTGCCTGGATTGGAAGGGAAAACAGAAATTGTTTTCCTGGGCCCTTCTCAGAGTCAGTGAGAAATAGGAGAATCCAAAGAGCTGAACTGCTCTGACCAGAGAACATCAGTGGCCAAAGTGTCTTTCCTCCAGCCCTTCCTGGGCTTTACTCCTGGAGTTGGTAACTCAGGCAAGGACTGGCTAAAGGGAGCAGCATTTGGAACAGGCTCTGCTGTGCCCTGAGCTCTGGGAGGCCCAGCCTGTGCAGACCCACCTCCCCTTCCACGTGGGAGAGCAGACATGGCCGGTTCCAGAGCAAACATCCAGGGGAAGTTCACACTCTGTGTGTGTGGACAGTGACTGAGAAGGAGCAGGAAGAACTGGGAAGTGGAGAGGATGGATTCTCAGGAAGGAAAAGCCCACCAGAGGTTCCTTCTGACTGTCCCTCTGTACCACTGGAGCACAGTGGATCAGCTGCACCAGCTCTCAGCCAGGAATCTGCCTGCTTTAGGGAGGAACACACTGTCCTACTTGGCAGCTCCCTGGCCCTGCCCTACCAGCTCAGCACAATGCACCGATCCCATCCCAGGGCTGGAGGCTGTTGGGAAAGGAGATTCCCTGCAGGGCAGGAGGCCCCCACTGTGGCCAGGGCAGCTGCTCTGCTCCAGCCTGGAACCAGGAGAACATTCCCTTCCATCTGCAATGCCTATGGCCCTTCCCCAAAGGATGTGTGGGTTTGAGTTATCTCTCTTTGAGGACTTCACCATGCAGAGCAAGGTCTGAAGAGCCCAGAACTGCTCAGAGGTGCTGAGTGAGTGCTGGTTCAGCTTCCCCAGCCCAGAGCACTCAGGGAAACTGCTGGATTTACAGACATACTCCCAATGGAGCCAGCAAGGTGCTGGGATGCCCTGGAAATTCAGTGCTGAGCAGGTGAGGGCAGAAAGACTGAAATCAGACTTTGCAAGAAGTTCCTGCCTCGTTCACTCCCAGAAATGTCCTCTTTGAGTAGAACTGTTCCTGGGAATAGCTGTGTGTAACACCAGGCAGTGCTGCAGCTCCAGGGCCTGGAGCAGGACCTCTGGAGCACACATGCTGTTCATTAATGCTAATCCAGGAGCAGGGATGATGCGAGAGCAGAACCTCTGAGGGGATTAAGTACACAGATACCGCCTCACGGAGCTGCAGCGCAGGGCGGGATCCAGCCTGAACAGCCTCCAAAACTCACTCAGATCTCGTTGCTCTGGTTTGGCCTCGACTCCAGCAGGATGGAAGGAGCTCAGGGAGATGGTGGGAGAGGGGAGAAGGAAGAAAGGAAAACAGCCTGCCCCCCGTGCTCCCCAGCAGCGTTCCACCGCCGGGGCTCTCAGCGTGCCCTGCAAACTCGCCTCCCTTCCCTCGCTCCCGCTTACATTGTTCACTTTCCTGCAAATTGTTTCCACATTCTGTATAAATAACCCCGGTGCCAGCGAGGGGGAGGGGAGGCGCAGGGAAGGGGTGGGAGGAAATCCAATGGCTTTGTTACTTTGGAAAAAGAAGGTGGAGGATGGAGAGGAGCGGTTGGAGCTGGAGCCCTGGCAGACGGAGCACAGAGTTGCCATCGAGCTTGCGTTCAGACCTGGAGGAAGAAGAGTAAACAAGGAGGAGATTATATATAATTATAGACAATCATGTTGCTGGGGATAAACAGGAATCAAAAGCACGGAGGCACTGGAGTCTGGCTCATCCCCAAGCACGGAACAGGAGCCAGGCAGCGAGAGGCACTGCGGCAGGAACGCACTTCCCTTCGGGCCTGCTTTCACTTAGCTCAGGGGCTGGGGGCTTTTTCCTCTCTTTTTGGCTGGAGGCATTCCCCCATCAAGTGAGGAGCCCATCCAATGGGGAACAGAAGCCAAAGTGAAGTCAGCAGAATTGTTGTCTGTGACATTCACCGATTACCCTGTGAGAAACGTCAGAAATGTCTGGAAAAGATACAGCCCACAGAGGTCAGCGGGAACAACAACAACAACAACAGGAATTTCTGAACAAAAATGGCTTTAGAGACACTCCAGAATCTGTGCCTGAGTGTCCTGTGGGCAACTCCTCTTTGGCAGGACACAGAGGGGGAGATGCAGCTCTGGGTGACACTCGGGTCCTGCTTGTGGTTCCCAAGGATCCAGGGTTTGCTTAATGGTGAACAAAGCCATGGAGAAAACCTGAAACAACAGCAGTTGGGCCATAAGGGCTGTGCTGTGGGTTTTTAAAGGAGGACTTGGGGGAATTTAACAAAGAAAAAAGGAAAGGAGCCTCCTTGGTTCCCTCTAAGGCTCTGGAGAGTCAGAGGGAAGGTGACAAACAAAGGACAGCAATCGCTGATGGTGACAGGAGGAGATTGTTTAGCAAGGCAGTGTGAAGAGCTCTCTCCCAGGCACTGTTTTCAATCCAAATAGCTCACAGCCTGCTGAATTCTTAAGCCATTTTGCTGATCTCTCAGCTGTTCTTCATTGAGAACACAGGCAGATACTTCAAAGCAAAAAAAGCAGAAAGGAAAAATAAATATATATAAGAAACAACCAGCCCTGTGTTTAGAATCTGCATAAGATCAGAGGAGGCAGGGAATGCTCACAGGCTTCTTCACCTTCTCCTTTCGGTACAGGTGCTCCAAGTGTCCTTTCCCCTAAGGAAAGAAAATGGATTTTTTAAAGGGAAATGACATTTACTCTCTGAGAACAGTGGCACAGTTTGGTGGATGATATTATCTGCCTATCTGGATGTAGGACTGCATATTTTCTGTGCATTCATCATTATGGGCAACTTTCCTCTGGGATTTCTTCTGCTGATAAATCCTTCCCCAGAGGATGCACCTGTGTGTGTGCCCATGTGGGGGTGAGTGGAAGATCTCTCTGCTGGCCATGTACAAACTGTTTGGGTATCACAGACAAGTGACAAAACAGGAGTCATGTTCCTCTCAAAACTGCTGCAAAGAGCTCAGAAAGAGCAGAGGGCATGGACTTGGAAAAGACAGTAAAGGGTTAAAAAAGGTATTTGGAGTCCAAGTCTTATCTACTCTAAATTTACATCGACTCTGTGAGGTAATATTTAAGCAATCTCCTCCCATGCCAAGTTACAACAGCTCCTTCCAAATATCCCAGACAGTGAACAGAACCAAGACTAAAAAAAAAGATAAAACAACAACAGCAAAAATAGCCAAGTGTGTCCTTTCCCAGTGCCCCTGTGCAAAGTGGGGCACAAACAGTGCCAGGACAGAGCCAGGGGGTGACAGGGTAGCTCTGGACAGGCTACAGCCTCTTCACTTTCTCTTTCATTTGTACCTGACCAAGAACAGAGAAGGACACAGAGCTCTTGTCCCGATGTTCTGGCAAAACCAAAATGAGGTTACTGATCTCCTGCAAGCACAAATGAACATCAATCACCAAACACTCATCAAAGCACAAAACACAGTCCCTTGGTGTTGTTAGACAGCAAGAATTAAGAGTTTATCAAGCTGGAAAGAGCAGATCCTCGAGGGAGAATGGATTTCATAAGCAAGCAGCAAATCCTTCTCCAGGCGCCTTGGTGCAACTTTGGCAGTGAGAAAATCAAAAGAGCTCCCACCTAAAGAGAAACACACAGGAGTGTTCCCAGCAGGCTTCTTAGGAAAAGCCCTTGGTGGGAGAAAGTGTCAATCCTGCCTTGCCTCCTCCAGTTTTCCTGAAGCAAAGAGGGAAAAAAAGACAGGGAGAAATGAAACAGAGTGAGGTATTTGCATTGCTGCTGATTTTTGCCCTGCAAAACAAATCTGTGTGTGCTGGAGGAATGGTTTGCACTGACTTGTCACAAAACCTCTGCAGCTGGGGCAGTGTCAGTGGGGCAGCCTGGCCTAGGGCAGCAAGAGCTGCCTGGCACAGCCCACACAGGGGCACCCCCAGAGCTCTGCCAGGGCCAGGGCTGCCACAGAAGCTGCTCAGGGTTGGCAGAGGTGAAACTCAGCTGCATCTCACCCTGCTAATGCCATTTTGGAGACTGGAACTTGGCCATGAGGAATGAAAATATGACTGAAACATTTCTTTATTCCAAGTTTGCCGAGCTGCCTTGGAGTCCCACCTCTGGAACATCCAAAGATAAAGGGCCAGAGCAATTATGTTTTTCTTGTGGTGCTGGAAATTGTTGTAATCCCAGCCCTTGGATGCTGTTATGTGTCCAAGTGCACAGTAACTGCACAGAGATGGGGAATTCTCTGAGGTCAGGGATCCCAGGCTGGGGGGAATGAGTTACAGCACCCACTGCACCTTCAGTCACCAGTGACCTCTCCATGGCCCCACTTGCCTAGCCAGGTGCTCAAGAGGCAGATGTTTAAACCTGCCATCCAGAAAATGTGCTTCCCTGACACTGTTTATGTGCTGACACTGCTTCTGCAGCTACTTTGGAAATAAATATTCCTATTTTTATGAGAATGGGCAGGGATGAGCTCAGCCCTCCAGGCCAGAGCTGCTGGGCACAGGCAACTTCCAACACATGCCTGTAATGAAGTAGAGAGATGCTCAGGGGAACCCAACATTTTGTTTAATGAAAAAAAGCCCTGCTTCAAGCTTCTGAAGGGTTATTATAAGCTGTGGCAAGATGAAACTCAAGACATAAGTCTCTTTGTATTTAATAATACATGGGATCGATTTTTTCCTGTGGAGAAACTTCAATGAACACCTTTCTTTTTGTTTAAATCTTTTGTTGCAGGTATTGATTATTCATTGAAAATCTAAACCCCAAAGATGTGACCAAATGATTTCACAAAAAAGGTCTGATTTCTGCTCCAAAGCAGGCATTTCCAAGCAGTGACAACCCTTTTGCTGTACAGACAGTGCAGTGCTGATGATGAGTTTATAATTAGCCCATACAAATGTGTACACAAATGTACATAACTGCATTTCAGGGCAAACTACTCACCCCCTCAAGCAAAAATGCAGCTGCAATACACACCAGAGAAATGCAGCAAGCATTCTGATCTTAGCAGGTAATTAAAGCAGATTAATAAAAGTCAATTTATTACCAAAGTGTCCCCAGAAATGCTCCCACAAAGCCTCCTTGAAGAGCTGTGACATCCAAGCTGAGGAGGCACCACTCCCTGGCTTTACTATAAAATCACTTTGTCACAGAGATGGTCCAGCAAGCAATGACTCAAACTCCCGTGTTTCTATACCTGATGAACACGAGGGTGCCATCCTTTTAAACATGTATTTAAATATGTATTTATGCTTCTTTAACCTCCCGGATCTCCTCCTGAACAGCGGCTGTACTGCGGCTCTGCTGGGATTTATTCTCCGAGCTGGAGGGGGGGTGTAGCAGATTGAGATGCTCATGAGACAGGAGGAGGCAGAGGGAGAGAAAGAAAGGAAAAAGATCAATTAACGACCTGATCCCGGGGACAAAACAGCACAATTGTGGTCCCTAAAGTCCCCTCAAGTCGGTCGTGGGCGTAAGTGCTGGGGAGGGACGCAGCGCTCTGTGACAGAGCCCAGTTCCAGCGGCCGGGCACGAGTCTCCAGATCACAATAAGGCAGCTTGAAGGTGACAGATTTCATTGTTGAAGGTGATAAAATTCCACGTGGCGCTCTGCAAAACAAGGGCTGGAGCTGCGCCCGCGGAGAGGGAGCAGCGCCGCGGGCAGCGCGGCGGGAGGGAAGGGAGCGCTCCGTGCTCTCCCGGCCCGCAAAATCCTGGAGAAGGGCCCGAGGCCGGTGTGGGTGACAGGTTTGCTCTGGTCTGACAGGGCAGGGGACTGCCGGGGGCCAGGGGAACCTCGGCATTGCCCCTGTGCCGTGGGAGTGCCGCGGATGCAGCGGCTGCCCAGGGTGGGCACCGGGGACAGCGGGGAGGGACCGGGAAAGGGAAAGGGAAAGGGAAAGGGAAAGGGAAAGGGAAAGGGAAAGGGAAAGGGAAAGGGAAAGGGAAAGGGAAAGGGAAAGGGAAAGGGAAAAGGGAAAGGGAAAAGGGAAAGGGAAAGGGAAAGGGAAAGGGAAAGGGAAAGGGAAAGGGAAAGGGAAAGGGAAAGGGAAAGGGAAAGGGAAAGGGAAAGGGAAGGGGAAGGGGAAGGGGAAAGGGAAAGGGGAAAGGGAAAGGGAAAAGGGAAAAGGGAAAGGGAAAGGGAAAGGGAAAGGGAAAGGGAAAGGGAAGGGAAAAGGGAAAGGGAAAGGGAAAGGGAAAGGGAAAGGGAAAGGGAAAGGGAAAGGGAAAGGGAAAGGGAAAGGGAAAGGGAAAGGGAAAGGGAAAGGGAAAGGGAAAAGGGAAAGGGAAAGGGGAAAGGGAAAAGGGAAAGGGCAGCCAGGCAGGATCCTGCAGGATGCACACTGGCCACGTGCTCCGTGCAGCTGCTCTCCCCCAGTTCCCTCCCATCTCCTGTGGGGGGTTACACCAGCACAGGTTCATCATGAACAAGGTGTCCCAAAAGCTTCAGGATTTGTTTTCCAAAATAACCCCCGATGCTGTTACACAGCTCAAACACCCATCCAGCAAAAGCCTGACCTTTGCTGTCATTACCACGTGCCCACTGTGCTGCAGAGACTCTGGGCAAGGGCTGAGCAAGGACAGGTGCTGACTCCCAGTCACACAGAGGTGCAGCTCAGGCTGGACACTGTCCCAGCCAGGCTGCTTGAAATGCAGGAAAGTCTCAGTGGCAGACATGTGAAAACAACGGGAAAATCAAAGCCTGAGACTAAAGGAGCAATTAAACCAGCCTCAGAATATATTTGAGTCAAATCAATCCATACAAGAATTGCAGTCACGGTGTGCTGGTGCCCACACTTCTCCCTCCCTCCCTCTTCATTTCCCTCTCCCTCCCTCCCTCCCTCCCTCCCTCCCTCCCCAACCCAGGCTGAGATCCAGCCTCACTGTCTGCTTCATCAGAATATGCACAAAGTGCAGTGACAACGCATCTCCTAAGATGCTTTATCAGTTTTTCAAAGTCCCAGTTCATCCTCCTCTTGTGGATCCATTTACATATTGATGTATTTATTCCCCTCTCTCCAGGCAGGCCCCATGAGATGAAACTATTTTATTTACAAAGACATTGGGGCTGCAGCTCCTAACAATTAAGTCAGCCAAGATGGAACTTTGCTGGTGCTCCCAGATTGATGTGTGAGCAGAGGAATCGGCCTCGTCAGCTATTTGGGAGCAGCCAGGGGGGACTGCCTCAACCCCATCTCTACAAACCACTCAATAGCTGCTGCAACTGGGAAAAATGAATTGGGGTGGTGGGAGGCACCAATGTGCAGAAGGGAGAGATAATGAGGCTATAGAAAGAGAGATGAATAAAACCAGGAGGAGAAACTTTGCCAACAGGGCTCACCTTCAAAGGTTGGTGCTCCAGAATGGCTTGTGCCCCCGGGGAACTCGCAGGCTCCTGCTCCATCTCCCCCATCCAAGCCAGGCACACAAGGCTCCAGCAAGTGTTCCTGTTGGATCCTGTGCCTCCCACCAGGTGAAACACATCCATCAGAGCACCTCAGGCTCCTTAAACACTGAAAAGTCACCTGCCTATTCAGGCCTGTATAAATCTGGCACACTATTGCCTCTCCCTGACAGCAACTTCATCCAGCGCCAGCGTTCTTCCCAGCATCTCTGACATTTCAGAATTATATTTAGAGACCTGGATGGGAATTTAATTTTGAAGTTTTCCACGGCACCCTGTCATATAAATATTGCTCAGTGCCTGCCGTCAGGGGTGTCGGCGCGGAGCGAGCCCGTGCCGCTGCCTCTAATTAAACAGGCCCAAGGAAAGGCTCTAAAGAGGGCTGGAACCATCTTAAAAGTCAGCACGTGTCTCCCTATTAATTCTCACCCTGATCTTTTGCATAGCGCTATCGCCAGGCTAATTAATCACCGGTGTGAGCTCGAGCATTAATTGGAACAATGAATCATTTTTTTTGTCTGTTCCTGGCCACTTCTAGCCTATAGGAATGCAGCTACTGCCATTACTTTAATAATTATTATAAATATAAAGCCAGCAGCACACACTACATTTGGTAGGCATTAAAAAAGACGTGGTATTTGGCCTGGAGCATTAACAATCTGGTGCATGTTCAGGGGAGTGATGGATGCAGCTCGCTGGCAGTCCAGAAATGTGCTCCCTGAATCACTTGAACTCAGGACACTTTATGAAGGTGCTGGGGAAAGCACAGGTTGCAGGGACCCAGTGTCTGGATCAACATGCTTTGGCAGGTCCTGGCCACTCATGGCTTGTTGGGACTTCCAGGGCGCCCAGGGATGGAAACATCTCCACGAAGTGCACGAGGGAGGAGAAGCTGCTGACAGAGCTGTTCCAAGGGATCAGATTATAAATGTATGGAATGACTCAGGTGCACCCTGCATCCTGGCCAGGAAAAGCACCTGCATGCACAATGCCCAGCTGGGACTGTGGCACTGACAGCTCAGGCACTGGGGTCAGGACTTGCCTCCAGTGTCAGACTGGCAGAAGCGCTTCAGATGCTGGGAAACACAAAGCCACAAGGACGAGAACAGAGCTTTTCAAGGGGGGAACAAAAGCTAAAATGTGAACAGCTATAAACCCCCAATTTGTCACCCAGAGGACAGCAAGAATTTCCTTTACTTGCCAGCCTGGAGGCTGGGGAGAAGCAGAAGTGGCTGAAGGAGAGCTCAAGGTGAGGCCCGTTATTTACTGCTGCTGATGAATAAGCAAACCCCCACACCATGTTTTCCTGCAGGACAGGAAAAGCTCTGGAGTGTTTAGCAGCCTGGGCAGTTGTGCTTTTCCCCCTCCTGGAGTGTGTTTTACATGCTCTTCCAGCGAGACACAGTCCCACTATTAATTGTTCACACACATAAAACACATGGAATTCTCCTCCACCCCCACTCACACCCAGCAGACCAAGTGGGGGAGGGCTGGAAAAGTCACCTACTGAGACAGAGATGGGGGGAATAATGTAAAAAATATCCAAAAGGATTTGTGTTGGTTTAAAAAAAAAAGTAATATACTTCTCTGCACCAGTTTAAAAGCACAGGCTTGTTTGAACTTCCTAGGGAAGGCGGGAGCATGGGGCAGGAATTGGCAGGCTCCGATCTGGCTGCTTTTCCTTGTTATGAGAAAATCCACTCTGCTCTTGTGCGAGGGTATGAATTCTTCATCTCATATTGTGTTTGCACAGAAGCGTGAAACACATCCCGAGCGCTGGTGCCGTCCCCAGAGCACAATGCGAGAACAAGGAGGGCACTGAGAGCTGCTCGCCCAGCGCCGTGCACTGCACTGCATTCAGCACATCCCCGGGGCTCGAAAGGACAGCCCCAGGCACGTAATCCTCCCCAGGGCTCGAGGGCCCTGGCTGTGAGCTGCAGTCCCTGTGGGAAGCTCCCACCCTCCCTTCCGTGAATGTTCCCCCCGCTGCCGCTGAATCACCAAATAATCAGGAGACCCGTGGGAAGGGAATTAAAGGGTGGTTATCACGCTGCCGTGTTCTGCTCACTTTATTTGTTTTAAATGACCATGAAAGCAAAGGGGGGGAAAAGAAAACACACAAGTGGAAACTTAATTGAGCTGCTGAAATGTCTTCAAAGGAGCGTTCTGGGCTGGATTGCGATGCCTCGGCTCCCACTGGTGGCATTTGCTCACATGAGTGGGCAGCTGATGAGGCAGTCTGGGACCTTTCTCTGAGTGATCTGTGTCTTCTGCTGCAGGCTTGGAGCAGAGGATGGGCACAGACACCCAGCTCTGGGGGCTTGGGGACGCTGCATGTCCCAGAAAGGGGCTGGATGGGAGCAGGCTGCAGGTATCCAGCATTGCTTTGGGCTACAAGGGTCTGAGTCCTTGTTTCATGGCAGGGTTTGCTGCTCCAGGGGCAATATCCATGTTGGGATAGAGCTTTTCCCTCCTGGAGCCAAAGACCACCTGCTCCACTTCTGGGCAGGGGAAAGGGGAACCCACTCCACTCACCACGGGCACCAAAGTGCAGGCACAAGGTGACAAAACCACCTGAAGTCACAAAGTGGCCTTGGGTAGAAGCTGTCTCAGGATGGAGGTTTGGAAGGGCTTGCAGAGGGGCTGCAGAGCCCATGGAGGATTTATGGTGCAGGAGAGCACATCAAAGAGCTGGGCAGACACTGTCCAGGACAGGACCACGATCAGAGGGACAGGAACAGTGCCACAGGAAAGAAGGGAACATGCCATGGAAGTGGCCAGCAGAAAAGGACCCAAATGTGGGACAGAGAAGAGGCAGGAACTGCCCTGACCAACTGGCTGGAGCTGGAATGCAGGAGAGGGGGCAAAGAAAAGCCAAGATGTGGAAAGGCAGCTCCCAGAATCCAGCACAAACCGAGCCACCCACACCTGAGGGAGAAGACAGGGCGGGACTGTGGGAAAAGGGGGCTCAGGAGATCCAGTGTGGGAGCCCAGGGATCTGACAGGGAACCTGCTGGACCTGCTGGAGCAGCCACACTCCAGCTAATCTCTGAGTGGAACACAGCTTGCCTCTGGCTTGTTACACCCTGTTTTATTATGAGTCCAATAGGCACTCAAGTAAATAAAAATGGGTTCCTCTCTATTCAATCTTCTGCTGGATCTTAAAATCCTCTAACATGCAAGAAACTCTGTCCAAGACCCCTTGGAGTCCCTGCATTCTCATGTCTGAGTTCTGAGTCCTGTGCAAATCCAAACAGAGGCAAATGGGAGGAGGGGGAGCTGAGCTGCTCTGCCTTGCTGTGTGCATCCCTTACACTGGCCCAGCTCAAAGGAATGGATCAGCTCCTTTCTGATCCATTTGTCCAATCTCCTCCCATGCATGGGCTGACTCCAGCCCAGCAAGGGTTTTTGGGATGCCCTGTCTCCTGCTCAGTCCCTCCTGCCCCTATCTCCATGCCCCAGCTGCTTTGTCAGGTGCCTTCCAGCCCCAGGATCCCCCAGGAGCCTGGTGCTCTGAAATGCAGTGAGGAGGGGTACACATCCCCCTTGTGCTGGCAAGATAATGAAAAGGGCAGCCAGGGATGGAAAGGGGGAAGGAGACCTTCCTGCACACCTCCTGCTCCACTGGCTCTCGCTAGGTCAGCACTTTGTGGGAATTACTGTGTTGCCAGATGTTGATTGGGCATCTGACAGGAGATGAATAAAGCCAATAAAGCTCTTATTTCTGGCTATAAAAACAATAATGAAAAGCAGACAGGGATGGGGGATATGCTGCCTAAAGCCTTCCTAGGCCACACTGAGCTGACTGTAGCAGGAACTCCCTTCAGCTGCCCTCCCTCCCTGTTCCCTCCTGCCTGTGTGCCATCAGCAACAGCCCTGAGATGGAGCCCTTGGATGATTCTGTGCACAGTCAGAATTCCTCTCCTCCTGCCCAAACTCCCCAGCCATGACCCTGCTCCAGAGCAGTCTGTGCTGAGCTGACCCCACAGTGAGATCAGGGCTGTGCACAGTGGGGCAGCTCCAGCATCCAAGGCACCTCCTTTAAATAACAATTCCTCTGCCTCCAGTGCAGCACAGGAGAGCTCCAGTTCTGTGCCAAGGCTGCCCAGGCCTCTCTCCCAGAGGCACAGCCCTGCCTGTGCTTTCAGCTCCTACACAGCTCAAGACCAAGGTCTGAATATTCTGAATATCAACCACTTCCTTTGTGCTCTGCTGTACCAGCCTGGAGACATTTGGCCAGTTCTGAGGAGTTCTGAGGTTCTGAGATGTATTTCTGCAGGGGGATTTGCTACACAGCTGCCAGCAGAAGAGCTGCCTCTGTCCCTCCCTCCAACAGTACACCTCTGCTCTTGGGAAGTGGTGCAAAAGGGGCAGATCATAGAATCAGAAAATCCCAGACTGGTTTGGGTTGGATGGGTCCTCGAAGATCATTTCATCCTACCCCTGCTATGGGCAGGGACACCTTCCACTGTCCCAGGTTGCTCCAAGCCCCATCCAACCTGGCCCTGGACACTTCTCTGAGCAACCAGTGCCAGCCAGGGCCTCTCCACCCTCACAAGGAAGACTCTCTCCCTAATATCCCATCTAACCCTGCCCTCTGGAAGTGGGAAGCCAGATCATGTCCACACCTCCCAAAGCCAGGTGGCAGCTGCAGATTTAGAGGGTGAAGGTGATATTTATAAATAATTTATATTGGGTTTATAACCTCATAACCAAGGATCTAAATTAGCTCCCATGAGAGGTCTTGAACAACCCACATACCTGAGGGTTGGTGGCAAAGGTATCCTTTGTGGCAAAGGTATCATCCTGCCACACTGCCATTGTGGGAATGCTGGCACTGACCTGTGCACACCTGGCTCTGGATAAACCTGCACATCCAGTCCAGTCCAGGGCAATCAGAGCAGCCCTGGTGCCTCTGGGATCCAGGCTGGCAGCTGAAAGGAAACATTCAAAATGTGCATTAACAGTGTTTTAGGGGATGGGCACCACCACAGAGACAATGTCCAGCACCACAGAGACAATGTCCAGCCTGGTTGACACACAGCACAAAGCAGAGTTGCATGACTGTGGGAAGCTGCAGTCAGGCCTAGCTCTGACTCATAAAGCCAGAGCAGGAGCTCTTCCCAAACAACAGCACCTTCAGAAACTGCTGCAATGCACATGGAAAACCTCCTGCTGGAGCTCAGAAGGCCAAGGAGTCAATTCCTGATCCTGAGGCCAGCGAGCTGCCTCAGCACCACAGGGCATGGTCTGGTGACACTGGTGCCAACACCTGCACCAGCAGTGACACACACACCTATGCTTTAACATTTCTGTTTTCCCAGGCCTCAGCTGCCAGCATAATGGATTGGGAATGCACATTTAAGGTGGAAAGCATTCCTGGAAACTGGCTATTCTTCAAAGACATATTTACTGGATGTTCCAATAGCCACGACTCAATAAACATACAGCAATATTACACTGGCTAAAAATATCTGGGATAAAAGAAAGTGAAACTCCCATTGCTGTTTTATGTAATATTTTTATCAATGATCTGAATGACTCCATATAAATCCTTGTCATGGGAAAGTTTGCAGATGCCAAAGAGATTGGTGGGAGGGGAACAAGGAGCAGGACTGGGCTATCAATACACTGGGATCTGACGTGAGTGAGAGCTGGCCACGTGCCAGTGAAACGTGATTTAAACAGCCAAACACAAGGTAAGAAATCTGAAACCAGAAACACAGGTTACACTCACAGGCTGCTGCCTCAGAAAGGAAGAATTTGGAAAGGGACTTGGAGGACATTGGAGATTTGCTGTTGCCCTAAAGCTGCCATAAAGGGGGACTGTGATCCCTCAGTGCTGAGAAGGGACAATGGATGATCCCAGCAGGAAGGATTTCTTCTGGCACACAGCTCCAGGAACCTGCTGGAAGGCCATGATCAGGCTCTGCTCCTTCCTTAATGGAAAAAGGGAGAATACAGGAGGAACTCCTCAAAGCCAAACAGTGACTCTGGGGCTGGGAAATGGAAGGTGCCCAGTGCTCTCCTGAAGGAGCCCAAGGTGCCAGCTTGTCAAGGATGTGACTTGTCAAGGACCACTGCTCCGGGCACTGATATGGGATGGCAGTTGGTGGGAGGACTCTTGGGAACAATGATACCTCTTCCAAAACAATTGCACATTTAACCTTGAAGTAAAACCTAACAGAAACAGCCATGGAGGATGTCCAGCACTTCCCAGGGCACCAGGTGAAATGATGAGGTCAGGTGTTTTCCAGAAGGGGCTTTTAACTCACCTCTGGGAGAAATTGCACAGGGGGTTGGTTACACTATGGAATCCCTGGATTACTGTACTGGAGCCTGGTCCTTGCACAGACTGTTTGCAGCATGTGTCTCTGTATCTGAAGGAATGGAGGAAGACTTGGAATGGCTCAGGCAGCCTGGAAGACTTTTCCTGGCTGCCTCAAACTCTACACAAGGGGATACTCCTGCTTAAGCTTTACACAGTGTAAGTTATAGGGCTGTCTCTTCCCAAATTAAGCAAACAGAGATTCCCTCCTGCCGGGCTGAAAATCTCAGTATCAGTTTCTCCAGTCCTCAACAAATCCTCACCAGTCTGGCTCTGGAGAAAATGCATAAAGAACCCCCGTCTGCTCTGAGTTCCAGCTGGGGAGCTGCACGGATATCAGCGAGGTTTCAGGGTGTAACAGAGCAGAAACCAGCTCAGCATGCTCATCCTCTCAAGCTAAGTCTGTCCTTCTGTTTCCATAGATTAGCTCTTCCCTGCATTCCCCCTGCACAGGATGCCAGCCTGGCCATGGCAGCAGCGAGCTGGGAGCAGCGGGAGGTCCTGCTTCATCCAGCACCAGCTCCCACGTCCCCAACAGTGGCAGCTTTTGTTCTCCTGCCTCCTGTCTGATCTCTCCAGCCTGTCTTACATTCCTCCTTCAGGGCCCCCTCCAAAAGTTACTCCACAAAACATGATCCTGCTTTTCTATTTCAAATCCAGACCTGGCATCGGAGCAAAAATAAAAAGCGATCCATCATGGCACTGATGCACAAAGGTCTTTTTCCATCTCTGCCTTGGTTTGTGCAAGCTGAACTGTCACAAGCTGCTCTTTGGATGCACAGGGAACACGTGGACTCAGGGAGGGGGATACAAGGAGTGTATTTCCTGGATACAAAAGTGAATGCATTGAGTAAAGCGATCTTACCTGTACAGCTTCCTGCCAAAGCAAGCTGTGAGCTCGTGGCACTGGGTGAATTCCACTTCTCACTGCTCCCATTCAGTGCTGTGTCCCACTTGCCCTGTGTATTGCCTCCTAAATCCCACATCATCAGTGGCAACTTTTCCACCATAGACCAGATCCTGGGGGAGTACCAGGTGCAAGTGTTCTTGGCAGATCCAAGTCTGCCCAGACAGTGCCATCCCTTCCCTTGGGAGCTACAGTGATTCTAATCACAAAACAAGCAACTTCCTGACTGGGAGCTATTGCTTCCCTGGAACAACAGCATTTCAGAGTGAATGTGTTACCAAAACAATAAACCAGGCTGTGCATGTCCAGATTAACTTTCATCTGCTCTTTCTAGGAAGGAGGAGCTGCTCTGACAGCTCCCTGCACATCCTGTGCCTGTGCTGGTGTTTGCCTGGTCTGGAGCAGGGCAGCCCCTTTGAGGGGACTCCCCTGACCTTGCCAATTACTACAGTCACGTCCAGCCTGCAGAACTGGAGTCCTTTCAGCCATGGGAAGAGCCCCAGAGACCCACAGAACCCATTCTGCTATTGAATGCTCCAAGCCATGGGGCCGGACCAAACCTATCCCAAGAAATTCCTCCCAAAACACAGAGTGGACCAGCACTGGGCATTCACTCCCCAAATCTGTCCATATTGTCCCTTCCTGCTTCCTAGTGCAGGTTGCACCTCTAGGAAGCCTCTTTGCCCCTGCAGGACCTCATGGTGCTCCCCAGACAGCCAACACAGCCCAATTAGCCAAGTCTCCCCCCTTCCCCTCTGTTCTGGTTTAGCTAAACAAGATTCCCATTAGCAGGAGAGGGAAGGGGGTATGATTGGAGCTCACTTTACCCACAGTTGTCAAGAGCAGCTCATCCCTGGAAGTGTTCCAGGCCAGGTTGGAGTAACCTGCTCTAGTGGAAAATGTCCCTGCCCATAGCAGTGGTTGGGACTGGATGGGCTTTAACTTCCCCAGTCTATGATTCCATGATTACCCTCTTGTCTGTGAGTGAGTGAGAGCAGCCTGCTGAGCTCCACACCCTGGGAGCTTGGCTTGGACAATCAAAACCTCAGACTTCTCCAACTCACTGTCAGGCTCTGAATAAAAGAAAATCTAAATAATCTAAAGAAAATCTAAATAAAATTCAGGCTGTGAATAAAAGAAAATCCAGAGCTGAGGTTCAGGAAGGGAACCGTGTGTTCTTATGCTGGAGGCCCTGAAGGAAGTGGAGATGAATTCCCATAAAGAAATTACCAAGATCATTAAGGATTAATAATTATCTTTGCATCTGATAAGCTATTGGAGCTTTAATTTCCTGCAAGGTTTTTGTGAGCTGTTGTGTGTACAACAAATTGTGTGTGAGCTCAGCCTGGCGTTCGCGGGCTCCGATGACAGGCTGGCTGAGATGTGCTCAGCCACCAGTTATTTTCCAATTAATGTGGAGCTGTGGTGTGATGAGTAATCCTGCACAGAGAGGGAATCTTAATTTGCCTGCCCTTAGAACAGGTTACTGGCATTTCTAATGGGTGGCAAACAATTGCAAATCCTAACTAACCAAAATAACAGGGCCCTGGCCGGTGTCAAGTCTAATTTCACTAAATGCCAGCATTGTTACATTCTCTTGTGGTGGTGGATTTTGAACTGGCACCAGGAATGAGTTATTCCCACTCCATGGGGATTTCAGATTTCATCTTTGCTTCTATCTTTGATTTATTGAACAGATTTATTTTCTGGGTTAGATGTTAATATTTTTGGCCTTCTGTTAA
The DNA here is from genome assembly GCF_028018845.1 of Melospiza georgiana. Taxonomy (NCBI): domain Eukaryota; kingdom Metazoa; phylum Chordata; class Aves; order Passeriformes; family Passerellidae; genus Melospiza; species Melospiza georgiana. The sequence continues at coordinate 3,026,221 of NC_080442.1, read as the reverse complement.
TGATAAGGTTTGCAGTTCAGTGTCTCACTGGTGAAGGAATCAGGAGTGTGGCACCTGGGTGTGCTGGAAGTGTGATTGGCTGCCTTTAGACACTTCCACTGCCTCACAAACACTGCTGTTCTCCCCCTTTGCAGAAATCTCAGTTCAAAAGCATCACTCTTCTCCCAGAAATGAATTCTGCCTCAGGAGCTGATTTAAATCAGAGACCAAAATAGAGGAAAAACCACTTTCCTGTTATTTTCACTCTTCCCCTGCTCAGAATCTCGTGCAACAAATCAGCTGCTACTTACAGAACATCTTCCCAAGTCTGAGCTTTTTTCCTGGAGAGGCTGCAAGAGGAGAGCATGTCCCTCTGCCACTGGAGCAGCACAGGCAGCACATCACCCTGGAAGCTGCTCCCAGTCACCTTCTATCAACCACCACTGGGCAAACATTTATGGTGAGAGTGTCCTAAGGAGCCAAAAAATTTAAAAATGAAGGAAAACTCTCTCAGTTTCCTGCAGGTGATTTCTCTCCCCCCCAGTTTCCCAGTACAAACCTCCCCATCTCCACCCTAAAACCCCAGTTTGTACCTCCAGCTCTGCAATTGCCACAGAGCATCTTGGTCCAGTCAGGATCATGTTTTCAGTCTCCCTGCATAATTCAGCAAGATTTTATTGCCAGGAAGTAATTTCTCTGCAAAGAAAGACCAGTTAGTCTTGCCTGATCCCTTTAGCACTGTATAACTGCAAATTTAATGACCCTACATGCTGCCACGTCCTGTAAATCTTTAATAAAAATATTAAACAGCCCCAGCAGAGGATCTGCTGCTCAGTCCCCTCCTCACTGACACTCACCCTGATCTCTGAGCCTTCTTCCCTTTTTATTTTACTCTTTTCCATAATAGATTATTTTAACCCACATTTAGGGAGTTTGGACCATAATCCATCAGGCAAAATTTTCTTAAAGCCTCATGGACAACCAGATAGATTTATACTATCTAGCCTGATAGTTATTTCATTAGCATAAGTGATCAAATTAGTCTGACATGATTTACCTGCAATATATCCATGCTGACTCATTCCTATTACAGTAAATTTATACATCCTAAAAAAAATAAAAATTGAGTTGCAGACCAACTGTAAATGAACATTTTTGGAAGGAGATTCCTCTGGAATATCTGCCTCCTGTTATTATTTGCTTCCTGTTGGGATGGAGCACAGCCATTGTGGGGTTGTTTTGGGAATGGGCTGGACTAAAAGGGAGCCAGAAGGTACAGGAACAAGTGGAGGCATGAAAGAACTGTCACTGCAGAGAGGGCAGCCACAGTCAAGGATTCTTGACTCCTTTCAGAGAGAGACACAGCACAAGGAATTAAGCCTGGCACAAGACTCTCAAAGTGGGATTTATCTGATCTGGTGAAGCACCTTGGGCAAGAGAGAGAGGAGCTTCCAACCACCCAGGAGCTTCCAACCACAGACCCACCAGTGCCTTCTAATAAAACTACTAAAGCCCACCTCCCCACAAAACAAAAAAGCTATTGCATGGCCAAACCATCTGTTCCTTACAGCTCCTCTCCCCACCATGGTGGGCAATAATGTCCTTCCCCAAAGGGTTCACCCACAGCTGGGTGCAGCAGCCAGGCCAGGGAGCAGCCCCAGGCTGCAGGGATTGCTGCACACAGGCACTCACTGGGGCCTGGGGTGCAATTCCAGCTCTGCTCCTGTCCTCTTGTGCCACCTTTAGGCACAGCACCTTCCTCCCAGAGCTGCCTTCCCTCCCACCTCGAGCCTGCCTTGGTTGAACCTGAACTCTCCAGGGGACAGAGCAGCTCAGGTATCTCCCTGAGTCCTCTGGGCACAGATGCCAAACTCTGCTTCCAACTATTTCAGAAAAAAACAGAGACTTTTCATTCATTTTCCTGCTGGCTGAGCATTCAGTTGAGATTCCTCACACAGGATTTAAAGATGGGAGAGGAGGGAGAGAGAGACTTTTTATATGAGCAGGTAGTGGCAGGGCAAGGGGCAGTAGTTTTAAACAGCCAGAGGACAGGTTTAGATGGGACATTGGGAAGGAATTGTCCCCTGGGAGGGTGGGCAGGCCCTGGCACAGGGTGCCCAGAGCAGCTGTGGCTGCCCCTGGATCCCTGGCAGTGCCCAAGCCAGGCTGGACAGGGCTTGGAGCACCCTGGGACAGTGGAAGGTGTCCCTGCCATGGCAGGGCTGGAATGGGATGAACTTTAATGTCCCTTCCAACCCAAACCATTCTGGTATTCCATGGCTTGGGAACTTAACCATATAGCACTGGTAAATTAAATGTTGTCCAGGGAAGCATTTTGATATCAAAGGATGCTTCCAAAGGCTCACTCCACATGCAGCTATTGGGTAACCTGTGTTACCACCTGAACCATTAAATTACATTTTAATTTCAACCCTGTTCTCCAAGACAATGAAGCCACATTCAACATTGTGTTGAGGGCAAGGTCAGTCAAGTAGTTTTTACATGGTCACAGTTGGGAGGTAAAACAAAGGTCCAGTCATTAAAGCACAGGAAAACTGGGCCTTTTTCACTACATAATCCTCTGTCAAGCCTCCCCACTCAGTGGTTGGCACAGTAAAGTAATATAACCAGAGATGATATTTTTTTCCTCCTACATAAACTCTCATTTAGTTTCTCGAGGGAAAGAAAAATCTTTTCAAGCTCTTACGAGTTTAAAGAGAAATAAAGCTAAGTGTGACAGTCACTGAGGCATTTCCAGCCTGCTGTGCTGGATCAAGGGATGAGTTTTGTCCTTGAGGAAGAACAGGCACCAGTGAGGATTCATCCCTGACCAAGCAGCAAAATTCAGTGTAACTGAGGCTGGTCCTTAAGCACCATTGACTTCAAAAGGTTTTAAGCACATATTTAAAATTATGGGAGGCTTTGATAACCTGGGACCTTGCTCAAATCCCAGGATCTCTCCAGGAAAGGAGGAGATGCTGTCTCCAACCCCTGAATTAGCACATAATCTGTGCCCTACCAGGAAATTTGAGTCTCTTCTCCATGAGCACCATCAACATCATGGCAGTGCTGCAGGAACCTTCTCCTTAATTACATGGGATCTCTGGGGCAACCAGGCACTGAGTAATTAGTCCCAAAATGAAGTATTTCAGTAACTTGCATTTAACAAGTAGTGCTGCCATGCTGATTGTCAGCCAGCGTTCAGCCACCATAAAAAGATATTCCTCTCACACAGGAAAACTGATTTTTCCTGCTTCTAAGATGCTGCAGATTGGAGAATTTTTCTAGGTTTTATTAGCATCAAGTCCTGTGTCCTTACAGATCTCAGGGTCAGCACTGACAAGGGAGCTTATCAGGCAGAATGATCTCTGGAGCAGGTTCCCAGCTGGATTAAGCACTGCTGTGAATGGAGGAAATCAACCCAAAAAATAACAGGGAAAATGACAGCTTTTCTGCCATTTGACAGAGATCTTGCTTTTCCCTTTTTTCCCTTGTACACGTTCATAATTTTGTAGACAGGTAATTACATGTCTGATGCAAAGACCACCCCTCCTAGTTCAGGCTTCAAAGCTGGCAGAATTCAGATGCAATTTTATCACAGCAATCACAGATCCAGCAGAAATGCAGCTGGGATGGAGGTGGAAGATCTCACTTCCCATCGAGGCATTCAAGTGAGAGACAGAGAATCAGCCCCAGAGCTGCTGCTCTTGCCTTTACCTTCATCCTCCAAGGAAGGAATGCAGAAGAGGGTTCAGTTCTCCCCCAAGACAGGGATCAGGCCACCCCAGCTCCCAGCTGAGCAGGACTGCACCCAGCAAGGTGAATTAAGTGGGGTGAAGCAAGACCACCCTAATCCTGAGGCTGTTTCCTACAGGCAGCTCAGCATCCCAGCCCTGCCATTCCCACCTCACCCACCCTGGCTGTGGCAGGGGCAGAGGCAGCTCAGTCTGCCCAGCCTCCCTGCCCAGACATGCCCTTCCCTCCCCATGGAGCCCCACAGCCACATTCCCTTGCACTGAAAAGCTTCTGGCAGGCAATGGCTGGCAGCCATGTGGGCCAGCGAGCACATGTTATGTGGGGAGGGCAGGAGTGAGGAAACTCTCAGAATTTAGGGCTTGGTAGCCCAATTCCAGCTTCCTCTGAAGCACGGAGTGGACTCTGCTCAGGAGAGGAGTTGGTGTGGAATTCAGAATCACAGAATATTTTGAGCTGGAAAGGACCCACAAGGATCATTGAGTCCTATTCTTAAGAGAATGGTTCACACAGGGGTCAAACCCACAACCCTGGCATTGTTAGCACCATGCTCTGACCACCTGAGCTAACCCCAGTGAAGAACCACAGGGCATCTTCAGAAGGACACTGCCCAGAGACTCTGGTCTGTTGTCATGAGCTGGTCTGGGGGCGTCAGAGCGAGAGCTGCGCTGCCAAGGCTGCCAAGAGCAGGTGTAAATGAACACATCAAACAAGCAGAGAAAAAAGCAGGAGTGCAGTGAACAAACATTTGCTTTAACAGCAGCTTCCACTCACCTGGATCTTGTCAAAACACCTTTATCTCATAAGCAGCACTGCTCAGCATCAGCGCCGTGCCATCCTAGGAGGGCAAACAAACCTTCCCACACGATGTGAAGATAAAGGGGAAGAATAAAAACAGCTTCACTGGTTTTCTAGTGACAGGATGGCCAGTGGAGAAAACTGATATTCCCTGAACAAAACCAAACACTGGATAGGAAATGAGCCCTGAAATTACCATCAGACATTTCCCTGTCTAACAGACGCTTGTTCTGGAGGTCTTCAGTCATTATTATTTCAGGCTTGTGCCTGGCATCAATTCTTTCTGACACATACACACAGAACAAGCCAGAAATGGATCCCAACTGCTCCTGAGAAACTCCAGGCCTGGGGACTGTCCCTCTCTCAGGGAGATCTGCTCACACTGTTACTATTCTTACCACTTTCCCAGCACCTACACTGAATATCCTTTGCTGTTAAGGCCGTTCCTGCCCTCCCAGCACAGACCCATCCCTCCCTCTTTGCCAGAGCATCATCACCAGGTGCTCTCTTGCCCAAACACGCCCAGTTCCCTCTGTCTGCTCCCTGGAACTCTGATTGCTCCAACCTGCTGCTCATCTCTGCTGGTGTGTGCACCTCTTGTCCCCCACTGAGGCAGGGACTGGTTTACAGGTCTTTCAGGTGCAATTTCTATTTTATGAATAAAAGAAAAGACGTGGTCAATCAGAGAAATGAGGAAAAAGACACAGGAGCCCTGTCTCTGCTCAAACATGCCCAAAGAGCAAAAGCCTAAAATACACTGTGGATGAGCAGATAAAACCAGGAGCATCACAACTGAATTGGGATGCCTGGTCACTTCAGCTCTGTCACAACTGTACCCTGCTGGTGCTATTGAAGCCTCTCAGCTGCCCTTTAGCAGCACGTCCCTTTCTGAAGCTGCCAGGCCTTTGTTCCTCCCCAGAATAGTGTCCTGCTCGTGCACACAGGGGCAGGGCAAGGTTGGACACTGTGCACTGCATTGTACTGTCAGCCTAAATAGAAGCTGATGGGATAATAATTAATTGCAGTCTCCCTGTAATAAAAGACAAGACAAAGCCAGAGATATAAATAAAATCATCAAAGGGACTCACAGAATAGGAGCTGTGTCTGCATTTTGTGGGCAATTTACAAGCCAAAGGAAGGTTGGGAACCCAAGGACTGAAAAGCAATAAAAATCTATGGAGCCCTCAGAAAAGCGTGACAGCGTCTCGCTGATGTGCCTTGTTACCAGGCAGAGGTATAAATTCCCTCAACATCTCTGTTGTTTAAGGAGCTGGAAAGGGAAGGGAAAGCAGGGCTTGGAGTGGGAGTGACCCCCAGCTCACTGAGCCCCGCTCAGCGGGGAGGTGCCCTGGGAAGAATAGAGGAGACAGAAGGCACCCAGCCCTGCTCCGGGGGCTGCCAGCAAAGCACCAGCCTGGAAACGGAGCCTGCCGAGCTCCGGCCAGCCCCAGGGCTTTCACCGAGACGATTTTAACTCTCTTTGTGCCACCAGGGCTCCTTTCCTTATGGGCTGCACAAAAGCAAAGCCTGCCCTGACCCGCAGCTGCCTGTCGCTGCTCCCCGGCTGTCACCGCCTCCCAGCCCAGGGCCAGCCGGGTGAGGAGGCGCAGCCGGGGCTCAAAGGGCCCCGACACTGCCCCGGCCTGAGCAGCTGCAGCCTGAGAACACGGCAGGGAGGAGAGAGGGGAATCCTCCCCCTGCTCCCTCCCCGTGAGGCCGTGAGAGAGGAAAATGGACAGAAAGGAGCGTGGATACGAAGGGAGGGGAGGGCAAGCTCCTCTGTCCTGTTTAGTGCCTCATTCTCACTAAAGTCGGACAAACAGGTACCTAAACCCCTCAAAGCTGTGCCGTGACACATCCCTCTGCTCCCCAGCCTGCCCTGATCCCCTGATCTTCCACTCAGCCTCAAGGACAGAAGGGCTGAAGGAAGATGACCAGGTGCTCCCATAAAAGGGGGAGAGGTACAGCCCTCCCAGACATCTGGGCCAAGCGGCTGCTGCTCCCGGCCCCTCTCCTGGGAAACAGCCTATTGTACATTCAGCTCATCTCCATATGGCCCTGGATCCCGGCACTGAGACACACAGCCTTCCCTCCTTCATCCCTAACGTGGATGGAGAGGCCAGGAACACTGGGAAAGCAAGGAGGCACACCCTCAGGCTCTGTGGTAAAAGCTTTTCTTGCTGAGTGTGTGCATAGCAGGGATGAGCTGCAAGCAGCGATCCCAAACCCCAGCCCCACATCTGAGCTTTGTTTTGTGTTCCTGTTTCCTCTCCCTTGCTTTTTTTTTTTTTTAATTCTCCTTTCAGAATCTTCTTCTCTGGCTAAACCAAACCAAGGTAAAGAAACAACAACTAATTAAAAGGAACTGACATTGCACAATGTCCCCCCAAAGGCAAACACGATCTTCTTCCCAAAGAACAAATAAGTCCTCAACTAAACAATGGCTTCCTTAATGGAGTCGGCAAAGTCTTTCTTCCACCCGATCCCTAAACAACAAACAAAGCAACCAGAGAGGAAAGTCACCTCCCTTTCCCTGCTCCTGCCTTGCCAGGGCTTTTCATCCCCGCAGCAGTGATGGGATGGGAAAGGGGCTCTGCCCTGCTGGGGGTCAGCAGAGAGGGGATGGTCACAGACCAGCCCAGCCTTGTCAGGAAGCAGAGGGGATACAGCCCCAGCCAGCCCTGGGGGCAGCTCAGGAGCTCAGGCTACAACTTCTGCCTTTGCTTCCAAGCAGGGCACAGAACCACGCTGGGTTGGTTGGATTTAGGGACCAAATGTTGGATCTAAAAGGAGAAGCCTGTGTGAGCTGACAGTCAGCCACACCTTACCAGTCTAAACTGCCCTCTCTTCTCTATGCTCAGAAGTTGGATTGATTATTTTAAAGCTCTTTATAAACCTGGAGGAATTTATGATTGTGTGACACTATCCAAGGACCAACAGGGGTGATGCCCAGAGCAAACTCAGCAGTGCAGCATCCCCAGCTCGGCTCCAGGGAACCCAGAATGGATCAACCACAAGTCTCCTGTCACCCTGCAGGTATCCTGACAAAGCCCATCCCTCTCTGGGTGCAGAGCTGGAGCTGATGGGTGCTGTGGGGGAGAGAAAGGCAAACTGAGAGTTAATCTGACTCTAAGGAAGTTGAGAGCTGCTACAGAGAGTGGGAGAGATCTGGAAAGCACCCAAACATTTGTGGGGCCTGCCACCAGATTCTCCCTCTAGCTTGCAAGCAACGCTGTGGGTAGGGAGAAGGGAAGGAGGCTCCAAGTGCTGCCAAGGGAAGAGCACGCTGTGGGTACACGAGCAGGAAAATCAGAGCTCAGCTGCAGCTGTGCCAGCTTTGTCACTGCCCACTCCCAAGGACCACCCTTGTGCCATCTGCCAGCCAGGGTGGCCTCTCCCTGCTCCCTAATCTGGCTCAGCCAACATGAGCTGTCTTTTTCCATACCCTGCACGTGCACGAGCACTTCCCTTCTGCCTCCTTGTCCCTCTGTGGGAGGGATGGATGGATGGATGGGTGGGGAATGCACATGAGGAGTTGTCAGCACACTGCTGGTGTCCCACACTTCACATCCATCATTTCCTGAGGTTTTAAAAGACCACAGCCCAGCTTGCTCCTCAGGAGCCCTCCCAACCCACACCTATGTCACACATCCCTCAGCAAGGCCATTTTAGAGGGATTCACTTTGTGCTCTTCAGGGCAGCCTTGTATTGCCAGACACACAATGGAGCCATGGAACACAGGGATTCTGGACCCATGAGGTCTCCAGAGACTGCAGCTTGATAAGGAAGATATTGGCAATTCCTATTCCTTCAGCCAAAGAGCTCTCAAGGCTGAATTCAGTCACCATGAAGCTGGCCAAGGTCTTTGGTGGCTGAGAGCCATCAAAATGTCCAGCCTGCCCTCTGTGCAGGAGGACATAGTTCTGGTGAGATGAGCTCCACAGCTCCAACACCAAACATTCCTCAGAGCACTCAGCCAGGAGGACCCTCCTCACCCAGCTGGTCCAGAAGCTTCTTTGGCCAAGGGCACAGTCCTGGTTGTGCTCCTGACCTGAGAACCAACATTATTGCTGAACTTCAAATCCAGGGCTGCCCCCAAATCCCCAACCCCACCCTCTCCTGCAGCTCCAGAGGGCTGATGGCCACCAGTGCCTGCTGGGGAGGGGGAGTGTCCCAGGGCCTCTCTGGTGAGCCAGGGCAGGCTGTGCAGAGGCAGCTCCTGCTGGGGGTCAGATCCTGACACTGCCACACTGGGCACAAGGGCAGCACTGTCAGCAGGGCCCTCACCCAGCCCTGTGTGACTCTGCCCTGCCAGAACAGACACACAAACACAGCCACTTCCCCGAGCTGCAGGAGCAGCCCTGCCAGCAGAGGGGCCGTAACCTTTTGCTGAAATACACCAACTTCAAAAAATCTCATTCTGGGGACAGAACAGATGCTCATCTATCACACCTTCAGCAGGCTTTTTTTTAAGCTGCATCCAGGCAACGGGAGCCACGCTGGCTGATGGACACATTGCACAGCCAGCCCGAGGTAATTCCTGCTCAGGGCAGGGGAGGGAGAGCTTGGGAACGGCTCTGCTCAATGCTCCAGGAGGTGATTAAACACTGTGCTGCTCAGAACCACACTGGCAGCCAGGCAGGAGCAGGTCAGAGGTGAGGAGGGAGGATCTCACCATGTGAATATGGAGTATAAAGGGAAGCATCTCCCTCTGATTGTTTCCAGCCTCTGGTGCAGTGTGAGCAGAGGAACAGGCTGGAGGAGAGGCTGCCTGTGCTGAGCTGTCACAGCAGCACCCAGAGAGGAGAGGGATTGGACTCAAGCTTAGGAACTGCTCCAGCCTATGCATGGAAGAAGGGGAAGGGTGCAGGCACCTCCTCTGCCCACCCTCAGCATGGATCCAGGACTGTTGCTCCTTCAGCCTCACAGCCTGATCAGGCAGAACCTTGGGCCTCCTGCCTTTCCTGTTCCTGAGCCATCCTGCCTGCTGTGCAATTTAGGAAGTGTGGCACAGATCCTGCAGGGTGTGAGCACACTCACATGCCAAACCAAATGCAGTTCAAGGTTTTTTTATCAGGACTTGATAACACCTGGACTTTGGGTGTGTATTCAGACTAGTTTAGTGATTAGTAGTAAATATTCTTGGTGATAGCATGTGTGAATTCCAAGACAGAGCTCCTTTGATCTTCTGTCTTCATTCTCCTGGATCCTGGACTCCATGGCACAAGGAACAGGTGGGTGCTCGTGTCCCATACAGAACATTGCTGTGTCCTCTCCTGCTCTGCACTCCAACATCCTGCTGTTACAGCCTGCTGGGATTGCTGGAAGGAGGCAGCTGAGTGAGAAATCACAGATTTTAAATAAAAACAGAGGAGTCCTGATGGATATGGCATAAGGACACGTGGGCTCAGCTTTCCCCAGGGGCTGGACAGGTTCTTGAGCCTTGTGAGAAGTCAAAAATGATGATGATACCAGATGCTCGTGGTGCTCCAAGGCACTGTTCCCTGCTCCTCAGAAGCTCCACAGGTGTCCTGCAGACCCATCAGTGGAAGGCACAGCAAGAGCAGAGCACACAGGATGCCTAGGACCATGTGCTGCTAATGCCATGAGTAAGGAAACACCATACCTTGCAGTTTATTTGTTATTCTGTGTACCCCAAGAGCAAAACCAGATACCAGCAGCTCTGCCTGCTGTAGGATTCTTGGAAGAGAGCACTCCATCCAGCTGAGCTCCCACAGAAAAATGAGGGCTGGTGTGTTAAAGCAGGTGTGTTAAAACTCTCTCTGTAACAGGATCTTTACAGCCCCTGAGGTGCTGCAGCCTTCCATGAAGCTGCACTTGACTTTGCAGGCTCTGTCCCTCACTGGCAGCCTCATGATGCTCAGGTGAGTCCTACAGAGCCATTTTCCTGAGCTCACCCTTCCAGGCACATCAGCTTCACCTGCCACAGCCATGAAGCAGCAGCAGCAGCATCCTGAGAGGCTGTTGAGGGCAGGAGGGCAGAGCTGCCAAGTCCTGAGGGGACCTGCCAGCTTAAACTTTATCTGCTGGAGACCTGCAGACCCTGAGCTCACACTTGTTGGGCACTGTGCTCACAGAAGAGCCCTGCAGTGCTACAGCAGTTCCTCTGTTCTTTACAAGATTTTCTTCTCCACAAAGGTGCTGTTTTGCAGGCATTTCCTTCTCAGGTGTCCCCACAGTATGTCTGGGTGCTGCAGAGCTGCTGGGGGCACGTGAGGTGACTTCCTGACCACAGTGCCGGGAACTGGGCAGGGAGAACAGGCAGGCCCTGAACCCAAGGAACCTCCCACCCTGGGATTATCACTGCAGGGCCTGGTTGCTCTATAAACCTGGTGCATGGAGGTGTGACCATGGAAGATCACAGCTGTGTGGAAGGCACTGGATTGCCATGGAGGGCTGTGGGAGCAGAGCTGTTTGAGTCACTCAGTGAAGACTTCAGCCACACTGACTGTAGGGTACTCCAGGGTTTAGGACAGAGCCCTCTCAGGGTGACAGCCAGGGCTGGCTGCTGGCTGCTGGCAGAGCACAAGGCACAGCTCCAGCTCAGCAGGGCCATTTGTTCTTTGACTTCATCTTCATCTTCATCCCTGGGCTGTTCTGAAGGGAAGTTTGTGTGAGACAAACACACATGGCACACAATGCCAGCTTCAGAGCAAGCTGTGAGGAGGCAGATTGAGCTCTCTGTGCAAACCAACAGCAAAACCATTCCTTGGTGGCTTCTCTTGTGGGACACTTCAAAGGCACCACGCAGCCACAACGCTGCTGCTGCCCTGGGGAAGGACTCTCTGAATACCCTCAGTGAATGAGAAGTAAAAATTAAAAACTTCTATTTGGCACGTGCAGCCCAGCAAAGATCCCTGAATGCTCAGCTTCTCATTGAACCCAAGGCAGGCTGTTAATTCGTTATTCACTTCCCAGCCTGGAAGGAAAAGCATGTTATACCCGAGGGCCACAACTGATGAACAGAGCCATAAATCAAGCAGTTTACAAGCCCAGCAATTAGGAAACAAGCCGACAGAAGGGAGAACTCTGTCAGTAATAAAGCAGACACACCACAGGATCTGCTGAGTGCTCAAAGCAACAGGGGATACACAGTCCTTTCCACACTCCATCTCTAATCCTTCCAGTCATTTGCTGCTTTTCCCCTCTCTCTCCTACTTCCTTTTATTTCCTCCTGCCCTCCCTCCAGTTTTTCCTGTGTTCTCTGCCTCCTCTCTCCCAAAAAGCCTGTTCTCCCAGTGAATGCAGGAGCACACCTGCTGAGCAAATGGCTTTGGCAGCTGCTGCCCAGCAGCAGAGGCACATGCTGGGTACCAGCAGCCACAGGATGATGGATGTGGCAGCCCACAGGTGCAGGGTGGGACGGGGGCAGCTGGGTGCTGCTCTGCAGCCCAGGGACTGCACAGTGAAGGGCAGGGGACAGGTTGTGCTGAGGGAGAAAGTGGCAGTGGCACAGCTGCTCAAATAAGGAAGGGATGGGGTGACTCTAAACCACCTCATTTGCTTCTGCCCTACTCATATCCTGGATCCAGCACCAGTCACATCCAGCGCCCTTGACTTTGACAGCAACTTCCAACACCCTCCCAGTATCTCCTGCTCTCTTCCTACTTCCCTGTCCCTTGACATTACTCCAAATATCTCCTGGAGTGGGGCCACTGCGTGGTCAAGGGGCTTCTGTGGCCTTAGACTCACTGCTGCTCCTGATCCCATGGGCAGCTCTGCACCCTGTAGCCCCCACAGAACCCCCCCAGAGAGGGAGGCAGTGCTGGGGGCTGGCTGGACACTCCTTCCCAGATGCTGCATTCCTGTGGAGCAGCACTCTGGGCAGAGTCATCCCTGAGCAGCTGTTCCTGCACACAGCACAGGCACCCACATGTGAAATCCCAGTGCAGGACATGGGCTTGAAGCACCTCTCACATCCCCCCTGCTCCATGCACTGCCACAGCTCCTGAACATCACAGATTTGGGAAATCACAGCCAGAGGTGAGAGATTTTTGGCACCACTGTTCCTAAAACAAGAGGACTATGGCTAATTTTATCAAGGAAGGAGGGAGACCAGACACTCCTCCAGCCACCCCAAGACCAAACAGATGAAGTTATGCCAGGAATTAAGTGTGTGATATTCCAGTGCAGCCTGGAAGAACTTCATGTTAACAATGAGCATCACTCCAACACCCTCCCAGCTGACTGCAAGTGGAAAAGCCAAAGATTTGTCTGGAAGAGTTGTCCATGAGAGGAGGAAACATCTCCTGTAACCTTGAGCAGAGAGAGATTAATAACCCAGCTCCCCCAGCGCCGGGGACAGGAGGCTTTGATGAGCTCTTTGGCAAGGGCTGTAGGAAGAGGCTGCAATGCAAAGTTAAATAATTAGGTCACTGCAGAGCATGAGGAAAGAAAGTAGAAATATTCTCTGATTCCAAAAAGGAGCAAACAGCTGCATTTCTGGAGACAGGCTGCATCAAGCTCCTTAAGGAGCTGGGGAGGGGAATGGGTTTCAAGGTCTTGGGGAAAGCAAATCCAGACATGAGGCCATGATAACAAAGCACACTCTACAGCTGGGACTCCTTGGGATGAGACAGGAAATCCTCTTCCAAGGAAGGTTTTTCCCACTCAGATCTTGGCAAGCCACTGTGAGCATTTACAGTTCACTTATCCAAGGTCTCTCTCAGGCCAGCCAGCCATGGATTCCACTTCCAGAGCAGCTGGACAGTTCCTGAACTACCATGACTCACCCTAAATGTGTTTGAGGACAGGGGAGATCCCAACAGAGCTGTGTGGGGCTTGCCTCAGGTATCCCAACATAGATGCAGGGAATAATGTGCCCTGACTCCACGATTCAGAGGGCTGAACAATTGCTTTATTAAGCTATACTGTATTACACTAATACTATACTAAATGACATACTAAAGAGATACTAAAGAAAAACCCATGACTGTCTGCAGTCAGCCAGGACACAGCTTTGACCCAACTGGCCAAAGAATCCAAACAACCTTCACTGGTGTCCAATTAACAAATCACTTTGGGTAAACAATCTCCATAACACATTCCACGTGTGCAAAACAACAGGAGCAGTGAACAGAGATAAAAATTGTTTCCTCTTCTTCTCTGAGCTTCTCACTGCCTTTCCCAGGAAAAATCCTGGGTGAGAGCTGTGCCTGCTGCTCTCTGTGAGGAGAGCTGCAGCCACATCCCAGCCCATGGTGCTGCCCTGGATTCCCAGAGCTGTGCTGCTCTTTGTCACCTCTGGGCACAGAGCCCACAAGGATGTCACAGGTGTCTCCTGCTGCACCATCCCAAGGCTCTCAGCTGTCCATGGTGCCCAGGGAGGAAGAACATGAGGGAATAACAACAGCTGGCACTTGGGCCAGGGGTTTGTATTCCCAGATGTGCCACAGAGGATTCCCACAGCATCAAGCAGGTTTGGAGTGGCACTTGAAGGGAATTCCAGCCACGCTCCAGGAAGGTCAGAGCTCCACAGTGAGCCATATGCTCAGCCTTGGCTTCCCCTCCCAGTGCCAGGACATGTCTGTGAGGAAGGAAGCCAGAGGGAACGTGGATCACCACTGAGACAGAGCCTCTCCTTGGCTCCCACCCTAATTAACCATCACAAGGGCCCTGCCTTGCCAATAAAGAGTGTGGGTAGGTAATTAATTAGTGGCCTACTGGAATCCCAGCACCTCTCACCCAAGCCCAGCTCCATAGATTGATACAAAGTGGATTTCATGGAAACACAGTGGTTTTCCCATTGTGGCTTTGAGCTAAATGGTGGTTTTGGAAGGAACCTCATTCACAGTCCTGTCCTGTGACTGATGCTTGGCTCCTCACCCTGCATGTACAGAAGGAGACTGGAAAGGAACCTGCCTGTGGAATGCAGGAATGACCCAGAGAGAGCCCCTGAGCTGATTTGTGAGCTATTTATGTTCTCCATCCTCCCTGAATAAGAAACCAGCAAAAGCAGAAGAACAACAAAATCCTTTCCCACAGTAGGAAGCTGGAGGTGAAAAGTGTCCAGGTGCTGGAACAGGGACAGCAAACTGAGGCTCAGGTGGTTCCTTTCCTCTCCCATGACCATGGGTGACATTGAAGCACCAAGGTGTCAGGCCCAGGGGAAAGAGCAAGGGCAGAAAGAGCATCAGGAAATCACATCAGGGCAGCCAAAAATGTTTTTAAGAGATGCTCAGAAGACAAGATGAGGAGCAGCTGCCAGAGGTCAAGGGATGATCTGCCTGGCCTGGGATGGAATAAGACTTTTCTAAGGATACTGAGGGTCTGGCACCATGGATGATACCCACTCTGCCACGTCCCACCCAGAGATCCAAACCAGAGCCAGCTGCAGCATCCTGCAGAAGCACAGAACATGCACAGCATGAGACAAAGCCACACTGTTGGGTGTCAGGGCTGGTTTGTGGGCCCAACCAGTGACAGAGCTCTGGAGGGCAAAGAGAACAGAAAGAAAGGGGTGCTCAGAGGCAGACATAGCACAGTATCAGCAGTGGGACAGGCCAGGACAGCCCTGCACACCAGGAGAGAGGAGCCATCCTCTGCCCAAACTTGCAGTTGTCCTCCCTTCCTAACAAGATCTCTGGCTCATTAACCTTGTTTTGCTTCTCTTCATCTCCTTCATTGCAGCTGGAGCCTTTCCAGCTCCCTCTCCTGGCTTGATGTCCCTGTCCCTTGCAGCCCTGCTTTGGGGGGACATGTGCCATGCTGCTCTTGTCTGTCTGTCCCTAAGACACAGCACTGTCCCAACACCAACAACTTCACACTGGCAGCTATTGTAACCTCTCCTTTCAGAGTCCTCTGATAGCCCTTGTCCAAATAAACTCATCTTGAAAAGATCAGGATTTTTCTTTCCAACAGACACCTTTTTCACTCCTCTCAGCTCTCATTTTTCCACATAAAGCTGTCAGTTCCATGAAAATGTCAGCTCAAGGCTGGGCAACCATCGAGAAACAGATCAAGTGGAATGAATCATTCGGAAAGCGAAGAACAGAACAGAAAAATCTATGATTCATCCACACCTTGGGTACTGCGGGCACTCGTGGTCCCTTCATCTCAAAAGGGGATATCAGAACTGAAACAGATTCTGAAAAGAGCACAACAGATGGTGGCAGACACACAGCATAATTAAAAGCACAATTACCGAGGCACAATGAAGTAGGCTCAGCCTCGTTAGTGTGCAAGAGAAAAGGCTGGTGGGGAAAAAGTCAGGGTGTGAAGTCATTATTGCTGTGAAGGGGGCTTGGCTCCTCACCTCCTCCTCCAAGCCAAGGGCTCAGGGCTGTGGATTAAGCTCAGAGAAGCACCCCAGGAGGTGCAGCCCACCCCCCTGCCCCAGACCAGGGATCTACATCTGCTCCTGAAGCTGGCACGGAGGCTTTGCTTCCAGTGTCTCAGGAATACAGGGACAACCACATTCACCTCCACAACTCCCATTATCTCCTTACTCTCACTCAAACATCTTCTCTTTTCTCTATCATATTAGGAGAAAAGCTCATGCCAGTGTTCTCAGGAGTAAGTTAATTATACCAGTGCTGAAGGCCTTTCCTTGCCTCTCCCCATCTGTCATCTTTCATTCATTATGAAGGAATGAGCCCCCACCTTCTATCAGCTCACAGCACCAGGCCACCCACCAGATTTCCAAGGAAGCACTCTCGTGCTTTTCTTTATTCATGCTTCTAGCAGGGAAAAACACCCAGAAAGCTCCTCACTTGTCTGCAAAACCTCCTTTTGCTGTGACTCTACAGCACAGCCAGGATCACAGTCAGGATCCCTTCACTGCTCCACTGTTTACCTCCACCAGTCTCACACTTTGGCAGGAGCTCTCCAGGACAAGCCTCCTCCTTTTCCCTGGTGCAATTCCACACCACAGAGCTCAGTTTTGCAGCTCTCCTGCTGAGGATGTACCACAAGAGCTTCCCAAGCTTCAGTATTTTCCTCTTCTGATCCATCCCTTCCCAAAGGACCATGGGAGGGACATTCAGCTCCTCACTGTACTGGTCCCACTCTCTTCCTAGACTGGTTGAGCTGGGCCAAGGCATGCAATGGTCTGGGCTGGCCCCAAGTCCTCTGTGGTCTGCAGGGAAGGAGCTCCTTGGAGCCAGATTTGTGTGTGGAATTAGCTGGAATCCCTTCAAAAGCCTGTGACACTTCATCTCCTCAGCAAAACATCTGAGATGCTGCACATTTATTTACTGTGATGTTCCAAGTTATAAAGTGCCTTTCTAAACCACCCTGGATACAGGCTGGATGGGAGCTGGCACTCTCCCTTCTGCACTTGGAAAAGCCCACAAAGAGGCTGGAGGAGCTCTAGGAGCACAGGGGAAGCCTGGTGGGTGTTAAGTCAGTGATAAACCTGCTTTGAAAGCAGAACCTCTGCTAGCATAGAAAAGGGCCAAGATTTTGGAAAAGGTTTCACACTCAGTGCTGAGCACTGTGCTCAGGAAAACCCAATTATCCAGGACAGCAGCCCAGAGAGGCAGAACAATCCCTGCCCTTGAAGACAAACAAAAGCTGACTGGATGATGGCCAGACCAACTGGACTTCACTGGCTCCAGCTGGCTCTGGAGACTCCCTGGGTGTCCCTTCACCCCATTATCCACTGCCTGTGGAACTGCACATCCCTGGCACCACAGGCAAGTCCCAGTCAGCCCCAGAGCACTCCCTGGAGCTCAGCTCTCCTCCTTGGCTCCCTGGCATGAGGTACCCACAGCACAGGACCAGTCCCTGAGCTGGTGCCTTTTGCACACAGGACAATGGCTCCTGTCTTGATAGCATTCCCACAATCCTGTGGATAAGCCAGAGGGTGCCCCTGGAAAAACAATCTGCAGGAAAGCTGAAATGTTGGGAGTGAAAGTCTGGCTGGTTTGCATTTGAATTTCAGTAAAAATGCACTTAGACCAATGTTTGGCTCCAAAAACCCTCCCAGGTTTGAAAGCAGCTCCTAAGAGCCTTGCTAAAGCAGTTCTTGGCAGTGGGGTGCTGTCTGCAGCAGGAACACCAGCTCCCAGTGACACACACAGGATGGGAACTGCCCCTCCCTCACACCCAGACACACCTTACATCCTGTAAGGATGGATTTTACCCTTCACCTGGGGATCATCCAGGAAAACAAGGGGTTCTAAAGCCACTTTATAACCTGGAACATCACAGCAAATAAATGTGCAGCATCTCAGATGTTCTGCAGAAGAGATGAGGAGCTGTGGGCTTTTGCTAAGGTTCCAACTAATTCCACATACAAGTCTGGCTCCAAGGCCTTTCCTTTCCTTCCAAGCAGACTGTTCTAAGCCCTCCCATCAAAAGGCTGAGTGCAGTGACTGACTGCATTCCTCCTGACCAGGACTTTCTCTGGCCTCTTCTCTCTTGCTGCAAAGCTTGGCCCTCCCTAACAGTGCAGCACAAGGAGAGACAGGACCATGCTACAGGACATGGGTTGAAGGATGTTGGGTTTTGCAGCTTGCAGGGACCTGTTTTGAACTGAGAGCACTTGGATTTGCTTGGACATTTGTAGCCCCAGACCCCCAAGACTGCAGTAGCACAGGGGAGGGCAGTTCTCCACCAGGGAGCTCAGCCCTAAGTCTGTGTGTATTCCAGGGCTGGCAGGAAAACAGGGAGGAGCAGAGGCAG
This sequence comes from Melospiza georgiana, assembly GCF_028018845.1. Lineage (NCBI taxonomy): Eukaryota > Metazoa > Chordata > Aves > Passeriformes > Passerellidae > Melospiza > Melospiza georgiana. The sequence continues at coordinate 3,008,044 of NC_080442.1, read as the reverse complement.
CATCACAAGGGGAAACATGAGAGACTTCCCTTGGAATAATCCCTGCCATGGAGAGGGGTTCAAGCAGCTGTGGGCTCTTCCAGATTACCCCTTCCAAATCCCTGGGATCTGTCAGAAAAGAGGCTGAGTTGTTGTTTCCACAGCCTGACTCTGGAAACTACACCCAGTAACATTTCACAGAGATGGTTCAGGACTGGCCCTGCTCCTGTTCTCCACAATGCAATAAAAGAGTGTGCTGGCAGCTCAGAGAATTCCCCATGGCACGTTCAGATGTGGCTGATGTCCTTTAAAATAATCAGTGCATCCACCAAAACACTGCCTGCATTCCCTGCTCCTGAAAACTGCCTGCTGGAAGTGCTAATGTGCTGTTAGACTCTGTGTGATGATTATAGATGATAAACATAATTATTTTGGGTCCTGATTGCCTCTGCTGTCTCCATTCTGTTGCTGATGTGTAAAGCAATCTCAGTGTTATCAGTTTTATGGGCAGAGTGTGGAGGTACAGATTTATTCCTGAAGTCAAACCCTCAGGGAACAACCCCCCCTCCCCCCTGAGGCACTGAGCTGTGCTGTGACAGATTCCTGCCTCTTGGAGTCTTTAAGATGCACCTGAACAGTGCCCAGCCCAGGTCAGACAGTGATGGAGGTGGGTTTCCTCATCCAGCTGGAAATCCCAGGGGATTTCCCACTGGTGATGGAGTGGGAGTGATTTGATGACCTCTGCCCAAAGCAGGGCTGGCAGGCAGGTACCTCACAACAGGATTTCATGGAGGTGAAGGAAATCAACTCTCCTAAAGCAGCACAGTGGCCCATTCAACCTGGGGGTACCAGTGTGAAGCTGGGGTGGGGGAGCCCTTCAGATTAGGACAGCTGATGCCTCAGGTTGGGATCCAGAGCAAAAACCTCTGACTTTTGTTTAAACCCCTGACTAATCCATCCTCCAAAAGAGTGCAATTGTTTCCCAGCCATGAAAATAAAGACAGCACTGCTAAGCCCTTTGGGAGGATGTCATTGTCCCTTATAGAAAAGGTCCCTTATAGACAAGACACATATACTATGACAACTGTAGGGATCTGCAGAGGAGAAATAACCAAAGGAAGGCCCACTCTTTGTGTTCCATCATCTTCTCTTTACTGTCACATTGTCCTGTTTGTGGCCTTGGGCTGTGAACTGCCTCTTGTACCACCCCTGGCACATCCTGAGAGAGATGGAAGTGGCATGGTCTGTACAGCACCATGAACTTTCCTGCCAGTGCAGGAGGAGGGGGTTACTGGAGAAGGCTGAGGAGCAGAAGGAATAGTGGGATTGGCAGATTTGAAGCTCCCCAAGCAGCCCTGCTTCCCTCCACACTAACCCCATCATGACCTGGCTCCACAGAGACAGCCACTGCCTGGAAAACAACTTGCTCTTTAAGTTTTATTATTAAATAAATAAATCCAGCCAGCTATCACAAGGCCCTGCAGCCAGAGCAGCCAAGGAAGGGATTGGAGAAGGCAGAAAAGCTCCAGTGAGAGCAGGTAACCAGAGACATTTCAGCACAGAGCAGAGACAAGGCTCCTCACATGAGCAGGCTGCAGCCCCACAAAGATCCCCCCTGGCCTGGCCGGGCTGTGCAGGGAATTCACACGTACGGGCAGGGCGACGCCGAGCCCTGGCTGCTCAACAATTAACTTTTATTCTCTGCAGACCAGCAAAGCCAAGGTTTCAGTAAACACACAACCCCAAAAATGTGCCTGTGGATTGGGTAGAGCAGAGCCTGTGCTCTGCCTGCCAAATTCAAAGCTCTGCTCTGCTGGGTGGTTTCACAGTGAGGTTTCTGTGGGGAGGAAGTGTTTCCAGTGGTCAGGGCAGGGAGCAGGGCTCCAGGAGAGCTGCATCCATCCCTGGCTCCAGGAATGTGGAAAGGTCTGATTGCAGGAAATCTCACACTCACTCAGAGCTGCTCTCCCTCTGCCCACCCCTCCTTGCTGAGGCACAAAGCTCTGAGGGGAGGCTGATAACACTGCCTGACCTTGCAGGGGTGTTGTGGTGCTGGGTGATTGATGCCTGAAAGGCTGTCAGAGCTCTCTGGATTAAAATCTCTCTGGAAGGCATTGGGAGACTGCACATAGGGTGCAGACACTGAGGGATGCAGCTCACACACTCTGCTCCCCTCCCTGCCTGCAAATCCCCACACAGACTTGCTGGGCCTGCTACTCCTGCATTTAAATATTTACAAGATGGGCCTGCAGGAAAGCTGGGGTTTGGAGCAGAGCAGCCAACACTCAGCTCAAAGCTGCCCTGACAAACCCAGCCTGCTGCTCAGGCTGCCCAGGCTCAGCCCCAGCTCTGCTGAGCCCACAGCAGACACAGCCCAGCCCTGCTCAGTTTGGCCAGGCTGGAAGCTGGGGCCTCCTCTGGCCTTGGCATGGCTCTCTCTTCCTTTCACCCTCCACATTATTCACATGCTGCCTACTCCATCTTTTACCTCATTCATTAAGACAATAAAAGGGCTGGGAGCCCTGATCCCTGTGACCTGCCTTTGGAAAAGTGAGGTACTTGACCTCCTGACCAGCCCCCATCACCTCCTCCATGGGGAGGACCTTGCCTGGAGGTGTGCAGAGCTCCTGGAGCAGCTCTTTGACCTGGGGAGAACCCCCCAACTGCACCAACAGTTTCTATAACAAATTAGAAAGCAAGCAGGAAGGAGCATCACTGTCACAGGATGGCTCTGTGTTGAGCAGCTGTGCTGGGCTTGGCTCTTTACAGTATTTTATTCAACTTTTGTGCTCCCTTCCTGTCCTAAACAGATCTGGACACTTTAAACTTTTCTAAGCCTACTCTTACCTTACTGGCTGTGTTTCAGAAATAGGTGGCATGAGTCAATCACAGAGGACCAGTTTATAACATTGTAAGCTACTTCCCTCAAGTGGAGGGAATAAAAATCACTCAACTGTGTGGCACAGGCTCTGTGTGCACCTCAGGTAGGGGGAAGATAATGGGAGATGGACACCTGCATGAGGTAGAACCTACCAAGCTGTCTGAAAGGTGTTAGGAGAACAGAAACATTGCCAGTGACAGTGCAGAACAAACCTTCCCACTGCACAGACCTCAGGGCACATGGGGGCACCCTCTGTGTCAGATCCCAAAAGGGCAGGTGCTCTGAGAGCCCAGCAAGCTCCCACATGGACAGCTCCTCTCCATGCATGCCCAGGCTCTGGAACATGCTGAATGCAAGCTGAGATGAGTGACAAGTGCTCCTACACAGCATTTCAGCACAAATGGAAGAGACTGCTTAGAAGCAGCTTGAGGGGTGGGTGAAAGACCTGAGTGCTGTGGAACAAAGCTTTCCTGCCTCCCAGAGCTGGGCTGCCAGGCAGGGGGAGCTGGCAGCACTGGTGCTGGGAGCTGCACTCACCCTGAGGCTCTGTCTCCTCTCATGGTCACTGTTTTCCTCAGAGAAGCCAATGAAACACAAAGAATCCCCATTTCACCACAGTTCTACAGGTGTGGAGACAGCAGCCCAGCTCCAGCCTCTTCCCTGTGCTGTGAGCAGGAGGATGTTTCATCTCCTGCAAATGCAAAGAGATAAGAGGGGTTTAGCACAAGGCAGGATTTGTTTCTGATCAGCCCAACAAAAGGACACACAACCCGTTTATCACTGGAAATTAATTGTGCCATCGATGCAGATGCCTGCAATTACTTCTGTTAAATATTATCTTTAATTAACTGTAAAATATATAATTAATAAACTTGCCCCCTCATTTTTGTTAAGTTTCACTGCTAAGACCTTATTACTGAAATAAATCTTCCTAGCAACACACGTTGACAGAACAGAGGAAGGTGCACGCCTCCAGCACAGGATAATTTCCTTATGGGAAGTGGAATTAGGAGGGAGGAATAATCACCTCTCTTCATGGCTAGGACTGGAGAGACACCCCACTCTGCCACCAGTTGTTTCAGCTTGGAAGCAGGCACAGAGAATCTGCTTTGGCTGGCAAGGATGGCTCGCTCTGAAAGCTGTCAGGCAGATGCATGCTCGTCTTTCGAGCCTGGAGAAACAAAAAAATAAATTTCCTTTTCTGATTTATAGTCCATTAAAGAAATTTTTTCACTGTAAAGCTGCACAGAAAGACCTTGGTGGTTAGGCTGGTTCTTTTAGAAGCCCTGTGTTGCTCCAGCTCTCAGTGCTGGGCTAGAGCTGCATGACTGATTTGTTTCCCACTTACATCAGAAGTGTTTGGATTCAGGGAGGTTTGATGATGGCTCTTAAACCATCCCAATTAGAAATGCTTCAAAAATGCTGAAATTTGACTCCAAGCATAAAATTCCCCTTAGACTTTGTCTCCACTTGTGATCTTTACCTCAAGTTCGTTGATTGCCAGATTAACCAGAGGTAATTAAAATATTTCCAAAGGCTGTTCTGGGCAACACTTTTTGCCTTGCTGCAGGTGACAAATGTTTGTGGTTTGCCTGAGGCTTGTGTTCCCTCCTGCCTGAGCTGAGCATGCCAAACCCAGAGGAATGGCTGCTCCATCACCATCCTCCCTGCCTGGGGAAGGTGGCACAGGGACAAGGGAGGAGTGCACAAGCACAGAGATGCAGCTCCTGGCCATGGAGACACATAAAGAGGCACACAGGAGGCAAAGGGCTCTATGGCTTTTGAGGAAATTCTGCAATTTCCCTGCTTTTGGAGGTACCTGGGTGGCCCCCAGCAGAGCCTACAGCCTGGCAGTGTCAGTGCAGGTGAACTTCAGAAACAGAAGCACAGCACCACTGAGGCTGGGAAAGACATCTGTGGTCACCAAGTCCAGCTCTCCAGCCAGCAGCACCACCATGGTCACACTAAACCATGTCCTCAGGTGCCATTTGTACATCCTTTGTGGACACTTCCAGGGATGGTGGCTCCTCCACTTTGCTGTTCCAAAGCCTGACCACCCTTTCTGTGGAGAAATTTTTCCTAATACCTGGTCTAAACCTCCCCTGGCACAATTTTCCCTTCAAGGCCCTGGTTTGGTGCCATTTGGAGCAATTTCACAGAATCACTGAGGTTGGAAAAGCCCTCCAAGACAATCAAGTCCCATCTATGACTGATCCCCACCTTGTCCCCAGCCCAGAGCACTGAGTGCCACATCCAGACATTCCTTGGGCATCTCCAGGGATGGGGACTACAAACTTCCCTGGGCAGCCCATTCCAATGTCTGAGCAACCTTTCCATGGAGAAATTCCTCCTGATGTCCAGCCTGAGCCTCCTCTGGCACAGCCTGAGGCCTTTTCCTCTTGTCCTTAGTGAAGAAGAGAAGGATTCTCACCTTAACCACGGTACCAAGGTTTTAGCAATGAGATGAGGAGACAGAGTGTCAGTTCCTGGCCATCCACTACCACTTTGTCACCCATTTTGCACCTGTGTGCAGACTAAAAAGGGCTCTGTGGGTTGTGAGTGCTGGAAATGCCCAAGCCCTGACACAGAGCAGGTCCTGTCTCAAAATAACATACTGGAGACCCTCACCCTGCTACAGCCTGAGTCTAAAGAAAGGGCTCCATTCTCCACTTCATTTAACTACCACTTAAAAATGGTGTCAGACAAATGTTAAAACAGCCAGCCAATTTGATTACACAAAAATTTTAGAGTCAGCAAATTATCTAGTGAAATGATGCATATAGAAATGTTAATTCAACAGCAACCAAAGCCTTCCACATCCCTTAACATCTAAAGATGATAATTCTACACAAAGAAAAGAGAGGCCTGAGCATACTGTCCTTGCTGGAGAAATTACAGGAATATTCTAGTTCCCACCTACACAGTATCCTATATGCAGTGATATAAATAGCAGAGGCTGAGGGAGACTTTAGAAGTGGGTTTGGGCTGGAAGCTCTGAAATCATATTATTTGCCCTGGGTTTGCTGGGAGAGAGGCTCCTGTATCAGCCCATTCCCACCATGTGCCTCTCTGCAGAATCTTTCTGTATAAAAGTCCAATTTTCCTGTTCTATACAAAGCATGAAGGTACTTTATTTTGACACACACCCTTGGGAGTGAGGACCCTTTGTGCCCACTCCCAGACATTTTCTTCCTCAGGATCCCTGCTGGATCAGACCAGGAGCACTGGAGAGGGAGAATGGAAGAGTTAAGCAACTTAACTCTGTGGCTCTCGGGCCGCAGAAGGGGAGGGAGCAGGGAGGCAAAGCATCTGGCTTCCCTGCTTCCCTAACAGCCTGCCGGGAAGGCTGCTGTCAATTCTGCCTTCTGCCTTGTTGGAAGAAAGTAGAAGTGACAAGAGGCCCTCCAGGCAGGCAGCCAGCAACCAGAAATTCAATTGTGCTACCTCCTGAAACTGGACCTTTTTTTTGGAGACCCTTTCCCTGAAATTGTTTTGACTTTAAAGAAAGGACTGTCATCGCAGTCCAGGGCCAATCCATCAGCCCTGCTCTCCTGGCTCTCCTTGCCTCCATGCAAGCACATTTGCACAAAAGGATTTCCATTTTCTGGGCTGCTCTACAAGCAGCCTCACCCACAATAAATACACAGACCCATAAATATGCACACACACACACAAACACTGTTATTTATAGGTACAGACAGACGCCCGGCCGGGTGTGTTCCCTCACTGTGTAACACCAGGGCTGCAGCAGCTGAATTTACTCCACACTCCCAGCTCAGCAAGCACAGTGTGGGCCATACGGTCTGTCCCAGGGGCTTAGACCAACTGGTTATTGGCTGGTGCTGTTGTTGCTCTAACAAGCCCCTGGATATGTGGCAGGGGCTGCAGAGAAATGCAGCTGGAGGAGCCTCTCCCTGTCAGCAGCAATCTGTCACCGTGCCCGCCCCGCGCAGCACAAAAGCTGCACGCCAGTGGCAGCACAAAGGTCAGGCTGCAGGTAGGCTGGGGGGGTCCTTCATCTCTGGCAACGTGCAGCCAGCTTGAGGCACCGTCTGGATGCTGCAGCAGGAATTTCAGCCTCACAGATGCCTGGCTATAATTTAAAACGAGGCAGCATTTCCATTACAAACCCCGTTTTTTCCCTGTGGATTTATACCTCAGCTATTCAGCTCCACTTTGGGGTGGACCTTCTTCACATTTTTGCTGCACAACATTTAAATCCAGCTCAGCCTCTGTTGGTTGTGAGATGGAGAAGGAAATTACATATGCACACAAACACTCACGAGCACACACAGAAAGCTTACACAAACATATGCCCGCAGAGAGATCTGTCACAAAAAACCAGACCAGCCAATGCAAATAAGCTCAATTTTAAAAGTGAATTCATTTGACTCGATTATTCTAAATTATTAACAAGTTCCAGCAACCTTAGAATGCAATAACCACACTCAAGCTTTCATCTAGGTTAAATGGAAACAGATAACTCACACTGATAGAGATGATACCAGTATCAATCTGTGACAGCAAAGTTGGAGGCACAAACCTGACCCACTCAGAGCCCCTCTCCTTGCAGCAGTGTGGTAACAACTCCTGGATGCTTCCCCTCCCCTGAAATATCCCAGTGCCATGAATCACCCCTGACAGAGCAGAGCCCCCCTGTTTCCCTGGCTGCCAGGTGAAACCTGACCTGCACCACACTCCTGTCTGTTTATGACTTGCTCTGCCTTAAACAGCCCATTTTGTTAGGGATTTTTTTAACTCTCTATCGATTCTACTTTGATGTAGTCCAATAAAGCACATTGACAGGAGCAATTTATGTTGGCCGGTGCCTCCAGTTCCAAGGAGGGATATGAAGAAGGGTTAAGCACCTGGCAAGTACCATAAAGATTATCTAGTTATCCCAGATTACCAGGTCCATTCAATCCAAACCCAGGCCTGAGATGAGGAATGACCTCCTGTTCCTCCCACTCCCAAGCAGAAATTGGTATGATTCTCTCTATGATCACTTCCTCACACCACACAGGAACATCAGGAAATGTGACAAGGATTTTCTCCATCTTAAAAGGAAAAGGCTGTAAGTGGCCACTGGAAGGAGATGAGCATTTCCTCACCTCTGATGGCACAGAAAGCAATCCTGGGACACCAGAGCTGGCACTGGTACCAGCAAGGCTCCTGGAAATTGTAAGATGTGCCTGTTCACATTTCTGCATAGGTGTGCAAATGCAAATTGTTCCAGTGGCACAAAGATCTCCATGAGGCAGTTAGGAATACCATGGATTTATCCTGTCAGCTGGAAACATTGCTGGTGTCCATGATATGCTGTACTGCCTCTTTCTTTCCTGGTTTCACACTCAGACCTTGCTCCTGAGGCTGGGGAAGCACTGACCAAGATAATCACTCAGGGAAGACATTTAGTAGATGTTTAGGTGGCTCCTAAGTGCAACCTAACAGTTTCCTTGCCTCCTGCAAAGAGGGCAGAGGAGCAGAGCTGAGAGCTGCAGGGATTGGAAAACTCAGCTCAATTTAGCTACAGGGCAGTTTAAAGTGCCTGTTGCATTTTTCATTTAAGCACAGCAAATCCCCTCACTAAGCAGCAGCTCGGGTGGCCATAACTCGTGGAATGCTAAGTGGGGAGCAGGTATTGGACAGGCCATGCATCAGGCAGAGCAGCTGGAGAGGGACATGTCCTTCCAGGGAGGAGATGCCACCTGTCAGCAGTGCCCGCCGCTCCGGAGGCATCCGACCGTGCTGGATTCTCATCCATCCAAAGCTTCCTGCAGTCACCAGCCATGGATAGGGTTTCACTCCTCACCAGCTGGAGCTCCAGGAAAGGCAAATCCAAGTCTCTCTCCAAAGATGAGGACGAGGGGGGAACAGAGAGGCTGCAGTCATGACACAGCAGAGCATTGGGCACCTCCCGTGAGAACGAGACACTTGGGTGCTGAAAATGCAGCTCAGCACTTACAAAAGGAAAAGAACACAACAAAAACTTGGCCTTAAAACCCACCCAGACCTGCTGCCCCTGTGCCAGGCTCCCAGGGAGCCCCTGCTGCAAGAAGGGGGACAAGGCACAATTATTTGCCATGAGGCTGTGAGCACCTAACTTAGGGCTCTTCATTTATCAGAGGAGGAGCTGCAGAGCCTCCTGTCTCCTCACCAACAGGAGGTTTCCTCATCCATCCATGCACCCTGAGCTCCATGGGCAGCTGGCAGTGCCCAGGGCTGAGGAAGGATGGCTGAGTGTGGCAGCCAGGCTGGAGCACAGGCAGACAGGAGCAGGGAGAGGAGCTGCAGCAGCCCTCGGTGAGCTGAGATGGACACAGTGACCATGGAGTGTGGCTGCTCCAGGATCCCCCAGAGCTCCCACATGGCAGCTCCTGAGTGCTCAGGGGCTGCCAGGACAAGCACATGGCACTCATGGCATCCCACCCAGGAGTTATGAAGCCATCACTTGCTCAGTCTGTCCCCAGACAGTGCCAGCAGAGCTCTGCCTGCTCTCACCTGATTGGCATTTTTGGATGCTGTCACTGAGAGGCACTTTTGGAGCTTTGGGACCTGCTGAGGAGAATGAGGCCAAATTCTCTGCCTTTCTGCCTCCCCACTTCTGTCCTGCTTTCTCTTTTCTGGAAAGTTTTCCCATGCTAAGTATAGCTCCTAACAGGTGCATGACCAGAGGGGACTGTCAGGGGTGCAGCTGTCCCCACAGAGGCCTGGCTCCACCTCCATCTGTCTCACTGGAGCTGTCCAGGCTGCCTAGCTGGGCTCTCAGGACACAGGCTGGGGGAGCAGCAGGGATGCAGGCAGGAAACACACATACACACACACAGGGAGGGAGATTGTGCCAGGGAATGCCACAAACAAAGCCTCTGACATCAAACTAATGCATCCTTTGAGGCTTTCAAGACCCCTTGGCACACACAGGCAGGCTGCCAGCTAACTCATCTCTCCTCCTTGCCTGATGCCAAGGTCAAGCTTTAAAGGAAAGCTGGCTGCTCTGTAATCCCCTGTGCCTCATTTGGGGATGCCACAAACTCGTAAGGATCAGTGACAGAAAATATTTGACTGGGGCCAAGGCCAGTGTGATGCCTGAAGTGTTCCCTTGCCCAGGCAGCTGCCAGTCCTGGCTCCCATCCTGCCAGACCCCCAGCAGCCCCTTCCAGCTGGGAAGCAGCCCTGGGGCTGCAGGTGATGTGAGGCAGTGACACAGGGAGCTGGGAGCCCTGTAACAGCCCAGAGGGGACATCAGGAGGCACCTCCACCTGCACAGTGCTGACAAGGTATCCCAAATTGTAAGGCACAGATGACCCTCCTCACTTGGGGAGATGAAAATATGAGCAACAGGGATAAGTGACAACCCTGCTCACAAACTAAAGGTGCTTCCTACCCCTGAGGTTTCCTGGGATAATTTCAGGCTGATGGGACATAAGGAAAGAAGCATTTTGCACCAGCCCACGGGGTGTTGCAGCAGCTCTGGTTCACAAATCTGGGTCCTGGGACGTTGCTGTGCTAACAGGCTGGCTTGGCTCAATGGGAGGGTGATGAAAACCATCTGCAGGGAATGGGATGGCACAGTGACATCAGCACCACTGCAAGAACAGAGGAGGTTTCTGCACTCACACTGGGCCACCACAGAACGTGCTCCACACTGTGCTTTGGGCCCAGAGTCCCACATCTGAATTTGGGGAACCCAGAGGCCAACTCCCTGCTCCAGCTGCAGGAAACTGAGCCACAACCAGCCCTCAAAACCCTGCCTGGGGCTCAGTGAAGGGCTGGGAGGGGCTGGGTGAGACTGATGTGTATAAATCCTTAGCAGAGGGGAAACCCATTCTCTTCTTTAATTCTCTGTTCAAATGAATTTTAAAATGAAACCACACTGCTTGTAGCAATCCAGTCTCCCCTCCCAAAGGAAGAACCCTGAATCCTGGAGTGACTTTTTTTCCCTGGATCTGGGGTGACTTTCCTTCACCCTTTGACAACAACTCCTTTCAGGCAGAAGTGCTGACTGGAGCTCTCTGGGTCTCCAAAGACCATTCCATCAGCTCAGTGCTGCTGGGGCTGCCAGGCTGAGTTATCACAGGTCCTGCCCTCCCCTGCCATTAATACCTGCTCACCAAGGCAGCCCCAGCCAGCCCAGGCACAGAAAGGCAACCTTGAGCTGCAGGAGTCTCCCACAGTAAGGAAAGAGGCATCAAAGGGAAAAAAGAGAAAAATAAATATACCCCAGGCATCTCTGGATAGTCTTAACAGAGCTCAGACAGCTCCAGGAAGGGAATGAATTACTGGGAGTCATGAACTTTCCAGCTCACATTCCCCAGGGAGCTCCAGCCACACCTCATGCCCAGCCTGATGTCCCACAGCTCTGTGTCCCACAGTCTGGGGTCTCCTTCTGTCCCAGTCCAACCCCTTCCTGCCAGGCAGAGGGTCACACTCCTGTCCTGCTGTCACCTGTGTGACTCTACCAGGTAACACCTGTAAATCATCTTCCTGCCAAAGGCCAGAGTAAAGCAAGACAGAAGCAACACCCAGCACTGCAGCAGCACAGCTGGAACATCTGCAGTGCAATCCCCTGCCTGGCCAGACATGGGACTGAGAAAGAGCTTTCTGCTGAAAATCCCAATACACAGGTAAAATTCTCTTTGTTTTTGGTTTTAATCCCAGACCTGGAGTGCCTAAACCCCAGGACTCATACCAGCACCCCAGCAGTGAGCACAGTCACCCCCTGAACACTCCAGAACTGAACAGGATCAGTGACCAAACATGGGAGCAGGGCTTTGTCCCTGGCCAGGGACAGCCAGCACCACAAACCCAACTCAGGATCTGAGCAGCCTTGGTCAAACCTCCTGCCTGCACTTCACCATCCAAACATCAATCAATCTGCTGGGGGAGGAGGGGGGTTGATGTGCTCCATGGATTAGAGCTGGTGAATTAAGAACCTATAAGGATATTATCTAGGATCAGCCTTGAGAGCCCCAAAACACCCAGAGCCACAACTTCACTACAAAGCCTTCAGAAACAGGGGTGTTCTTCAGTCCCCATCTCCTGGGGCCCTGTGTCTGCATGCAAAATTCCACTTTTGTTACTGCAAAAATGGCATTCTGGGCTCCCACAGCTGAAGAGTCTGAGAATGCAGCTAAAGGATTAAACCCTCCCTCCCCAGACCTACAGTAAATAAAGAGAACTAAAGCAGTTCTGCAAACTAGAAGGATTTGAAGCCAATTTTGTGACTGTATCAGGCAGTCCTGGCACTCTTTGTACTCAGGAGAAGCAGGGCAGAATAAAGGGGGATTGACCAGAGGACTGGGATGGCTCCCTGCAATGTGCAGATTTCTGGAGGTGGAAGGGCTGGCAGAGAGGAGGCAGAGGGAACAGGAGCAGACATTTGAGAGACATTCACAAATGGATTTCTGAGCCAAAATGTCCCCTCAGTTGCACCTGCACATCTCTGCAAACATAGCTGGCCTCTGCACTGTGGGTTGAGGACAATTTAACCTGGAGTCTGAACAACGGGATTAAGCACCGGATCAGCAGAAAAATGGTTGCAGATAGCTACGATTGCCACTGGAGAGTGATTGTTTCCCTGAGCCACACTGTGAAAGTGTCGGTGCCTTTGTGAGATTTAATGGCCCAATTATCGCAGGCGGTGTCACCTCCTCCGTGGTGCACGCCCAGAGCCGCTCTGTGCCCTCATTCCCCTCTCCCGCTCTGCCAGCAGGCAAACACACCTCGGCTGCTCCTCCTGCCCAGTCCCGACCCAACCTCTCCCCTGCCCAGGGATGGGGGGCTGGGGATGCCAGACCAGGTGGGATGGCTATCTCATCCTAAAGGTGGTTGGGAGCTGGGGAAAATCAAATTTTTTACTTCATTAGCAAAAATCTGATTAAAAAAATTCTCATTGAAGTCATGTCAAGCTCTCCTCCCAAACATCACAGTGAGCCACCATCCTGGTGTCCAGCAGCTGCACCTCTGTCACACAGCACCTGCTCAGCATCCCAGCAGCTGCACCTGGCTCTCACAGCAAGGGGCTTGGCTGGGATGGCCAAGGCAGAGGATGGACAGGGCCCTGCCACACTACAGAGTGCTTCTATCACCCAAAGACTGAGGTTACATCAGCCACAGATCAACCAGTCTCTGATTAGCCCCACAATGCCTCTGTAAGGAACATGCACTGAATGCTCCATGGGCACAGAAACCTGCCTTGGGTACCTGGCTGCTTGTAGGGCAGCACCTGAGCCAAAAGCCCATGGAGCTGTGACAGTGGCAGTGCTGCTCCTCCCCACCACAGCAGGGTCAGCCCACAGGGAGGGTTAATCACACAATCCCACAGTGGTTGGGTTGGAAGGGAGCTCAGAGCTCACCCAGTTCCATCCTGCCAGGGGCAGGGACACTTTTACTGGGCCAGTTTAGCCCCATCCAGCCTGGTCTTGGGTACTTTTAAATTAATTCCAGAATTCAAGAAGGGGAAAGGATTGGTGTCAGGAAGGGGCAAAGCTCCTCTTCTGCTCTCCTAAGAGCAGCCTGCAGCAGGCCATCCAAGATATCCTCAGCAGGATATCAAAACAGCACTATAACAACCAGAATTAAAGAGTTTCACCACAGGATTGGACATTTATGTGCACAAGAACAGCATCTGAGGGACTCCAGCTCCTGTGACAATCAGAGCAGCCCCTGCCTCTCCTGCTCTGGGGTAGGAGCTGCTGCCAGCTGGGGTCAGGGGGGAATCTCCCCTCACAGGGCAGTATTGCACAATTATGGCCATTATGGGATTTTTATGTCTTCCTTCAAGGCATCCAGCTCTGCTTCTGGTGGAGACAGGATACAGGGCTGGAGGTTCTGTTGGTGTGTTCAGCTCAGTTTTTATGTCCTAATACAAAATTAATGGTTCTCTCACTGAGACTGCATGAGGCAAAGCTGCCTGCTCTGGGCATTCCAATTGGCAAAGCCAAAGTGGGGCTGCAAACTCCTTCCTTCCCAATGCTCCAGGGTGGAACACATCCCTCACCCCCAGCCAGGCTCCCTGCCTCACCCACACCAGTGCAGCCCCCCAGGCCCTCAGGAGCAGCACGGTGATGCTGGACCCTGCTGGGCTGCACTTTGCAGCTCCCATGCTCCAGGGGTGCCTCAGCCTCCTCTGTCAGAGATTCCAGATCCACAAATCCCTGCTGCAGGGCAGGTGGGCTGCAGGCACTTCAACACTTCAAACCTGACTGTGCCTCCTCTCCAGCAGCCTCTCCTGCTGACTAAAGGGCTGCCTGTCAGGTTAGGCAGGAACAGCTGTCTCAAAAACTGTATTTCAGGATTCACACAGAGGTTCCTTCTGATTGTATGGAACAACACCTCATTCATCATTCAGTGTGTCAGACAGAGCCACTCATCTTCACTCGATGACACCTTTTATCTACAAACACCTCGACTGACTCACAACCAGGCTGTGAACCCACCAGGATCTTTTACCATGCCAGGGGCATGTTTTCCTGGCTCACACCCAGCACAGTGCTGGGGGCTGCAAGCATTCCTTGCTCCCACGAGGACTTTTTCAGGGTTTTTCTGAGCAGACACTGTGCTCCCAGTGACTGGAGCAGGCTGTTTTTGTGGAGCTGATTATTTTGGTGTCCAAGTGGAAGCCAAGCTCAGCAATTGCCTTGTGTGTGGCTGGCTTGTGGCTTGCCCTGAGGGAATCCATGGCACTGCTGGGAATTCTGACCCCAGAGTCCTGACTCAGGCATTCTGCTAAACCACAGGGCCTGTTGCTTCCAGGCCCATCTCTGTGCTCCTGTGTCTCTGCTGGGGCCAGCACAGGGATGGAAAAGGCAGGATTTGAACTGCTGGAGCCACAACAAGGAGAGATGTGAGCAGCAATCATCTCCCACAGTGCAGCTCCAGAAGCCTCTTCCCTTTGGCTTTGTGTCCAGCTGTGAACCTGCAACCACTTCCACCATCCTCACCTTCCTGCTTCCACCTGATCCTCTCCAACCCATCTCCACCTCACTGCAGGCTGCCACAGAGCTCCTCTGCCTCCTCCAGCCAATGCCATAAAGCAAATTATGGTGCACTGTTACTGATGGGGGAGCTTTCACACACACACTGGGAAAGAAGACTCAGATATTGGGCCCTGACTCTGAAATAGGGAATTTCTCTTGGTGGCCCTTAGTGACAAACTGACCAGAGCCCCTGAGCCCCTCCTGTGACACCAGACACTCCTGCTGTGCCCTGCTCTGATCACAGCACCACGCTGAACCCTTCTTCACCCTCCAGCTCTCTCTGTCTAGGGAACAATGTCCTCATTCCTAGAGGGATGGAGACCAAATCATAAAGATGTAATGACATTGTCTGGGCTGACACACTGATCAATGCCTTTCATGCAAAATTATGCTTTCTGCAACTAATAAATATTGATCCTTTTTGTTCCTGTGCAGCTCTGCAATAAAGAGTGACTTAAATGTCTGCCAGCTCTGAGCTTCCACCATCCTTTGCCAGCCCCCAGCTCCTTGGCAGAATCCCTCTGCATTTCCTACTGGCACTGGTGTCAGTTCCTGATCCCAAGGAGGGCACAGCACCTCCATGAACATCCACCTCCCTCTGTTCTCCTGTCCTTTGAGTGGTCCTTGTGTCACAGGGGTTCATGGGAAGCAGTGGAAAATAAATGGAATTGGAGAGAGTGCTGGAAAAGGGGAGCAGGGTCATGTCCCAGAATCCTCTCCCTCATCTTTTGATGCTGCCCAGGACATGGAGGTGACCTTCACTGCTGAGCTTTTAACCCCCCAAAATCCCCTCTGCAATAAAGAGTGACTTAAATGTCTGCCAGCTCTGAGCTTCCACCCTCATTTTCCAGCCCCCAGCTCCTTGGCAGAATCCCTCTGCATTTCCTACTGACACTGGTGTCAGTTCCTGATCCCAAGGAGGGCACAGCACCTCCATGAACATCCACCTCCCTCTGTTCTCCTGTCCTTTGAGTGGTCCTTGTGTCACAGGGGTTCATGGGAAGCAGTGGAAAATAAATGGAATAGGAGAGAGTGCTGGAGAAGGGGAGCAGGGTCATGTCCTGGGCACATTTAGGATAATAAACAGGAGGAACCAGGCCAAGTGCAGAACTAATAGAAACATTTACAACTGCTTGGCAGGGGAATCATGTAAGTGCTAATGGGTTTGGTTCAGATCGCTTAAATCAAAGCTCAGGGCTGGGCAGCCAGGCCTGCTGACAAACTTTGCTGGACACAGGGATCCATTCAGCCCTGAGGAAAGCCTGGGCTCCACGTGGCACCAAGTCCTGCTCCATTTGCTCCTCTTCTGGGCAGGGGTGAAGCAGGACCCTGCCCTTGGCACCCCTTGGCTCCCTCAGTGCCCACCCCAGAGCCCGATGGCTGCTGCTCCTGCCCACACACGGCCCCAGGGTGATGTGATGGCACCCCCAGGTTGGGTTCTGGACCCTCTCTGCTCCAGGTCTCACTCCTCTGCCTCTCATTCTCCCATCTCCCCACCCCCAGCTGGAAGAGGAGCCTTTCCCAGCCTCCCAGAGAAAGGAGATGCCCCAGAGAGCACAAGGTGTGAACTCAGAGCCAGGGCTGCAAATGGATTGATGATGACAGGCAGAGGCCTGGCTTCAGTCACTTCAGGCACTGATTGGATTTGTGTGCTACACACATTTTGGGAGCACTGCCTTCCTCTGCTGAAGGGATTCAAACCCATCCTGAGTAGAGTTCAGCTGCAACACTGAACCACAAAGCAGGAGGGGCCAAAGGTCCACAGTGCCCTGTACAACCTCAGTGAAATGTGTCCTGCTCCCTTCCCCACTCAGCAGAATGCTGAGAAGGCTTTTAAGGCAAAAAAACTACAGATAAATACTCTGCCTCTGGATTACAGAGCTTAAAATATGATGGCATCTCCCCCAGATTGTGAATGGGTTCCCTGAAAAGCTCCTACAGTTCTGAGACCCTCCCTTCCCCATTCCCCTCCTGGGAGAATTGGAGAGGCAAAGGGCTGCTGTTCCAGCAGATTTGCAGGAGTGGGAGTTGAAGAATCAATGAAGCTCTGAAAGCCAGTGGGGAAAGTCATTCTGCACCTTCCTGACACCAGGAATAAATGATTCAGCTGGAAAAGGGAAAAAAAAATCCAACAACCCTCAAATGAGGCTGGAATTACCCTCTGGAGAGATATTTCATCTTGAGGAATTGTGTTTGCTGCAGTGTTCATCTTACTGAGCCACAGCAAGGCTTTAATATCCAGCAAAAGGTCAAACCTAAATGGGAAATGCCAGAGCCTGCTGGAGCTCCTGCCTGCACACGAGCTCCCAACCCTCACACAGAGCAGCTACACCCAAACTGAGGCCTGACACAGGGAATGGAGCTGAGCTGGACCATGTGGGGATATCCCCCTTTCTTATGGGATATTTCCCTTCCTTGTGGGGTATTTCCCTTCCTTATGGCATCCCAGACACAGCTCAGCCCTGCACTCACTCCCTTTGGATGGGTACAAAAGAACAGACCTGCCTGCCTGGGTGCTGTGAGCAGGGGGAGTTTGGAGAGAATGCTGAGAGCTTCCAGATGTTTGCACCCAAGGGATCTCACTGACTGTCAAGGAAGATGGGATTTCAAGGCACCAAGATGGGATTTCAAGGCACCCAAGGGCTGCAGGGGCAGCTGTCAGATGCTCCTCAGCTGGAACATCCATGCTTGAGGCACTGCCAGTGCCCTCTGAGTCCAGCAGGGTCTGCAGGGCTGTGGGAGCTCTCTCCTCATGCCCATCAGCTCCCATGGACAGACAATTCTTCCCACTTTTCCCATTTCTGCCTTGGTACTGCTGCTGTCTCCCTCCACCCACACATCTGCTTAGCCTCCCCTTGGTAATTTGTGCTCTTCTTCCTTGCCTCAGACTGAGCTCTGCCCTCTGTGACTCTGCTATGGCTATCCCAGGCTGCAGCAGAGTTGCAGGGATAAATTAGGTACACAGGAGGTGAAGGCAGGTGAAGCCAGGGAGCTTCCTGTCCCCTCTACACCGTGACAAAGGTGAGTGTCCAAGAAAAGAAAGGGAACTGAGCCCTTCCTGACACATCCACTGTCCTCCAAAGAGGGCACAGTGATCATCAGTAAGCTGAGCAGAGCAGGGAGGGGGATTTTACCTAAAGCAGAACTGAAAATCTGCTTGAGCTTGATAGCAAAACTGTTCCCATGCTGCAGGCTAAATCCAGACCTGCAAGGAAACAGATTTGGGAACATCAACAATCCTGAGAGCCCTGAGCCTTCCACTGGCCACCTCAGCCATCCCACACCACATGGAGCCCTCCTGCTTTCCTGCTCAGGACCTCATCAACCTCTACCAATGCATCCTCATCCTGCCCAGCAATTCCAGCTGCCCTTTCAGCCCTTCCTGATGAACAAGGTGCCATCCATGGTGGGCAACACGCTGGTTTCTGTTCCAGTGTGGAGGAACATCCACTGGGGATGGAACTGCCACTGTCACTTCCACATGTGACTCAAGCCAGATTTCACTGTGTACAGAGAGATTAAATTTCTCCAAGGTTAACACAAGATAATTTTTTGTTCAAATATTTACAGTTAGAGCTCACCAGAAAATCAACAGGATTCTGCTGGACAACACTCAACTATCCACATCCCTCAAAGGCAAACAGGGTTTTTATGTGGTATTTAAAGTATCCTGAGAAGCCATCCAGAATGAAGCCCTCACAATTGCTCCTGGGCCAGGCTGGGTCTGTGCCATACATCCATGCCTCTGAGGGAAGCAGGACAAACTTGCTGGCCTTCTCTTCCTAATAATGAGCCCACATGGACACAGCCAGAGCAGGTCAGCAGCCCCCACATGGTGACACAAACAGAGGAGGTGGAGACCACTCAGAACTGCATCCAGCAGCCACATACTTGGGAAGCCCATGCTGTGCAAAATGGGCTCAGGTTGCTACTCCCCTGTTTGGCTTTGTGGAGCTGTTTGTGTCTCCTGGATGCAAAACTTCCCTGGCAACAAACCAGAGCTGTCATTTGGAATCTTGTCCTTTCTGTCCAGGATGTTTAAATTCAAGCCTCAAACTTGTGGTTGGCAGGGAGCAGGGGCAAACAAAGAGCCAAACAATCTGCTGTGAGCTCCTGAGTGCCCAGCCTGCCCAGTTATCCCTCCTGTTATAACTCCTGCCCAGTTATCCCTCTTGTCCATGGGGAATGGTGGAGTACAGAGGCTCAGGGGCCTGTCACAGATTGAAGCTGCTCAGACTTACAGACAGAATTTACAAAACCCAGCACACAATAAGTGTGCTGAAAGATTCAGGCTTTGCTCCCTCCTCTGCAGGGTCTGTTGTTTCATGAGCAGAAGGGACTCACCCACAGCTGCACTGAACATCTGGGGCTTGAGGGACATTCCCTGGCTGCCTCTGAACCTTTGTTTGCTACTCCCCCAAGCCCTGACCCTCTTTAGACATGTCAACCTTTCTTGAGGCTCCCCTGACCCCCTCCTGAGACTGCTCCTGTCTGCTGTGAGTGCACCTGAGATTCCAAGGGTTTCTGGGAGGGAAGTTGCCAGAGCTGCTGTGTCAGGTGCAGAAGCTCAGGTGGAGATTGTTCTCTCCCTCCTCTGCTGCTTTCCAAGGGTTTAGAGGGAAGGTGAGCACAGGCTGGATCCCTGCAGGAAGAGCTCTGAAGGGAGCACAGACATCCTCAGATATTACTCCCACCGAGGTGATCTAGGAGCCTCCCTTCCCTAGCTGGACAATCAGCTTTCCAAGGGAGTGAACGACTTTCTGAGGCTTTTCTAACAGGCTGTGCTTTTCTGGGATGAAGCTCCTGCCTTTGAAGGTCTCTGATCTCTCCCAGTGCCCTGGGGCTTTCTGCTTACCCTGCTCATCCTGCAGAGGCATCCCGTGCCAGCTTCTCTCTGCTGGGTGCAGACACATTTCCCTGCAGGCACAGAGTTTGTGCACGGTGCCCTCAATCCACCAGGCCCACAGGGAATGCAGGAGTGCACACAGCTCCTTCCTCTTGGTTGTCCCCTCCAAGCCAGCCCCACAGATGGCAGGTCAGCCCTCCCTGTGCTGCTGAATGAGGGAACACAGGGGCAAGGGGAATGCAGACAATATCCTAAACAAATCTGCTGTTTACAAAGTCCTCTGTAAACTGTTTACTTTGCGGGGGAGAAAGCATGGAGGAACAGCAGCTGGATGGAGAGTGCTCTTCCCAGGGGGAAGGACTCCACTCCTGTTTGCTCCACTGCTGTGGGAGGGAGTGGAGCTGATGCACATCTGGAAACGGTGCAAAGGCATGAGAGGAAAGAAGAGGCAGCAAAACCCCAGCAGCACCCACTCACTGCCCCAGGCTGTCAGGAGCTCTGGCTACCTCAGCACTGCCTCCCAGAGCACACTCTGAGGAAGGTGGTCTGTCCCTGGGGTGCAGGGTGACAGGGAACAGCCCTCCTCAGGCTCCCAGCAGTGCCTGTGGTGGTCAGGCTGAGCTGTTCCCTGCTGCCAGAGGAAGCATCCCAGCCAGCCCTGAAGCTCACTTGGAGCCATTTGGCTCTTGGGCCGTGTGAGGAGGGAGCCTTGTGACTCTCATCCCTCAGAAATGTGGTGTGTGGTGCCTCCTGCTCATGGTTAAACACGGGGCCTCAGGAATACCAGCTAGAACATTGCAAAGTGCTGGCATAAAATAAAAGCAAGTGCCTCTAATCTCCCTGTTTCCTGTCCATGGAAGGTTCTTTGAAGTGCCTGTGCCCAGGGCAGTGTGGAACACCCATGATCCAGCTGACCAGCACAACACTGGCTGGTGACACAGCGTGACTGCCCAAGCCCTGGGGGCTGCCACGGGGCAAGGAAGGCTCTGAGGGGAGACATGGAAGAGTTAAAACACCCTGCATCAGCTCCCTTCACACTGCAAGCTTGGTTTTGTTACTTGAGCAGGATGTGAGAAAACACAGCCTCCACTCAAGGAAGGTGAGAAGTGCTGTGAGCCCAGAAATACTCCCAGAGGGGCAGGGGAATGGGCAGCCAGCTGGAGCAGCAAGGACAGAGAAAACATCCTCCCTACACATGATATGGCAATCCCTGACCTGCTGGCTGGAAAGGAATACAGGTACAATGACTAAAAAAAAAAAAACAAAAAAGAAAGTGGGCAAACTCAGGCTGCCCAGAGCAGCTGTGGCTGCCCCATCCCTGGAAATGTCCAAGGCCAGGTTGGATGGGGTTTGGACAAACCTGGGATAGTGGAAGGTGTCCCTGTCCATGGCAGGGACTGGAATGAGGTGATTTTTAAGGTCCCTGCCAACCAAAACCAGCCTGTGATTCTATGATTACAGGTACAATGATTTTTAAAACAAAGGAAATGGTCAAACTCACCCATTTGGTGTGAAGGGCAGGCAGGGACACCACAGTGCTCCATAAGGGATGTTCATCCACAGTTTCTCTCAAACACAGAACAACTCCACTCTCAGCACCTTCACCCTCCATCCAGTCATTCTTCCAGGGCCCTGTTTTGTCCCTTTCCTGACCAGGAAGAGGATGGAGGGTTCTTCCAGGAGAATGTCAGTGGCATCTGCAGGACCTCTCAAGGACTGAGCTAAAAGAAAAACTACAGAGGAAAAAAAATACCCAAACTTTGTCAGGCCAAGCCATTACAAAAGACCATCAAGTTCCTTTGTTGAAGAAAAAAACTCAAATCCAAAAACATTTTTCACAGCCAACCCCAAAGAAAATTTGTTTGGTTTTGGTTTCAGAAGCTTTTGTGCAGCTCTAAAAGCATCAGCCAGCTACATTTCTGAATGAAATGGCTCCTCAAAATGAAAACTTGAGCAATTTTGTTTTAAACTAAGTCAGAAAGGACTGGAGCTGTAATCCCATAGGAGTGCTGGATGTGTTTCCTTGGCTCAAAATGACTTGCTGAGTTTGCCCTGAATTTGGTGGATATTTTTGCTCAACAGCACATGGCTCAGGCACAGTGACAAAGCACCTTCAGATTCCAGTCCTTGCAGAGGATATCCCTGCAGGAACACCCCAGTGCTCCCTGAGCCCCCAGAAACCCCCTGTGCAGGTGGGTGGGCACAGTTTGGAATGGGTGTTAGGGCTTTTTGGTGAGTGGGCAAAAAGCCCTAACACCTTTCCCACTTCTGCTTTAATTCTGAGGGTCACTTCTCTTCACAGAACCAGCACAGTCAGGGCAAAGAGATTCCTTCAGGCAACATCTCCAGTGTGAGCACCTTGCCCAAAAATCCCACAGGCAAAGGCAGAGGGACAGCACAGCAAATTAATCTGTCATCAATTCCCTCATGCCTGGTGTGACAGGCTGCTCAGCACCTGTGTCCTGCTAATGATAAAGGGATCATCTCTTCTCCTCTTCTTCCCAGGGGTTTTATTACTACAAACCTTTAAAACATGGACAAAATGGTCAGGAATTAACCCACACATTTTCTCAGCATGAAGCTCCAGGCTCACATGTCAGGCAATGTTCCAAAATCATCTGCTGGAATGCTGTCCCAGACATCCACCTAGAGCAGCCCTACACTCTCAGCCTCCTCCTGTGCCTTCCAGGAGCATCCCCATCCCTCCCCATTGATTGAGAGGATGCCTGGGATATGATCTGTGCTCCTGGGAGCTGTGGGAAGGGGGAAAGCAGAGCTGGGAGGAGGCAGTGGCCTGGTTTGGGGTGAGGATTTGTGCTCCCCATGCTTGCCCAAGGTCACCCCTGCATCCCCTCACCCCTGTTTCTAGACCACCCTCCCTGCTGGCATGCCAAGGGCCTTTCCATGCATGGAAGTATTCGGGAATTCTTGTATTACCACACCTGAGTGGGCATGGCTGGTGATAGAGAGACGGTGAATCTTGTTTCTTGAATCAGAAGGCTTATTTATTAAGATATTATATATAATACATTATTACTGTACTAATAGAATATAGAGAGAGGTTTGCAGAGCAGCTAGGCTAGACTAAGAATAGATAGAAAAGAATCTACAACAAAGTTGTGTTCAAGGACTCAGTCCCCTAGCTTGCACTGGTGATTGGCCCTTAATTATAAACATAGGAAATGAGCCAATCAAGGTGTTCCTGTTACATTCCACAGCATCTGATAATAATTGTTTACCTTGTCTTCTGGAGCCTCTGGCCTCCCGAAGACACAGAAATCCAAAAGGAAGGATTTCTGTGGAGAAATGTCTGCGACATTCCTGCAATTAATTCCCTGTCATCCCCCAGATAGCTCAGACTGCCACAGAGCAGCAATCAGGGGGCACAGACAGACTGCCAGGGAGGCACTGGGGTCACACCTGTGCTGCTCCAGAGCTGTGCTGGGACAAAGCCCTGACCAAGCTCCAGAGGGAATGGCAGCTCCTAAGTCAAAGCCAAGTAATAAGGTGGTCTTGTAGGGGGAAAGATTAATCATTATTGGCAGCAAAGAATGTGCAAGTCTAACAAAAGCTAAAGGGGTTTTTATTACAGTCCAACTGCAGCTGGGAAGACAATGTTAGCTAAGAATCATTAAATCTGTTGCAAGAATAAATTTTCTTTGATCCAAACCATAAAATGGGAGTAAAATCCTCTTAAGCCAGCAGCAGCTCCTAATGGAATAGACATTATTATTTTTTTTCCAAACCGATAATAAAAAATAAAAAGGGGTTAGATTATTAAGTGAATAGATTAGGCTCCCAAATGGTAAATATTTAGTCAAGCAAAACCTGCCTAATTTAATACCTGCCTCAATTAATTTTTCAGTTTGGGATTATAATTGAAGGGAATAAGGGCATTTTCTGACTGTACAACAGGGATTCATGAGCTCTGTTTTCCCAGAATTCAGGCAGGAGAAGAAAGACCTAGGGAAACTTTGCCTTGCTAACCCCAGGTAACATCAGTGCTGCTGCACGTGCCAGTGATGAGCTGGCAGCTTCTGCAAGCCTGGAAGATGGAAGGTGAAGCCAAGGTCCCCTCTCACAGATGGTCATTAAATTTCCTGAAATATCTGACCAGGAGGTCACTCCTGATATTAACAAATATAAAAAATATTACAGAAAATTTGAAGCAATTTCTTACTGCAGTCTCATTTAGTCCCTGCTTTCAGGGCAAGCTTGGAATATTCCTCCCTCAGTGCTTTTCCCTCTGTGCTAGACACAGGAGATGTGGGAAGGGAGTGGAACTCTGAGCTCCAGCATTCACAGGGGCTCTGCACACCCAGGTGGGGACATTTCCCTTCTCTGGGGCAGGGGGTGCAAAGAGAGCATGTCCTGTGCCCAGGGAGCCTTTTCCACTCCAGCCACTCCTCCTCCATGCTCTGGACAATCTGTCTTCCTCCTTCATGGGCTCTGCTCCCTTCCCACTCTCCAGAGGGTATCCTTGGCTGCTTAGACCTCTCAGGCCTCTTAAAGGTTACCTGACCTAGGCATGGCCTCTGCACATTGGAGCTTTACATCATCAGGTAGAGGGAGGAGACTCTGCCCCCTCAGGTGAGACCCCACCTGCAGAGCTGCCCCAGCACAGGGAGGACACAGAGCTGCTGGAGAGCCCAGAGGAGGCCATGGAGATGCTCTGAGGGTGGAGCCCCTCTGCTCTGGAGCCAGGCTGGCAGAGCTGGGGGTGCTCACCTGGACAAGAAAAGGCTCCAGGGAGAGCTCAGAGCCCCTGGCAGGGCCTGAAGGGGCTCCAGGAGAGCTGGAGAGGGACTGGGGACAAGAGATGGAGGGACAGCACACAGGGAATGGCTTCCACTGCCAGAGGGCAGGGATGGATGGGACATTGGGAAGGAATTTTGGGTCCTGAGGGTGGGGAGGCCCTGGCAGCTGTGGCTGCCCCTGCATCCCTGGCAGTGTCCAAGCCAGGCTGGACAGAGCTTGGAGCACCCTGGGATAGTGGAAGGTGTCCCTGCCTGTAGCAGAGGGTGAAACTGGATAAGCCTCAAGGTCCCTTCCAGCCCAGCCAGGCTGGGATTCTCTGATTCTATGATTTTTACAGCTCATATCCACAAAACACACTGGTGTGCTCAGTAACAGCCACCCACCACTGCTCACTGACCCCATCACTTACACAACAGTTCTCCTGGGGATGAGGAATCCTGGAGCAGCTCCACACCCCACTACAAGGAGATATCCCCACTAGCTCTGCCCTGGAAAGAACCACATGGCCCCTGGCTTGCAGCTGGCAACCAGCTCTGATATCCTGCTCCTGGAAGCACACACTGCAATAAGAAGAGAAACATTTGAGTACAAACCTTCCTGCCTGCAAGCATTTCTGATCCTGGCATGACCAGCTCAAACTCAGCTCCAGGAGTGTAAACTTCAGTGCATGTCTGAAGGCTTTTGGGGAGGAAGATGAGAAAGCACAGGGGTTTATGTGACATAGATCTTGCTGTCATGTCAGGGCTCTGTTGCTTTTGTTTTCCAGACAGGAACCTCACTGGCAAGTGCTGTGAGTGCTGCAGGCTCAGGCAGGCTCTCCACACAAATTCCTCGTGCAGGTCTGGTTGTGTGTTGTGCACAAGGGTCAGTGGGGACAAAAATGAGAGAGAGAAATGGATTCAATAATGAAATCTCGAAGTAAAAATGTGGCTGGTCAGCTGACAGTGACTGAGAAGGTCAGGAGTACTTCAGACCTAAACAGCTCTTAAATGCAGGTAAGAAACAGGACATCTGTGGCAACAGCAGAATCATCAGAAATAGCAGTTAATCCCAAATTGGGAACAAGTAAAGCCCAGAGCTTGCCAGAGAACAACATGTCAGCAGGATTACAGGCAAACCTTACAGGGCAGCTGTGATTCTGAAGGCCTGAGAAGCCAATTGTGATCAAAGAGGCACGCAGGCACAAGAGGAAACAGCATGGAACCCAGAATCCTTCTCCTGAAGGCAGATGGAGGTGAGTGACAGCCCAGCAGATCCTTTCCAAATCACCCCCCTGGGTCCCAGGAGCAATGGAAGGGGGACTGCTCACGTGACGCTGACTGACACGCTGCAAGATTGTCTGTGGGAAAGGAACAAGAGGGGTAATTTTATTGTCACGTCCCGCAGGGGGGTGCAAGTAAAATCACAGCATGAGAAAATGACAGTGTATCTGTCTGAGGTCATTTGCATGCCCAGATAATCTGTGGGAGGAGAGCCAGAGTTGCTGTGTTTGACAGAGGCAGCACCACGACAATGGGCCTGGGAATGGGGAGATTTGCAAGCCCTGAAACCAGCCTGGTGTTTGCTGCTCTCAGAAACCAAAATGACCTGACTTCATCATTTAGGCTTCCAGGATTACACTTCCCTCCCTCATTATGGGCTGTATGATGGTCTCACCTTGCTGATGGCACAGAGGAACAGTCCCACGCTCAGAAGTGTGCCCACATCCCAAGGACAACTTAGGGGACACAAAGAGACCATACACAGGCACAGGAGCACAAACATGGAGGCACACACTGGGTCGCATCAGCAGTGCAGCCCAGTAGATTTTGGCAGGGATCCAGAAGAAGGAAAAAAGGCTTTGTCAGTGGTTACAGGTTGCTCCTGTGCTGCAGAGGGAGTAACCTGGGATGAGCATGCAGTGGCAGATGGGAACTGGCCTGGCTGGCAGGAAAATGCAGCTGATGGTTGGATGGAGCAGGGCCAGGAGGACAGGCTGCCTGCAGGAG
This sequence comes from Melospiza georgiana, assembly GCF_028018845.1. Taxonomy (NCBI): domain Eukaryota; kingdom Metazoa; phylum Chordata; class Aves; order Passeriformes; family Passerellidae; genus Melospiza; species Melospiza georgiana. Next base: position 2,981,614 of record NC_080442.1, on the reverse strand, counting down.
GCACAGGCACTGCACAGGGAGTGTGAGGGAGATGGTGACAGCCTGGGTGAGACTCACTCACACAACCCTTTAACACTGCACTGCCAGAGGCTGCCAGGAAAATCCCAATGATAAGGTGTGTGGGACTCTGCACAGCACTGATAAGTGTGGCAGAAATCTGATTGCTTGGAAAACCTGGGCATTCCAAAGGGATTTCAGCTGGGTGCACAGGGAGGACGAGTTGGATTTCAGAGATAACCTTTGGGCAGAACCATCCAGCTTTCAGCAGAGCACAGATATGGTTATTTAGAGAAAGGTCAAGTCAAAGAGAATGGAGGGGGTGAGTGGATGGTGAGAAAGAGACATCAAGAAAGGAGCATGGAAGAGCAAGGATGAGGAGATTTAAAACTCCTGAGCTGAAGGCAGAAGGTAGGTGTCCAGGAAGGGCTGTCAGAAAGCAGAATGTGAATTAATTTGGACAGTGCAGGACGGTTTAGAAGGAAAGTGATCACTCTGTGAGTCACCAGCAGGACATTAAATATGCAAAATTTGTAAATAAGGTCACCCAGAGAGGGAACACAGAGCAGGAAGAGAGGAGGGCTGGGCAAATAGCCAAGGATGGAGCAGGTGAAGTAGCTGACAGTACCTGAGGATTGTCAAGCAGGGCAGGCACAGGGGGAATTGGGCAGAGGGGAATAACAACAGGTAGACTTGTCACTGCCAGGCCCAAAGAGAAAGCAGACTCTGATGCCAGTGTGCTAGTGGTAGCCATAGATTGGAAAGGACAAGCCCACAGCTGCAGCTGGCAGGGAGCTGTGTGGGAAGCTGAGCCTACCCAGTACTATTCAGCTGCTTCCCAGGTGCTGGAAGAGCCAGAGCTCGTGTCTGAGACTGCAGGGGCAGGAGCAGTGGGATCCTGAAAGGCTCATTGACCCCAGGTCACAGAGCCAGCTGGGCACAGGCCAGGGCTGAGCTCACCCACTCACCTGGAGCTGGCTGGAAGCAGGAGGCAGCTGCAGGCAATGCCAGCTCACCTTGGTGCTGGCAATGGCCTCTCATTTGTCAGCGAGGGATGCAGGCAATTTACACAGGGATGGGGGAGTGCTGCAGGTGTCAGGCAGCCACCCTGAGAGCTCAAGACAACAAAGAGATGCTGAAAAAAAGCAGATCCATTTCTGGCTGCAGAGAGGCTCTTAGCAAGTCCAGCAAGCCCCAGGCAGAGCTAGAGGAAGGGGGGCTGGGAACAGACCACTGGGACAATGGTCCAAGGACAAAAGGGCTGCATTAAAGGGCCTATTCTGGCAGTTAAGCCAGGTTTAAGCAATTTTGCTGCTGCCTAATCTGAGGCCAATAATGAATCAGTCTGAAAACCTGGAAATGCCTGGCCAAGTCAGTGGAGAAGAGAGGGTGAGGCACTTTAGCAGTCCAAGCATTATGTTTCTTTCTGTCTGCACGTTCAGGACAAAGGCAAACTGCTTTCAGGTTTAAAGTGCATGATCCCTGATGGAAGCAAGATATTATACAGACCTGATGTGCTGCTGTGGTGGGGTGAGGAGCTTTAACATCTCTGTCTGGGGCAACCCCCAGAGGCAAAGTTCAGTGAGGTGGTGCCAGGGTGACTGGCAGAGGTTATCCCAAAGCCAGGCTCCATGAAATGCAGTTAGTCAGGACAAAGTGCCTGGTCTCTGCAGGCTGCCTGCTTTGCTTTGCTGTTTACCTGACCCAGCAATCCAGAATTTCTTTTCCACAGCTTCATTTATAAAAGAATCCAGTCTGCAAAGCACAGCTTAGCCCAAATTTCCACTACCAGACTTCATCAGATCACTCGAGGCTCTGAGACCACTGTCTCCACACAGCAATAGACATTATCCTCAGGCTTTGTGTGTTTATGTTACCCTTCCATTTTCCCTTCAGATATGACATGCAATTCCTAGAAAATATGTTATAAACTCTTCTGCTCTGGAGTTCTGCCACCTCTGATTGCACTCATTGGAGCCAAGGATGTAGTTTCAAAGTAAATCAATAAACAAGGCTTGAAAGGGTCCTACAGACAGAGGCTGGGGGCAGCACCACCTCCCCCTCCCCAGTTATCTCTGCTGTGCTTCAACCTAACCAAGTAAATGGTGAAATCCAAACAGGAAAACACTTCCCAAAGCTCCCCAGTGTTATTTTACAGTATGGGAGAGGGGCCCAGGGCCTGCCTTGCACTTGGAATATCACTTCAGTGTTCAGAGTCCCAAATGAGCATGAGAGGGTGTCACAGCACAATGAGGGCAGGTGGGAGGCTCTCCCAGGGATCATGGGCAGGGATGCCCCTCACTGCCAGCCTGTGCTACCCATGGGGGTGCAGCCAGGGTCTCCTGATTGCTGCAGGTGGTCCTGGAGAAATCCAAGGAAACATCTAAACCCCAGTGAGAGCCTGGAATGACAAACCTGGATTCAGAAAGGGGCCATGCACCTCCCACTCTTACTGAAGACATTTAGAGCCCCTCAGGCTTCCCATGGAGAGTAGCACATCTAAATAGAGCATACCTAGATTTGTCTGGGAATCCCAGGGGTTCCTCCTTTACACTGCCTGTGGCTTCTCGTGCTTCCCAGCACACCAACAGCCACACAGACACAGGATCTGATCCTTGGGAGTTTCCCACGAAGCTCTGACAAGGTTGGACCTCCTCAAGGTGACCAGAATGGACCCCATGAACAGAGCATGGACTGCTGGCTGAACACCTCCCTAGGGAAGAGCTGAGAGCTGGATTATTCATCACCAGGAGCTGTCCTGCTCTCCAGGATCAATGCACACATGGGCAAGGGAACTCTCTGTGTCAGAGAAACCTCTGACACAAAGCCTGCTTGGATGCACTCACAGCAGGATTTACAGAGCAAATTAACTCCACTGGTTGAATTACTTGCATTTTTTTTCTTTCAAAATCTCCAAAGGCTGCATAGACACAATGCTGACAGCTCAGCCAGAGAGGAGGGCTGCTGTTGCACACAATGAGAATGAAGATCCCCTCACTCTGCCACCAAACAACTGTTGGGTTTTTGCCTGCCTGCATCTTCAGTTGAGATCTCCATTACCTGTATGCTGTGTATTGGTGTGTCTGCCTGGGCTTCCTCACGCCAGCTCAGGACATCAGCTCTGCTTTTGCTCTCTGTAAAACACAATGAATCATTCAGAGCAGAAGTGACCCCTTGTTTTGGTTGTCTTCATGGGCTGGTCTCTGCTCAGTGCTCTGTGCTGTGTTTCCAAATCCAGCATTGTGTGTGCAGAATCTGCTCAGGGGAGTTTACACCACCAGAATACACATCCAATGTAGCAATTACATACAGCTCTGGAAGAGCCTCCCACACACCACACTGCACAGTGAAGCTTCTACTAGAGACATGTGGGACCAGCAGCCCACGTGTCTCTGCACAACCAGATTACTCAGCCCCACAGTGCTGCTCAAAGCAGCATTTTCTTGGGATTCAGGGAGAGATCCCACAGCCTGCTGCTCTTTTTGTGGGGAGCTATTACTCATTGCTGTAAGGCTGGATGCCACCAAGGTGCTCTGAGCTATCCCAGCCTGCAAAGAAGACTCCTGTGAGCTGCACTGAGTGACACAAGTGTCTGAAGCCATATCCATGGCCATACCATGACCATATCCATGTCCATATCCATGGCATTCCCCTGCACAGCACCAGACATCTGAACTGCACACGCTGCTGTGGTGCCTCAGTTTCCCTCTTGTGCCTCCAGCACACGCTTCCCTGCCCTTCACCCAGGCAAACCACAAATTCCAAATTCTTCCCTGTGTGCATGCAAAGCAGCCCCTTGTCTCCTCTGCAGAGCAAGGGGATCCCTCCCACCCTACCCAGGACTGCAGAGCCCTGTTCTATGGCTCCAGTGCAACACTTCCAACCCCAAAGCTGCTTTTCCTGCTGGGAACCATCCCCTGCTCTGGGCACCTGCAGCACTGAGCAGCTTTAGGGGTGCTCAGCCATGGAGTAATTAATGAACACATGTAATCACTTCTATTATCTGCAATTTGAAGGCAACTCTTGTCAGGCAGAGCTGGAGCTGTGCCCACCCAGGGCACAGCCACATCTGGGGCTCAGGACCTTTGCTCACTCATTCTCCCTGGCTGCTCAGGGAGTCAGGTGCTGCCGTTCCTAGAAGGTGAATAAATTATTACTGCAAATTACTCTGATGAAGTGGCTTTTATTAGAAAGCCAGACACAAAGGGAGTTTGCTGATTGGCTCCCAGTGATGTCATACCCAGCACAGCACTCAAACACAGAGATAGGAATTTTCTCGTCTATATTTTGCATATAATTTTCATTTTCTCCTGGCAATAAAGACATCAGCGGAGCCTTTCACTCGGGGAGGGTGGTGGGGGGTCTGTACTGCTCAAGTGGCTGATGAAAGAGAAGTGGCCTTTGTTCCTCTGTCTTGCAGGGAACCTCAGGCTAACAGTTTGCACCCACAAAGGCACTGTGGTTTATTGCTCTATTACAAACCCATCACTCCATTTTCTTAGGTGGATAGCAGAGAAATTGGCATTTTTTTGGCTTCATTGTATCTAAAATCATTCTGATCACAGAGATTTTGCTATTTACAAGCAGAAGCTTAAAGTGCAGATAAAGCAACAGCTTTCTGATTGTCATCAGAAGATGAGTACAGAGCTTTGGGAAAAAACAGGCAGCAAAATTCCAACTAATTCTTTATTTTCTAAGTTTTACATGGTATTTATTCCTCCCTGCAAAGCCATTGTGAGTTCTCAGTGAGGTTTGTCAGAGGCAGACTCAGTGACCAGCACACCGTGTGCTCTCACTCCTCTTCCATAACTGAATGTCCCATCAAACTTACAGAATTTCCCTAGGAAACATTCCAGCTTAAATCATTTCTGGATGCAACAGGCTCAAACAGCAGAGCCCTGTGTGGAGAGCAGGCATGGAAGAATCCCTTTCCTCACTGAACTGGAATGAACTCCCAGATTCAATCGAAGGCTGTGGTTTCCTCACAGCTCCCTCATGCAGGGCTCCGCAGTTCTGGGCCCCTGTTGTCCCTGCTGACCCTGGGCACGGGCAGAGGGGGAGGTTTTCCACACCTTCCTGCCTCCATTATGTACCAGAGAGGTGGACATTTTGCTGGGATGGCCAAGTGTAACATTTGCAGCCCTGGAAACAGGCTCCTGCTTGTTCTGTGCAAACACTGGGCTCTCCTCCAACAGAGCCAGCACTAATCCTGAGCTGACCCACAGTGCCTGCCTATTCCCCTTTGATTATGGCTCCAAAGTCATTTGTCCTACAAGGGCAGGAAACAAAACACATCTATCACTTGGAAGATGTCCTGGAAACCCCCAGACAGTTGCACTGATGAAACTGGACACTGAGGGCTACTGGAGAGCTCAAACATAGTTAGATTTGCTGTTCCCAGTCCTGGGGTCACGACTCCCTGCAACATCATCAACTTCACTTTATTCCAGGTGGCTCAAAGCCGGAAATCATTCTCTCTTATTGTCTGAAGATTTGCTGAGCTGCCTGCCCTTTGTGGAAAACAGGAGCTGCCCTCAGACTGCTGGCTGTTGGATCTGAGGCCTTAGAAATCCTGAGGGTGAAGGTGCAAGGAACAGGCATCCGGGAAGGAGAGCCTGACTGTGAATCAGAGTGAGAAGGAATGTGAAGGCTGCAATCCTGGGAGAGGATGCTGGCTGAGACACACGGCCAGCATCAGCAAAAAGGGAATGGGCTCTCAGGTTTAAGACCTGGAACAGATTCAAATCACCCCTTTTAGGTCTGACCTCCTTGCCTATCTGAGGGAGACAGCAGAGAGGGGAGGGAGCCATGAATCTTGGATCCTGTCCTTATGTGGCTTGGCTCTACATCCCTCTTTGCTTTTACCACTCCATGTGTAGAACAGAGGGTTATTAAAAGCACCAGAAGAATCTCAAGTAAAACAATTTTACTGTTTTAAGAGCTTTGTTATAGCATCTCTGGAGCTCTGGCTTGGACCACCACAGACCATTGTCGGGAAGCTCTAAACAGCCTTTGGATATTGAATTACTGCTCAGAAACGTATCAAATTCCAAAATTGCAAACATTCATTCGGTCCAAAAAAAGAAGCCTCTGTAGAACAGTACACACTCACACAGACAGCAAAACCATCATGCTGGCCTAACTCAGCTTCCCTTCCCCACCCAGAGCAAGAGCCTTGCCCCACTCTCATTCCAGCAGTGTTATTTCTTTCCCTGGGAAGCAGCAGGGCTCTAGAGGAGAACACAGTCCCACCTACTCATCACTCACCTCCAAACAAGAGCCCTTCTATTGCTTGGCTTTTAATGAAATTGGGGCTTGATATCTCAGTCAGCCCCTCCCTTCCACTTGAGGACAGCATTAGCATCAGTCTGGATTATAATATCCAGTAAGATGTTCTGGGGCGATATGAATCAAAGCCCTGAAAGTGGGATTGTGTTTAATTAATTGTGGCTGACAGATGAAGGTATTGATCGTAGATTGAGAGGTTCAGGACTGGCCCAGGGGATAATTATTGCAGGGCACACTGTGTTAGGGTGATATTTTTTTAATTTCTGGCGATGTAGGAGGGAAGCAGGGGGGAAATAAGTGAATAATTGCAGCTAATTAGGACTTGTGTGTGCATCCCAAATTAATTTGTTTGAATAATCAACCACCAACAGAAGTCTGATCCAAAAGGAAAAGGAAACAACTGCTCAGAAGGATCTCAATTCCTCCCATAAATTGTGCAGTCCCACGTCTGGGATAAATGTTTTATGGAATTGAGGCCCTAAATACAGAAGGGGAACCGGGCAAGATTATTGAGTGGAAACACTTGCTTTTGCCTAAGATCTGCAATAAATCAAAGGGGGTGCGTGAGGCTGTGGGATGGCAGGGTGTGGGATAGCAGATGATGCCCCCACCCTGTCTATCCCTATCCATGTGCAACAGGGCCCCTGCCGGCCGCCCCCTTCCCAGGTGGGACACGGGAGGTGCAGGATGGTCACAGGAGGAGCAGACACACAACTGCTGTGGGGAGGTGCGGGATGGTCACGGGGGATCAGACACAACTGCTGTGGGGAGGTGCGGGATGGTCACGGGGGACCAGACACACAACTGCTGTGGGGAGGTGCGGGATGGTTATGGGGTCGGGATCAGACACAACTGCTGTGGGGAGGTGTGGGATGGCCACGGGGGATCAGACACAACTGCTGTCGCCGCGGGGCTCATGAGGGGTGTCTCGGTCTAGGAGAGGGCAGATGGAGGCGAGGCTGCGGCAGCAATCTGTGTCCCGGTGCCCGGCCCCTCGCTCCGGTCGGCGGGATCCCCGTAATCCCCCCCGGCAGCCCTGCTGCTACAAACACTCTCATCACCAGCACAGCGGGGGCAGCTCAGCACAGACAGCGAATGATCTAGCGGGGGGTTAATAAAAGGACTGGCGAAGAACAAAAAGCCTGTCAGCCGCCACAAGATGCGCTCTCCTCCCCTTGTGCCCCCCAGGAAATTAAAAACCGGAGCCTGTGGTGTGCAGTGTTCTCTGCGGGACTGGACGGGGCAGTGGGATGGGGTGGGAAGGGGGAAATAGGGAGTTAAATGTTTGTTCCAGCTGTTGTTTCTGACGCGATCTATCAAGCGCTGTTACTCGAAAGGACCGGACTAGCTGGTCTTTCCAAACCTGAAGAGACCAAAGCACATTTCTGTGTGCTGCTGCCAGCAGCTCCTCCTGGAGAGAGTCCACTCCACCCTGCCAGGCTGCTCTGCCTGACACCACCGAAGTTCATGTTTCCATGGAAATGGGAAGAGAACGGATGCCTGTGACACGACATACCTTTTCTGATGTAGATTTGGACCACGTCTAACATCCCTTTCTAGCGACAACCTTCAGGAATGGATATTTTGCAGGCACAACCAAAACAGAACAAGAAGGGGGAAAAGATATCTGGTATGAATCAAACCCTACCATGAATGATGGTATTAATCAAACCCCACCATCCTCTCTGGTGAGCAGCAGCTGAACTCGAAAGTACATTAATCAATTAAAACATCTTCTAAGCAGAGAGACCCCTGCACTAAACACAACAGCTCACAAGCGCATAGTGAGGATCTGCCCCTCCCCTCTCCGGGCTGGGCTGGGTAAAGTTTCCAACAGCATTTCCCTGCCGAGGGCTGCGATCGCAGCGCTCGGAGGTTCCCGGCGGTTCCCCGTGCCCAGCCCGGGCTGCGCAGCGCGGGCCCGCAGCGCCCTCTCCCGCGGCACCGGCGGCAGTCCCGGGCTGTCCTCCCCTGCCCGGTACCCCGACACCGGCGGCAGTCCGGGGCTGTCCTCCCCTGCCCGGTACCCCGGCACCCGCGGCAGTCCCAGGCTGTCCTCCCCTGCCCGGTACCCCCGGCAGTCCGGGGCTGCCCTCCCCTGCCCGGTACCCCGGCACCCGCGGCAGTCCCGGGCTGTCCTCCCCTGCCCGGTACCCCCGGTACACGGGCTAACCCCGGCACCACCCAAACCAGCAGCGGCTTCTGTGCGCTTTGAGGGGATTCTGGTGAGCAGAGAGAAGCTGTTGGGGAAGATGAAACAGGAAAGCCTTATAAATATGATTGCCTGGCAAAAGATTTTGAGAATATGGAAACTACAAGCGAGATTGAAATGAAAGCAAGCTTTGAGATCCCTCAGTTACTGAACAACTGGAAAACAATGGTGTGGTGATCCCCTTTTGATGGAACAACACCCTCTGCTTGCAGACAGGCCCAAGGGTCTGAGCAGACCCTACAGCTTGGCAGAGGGGGTCCCTAGAGGAGTTTTTAGGGTTTAAAATGTAGCACAGTATGGTAATGTAATGATTCTTATAGGCTGTATGGAAATGCTGTAGGATTTGTATCTTGTACTATATTGGTTAGTGAGAATTAGAATATTCAACACAGAAGAAGATTTAATGCATTGTAATGGGAACTTCGCTCTCTTACCCTTTTGCTCTCTTGCCCTCTCATCCTCTCTACCCCTCTCTTCTCTCAGCCTGCTCTGAGCTGTGTTTGGCAGCTCCCAGCAGGGCCCTGCACCCAGGCCCTTTGCAATAAACCACAAGTTCCTGACCTGGCTGCAGAGATCTCTCATCTCTGTCCGTCCCCCCAATGCTCCTACAAGAAGCAGAAGCCTTTGCCTACCTATGCTTGCCAGCAACGCTGGGCACTTCAGATAAAAGTGAGGAGGTTCACAGAAGCTTTGCTGAGGCCATGTCAGTTTGGCATCTGCCAGAAGAGTGCAGAATAAAGCCATTATCCCTCTCTTGGACGCAGTGCTCAGCACGTGAGGTCTGCCTGCACCTCAGGGTGTCAAGCAGCCAAAGCCTCACAGGTCTGTTCTCAGACAGGGTTTGTACAGCCTCTCTCAGCAGCTGCTCCTGTCCCACCCTGCCCTGGGCATCTCTGTGCCCACACTGCAGACCAGCCTGCCCTGAGCATCTCCGTGCCCACACTGCAGACCAGCCTGCCCTGGACATCTCCGTGCCCACACTGCAGACCAGCCTGCCCTGGGCATCTCTGTGCCCACACTGCAGACCAGCCTGCCCTGGACCTCACTCCTGACCCATCAGCACAGCACATTAGGAGGAGAAACATGAGATATTTGCAAAGCCAAAGGCAAAGCAATGACAAATTTTGTCTCTGTAGAGAGTTTGCTTGGGATTATTATCATTTTAAAGGGCAAGTTACTGCTCCTAGAGCTGGGAGCCAAGGATTTGAATAAAGGAGTTTCATGAATACAGATACATTGTATAGACAGAATAAATCAAGCTGATCCACAGCTGCCATTTTACTTTCCAAGTGGGTGTGGAAAATGAGATGTCCCATCCCCAGGAGATGCAGAGAGGGCTTCAGCCCCTTCATTAGACACAGAAGAGAGGCTGAGATGCCAGGCCTGGCTGAGTGCTTCCACCCTGCCAGGAGAGCAATGTGCTGGACAAGTCAGCCCTTCCCCAAGGAACACCACTCCCAGGAAGCAAAGGCTTCCTGGCTGCCATGAAAACTGGAAACACTCCTGCCCTTCCTCAGTGCAAGACACTCCAGGAGGCACCAGTGTCAGAGCCAGACCCAGCTACACCCACAGGACATTCAGCACCACACAGCAGCTCCTGGAATAAAGTCAGCAGAATAAATGATAAATGAAATAAAATGGGATTTCAATTGACCAGAACATTTCATTCAGTCCAAAAGCAAATGAGAAGCCCAAGGCTCCCTCTGAGCAAGAAGCAGCAGCACTGTGACATGTCCCAGCCCTGCCCTCCCCAGTGTGGGCACTCACAGCATCTGGCCAGATGTGCCCTCAGGCCCTACCCTGGCTCATGAACCAGCACTTGCTGCTGGGAAATGAGTTTTGCAATATTCCTTCCTGCCACGTCCATCTCAGACAGTAGAAATACCCATCATGTCTCTCACACCATGTTACATGTCCTGACAGATCTGCCCAGCCAAGACATCCCTTGTAACACCAGCATTGATTTTTCCCTGATCTCAGGGATTTGGCACCAAAGGGATTTGGCACCAAAAGGATTTGGCACCAAAGGGATTTTCTTCAGGCTTGGGAAGTTGTTACTTCTTTTTGTGCCATTGGGAAAACTGTGTGGGAGATCAGCTGGGGTGAGTGCAAGCAGCCCTGTAGTGACAGGAGGGTGGTTTATGTGGGGTTGTAACAGGGCTGGGGCTGCTCCATGGCAGCAGCAGCTCTGTGTTCCTCCTGCTGCTGCTGAGCACATCCCTGCACATATCCCTGCTCCTCACTTGTCCCACACCTGCAGTGAGTGTGTGTATTTTTGGTCTCAGGGCCATACAAGCAAGACTTTCCCTGCTTAATGGATTCTGCTGGGTCCCAGCTGTCCACACAGAGCAGTGTAACACTGGCAGGACCTCTTGGTGGTAGTTCCACGTGGTCTTTTGTGTGCTGGTGATAGAGGATTTGTTTTTTCTTAGCACTTCTCTGCTTTGTTTTGGGTCTTCCACCACTGCTGGCTGTGGCAACATTGAAAGCACACGGGTGTGCAGGCACCAAAGTGAGGAAATTCCCCTTTTGGTGCTCTAGGTAAGGACAGATCAAATCCAAAGCAGACATGGGCAAGGTCCCCGTGCTCCTGACTCCATCACTGAACATAAACACTCACCCTGGGATCAAACACTGTGCCAGGGTGCCACATCCAGCTGTGGCTCCCTGCTGTTCACTCTGCCTGCACTCTATTTGTGCTCACCCCAGCTGCTGGACTGGCAGCACCATGGCATTAACCTCAGGAGGGTGACAGTGACACTGTCCTGACAGAGCTCTCCTGCCAGTGCTCAGCACCTCCTCACTCCCTTTGCCCTGGGCAGGCTCCCAGCCCACCTCTCCCACCACACTGCCTCACAGCACCTGTTACTCCAGCAGAGAAGTGAATCCCAGCAATGTGAGGACACTTGCAGAGCCCCAGCTTTGCAGGGACTGGAGTTTGTAGTTGATGCCTCCAGGGTGACATTGCAGATGAAAATCAAAACACCAGAACCGACAAAGGAATTTTAAAAAGCATTTTCTGCTTTTAGGCAGCTGAGGGATGAACAGATCTAGATTCACTGGGCTTATCTCTTGTGTGAGATACACAGGTCCTTCTCCTTGCTTTGTCCTACCCACTTCTTCCCCTTCCCAGAAACACCCACTGTGCAGCTCCCAGGTCACTCTTTAGAGGGGCTGCAGTAGTTTATTTGTTTAAATCTCTGCAGGCACTCAGACTTCTCAGAAGCCCTTGATCTTGACAGAGTAGCAAATATTCACAACTGTAAATGTGTCTTGCACAGTTTGTTCTCAGATTCCTGCTAACAGCACCCAAAGTTTGGCTGATGCCCTCTTTTTCTCTCTTTTTCTGCATTTTCTTTTACATGGAACAAAGATCTTGTTTTGCCATTACCCTGTGGTATTTATGATGTGTAAGGTTGCTGAGGGTCCCAACTCTGTACCCTTGTGTCCTTTTCCCCTCACACAGACACAAGCTGCAGCATGTCACTTCAGCAGAATGTGCCAAAGGCATTTGGGGGGCACTCACAGTGGCATTTTACAACTGCTCCTCGGGGATTTGATCTCTTCCTTCTTATAAGACCTTCTGTCCTTGAGATACAGCTTGAACTTTTCACATGAGACCACAATATGCTAAACATTCCTGTGCTATTTAGAGCCATCTTTGCTCTGTTGATAGCAGTGACATGCCCAGGAAAGCCACAGCTCTGCTGGCACTCCATTTACTGCCAGCAGGTGACATGGTCAACTCTGTCACTGATGGATAAGACCTGCTGTGGGTGTGTCACATGGATGTAAATGTCTCCCTAACAGTTCTCTTTGGTAGGGTCAACTCAAGGCTTGCATATATTTGGAAGGAAGCTGGAGGTTTTACATTCCAACTGCATCTGATCAGGCAGTGCACACCTGTCCAGGGATGAGTCCAAACCTCAGGAATTCAGCAGGTACCTGTTGTGTGCTTGTTCAAACCAGGATTTCATCTGAGGTTTACTCCCTCAGCCCTTGTTAGCAGACTGATGGCTTTGTGATTATGATTTTCCTCAGCTTCTGTCTTGAGATATTTCTGTGCCTGAGATTGTCACTGGCCACTGCAGTGACTCCCACTTATCCCTGATTGCTGTGCTAATGAGACACTGAATAACCCACATGAAAAATGCTTTCCTTGGCTTGAACCATGGTGTCACTCCCCCCATTTCACAATAAGGTCAGAAGAAGACTCCCTGAGACCTGCCAGCCTAGGAAACAAACCTAAATCCCTGCTTGGGGGGATTCAAGTTCAGCTCCTGCTTATGGCATCTGCCAAATGGGCCCTGCAGCACCAAGCAGCCCTGCCTGGAGCAGGGCACACCCTTGTCCTGCCTCCTTTACCTGTTACCCATGAGCAGCACAGGGCTCACAACTGTTACTCTCTGGCCTGCCAAGCAAAAATTCCTATTTCAGTCAGAACGTTGGAGGCTGATGGAAATCTGACAGTCCATGGCTAAGCTGCCAGCTGGGAAGTGGGTGGAAATGAATCTTTTGTCGAATAGTTAAACTGCCTTTTCTCCAGATTAATTAATTCACAAAAAATGTATCCCTTCCTGGGTTTCACAGCTGAAAACAAAGCCAGTTTCACCTCCCCTGCACTATCTGTCAGTCGTACCACACAGTGTGGAAGTGCTCACTCCATTGTTCCTCATGTGATTAGATCCTGAGGAAAAAAGAAAATCCCTGCATGGTTCCAATTCATCTGAGGTTCTGAGCTGCCCTACATCCATTTTTCAAACACTTACACCCAAACAGCTGGCTCTGCCTTGAACTGATCCACAGGGCCATGACCCAGGCAGAAGCCCCAGCACAGACTCAAAGCACTCAAGGCACTGCCCAGTTCTATTTTCAGCCCAACTTCCCCTCAGTTTGAATCCAATGCCAGGTGTCTGTTCCATATCTCCAGTGCAGTGGCACCCCTCAGATCACACTTGGTTTCCCATGGACCAACTCCAAGGAGTGATGGACAGCTGGAGAGGTGCCCAGCTGAAAGCTCAAGAGCCCAGCAGTGAGAAGCATCTCAGCACCTGTGTCTCAACAGAGACAGGAGCAGGCTGAAAATCCAGCTGTCCACAGGCTCCTGCTCCTCATCTGCTGGCACAGTCCCTTAGATAATCTCAAAGCCTACTCATCAGGTGCTCAGGGCATAGCTGTGCCCTATCTCAGCCCCATGTCCTGTGCAGCTGCCCAGACCTGTCTTTCTCACCTTCAACTGCCAGCTAAGTGCTAAATCTGTAGCAGACTCCAAAGATTATCAGTTCTTTTCCTGTAAGGAAGCTTTGTTTGGGAAAGGCTTCCTCACACACCTCTATATTTGGCACCTTAGCACTCCACTTGAAGTGAAAGCCAAGCTCAGTAACTCCTCTCCCCTCCAGAGTAGGCCACAAGGCAGTCACAGCATGTGCAGACCCCCACAGGCCACTGTCCCACCTCTGGAACAGTGAGATTCCTGGGAAAGGGAAAGCCATCCCTCCCTGCTCACCCTCTAGATACAGAACACTTCACAGCCCTCTGGAGTTGAAGGGTTCCTTTTCAGACAACTCTTCCTTGCACAGAAGCTGGTCCAGATCAACAGATTGTTCTTCCCTGGTTATTTTTATACTATATCGTTTTTGAGGTTAACAAGCAGCCAAAACTGTCCTTGTAAGCCTGAGTTTGGCTAAGGAGAGAGTTCTGTTTGCAGCTGATTCCTCAGGAGGAAAGCACTGAAAAGTCTGTTGTGTCCTTTGGAGATGAATGACCTCCTCCAGACAGCAGATGGAGTAGTCACTTGCTGCTGAGGTCTTCTGCAGCAGGATGTTTCAGCTAGAGGAAAAAGGGGGAGGAATAAAGTAACATTCTGTCTTGGCCACTTCTGAGAAGGGAAATGTCACAACAGTCATCTCTGAAATGCAGAGAGCAGCAGAAGTAGAGAAGCATCAGTTTGTTTTCTTCTGTACTTTTGTGAGGATGAAGAGTCTCAGTTTGTTCACCATGGAGAGGCTTTCAGTGCCTTCTCTTCAGCCCCTTGTCCCCATCAGTGCCCAGCAGCCATTTCTACTGGAGATGTGCTGTGCTCTGAGGCAGGGAGATCAAGCATCCCCTCACCCCAACCAGCCTGAGATGCTGCAGGGAAGCACTCAGTCCTGCAGCACTAACAAAGCACAGGCTGAGCTCACACAATGGAGACAGTAAATCACATGCACACTTGCAAAAGGCACTCTCTGGAGCCTGAGCTGGTTGATCACCCAGCAGCTTCCCTGGGAACCTACCTGGGTTTCCCTTTGATCTCTCTTGGTTAGTACTTCTCCTTGTCAGTGATGCCCAGCCTAGAGGCAAGACATCCTCACAAGACTCAGAAGTGCCACAGAACTACAAAGGAAAAAGGAATTTCATGCTCACAAAGCCTCAGCAATATCTATACACACACATAAGAAAAACAGACTTCAAATACTTATAAAAGGACTTATTGTGTTCTGGATTTCTGTGGTTTTGCAGTGTCTTACAGCTTTATTCAGGACCATAAGATACTTTCTTTGAAACCTTTTCAAGTCCTTCCCCACACAACCAGTTTTAGCATCCCTTTGCTCCTCCACCCCTCTTTATTTTATGGAAGATTTTCTGGGTGTTCTGACTGTGCATTACTTTTCTCAACCATGTTTCTATTTCTCTGATTGTTGTCTCTTTATGGAAGAAGTTAGAGACCTCTTTTACCTACCTAAACAATATAGTTCCATATGCAGCCCCAATCACCACCTTTGGTCTCATTTAACAGCAAGCACTCCATGCCCTATGCTTCCTATTCACACAGAAGGAAAATACCAGGGACACCTTTGTCACAGCAAATTCCATGGCCCAAATTCCATGTGGACAGATCTAGAGCTGCCAGCTTTGCCAGGCACTGCTATTTATGAGCTGTGTCTGTAACACACAACCCAGGGGGGTGTGTGAGCAGTTTACAGTATGAACTATGAAATACACAAGCAGGTTTGGCAGTCTCAATGGTGACATTCTCAAACAACTGCCTCTCAGAAGGCCAATACACACATTCACTGCAGAGTCTGACTCAGAGCTTCAGCTGGCATGTTAAAATACACCCAGCTTACACTATTGCATAAGGCACACCCTGTCTGGATCAGCCACCCCTGAGAGAGCACCTGACTGCACATCCTGCAGTTCCTCAGGAAGAGACAGGGATCAGGAGGGTGGGGCAGAGGTGGCCCCAGTGCTGCCCTGTGGGAAGTGATGTGATCTGTAAGGCAGGATCCCCAAGGATGAGCAGCTGATGTCACCTCATGCTGTCCCCACAGGGCTGTGGGTGACTGGAGCAGCAAAATGGCAGCTGAGCCCTTGGGAGAGAACCAGTCCCCCTGTGCCCACAACCCAGATGATGTGTCTCTCTTCAAGCCAGGTCTTATGAGCTCTCAGAGAAACCCATCACAGCTGAGATAACTCAGCTACCACTAACAGCATAAAATCAGCAGGATGGCTTCTGAGGTAGTGTTGGAAACAGGAAAAGGTTTAATAAAAGGCAAAATAACAAAGCTCTTACAGAGAAAAACCAAGCCAGGGGCAAGAGGCTCTTGCCCCTGCTAAAACACTCCACAAAAGCAATTATTTCCTTCGTTCTCTTCCTTTTCTAGTGAATGACCTAGGTGGGACCTCTTGGCCTCTGTCCAACTGGACAGCCTCAGGTCTGAGGTGAAGTCCCAAAAGTCCTATGAGGTGTCTTCTGTACCAAATTGGGAGAGAAACTTCTGGGCTTTTTGCCTTTTTAAGCAGAAAATGAATAATTTAGTCACTCCGTCAACAGGGGGCACCAAGACTATCTATTCCAGTCATAGGACACACACCACGTGAGGAACAGAAACAGGTTATGTTCACATTGAGAGCTCAAGTGCAGATTTGCTGGTAAAACTGTGGCCCTCTCTTTTCCCTGCCCCCATGGAAACCTGAGGGCTCCTGTCCCTTGCCAAGTGCCCTCAGCAGCCCCCACACTCAGCTCTGCAAGCTGGAGGTCCCTACAGCACTGCAAACACTCAGGCTTCTCTCTTCTCACCTTTCCAGGCCTGCCTAAATCCTTCTTCCATAAGGGCTTCAACTACAGCCTTAAAGGCTGCAAATCAAGGGCCTCTCCAGGACCCAGCTTTTGGGAGTTTTCTACAACAGTAACAGAAATGAAGGTTGCCCCTTTTAGCATGTAACTTTGCTGGTGGGGTTGTACTACACCAGTCTGTGGTACATGATGAGGTTTTAGCAATGCCTTTTGTATCACAGGAATTAGGTCAGGTTCAGTAGGCACCAAACATTTCAAGGGACATTCACTCCCAGCAACACTGGCACTGCTGTTAGTGCTGAAATTATGTGAATGTAAATTATAACAACCACAATTCAGAATCCAAAGTATTTACAATGAGCTACAACCCACAGAACACTCACCAATGGGCATGCAAATTGGATGGATGTAGGGTACTGCAGAATAATTCAAGTTTGGATTTCAGAGTTCCTTCCCAGAGAGAAGACTGAGCATCTGTCATCCATCTTCTACCTTGCCAAGTTAAGAATACAAGAAAACACTTCAAGCACTGCTCTGCTCACATATACCCATCCTTTCTTCTGAACAACACACCTCTTGTGGCAGCATATACCACAGATGAGATGGTCACAATACACAGAGCATCAGCACACAATTTCAGGAAGCTTCAACCCATCCAGAGTAACACCAGACCACTTCAGAAGGCTTCAGGATCTGCCCATACAGAGAAACAGCATGTCACACCAGAAAGCTGCAAGCATCTGCCCTTCTTGCTCTTTACCCCAACCTTTTATACCCCTTGTATTTGTGCACTGCCCCTGTGTGCCCTCTGCTCCCTGTGGTGGTTGTCAGTGCCCCTGGGCACTCCCTGGCTCATTGCTGGCAGTGCTGCTCACAGCTGTGCCCACTGGGGATGAGCTGCAGCCCCACTCCCAATCACCACAAACTGTGCACCTACAACCTCTAACACATCTAATCACCCTCATGCTTACAGGGCCACACCTGACAGATAAACTCGGGTTTCACTGCAGAGCTCAGCTCCTGCCAGTGCTGTAGCTGGAGTCACACAGGAGCAGAGCTGGAAATGCAAAATACCTTCCTACCAAAGTTTCTCACTTCCTGAGGATGTCTTCCTAACCTGTCTTCTTCCCACAAATTTTAAAGATGTTCCATCTTCACTGATCTGAACCATTAGCTCCAGAAACAAGCAGCTCAGCAGTCACTGCGACCACCTCTGATTGCTTGGGGTGTTTCCCAAGCTGGCACCAGTGCCACCTTGGGCTGGTTTGACAGTGCCAAGTGGCTGATCTGCCATCAGGAACCTGGTGACTTTTGTTTGCCAGGGAAAAGAGCCAGCATTGGTGTTCAGGGGCCTGTGACCCAAAATGGTCAGCTGCCTGCTGGAATTCCACAATGCACAGGATGCCTCCCCGACCCAAGCTGGCACCAATGCCAACTCCGGCTGGTTTGACAGTGCCAAGTGGCACCTGCAATCTGCCATCAGGAACCTGGGCTGGTGAGTTTTGCTTGCCAGGGAAAAGGGTCAGCATTTGTGTTGGGGGGCCTGTGGCCCAGAGGGGCTGGCTGGCTCCTGAAATTCCATGTTGTGCAGGATGCCTCCCAGAGCCAAGCCACCACCACCAGAAACTCGGGCTGGTTTGACAGTTCCTGCAAACTGCCAGCAGGAACCTGGGCTGGTGAGTTTTATTTCCCAAGGAAAAGGCTGGAACAGCAGTTCAAGGGCCTGAGGCCCAAAATGGCCAGCTGACTGCTGAAATTCTGCATTTCGTAGAATGCCCCCCATAGCTGAGCCACCACCACCAGAAACTCAGGCTGGTTTGACAGAGCCAAGAGCCTCCTGCAAACTGACACTAGGAACCTGGCCTGGTGAGTTTTGTTTCCAGGAGAAAAGGCCTGACCTGTTGTTCAGGGGCCTGTGGTCCGGAGTGGCCAGCTGTCTCCTGAAATTCCACACTGCACCAGATGCCTCCCAGACCCCAGCTGGCACCAGTGCCAACTTGGTCTGGTTTTACAGTGCCAAGTGCCTCCTGCAATCTGCCACCAGCACCCTTGCCTGGTGAGTTTTGTTTCCCAGGGAAAAGGGCCGGAGTTTGTGTTCAGGGTCGTGTGGCCCGGAGTGGCCAGCTGCCACCAGCACAGGACGTGGCTCCTGCCATCTCCAGCTCCTGTGGATTTTCTGGAAGCCAGGCTGGTCGCCACAGGGTGTGAGCAACCAGCACTGCAAGATCCGGCAATTTGGCTCCAATTGAAAGAAATGCATAAATTTGGACATGGATGATGCCAGCTCTTGCCTGGTGTCTCAGGCAAAATGGAAATAGTTCTGCCTCTCACTGCTGAGCTGTCAAACACTGGGAGGTGGCATGGTCTCTAAGGAAGGCAGATTCATAACCCGGGAGAGAGGGAAAGGGGTTTTCTGTGCAGAAATATTTTTGCATAGCAAATCTCTCCAATGTGGTTCAGATTCTCTAGAACATCCACACAAGTGGCATCTGGCAGCTTCAGACTCTTCCCAACTCTCATTCTGGGAACAGACTTGCCAGAGAAGCTGATACTAATTATTTAAAACAGGGACTTGCTTATTTCCCATGCCATTCTACTTCTGAAGCGCTGCTCTACTGAGGAGAGGTTTGCAACTGCCAAGACATGAAAGAGTGTTTGTTATTAACACATCACTAAATAATCAGGGGCTGGCCATGAATGAATCTTCCTCTGTTGCTGCTAGTGTGGATGGAAGTCCCCAGGTACCCCATTAGGTGACAAGTGAGAATGAGTACTGCAGCCAAAACTAAGCAATTTGGCACAATTTAGTAGAGAGATGGCATTTTGTGCTCATAAAGGGCCCAGAATTGGAACAGCACGAGATGTTTCTGATTGAGATGGAGCTGTGCTGGCCAAGCTGAGTGGGTGTCTCACAGAGCAGAGCAGCAGTGGGTGTTGAAGTCCAGGACTGAGATCTGCTGGCAGAGCTCAGATGGGGAATGTTGCCCAGTTTCTGAGAACAACACTGAGTGTGTATTTTAATTAGAGCTCCTCTGCTCATCTGCATGGCTCAGCAGAAACTTTGTGAATTTTCTAGGCCTTTATTAGGATCCATCCAAAAAGCCAACCTTCAATTTTTTCTTTCCTCCCCCAGTGAAGCCACACCAGTAGCAACCACCCACCTCATGTGTTCTGCTGCTGGCTGCCATGGAATGTCACAGGTAGGCACTGACCCCATGTACATGGAGTGGTGGGTGCCTGGAAAGAGTGTCCAGCTCTGTCACAGACATCTTTTATGGAAAATCCTTTCCTTAGGATTTTTCCTCCTGAGAAGCTGAGAGGCCTCAGGAACAAAATGTAAACATTGATTATCTGCTGCTGTGGGATGCAACAGGTGCATCTGTGATTGGTCCATTTTTCTAATTAATGGCCAATCACAGTCAGCTGGCTCAGACAGACAGTCTGAGCCACAAGACTTTGTTATCATTCTTTCTTTTTGTATTCTGATGAAATCCTTTCTTCTGTTCTTTTAGTATAGTTTTAATGTAATATATATCATGAAATAATAAATCAGCCTTCTGAACCATGGAGTCACATCCTCATCTCTTCCCTCATCCTGAGACCCCTGTGAACACGGACACACAGCTCAGATTAAACGAGCCCTGTGAGCAAAGGCAGTCAGACAGCAAGGTGTGATGACACACACATGAGTGAGCTGGACACACAAAACCTGAGTGACTGACTCCAGGGGAAGGCAGGGATAAGGGACAGTACACTGGGAGTGCTGGACAGGACAGGGGCTCAAGGACCTGCCCTGGTCCTGCCCAGTGTTCCTTGGCTCCAGCCCAGGCACTGCACACACACGTGACCCATCCTCACAACAATAAAGGAATTCATACTTTGGGAAGGCTCCTCCCCTCCCTGTGTTGTTCACTGACCTAGAGTTTAACTGGCCAAAGCAGCTCAAAGGGAATATGAGTTTCCATATTCCATTTGAATATGGAAACTCAACTCAATAAGGAGTAAAGACAATTGCTTCAAGCTTGTGAGTTCAGAGAAAGAAAACCAGGTTTCCAGATCTCCTTTGGGAACTAGAACCTTTGGCTTTCACCCCTCCCTGCTGTTTCCTCCCCATGCCCACCCTCATTCCCTCCCCTCTTGCCTCCTGCCTAATGAGGGTCTGGCAAACCCTCATTTCTCCAAGGCCATGGTCTGAAAAGCAAATTCAGTGAGGTCCAAAGCTCACACAGACAGGTCTGTCAGCTCTGAGCGGCCTGAGAACAGGTGCCACAGTGCAGCTCTCCAGAGCTAATCTTCAAACAAGCAAGAATCACATCCTTTGTCTGCTTCCTGCAGAAAAAGGGGGTTTTCCACCTTTTCTCTTTTTTCCTCACCTTTTCTGTTTTTTTGTTGTGTTTTGTTTTTTTTTTTCCTAAAGGGAACAAGTTCCATTTCCAATAACTGAGCACTGATTAAAACCACTGTCCTTCTACCACCCCCCCAACTCACAAGCAGCTTACACCAAAAAGCTGTCAAGAAAAAGATTTCTTGTACAAGGACTTCAGAACACCAGGGAAAAGAAATGAAGGAAAACTGTTGACATTAAATTTTTAACTCTTTCCATTCTGAAAGAAATTTTAAATCTTACCCTTCTCATGCTTTTAATAAAAGTATCCCAGTGAAAATTCATTGAGATAAGTTTCAACTCTTTGAAATTACACACAGCAGTGACCCAGAGACAATCAGCTTGCTATTTCCATAATTAAACAGGTATTTAATCAATACTTTTTATTCAGTCTGAGTTAGCTCATATGAATGCAACAGCCCTGTGTCCCTCTCTGTTACCTCTAACAGGAATTCATGGGGTGGCTCAAGGGCAGGCAGAGAGGAGCTGGACTTCAGTTCTCAGCCAACAGTTTCACCTCTAATTTTGCTGTTTGAGGCAAATCAAGATCTCCATTGGCTTAAAAAAATAAATGTTGACCAAGAAATGGGTGTTTAGCTCTTTAACTGAACAGGTTCTCTGAGAGAACTTGTCTTTTTATAGACCTCTTATTTTTGTTGGCAGATTGTAAAATGAATCATACAATTACCTTTGCAGCCTTATTCAAGTGCACTGCCAGAACTGTCCGTGGAGGCTGAGCAGCAGCAGCTTACAAAGATCAAACTGAGGTGGTTCCTCCTCAGCAGCATCCATTGCATCCATGTGGAAACTGCATCTGCAGAAAAAAAACCCCAAGCTTTACTCTTCAGGGCAACAACTGCATCAGCACCACGTGACAAACCCATCACCCCAATTGTGAATTGTGCCTTAATTCCCCAAAGTGCAGCTGTGTCAGATTGCTGCTCACAGCCACACCCTGACATGGGACTAATAATGGGGTCCCCGAGCAGTGACAATGCTCTGCCCCAGGGGAACATCTAATTATGATGTTCTGTGACAGGGCTATAAATACCCCTGGTCCCACAGGTGAAGCCCTCATTGCAGCAAGGTTTTGGGGCAGGTATGTACTCTGCTGTCTCTGCCTGCCTGGGCTGGAGAGCTGTTGGTAACCATGAGAGCCTCACAGGCCTCTCCCCCAGGGAGTGTGAAACCAGCGAGATTTCATAAACACACACGGATCAAACATCTGCCAGGAAAGCACCGAAGGGGAAATGATTAAATCTGCTCAAATGAAAAAGCTGCTGACAAAAACCAAAGAGCACTGAGCAAAGGAAAAGGGGAGTTACACCTTAACCAAGCAACTCTGGTGAGCTCAACAGGGTCTGAGAGGAAAAGATGATCACTCTGTGAAGGGCTGCTATGGCAGGAAGGTATTCGAGGATAAAGAACTTCATGAAGGATCTGGTGAAAAATAGGGAAGGCAGAAAGGCCTCTAGTTTGTCTTCACAATTCAGTTCTTTAAGATCATTACATTACTGCTTTAGGCTCACAATCCCAGTCATGCCCCTGCTCACTATCAGCTGTCAGGTGAGGAGGTTCTCACTCTCTCCTTCACCACCTGGCCTGCCCATCTTTGCACCCTCAAAGCTCTGAGGAATAATCTCAGAGAAAGAGAATACATAAATAAATGAGGATGTCCTTTATGGCAATGTCTAGGAAGAAAGGGAACCTGATGGGCAGCCACTGAGCCATGAGGGCCAGAAACAAATCCATGGCATGGCTGCTGACTAAATACCATCCTAAAAAGAAAGAAAAAGCAGCAAAAAAGCCTTTCACCAATCTATCTCCTTTACTGCTTGCTTTGTAAGAGTCTGAGGAGATGACAATCACTCACAACACAGAACTGAATAAGGAAATTATCGGCTGCCTCAGCCAACGCGCTGTGGCACACAGTTGTCAAACTCTTGCAAATTTTGTCAGAAGTCTCTGAGTGAACGCTCCTGCAATTTCTAAAGAAGCCCAGAAAAACTCCCTTTCATTAGAAAGGGAAACCTCCCTTCTTGCTCACTAGGGCATCTCTGTGAGGGACGCACCAGGCAGCAAAGGGCGTTCCCAGTCCCGCTCCCAGCGCCGGTGCCCTCAGGGCTGTGGGCAGCTCTAATGAGGCCACCGCACCCTGGGGAAGGCACGAAACCGAGACAGACCAGGAACTTTTTAACAAATTAAAAAAAAAAAAAATTAGATTAGGGTTGGTTATCAGTGACTGGGTTGATGGATGTGAGCCTTTAGAGAAACTTTGGTGTGAGGCAGGGCAGAGGAGCTGGGGGACTACAGGCACTGCGCTGTTGGGGCAGAGTGGAAATACAACACAGACCCACAAAGGTGCCGGGGAACAAAGAAATAACGGCACGTGAGGGGGAACCCCGGGGAGGGGATGGCCATCAGTACCACGTACGTAGGAGGGTGCAGGCATCAGCTCAGCGCTACCGAAGGCCCCAACACCGGGGCAGTGCTCACCGCGGGCTCCTCATCCCGGCTGCCTGAGAGCCCGGCCCGTTCCCGGAGGGCTCAGCCCGGCAGTGCCGTGAGGGAGCCTCTGTCCTGCCACCTCCCCTCACGACGCGCCGCCCGCTGCCGCCTATGCTATTCTCGTGCCGAGTTACGCAGGTGACGTAGCGGCATTACCGAGCCGCACGCAAGTTTCGCAGAGAGGAGCGCTATTCCCATACCGATTTACGCAAGTAGCGCAACCGCACGGCCGAGCCGCACGCAGATTGCGCAGGAAGGACAGCGCGCCGGGATTCCCGAAGAGATTTACGCCATCCGCTGGCCGGCGGGGGCGGGGCGCTACGGAGGCGGCGTAACGAGGCCCCCGCCGGCGGCGCCCCGCCTCAGCCGCGGCGGCGGGGGAGGAGGAGGAGCAGCGGAGCGCGCCCGGCGCGATGTGGCAGCGGTCGGTGTGCGTGGGCCTGCTGGCCCTGGCGCTGGGCTACCTGTGCGTGCTGGGCCCCGAGCTGCCCCCCGCGGCCCTGCGGCAGCTCTCGGCCTCGCTGCTGGGGACGCTGCGCCGCGCCCGCTCGCTGGAGGCGCGCACGGTGGCGGCCTGGCAGGCGGCCATTGTCCGCCCCGCGCGCGGCTGGGCGCGCGTCGCCGTCGGGTAGGTGCGGGAGCGCGCGGGGAGCGCCCCTGGCGGCGGGGCGGGAGCGCGCCTGGGCCGGGATGCGCGTCCCGGTGCCCACGTGTGCGGGTACGGAATGTGCGGGTACCGATGTGCTGCGGCCCCGGCGGGCAGGGGGATGGATCCCGTACCTGGGATGTGTCTCTGCCGCCCAGGTGACACCACACCTGCAGAGCTGCTTCCAGCTCTGGGGTCCCCAAAATCAGGACGCGGAGTTACTGGAGCAAATCTAGAGGAGACCACGGAGATGCTCTGAGGGTGGAGCCCTCTGCTCGGGAGCCAGGCTGAGAGAGCTGGGGGTGCTCACCTGGACAAGAGAAGGCTCCAGGGAAACCTCAGAGCCCCTGGCAGGGCCTGAAGGGGCTCCGGGAGAGCTGGAGAGGGACTGGGGACAAGGGATGGAGGGACAGCACACAGGGAGTGGCTTCCACTGCCAGACGGCAGGGATGGATGGGATATTGGGAAGGAATTCCTCCCTGTGAGGTGGTGAGGCCCTGGCACAGGGTGCCCAGAGCAGCTGGGGCTGCCCCTGCATCCCTGGCAGTGCCCAAGGTGAAGGGCGCTTGGAGCAGCCTGGGATAGTGGAAGGTGTCCCTGCCCATGGCAGGGGATGGAGCCAGATGACCTTGAAGGTCCCTTCCAACCCAAACCATTCCACGATTCCATGAAAAAGAGCTGGATGTGAGTGCAGCGCCTCCCACAGAGCTGCTCAGTCTGAGTTGGATGTTGGCCGAGGGGATCAATGATCCAGAACACTCCTGTAGTGGGGATTTAAGTTGGGCTCTGGCCCTCTTGGAGAGATCTTCTCAGAGATATTATTCCTAGCTTGATTGTCTGTAAAACAACTTTGTGTACAGTCTGAGGGTTGGGGTTAGGGTCAGTTGGAGCTGCTGGTCCATCCAGCAAAGGCTGGCAATAAATAGGTACCAGAGACAAGTTATAAAGTGGAGAAAGGAGTAAAGCCTTTTTTTGGGAAGAGGTAACTGAGTCCAGACACAGCTGGAGAGAGATAAGGAGGGAAGGGACAGGGAAGGCAATGGATATTGAGCTCAGGGAAATTCAACACCCTTTCTCTTTTTAAAGTAGGAAGAGAACAAGGGGAAAGTTCAGGAATGTCACACTGATCTTATATTTAGCGCTTGACTCACTTTCTTTTAAATCTATGGACATGGCAGGTAACTTGACTGTGACTGGAAGAATCATCCTTTGGATGCTGGAAGGAGTTATCCACATCCATGGCTGTGTGGCTCTGTGTTAGCAGAGGAATATGACTTAGTTTATCCCCTTGGGTCTGTAATGATTCATTAAAACATAAATTTGGGGCTACAATGCTGCTTGAATTTATGGTTTCTTTTCTCTGCGATGCTAGGGAATTTCTGTGTCCTTGGTGTAGCAGGTGATGCACATCCAGAGGATTTCTGGGTTCGTTACCTTGTGGAATGGAAAGCCTCAGGGTTTTTCATGTCCTTTATTTTGTGTGATGCAGCTTTTTTTTGTTGCAGCCCAAATGTGACTCCTGAGAGGTCACTGCCAGGGAATGCTGAGTGCTGAGCACTCCTCACTGCCAGGGAGCAGGAACTGGCCTTGGAGTGTCCTGGGGGGACATGTGGAGAAACTCGGAGATCCTGCACAAGTTTGATTGATGGTTTGGATCCCTGTCAGGGAAATGTGGGCCACAGGAACAGAAATGGCATTGACAGCAGCTACAGAAGGTGTTTAGATTGCATCTCTGTGCAGTTGCTGGTGTTATCTCAGGAAGTATTTCCTATTTGTTGTTATTGCTCTGAAACCACAGAGTGAGACAAGGGCAAGTGTTTCTAAATTGTCTTCTGGGGTTCTGGTTCCTGCCAGTAAGTCTCCTGTCCCGTAGTCTGAATTAGACTGTGACTGAATCAATGGGACATGGGGACTGGAAGTCAGACTTTCCCAAAAAAGCCTGGATCTGCTGAAATGGTTCTTATCCCTCCCTTACAATCGCAGGATTTCTCTCCTGTTTCCACTGCATGCTGTTTCTGTAAGGTTGGGATGATCCTTTGGAAACTCATTTTCAAATATTTCAACTGACAAATTGCTCTCTTGACTTTCTGTAAACAGAGCCAGCCTGTGTGGGGAGTTGTGTGTGGGTTGGCTGTTATTAGCAATAGCTGAAACTCCAGAGGCAGATCTAGCTGACTTAAACGCTTTCAGTTTTGTTTCTAACGTGCAGTTTTGAATCACATGCACATTTTAAACCCAAAATACATGGGTATTAGAAGCTTTTAAGAATTTAAAATGCCACTGTTACTATTCCTGTTCTTTTTAAGCAAGCCCAAGGCAGGAAATGAAGTAGAACCTGTGTTGTAACATACTCAACCACCTTTGGAGCACACAGCTTTCCTTGTTTTCGTGGAGCAGAAAGTTAGAAATCCCTCCCTGAGCACAATAAAAGCCAGTCAGGCAGGGAAAGCTTTAGGAGAGAATTTCAGGAAATTGCTGTGCCTTTTTTCCTTTGGCTGGTTGCTCTCCCCCTGCAGAGTCAGGGATGTGACCTCCCTGCCCTCCCAGGTGCCCTGAGGTCTGGCTGCTTTTCCCAGGACGCCTTTTCTTTCTTTCTTTCTCTCTCCCAGCGTCAACGCCTGCGTGGACGTGGTTCTGTCTGGGGTGAAGCTGCTGGAGGCTCTGGGGCTGGAGCCCAGTGATGGGAAGGACCATGCAGTGCTGAACTCTGGGCAGGACCTGAAGGAGGCTTTTGCCCATTTCATGGAGAGAGGGGCGGCTGCCGAGCGCTTCTTCAGCGACGCCGAGGCCTTCCAGGACATTGCGCGCACGGCCTCGGAGCACCCCGCAGCTCAGGTGGGTCTGCAGCCAGGGAATCCCTGGGAATCCTTGGGAATCCTTGGGAATCCTCTTCCTGACTGCCTTGGCACTGCTGACCTTCATTCTCCCTCTGGAGAGCAAATCATTGAGGAAGAAGCTTGTGGTGCAGCTTGTGTTCATGGTGTTTCCTGGGATTCTGTCCCCGCTGTAAATGAGGGGGGTTTCAATGGTTTCTCCCCTGCTGACATTCCCAAACTGAAATTCAGAGATGTCTCTTGGGAACCAGATGGGGCTGAGGATGTAAAAGAGGCTGGGAGTGAGGAGTTGCCTGATTTTTAGCTGTATGGCCTGTTTTCTGTGAGAGAAGCCAGGAGTGGTTTGGGTTGGAAGGGACTTCAAAGCCCATCCAGTGCCACCCATGGGCAGGGACACCTTCCACTATCCCAGGCTGCTCCAAGCCCTGTCCAACCTCACCTTGGGATGCAGGGGCAGCCACAGCTGCTCTGGGCACCCTGTGCCAGGGCCTCACCACCTCACAGGGAAGAATTCCTTCCCAATATCCCATCCATCCCTGCCCTCTGGCAGTGGGAGCCATTCCCTGTGTGCTGTCCCTCCATTCCTTGTCCCCAGTCCCTCTCCAGCTCTCCTGGAGCCCCTTCAGGCCTTGGCAGGGGCTCTGAACTTTGCCTGGAGCCTTCTCTTGTCCAGGTGAGCACCCCAGCTCTCCCAGCCTGGCTCCAGAGCAGCCCTTGGATCTTCTCCATGGCCTCCTCTGAGCACCTGTGACCTCAGGACAACCCATATTCCCTGCTTTTCAAGCTCAAATCACAGTTTAACTGCAAAATTTGAACTTTACTACTGAAGAAACTTCCACAGTTCCTTTCACTTCACATGGGCACAGGCACCAGGTTTCAACTCAGCCTCAAACTGGAGCAAGAACTGTTGCAGATTTTAAATGATTCCTTGTCAGCCTTGCTAAAAACCACCAGGGCTTTAGCCACAGAGAGGTTGCACAGGAGCAAGGGCTGTTTATGTGCTGAATGAGTTGGTTTTCACAGTGCTGTCAGTGTTGGGGATTAATTGATTTCTACATGGCTGTTACCTGAAGGTGAATATTTAGATTAAAAATAAAGAATGCTCAACTTGTTGAGAGAATTGTAAGATCATTTTGCCTTCAGCCCCAACAACCTTTAGTAACTTGGGTGCTGCTGAACCTTGTTCTAAAAAGCCAAAATCTCCAGCCTGTGCTGAGGCCTAAATGTGTTTAAAGGTCCCAAAGCAAGGGGATGCCCACACCCTGCTCTGTTTGTTTTACAGCTTTACGTGGGAGGAAATGCTGCTCTCATCGGGCAGAAGCTTGCAACAAACCCAGACCTGAAGGTACACACATGTTGCAAACATCTCATGCCATTTGCTTGTGTTCTTTAATTTGCTTGTCTCATGTTACTTCTGTGTAGATTTTGGGGATTTTGCAGTTATTTCTTAGGTTCTGCTGGTGGAACATATGGTTGGACTACCAAGCTGATTTTTAAAAATTGAATTATTAACTTTTAAAATCAGTTGTGTAGGAGATGCTGAAATTTTGGCAAGGGACATGGCAAGGGAAACTGTTTGTTTTTCCTTGTTTTCTAGATCCTCCTTTGTGGCCCAGTTGGTCCCAAACTCCACGAACTGCTCGATGACAATGTGGTTGTGCCACCTGAATCCATGCAGGAAAGAGATGAATTCCATCTTATCTTGGAATATCAAGCAGGTACAATGGAGCAGGGGTTCAGTGGTACCCCTGCACATCACTAAGATTGCTGCACAGCCTGAGGGGTGTCATTCTGAACCTCCACAAACACTACAATGCTCCCTGAAAACAGAGATTTAACCGTGTTAAATCTGATGAAACTCAGGGTAACCTTCTGTAATGAATTGTTGGTAACCGCTGATGAAAAGGTTAAAACAGCTCTAAAAGCTAAAATGGCTTTTCTTGCTGCTGATGGAACCCATTGAATTTGTGATTTTGCCCAGGAACAAAGCAGTTGACACACACTTGGTGCTGTTTGCTCCACCCCAGGTGAGCAGTGGGGCCGGGTGAGGGCACCCGCTGCCAACCGCTTCATCTTCTCCCACGACCTGTCCAACGGCGCCCTGAACATGCTGGAGGTGTTTGTGTCCAGCCTGGATGAGTTCCAGCCTGACCTGGTGGTGCTTTCAGGACTTCACATGATGGAAGGGCAGAGCAAGGAGATGAGACAGAGGCGACTCATGGAGGTGAGATACAGAATCCCTGGATTTCCTTCAGTTCCTCTCCAGGTGTTTTTTGTTTCCCCAGGTTTGAAGGTGTAGGAAGGCTGTGCCTTCAGAGCTCCCACAGATCTCAGTACTGGCTGCCTAAAGGAGAGTGGGAGCTGCAGGAATGGCTGAAGTCTAATCATGTAACACTGTCTCTTCTTAGATTCTGTGGCTTGTCTAGGGAAAAGAAGGGCTGGTGGCCTGGCTGGAGGGTGTTGATGTGGTTACTGGGCTTATCTAGCAGTTAAACCAGGCTTTTTCTATGCTGGACACGGATGATCCAGGTTATAATCAACACCTGCATTCCTTAAAGAGCACCTGTGTTGTGCCACCTGTTTTACAGCTGAGGGCTTATCCTGATGCAAGGCTTTGACATTTTTCACATTCTGGGATCAGCTCCTCTGCAGCTGCTTCAGATTTGTGAGGTTTTTGGAATTAATCCACTAGAAAGGTTCTGAGCTGGAGCATATTAAGGCTAGATAGTTTTTCTGCCCTGGGATTCTGCAAACTTGAAGTTGTTTTATTTTCTCTCCTTAGCAGTACATACACAGGTCAGACATCCCATTGAATTGTTTATATCCACACACAGGGAGATTAAAGGATGTGTATCTTGAGTCACAACCCTTTTTCTTCTTCTGTTCCTTAATAAATATATCTTCTAAGGTTGTTTTTTCCTTTTTCCTGTAGGCTGTAGCCTCCATCTCTGATATCCCAACCGACATTCCCATACACCTGGAGCTGGCCAGTATGACTGATCAGGATTTTATGAGCAACATTGTGCATCAGGTAAGGAAAATGAAAGGATGTGCTCTTTTCACTTCAGTATCACAGTGCATGAATACAGAAATCAAAACTCAACATTTGGACTATACATTGGAAGATGAACTGAGGAATGAATTTGAGCTGAGTTTACAATTTTAAATTCTGCAGAGAAATTGAGGGATACTTTCTTTCATGGTGGTTCCTTGTTTGGCTTGACACAGCTCTGATCTCAGTGTTATGTTTTATGTGGAGCTGATGTGTTGTTATTCTTTTACTGTCTGGAAAATTAATTGCACCAAATGGAATGTTTTCTTGGCTAAGTAATTCTTGCCAACTTGTGGAAGTGCAGTGACTGGGAAGCTGGGTGCTGCTTCTGCTGAGCCAGCAACAGGGCACTGCAGGGACTCCCAGGTGTGACTCCGCTCCTGAAGGCAAACGTGCTGGCCCTGTTTCTGTTAGCAGGTCTTTCCCCTGGTGAACTCCATCGGGCTGAACGAGCAGGAGCTGCTGTTCCTCACCCAGTCTGCCTCTGGTCCCCACGCCTCCCTGGCCTCCTGGAGCGGCATTCCCGACGTGGGGGTGGTCAGTGACATCCTCTTCTGGATCCTGAAGGAGCACGGCAAGACGGCAGAACGGGCCTCGGACCTGACCCGGATCCACTTCCACACGCTGGCCTACCACATCCTGGTCACCGTGGACGGCCACTGGGGCAACCAGGCAGCAGCAGTGGCAGCTGGGGCCAGGGCTGCTGGCACCCAGGCCTGTGCCACCGACACCATCGACACCACCAAGGTCTTCCTCAAAGCTCCCCTGGAGTTCGTCACCTCCCACACGGAGGCGCCATCCAAAATCTCCCTCAATCCAGACGAGCCCGTGGTGCAGTGGCACAGGGAAGGCATCTCCTTCCACTTCACCCCCGTGCTGGTGTGCAAGGACCCCGTGCGGACCGTGGGGCTCGGGGACGCCATCTCAGCCGAGGGACTGCTCTACTCTGAAGCGTATCCTCAGTAGCAAACCAGGAGCCTCCTTCTTCTCCAGCACCGCACGGTGTCTGAGAGCCGTGGATTGGCATTTGAAGCAGTGGTGGTATAGGAACAGAAGCAGGGTGTGGTGTGTTTTCTGGGTATAACTGTCAAAGAGCCAAAGAATAATTCCAGGTATAAACTGTCAGCTACATTCCAGTCACTCGGCAGTGACTCGAGCGCTTCACGTGCAGGTCAGGTGCAAAGGTTTTAGTATTTAATGTGAAAACTGGCTTTGTCTTAAGGGGGAGGGACACAAAGACCAAAATCCCTGGCTGGCAGAGTTTGCTGCTCGTAGCTCAGAGTGGATCTTTTCTGGTAGTGCTGCAAAGTGCAGCAGCAGGAGAATTTCCTGCCCCTGGATCCCAGGAGAGCACAGCAGTGCCCAGCCCTGCCTCTGGTAAATTCAAAATAAAAGGCTTGTGGGTTATCTCCTCCCAGCACTTTGCAAACCTTCCTTGGGGTGAGGATGGAGTTACTGCCTGGTGCAATTAGCTCTCCGTGTGCCCAGCCCCAGAGGGAGCCAGTCCCAAAATGTGATACAGACTGAACCTACTCCAGGCTGCACAGGTGACTCTGGACATCTGTGACTAAGGGTGTTCCACATGAGCAGCCTGTGCTTAGTTTTTAGGAAATAAGGAGCGAAGATAATCAGGTTTTCTGTTTGGGGGACAGCTCTGTTTCCCTGCCAGGGAACCCCCAAACCATTTCCTGTGTTTGCTGTACACTAAATACTCTGCTAATGGTGTGTTACAGAAAAGCTCTTGAGTGCTGGAGACTCGTTTTTGGTTGTTTGAGAATGGTTGTGCCAAATTCTTCAGTCTCCCTGCCCTCTATTAGGAAAGGTTAATATATCAGGGAGGGTCCCTCTGGAAGCTCAAAAGCAGCATTTTCCAGGTAAGACTGAAGTGAGGTGGCCTTTTTAGGGTGTGATGTTGGGATTTTTTTGACTAGGTCACTGATAGTTTCTTTGCTCTGGCCTGTGAAATTAAAAAAGCAGAATCATGTGTCCTTGTTAAATACTTTGCTTCTATTTTTTTACCTTTCACAGTCACACACTAAGAATTGCAGAGCACCAGCATGGTTTTGTCTCTGGCCACTTGAGGAACCTGGAGTGTGTTTGCACAGCTCTCAAGCCAGTTCTCAGTAGAACTGGGTTAAGTGCAATCAGCCTGTCTGGGCAAGCCTGTGCCTTAGCAGAGCTTGCAGAGGTTGTTCCAGGTCAGTCTTTGCACCTGAATGGAGGGAGGAGAGTCTGTGTCACTCAGGGTGGAGTGATCTGTTGCAGTAACACTGTCAGGCTGCTGTCAGTGGTGCTCTCTGTTGGGAAAAGCCATCCTGGCTGCTCTGCAAGGATGCAAATTGGCAGCTGCTGTACTTGCACTGACTCAGCACACAATGCTGTCTGTCATGAGTATTCAGCTTTCCCCCTGAGCAGTGTTCTAAGTACAGTCAGTGCTGTGTTTTCCTGCAGCTCAGCCCACCTTGAGCTTCCCTTCAGTGTCAGCATTTTATCCAGGTGGAGGATCTTCTTAAGACTTGAGGCATTTCTGCCCAGATTATTTTTTTATGAAGATGATTATTACTACTATTATTATTATTATAATTGATAAACTGTAGCACAGGAGTTCTGCTTTAGTCTTCCAAAACTGAAAATAAATGCAAAGAACCTCTCTTTTTGACTCACTTAGAGGTCCAAGGCCATCAGCAAGGCAGCCTGGGATGGTGGCCTTTTGGCACTCCACTCACTCCTAGGGCCACCAAAGGCCATGGATCTGCCAGCTGGAAACTGATCCTTGGCTTGTACTGTGCATTCTGGACCTGGAAACAAAACTAAATACACACAAGCTGTCACCAGCAATGGCCCTGCTGCTGGATTTCACTTCTTTCTTGCTAAAACACTTCCAGGGATGTGAGGCTGATGGGACTGACATTCCTTAGGGCCACCTAAAAACGTGTGACTGCACATACCTTGTGTGACCTTGTGCCAGGGTCAGCTGTGCTTGCACTGATCAGGAACATGAGAGGCTAAAATTAGCTTTTATAATCTGAGTCAGTAACTGCTGCAAAGAATCATTAAAAAGGAGCTTACTCCTTAGGAATCATCTGGGCCCAAAAGCTTCATTAATATAATTATTGTTAGCTCCTTCTTCCTGCTGCTCCTCACAGGTAAACATTTCTGCTGCAGCCCATTGTGGGTGTGCTGGGAACACCTGGCATGGGGAGTCCCAGCTCTAATCCCAGCAGCTGGGCATGGCCAGGCTGCTGCTCTACCCAAATCTGCTTCATCAGGCACATGGAGCTCATCTGCACCCAAAGTCACTTCCCAAGGAGAATCCTTAACCACCATGACCTGTTCATCAGCTGTGCCAGTGGGATCCCTGATTAAGTTGTGGAACAATCTATATGGTAATAAATCTGAATTGAATGGAGGGGCCCAGCAGCCTTTGCTTTGTTTCACATGCTGTGAACATGATGTGCTTAACTTCCTTCTGCCTTCCCAAATTAATGACAGAGCTGCTGAAATGCTTCCCCTGTACTTGCAGTCTCACACCTCTGCACAGCTACAGTAGTGACAACAAAGAAAAGCTGCTTCAACAGCTGCAGAAATACCAAAGCTTCAAAACCAGGCTTGAGCTGACCCTGTTCCCCCTCATCCTCTGTCTCTACAAATTCTGTTTGTTCTCCTGTGTTACTTGTACCTTGAAATCCTTAGTGATGGATGGCTCAAACCTCAGCCAGCCTCACTCCTGGAACAGGGTTTGCAATGGAAATATTTATCCACACAGATTCTGCTGGAGATGCAGCAGCAGAGCTCAGCACTGTGACAGCTCTCCATGGTATTTTCACTTGTGTGTTCCTGCAGCCACCTTGGCTTAGGTTTATTTTGCCTTATCCATGATCCAAAATTAGCATTCTTCCATGTTTTCTGTGTATGGCACTTGCTGAGGGTCAAGTGCTGGATTATTTGGAGGTGTGAATCCCAGGGGCCTGGCAGATCTCAAAGGACACATTCCTTCTCCCTGTGCCCTTGGGGCTGTGCCATGGAAGAGCCAATCCCAAACCCAACTCTGGCCACTTTAAAGGCTCTTTACCTCTGTTCCTCTCCAGGGGAGTTTCTCAGCATTACTCAGAATTACTTGATTTTCTTTTGTTTCCTGGTTATCTCCTGTTGGGATGTGTGAGATCCAGTCAAGTCTGACCTCCCTTCCCAAGTTCATTTACAGAACTGGTGCTGAAATATTCTTCCTCAGCCTTTAGCAAAGACCTCATGAACTGCTTTGTGCTGGATGTTTTAGAGCTCAGCTCAGCTCATTAGCCACTGGAATCCAAAGCCTGGAGAGCAGCAGAGCACTAAATCCATCCCAAAACCCAGTGGAAAACTGTCAGCAGTTGTGCTTGGGTTCTTTTTTCACTATTTATTCTGTAATGATACACTGAATTATCAGGGGTTTTGTGCCACAGGGTGACTTTTCCAACCATGTCCTGAGCAAAGAGTTAAATAATGGGACAGTTCTGTAAAATGGTACAACAGAACTCAATTTCCAGTTATCCTAAAATGTTGGTTGGGGGTTCTTTTGGAGCTTGCAGCTTAGGTGAAAGCTGAGGGTTGTGAGTGAGTGAACAGCTCAAGTGTCTCTGTGCCAGTATTGTCTCTGTGCAATCTGTCCAGAGCAGCCCTGGCACACATTTGTGTCACACAATTGCTGCCTTGCTATTCCTGGGCTAAGGAACTCAGAGTGTTGGGGAGAACAGGAGAAAAGCAGAGGAAAATACTGGATCTGAGTAACCTTCAGTAAAACTTGGGATTTCAGAGCCAGGAATGCTGGTTCTACCTCTTGGAGATGTTGGATGAAGTTCTCCTCTTTCACTCTGGCATCTCAGCTGGATCCAGGCAGGGTTCTCAGGGAGCCACTGATCCAGGCTCTGGTGGAAGATGTTCCCTCAGGAAAGGAGAGGTGCAGGTTGCAAACAGCACATGGCCATTCCCTCCTGTGCCAGGAGCTCTGTTCCAACAGCCTGGCATCAGCCTGTGCCCAGCAGAGCTCCCAGCAGCTGAGGAACACAAATGATGGCAGCAATTATCCCATTTAAATGCAAGGGGAGGCAATGGAAAACAAAACCTGGAAACCTCCCCTGTGAATTTCTCAGGAAAGCTGGCCCTCAGTGCAGACTGGGTAGAACTGGGCTCAAATCTCACCTGTGTCTTCCATTAAAAACACAGATTTTTTTTTAGCAGTGTGGTTGGAGGGAGTGGTAAAGCTTTCCTTGTAGCAGAACTGGGTTTTTTCTCTTCTAGAAAAGTCTTGGCAGATAGAGTACTTGTTACAACATGGGCTCTTTTTGAATGCATTTATGTGTGGAGCTTATTATTTTAGCAAAGCTTTCCCTCATTCAGCACTGAGTCTGTCTCTGCAGAAGAGGCTTTACCAACTGAAACCCACTCCCCAACTGGGCAATCTGAATTCTCAACAGCTTTAAGGCCCCCACATCCACCTTGCTCAGTCACAACTAAGCACAGGAGCACAGCATGTAGCCACTAATCCTGCCTGTAGCATAAATCAGCATCCAGTTGTCTCAGGGACCTCAACACCACATTTTTTGGGTTGAACACATGTTGCTGGATAGACAGATCATTACTTTTGGCTGGAAAAAGGTCTTGCCACTCAGGCATTGATGTTTGAATTACTTTTGTTTCCTGTGCAGAAGCCAAGATGCAAAATACCTTGTGAGCTCTGCTTTACCCTGTTCATCACAGACCTTTCTCTAAAAAGGGGAAGAAAAGTCCTAAAGCAGATGGTTTCTGCTTCCCTCGAAATTAAGCTCATGATTCTTTCCAGTTAAGGGGGAGAAAAGAGGGGATTAGAATTATGGCTGATGCCAGAAACAGGTTTTGGAACATAAGGTGTGATTTCCAAAATCCCTTAATGCCTCAGTGCAGTCCTGCTGAAGAGTCCCTTGCCCAATTCCAGCTGAAAGGGCAGTCCAGCCTCATTACCATTAGCACAAAAATGCTCTGCAGAATGATCCCAGCAATTCACTGCATGCAAATGCCACCATCACCATGCCCAGGGGAGGAAAGGGGACAGGACAGCAACTGCAGCTCTATTTATTATCCAACTGGAATTACATATTTAAAAATGCTCCCCTAGACATGAAGCTCCCAGGAAGAAAGAAGGTGTTACTGCTTCATTTCATAGAAGAATTGGTTCACTGTTGCATAAGCTTTTCACAAAATATATGTTTAAAATAAATCCCTTCACAGTACCTCCAAGTGCAGTATGTGCACCCTGTGTGACACTTATCCCATCAAAGCATCATAGGACAAAAATCTGCCTTGAATTCAAGTTTTGGGGCTGAAATGAAGAATTGACAGCCCCTGCCCACCCCTGCTCTTCAATCCTCACCTCTTCTTCCCAGGCACTCTGTTAGGCTGCAGGGACTTTCAGTATAAGAAGTTAAATGTGAATAAAAATCTCTGCACTGTACCTGACTGACACTGTCTCTTGTCTGGTTTGTTTCAAATTGCCAATGCTCTGCAAAAAAATTCTGTTCAACTCCTGGCAGGAGGGAATCCTTACAGAAGTGCTGCCCTGGGGCTGAACTGACACAAAACCCAGAAGAAAGGACACCTGAGAGGAAAAAAAAAGCCACATTTAAGATAAGCAGTCAGTTTGGGATACCAGAGCCCAGGGGAAAGTGAGGGGTTCTACTCTCAGTGTTCTCCAGGGAAGAGGAGAGCACTCCAGCTCCTGGCTGGGCTCTGAAGATGCATTAATGCCTTTTGGATAAGAGCAACAAACCACCAAGCCCAGCTGAAGGCTGGGATGTACCCAGAGCCCTGCTCATGCTGCCTGGACACTGCTGCCTCCAGGATGTTTCCATGAGTAACCTTCCTCTCCTGGGCTGCTCATTAGGGAGGGATACAGTCCAGGAGTGCAGAACTAACAGCAGGAAATAAAGTGTCAAACAGCTGGGGAGCTTCACCAGCAAACACAGAGCCCTGAAGCTTCAGTTCACTGGTTCTTTATGCAAAGCTGCTCACCAGTTCAGCCACTGGGAGGGTTTGATTCTCCTCACCACCCAGGATGCTAAATCACTACTGCTGGCTTTGCTAAGGGTCCTTCTGGAGGACTCACACCCAGCCTGGGGAGAGCTGGACCCTCCAGCTGTGTGCTGAGTTGTGACTGCACTAAGAGTAGCTACACACACCTCTGGTCACTGCAGTGACTCCCTGGAACAAGGCAGAGCCACAAGCTGAAATCACTGATAGGAAACAGCTCCATCCAGACTGACAGGCAGTGGGGAGAAGCCACAATGGGGCAGGGTGGGGCAGGGCCCTTTCCCCAGTCCCAGGCAGCCCTGCAGAGGCTCCTGCACTGCCTGTGCTGCCCAGAGCTGCCCTACTCTGCTGCCTCCTGGCTCTGGTGCTTCTCCTTGCCCTGCTCCTCGGGCCCTGTGGGAGCTGGGTTCTCCTCAGGGCTCGTTTCTGAGTCCTGCTCCTGATCTGGCTCCAGAGGCAGGGAGGGAGGCTTCTTTGGCAGAGCTGGTGTTGCAGCACCTGGGGAGAGAACACAGTTGAAGTTACTCTGTGCCCATGTGTGTGCTGTCTGCTCTTTATGTCCCTCCCAGCAGCAGAGGTGCAAAACAATCACAGCTTTCATTTACCCTCAGATTCCTTCTGCCTACCAGTGGTTTGTTGACACTGTGCCTGAAATCCTGCTGAAAGGAAGCTCAGGGGTACAGTCAGAATTCAGTACAAATGTAGGAATTAACTCATGCCCTGGAAGGGAAAACATTTTCTAGAATAATGAATCTCAGAATGGTTTGGGTTGAACAGGACCTTAAAGCTCATCTCATTCCACCCCCTGCCATGGGCAGGGACACCTTCCACTGTCCCAGGCTGCTCCAAGCCCTGTCCAGCCTGGCCTTGGGCACTGCCAGGGATCCAGGGGCAGACACAGCTGCTGTGGGCACCCTGTGCCAGGGCCTGCCCACCCTCACAGGGAAGTGCCACTTCCATTTCCACTGAAGCTGGTTTATGCTCAAGCTGCAAAGTGTTGTTTTCACTTCACAGCTTTAGCAAATATGGGGAGAGTTTCCAGGCAGCTAAAGTAGCTACCTACAGAATCAAATCACAACAGGACACAAATTGTTTCTACATTTACATTTAGGGTGCCAAATGATGTTATGAACCAGCTCCCTTCTCTGATCTGGATAATGGAGTCCTTCAGGTACACCCTATACCCTCGGTGTGTTTTATTTTTCAGATCTTCTGGCTAAGTCTTCCCTGCATGGAAAGTTTATTCCATGTGTGAGAAATGGGACAGGTCCTTGGGGATGCCAAAGAAAGAGGCCTGGATTACACAACCACTCTCCTGGTTCAGCCCACAGGCAACAAGACTGAGAGTGACAGAAAATCACCACAATGAGCAACATCCCCAGTGCATTCCTGCTTGGAAGCTGAGGGGTGAGAGGAGGTGAGCCTTGGAATGGCTCAGGAGATGCTCCCACCCAGCCCCAGCACAGGCAGTGATGGGCTGAGCCTCCAAAGGCTCACACCACCTCCTGAGAGCCCTCAGTGCCATTAAATCCAGCAACACCTGCAAGGATGGGCAGCTTTGGAGCAATCCAGCTGCAAGTATCATTGTCAGACAAAGGATGAAAGTACTTTGGAAAACTGTAAAAATTGTAAAAATCCATCTTCTCCCTTGTCTGCAGTAGTCTGTGCATAGCAGCTCCTGGGCTCTTGCAAAGAAAGGCAAGAGGTCTGGCTGCTGAAACTGCTTCCTTCCCAGAGCAAGATCACAACCTCATGCTAATGGAATCTTGCCCATTGTGGTTCAGACAGGAAGGGAAACTCTTCCAGCCTCCCACATCCCTGCACAAGCAGGAGAGTGAAACACACTACACAGAGCATCTTCCTGAAGTCAGAAATCTGGGAAAGTTATCACCAAATATTGCCCTCACTGCTGTGTGAGCACTCAATCCCCTCCCTCACAGGTGCTGTAAATCTTCCAAAGGGAAGAGAGGTTTATTTTCTTCTCTCCCACATCTAAACTTGAAAGGCAGCAGAGCAGACATACCTGGGGGGAGCTGCATGGTTTTCCCATACCCTGCAGCAGAGGACATGGCTTGACCCAGGGCCTGGTTGGAGCCCAAAGGCTGCTGAGAGCTGGATTTCCCTGACCCAGCAGCTTTCTGCTTGGATTTAGACTCTTTAGAAGGCTTGGTCCACACCAGGCTCTCCCCAACCTGCAGGGCAGCTCCCATCTTCTGGGCCATCTCCACCATCTTCTCAAGAAGCAAAAAGAGAAGAGCTCTGTAAGCAGGAACACTTCAGAGGGCAATAAACTCAACAACTCCATCAAAAAAAAAACCTACAAGAAAAGATCTGTGGAGAGCTGGCTACAGTTTGGTGCTTGGGGGAAACATCTCCACTAATTCAGTGCCTTAATTAAGAGGGAATCTTGTCTTGCTGTGTATTGATTGAAGAACTGGGCTTCAAAGAGCAGAAAGGAAGCGAGCAGCTCTCAGCAGGCGCTCGCTCTGCCTGGGAAATCTCACAAGCATAACTTCCTCCTAATAACTGGACTCCAAGTCAAACCTCCTCCTCCTCATCTGCTGCCAGCCCTGGGGTGGCTCCTGAGCTAGGCACAAACCTCAGGGTCGAAGTCAGGTGTGCTGCTCTCCCTGGCCACAGTGACCTTCCTCTCCATCTCCTGGAACTGGCTCAGGGCCCCCTCCTTGTCGCCCTGGTTGTAGAGCAGGACAGCGTAGTTCAGGTTGATGAGGGGGTTGCACCTGCAGCAGACACATGGGATGCATCACATTTCCTGAGGGAACACTTATCCTGGCTGCAGTAATGCTGAGGTGTGCCTGAGCAAAGCTGGACACTCCTCATTGTCTGGCAAAGTGCTTTGGGAGCATGGCTGAATCCTCCTGCCTGATGAGCCCAGTGCTGGGCTCTGCAAAGGCCCCAGGTGTCAGTGCCAACAGAAACCCCCCCATCACTGCCTCCCCCTCTGCAACAGCCAGCTCTGTGCACCTGGGGGCAATCCTGGGACTCTCTGTCTCCCAGCCCCACCAGTGATGGGGCTTTTTCATACTCAGACAGATGATGTTTCCCTGATTTACCTCAGACTCTCCCAGTCTGCAGGAGAGCAGCTCATCATGGGACAGGCAGCACAACAGAGCCTTGCTCTTGGGTTTTATAACCTGACACAGCACAGAATGTGCTGGTTACATTTCATTTCCTCACCTCCTCTCTCTCCCACACACAGCTGCAGGTACTGCTACAGGTGAACACAGGCACCTGCACACTCCTGCCTCCCTTCCTGAATGAAGATTTCACAAGGCAGAACTGCTCACACATTCTCATTTCCCAAACAATCCATCTCCTTCACTGGGATACATTAACCCTCTCCATCTGGGCTGGCCAGGAGAGCCAGGTGTCACTGTCATGTTTCCTGAAAAATCCCTTCACCAGGATTTATTCTCCTGAGAAGCTGAAAAGCCTCAGAGAAGAATGAAAACAATAATTATCTGATTGCTTCTCCCTGGTTTGCTGCTTTGGAATGTGGTCTGGAGATTGTTTACCAACAGGTCCATGTTTGATTGGTTTCATGTGAATGGTTTTAATTTAATGACCAATCACCATCAGCTGGGTTGGATTCTGAGCAGTCAGTCACGAGTTTTTCATTATCATTCTTGTTAAACCTTCTGATGTATCCTCTCTCTTTCTTTAGTATAGTTTTAGTATAGCAGAATAGAATAGAATAGAATAGAATAGAATAGAATAGAATAGAATAGAATAGAATAGAATAGAATAGAATAGAATAGAATAGAATAGAATAGAATAGAATAGAATAGAATAGAAGCCTTCTGAGAACATGGAGTCAGACTCCTCATCTCTCACCTCGTCCTGGGAACCCAGCAAACTCAGCAGCCAGGGTGGGTGGAGCAGCTCTGCCTGCTCACAGCTCCCTGTGAGAACCCCACAGGAGCATCCCTGCACCCAGGCCAGGCAGGGATGCTCTGATGCTCCCTGGGTTGACAAGAAATGTGAGTGAGGTATTGGTGCCCTCTCCTGGAGCATGGCTGGGATAACTGGAACCATCCATGGCCAAGGAAGAGGCAAAAATAAATAAATAAATAAATCATATACAGCAAAAGTTTTATAAAGAATATCCTTGGTTTAAATATGTTTTAATTCTATTTTGCCATTAATTTTTGCTGGTGTTAATAGATTAATGGTGTATTTTTATTCACTAGAGCTCCTGCTTGACCAGACATGATGTCTGTTCATTAAAAGCTGTTATTAATCAGTGGGCACTGTCTTGTAGATTTGCACTTTGAAATACCACCAGGATGGGCAGTGAGTTTGTGAATGCATGTTTGCTGTTTCACTTTTTGGTCCCCATTCTGGAGCAATGCAGAAGGGAAGGATCCTGCTGGCCCTGGGCAATAAATGAAGTGTAACCTGCAGGCCCTGACTCTCAGTCCTGGTGATTCTCCACCCCAGTGCAAGGAAGAAATCTCTCTGCATTTCCAACCATGGCTTCTCCTTCAACCAGGAAACTGGAATGCTGAGCCCACCACAGAATAAGCCCTCCTCCCTGTCTCTGCCAAAACACTGAGGAGATCAGACAGTCCTGAGAACAGCCAGTTTTAAAATTAATTGAACCTGATGGAGCTATTTCACCACCTTCAAGAGCTGAGAAGCAATATGACAATCAGAGAAAAATCAATAGCTGAATACCCACAGAAAGGACAGTTACCAGCCACAACCAGGAGTGGAACACATTTTTCTGAAGAGTTTTCCAAGTTATTTCCATTCCAGACCCAAGCATGGCACCTAGGCCACTACAAAAGCATTCCTGGTGATGGAAACCAACCACCTTCATCCCCATCAGCTCAGAACACACCAGCAAGGGAAACTTGTGGGGACACAGGTTCAGCCTCACAGTCTGGATGTTCCCCCCAGCAGGCCCTGGCAGTGGGAATTCATTTTTGCTTTGATGAGGGTTTATTTTCCTGGTCAGACCATAGAGCTGGAGCATGACCCAAGTGCCAAATGCCTGGGCAAAGCTGTAGAGACCATTTACTGCTCACAAGGCCCTGACTAAGGAGTCTCAGCTGCCTTTAGGGTCCTGTCCTGCCTTGCTATGCATGGAAAGATGATTAGGAATAGAATCATGGAATGGTTTGGGTGGGAAAGGACCTTAAATCCCATCCAGTCCCACTCTGTGCCATGGGCAGGGACACCTCCCACTGTCCCAGGGTGCTCCAAGCCTGTCCAGCCTGGCCTTGGGCACTGCCAGGGATGCAGGGGCAGTCACAGCTGCTCTGGGCACCCTGTGCCAGGGCCTGCCCACCCTGCCAGCCAGGAATTTATCCCTGGTGTCCCATCTCCCACCACCTTGTGTGGCCCCTGCAGACAGACTCTGGAGTGCTGGTAGGTCTAAGTGTGCAAATATTCACAGTAAACTGGGGAGAGAAACAAAACTATTAATAAATATGAGGTAATTTTGGTTTTGTGCCTGGAATGATGACATACTCTGAGGTTCAGCTTAACATCTCTGAAATCAAGTGCTCTGATTTTAAGACTTAGACTGCAAACACAGATGTTCTTAATGAAGGGGCTGCCCTTTAACTTGCTTTATACAAACTTCTTGCACATTTTCCCAGCTAAAATCTTCCCTCTGCCCAATTCAGAACAGGCTTTACCCCAGACATCTCACTGCTCTGCACTGTGCTCAAACTTTGGGTTAAAAAGTCTGTTTTCTTCTATTCAATCTGCTCCACTGTGTATAAATATTCACCAAAAGGAGGACTGGCATCCAAAGTCACCACCACTGATTCACTGCCCAAACAGCAAAACAAAAAACAGCTCTGGGTTGCTCTGAAATTAAATCCTCTCTCATTTTTCACAGCTGACTTAAATTAAAAAGAAAAAAAAGTTTTAACACTGTCACAGCAACAAGAATAAAGGTATTTCCCAACTACAAACCACTTAGGGTTGAGATAGAGTGAGAGGCAAAGGAAATGAGTGCAGGGAGGCAAAGAAAGCCCAAACCAGTGACAGCTGTGACAAAACTTACTTGTCCAAGGCCACAGCTTGCTCATAGGAACATTTGGCATTCTCAATGTCTTCAAGGTTGGTCAGAGCAACTGCACCAAAGCAAAACATATACACAGGAGGAGATGTTTCACAAGCAGCTGATTTTTAGGACAATTGTGAATGGCATAAAATAGGTGTCACAGCAGGGTTGTCAGGACTGCTGCCAGGATTAGCCCTACTGGATGGGCTGGAAGGGACCTTAAGGCTCATCCAGTCTCATCCCTGCTGTGGACAGGGACACCCCTCACTATCCCAGATTGTTTCAAGTCCTGGCCTTGGACACCTCCAGGGATCCAGGGGCAGCCCCAGCTGCTCTGGGCACCCTGTGCCAGGGAAGGATTTCTTCCCAATATCCCATCTAACCACACAATGTCACTTCTGACATGTTTATCTCATTTCATCCCAAAAATATCCAGTGCTGGAAACCCACACCCACTCCTCAGGCAACCCAACCCCAGTCTCACATGTGTCAAGTCTTTTCCAATGTTTAATCTGGATCTGACTGAAAAGCCTGGGCATCAGCTCCTAAGTAAAGGCTTTATGGCATGTTTCTTTACTTCACCCCACATCTCCTGTCTGTGCTGTGGTGTTCCCAAGAGGGATGCACAGGGAGCATCCCATACCTGCCAGGAGCATGTAGAGCTCTGCCATCTTGGGCTGGAAGTTGATGGCAGCACTGAGGAAGTGGAAGGCTGAGGCATACTGCTGCATTGTGAGGTGCACCAAGCCCAGGTTGTACAGGATCTTCCAGTCAAAGGGAGCCAGGTAGTTTGCCCTCTTCAGGCAGCTGACAGCCTTGGGAAAAAAGGGATAAATGTGCTAGAACAGCCCTCACATTCCCAGGTTTCTGTGGTTGAGATGACCCCAAGGTATTAGAAAGTCTTTTTTTCCCAGCCCTGTGACCGAAGAAGTCAAGATTTGTCTGTTCTGCTTTTCAAGGTTGTTTGTTTTCTCTTATCTGTTACATTCTTTCTCTGAGGAAGAAAGAATCTGCTGAGATCTGTCCAGCAGGTCAGGTTGTGGCAGGGCAGGCTGTGACACAGGTGTGGTACTAAGCACAGGTAGTTCTTAGTATAAAAGGTTAACACAGGTGGTGTTAACTTTTTATACTAAGAATTACCTGTACTTCATTTACAATAATTTTCCAATACCTATCACCTATGTTAGACAGTCTGTCTCTATCCTAAACCAATCCAAAAGTGTCACCATCACAGCAGAAGATGGAGGACAAGACGAAGAAGAACAGGACATGCCCAGATTCCTCCATCTTGCTTCTTGACCCCCATTTTAAAACCCCAAATTTTCCTTTTCACCCTGTGACAAATTCACTGTCATTCTACTCAAACTCTTGTGGCTTGTAAATCTCACACAAAGTTGGTCATTGTTTCCATGGGCTAAAATCCAAGGCACAGGTGTGTTTGACTCTGTGCCAAGGTCTCTGAGCCCCTGCCAGGGTCTGGAATCACCCAGGGCAGCCAGAGGAATGTCCTGGGTCCCCACACCACATGACAGGAATCTTGTGCTTGCATGAAATTGGATGCAGATGGGAAAAAAT
The DNA here is from genome assembly GCF_028018845.1 of Melospiza georgiana. Taxonomy (NCBI): domain Eukaryota; kingdom Metazoa; phylum Chordata; class Aves; order Passeriformes; family Passerellidae; genus Melospiza; species Melospiza georgiana. The sequence goes on along the minus strand of NC_080442.1, from coordinate 2,936,978 downwards.
GGGAACTGGATACTTACTGCCACATATTTCTTCTTGCCAAAGAAGCACATGCCAATGTTGTTCCAGAGTGGGGGGCTCTCAGGAACACTGCTGGCCACCACCTTGTACTTGGAGAGGGCGACATCGAAATCCCCGTGGGCCTGCATCATGCTGCCAGCAGCCAGGGTGGCCTGGGGACAACACAACAGTGACCCACTCACAGCCCCATCTGCTCAGGCACAGCAAGAACAGGAGAGGACAAAATGATTAAACTAAAACCATCCCAGGAACAACCATTTCATTTCTAAGGACTGCCAAGATCCACAGTGGGAGCAGATGGGGATTCTGGAATCTTCCACCACAGAGCAGAACACAGGGTGAGGAACAAACCTGAGTCTGCTTCTCCCTGCACTGTTTTAATCATAAATGTCTTATAAATGAGTCTGCCCAGAGAAGCTGTGGCTGCTCCATCCCTGAAGTGTCCAGGCCATGCTGGTGGAGCACCCTGGGACAGTGGGAGGTGTCCCTGCCCATGGCAGGGGTGGAACAGGATGGGCTTTAAGGTCCCTTTCAAATCAAATCATTCTGTGAGTCTGTGATTCCATCAGTACTGCAACATGACACTACAAGTGTTTAGGGTATTTTTTGGGCTGACTGAAGTATTCCTTAGAGTCTGAGGCTCTGAAAAGATCTATGCACTAATAGATTCCTTTTACAACCAAGCACAGATAGAAATAGCTCTGGAGCAAGTTAAGTGGGGAGTAAAATGTACTCAAGCAAGACATGCAGCAAAGCTCTCCTAGTTCACAGTGACTGGCTGATACTGCAAATTAATGGGAATATGCATGGGGAAAAAAAAGGAAGTGAGTACAACACACTATATTTAAACCACACTAGTTAAGTCCTTTTTAAGATTTCACAGTGACAAGTAAAATTCCTAAGTGTAAAGGTGTTTTAACAACAACTCATGTTTGTCAACCACACATTTCAATGCTCTGCATCGCCAGCAGGGAAAAAAAGGAGAGAAATTAAGTGACAGCCCTAAAAAGGGAAGCAGTTCCACAATGAGGAATGGAACTCAAGACACCAAGCTCAGCTCTCCAGGCCAGAGCCAAGGAAATACACACAGCAGCTGGAAGCACAGGCTATCAGCAGATGGGAGAATAATAAAATGCAATATCACAAGGGACCTGGCACAGCTCTGCAGGGATTTTTAAAATCCAGAAGATCTTCCTTCCAAAGTAAATTCCACCTGGCATTGGTGCAACTTCAGATTAAAAACCAAAGGGATCAATTGAATATCCCATATTCTGCCTCCTTCCCTTTCCCTACCTCCACACACACCCAACTCCCTACCCAGGGAAACATCCCAGAAATGGATTTCACAAAAAGCTCTCTGGGCAGGATCCTTTCCAGCCTCTCCAGGCCCCAGATGCAGATGGCAGAACTCTGACAGTGGAACTGGCTTTAGGAGGAGGTGTCCCCTCATGGCTCAGCTGGGTCATTTCCACTCCTCACCATACCTTGTAGTTGCCTGGGTCGTAGGTAAGCACATTTCCAAGGTGTTCAAAAGCCTTCTGGTACTCCCCAGCCTGGGAAAAGAAGTACATAAGCATCACAAATTCAGGAATAAGAGGAGTTAAGAAGGAGAATACAGGGTTTGTGGGCACCAGGATTTCTGGTTCAGTCAGAAAAGTGAGTTGTACAGTGCTCCCATTACACACACATGTTCCTGTTTGATAATTCACAGAACAGATTCTAAGAATTTCACTTGGCTGGATTCACTGTTCTGACCCAACCACAAATGAGCTCTGGGTTCACAGGTCTGTGCTCCTTTCTCTATCCCAGAACACAGGCTACAACCTGTACTCTGCACATCCCCAATTGCCTCACCACAAACTCCTCACTGCCCAGGGCTCTCCTGCTCAGGGCACTTCCCTTCCCTTCCCATGGCCTGAAGGTGTTACAGGGCATCACTGTGGCCATACATAAGCATGTGAGAGCTTGGGAACACTTAAATGCTATAGATTGGAACTAGACAAGCTCCAAGGTCCCTTCCAAGCCATCCTGTGATTCTGTGGCTTCAACTGAGTTCACCTAAAGCTCATCTCATTCCCTGCCATGGGCAGGGACACCTTCCACTGTCCCAGGGTGCTCCAAGCCCTGTCCAGCCTCACCTTGGGCACTGCCAGGGATCCAGGGGCAGCCACAGCTGCTCTGGGCACCCTGTGCCAGGGCCTGCCCACCCTCACAGGGAGGAATTTCTCCTTAATATCCCATCCATCCCTGCCCAATGGCAGTGGGAGCCATTCCCTGTGTCCTGTCCCTCCATCCCTTGTCCCCAGTCCCTCTCCAGCTCTCCTGGAGCCCCTTCAGGCCCTGCCAGGGGCTCTGAGCTCTCCTGGAGCCTCCTCTGGTCCAGGTGAGCACCCCCAGCTCTGCCAGCCTGGCTCCAGAGCACCCTCAGAGCAGCTTGGGGGCCTCCTCCTCCTCTCAGGCACTACTGCCTATTCTTCTTTGCTTGTTCACTCTTTGGGAAGCCAGCTTCTGGAATAATCCAGCCCTTCCCATCCATTGCACAGACACAAGGATAAGCACACCTTTGTTATTTAAATTGATTCTGATTTTCCTTTATGGTGCATTAACACTCACAATTTCATGGCTGCTTTTTCAGGATAACTCCTGCTGCAGAAGCAAGGTAATGACTAGTTATGTTTTGTTATACTTGGAGGATTTATAACAGAGTTAGGGCTGTTGCCAAACAGAATTCCTGCTCTGGCTCTGCTCCAGGGAATCAGCTTGCTTTTAGCAGCAAAGGCAAGACACAGAAAAGCAAGTTCTGTCCTGTTAAATTCAGTCTGTAGAGAAGCATGTGCAAGCAATGGGAAGGTGGACAGAAATTAACTCTATAAAAAATCCAACAGGGTTATACTGAAAATAATTAAGTTTTTGTAACAGTAACAGCATTTATTACCTGCAGGTACAGTAGGCCCAGGGCTGTGAGCAGGTCTGTGTTTTCTGGAGAAAACCTGGAATATAAAAGCCTGAGTTTGTTTTTCAGCCCTTCCAGAACAGGGTAAAAAACAGAACATGGAATTCTGATGCTACATTATTGTTGGATCAATCCAGGAAATTAAATTGTAATTACTAAAAACAAGTATTAGAACTGCCATCATGGGGACTTCCTTTGAATAACATCACACCTCAGCTACCCAAATATCTTCTGGGGATTGGTGGGAAGGCAGAAAGCTCTGTGAAATACATCTGGACACATAATAAGATAATGTGGTTTTGTTAAGCTTCAAAGTGAGTCTGAATCAGTGACCTGGAAATACAAAATGAGATTTTCCATTGTCTCTCATAAACCACCCTGTAAATCCATCCATCCTAAGCCTCTTGGGCCATGTAGGGCAGGCAATCCTCAGCATTCCTGATGGATTCTACACACTCCTCATCAGAATTTTAATTCACCTTATAAAAAGATTACAAATAAATAGGATGGAAACCACAACAAAAAAGGACAAAGCAGAGAGAGACACAATTTGTGGTCTCATTCACCCCAACAGGAGTCAGTTTTTAATTCCCTGCTAGCAAGACTTAAACAAATCTGATCTGCACACTCACACTGGCACCTCTAAACTTCAACCACAACAAAACCACCTGTGCCTGGTGGAATACAAGGAATAACAGAGTGTCCTGGAGCTGGAAACAGCAAGAAAAATGTCATAGGCAGATGAGAACAAAAAAAAAACCCCAGGAATAAACAGGAATGAAGAAGAAAGGAGGGCAGGGGAGCACCAGGATAAGAATATAAACCTGGTAAGATGCTTAGCAAGGATTATTTACGTAATAAACATTCTAGATTAGTCCAAAAGCCTGCCCAGCCCCACCTACCCTCAGGCAGCAGTGAGGGCAGACATGTAAGGAAACACTGCATCAACACCCCCCCTGCCTCCCAACACACTCCTGATTTTCTGTCCAGTGCTGGCCTCCATGGAAAAGCTGCATTTGAAAGCACTGGCAAGGCTTGGGAATGCCCTAAAACAGGGATAGGTGGGCACTGAGGAGCAGTGATGGGGTGGGAGAAGCTCCCTGTGCCCAGCACATCTCCCTCAGCCACAAACTGCTCTGAGGGAAAGCAGCAAGTGACCCCAGGCAGGGATTTTGGGGGGGCAGTCAGGGTTACATTGTTTTGGGAGATAAACCTTTGGCATGGATGAAGTCAGTTTTGGATCACTTTGCTCCCAGGCATCTCCATGCATTTGTTATTCCAATTTTTTCTGGCAGCCCTTCCAAGAGCTCCCTTGTTCCCTGCCACACTGTCAGCAGGAGCAGAGACAGCTGAAGTGCTTGGAAGTGCCAGCTCTGCTCAGAGCCCCTGTAATTACCATTAGCTTTTTAATCATGGCCTCAATTCAGATCTGGGACACCAATCAATTTTCTCCTGGCATAGGATGGGAATGGGCAGATGGAAAAAAAGGGATATTTCTTACTCTACAGCTTTCTTATATACTTCAATGGCTTTATCCATCTCCCCCTCCAAGAGGTGAATTTTGCCCAGCATCATGTAGGTCAGGTCGTGTCTGTTGAGCTCCAGGGCATGGTTGAGCTGGTCTCGTGCCTAAAAACACAACCACAGAGAAGAAAGAAATAATAAATGATTCCAGAGCCCTCAGCAAAGCAACAGCCATGAGTAATCCCCAACAGCCAGGCAAGGAGAACAGCCAACAAACATCCCCTGCACCTGGAGAACACAAACCCCAGCCCAGCTAATCCTTGGAACAAGCTCTGCACCAGCAGCCACCTGCTTTTAGGGGCAGTAAAAGGCAACACCTTCAAGCCAAGCAGGAGGCATTTGCCTCCCAAGGAGGAGATGAGCACGGGCCTGCTCCTGGATTTGAGTTTGTTTGGCTTGAGGGACGCTCTGGATTTGTTGGCTGAACTGATACTTTGCAGCTTGTTCTTCCTTAAAATGCTTATTCCAGCAGTGGGGAAGTGAAAATCTCAGGGGAGGTGTGAGCAGGTCCCAGTTTGGAAGGTGTTGGTGCAGACAACAAATCCCAAGTGTGAACCCACACTCCCAGGCTGGTTTTGCACAGGGATGCCTCAAACAGGGAGCACAGCTGGGCTTTGCTGCAAGGAACACAGCACCCAGCAGCAAGAGCAGCAGGGAGGGGCTGGGCCAAACTGGGAACAAAAAGGGTCTAAATGCTGTTTTTCCCTTAGAGCAGCTGGATCAGAGACAGCTCAGTGCTCACCACCAGCACTCAGGGAATGGTTAAGTGAGGAACTGGGACTGGCACACTCAGACCTGGGAATAAAACTGCATTTCAATCTCCAAAACTCCTGTACTAACTCCAGGTGTAGTTCAAAAGGAGCTTCAGACACAGGAGCAAAACCTTCCCTTGGAGGAAAAAAGGAGCTGCTGCACCCCCAGCAAACAACCCCATAACTCCTTCCCTCTGAGTCCTGCCAGACCCAGGGAGCTGAGGTTTCCTGCAGGAAAATGAGATGCATCAGTCTGAGCTGGGGAAATGGTTTGGGGTTTTACCATCACCCTTCTCTTGCTTCAAGAGGATGGAGCTGGATTGCTGCTCCTACAAAGCCAGCAGTGTTCCTGGGTCTGCCTTTAAAGGGCTCAGACACAGAAGCAGCTCTTACTGGAGCACAGCCCATTTTCTGTCTAGTTTGAGGTTTCTCAAACATTCCCTTTAAAACCAAAAATGTTCTCTGAAAAATCTTAGATTTCAGAAAAAGCCTCTGGCCCTGCCACAGGGTGATCTCCCTTTACACAACCTCAATGACTTGCAGCTGACTCAAAGAAATTCAACACACAAATGGGAACAGAGACAGCTCACAAACCTTTGCTCCCAAAAACAAAACACTGAAGCAAAAAACTTTCTTGAAGCCTCTTGCTGCAAATGATCCATTTCAAGCTATCAAAGACACTGAAATTTCTGGGATGCTTCCTTGCTTCCCACTGACATTACCTTGTTGAAGTGTTTCAGGTACATGTAGCACACACCCAGGTTGTGGCTGATCTCCTGCATGAAAAAAAGCCAAATCAGCACAAGGAATGAAATAAAATCTGACAACTCTGACCCAGAGGAAGACAGCCCTGACTGCCCACACTGTTCTTGCTTTTCAGAGCAAGAAAACCTATAAATTCCAGTTACTTCAGGCACCCACAGAGCTTAAGTGGGGTTGTACACAAAACATTACAGTCCTCTGAGACAAAAACCACAGAAATGACAAAGCTCTTTTGAGACATCAGACATTTTGTTTTCAGAGAACAAGGAGCACAGACTGGTTTCTTCATTGTGGTGCCACCCTGTAAAACTTGCTGCCCTCATGGGTGACTCAGTTTGGCTGTACATCAGTAGGATATGCACAGTGTCCAACCCAGCTGGACAAAACTGGAAGATGTGCCTCATTTTCCAAAACACAACTTGAGCACTGGAATATCTGACATCCCTCTGGTATCCTAAACAATTTTGCACTGGGTAGGGAGATCCCTTAGGGATCCTAAACACTCTGGTCTGTAGGGAGCATCCCTGCCCCTAACTCCTCACCCACAGTTTAACACACAAGGCACCTTCCCAATTTGAGAAAAGCAAGGTTCTCCCAATTTCTTATTTTATTCTGGTGAGCATTTCACTGATTCATCAGCTTAGACAGCCTTGACCTTTGGAAACTCTCTCACTTCCCCATCAACCTGTTTTCCTCCATGCAGCCTCTCCAGCTGTGCAGAACTGAATCAGTGACTCCAGGCTGCTGCAGACTGCAGAATGAGGGAAGAGCAGAGTCTGATTCTGCTTCCAGTGCTGAGCCAGGAATGGGGAATAACTAATCAAAATACCCACTGGCATCTGCCTGCTGGGTTGTAAATAGGGTTACAAGCATGCCAAGCATTGGAAATGCAGGTGGAAAAAAGACTTGTGATACAAAAGGTTTCTGAGTTGTCTGGCACAGGGGAATTTGGATAACACCAAAGCTATCCTTGTATCCTGAATTTTGGATGTACTGACAAACAAAGGAATGAGCTCACACATTGCAAGCCTACTTTAAAACACTTCTGCAGGCAAAACAGGCACCTGCAGAAGCTGCAAGGCATGGCCTCTCCCTCACCCACTGTCACACCTTTCTCTTTGCAATGTTCTTCCACTCTTTTTGCCTTTTTATTCAGAAGAGCTCATTTAATCACTGCTTCTGTATTTTCAGTGATGTTTTGCATTACAAAAGCTTTCCCAATTACTCAAGCAAGTTTTAATACCTGAGGTTTCCAAACTCTCCCCATATTTCCCTTAAAGCACAGATGTGGTTATGTTAAAATTGATCCTTGGCCAAGTTCCAACACACTGCTCAATTCTCTGTGCCCCAAGCCAGGGATTTGCCCCAGGGCATGGGATTTGGTTCCTGTGATCCAAACCAAGCTCAGACCACAGGCAGTGTGAGCTCACCATGGTTTGGGACAAGTTTGCAGCTATTACAAAGATCTGCAATCCCCTGAACACTCACCCAGTCCTTCTCATCGAGTTTTGCTGCTTCATTGTACACTTCAATGGCAGCCTTATGCTTCCCCAGGAGAAACCTGCAAAAGGATTGCAATTCTTATGTCTTTCCTGTTTTCAGACCCTGCTGTGCAGCCACTATCACCTTTGCCAGTGAGAAATTATCTTATTTGCTGTATCTCCAGAAATCTGCAGGAGAAGTTTACAATCTCAGCACTGCTCCCTCTGGGGACCAAGGTCATCCATCCTGACACTAGTGGGGATGTAAGGAATGAATGCCCAGGCTCTGCAACCTGCTTTTGTCTCCAAGGAAAGAGACAGGTGCCTGACACAACCTTCAGCAACAGAAAAGGATCTGTAGGGTCAGGTCAGCACCTGTAGCTCTGGACCTTGAAATCAGGATCACCTTTCTGCCTGAAGCCCAAAGAAAGAGAAAATACAAGAGCAGCCAGGCAGATAACAGAGATTCTGCTTAAAGAACAACCCACGCTTCTGGAAGCCAAGCCAAGTGTTGATAAGGAGGAAACATGTCTGGAATTAAGCAGCCTAAGAGAAAAATAAAGCATGGAAGGTCCTGGGTGGCACAGCCAAGAGCAACAACAAATAAAACACCACTCACAGGGATCGTGCCACCTGCTTGAGGTTGTCAGCACTTCGAGGGTTCAGAATGGAACATGTCTGGAAAAGTTCAAGAGATTCTTGAATCCTCCCCTCCAAGCGAAATATCAAAGCTGTAAAACAACATAGAGCAGGCAAATGAATCCATTCTCAGCAGGAAAAACGTGCCTCTGAATGCAGGGAAAGAAGGGGGAGCACACATCTATCACATCAGTGCTCCTCTGCTGTTTGTCCCTCCTGCAGCACCCACAGTTTTGTGTCTGAGGGCAGGACTCTGTGTGCCTGGGGAAATTCAGGGCTCAGAACAAAAGCTTTAAGCTTTAAACCTTGGCCAGTGGCTTGTACAGATGCAACCTGGATTTCCCCCCTGCCCAGCCTCTCCAGGCTGCAGCATGTCCCTGCCAGCAAATCTCCACTGTCCCCCATCATGGCATTTGGAATTGCAATGTCACATTTTGGGAGCCATTTTTTAGGGGCCAGAGGGCAGGGCAGGAAGAGGAATGCCATCCTTAGAGCAAGGAGAGAGACAATGATCACCTGGAGTGGGTAACAAACAGGAAACATGCATCTGTAACAGAATCAAACACACAGCAACACACTGAAGGCCTGGAACCCATAACCCAAAGAAGAACTGATGACAAATAGAGAGAAAACAGGAAATTTAATCAGCCCATTTCATGTGAAAATCCCTAATTTCAATAGTAAATGGAGCAAGCAGAGAGGAAAAAATGTATTTTGACATAAAAAATCTATGTGTCCCTCACCTATCCCCTGCATTGTTCTCTGTATCTCAAATCAGGGGTGACCTGCTTTAGCAAAAAGATTTTCATACATACCTTGGACATAGACAGCATATTCACAGAGCCCTTGGGACTCCTGGAGCTGCTCTTTGATGACAGCCTGGAAGGACAAAATTGTAAGCTCACATCAATTTAACAAAGTTGATTCCAGAGATTTGGTTCCAGTCACAAAAACCACAACCCCAGCTCTAACAAGGGCACTGGACCACGACTGGGACAACCACACAGTGCACACAACAGAGCTCTGTGCCAGGAACACTGTGGCCCTTTCAGTATTGCTCTGTTCATTCCTATTCCCAAAGATAACTAGGTACTACCTGGGGAAAACACCAGGAGGCATCTCTCAAAGCATCCTCTGCTGATAAGGGTATCTACTCCAGGCCCTTTGTGAAGAAATAAATTGAACTGGAGCAAGTGCAGCTGACTGAATGAAAGCCAAAAGAACAAATGAGGAGTGAACAGGGAAAAAAAACCCTGATGAAAATGTAAATTCTTTCTGGCTTTATCCACACAGCTCCCAGTTTGGGGTGGGGTGGCTGCAGTCTGGATATATTCCATAGTCACATCCTTTGGAATCAAGAGCATAATTTCTGCTCTGAGACTCCCCTTTTGTGCAGAAGTGGAAGAACACAGGGGTAAGAGTAATTTCTGAGTCACCTGGTGCTTATCTGGCATTTCAGATGTGTATGGCCAGTACCAGCAGCCCCTGCCTCTGAGAGGAACAGAAGTGAAGGACCTGAAAACTGAACCTCAAATACAGCACATGGGAGGAAAACTATTACTGAGAAAGTTATTCTTGAGAAGATATTAATTGAGAAGTTACCATAGAGAAGGAAAGTTCTTATTGAAGGAAAAGGAAGAACAGGCCTGAGCTGCTCTTCTCTCACCTGTACCTGCTAATTTATCTATGTAACTCTTTACAAAGTGCATGATTATAAACCACTGTACTCAGAAATAACCAACATGTCCTCAATTCACATACTCTGGATTGTTCCATCTACATAAACCTGGATTCTCAGAGCAAGAGAGGGCAATAGAGAGCTATCTTTTAGAGAAATCTGATTAATTCTATAAACCCTAAAAAGTCCCACAGCAAAAGGCCCTCAGCTGAGGAATATGATCTCAAATCCCAGATTTCTTCCCCCAAGTTTATTTAAGGTGCTGATGACAGAATTTAGACACAACTGGCAGGAGACCAAGCAGTCTCTGTGTCATCCCAGGGGATGCTGCAGCTGCAGACTCTCAGGGATGTCTGCCTGGCTGCCTTTGCTCAAGCAGCATTGAAAGGGTCAAAATCATTTTAATGCCTTCACTTTGGGGAGTTGATGTCAGTAAATAAACAGTTTTTAATGGCCTTTTAGTTCATTGAAAACTATGGGAGATTTTAAACTCTGTTAGAGAGGGAGCATTTCAAAGCACTGAGCGGGAAAGACCAAAATTAATGAACACAACAGGTCATTTGTTTCTTACTCAGACTAAACTGATGGATTTTAACAACACCCAAGCCATCCTGGAATCTTCCAGTTTTACTGCAAAATCACTTTTTTGTGAGCTCTGAGAAAAGGAAAGCTGGCCTGCCAAGCAGAGGAGTATTTATTAGCTGTCTTCTCTCGATTTTCCCCTGCTATTTCCTTGCTTCCATGACTGATGAAGACATGGAGACATCAGTGTTGCCTTTACATCATCCATTTGTTATTTTCTCTGCTTTCCTGAGCTGCACATATTTTTTTTTTCTGTACTCTGTGATTCCACATCCCATCACAGAAACAATCAACACACAGAATCACACCAAGAAACTCCAGTCAGACCACAAAAAAGGGGAAACAATTTTCTGGTTTGAGGGCAAGTCCAGCTTGTGTTTCTATCTATGCAAACCAAGATCTGAGAGGAAATTACTGTAATGATACAACTCCCTGGCTCTGTTAATTAAGAGCTAAATGAAATTCCTCCAGCCTGCCCATTTCCTAAGCACCTCCAAGGTCTCTCCAGCAGAGGCAAGTCCCGACCAAGTCCTGGTGTTTCAGTAACCAAAAAGATTCAGATCTTTGCTGCACATGCCAGAATCAGAATGGCAACTCTTGTCCCCTCCTCCTGCCCATGGGTGCATCATCTTCTTGCGCTCATTTTATCAGAAAAACACTCTGTTAAATAAAAATTGCCATTTTCTTAGTCCACTTCCCATTATAATTCCAGGCAACCAGTTCTAAGCTGCTCACCAAGCCCAAGATGAATTACAGCATGCCATGGACCATGTGTAAAATGAAAGAATTTTGCTCAAGAGTAACCAGGATGTTTTTTATTTACACTTGGTAGTAATGTTTCCCTCAACTGAAGTGTTTTCATAGCGTCCCTGTAGTACCATAAAGAAACCTGCACTGTGGAACTGTGTTATTATCAGTTTGGAAAAGCCTATCCATCACTTGGAACAACAGAGGTCTGCAGTTTGTTCCATTTTCCCCTCCCAGTGACATCCTGAGCTCCCAGACTGCTCCAGAGAGCTGCATCCTCAGATCCTGAAGGCAGCCAAGGACTGGAGACCACTGAAGTCATTTTACTCGTGTTTTCTCTTGATCCCCTTATTCCACAAGAAGTCAGGACAGAGGGTGGTTGGGAAACTGTCAAGAAAACTGTTTTGTCATGACATCAGTGAAATAATCCCCACATTCTGGAGGCAGCTCTTACCTTACACTCCTCATAGTCTCTGCGGACGTAGAGCAGATAAATCAACCAGTTCTTCCTCTCTAGGATTGGCAGCTCTGGGGCTGTACAGGGAAAATATTCACAGAACAAGGAATCAGACTGAGCAGCAGAGAATCTGGGAGAGACAGTCCCAACCACCCCAACTGCCTGCACAAGGCAAGGAATTCAAGAACTGCAATTGCAATTAATGATTTGACTTGAAGGCTGGAGTGTGGACTTCTAAATAAGGTCTGGTTTTATTCTACTTCTTAAATTCGTGGATAAAACACCTTGTTCAGGATAGACACTAAATAAAAGCTCTAAGCTGAAAACTTCCACCTCCTGGAAGGTGGTCTACTGTGAGGTGTCCCTGCCCACAGCACAGGGTTGGAACAAGATGGGTTTTAAGGTCCCTTCCAACTCAAACCAGTCTGGGATTCTAAAAGACTTGAGGCATCAGCTCCTCCTGGAGCAGATCCTGGAGTAAACAGCTCCACACAGGCATTTTAATTCAACACTGGTTGGAGGAATTGCATCTTTTCAAATACACAAGAGGAAATGAGTTGGATTCACATTTTGAATCTAGGGCAAAAGAATCAAAGGTCTTTAAGATGAATTTCTGGGACTGAATGAGCAGGAAACAGTAGATAAACACAAAAAGAGATTGGAGAGATGGGGTCTGAAGGTGTGAATAATTTCAAAAGGTCAAACTGAGTTCACTGAATCTGTGAAGGGACTAGGAAACATCACAGGTCTGAGAGACTGAAGCTACTGCAGAAAAACATTTGATGCAGAGGAGGAGGAAGCCTTGTGCTCCAGCATTTCAATGGTGCAGAGCTGGCAGCAGTAATTATGGCAAATCACGGATGGATGTTGCTTAGCGATATCCACGTCGGGTTTACAAGCTGAACACACTGCTGTGCATTTCATTAAGGCTGAGAATGCATTGCCTGCGACTGGAGTCTCCATTCTGAGGGGTAACCATAGCAACTGGCCCAAAAGCCCCGTGTTTGCAAGTCAATATTGTGACACGAGCGAGCGCAGAGGCAAAGGCGGGCGAGGGCTGGGGCAGGGCTGGGGGGACACAGCACAGGGACACAGCACAGGGACACCTCCTGCAGCACGGGGACACAGCACAGGGACACAGCACAGGGACACGGCACAGGGACACAGCACAGGGACACCTCTTGCAGCACAGGGACACAGCAAGGGGACACAGCACAGGGACACGGCACAGGACACAGCACAGGGACACAGCACAGGGACACGGCACAGGGACACAGCACAGGGACACAGCACAGGGACACAGCACAGGGACACAGCACAGGGACACAGCACAGGGACACAGCACAGGGACACCTCCTGCAGCACAGGGACACAGCACAGGGACACAGCACAGGGACACCTCCTGCAGCACAGGGACACAGCACAGGGACACAGCACAGGGACACAGCACGGGGACACAGCACGGGGACACCTCCTGCAGCACAGGGACACGGCACAGGGACACAGCACAGGGACACCTCCTGCAGCACAGGGACACAGCACAGGGACACAGCACAGGGACACCTCCTGCAGCACAGGGACACAGCACAGGGACACCTGCAGCACAGGGACACAGCACAGGACACAGCACAGGGACACTTCCTGCAGCACAGGGACACGGCACAGGGACACAGCACAGGGACACAGCACAGGGACACAGCACGGGGACACAGCCCAGGGACACAGCACAGGGACACAGCACAGGGACACCTCCTGCAGCACAGGGACACAGCACAGGGACACAGCAAGGGGACACAGCACAGGGACACGGCACAGGGACACAGCACAGGGACACCTCCTGCAGCCCTTTGGAGGGAGCAGAGGCACCCCCGGACATGCTGGCCCAGCTCCAGCAGCACAGAGCAGAAGGTGACACTGGGGAGCCCAGGGCCCCTTTGCCATCAGAGGTGAGGAAGAAGAAACCCTGCAGGGGGAAGGGCTGGTGCCAAATGTAATTATCTTTTGGAATGGCTGAGCTTTAATTGCTTCTGGAGCACACCAGGCTCTTCCTCATAACCCACATCAAGTCCAGTTTCAGTTAGAGCTCCTAAATCCAACATCCTTTAGGGAAAACATTTCACAAAGCCCTTCTCCTTTTCTTGGTTTCTGGAGAACACCAGGCTCTCCCCCCATAACCCACATCAAGTCCAGTTTCTCTTAGAGCTCCTAAATCCAACACCCTTTAGGTTTTGAATTTGGAAAATATTTCACAAAGCCATTCTCATTTTCTTGGGTTCTGGAGCACACCAGGCTCTCCCCCCATAACCCACATCAACTTCAGTTTCATTTAGAGCTCCTAAATCCAACATCCTTTAGGGAAAACATTTCACAAAGCCATTCTCATTTTCTTGGTTTCCAGAGCACACCAGGCTCTCCCCCCATAATCCACATCAAGTCCAGTTTCACTTAGAGCTTCTAAATCCAACATCCTTCAGCTGTTGAATTTGGAAAACATTTCACAAAGCCATTCTCATTTTCTTGGTTTTTCTTTCTTAAATTCCAGAATATCCATCTAGATTTATATTAGAGCTGAGAATTAAATGTGCACACTAGCAATTTAAGGTCAAATAGCTTCTAAAGAAGGTTCAACTACCCTAAAACAAATAGAAAGCTTGCAGTCCAAACAAAAAAGTAATCCAAACACACAAAAGAGTAATCCAAACAAAAGAGTAATGCAAACAGGCTAAGCTCACAGAAATGCACAGATCAGGGATCCACACATTCCCAAATTCTGCTCTGCTGTGGAGTATCCAGATCTTTGTAAGTAAAGCATTTTAATAAGCATGTTCCCAGATCAGATTAATTGATTTCTGATAGCTTTATGTTTCCCATTTGTCCTTCTTAGAGTGAGAGGATGAAGGGAAGAGCCAAGAGGCTGCCTAAATAGCCACTAACTGATTGAAACTCCAATGTTTCACATCTGAAGCCCATTCAGGGGCTACCAAATTCACTGACACACTGTAATTACTTCCCTGTGCAGGTTATTGCCAGTGCCAGGGTGTGACAGACAACACAGCACCTGGGGGTGCTGGAAATGCTCTGTCCCATCCCTGGAAGTGTCCAAGGCCAGCCTGGATGGGGCTTGGAGCACCCTGGTCCAGTGGCAGGGGGTGGGATCAGATGGGTTTAAGGACCCTTCCAACCCAAACCAGCCTGGGATTCTGTAAAAGCAGCTGGACTCGTGTGCCCTTCCTGCCTGGCATCTCCTGGTGCCACTATCTGATATAAAACACCAAACCTGACCCACCTGGGCACTTCCCACCTTCTTCTGTAAGTATGGATTTAAAGACAGACACTGCAAACTCTATGTACCCATCTACATTCCACTAACTGAAGTATCCTTCACCATTTTGTGCCTATTAATACAGCCTCAAATTAGAAAATCCTGCAGCTGCCTGAAATGAGGAATAGTCAAAAGAACTCCAGACACACCCCACAGGTCTCCAACCATCTGTTCATGCCTTACTGGGAAGGTAAAAAGTGCCATTAAAGGTTAAAATATACACCAGTGTTGTGGGCTAAGATAAGATGCCAGCACACCAGAGAGGGGATGGAGGATTGCTTGTTTAATTCCTGAAGGAAAGAGCTTTTTCACACTTATGAGACAAGAAGGATGTTGTACTCCACTCCCACACCATGGAAACGCCTGCTGGGAGCAGGGATGGGAAGGAAGAAATGCTGAACATCAGACTGAGGGCTGAGCACAACAACAGGGGAAGGGGAAAACCCAAGGAGTCGCCTAAAAGTGCTGGGATGGAGAGAAAATGAAGAAATGAAAAGGCACTGTGAGCCCCAGGAGTGAGCACTGCTGACATCTGCAGATAAACCAGCTCTGCTTCCCCAGGGATGCACCTGTGAGCTGAGGAAAACTCTGTGATTGGGAAACAGGGAGATTTTATGCTCCTAAAATTCATTTGGAAATAGCAACAATTGACTGAGGAGACACAAATCCCTTTTTTTCTTCTTTCTCCCTAAGACAAGCAAATTGAAAGCAGACCAACAATTCTGATGTTTTTCAAAATCTATGACAAAATTCATGGTTAAATTTGACACAGGAACATATCCCCCCAGAAATGGCTGTGGGAAGTAAAGGATTGTTACCAGGCTCTGTGCTCTATTCAGATGCAGAAAGAATTAATGGAAATTATTTATACACCTCTCCAGAGCCTCAACCACTTAATGTGCATTCCTGCTTTCCCACAAAGCAGTGGATACCTGCTCCTGGTGGATTTATCTCCCTCAGGTTTGCTCCCTCAGCCTGCTGATAAGGGCTGTCACAGTGCAATGGGTCACTGCATTCTCCTGAAGAAAATGGAAATACAAATGCCTGTTAATTTGGGTCTCTAGCTCCAGATAAAGGGAATAAAACACCTTCTTCAATATGTGGACCTTCAGGATTTTCTCCTATGTCACTGCTGGATGAAGACACACTTTTCTTTGTCACCTCTAGCAATAATCCCAGGCACTGCACAGGTTGGAAAAGTGTGGCTTAGATCCTTCTAGCAGTGAAGAAACAAAAAGCCATTATTTGCTGTAAATCAATCTGCCCAAAGGCCAGCCCAGGAAAACACAATCATCAAAGAACTTGGTATCTACATCAAAAAGAGTTTATAACTTGCATAATTGTCTTTCAGCCTCTCTTTTGTGGGACTACAAAAGTCCTGTGACGGGGAGTCAGCCACCAAAAATATGATTAAATGCCTTTGAAGTGTGTTTTGATTGAATTCAAAAGGGAATCCATCTGATCCCCTCGCTGGCCAGTGATTGATTGCACGAGCCACTTCCAGCAAGGTGATTTTTCTTTCTGACAATGCTCCTTTAAGGAAACCACTGGAGCAGAAACCCTGACAGAATCACAGTAAGATCATCAGGTTTGTATCTGTGCTGCTCTATCATCACTCTTCCCTTTATTCCTCCTCTTATAGATTTTCTCAGAGGACTGGAAAAAAATAATAATGAGTTATTCCCTTTTGTGTAAACCTCCCTAGGTAATTATTTTGTGCTTGCATCTTCATATTGGGTAATTATAGCTTAGGGATGAACTATCAAACAGTGAGGTTTAGCTTTAATAAAAGAGCTTTAAATTGCTGTAAAAATAAGAGGGGGGAAAAAAGGCCCCAGAAGCTCCTATGAGATTTCATGGGGGAAATGATTGCTAAAGCACCAGCAGGAAGAAGTGGCTCAAGAAAAACTTTTAGTCATCTCAGAGAGAAAAAACCAGTTCAGAGCCCAGTCCTCCTTCCAATCCAGATCATTGGAAAGGGTCCAAGCCCCAGTTCACCCCTTCCAGCTCTGAACCCAACCTGAGCAAGAGCAGCAAAGGGGCAAAAGACTCAGGGAGTCACAAGAAGAACTTGTTATGGCCCAAAATCCCCAATAACCTAAAGCACACATAACATACAGCACAAAGAGAGGACAGAAAAGCTTTACAAAGGCAGTTAAATAGAAGTATTTTTAATTTTTTTATTCTGCAGTAACTTCCTGAGCCACAGCCTGGATCCATTGTGGAAGGTACCCCATATGTGGGATAGGTTTTCCAACAGGATTCAGCTGTCCCTTTCCAAATTCTAATTCAAAATTCCATGGTGCAAAACAGCATCATCCAAGAACAGAGATATTTTCAAAACTAACAAACACCCAGGCAGTGCCTCAATTCTCTATTGTGACATTTTGATATTGAGGCAGGAGAAGCACAAAAGAACATCATAAAGTGATCCAGAATCCCAGGATGGCTTGGGTTGGAAGGACCTTAAAGATAATCAAGTCCCACTCCCCTGCCATGGCAGGGACACCTTCCACTGTCCCAGGGTGCTCCCAGCCCTGTCCAGCCTGGCCTTGGGCACTGCCAGGGATGCAGGGGCAGCCACAGCTGCTCTGGGCACCCTCTGCCAGGGCCTGCCCACCCTCAAAGTCAATATCTATGTCTAAATTCATTATTAAATTTGACACAAGAACATATCTGATGCCCCCAAAAATGGCTGTTGGAAGTAAAGGATTATTACCAGCTCTGTGCTCTATTCAGATGCAGAAAGAATTAATGGAAATTATTTATACACCTCTCCAGAGCCACAACCATCTTAATCTTGAAGCCCCATCCAGCCTGGCCTTGGGCACTTCCAGGGATGCAGGGGCAGCCACAGCTGCTCTGGGCACCCTGTGCCAGGGCCTGCCCACCCTCACAGCCAGGAATTCCTTCCCAATATCCCATCCATCCCTGCCCAATGGCAGTTTCAAACCACAGCACCTTGCTCTGTAGAAGTCAGAGCAGCAGCAGGGCTGTGGCAAAGAGAGATGCAGGTTCTCAGCTCCCATCACCAGGCCAGGCTCACTGGGACACACAACAGGACTGGATGGGTTTGGACATTGAATCCCCACTCCCAAGTCATCCTGGTCATTGCCTTAATGGCAAACTCCCAATGGCACCAAGACAACCCAGCTGTCCCTGCAGGACAGCATCCACATCTGAGAGGCAGCACATGGAATTGTGTGGGAGCAGCACCGGCCCCATCCCACACTCCCAGCCCAGCCTCCCGTGGTGTGTGCTGACATTCCTGCCAGGATCACCATCACTGCCACTCCCAGAGCCTGGGGAAGGTGCAGCCATAGCTGTGGTTAGAGCCCAGATACAGCTCTGTGCTCTCCTATCCATTTAAATAAACATGGACAGGGAGGATGAGCCCATCTGTGCTGTCTCCTTTTTGCCTTGAGCTCCACAAGCTGCCAACGCCAGAAATTCCACTCCCATTTGGAAATCCAGTATCAGGGAGGGAATGAGCATCTTCTGGGCAAAAATTACATTAAAATAAAGGGCACACACTCCAACAGCTCTGCAGGGAATTGGATTTTCTGAAACAAGGTATGATAATGGAGAGAAAGCATTTGTAAGCTCTAATATCAATCTTCTTATCAAGATTTAAAACTAACAGACTGCCTCGGTGTGAGAAGAGCATCCTACAAATTTCTAGCAGAGCCAAATTTGACAAGAAATCCTCTTCCTTCCTCAGACTCTTACTGAGACTGTGGCAGTATAAATACATTAGAGCTTTGAAAGAAAACTAGCACAGGAACATTGCTCTTCCTACGCCCAGATCCATCCTTGGAGCTTGAAAATGGAGCTGTTAATGTATTCAAAACTCAGTAATAATGAAAAATAACCCCAAATCCCAGCACTCAGAAGAGGCTCTACGAGCTGTATTTCACTCACCACGTGTGAGGGAATATATGTGAGAATAGAGGTGTTTGTATGCACAAATCCCTCTAAAATGGATATAAACAACAACAAAAAAAGGACCAGCTTTACACTGCAGCAATTCTCTGTTTAATCCCTTTTCCCTGTGTTTTCCTGTTTGTAAGTTGTTGCTGGAGCACCTTTAAATCAAGCCCTAAAGCTGTGTGGCTGCAGGTTATTTACAGTCAGCTGGGGTTAATAAAACTCATCACACAGAGCCCGGTGCTGGCTGGAGCTGTAACTCATCCCCGGAGCTGCCTCCCACGGTTTAATAGCTCCACGAGGTGCAGGGAAAGATGGAAGGAGCCTGCAAAACAGCGGTTTAAACAACAAAAAAAGAGCAACATTTCTGACTCTCCACCTCCCCCTGCAGGAAAATTAGCCAGGGATAGATGAAAGACTTCAACATTGTATCTTAAATCTGATTTATGCTCCAGGGCATGGG
Organism: Melospiza georgiana; assembly: GCF_028018845.1. Classification (NCBI taxonomy): domain Eukaryota; kingdom Metazoa; phylum Chordata; class Aves; order Passeriformes; family Passerellidae; genus Melospiza; species Melospiza georgiana. Next base: position 2,917,673 of record NC_080442.1, on the reverse strand, counting down.
GAAGAAGGGGCATTCTCTCTTGCTACTATGCACTGCATAAATCTCATTGAGTTGCTTACTCAAGATTTGTGGGGTTTTTTTCTGATTTAAGACATTTACAGTTCTGAGTTACTCCAAAGAAAGATTGTTTCCTTTATGAAATTAATACCCTGATTATTCAATTAACTTGCCATATAAATAGAATTGATTTATTTAATTGTGTTCTACTACATGCTGCTCAAGTTCAACCTGAAGGTGAAGTGGGATGATCTGTAAATAAACACACACTTGTCATCCCCCTGGACCTCCCAGTAACAGTGAGGCTCCCAGGGCAGAACCAGTTTGGTCACTGGGAAATCTCTGATAGCAGCAGGAGCTGCTGAGATATCACTGGGCAGTCCTGAGTCCATCTGGGGAGGTGAGATTTGCACACATCTTTAACACAAGTACATGATCCTGATCATCACTCCATAAAAAGTTTATATCAAGCCTGATAATGCTCAATTCAAGTCTAAAATTTGATTCAAACAAATAACGCTGGAGAGAGGTTTAGTAACAAATACCTTTAAAAAGAAATTTGAAAAAGCATGGTTTTTCTGAAAAATGAGAATTGAAAGTCTGTTTGCTCTCCATGAGCCAATTCTGACCATCAGTGCTGACTGCTGAGCAGAGATGTGCTCAGAACAGAGGAAAACCAAAAAACAGGGGGAAAAACCAAAAACCAGGCTACTTTATATGGCAGTTCTCAAGTCCCTGAGGATGCAGACACCACACCTGGAGATACTCAAGGATCCAAGTGCTGGCATGACACCCCAACTCTCCTCTGTTCAAACTATGTCCTGCTTGCTGCCTTGTGCTCTTGTAGGCAAGGAGGGGTCTGAGCCCTCTCTGGGTGTGTGTTCCCAGATTTGGGCAGCTGAGCACACCATGGCAAAGGCATGGCAATAAAATCCCTCATGAACAGCACAGGTGGTCTGAGATACTGCTGGCTCCTCACCACCTCCTCCCACAGCAACACTGGCATGAGAGATATTTCCCCCACAAAGTGGCTGCAGGCATTCCCAGAATAACCAGCTTCTCATTAATTCCAGCATCAGGAGCAAAGTAGTTTGGGGATTTCCAGTTCTAATCCCTCCTCTGGCTTTAATTCCTATGCTTAGTCTTTTTCTGTCTACAGCATGAGGTATTTTACATGAAAATTGAAACTAAAATAGTTGTAAGGCATTTGTAAGAAAAGCTTTTCCTTTAGAAAGCAAAATAAAATTCCAGCATGGAGAGGACCAGAATCCAGCCACATCAGTCTTTGAAATTTCCCATTCCATAAGGAATAGCACCTAGAACCTGTCCTCACTTCATCCACTGCCAAAGAATGTTACATTGAAGGAATATTATAAGAACATAGATATATTTACACAAAAAAATATAGAAGCTGGTCTTGCAAACATTTCAATACTCCCTACACAAGACCCTATACTTTGAGTTCTTCCAGCCTCATTGCCTCAAGATGAAGTTTTCCAGGAGGGAAATCCCAGCCTACCCCAGGATGAGCATTTGCTGTGTACCTTCACTCTTCCCTACTGCTCAAATGTGTTAATGATACACTCTTTAATTACACAGCCACAGAAGCACACCCTGCCTCCTTCTAATTAGAAGTATAAAAATGAATCACAGTCAGGCAGGGGATGAAATTATTGAGAATTATGAATAAACCAGTGACAAAATCCCAGGACTTGCAGTGTGTGTAATGCATCTGGAAGCGTTGGCAGTGAAGGGGACAAGCCCTGCAAGGAGTGAATGGAGATATTTTTTATTCAAAAAACCTTCAGTGAGCTGCTCCTTGCTCAACATGTCCTGTCATTCCTGTGCCACAGATGCTGTTGGAGAGCTGGGCTAAGTGTAACAGGTGATTCTGTCACCAAAGACTCAAATGCCCAAATTCCAGCTGCACAGACATTGGGAATTCTGACTCTTGAGTGAGCTGCATCTCCTTCAAGTGTCTGAAAATGAAGATATGAGTGAGTTGCCTTGGTCTCCAAGGAAGAGGCATCCTTAGGAAGGGATGGATTCATCCCAGCACAGGTGGGAGCAGGTCAGGGAATGGCACAGATGCCCTTTGCACTGACTACACATGGAACACGGGTGATCTGCTGAGACTTGCTCTGCATCAGAGACGTCTCAGTGCAGAGAGATGAATCCCACCCTTCCTAAATTTGTCACTTGCTATTTTTACAGAATTATTTTTAAATTCCCACCAGGAGATGCTATTTTATCTGTATGCAGCATGCCAATAAACTGCAGCTGAAGGCTTCTGTTGTGGTGTGAAGCAATAGGCAGCAGCTGGCTTCAAAATCAGAAGACACTTGCCTGGCACCAAGGACTTTCAAAGAAGCTTCAAAAATGAATTTACCTGTTCTAAAAACTGCCTCTAAAATGTTCCCTGCTGTGCTGCCTGCAAAGGATTCCCTGCTCCTCTCAGCACAGATATTAATATACACACACAAGAGGGCAGAGCTGTGCTAGCACATTCCAATTTAAATATTACCAGTTCTTTGCAGTGCAGGGATTACTGGGCTGTTGTTCTGGGGAGAAGAGGATGAAGTGAAGGATATTATAGAATTTAATTACCCAGAAATGATAATCCATTTTTTAATCTCACTACTCCAAACTAGCAGCTGCATCAGATCCTGAGCATCACACACAGCACTCGCTGCTCCCCACTTATCGGCGAGATGGAAGTACCCAAGTCTCTTACATAAAACAATGATGTAATTACCAACTAATCTATCTTATTTAGGAACCAATTTCTTCCCACAAGGTTGGGGGTTCAAATGCACTAAAAGATCTTGGCTTGCATGTGGCCAAATGGAAGGGAATGGGTATGGACAGATAAGGGCTGGATTGGCTCCCTCCGACCATGACATTCCCACTAAGGCCTTTTCTTTCTGACACACTTAGAAGTATTAATTAATTTAACTCAAGGGGGTTGTTTTTATCTGGATTTCTCAGGCAGCCTCACTCTTACAAGTTCAAAGGCAGCTTTGAAGCCAGCTCAAAGAATGGATTTATATTGATTTAAGAAACTGTAGCAGAAATTCAGAAATGATCAGCACTGCAAGTGCATGGAATCGACTCCACGGGGTGGAGAGTTCCTGCTCTTCAGATTAAATACTCACAGAATCCCTCAGAACATCTGCAGGAGCAGGAGGGATCCCCACTGGTTCATCTGCACAAGCAGGAGCCACCCAGAGAGAGACAGGACAGCTCATCAAAAGCCACTTACCTCTTTCTGCATAATCTGAGCATTATTTATTATTATTTATTGCATTATTATTTATTAGCATTATTAACAGCCACATTTTGAGACTGTTTATTGGCACCTCCTAACCAGAGCCACCACCCAACAGGCCAAGCAGTGCATTGTAATATATCCATTTATATGATACTTTTCATTTCATGTCCCCAAATGTTTTGTTAACCAAAAGCCTGCAGCATCCAAAACCTGTCACTGGATATTAGGCCAAGCTTGTGGTTGATAAATGGAAAGCAACAAAAGCCAGAGCACTTTGCCAAAGGTCACATTTAAATCCTTCCTTCAAACCCTAGAAAAAACATACCCCAAAAAATACCCCAATGCCCAGGCCCAGGAGAACACTTGATGTCTGCTAATAGTTTTACAGGGTTTTCATTTTGAAAATGATTTACCTGACCCTTCCTGTGGTAAGTGTAGAGGTGGTTGATGACAATTCAGAATTCTCATTCTTGACAGATTAATGGATTTTTAGGACAAGTTCTTCCCAGTGATTCAAGCAAAATCAATTTTGCTTCAGTGAGTTTATTATACTGTGTACATATTTAGGATTCTACCTTGTCATTAAAACACCATCAGTGCATCTCAGAAAGTCTGAGGTCTCATATTCATGTAGAAATCCAAATGCATTTAAAATTGTCCCATTAACCTCTGAACTGTTATTAGATAAACACGAGCTCAGAACTTACTTTCTAAACATTTTTTCCACAATAAAGGGAAATAAATTTGAGTTATGTTCCATAAAAATCAACAATACAAGCTGGTAAAAGCAATTCCCCACTCCAGTACCATCAGATCCTATAAAATTATTTGATTTGCCTGTGTGGGAAAAAGAAAGTGAGAAGATGGGAGACAGCCTATCTCAATTCCAAACCAGCAAAGCATATAGGAAAATATCTGATTAATTTAGAATGCAAGAGCAAGATTAAAACCCCACCTCAGCACACTGACATTAACTCCTTATCCCTTCAAGGAGCAGAGCTTGAATTTATTTATTCCACCCTCAGTTGCTTGGGGATCAACAGAGGGAGAGTTATGGATGGAGCTACAAAGGGAACTGATTTTGGGAGCAGCTCTCCCAACAGGGGATAAAGGACAAAATAATGAATGCCACTCCTGTGTCAGCTGCTGAGGGACAGTTGTCACCAAGGGTGGCCACAGATACCTGGAGGGAGTCACCTCCACCATGCTGTTAATTCAGATGATGGCATGGAGAGATTTCAGACCTGATTCCACCAACCCCATCTGCTCCAGAACCCTGCTGAACACTCATCCTCTGCCCTCAGGGCTGGCCTGCCCACAGGCCAGACCCTCCCAAATCCCAACTTTAGGGCTTTGGCAGCCACACATGATGGATCAGCTACTCCATGAACAAATTCCACCTCCAAACTCAACATTATCCTTCTAAGAGCCAAACAATGCAGCTGCTAAACTCTGCTTGTAGGTTCCACCTTTACTTGGCTCACAGGCAGGATCATGGGAGGAAAGCAAGAAGAGGGAGGGGAAGCTCCTCAATTCAGGTTCAATATATCCAGTGGGAAGCAAGGAACAGTGAGGGGAAAGCTACAAAATTCAGGTTCAATATATCCAATGGAAAGCAAGGAACAGTGAGGGGAAAGCTACAAAATTCAGGTTCAATATATCCAATGGAAAGCAAGGAACAGTGAGGGGAAACCACTCAATTCACGTTCAATATATCCAATGGAAAGCAAGGAACAGTGAGGGGAAGCTCCAAAATTCAGGTTCAATATATCCAATGGAAAGAAAGGAACAGTGAGGGGAAGCTCCTCAATTCAGGTTCAATATATCCAGTGGAAAACAAGGAACAGTGAGGAGAAGCTCCTCAATTCAGGTTCAATATATCCAGTGGGAAGCAAGGAACAGTGAGGGGAAGCTCCAAAATTCAGGTTCAATGTATCAAACCTGGATTGCTGAAAACGTGGCCTTCTGTTAAAGCTACAAACCTCAGGTGTGTATTTTGTCATTCCCATGATTTTTGGCAAATTTGAGACTCCATTCTCAGAAACACACATTTAATGCCTCACTCCTGCCCAGTTCAAAGACAGACAAGCTGGACAGGTTGAATGCAGCACTGGGATGGTTAAGGGCTTGGTCCCACTCTGCTACACCTGTGTGCAACCACATCATCCATTATTGCTCTATTTGGGCAGGAATTTTACCCACACCAAACTGTTCATATGGTCTCTGCATTTCACAGAAAACACTGACACTAAAGCTTTATCCTGCTTGAAAACACAATGCAAATATAAAATGGCAATTTACTGTAACAGAAAGTGGCCATTCAATGTTTAAAATGCCAGTTTAAAATAAGTTTAGCAGCACTTTTCTGTTCAAACAGCACTGATGTAGCCTGGCTCCTAAAGTTCATCATAATTCTCCTCAGCCAAACTAAAATGGGATGAAATATTTAATTAAGATGTTCTACAAATATTCTATTAAAAAAAAAAACCCCACAGCTGTCATGGGAAATAGATGCTGCTCTTTCCTGCCAAATTCCACCAAAAAATATCCAACATCCTTTCGTTCTCCCTCCTCCCCTTTTTCATGCCCCCAGTCCCCCACCCACACACAGAGGACACTGTTACATCACTCCAAGTACAAATCTTTTTGCTGCCCTCATTTCCCAGAGATTAACGATCAGGCAGCTCAAATCAGCTTTCCCAGCTGCACTGAAGTCAAATATTAAATGGCAAAGCCCAAAGGCTTTGAAGGCATTTCAGTCAGAGCAACCCGAGGTGTGCCAGGCCTGGAGGTGCCTCAATTTACCTTAAAGGACAGAAAAGAGAATTACAAAAATCACAGGCTAGAGGATTTTTTTTAAAATCATCCTGGTTTACTTGGAGTCAAGGGTTGTGTCAGTGTAAAAGGGAGATCCAGAGGCACAAATAAATGGGATTGCACAAGGAGGCAGAGCAGGGTGGGGGTTATGGAGGAGGAGATGGGAGTCATAACCTTTATAGGAAAGGATAGAGATGAAATAGCTCACCAGGGAGCCCATCAGTGCCTCCATGGAAGTCAGACTAATTGCCTCAAAGTAACCAATTTAGAGTCATTTTAGAGCAATCATTGCTCTGAAAGAGTTGAGGGTCAAGATAAAAGTAAATTTGGGAGTTATTTTTACTTTCCTGCAGGCCTGAAGCAGCAGCAATCTTCTCAGCTCCAGGCAAGCTCCCAAAGAGGCCTGGGCTTGTGCTGAGCCAAGCCCCATCTCCAGGACATCCACACTCTGCTCAAGGGCTGGAATTCTACAGGAATTGGGATTATGCAAGGTTGGCCTGAGCTCCCCAAAAGCAAAGGGGTTTTTCCAGCTTCCCAAGGCCTTCATGCAGGACAAAGAACCCAGTTTGTCATTGCAGAATGTCATTGCAGTGCCCAGCTGCCAGTCAAACTCCTCTTTACTGCCAGCATCATCCCAAGGCAGGCTCCATCCCATTCCCCATCAGGAATACTCTGACAGGGCAGAAAATGGCCAGAGGGCTGTGCTCACCAGTGAGGGTCCCTGAATGCAAAGGCAAGGCAAAAAGAGGACTGCTTCTGGCACTGGGAGGAAATATTCCTAATTAAAATCTGAATTGTGCACTCAAGAAAGGAGAATCTATCAAAAACCACCCCAAAAGCTCAGCTCAGGTAGGCACAGAAGCTCTGCAGTGAGCACAGCTGGGCTGGAAGGGGAGCAGTGCACAGAGAAGGGAACACTTTGTGTGTGTCAGGACAAATCCTGCCTCAGGAATGAGGGAAAGCAGAAAAGAAGAAGCTGAAGAATTTACCAGATCCCTCAAAAACAGCAGGAATTGGTCAAACATTTGGAACCAACAACAGAAATTGTACCTGTTCCAGTTCAGATTCAACCAAGACTTCAAAACCAACAATTTGCACTGAGTGAATTAACACATTTTCATTATTAAAAAGAAACAAGCAAAAGCAAATAAACTATAATTAAACTCACAACCTGCCTGATTAGATATCACTTTTACTTCAAAAATTGGAACATGTGACATAAAAAAACCCCACAAGATGGAATGTTTGCTTCCCAAAATTATTTCCAGAGCAAGACATCATTCTGAAGACCCAAAACAAACCTGTTACTATTTGAGAGGATAAATGAGTATCAAACTCATTAGCAGCCCCACAAGTGAGTACACAATAAAATAAACACTCTCTCAGATTATAAGCAAACATGATACAGGCTGTGGCTATGGCAAGTCAGCCAGGAACAGCACTGAGCTCACAGAGACCCTGGAAAAATACTGGTACTCAGCAAATTACAGTCTAGACAGTCTCCCCTTTTCCCAGAGGACATTTATTTCCTCCTAGACAGCTGCAAACACTACAGAAGAAACCTTTAAACCAACCTGCCCAAGAAACACAATCACATCTTCAAACAAACCTTTTTTAGGACGGGGTTTTGTTGGTTCTGTCGCCGCTGGCGATGGAGAAACCTGAAAAGACAGAAACCAGGAGTAGTAAATAGACCAGGCAAGGGTTCTTGAAGCTCTGTTCCAGAAAATAATCAGAAAGGACAACTGGCAAATCCCAAAGGAGGGCATAAAAATAGCAGCATTGCTGCTGGACAAACTCTGCCCTGCCAAGCAAGGCAGAGATTTCTGATTAAATAAACACCCCCATTGTGCAGCACATCCCCGTTGTGGGGTCACTTCTGATCACCTGCATCCCAAAGTGATCTTTACCTTGCAAAAAAAAAAAACAATACTGGAGCATTTGATCTAATTAGAGATCACAGAGAAAATAAGTCAAAGCCATTTATCATCAAACATTTATGATGTTAATTAGGCAGAGCTGTTCCTGGGAATCTTCTGAGTGCACAGGATGTGAGCACAGGGATGTCCCATCACATGGAGGGCAGGGAACCTCCCCCAGCAAACACTGCCCAGAGCTCCCAGTCTGTGGAAAATACATTAATTTTATATGATTTTCTTACTTTACATCAGCCATCAAATCTTCATGGAAGAGAAATGGGCTTACACAGGAAAGTGTTTTTATTTTTCCTTCTGATTTTTGGGAAGACACAACACAGGATTTTACACACCTGTGTCAACTTCCTTCTCCTTAATAAATAATTTTTAAAATCAGAGATTCAGACAATCTTTGTTCCTTGGAATGTTTTGGGAACACTTTCTAGTTGCATCTTTTTCTTTACTGGAGATGGGGCAGATCAGAGAGGCTGAGACATGAAAAATAACCAAAGAAAGGCTCTTCCTTTTGTTTTGTTTTGTTTTGTTTTTTTTTTACTATTTACTTTTTTGTTTCTTAACAGTTTCTAAAATTTTAATGACTTTTCAGATTCCTATTGTGAAAAACTGAGCTGGATTTTCACGGATTTACCCAACTCTGAGCACTCCATCCTCAGCAGGAATAACCAGCACAATCACCTCATTTTTTTACATATTGCAATTTTTTTAATCTGCACACCCATCATTCTGAGTCCTCTCACTCTGCTAAGACTTTCCTGGAGTTTCTCCTTTTTCCTCCTCACCTGAGTAACTTTCTACCCATCCTTTTGTCCAGGTAATTTCTAAGAACACTGAACAACCCAGGCCTGGTACTGACCCGTGAGGGGCTCCACAGCAACCACTCTCCACCCCAAAAAATTAAATAATTATGGAATGGCTTGGGTTGGAAGGACTTTAAAGATCATTTTGTTCAGTCCTCTAGGATGGGCAGAGACACCTTCCACTGTCCCAGGCTGCTCCAAGCCCTGTCCAACCTGGCCTTGGGCACTGCCAAGGATCCAGGGCAGACACAGCTGCTCTGGGCACCCTGTGCCAGGGCCTCAGCACCCTCACAGCCAGGAATTCCTTCCCAATATCCCGTCTAACCCTGCCCTTTTCCACCTTTTAGCCACTCTCTGTGCCCCATCCCTCCATCCCTTGTCCCAGTCCCTCTCCAGCTCTCCTGGAGCCCCTTCATGCCCTGGCAGGGGCTCTGAGGTCCCTCCGAGCCTCCTTTTCTCTGCACACCCCCAACTTCCTCAGCCGCTCCTTGTGCTGCAGCCCCTTCCCCATCTCCTTGACTTTTCCCCTGTTCCAGCACCTAATAATCGATAATTAACGTTGATTACCTCAGCGCAGGCTGAAGTTCCCTCACGTTTTCCATACCAAGTGTGCAGATTAAAAACTCGCTCTTCAAAAGAACTTCCCGCCGCCGCTGCCACCCCTCACTTCCCTTCACGTCCCCTCCCGTCCCTGTCTCCACCTCAGCCCTGGTGCCTCTCTCCCCTCTCCCCTCACCGTGGCGTCCTGAGGCTCCGCCATGGCCGCGGCGGGCCGGGGTTGCCATGGCGACCGCCGCCACTTCCGGCGCGGCCATGGCGCGCGGGGGACGGCGGGAAGACTCTTCCCCCCGCCCCCCAGACAATCCCGGTCCCCGTTTAACCTGAAAAACACCCGAAAAAACACAGAAATAATAAAAATGTCCGGCTTTTGGAAGGTTTTATTGGGAACTCCACTGTGTAGAGGGAGATGAGGCCGCCAGTGAGAAGGGATAGCCCGGGAAGCGCTGAGCGGCCGCGGCCCCGCTCCCTCCCCGCCCCACAGTAGCAGCAGGGAGGGAGGTTGGCATGGCGGATTTTGTTATTTTCCTTTATATTCCCACAGTGTCTGTGGGGATGGTAGTTCGCTGCGAGCGCCTGAAACCCGGGGGAAAGGAGCTACAGCAGGTTCTCCCACAGAACAGGGCTTTGTCTCTGTTTACCCACAGCCATGGGGACTGAGGACGCCACAGAGCGGGTTCCCTTTGGGGGCAGTGCCCTCATCCCTGGCGTTTTCCTTTCGGGGGACGCGGAGTGAAAACCCAACGCCTTTGTGCTTGTACCTGCCCTGCCCAGCCCAGCTTCCAAGTGTTTCACTGCATGGACAGAGAATTCCCAGCGGGAATGGCAGGGACGGACACGGGCACGGCCGCTCCACGCAGCCCTGCGCCATCCCACCCCTCCAGCAGCACCAGAACAGCACGGGGAAAGAGGCTGCACTCCCTCGCCTCTGATCTCCAGGGCAAATAAAGGGACAAAACCACACCACGTCTGATTTCCAGGGCAAATAAAGGGAAAAGCAGGGATACGGGGACAAAACCACATCTGTGGAACGTCGGTAGGAGCGGTGAGGGAGGCGAAGTGAGCCCGCTACCAGCTGGAAACAGCATCCCGTGTTACAGCCCTGCCTGGGATCTGCCTTTTTCATCTGATCCCTTCACAACTTCCATCCCCTGGAAGCTGGCAGAGCAGCAGGAGGCTTGGAGGACACTTGCCTGGCGAAAAATACCACAGAAGGAATTCCTATACAGGAGTAAATTTAATAAAACCACCACCAATTGTTTACTTTAACATAGCTCTTGTTACAGAAATCATAAAAATGGACTCAGTAGCTAAACTCATTAGTTCTTTCCCCTTTTAATTGAAAAATACTCCGCTGATTTCAGCTTCTACTGCACTAGATGGAGTGTTAAATAGTTGCCAGGACAGGACGCCCAGTGATTGAGCCCAAAACAAACACAAAGACAATTCCATCAGCTTTCCTTTTCCATGTTACGACTCGTTATAATGAAGTGAAAATTAAAACAGCAAGAAAGGGTCCATTTGACAGATGAAAGGTGGAGGGAGAGGAGATCCACAGCCGAAATCTCGCAGGAAGCCTTTGGAGAAGTGGTGCAAAACACCCCTCCGTGTCCTGCCTCGGGATCCAAAACAAATCTCTAAACACACACAAACACACACACACGCACTCACACGCCTCCTCTGGGATCACAGCACGTGTCCTGCGTGCACCAGTGGGAACAGAGAGCTGGATTTGGGCAGGTAAAGATAGATCTGGGGCCAAAAATAAACCAAGAAAAAGGCAAGGCATCCTGAACCAGAGCTCCAGGAGCTGCGAGGGGCCGCGTCCGTCGCCAGCAATGGATACACACACAGACCTGGGGGAGGCCCTGGACAGAAAGGAACTGCAGGAAGAGGAGAAACCCAACTGCTCTGGAAAAAGCCTTCCAAAAAGGAAAAAAAAAAAAAATATATATATATAGATATATTCACTACACCAGCACACGCTTCCCCCACCCCAGCCCAGGGAAAAAAAAAAAAACAAAACCAAACAAAAGAATCAAACTGAAAAAAAATGCACAGCAAATAGACATAATCTTGAAGATTTTTAAAGAATAAATATTTTTTTGTAATTAAACATTATGCAAACACGTGCCACGCTTGCTCTTTGTCCATGCATATGCGCTATATACAACTTTGAAAAATACTGTGTTGTCCTCTTTTTGTTTTAAAAGTCATATACAAAGGTTGGGGTTTTTTTTCCTTGCTGTGTACCCCCCTCCTTCCCTCCCCAAAAATCCTCTTTACAATGAGCCAATCCACATTCATCCATGTATTTGGGTGGCAGAGAGGAGGAGGGGGGCGGGAGAGCCACCCCCCTTACCAAAGTCCATCAAAATGGCTGGTTTGGACATGAAAAGCAGTGTCAAGAAACTGGTTTAAGTTTCATCTGTACTACACACAGGAAAAGAAAGAGAGAAAAGAAAAAGGAGTCGGCTTGGAGGATGAAGCTACGTTACAAGTTAAAGTTGGAGGGTTTTTTAGTGCGTCTGTCACACTCTTGGCCGCCTAGAATACTGTTGTACAATGGTTTATCTACCTTTTTTTTTTTATTACAATATAATTTACTTAATTTTTCTGTTAACAAAACAGAATCCCGGTACTACAGACCAGCGGTGTAAGAGGCGGAGCAGCGCCCTGGGTGGGTTTTATTGGAATTGCATGAGCACTCTAGGATGGGAAAGGGTTCAGAGTTCATTGCTGCGGGGCCGGGCTCAGTCCTCGATGTACTCCCACAGGTCCTTCTCGTAGCCTTCATGCACGTGCTGCAACAAAACCCTCCGCCGGCTCTCGCAGTATCTGCAGGGGACAGGGACAGCGTGGAGAATGCACATCAGCAATCATGGAGCAGCAGGGACAGCGTGGAAAAGGCACATCAGGAATCATGGAGCAGCAGGGGACAGGGACAGCATGGAAAAGGCACTGTCAGGAATCATGGAGCAGCCCTTGTTGCCTTGTGATTTCAGGATTTACCTCAGAAACCCGGTTCCTCCCATGGTGATTCCCTGCCAGGTGTGTCAGTCACCTCTCCTTTCCCATCCCTGACCCCTGCCCAGCACTGTCTGTCAGCCCTGGCATTCCAGAAGGGTGTGGGGTGATTGGCAGAGTCAAAGGATGCTCTCTACCCTTGGGGGACATTGAGCCATCCAGGTGTCCTTTGTGACCTCCCCTCCTGTACCTGGCTGATGGTCCCCGTGTTCCTTCCGTCCTCCTCTCCCCTGGGTTAAAAGGAACAGCAACCATGCAGTTTGGAGAGTTCTGTTGAAGCTGTTGCTGGGCCAGAATAAAGCTCTGGATCCAAAAACCCTCCATCAGAACCAACTCTTTTCCTTCACCTTTGTCTTAAAGCTTCTCCAGCAGAGGGAAACCTGAGGAGCAGCCCCTCCATGGGAGGAAGCTCCATCCCAGAGCCACCTGAGCGCCCCTCCATGCCTTGATTTGCGTCCACATGCTCACCTGCAGTGTCTCTGAGGTGAAAACACCACAGTTGCCCCTTTTTGGTCAAGCAGCAAGGGCCAGACAAGCTCAGGCACATCCCATGCAGCTATACTGGTATTATTCCAATAGCCCTGGCACCAAGCTATCCAAACCTACAGCATGCCTCACATCCTGTCCCAGACTGCAAGGCAAGCTCTATTCTATTTGCCATCTGGATGGCAGTTGGCTTCTGCTCAGTGGGCAGTCTTCCTTATCTCTTCCACTATCACCCCTCCCTCCGAGGAGACACCTGCTGATAACAGCTATGGAATGTCCCTGCATGGCTGATAAGAACTATAACGTCCCATTGGGAGATGTGAGCCCAGAGGGAGGAGCCAAGCATTGCTACCCAGATATAATCCAGAGGTTTTTGAGACACCAGCACAGCTTCTCCTCTGGATTCCCCACAGGAACAGCGGCTGCCTCTTCCCCTGGACCTTCAGAGGAAGAGACTGCACCTTTCTCCAGGATCCCTGCTCCAACAGAACCACCCCTGACACTGCAGGAGGGCTGCAGCCACATTTCCAATGGGACTGCCACCAACACCCTGACCCACAGGGTGTCAGGTTGTGATCTGACTCTGTCAGTGTTGTTCTACTTCACTGCATTATTTTATCCTTTTATTTTCTTCCCTATTAAAGAACTTTATTTCTTGCTCCAATATTTTTTGCCTGAGAGCCCTTTAATTTAAAATTTATAGCAATTCAGGGGGAGAGGGGGGTTTACATTCTCCATTTCAGGGGAGGCTCCTGCCTTCCTTAGCAGACTCCTGGCTTTCCAAACCAAGACACTTCCAAAAGAGGTGATCCCCCAAGAAGGGAGTTTGTATTTACAGCCTGCTAACAGTGCTAATTAACACTGGCTGCTCCAGTCACTCAGCTCCAGGTCCCTGCCTGGAAACCAGTGTGCAAATTCAGAGTTTTTCAGGCCAAAGTATCCCCAGAACCTCTACAGCTGAGAAACCTTCAGGAATAACTGGAGGAGGAGGAAGCAGCAGCTGTGGTTTGAAAAAGTCAGAGCACAGGTTAGTGGAGATACATGGAATGGGATGAGCTCTCCCCAAACACAGCCTGCTGCCTGCTCTAAGCCCCATCAGGATAACAAAAAGCCATGTGTTAGTTGAGGAAAAAACTAGCTGGAGGTGTTCAAGGCCGGGTGGGATGGGGCCACCTGGGCTAGTGGAAAGTGTCCCTGCCCATGGCAGGAGGTAGAACAATATTTAAGATCCCTTCCAACCCAAACCAGTCCAGGATGAAAACCTCAGGAGCACTGACACAGTTTTAGATGGAGATGGAAGCAGTCCCAAGGGTTACTGCTCTGGCTGGAGAGCAGCTTTCACCTCACATCCCAACATGTGGCTCTCAGGGGGACACTACACCCATGGAGTATTCCCACCTACTCTGACTGAAAAATGCTGCACATAAAACTGATCCAAGAGCCCTCCCAGGATCCTGAGGAAAAGGGATATCACAGAACAGCAAAGGATGTCATTTTGGGCGTGTTAGAAGACAAAAAGGACAGAAACATTGAACAAATTCAGGTTCCAAGAGCAAACTCTAAATAAACATCTGAGAGGTTCTGGCTGCTGGGAACCTGGCTTGTTTGGCAGGGGTCACACATCCCTCAGGAGAAACCTCCCAGTGGGAAGCTGTCCCTGATCCCAACACACTGACAACTGGCAGCAATTCCTCACCTAATGCTCAGGACCTGATCAGAGTGACTGATTTATCCATCAGAGCAGCTGTGGCTCCCCTCACTGCTGTCAGCTGGTCAAGAGAAACCCCTGTGCACAAAGTCCCATTGATTTTCAGGAGCATGTGATGGCAAACACGTGGTCTCTGCTTTCCAAACTTTAGTTATTTTTCTGCTGGATGGGTGTGGGGGGCTTAATCCTGTTTTCTAGATATGTCTTTGCAAGCAAAGAGATCCAAACAGCTGAAACTAAACCAGCCTGGAGGGCAGTTCCTGCAGCTTCCCAGAGCTCTTTAAACCCACCTTGATGACATCCTGCTCCCAGTCTTGCATCAAAGGGCACCGTGCAGGACATGATTAAGACATGACTGAACTGGTTAATCAGGGACCTGCACGGGCTTGACAGATGTATTTTCTTCCCAGAAATGTGAAGGCAGGTTTGGGATACTGTTTCCAAAAGATTCAGGCTATATTAGGTTGTAATTTCACCCCTACAAAGGCATCCAGGTTCAGAGGACTGAAGTAAACAAGTAGCTTCATCTGAAATATCAAATTAATGGTGGCCTTAAAGGGTAAATTACAAAATGTCTCCAAAAAGAAGGTCAGGAAAGTCTTGTCCATCCCCAGCTGTGCTGCCAAAGTTGGACAGGATGAGCCACCAAATCTTAACAGCTCCTGCCACGCCCCAAAGTCCATTGAGTCCTACAGCTCACCCTACTTTAGATATTTTCTTCCCCCTAAACCAGGCATAACAAATTCAGTGATTTTGGCAAAATGCCTCAGAAATGCAAGCCCTAATCCTGTGACTCATCCGCATTTTCAGCTTTGTACTTTTCCACTGTGCAGAAATGATTCCCCTGGGACTGAACAAAGCACTGGCATCTGTGTCACCTGGACCCCAGTCCCTGCTCCCCTTCCCAGCTGGGCAGGCTGCTCTATCCCTCTTCCTCGGGGACAGCTTTCCTACACCCACGTTTTGCACAAATGGACCCAGCAGACAATTAAAAGAGCCAATTGCTCTCTGCTGGCAGCTCATCCTAGGCCAAAGCTGGCAGCTTGGAATAACAAAGTCACTCCTTGTTCTTTGGCCCTGGCTCTGTGGATCCCAGTCTGGTGCTGGCCATTCCCACATGCTCCTTCTGTGCAGGAAGAGCAGTGTACCGAGAGCCATTGCTTCTGGACACGGGATTTTTTCCATTCTGGGGTTGAATCTTCCAGCTCCTGCTCTGCAGAGCAGATGGAAGGCAGAGCTGGGAGCCTCTCCCCACAGGCTGTCACCTCCCCTGAGAGCTGGGACACAAAACCACAGTGCCAGCATCTGCATGAGGGCTTCACCCGGAGGATTTGGGGCTGGCTCAGGACAGCGCTGCTGCTCTCAGAGATCCAGGGAATGGCTGATCACAATGGGTGGCACAAAGCCAAGAGCAAACAGCTTCCCAAGGATGTGGCTCTGGAGAAACTGTATCTTGGCAAGTGCTCAGGTCACTACCTGACACAGGGCATGGCAACACTTGGCCACTTGGAGAGAAAGGAGTATTCCAACACAAACCTGTACTTATCCTGTACTTTCTGCTTTATGTCTTGCAGCGAATCTTGGGATATATCTCGCTCCAGGTACCCAGAAAGCACCTCTGTAGCATTCTCTAAGTCTGCTTGGTTATTCTGTAAAGAGATAAGAGAAAAAAAGTGTTTGAGGGAGGTAAAGGAAAGGGGGAGATTTTTATTTCAGCGCAATTGGAATCAGTACCAAAATAAAAAAGGATTAGATATCATGGAATCCCAGATTGATTTTGGGTGGAAATGGACATTGAAACTCATCCAGTTCCATCACTGCCACGGGCCACCTTTCACTAGACCAGGCTGCTCCAACCCCCATTCAACATGGCCTTGAACACCTCCAGGGATGGGGCAGCCATAGCTTTGTGATTCTGTGACTCCTCTAACACACCATCCTACCCAATACCCAGAGAACCTCTAACTTTGACACAAGAGAATATTCAACCAGACTAACTTGGGTAAAAGTGGGGACTAGAGCCCTCCAAGCATTAAATCTTATTTCCTCAGTTTTACAATTTGAATTCCTCACAACCCCATTTTCTCCTACCTCAAAGATAATGGACTGATTATTCTTTTTGAGGTAGAAGGCAAAGACGTAAGTGTACA
The DNA here is from genome assembly GCF_028018845.1 of Melospiza georgiana. NCBI lineage: Eukaryota > Metazoa > Chordata > Aves > Passeriformes > Passerellidae > Melospiza > Melospiza georgiana. Next base: position 2,900,925 of record NC_080442.1, on the reverse strand, counting down.
TGAGTGTGGCACGACACTGGCAGAGGACGTCGACTGCTTTCTTCAGGAACTGCACCTCGATCCATGACATGTTGTGCTGCTGCATCTCCTCCATCTTCTGCTTCACCTGAGCGTAGAGCTTGTGCTCGAAGCGCAGGCTCTGCATGTGGTTCATGTAGCGGTTGCAGTAGAACAGGTACCTCTGCAGGGCTGCTCGGGATCGCTGCGTTAATTCCCATTAGGGAGAAAGAAAACAAAGAGTTAAAATAAAGTAATGGCTGCAAGAGAAGTAAACCCTTCACAAGGCTCTTCCTGATCCAGAGAATGAGCTTCCTTTCCAAAGGAGGCTCCTCTCTCCTGTCGTGTTGGGCAGACAGCTCCACACAGCCCCGCTAACCCTGGGAAGCGCCCCGGGCACTTCCCAGCACAGCTCTGACATCCTCACTCCCAACCTTGGAAGCAATTACAATCACACTGCTCCAGCCTCATCACTTCTGTATTTCAGCCTCTCGACTCAAGGCAAAGCACTCAAATGTTTCCAGTGTCATGACAAAAGTAAGAAGATGATGTTTTGTTGGGGGGTCTTTTGCTAATAAGGAATTCTAATTACTGTGCTTGGGCTAAGAGGGCAATCTCAGGTTGATTATAAAGCAGGGGAAAGGCACCGTGTGCTAAACAAGAGAACCAAGATGACTCAATACACAGTCATTAATCTTATTTTCCTCACACTGACAGACCAGCTGTAAAAAACTAACACCACGGGCATGGTTCAACTTGTGTGCTCTGGATGTACAAAGGTAGCAAGCACATAGCAGGCAAAGCCATCCCTATCTTAAAAGTCAAAAGACTTAAGTGTCCTTTGGATTTGTGCCCGAATCCGTGAACTCCTTCAGAGCAGATGTGTAGGTTTAGAGAAAGCACAGCACAGGGCCGATGATCTCCCTCATCACCAAAGGTTATGGACTCACCTCCTGTGCATCCCTTGCTGCCTTTGCATCATCCTCATTGTAGCGATTACAGTTGTACCTGTAACAGGGACACCGATTCCACAGATTTCAGTCCAAATCCGTGCCGTTTGCACCGCGACCTCCTCGCCCTTCCAGCAAGGCGCGCTCCCGAACTCACCAGGCAGATCCGTGGGGCTCCCAGGGGCCCAGACACACCCAGCAGAACTCCGCCTTGCAGTTCTGGTTCCGACAGACCATGTGGTTGCAGCCCCCGTCCTTCTCGATGGTGACGTGGCATTTCGGGCATTCCTGTCCACAGGACAGAGAGCACCGTTAGCAGGGCAAGCACGGGACCCCAACAGCCTGGGGAACTTGGAAGGGTTCCCACAGCAGGCAGACAGAGCACGTCAAGAGAAATACATGATTTAATTCTTCCCTTTGGACATCGAGATCCTCTTCAGTCAGGCCTTAAAATACTTCCAAACCCGGAGCAGTTAGATAGAAAAAAACTTAAGGAATAACATATTTTATCTATGCTGCTGTCACAGAGGGACACTGGGCGAGTCACTTCATGACCTTCCCCAAAATCCCAGCAGAGGGGTGGTCTCTAAGAGCCTGGGAAGCATGAGGAACTTGGCTTTCCTCACCACCGAGTGTCTGCTCCACTCTGGGACTGAGACCAAGCCGGAATCACGCTGTTACCAATCCTGCAGCTGTAACACGCCATCCAGAAAGGAGCTGAAAACATGCAGCAAGACTCTAGTGTGCTTCAAAGAAGCTGCTGTCAGCTAAAAAGACACTTCTCTTCCTGAGGTGTTTCCATGTTTCCCATCAGGTCCCTTTTTTCCCCTCACTGAAGACTTTTCCATAAAAGCTCACGTGGGCTTTCCCTTTCAGGAGTAAGGCTTTTGACAAATGTGAGTATCTCAAAGGGCAGCTCTGCACAGGGAAATATCTGGGGAATACAACACCAATATCTCCATGAGCTTGGAAATTAACAAATCAACAAAGCAGCAAATACAAGAACAAAAAAAATGCATAAATAAAACCAAAACCATTTTAGGCTGAATCAGCTCCTCATCCAGCTCATCCCACAACTACACCAGCCTTCATGAAGTTTCTGCACGAGCCAGTTTTTATCTATAACACAATAACAAACATATCCAAACCAGTGATACACACACCTGTAAAACCAGCTGCAGCTTTTGGGTCAGAAGCATGTGAAATCCCCTCCCCAGTCTGGAGCATGTCTTTTCTAACCAAAGCACACAGCTCCTACCATGGCAATCAGATAAACTCTCAGCAAAGGAAGAAACCAACATGCACAATCACTCCAGAACTGCTACTTCTACATAAGACACAATCCAATGGGTTCTTGCACACCCACTCTGAGTGTCCCAACTATTACTGCATTTTATATGAGTCTGCCAGTTTGGATTGTCACAGACAGAATTTGCACATCAAACCACAAGGGGATCAAGCAGCAACCAAGCACCAAAGAGGGATTTTTCAGACCTGCCTTTTTCCCAGTCACCTGTGTTTGTTATTCAGACTCAGCAACTGTACTACAAACAGAGTAAGTGAAGCACAGTAGCTCCTGTGCTGGTCCCCTCAAGGGCACAACACCAACATGTTCCCTAGGACTGTCCACAGGATGGATACTCAACCAGGGAAGCTTGAAGTTCACAGAACTGAAGTGACTAACTGGGAACAAAGTCAAAAATGGTCCCTCCTTCAAACAGAGCACTCAATGCAGCATCTATTTCCCTTTTCCAGGCAGCACTCCTCCCTCTTCCAATCCTGCACTAACAAGCCAAGACTCAAATGTAGGTTTGTGTCAGCAATGTCCTACCCAGCTGTGCAGATCCCTGCTCACTCTGCTCATCAGCCAGGGTGGCCCTAAGTACAGACAGTGGCCCTGTCCCACCATGACCCTGGGCTGCACAGCCAGAGGAGGCTGTGGAGCTGTGCAGTTCTTCCAGACACATCTCCCATCAGTGGTGGGAGGCACCGCTGCTGTGATCCCTCCTGCTGAGCAAAATCCTACAGTGAGAGAGGGAGAACAGGCCCCAGGTGACCTGCCAAGCTGCCACAAGCACATATGCACAGCACAGGGATGTGGGGCCACATCACCCCAGTGAGGCTCCATCAGGAGCAGGGAAATTCTGCCCTCCTGCCTTTGAGGTGGGACCAAGCTTTCCAATGTGTCCACAGTGCTCAGGGCTTTGAGCTCTGGAATACAAACTAGGACAAAAAGACCCTTCCAGTGCCTCAAAGGGCTCCAGGAGAGCCTGGAGAGGGACTCTGGATGAGAGGGAATGGTTTTCCACTGCCAGAGGGCGGGGCTGGATGGGATATTGGGAAGAAATTCTTCCCTGTGAGGGCAGGAGCCCCTGGCACAGGGTGCCCAGAACAGCTGTGGCTGCCCCATCCCTGGCAGTGCCCAAGGCCAGGCTGGACAGGGCTTGGAGCACCCTGGGATAGTGGAAGGTGGCAGAGATGGAACTTGATTTAAGGTCCTTCCAACTCAAACCATTCCATGATTCTAGGATCTCATTCCAGCCCTTTTCTCACAGGGAATGTCATCCTTTCCACACCTTCATGCTCCTGTCTAGCAAAGCACAAGGAAGAGGTGACACAGTATCTGTGCAGATCCCTAAAGCTGTGTAAAAGTGAAAAGTTGAGTATTAATAAAAATTAAAGCCATGAAAAGCACATACTAAAGACACCAGCAGAAAAAGAGGTAGTAACTACTCAAGTCACCAACAGAACAAGTGGGAGAGATTTACAGATTAATGAGGATAGGGAAGGAAGCTCTCCCTGAGAATTACAGCCATGCAACAACCCAACAGGCAGCAAATCAAGTTACTAAACCTGCAGATTATTGTGCACATTATCAGCCACAGCACAGCACAGAAGTGACCTCATTAACATTGTTCCACTTCAAACAATTCCATACTGGGCTTGGAAACAAAAGCCTGGGCAAACCTGGCAAAGGAGAACAATCCTGATTTTGTTGTAAATGTCCATGCACACATAAAGCACCATAAACCTCAGCAGCTCTTTTATGAACAGGAAGCTAAACAGAAACATGTTTCTTATTTCAGGGCAAGTGAAAGAGATTAGTCCTTTCTAGAAATCCCAGAGGAACTGGTGGACATCAGCACCCCACAGTCACATTCACATCAATCCCTTCACCCCTGACCCATCCTATAAGGACTCATCAAAAACCACAGGGGTTTCTTAATGAATTTCAACAAAACCCAAAACATTATGGCTAGCACAAACACTACACTAGTCATAGAGCAAAATTTTTAAAGCAGATTTGAAACACCAGTTCATCTGAGAAATGGAGATGGCACTTGGGCACTTTTAGAAAAACACATAGCACAGCTCCACTGCGGTGGGAAATGAAGGAGCACAGTTTGGTGCTGGTGCCCAGGAGGATTCCATGTCCTGCCAGAATTTGCACACATTAGAACAAATGCAGCATCTCCAGAAAGTACAAAGGGAGCACTTTAAGCCATTAAAAAGGGACCTGAAAAGGCAGAGATGTGGGCTCATGCCATTTTATCTCATGCACAAGAGAAAAACAGCCAATGGGTTTTTTTGGAGAAGAAAATGTGCCTGGTCTATCCATCAGCCCTTCATGCTCTGTCTGACCTGCAAGGGAAGGATGGGGATGTGCCAGGAGCCAAAGAAGCAAGGCTGGGCCTTTTTTAGTACCAGATGAACAACTTTCATTAACATCAGTTAAAGTTCCACAATAAAAAGCAGTGCCTTGTGTGAAGGCCAGCACCTCACTGGCTTTATTCTTTTCCCTTTGGTATTCCAAGAAGCAGAGATTAAAATCACACTCAGGTTCCATACAGGTTTCCCCTCCTCCTTTTAGACCACTTCCAGATACACCTTAAGAGTACAAAATAAATGCACAAATCCAAGTTTTCTCTATTTTTCACTCCTTTGGATGTCCACTTGACAAAAGTAATGGATCTCTGTGGTTCCTTTATTCCCAAATACCTGAAACTTGCCGAGTTTAAGTCAAGAAAGGAAGAACCAAGTTTGTCAAATAAACTGAAAAAGGAAGAAACGTGCAAATCCTCGGACTATTCAACACCATTCCTCAAGAAGACTGAGAATTACAGGCTTGATAAAGAACTTGTATTGCCTTATCTCAACTTTAAATTAATCTAGTTAAGCTGAACTCATGTGAAAGTAGCTTATTTTAAGAAAAAAGCCATCTACTCCAGCACATTCTGCTGCAAGGGCTGTATCTTTTGTAGAAGTAGAAGGAATTTAGGTCTCCTAAGTGCAAGTAAATGAATGCAAAAGAATAAAAAAATCATATCAGAAACCACAGAACTCACTACTCGAATCTCCTCGTTTTTCATTCAGACCACTCTACATAATTCATCAAAAAACACATCACATCATTCCAGTTTGGGAACAGAAGCCAATTCAGCTGGGTTTCACTCTTCTGTTCTCTCACACAATTGCCTAATCTTCCTTTCCAACTCCATCTCCCAGGACAAGCCGGAACAAATGTATCTCACATTCTCCCGTTGCAAAGGATTATCCAGATTTCAAGCCCACATTCCAGAGGATTGGTATTTCTCTTTTACACCTTCATCTTGGTTATGACAGGAAGTCTCCTTCCCTGAGAGGAGCCCACATAGGACAGCATTCATGCCTGGATGGCTCCAGAAAGCGCTTTCCAAAAGCCAGAAACAGCAACGGAGCGTGTAGTCACAACCGAGTTCCTTGGAGAGCTGTTCCCAGTGATAATGGAGATTTCTGCATCTGATGGTACCTGATTCCTTTCTAGGTTCTTCAAAATTAAGTTCAACACAGAATTTAAGCTGTGAAGCCAACAGTGCATGCATAAGTTGTGCCTCACCAAACACGGCTGCCCTGCTTTCCTGTTAGGAACAGTACAGAGAGAAAGGAGGGATGGATCCACACTCCAACTGCACAATTCCCACCCCAGTGTACTGCTACAGCCCCACACCCAGACAGCACCTGGGCTTCTCCATGCCTCTGCTCAGGGATCAGCAGGGAACTGAGGCAGGAGCTGGATGCAGCCAGGCTGACCTGGCTCCCCAGAGGCTGCACAGCTCCCAGGACACACATCCCAGAGGCCAAAGCTGGAGATTCCCACCTTCCCCAAGGCAGGGATCAGCATGAGGGTGGTACTCTTCCTGCCAACTTTCCCCTCAATTGAATCCAGCATCAGCCCAGAGAGAGGAATGCCATATTGTCCTTCAGCTAATTCAATGGACATGGATGCTGTAAGACTCCAGCACTGTTGGCTTGCCCAAATGTCTGGAGTAATTCCCCTGATGGCAATTTTTCTCCCTGCTGCAGCCTGGGCTCCTAAGTATTCCCATGTAGGAATGTCTGGGACAGTATTAGAGGAAGCAGCTTAGACACTGATGTCCCAGAGCAGCAGCTCTGCTGCTCACACCAGACCAAAGGTACCAGTGAAGAAGCAGGGCTGGTGCCAGATGCCACCTTCCAGATGGGTGTTTCCCCTCCCCAAAAAACTTCTTATTCCCAAGGCAGGGGCAGGTAGAAGATGGGGAACCCCAAGATCAGCCTCCTGAGGGCTTTAACAGGCAAAGCAGGGCTGTTGCTGTTCCACTGTCCCAAATATGTGAGACCCAAGGCCAGCAGTGCTTACACTCTGCCTTTTCCAAGCTATTGGCTGCTCTTCCTCAGGTTTAATAGGAGCAGTCCCTGAAGGCTCAGCAAACTCCAGGCAAAGCTGGTTCAGCCCCAGAGCCACTTTGGAACACAGTGAGACAAAGGCAAAGTCCCTCTGGTGACTCTGTGAGCTCCAAGCAAGGCTCACTCCAGGCTGATGGGAGCTGCCCAGCAGGGGTTTCCCTGCCACCATAACACAACATTCCAGCTCGATGGAAACCAGGCAGCCTGCAAACAATGCCATTAACCACTTACACAACAGAGCTAAGAAAACAAAGCAGCCATTTCCTCACTCCCTCCCCACCTTCCTCCTTCAGCTGGGAGCCCCAGGCCTGCTCCTCACCCCCATGGGAGTTGCTGCTTTTGTGTCCATGTCACCATGACAATCTTGGTTTTAATTTGCCCCAAAATGATCAAATGGTAAAGTTTCAGGGCTAAGTAGAAGGAAGAGCTTTACATAATGAAATCCCAGACAGCTGTTGTGCCAGTCTCCACCTGGAATGCTGCCCAGCAGAAATGAAGGCTCCTCCGGAGGCCAATCCCAGGGATTTGAAGGCAGATGTAAATGATGCCAGCCAAACTGAGCCACGGGTGGTGGTAACATGTTCCACACATGGAATGAGCCATGGATCTGCTCAGGGAAGCCACTGATGCCAGACAGGAGCCCAAAGACTTAAATCTTGAGCTTCCTTTGGGTCTCCAATTAACTGTTTCTTCCAAGCACTTTCCTTCACTGAACTTGAAGAAACTCCTTCACTGAACTTGAAGAAACTCACCTGATTCCAGGCATTAACACCTGTTCACTCTTCAAACAAGAGCACTTGAGTGTACTGTGGATTTTAAGGCTTGCTCTTAACAGGGAACAGAAAAGGCAATCCTAGTGCAAGGAATTAGATTGATGTCCTTTTCACCTGACTGTATAAAGTCTCTATATAAAATGGAGAAAACCTCTCACCTTTGTGTTGGCTGCAATCCAATTGGAGGTTTCACTGTCATCATCACACTTCTTAATCCATTTCTTTAACCACTGTCAGAAAAATGATGGAAGAAGAGTGTTCAATGTAGCTGGAGGAACTGCAAATGTTCCCAGGACACCTGCTCACATTAAGGAAAGGTACACCCAGCCACATGGGAACTGGGGAGTGTTGGTGGTGGAAAACTGTGCAAACAGCCACTAATTTAGTGGCAGACAGTTCCTTCTGCTCCATTCTGATCCAGCAAGCACAAGCACCCAGCACAAACACTCCTGCAATGAGTTTGCAGCTCTTAATCAACACAAACTTCATGTTGGACTCTTAAATAATAAGGACATTTTGGCTTTGGGGTGACTAATTGTGGCCTTCCAGTACCTGAAAGGGGCCTACAAGAAAGATGGAGAGAGACTGTTTACAAGGGCCTGGAGGGACAGGACACAAGGAATGGCTTCCCACTGCCAGAGGGCAGGGATAGATGGGATATTGGGAAGGAATTGATCCCTGTGAGGGTGGGCAGGCTCTGATACAGGCTGCCCAGAGAGCAGCTGTGCCTGCCCCCTCCCTGGAAGTGTTCAAGGATGGGGTTTGGAGCACTCTGGGCTAGTGGAAGGTATCCCAGCCCATGGCAGGCTGTGGGAGTAGATAATCTTTATAAAGGGAAGGGTTTGGAAGGGTCCAACCCAAACCAGCAAAACCAAATTAGTTGCTCCAGTACAATGGATAAACACCTGACAAAGCATCAAACACCTACAGGAACAACTCCTACAGGAACGCTCCTTGTCCAAAAAGCACCTTCACTCCTCTGCAGGGGTCACAGGTCTAACAGCCTCCTCTTCCAGGCAATTCCCACCTGGATGAGGCACTGCTCCCTCACAAGGTCCAACTGGGGGGCAGCAGTAAAGGCACCCAATAGGATTTCACTGCTGGTTCTCACCCTGTGATTTGAACAGGTGAGCTACTCTGCTCCCTTGTGGGAACAAAAATTGGGCTCAGCAGTCCCTAGGGGTCCCTTCCAGCTCAGGATCATCTGTGATTCTATGGACAGCCACAAAAACTTGGGCTTCATTGCTAAGTCTTGCACATACATTTATTTTAAACTTTTTCAAAACACAGATTTGTATAAGAACGTTGACATGCTCACCTTGCATTTAACAGGATCATGCCAGTTTTCACCACAGTTAAAGCTGCAAGGGAAAGAAAGGGAAAATAAGCAGACTGTACTTGTAATTAAAAAGTGTAAGTTTTCTTCTGGGTTGTTCAAAGCCAGTCCTAAGGAAACTCAACACACTCCCCCCTTCAATCCTGAAATGCTTCAAGGGCCACTTCAAAACAGTGACAGAACAAAGGGGAATGGCTTCCCACTGCCAAAGGACAGAGTTAGATGGGATTATTAGGGAGAAATTCTTTACTGTGAGAGTTGTGAGACACTGAAACTGGTTTCTAGAGAAGTCACCCCATCCTTGGAGTGTCCAAGCCAGGCTGGACAGGACTTGGAGCAGCCTGGGATAGTGGAAGGTGTCCCTGCCTATTGTAAATCAAAGGTGACTCCGACGAAGGGGAGAGAGAATGATGCATCTGACTCCACTGATATCAGAAGGGTAATTCATTACTTTATTATACTATACTATATACATTTCATCTGAACTGAATGTGCCCAGCACTCACTCTGCACACAACTGCTCACTCTGCACTGAATCTTGTGACTGTCACCTGACAGTCCCCACACACACACACACACACACACACACACACTCGGCCCTGATAGGCCAAGGAAACAAAACATCCTCACTCTGGATAAACAATCTCCATATTGCATTCTACTTTGGCACAACACAGCCACAGCAAGTGATAAGAATTGTGTTTTCCCTTTCTCTGAGGTTCAGAGAATGTGAATCTCAGAAATCTTTGGGAAGAAATGTGCCTTGCTTTTCTCTGTGAAGAGAAACGTGGCAACACCTGCCCATGGTGGTGTTGCTGGACACCTCTGAGGTCCCTCCCGAGCCAAAGCAGCCTCCATGAACACACAGTAACACACTCGAGGCAGTGAGTACAGGCAGAATCAGCAGCTTTTCCTTTCGTGGCTGGCTCTTACCAGAACTGACGGCCACATTTGCAGCGCACGGGTTTCGCATCCGGGTACTGGACTTTAACGACGTGGTGGCAGTCGGGGGCAGGACACCACTTTAACAGTCGATTACACTGAAACAAAGCACACATCCCACATCACAGGGGAAGCTGTGCTCAAGGACAGCTCCTGCCCTGCATGCCTTTGTCGTGGCTGCAAACAGCTAAGAGATTAAAACCAAACCCACTGCACCCATCACTTCTGGCAAGGACTGAAAGCTTGATCCTGTAACAACTTCTGCCCCGGGCTCTACAGGACAGCTGAAGGCACACAGCTGGGAAACTGGGACAGTGCAAACATCCTGCAAAGCACCTTTCTCCAAGTTTATTTGGAGCCTAGAAAACTATCAGTGTTTTGCTAAAGCACTTCTGCAGTTTTACTTCAACTGGCAAAATGTTTAAGGCATGCTCTTGTTTACAGCATTTCCTGCTTTTCAATGTGAAGCATCTCAGGTAACACTCAAGAGCCATAAATATTACATAACTATTATGTAACTACTATAACTACGTAATTCTGCTTCTCAGAACTCAAATATTAAGCAACAGCTCTTGCATTCTCTTTAGGTCTTTTGTCCTAAAGTTTTTTTAGTATTTTCCTACAATTATCCCTGTAATGCAAAGGACAATAAAACAACCCCTGCATTCACACCTGATTAGAGACTATGCAAAAAAAAACTGCTCTGCAGTTCTAAACAAGCCTCCAGCCTCTGGCTGGCTACACCTGTGAGACAAACCCTACAAGCCATTAAAAAATTCAAATAAAAACTCACCTCTACAAAACTATTGGTTATTAAATGCTGGTACTTTAATTTAACCTTGGAATCTGTGATCAGACGCCTGTGGGAAGGGAAGAAACAGAAAAATTGTAGCAGAAATATTGGTTTTTTAATATACTGCCATTAAGTAAAGACAGATTTGATTCATCCTTTTACACTTGCAGGTACTTTTTGTACTTACCTGTTCCCTATTTATTTGTTAGATCATTATGAAAACTACATTCATTCTATTCAATATATAAATATATTAGCTTCAGAAACAGAAAGCTCATGCAGTTAAAAAAAACCTGAACCTCTTGGTGTGAGGATTTTTATTTAAAAACACTTTCCTGAAGAGCCCAAGAAACAAAGCAAGTAATTTAATCAGCTCATTTACATAAAACAAGCACATTTTGTGGCAAATCCCTTTAAAAAGCTCCAGAACAATCCTTGTGTGGCTAATAACTTTGGGAAGCCTCATGTTAGCTGGGTTTCAGTGGAATGCTACAGCTTCAGCTTAAAAATTAATGGTGTTTTAATCTATCTACCATAAAAACAAAGCTGACTTGAATTCAGTATCACTAGGGGTGTACACAACATGGACTTTAAACTAATTCCAGTCTGCCTGGAACTGGGAGAGCAGAGGAAAACTCACTGATGGGAACCCTTGACAAGCATGGTGACCACTTTTCTCCTGGGCACACCATTCCAGCTGGCATTTGCAGACTGCCCAGCCTAAATGCATCCAAAATAACTTAATTATGGATTGCAGAGCACTTCTAAAAATGTCTTTTAGCTATAACTGAAGTATCTTCCCAATATATCTAAATATAAAGCTGCACTGACACACCCTTTGTGGCATTCCTGGTTCATATCCTACTGTGGGATACAGCTTTATACAGGCCATACCATGGGTAAATATTGGAATTAATGGATTTTCCTTTCCAGCTGCAGCCAAAACTAAGGGTATTCCTGCATGTTATCCTTACAACACTCCCTGAGGAGCAGTGTGTGCCCATGGGATGTGCACAAATCCCAGCTCTGGGCAGCTGGGGAGCTCCTCTCCCAAGCACATGCTGGTTATTACATAAATCACAGCACGTGGCAGCTCAATTCCCAGGGCTAAAATAAAACAAATCAGCTGACAAAGCATCTCCTCCAATTCTGGAGTCAGACTTACTAAAGAATGAGAAAACAATTTGAATTTGGTATTAATTAGAAATCTCTCTTTTTTACCCCATACCTGGGCTTTAAGACATACTAACATCACCTTGAAAATGTACTGTATTATAGCAATATATCAGGTTCTGTAATTTAAATTAATAGTCATGCCATGACTAACCAGAGCACACAATCCACTGGTTTTTTGCATATCAGTCTGCTTTGATTGCCCTAATCAACATCACCAGGTCAAGATTTCAAGAATTTTGCTTTGAATGTTACTGTCTTTTGGTAAATCATAAATGAAACTAGACAAATTAAGAGGCAAAACTCATGCCCAGAGCCCATAAATCATATTAATTTTGTCTTCATATCACTTGGAAACTGAGAGCTGGAGACTTTGTAAACAGGAAAGTACCTAAAAAGTAATAATTAACAACACAGGAGTGAGTACAGGTTCCAGTTGAGATAATTTACATTTTTTTTTACATATATATTGACATATCCTAAGATTGCCACAGTTGTCTTTGTTGGCTTTTAAAGGAAAGAGTTTTTTCAAAAAATGCACCTTCCTCCCCACAGAAATGCATGTAAGACCAGGGAAAGGTGGATTTTTACCACTAGGAACGGTTTCTAGTTTTACTCAGACAAATGGGACCACTGCCCTATCCCAGGCCTCACCCCTGTTCTCTCCAGCCAAGGAGAATCCCAAGCACTGCCCTCCTTTTCTTCCATCCTTTCCTTGCTCCTGCCACTGCCACCCCCAATGCTTTCAGCTACTCCATTTCTCATGCACTGTTTGAACAGCTCATTCCAACTGCTGCAATCAGGAAAACACTCCAAAAAGTCCTGCTGAGAGCGTTTGACTCCACAAATTGAAGTTCAACCTCTGGTAAACAAAAATCTCAATCAAGTTACTCAAGACATGTCAACTTCAGCTCAGTTTCCACCCACTAGGCTCTACAAACCACCCCTCAACAGGGCAGGAAAGCATTTCAGCTACTTCCACTTCCATCCAGCCTACACTCCATGAGTAACCAAGAGCCAAAATTGGGAAAATCGTTGCTCTGAAAGCAGCTGATAATAAAAAACACCAAATTAATATCAATGAGTGAGTCAGGCTTCAGGAAGGAAAGAATAAGGTAACAAAATAAGCCTCTACTGAGATGTTTAAGCAAGAAGAATTAAAATGAACTTGAACAAAGCTCAACATTATGAAGGATATTGCTCATGGAACAACTTTTCTCGGTATAAAAGAGAAGGAAGCTCATGGAGTTCACTGCTCCACCATGAACTGTATCAGTCATTCTGCAGCTGGACAATTTAACAATTCCAAGGATATAGGATGACACACCACCTTAATCAAATCTTGTGTTTGAGGGTCAACTGCCTCCTATCAGAGGGCAAAAAACACATCCTGCATCAGCCCTTAGGACTCCTGTCCTCTGACTCACCTCTTAACTACAGCTATAGGGCTTGGGCAACCAGTGGGTTGACCTGGGTAGAAGTCCTAAATTCCTACCTAAATCAAAGGAAACAGAGTGCACAAAGCAGTAAAACAGGGTTTGGAAACCCTGGTGTCACACTGACCAAACTGGTCAGGGAGTGTTTCCTCCCAGTGTCATCACATGGGGTTTTCACACCTCAACAGGAGGTTAAGAGACATTCTGGAATCAAAGCAGACAGTTCAAGACAGTTCCTCTGCGGCCTGCAAGCCTCTGTGCAGTTTGTTAGAAGCATTTGAATAGATCTGAATAGCACATGAGTAACACAATGGAAAGAGAGAGCAAAGCCATGAGAATTACTTACATAACTGTATTGTCGTCCACTAAGATATCACAGCCATGGGCAGGGCATGAAATGGTCTGAAAAACACAAAAAGGTCAGAGAAGGAACAGTGGTTATCCTGGCTCTGCATCACAAGGAATTCCAAGGCACCAGACTTCACTACAATCCACAGCCAAAGGAGTGCCCTGCCTCTCCCAGGTGTGCCACTGGTTCCTCCTTCCCCAGCCCAGAAACCAACCCCACTGAATTCTTTCCAGATTCACCTTAGCAGAGCCCCAAACCTTTGGGGTTTGGGTTTTCTCTGTTGTTCTTTTGGGTTTTTTTTAAACTTTAGCAGAGAGACTCTCCCCCCTCTCTCCAATACACAGGATTTCCAGAAATAAGCCATGAGGTGAGTTGAGATTTTACCTGTCCCATGCCTTCCTCCATTATTTTGGTAGTTAAATATTCACTCCAGCACTGCATACAGAATTTGTGTCCACACTCTAGGCCAGTGAAATACTGCAATGACAAAGAACACAAGACATGGCCTCATTTTATCACATGGATTGATAAATAATAATTTCACCCTCTTGGTGCTGTGCAGTTCATCCATCCCATCCCTCATTTCTCACACCAAAGCTGAGACACTGCTATTCTCTTTGCATCATCACCCCTACAGAACACTGCCAAGGCAGCCTTAGTCACTCTTCCAAAGCCAGACTTTAATCCCCAAGCCCAGCAGCAAGGACAGGTGTGGCCCATGTTTCCATCCTGCCCATTTCCATTTATCCTTGTTTTTGGTGTGTATATGTAGCACACTCCCATTTTGTTTTGGAAATCAGTCAAATAAATGCAACACCAAACAGGTGACAGTGACAAGGATACAGACTCTTCATTCCTCCTATTTTTTCCCCTTGGCACATGTGGGTGCTGCCCAAAAGTCCCAGACTTCCCCAGGGAAGATCTCCCTGAAACTCAGATGCTCATCAGATGAGGACACTCAAGATCCTAATTGGCAGGTGTAAATTGATAAACAGAATTCAATAATGACCTGCTGTCACAGACAGCAACAGGGACAACTCCATCCTTGTCTGCATCATCTGCACAGAGCTGGCAAGATATCATCTGGGACTGAGTGGTTACACAAGGGGTGGAGAAGCAAACACTGCTGAGGAAAAGAGTGGAAGTACTTTGCTCTGGTCAGCTGAAAGTTATTTTATACTCAAAGTCAGCACCAAGGAAAACTGTATTTAAAACACTTCATTTGTACCACTATTGAGGTAATATTTGCTGGCTCAGCTTTTCACACCAACTTCTCAGCTAGTGAGATAAAACCAGAACTCTACCCTCAGACACCATCAAACCATGAAAACTCCACAGAGGAAAGAACCTGAAGTGGCCTGTGGAACAGCCCAAAACAACAGCAGGATGGTGGTAATTGAGGAAAGGAGAATCCACTTGAGGCACATGCTCCTTCCAAGCATTCTCAGACACCACAGATCATTCTGTCCATCCCACAGAGGTGCAGCAGCTGTGCTGTGCCATCTCGGGATGCTCTGGCATTGCCCCTTTGCCAGGGCTGGCACTGCTCTGACACTCCTGCCACCAGCACAGGCTGCAGCTGTGAGCAACAACACGGCTCAATCTGACCTGACTGGGTCAGGTAAACCTGGTTCTGACTTGCTTCCAGGTAAAAACAGAAATATCCACCCCAAAAAACCAACAAAGAGATCAGAGAGGAGGCTGACACCTATGTGGTGCCAGGTACACTGGCTGCAAGAGTGCAAAAAGACACCTTCCCATTTCTGAACCCTCACTGAGCCAGCTAACAAGGTGTCTGATGCTTCACAGATGCTGCTGTGGCCAAGTGGCATCTCCTGGAGGTGCAGAGTTAGAGGAAAAACACTTCAACATCTGGAACTTTTGGGATGCCACAGCATGAAACCATCCCAAAGACTACACTGGCTTCTCCACACGTGATGGGAAGCAGGGACAGACAAGGGAATCATCTCTTACTGAATTCAACACTCCTGCAGCAGGCACACATGAGGAACCAGCACAGAACACATCTTCATGTCAGACCTGCTTTGGTTATTTCAGGCAGGGAAATGCTTTGCTGAATGCTCACAGAAAGGCAGCCACCACCACCACACTTCCTCCCAGGCTGCAAGGAATGCAGAGAATCTCTCAGCTCTTTTCTTTACTTTGAGGGAGTTCCCAATTATTTTTGGCTCAGCTGACAGCAGATGTCAAGGGAGCAAATAAAAAGGCCAACATAAAAGCACCAAGGATGGGGGGAGCAGTGATTCCTCATTAGCCCAGGGGACAGCTCTGCTGTCACCACATCTGTGCTCAACATCTGCAGTCTGGACAAAGCAGGATGTTCCCAAAAACACCCCCAGGATGTTCCCAAAAACACCCCCAGCCCGCTCCCCTGAGGGTGAGGGGCAGGAGAGGAGGAAGGCAAAGCCATGACCCTCCCAATTCCTGTTTTCCCAATAAAGGTGTCACCCAAAAGAAGTGCTGGGACCTGACAGTGCTTGACAGGGACACAGAGCAGGTGAAACATCTCCCTTTAATCCTCAGACTTGCAGGGTGAGAGCTTCAAATGCTTTGTTGGGCAGGTGCTTCCCAAAACCTCAAACCACAGCTCTGTGGAGGTGACTGAAGAGCTACAGAGGCTTTGTAGATGGGAGAGAGGGAATTTCAAGACTAACATTCTTGCAACAACTGGTCACTATAAAACTTCTTAACACCTGCAAACTCTCAGCTTTCCATAGGCTGAAAGGGGCTGTCAGTGCCAAAACCCCCCAGCTTTCACATGGAAAAATAATTAGCTAATTATTGCAAGAGGATTTTCAAAGCTGAGATTTTAGGTTAGGCATTGAACATAAAAATAATCCTAGAATTTATAATTCACATCGACTAAAATAAATTTCAAAACAGATTTCAATCACCTTAGACAGAGACACTACAGCCTTTTACAGAAGAAATAATAAATATTAGTTTTCCTACAGGCTCCAGCTTTTCTGTAGGGCAAAGAAACCAAGTCCCCTCTGATGTCTTTTAACACCAGCAACAGAGAGAGCCCTGCTCACCTGCAACATCTCTCTGCTCCAGCTAAAAATCTGCTCTTCTAACAACTGGGCCACTGCTATTTGAGCTACAAAATCAAGAAGTGTTAGCATGTTTTGTACTGTTCTTCCCAGTTCCAAAACTCTAGACAATGCTGGGGTGTGAATTCAGAGGTTATCCTGTGCAGGGCCAGGATAGGACTCCATTGTGGGCCTGTCCCATGATTCTGGGATTCTGTTTCCCAGGTAGCACAGCACCCCAGCCAGAGGAGAGGCCTGTCACTTGTGGGTTGTACCCCCACCCAGCACAGAAACTACATTAAAATGAAGAGAATAATATATTAGAATATATTGCCTTTTTTTTTTTTCAAAGTACCTCATCACACAGAGCAGGGATATGCCTGCCCAGCTACTCTTCACAAGAAGTCAGGGCACACAAGGCTGAAGAGGAGACACATGAAGCCTTGTGGTTCCTGGCTGAAGAGCAACAGGGGTCTCAATGCTGAGAGTGGGAGGCTGAAGCTGGGCTTGGCTCAGCTCTGTCCACTCCAGGGAAGAACACCCAGAGCAAGGGAGAGGCCACAGCCAGGGAACTTCACCCCAGTACTCCTGAACCCCAAAGCTCATCATGGTTCCTTGCTGAAAACACACCCAGAGCAAGAGCAAAGCCTTATGTCAGGCCTGGAAAGGCCCAGCACTTGTTTTAGGGTGTTCTGGAGGGGCAGCTCCCTCACAAAGAACAGGATCCAATAAAAGAATTCCTTCCTATCAGCACTTTGCCTTTCGTTGAATTCTCCAATTTGAGCTTTTCCACTCACCTCCTTTTCTCCCAGGTCTCCCAACAGTATGTCCTGCCCCTGGGAGCCCCTGCAGAGCCTAGACCTCTTAGCAGTGTATGGGAATGCCTCAGTTTGGTCAACAGTGACAAAAAAAAAAATAATACTATGACCCAGAGCATTGATGCAGAGCCCCAGGAAGCACTGGGTAACACATCCTCCTGTCTGACCAAGCGGGTATTGTCCAATATAACAAAGATCCAAAGATATCCACATTTTACTTCTACTACTTTTTTCTAGACTTTCTAGTTTGACTATTTTGCTTTTAAAAGCTGTTTCCTACCTTGTCTTTCTATTTAAGTAAATCCCTCTGCCCATCATGCTTTTCACAGGCTTGAATTTCATATATCCTTTATCTGTACACCTCACTTGGTATCAGACCTTTGCAAACATCACCTGCTTGCTTTTTCCTGAACTTTACCACACCACTGGCCCAGGCTCCAGCACCCTCAGAGGTGCTGTGCAGGAAAATGTGAAGTTTCAGGTTGGAAATTTGGGGAGTTGCTGTTCAGGTAGTGTTGGAACCCTGGATGCTGAGAATTTTTAACTTTCTGTGCTAAAAAGACTTGCAAGAGAGCACTGCATTTGACCTGAGGCTGTGGAGAAGACTTTAAAAATTGATTGATAGCACTGGGACTATGGGTGTGTAGTTGGTAAAAGTGTATAATATCACAGGGTGGAAAACTTAAGAGTTTGGGGTTTTAGAATATAGAAATAAATAAGAAATTTATATGAATAAATATGAATTTATATGAAATGTTTATTTCATATAAATAGATATGAAATAAATAAAGATGGAGGTTTTAGGGAAGACACAGGTTGTTCTTCTTTACCTTCTTCATGGGTTTGGGTGATGTTTTGTAATTGGACAGAAAAGTCTTCCAGGGCTTTCAGGGATCAGTTATTGGGTTAAAAGGGAAAATAATCAAGGTGTCAGTTCTGAATTGGGTAGTTAGTCTTAAAAGACCTTGTAACAAGAGATTGTTGGCCATTTTGTGCCTTCTAACGAAACGCTGCTGAACTCATGGCTGTGAGGCTGCTTCACTGACAAGAAATAATCAACACCTGAGTCCAAACATGAACTACCATCTCAATCTACCAGCAAACTTCAATCCCAACCTCAAGAAAGTGACAGGCAGCAGCAGAGCCCCAGGGTACTCACGGAGTTTGGGTAGTTCAGATAGCAGATCTGACAGGACATGTCCTGGGCTGATGATCTGGTGTTCATCTGGCGCGTTCGAGACTTTTTACTTGGATTAATTACGTGACACTCTGCAAAGAGCTTCTCCAAGTTGCCATCAAAGTACCTGCACAACACAGGACAGAAGGAAAATTTAACCACCTTCTAAATCATATTTCCATTCTATGCAGCAGTTAAGTGTACAAAGATGCTTTTTGTATTTCAAAACTCATACACCCACTACTTCCAACAAACCCTTCTCTAGCACAACACAGAGGTGGATATTAGACAACTGCAGAATTTCAGAGACTCTCCCTTGGATTAAACACTCCTGAAATTCAGGCACCTTCACTTCTTCAGCTGCATTTCAAGTAATTTGTGACTCTCCCAATTGCTTGGCATTAGAGTTCCAGGACAGGAGACTAGAGCAAGAACATGAGTTCACAGTTTAGGCATTGGAACACCTTCCTAAAACACAAGTTTGATGCCTTCAAGCTCAATTCTTTTCAACTGAAGCCTTCAATTTTTCCTAATATTCTTATCATCAGCTGTTTGAGCATCTTTTCTCTTCAATCAACCTGAGGTAATTTAACAACTTCCTAAAAAATACAGTTTCAGGTTTACAATGCCTCCAAAGATCAGGGACCTATTGGAAAGGAGGATGCAAAATTGCTTTTGGGAGGTGAAAAAAGATCACTTCCTTTCTATTTCCTATTCCCTTAAGGAAAACAATATTGGTTTGCTTTAAAGGCTTGTAAAAAGCTCCTCTTTGGAGAGGAGGCCCAAACTGGAGAGAATCATTATCAGAAAGCTCAGCCTCTTCCCAGAATCCTTCACACACCTTTCTCCAGCCTGCAGCAGCTGCAAAGAACTAATTAAACCAGCCAATTAACCAGCCCCATCACATGCACACATCCCCAGCCAAACCCAGTAAGTCATTCCCCAGCTCCAGTACAGCTCTACCTACCAACAAGGCTTGATTTATAATTAAAAAATATCAATTTTCCTGCTGTTTCATATGTTTCTCGATATAGTTCATGTATTTTAGATCTTAAATTTCAAGACGCTGAGAATCTGGAAGGAAGTGGTGAATTCTGGCATCACAGTATCCACAAGGCTTTGCCACTATTTTTCAGTGTTAGCTCAGGAGTTTACTCAACCAAGTTCTTTTGTTTGCTTAGAGGATGATATTTAGAAATTCGTATGTTATATTTAAATCTAAATATAAAATCTAAATATATATTTAGATCTAAATATATAAAAATTTAAAATTAAAAAATCTAAATATATCAAATTATATATTTAGAAAATTTTACCAAGTGAATTCAGTGCAGTCCCATTACAGGCAGTATTTGTTTATTAAGAATCATGGATAAATATTAAGTCCACAAAAGTTTTCCAGCCTTCCAACTGCTCTTAGAGGCAGCAGGAGCAGCACAGGACATGCTCTGAGGAGAGCAGACACACAGCTGGGTGAGAAGTTTGCAAGGAAAATAGTTTTGTATACAAATGCTATGATGCAACTTGAACCCTGATACTCATGACCAGCTAAATGCTTATGGAAATACCAGAGGTTTTTGTAGTGGTGGGCTGGTTTTAAGGGTGAATATCCATGTCAGGAACTTGACTTTTTTCATCTGGAATTTCCTATCCCCTTTAAATATCTATGGATAGTATTCCTGCTTCTCCATGCTGTTTTCTTTTTGTGCATTTTCTTTCTGAGTAAGTAATTTCCACATTTATTTTTAGGTATGTCTCTCAGACTCATACTCATGCAGCTACTGGGCTGTAAGAACTCCAGAAAATGCAGAGGAAAACTGCATTTTTAGAGAGTGGATCTCCCAGAAAACACAGCTCCAATGGATATTCCAAAGTCCAACAGCTCTCTAACTGCTGATACAACTGCAAGAATTCTTATTTTTCCTCAAATATTCTCTATTAAAGGGTTGGTTCTTTGTACCTCCATCCTTATTTTCATCCTAGGGAGGAGCACAGCACCTCCAACAGCCCTTTAAATCCTGTGCCCTCCTTTCCCTTCACAATGCAGATACTGAGTAATTCCAGCTCTTCTGGTGCACCAGAATTCCCTCTATTAATTCTCTGAAGTTCATTTACTTCATCACAAAGTTGGGGGTTTTTTTCTGCTGTTTTAAAATGAATGGACAGACCAGTGTTTGTCCATTATTTTCAAGTATTTCTACTTACCAAGACCAAACCTATAACAACACCAAGGCTTTTTGGCAGAGGGATCAAGCTGTCAGCCCCTTTATCTCCTCAAAATTCCCTCCTGCTGTTTGTAACTGCCTAATCACCATTTTCCACACATAATCAAATCCTACCCATGGGAGTAGCAAAGATAAAAAACCTTTTCACTGAAAAAAAAAAAATTGCTTCTAGTACACACTTTGGGATATTTACTTCCATGGAAGAGCATTTGCGAGTGTCAGTGCATCAAAACACTCCCAGTAAAAGATATCTCCAACATCAAAACTCCTGCCACGCACCATTTTTCACCTGTCCAGCCTCTGCTGAAGAGTGGAAAGTATTTATTTGTTCCAAGGAAAGCAGGCAGCAGGTTCTGGAGAAGAGGCAAGCTGGGCATTCCTGACATCCCTCCTCCACTCAGAGAAAACAGGGACATGTGGCCACCAAGATAAGCAGCTACAAGGGACTGCTCTATCTCTGGCTGTGCCTCCAGGGATTAAATCAGGCCTTGGGGACATGTTGAGACACTTTTCTCTTAACAAAATGACCTGGGGAAGGCACATAAAGCAGGAGAGCTGCATTTTAACCTCTTCATCACACAGAGGTGCCTCCTCAAACTCCCCTCAGGAGAGGACACCATCAGCCATAGCAAAATTGGAAGGTAATAATAATTAAAGCACTTTCTGCACTTGGTTCTGAGGTGATGTGGCCATTGTGCACCTGGTGCTCTCCTATCCCTATGAATCCAGCTTGCAAGACACAGGAAAACAATATTTGACATCTTTATTCTCCTTAATGCAGCATATCAGAGGCTGAACTAGTATCTCCTCCACTCATCACTTCCATTCCACAAACAAATCCACCCCAAACCCCCAATTTTGCTTTTCCACACAAACAATTAAAGTTTCACCAGTGGGACAGGGCAGTTTTTTAATTGTGGCTGTTATTACTTTACTGTAAGTGGAATAAATATCTGTAACACATCTGCCCTCTGAACACCACTGTGTAATTACTCCATGACAAAGCTGGCACAGACAGCAACAACCTGCTCATTAAAAACAGGCATAACAAGGCTAAAAAAAAAAGTGGGAAAACAGAAATTTTCATGTCACAAGCTCAGACCTCCCCACTTATCAAAAAAAGAGGAGCCACTTGGTTGAAGTGCTTTCCTCCAGGCCAGGACTGATAAGGCTGCTGGGAGCTGGTGCTGACTCACCATGAGCTAAGAGAAAACAGGCACTAATTAGGAACTGCAAATACACCATCAAACAACAGGAACTTCCAAGCAAAATGTGTATTTTGGGGTGGTGTTTTCCCCATAATCCTCACCTAATTCTCACCTATCACCACAGCAATGACCAAACCCTCTTGAACAGCAAGAGCCTGTTCTCAGCCTCCCACCCAGCTTCCTTCTCCTGCTCTAAGACAGCTCAGCACTCCAGAAGATTCCAAGGAAGTTTTTTTTTGGTGCAGAAGGCAGCACCAGGCACTGGAGAGATCCTGTTTTGGTGTTTTTCTAATAAAACAGGACATCAATAAGCACCAAAACTGGGAGCAGTGTGCAACAGGTCTGCCTAAGCAAGTCATGTATTCTATTACTCACAGGTGTAATCCTGCTGAGGTAAGTATTTTAATGAATATGTTTACCTGTGCATTTGTAAATATAACATGTACTTAAACTGGAACAGCCTTAACAATAATACCTCACATTGACCTGGCTGGCACCTCCCTTCAGAAAAAAAACAAAAACAAAACCACAGCCCAATTTTTTATTTTTAAATTGATGGCAGTCCTAAACAAGCTTTCAACAACAAGGGACAAAATCTACTGTACAAAGGGATGGGTTTTCAGTGCACTTGTGTAGAGGTATCTCGCAGGCAAGGAGAGTGAACTTTACCCCAACCAAGAGAACCAGCCCAAGAAACTCAAATATCAAGTGTTGCAAAGCAGGTATTAAATCAGAATTCTTAACAGCTGTAGTTAGAGTTAAATAGTGGATATATTTGTAACACAAAGCTTTCAGACTTCCAACATTTGCTAAAAGAGGTCAATCTCAGAAAAATAAAGACTAGAAAGCTGTAAAAAATACAATCACTTTAGAAAAAAAATCTAGGCTAAACAAAACATAGCATATACCTGAGCACCATCATTAACCAAAAATATTACACAAAGGGCACTAAAGATATCCTAAATCCATTAGGCAAGGATAGCACAAATATTTATACTCCAAAATAATTACTGACAGTGTGAAAACCTTTGCTCCTCTTGCCCTGGGTGACAGAGTACCAAACTACCCCAGGGTCAGTGAAGGGACATTTATCAATTCACAGGAGCACCAACAACTGCTCTGGTTTATCAAGCAGATCTCCTCTTCCCACACCCTGATTATCAGGCAAAGGAAATGGTAATTAAGGGAAAAGTCAAACTTTAATGATCCTACCAGGCCCTCCACACACACCCATTGGTCACTTCACACCAAGTAAGACCAGCACAACCAGCAAGTCCCTGTTCAGCTTTTACTGCTCCTTTTGGTCCAGATTCATTCTCCTCCCAATTTCTAAAGGAATTTAAATTCTCCAGCTCCCTCAACTCTCTTCAACACCAACACTGGCACTGGAATGAACCAAATGCAGCTGGATTTGGTCTCCACTGTGTAACAACAAACTGAGAAGTACCTTCTCTGACAAGCAACATTCTAAGAGCTGGAAATCAAAGATGGGAAATAACCATAAAACACTCTGCTCTGAGGGGGAGGGAGGGAGAGGCAAAATCCAAGCCTTTATTTACACACCCTAAAGAAAACCTGGAGCTGTGGAGATGAAGACAAGGCAGGACCATTATCAGCCAGGAACAATTTAGCCTTGGCCAGAGCAGCAAATCAACATGTCAGGAATACACATGCCAGCATGACAGGCATGAGCAGCTAAACCCCAATCCAAAACAGTTGCTAGATAACAAGAACCTGTTCCTGCTTGCTTTTTTCCAAAGCCTGCCCAAAGCCTGTACATGTTCAAACTGGAAATCCTTCTTTCCAATGGGCAACATAACTTCCACAACTTTAAATCTAACCAGGCATCAATAATATTAAAACAATGAGTCACCAGTCACCCTTAGCTGGGAAAGGGGAGACATTTAGAGCTTACACAAAAGATTCTCCTGCCACACACCGTGCATTCATCCATCCTCACTTGATCCAGGAACAAACATTTTTTCCAGCTCTGCAGCTGCTTACCTCTCCATCAGCTTCTCCTTATCCCAGTTGAAATGGCTAAGCAGTATTCGAGTGATAGTCGCCGGGTTCTGGAGAAAGAAAACAAAAACAATCAATAATTGAGTGACCAAGCCTGGGTGAGAACATCAGGCAGAGCTTTGAATAGGCAAAGGGAAAATCAGGGTGTTTGATAACATCATCTGTTCAGACAATACAGGTTTACTGGCATGGACTGGGAAATAGCTGGACTTGACAAATTTTAAAAGGAAAAAAAACTCCAACTCTATAAATCCAAGCACCTTAATAAAATGAGAATTTGGTTGGAGATTTAAGGACCAGACTAATTACACCTACCACAGTCCAACATCTCCACATCCAGCATGCCCACACAATGCAATTCCAGGATGGCTGTAAAATGCAGGAAGGGCTGATTTCTATCCATCCTATCCATTTTTGCCACAATCTCCACACTACTTGCAGAGCAAGAATAATCCAGCCCTGACCATCAAAACACTTGGGCTGAAAGGTGTCCTAGAACACAACTGGCTGCCAGTGTAAGAAGTCCCTGGAAAATCTCTCAGAAGGCTCTTGAAGCACCATCAAATCCAGAAAAAGACTCAGGGCAGCTAAGGAAAGAAAGCTAAGGAAAGAAATACAGTCTAGAAAGGTCAGAAGGAAGGTGGAACATAAGAGCTGATTTTCACTCATGAACAAGTTTTTATTCCAACTAAATCTGAACCATCAGCCAAGAGTTTGATTATATGAGAAGCACACCAGACCATATGGCTTCTGTTACACCCCAGAACCATATTTTAGCTCTCCAAATCCACTCTCTGGGCTCAGTTTTAGGACCATTTACATGCAAAGGAGACAAGAGCAGGGCCCTGAGAGCGGCTGTGTGTACTTTGCCATTTGACACCAAAATGGAAGTTTGCCTCAGGGCCAACGTTCAATGGACGCTCTGAAGCTGTTGAAAAGTAGGACATAAACCAGCAATGTGATTTCCTGAGCCCTGCAGCCACAGCCACAACCTGATGCTGCCAAAAGCCAATGCTGTCACCCACAGCAGCGATCCCACCATCCCTGCATCTCCTGCCCTCATCAGCTCATACCACTACAGCCATTTTATGCTGCAAATAATGACTCAGAAACTGATCTTCTCTTTTCCTTTAGGTTGGTTTTTTTCATGGAATCAGCTCTCCAATCTATTTGATTGCCTGACCACACAAACAGCTGCATTAGCACAAGGGGAAAGCAGGACAGCCTCTCACCACCACCAACAAAACCTTCACCGAAATAAAGCCCTCGGGTGACAGTGTAATAAGCACAAAGAACAAGTCTTGTGGTTTTATAGTATAAAAGTGACACTCCTCTCCTTCTACAGTGTGTTCTGACTCTTATTAATGCCAGCACAGATTGTTTAAGGCCAAACTAAGAATTTTTTTCCAGCTTAAAAAGCCCATGTGAAGCAAAGCAGCTACAGAAAGGTTTGAGCAGAGCCCTGACGGAACAGCTGGGACAGCAGATCCAGTGTGGGCAGGAGATACCAGAAATGGCTATTGCATGGTGACAGTGTGGCTCTGGCCCATATCTGAAGCTGTCCCCCAGGTGACAGGGATCCAAGCTGTCCCCTGCAGCAACACCAGGTGCCTGGGTCACAACCACATGGCACCAGCCCTCCAACAGCACCCCTCCCTCATCCAGCCCTGCAGCGGGAGCAAGCAGCTCAACCCTTTCAAGTCAGTCCTACTAACAAAGAAGCTCTATGGGAATTTAGGGGCCTCCATCCAGCAGCCTCTTGTGGGATTTAGTTTCTGATCTTTCCAGGTTATTTTGTATTTGGATCTCCACAACAACCTTTTCTGTAACTCAGACTGTACTATGTAGGAGTACTTTAAAGAAGTTCTTAAAAGCTCACTTAGACACAATTCCTGGAGCGATTTAATCAAAGATAAAAATATACTTTAGTAAATAAACCTATCTTATCTCTAGATTATCTTGGTTATGATACCAGCCCCTGTAATTCTCCAGTTATTAATTTCAGCTAGCAAAGCACACAGCCCTTCAACATAAGGAGTCTTCACTCAGCCCACAAATCTGCCAGATGTACAGAGAAACACAATTTTC
The DNA here is from genome assembly GCF_028018845.1 of Melospiza georgiana. Lineage (NCBI taxonomy): Eukaryota > Metazoa > Chordata > Aves > Passeriformes > Passerellidae > Melospiza > Melospiza georgiana. The sequence continues at coordinate 2,874,879 of NC_080442.1, read as the reverse complement.
CCCATTTCTCAAGCAAAGGCACTGAGAGAGCTTTAATTAAAATCAGCCCAAAGTCTTGTCCTATCTTCTACCACAGCAGCCCACTTGGCCACTTATTAAGGCTTCTGGGAATACCTGTTAATCACTTAATAGGCTAAGGGGCAGCTGAGGTAGTGGTCTCTGGCTGACTTTAAAAAGACAGAAGGTTTCCCCTGCACTGAAGGAAAAATTGGGGTTTCTTACCCATGAACTCCAATGGTCTGCAGTGATTATTAAGTCTGATCCAGCAAATACCACTCCCCAAAGGAGATGTGGCTGCAAAGGACAAGAGGGTTTCATCTGTGGCTTCTCCATTTTCCCAACACACAGGCACTGCAGCTTTCCAAAAGTTTCCCTAGGTCAGAGCCCCCAGGTATCCCAGCACTGAGAGATCAGGGCACAAAACTGGACATTATTTCAGATTTTACTGTTGACTCTGTGAGCTATCACCTTCTCCAGGCTTGCTGGGCTCCAGCTTCCTCCAGCACTGTTGGTTGAACATTTTAGAAAAGAAAGGAAACGCCAGCAGCATGACAAGCTCCCACCAGAAATAGCTGGGCTGCCTGCTTGCAGTGCCTGCCACATCCCAGATGTAGCATTCAAACCTCCCCTGGCTGTTTCCCAGGCACAGAAGGCAGGAATTAACACAGCCCTGCCCTTGCTCATCCCTGAACAGGCATACAATCTGGGCTGGAGGAGCACAGAAGACTGGGAGGAAGGCAACTAAAGGGCAAATCAGAGGAAAATACAAATGCCAAAAGTTCTGACATGAAGGATTGTTCCAGTCCAAGACCAGGCACACCATCATGGAATGCACACATTTCCCTCACAGTTATTGCAGAGCAGAGCTGGAGGAGTCAACCACAGCACCCACCCCAGTGAGAGCTGTGCCCTGTACCTCAGGCACACAGGGATAAAACACCACCAAAATAATTTGCTATTTCAACACCAGTTCCACTCCAGCTTTGCATGAACCCTCAGCCATCACTCTGCACACTCATTCTGTAAAAATTAATGGAATGTCCAAATCCTGGGTTGCACAGCACTGGGAAGTCAGGGGCTCTGTCTGCCTCCTGGTTTGGCACACAGGATTATTTCCTCCAACCACACACACAGATTAGTTCTGAACAGGCTCTGTTGCTGCTCAGACGGGATTACTCCCGAGGCTGTGAGAGCATGCTCCTCCTAAAGCTATTTTCTGTTTACAGAGATGAATTTTCCTACAGAAAGCAGCCAGGGAGGACAGAGAGCAGGGGAACAGCCAACATGGTCTCCTCCAAATGTGGTCTGATGAAAGCTGAAACAGCAGATCTCACTTACAGCAGCCTCCTATTAAATTTTACATGTTGGATTGCCTGGAGCCGAGGGCAGCAAGCCTGTTGATATCCAGATAGGAACAAACCCGAGGAAAGCAGCCATTTTGTTGAAATTCTCTGGGCACTTCAAAAGATTTCCTAACAAAACATTCCAAATAAAGCTCTGCCCAGAGAGAAACACCCTCAGTTCTTCAGCAGGGAATTTTTTTTTTTTTTTTTTTTTGGAGCTAACAAAGCAACCAAGTCCCACATATGCTTCAAACAAATTCCACTCCAGCACAGCTTTTCACTGGAGGTATTTGCATTTACTGTCCTTATCTAGGTTGCCATGCTCCAGCACACCAATGCAAGCAGGAGATACAGCAATAGGAAGCCCTACAAAGGTCTGGACTTCACCAAAGAAGCATTATTAATTCAAATAAAACTCCTTAATTTAATAGAATTTAATTCAACTGGAAGCTTCATCAGTGATAAGAGTTAGAATTCTTTTTGCTGTCAAAATAAGAAAGTATGAATCGGAAGGAAGACTCTGGATGCACTTAAATGCATAAATGAATTATAAATTAAATATTATTAGAACATTAGCTTGAATCAGAATTTCCAAGCAGCACAATTTGCTGAATGACAGTTGGGAACACTTGATCCATTCATGTTTCGCTCCATCAAGACGAGCTGCATGGTTAATTCTTGATGCTATTTCAAAGAAAAGCACATTCTACAGTTCAGCTTCTCCTCACATGCTGGGAATCAGTTCCTGGTTCAGTTTCAGCATTTACTACAAATAAAAACCATTTAAGAACAACTTAAGCTTAGTTCTCCAGCAAAATCCTTTCTCCTGGAGACATGATATTGATAAATTCTTTGTTTTGTTTCTTTCCACGTCAGGGATGGTTTTGTTTTCTACCCATGGCAGCTTCTGCACTCCAAAACTTTTCATCCCAACTGCAGCACCTCCATCCCAATATCAGGGGCTTTTACAGCAATAAGGAATTGATGCCACTTCCAGTTGGGTTTTCACACAATTGCTCTGCACTTGTGAATCCAAGCAGATGCTCCAGAAACCCTGACTTTGCCCAAGCCTCAGAAGTCTGCAGAGGGTTCAAACCTCAGCAACATCCACTGCTGTATCCCATGGGGACACAAGGCTGGGTTTACATTTCCCAGCACAAGGAAACCCATGGTTTCACACCAGCTGACAAGACTGAGGGCTTGGCTCGGTGGAGGAGCAAAGAGTCACCACAAGCTAATGCTGGTCTGAAGCCAAGCAGCACAAACATCTGCTCCAGTGAGGTGGCACCTGGGGACACACCACCACTGTCAATATTTAACCAGCCAAACCCCCAGAGCTTGCAACAGCAGAGCACCAAGTGGAAACTCCTGCTGCCCAGCATCTCCAAGGCTTGTCACATGCACACTGTGCCATGGGAGAAGCACTGATAAATAAACCAGAGGTCACATTTAATGGCAGTGGGGAGAGGAGAAGGAACCCCACCATGAGACTGTGACCAACACCAAGGCACCAAAGAGCTGCTTCATCACACAATAACCAAGGGGCACCAGCCCAAAATCCTGCAATAACCTGATGTCTGCTCTGCTTGGACCCCTTGCTCTTCACCTGCACCTCTCCCAGCCCCACACAGATAATCACAGATATAAAGATACAGCTAGAAAGGGTCTTAAATCAGCTTTTAACAGATCACAGTACAACTGTCAGCAAAAGGTTTGCACTGCTCTGCAAGTGGACTGAGTGACCTTCATTTGTGGAGATCCATTCACATCCATTCTTCCAGGAGACAATTACAGGAAATCTTACAAGCACAAAACCTCATTTCTAGCAGCTTAATAAAATTCCCAGGAAGCCAGCACAGAAGATGAGATCCAAGTGTTGAGTATTTCCAGGACATGATCTCAAACTTGCTAGTTTTTAAACACCACCAACTGAGCACTCTGAGAAGCTGCTGGAAAACTTCCGTGTAATCGAATATTCCCTGGCTCGATTACAGGCAGAACATGAGAGGGCTGCTGTGAGGAGAGGACAGAGCTAAAGGGCTCCATCTGCCAAGCCACCCGTGCTCCCTCCCTGTGCCATCCCCTGGGTCTGGGACAGACTCACACCATGGACATTGCTGCCATTGGCTATAGCAGGGTTCACAGCACTGGAACGTGCTGGTGGGTCTCAGACAGTTCTCACCTTCCCCTCAGAGACAGTAACAGCATCAGAACTGCTCATTCTCTGTACCCCACTGAGGGGGTGGTCTTTGCATCTTACTGAAGCCATATCAGAAGACTGGAGTTAGAACTCTAAACCACCCAAAAATGTACCAGTTTGCTGCCATTTCCACACAACTCCACGAGAAGCCAGGCTACTCTCTGTGACTGTTGTCATCTGCTGTCCTCAGTCTGGCATTTGCCTCAACTTCAGCACCGATCATCTCCTCAGCTCCCTACATCCTTCTTCATCTCCTTAACCTCCCTTCACACATCATCTCCTAATTCTGAAAATTAAGTTTTACAGAGTTACTGAATTAGTACCATTACCTGATGGCACCAAATGGTAGCTTGATCAGTTTGTAGTAACTTAGGTGCACTTTACTGACTGTTTCCAGCTCTGATGAACATACATTCTTCTAGCAGGGGAAGATAATAAAAAGCAACTTCAGCGAAAACTCTATTACTTCAGTTAATTGGTTCAAGAGACAGAAATGAAGCAGTCAGCTGCTTTACATTTTCTCAGAGCCTTTTGGAAAGCTTTCAGGTTAATGATTAGGAGCTGCAATGAAGAGCCATTGTCTAATAGAGCTTTTAAAAGCAGAAAAAAATACTAAAGCAACAATTCCAGGATGAATTAGCAAATTTGGGAATGCAAAAACTGAATTTGCACTGTAATACTTCTAAATAAAAGAAGATGGCATGGATTCACCCTGATGGTCTCAGACGACTGCAGAAGCTCCACCACCAACTCAACACAAATTAAAAACGACCAGGGAAGGTTTCTTCCAGCATTTCAGCTATGCTCACTTCCATAGCAGGAGAGCTGGGGTTGATGACAGGACACAGAGAGATTAACCCTTATTCTATACATTTAATCTGAAGAACACTTTGGTTTCTACTTCCTTTTGCTACAGTTCTGGAGAATAAAGTCCATCCTTAAAGAGGAAGGACCCGCAGATCCTGAGCTGATGTTCTACTGCCCACAACAGCAGTAACACGCAAAGGATTGCTTTCTTACTGGTGTCTCTCAGCACAAGAAATCCCAACATATGAACAAAAGCTCAGCAGAGCTGGGTAGACAACACAAGCCCCAGCTCTGGTTTCTGCAGTCTGTGCTGAGCAACTGCAGCTGCTGTGCCGAGCGCCGGGTGGGAGCACATGGGTGCCAGCGTACGCTGCACAACGGCTTTATTCAATCCTGAGCCTCCCACTCAAGGATTTGCAAAGACTTGCCTTAAAAGAGTAGGAGAAGGTGATGGCATCATTTCCATATAATTCTCCCAGTTTACTATTTCAGCAGCCCTGTAATATCTCCCCATCCGCTGAGGAGGAAGCAAACAGCCCCCAGTGCTGCAGCCAGGCTGGGCATGAGGGGAGAGCAAAAACCCTCAAAGTTTTGGCTACCATGGATGTAAAGAGCTTTAATGTTCATCCAGGTACATTCCAAGTCCCTGGTAATCACCAACCTCCCCCTCAAGTCAAACCTTTAGTCAACATCCAGTGTCACAGAGCTGCTCTGACAGGATGAGACCCCATGGAACAGAAATGGATACTCAGGAATCAATACTAGACCTCTGTGTCCCCATCACAAATGATGCACGGTCACCTTCCCTGCTGGTCAATAAAACACCACTCCCACAACCAGGGACCACAAAACACAGCTGAGCCTGCTTCCCTCCTGACACCACTGCTCTTCCAGACCTCCAGGTTCCATTTTTCCCCCTCTATCCAACATGATCCCAATCCTATTGAAATTCTAACCAGTGTCCACAAAGCATATCTGAGCCTGCTTCCCTCTTGACACCACTGCTCTTCCAGACCTCCAGGTTCCATTTTTCCTCCTCTATCCAACAGGATCCTAATCCTACTGAAATTCTCACCCCACCACATAGCTACTACACACATGTCATATATGGGTCACAAATGTTTCCAACACTATCAGACACAAAACTTGGGTTTTCTCCAGATCACAAGCATCCCTAAGGCAGAAAGAATATCATTAGATACTTTCAGTTCTATACAGTCTCTAGGCTACACACAGGGACAGTTTCAGTTCTTCTCTCAGACCAATAAACAACTCACTAATGCCTGGCTTGAATAAAACACACTGTGTTGCTTCAAGAGGAAAGCAAAAGCACATTTTGCCACAGAAAAAGAACTCTACTGAATGAAGGCAGTGACTGACAGTAAGTACCAAAACACCAAGGCTTGGCCTAAGAGCACAGTTCAGGAATCTCTACCCCTGCACAAGATTCCAGAGAGGCCAAGGAAGACTCTGGACAGCCAGAACAGCTTAGCTATGCTCCAGCTCTATTTCTGCCTGGGAGATGAAGTGACAGCAACTTGGATTACGATTTTAATCTGAAATAGGGCAGTAACTGGGCAAGACCAGACCAGTTCAGAAAATATTTATTCAGCAGTAACACAAGCTCACACAAGCACTGGCTCCTGCACTCACCACTGGAGTCAGTGATGGGAGCAGGAGTGACCAGACACAGGAACTGACTGGCTAAAGGGGGTGGCAGGTTTATTTTAACACAGACAGGATCACTGTGTCACCAGACAGCTGAGCTGGAACAACCTGGACAACAGGGACTCGCTTCCAAGAAATCTGTTTGTCTCAGTCTGCCAAAAGCCATGTGTCAGGCACATTAAAGCTGGGTCTCCCCTTGTCAACAGACCCCCAAATCTTCTTGTCCCAAAGACTGTAAAGCACATTGATTGGGGTATACTTTGATGCCAGGTACAGTCAAAGGTCCCATTTTTTTCTCCATTTTCTAACCAGCTATGAAGAGCAGACCCTCACCCTCTTCACCCAGTGTCTGGGGGCTGTATGCACCTGGCCTACCAAATAGCAGATCCTGATAGTAAACTGTGGGAATACTGCCAGTATCTACTACCAAGTGTCCTCAATGTAGCCACGTGAGCCTGACAGAAATACACTTTTTTATAAAGGTCTTTTATTAGTCAATGTTGGAAAGACTGGAAGTGGCATATGTCAGGCCAGCTACCCATCAAGCTGATAAAAGGAAACAACCCAAAGCACATTTTTCATGTGCTGTCTTCAGTGACTCAACTCCTGAATGAACTGTGCCATTCTGGGAAGGCACAGGTCTGCTGATGTGAGCTCCAGAAACTGTCCTGTTTGCAGGCAGAAATGGGTGTTAAAGGAATGAAGCTGTAAGATGAACTGCACATCTGCTTTCTTCCTTTGCATCATTTTGTACAAGTCTTGTGGAGTCTCAGAAAAGCTTTCCCTGCTCTTTCCCTCACTCCAGTTTGTATTGGTACATTGACTCAGCCCTTTCACCACCATGTGCACAGCCAGAGGCCCAGAGCCAGAGGCACCCAAAGGGCTGAGCCCATATCCTGGCATTTATAAACCTGTACAAGAGTGGCACTGCTCCTCCACACCAGCGAGGAAAACTGCTGGCTCCTTCCTCCAGCAAGAATTATATGGAAACGATGCCATCACCTTCTCCTACTCAGCTCTGGCCAGTGAATGATTTCCCAGTTAACACCACCAGCATCTCATGGATTTTGCACACCTTTAGCACAACACAACTTTGCTTTTGCTGTTTTAGGCACATTCAGAGGCATCACCCAGACCAGGGCAGTGTGAGGAGGCTGCTATGAGCAGATGAGTGGAGGAAATATCAGAAGGAACTTGAAGAAATAATGATACCATGGTATACTTGAAATGTTTAGAAGAAATCAGACAAACTCTAGGAGGATGAAGGTATTTTTATAATACTCAGCATCACAGTTGTACTGGGAAGGGTGAATTCCCAATAATTTTTTTTTTTCCACAACCTATTTCCACGGCAGATCTGTCTGTAGGCTCAAACATGTGACATGAAAACAACTGATTTTCTCAGCTAATTTTTGTAAGTTCTCAGCAAAGGGCTCTCAAATTGTCCTTCCAGATGATGATTTAAGGGTGTCCCCTGTTCAGACAGTGTGCAAGCAGAGGATCAGCCCCCAAGAATGTTCAGCATCAATGTGTCTCTCAAACACTGCTGGTTATGTCTCAGGTTTTGGGTGATCTGACCTGCTTTTGTTACTGGGCACTGCTGGAGAACACCTAGCACAGGGTGCTTGGGCACAAAGACACATGAGTTGTTTAGTACAGAAAATATAATCCAGCCAAACTCTCTGTATCAGCTCAAGACAGCCACTGGTGACTCCTAAAAATCACAGGATAACAGAGAAATCCCCAGAAATCAGAGTCCTCAAACTCAGAGCTATTTGGGGGAAATAACTCACCATGCAAAAATCTCACAGTGACATGCCTGTGCAGCCTGTCCTGAGTCCTGACTTCAGTTCAGAACATTATAATTAACATTTTCCAACAAATATACAGACAGGAAAAAGAAAATGGGGAGGGATGATAACTTCTTCCACGAGCACAATGAGGTGGCACCCACAAACTACTGCAAGTTAAAGATCTACCAATGGAAGTAAACAAAAGCCATCCCAATGAATAACTTCCCTCATGGCAATGGCCAGGTTACCTCAAAAATATTTGGATACATAGTCACTGGTGTTAACCCCTTCATCAACAGCATGACTACTGAGAAAAATAGGTTTGGCACAAGAATTTTTAGCCAGAGACAATTTACATGAGTATTTCTGGAGAACAAAAAAATCCGTAACATTTTTCTAGCTTCTCTTTCCCCTCCAGGCCCTAGTGAGGTGAGCACTTGGTAGTTTTCTTCAGTTTTCTGTCCTTCATTGCTTCTGATTTTGTCCCTTCTTCAAAGGAACACCCATTTTTATGGCCCATTCTCTCTTCACTGGGGCAAAGAGGAAGTTTTCCCATTCCACAGAAGCATCACCACACTCCACAGTATTTTAGAAAAGAAAAATACACATTCCTCAGGGTGATTTCATCTGCCCATCACAGCCAAAATATGTTTTAAACACTCAATGTCACCCTGACAAACAGGCAGGAAATTCATTCTGGTGATGCCTATGCCTTAGTCAACAACTCTCAACCAAGACAAAAAGAAAATTTAGCCATCTCAAGAAACTCTTTAGGCCCAGGAAACCACTGCCAATGCAGCAGTGGCTTGGGGATGTAATCTTTGGCAGCATCTTGACGCTGGCAGCAGCCCCAGTGCAGATGTGGTTGGGGCTTGTACCACTTCCCTGCAAAAAGCAGCTTTACCTGCAAAAGCACTTTGTTCTGCTGGCACAACCTGCATCTGCACTTGGAAAACCTGCCAGCATCCTTTTCCCAACAAGCCTCTTCTAGCTGGGATCATTTTTTAATGATGACTTTGCAGTTTATTTACCACACTCTGCTCATTTATTCTTACTTAGTTTTGCAGCCAACAAAACACAGCCCTGGCAACATGTTACTTTCTAAGCCGGGATTTCCGCTACAAGAAGTAATTTTGCCTCTTTGTACCCCAAAATTTTTTCCTCCAAGGGTTCTGCAGAAGCCACCTTTGAAGAAAAGATAGTCTGGAGGCATGAGGAGTTTAGTAATCACTTGTTCACTCTTGTTCCCAACAAGATATACCTCGAAGTCTAACTGCAGTCTCTAATTGCTGCAGGTATTTTTAACCAGCTACCTGAGCTCCCTCGAGTTCAGAGAAAATAGTCTGGTGGGATCTGATACAGAAATAGCAGAACACAAGTCATACAGCAGTGGGGGAGAATGGGAAACCTCCAGTGTTTTCACCATTTTCTTGTTTAAGGGCTTTAAAAACTTGCCTCTACACAGACTTGCACTCATTTAATCAGAAGTGTTTCTATAGCTGTGGAGTCAAACCAGCAAGGAGGTGCAGATTCCCTTTTGGTAGGGAATGGAAACAAACCTGGACATGCAATTTTGTATTTGATGGACTCCACACCAGCTGACAAGGATATCCCTTGTTCCTCTCCCATTAAAACATTACTGTCATCAAGACATTGGGCTTCTGCAAGAGGAAAACCCCACCTAATCAGCCCTGCCTTGGAACTGCTGTGCAGGGCAGCAAGAGGAATAATTACACTAATGACTGGTGAATAATTGAGTGCACTGAACAGGCTGGCACCCAGCCTCCTCCAAATCCCACTGCTGCCTGCAGAAACACCCTGGCAAAGGACAGGAGGGAATTACAGCAGGCACACGAGAGTGACACAGAGCCCAAACACCCTCCCTCCAGAGAGCTTCAGTATCCACCATCCCTACAGAGAACTCCAAGTCTTGCACTGCTCCCCTTCTAGAAGTTATCATCCCAACCAGAAATGGTTTTGTGCACATTTTGAAGCACCAATTTCAGCTCTATTAACAATACAAATAAGGATATTTCAAGCATGTCATATTATCAAGTAAAATAAAGAGACTGGTTATTACAGAACAACTTAATGCACATCTAAAATGTGTATAAATCAACACCTTAATTTGCTCAGATGGCCTTTCAGTCACTGCAGAAGTATTACAAACTATCAAAACAAAGACATTAGACACATTATTTCATCAGATCTTCACACTGTATAAAAATTGTTAATTTTTTTATTGAATTGTTATTTTATATTGTAGTTATTTTCATCTATGCACGCTAGGTGAGATTTTACTCCGAGGACCTTCCTTCCAGTTTACATTGTTGCTCCCAGAGGAAAAATTACACAGCTAACTAAGAGCTGGAAAGTTGCTCTTCCCCCCTTTTTATTAAAAAGCTGCAGTTCAGCCTAGTTTTAATACACATTGTTTAACAAAGCTCTGTCACTTCCAAGCTCCTGCTCTGGAATCCAACCTCAAAACATGGCTCTCCCACACTCTTCTTTTCACACCATTCTTTTTACTCCCTATTTCTCAAAGTCTAGATGAGTAGGATAAAGATAACTAGGAGTTAACTCAGTCTTAAGTTTTGCTTCCCACACAGGAAAGCTCATTGCAAGGGAGACTGTTTATTCATGTGAGTCCTCCTGGCTTCCCCTAATCCCTCTCCACATTTCTGTCTGCCAGACAAAGGAATGCTGATTGCATTTATGTTTTGTTGCACAAGAACACACCAAGCCCACAGTTACCAGCTGCAGAGGGCATCAAAATTTTGAATAACTCTCCAGAGCTCTTTCCAAAGTTAAATATGCACTTCTAACTAGATGTGCACACAAAACAGACCACAGAAATGTTGAGGTGTGGATGCACATCCATTTGTTTGGCTGACAGAGTTGAACAATTCACAGACCATCACTTCTGGCACCTGGAACAAAGCAGCTGCTCATGGGGTCAGAGACTGAGTAAGAAGAGCAGGGAGGAGACACTTTTACCTGCAGAGTTCCCTGCATCCAGGCAGCCAGTAATGGGAACTGCCCAAGACCAATAACCACGTAACCATAGCTCTGCTGTAGGTGCATGGGTCTGTACATCCCCAAAAGCACCACTGGGGATGAGTGTCAGACCCTCAAACACCAGAACAGTTTGAGTGAGTTGGTGTTTCAAGCCAACCAAGCCCATCCCAAGTGGCCCAACTCCAAAACCCAAAGGCAAACCCCAAAGAAGTGACCTGGAGTGAAGCACTGCACTGTCACTACCATAGCAGGTCCACACAGCCACCAAAGCAAGCACAGGAGAGTAAAACAGCCATGTCCTGCTGGGAGTTTTACACAAGGGTGCTGTTCAAATACCAGCTCCTTCCTCTGTGGCACTGGAAGGGTTTTGCTGAAGAAACCAGCAAAAAAAACCACCCTGTGCAGGGCAGCACCCAACACACTCCTTCAGAGGTTGGCCCAGTCACGAACAGCAGGCAGGAAATGGGAACCTTCAGAACCACTTCAAATTTTCAATTTTTTACCTTGGAAGAAACTCTCTTCAGGCTGCCTCCTTAATAAGAATTGCAAATATTAGTTTAAAAAGAAAACCTTTGAACTAACACTCAAAGAAGTCAGTTCTTTTGGCATTTGACTACTTTTAGGTGCAATTATACAGATTCTTCTGGTTCTACTAAGTTTTTACTGTGTCTTCTCCACTTTGAGAGGACTTTAACTGTGCCCAAGTAAAATCCTTTTGAGCAGGAACTCCTACTCTATCCTGATTATCTGCTGGGAAACAGAGTTGAGAGTCTGCATCCCTCATCTGGTGAAATCACTGCAACAATCACAGACAATTTTTCTGAAGGCAATAAGCAAATATCCAAGCTCTTAATTTCAAACATTGGGATTATCTTCCTTCAGCTCTCAAATTCCTCAAATCACAAAGCAATGAAAGCTTCATCTGTTGTGAATTAAAATGCACAACAAGGCCTATTTGTGGTGTCACAGTACATGGAGAGTCCCTCCCCTCAGACCAGGAAGCCTCTCACACCTCCATGCTTGAGACACAAGTACTGTCCCACAAGACCTAATTGTGAAGCAGATGGCCAAGACATCATCCTTGCACTGCTTGTCTCTGGAAACAAGAGGTGCCACATGGTGCTCTAACATATCAGTTTTTAACCATGGAAGATACAAAACCAGGAATGTTTTAGAAACACTGGGCAGAAGTACCTTCATGTGCCACTAAGTGGGCACCAGTGGAAACCACCAGCAGACCAAGAAGCCCAGCTTTAGGAAGGTTGTACACTCAATTACCACCAAATTACAGCTAAAAGCCACCTGCTGTCAGGGCTCTCAGCTACTGCCCTGTCCCCAGCAGCTGTATCTGCCTCCTCTCCCAAACACACCCACACAGAACCACAAGCCTGGCAACAAGGACAGGCACCACACCACAGCCATGGAGCAGCTGTGCTCTCCTCCCCATGCTTCTGCAGAGGGAGGACACCAAGGGGGAACACTCCCCTCCAAAGCCAAATCTTTGTTTCTCCCTTTTTACTAGGCAGTGGTAATGCCTATCATCTCTGTGCTCCACCAGCTCCCAAAAATTGCCCAAAACTCAAGGCAAGACTGCTGGCAATGCCAAAATGCACCACAACCACCCAAGAGGCTTTCACAAGGGCTTACTCACTTCTTCCAAGTGGCTTTGCTGCTGTCAGAAGCTATCTATGTCAGGTTTTGGATCTGAAATGATTCCCAACATCTGAAAGAAGTTCTCAGTCTTTAAAAACAAGGAAAAGATTGAATGCCAATGGTTTTGTTTGAGTGCTGTGTATGTACAGTGGTTCAAACCCTCACCACAGTGAGCTGCTCTGAGTACCTGGCATTGCTACACCCCCTAAACAAGGGCTCACTCCTGCAAGAGCCTTTGCACTTCCATGGGCATTCCAAATTTGGGAAACAAACACACCTGTGAAGTATAAACTCAGTTACCCCTGAAACAACTACTGAGGGAAGCCCTGGATGGCAGTTTTCAAAGCATTTATTTAAACCGTGCTTCCATCACAGCTCAAGATCAAAAGCTAAGAGCAAGGCAAGGAATTCCATACAGGCCAAGCTCAGGGTTTCCAACACTCCCAACACCAAACACCCATGATGGTGAAGATATTTCATATTATCAGTATTTCCATTATCAAACTACTAATGATTTTTCTCCACCTGAATGCCTCATCCCCTCAGAGCCTCATGCACCAACATCCCCCACAAAAAGCCAGCAGCCCTCTCCCAAACCTGAGGCATCTGTATTCTGGGCTGTGCTCAAATGCACCATTTGGCATTACTGAGCAGCTACAAACCCTCCCAAGGTGTTTTACAATAAACCAGGCTGCAATTTCCTTGCAGTTGCTGCAGCTCCTAAATGACTTGATGAATTCAGCAGCATTAAGCACTTGTGTGCACCCAACAGCCTCCAAACATCCTTTGTGGCTGTCAGGGATCCAGCACAGCCAGCCACAAAGAGAAAACATCACTTACAACACCCAGAGCCTGATAATTCCACAAGTACCAGAAATCTGGAGGACCCTGGAGTTTGGGACTGAGGTATGTGGAAAGAACTTCCAGCTTTCTCAGTTACAGACAATTCCAGGTTCTTTTCCCAGTTAAACAGATTTCCTAAGCAGAGGAATGAGTTGCTACCTTCTCCAGGAAAAAAAAAAAAAAAAAAAAAAAAAGGCTCCTAAAAAGAAATTCTGGATGAAAACATTGACTTGCTGTTAAAACAAGCACAATGTGGAGATCAACCATCCCTTCCTTCAACTATCATACCTGACACCAACAGCAGAACCACATTCTCATTTGTTTCATTAATGGAGTAAAGAGGAAGAGAAATTAGCTTAGAAATAGAAAGCTGAAAACCATTCAACAGGTTCCAAAGACACAGGACTGCCCTACATTTCCAAAGGGCACTGGAGCTTTGGGGTTCATTTGCTGTTAGAAACTTGAACTTGTGCAAGGTCAGAGCTAAGGGTAAGAGCTTGGGACAAGTATAAAAGGGGAATCCATTGTTTTTAATTATGCTTTAACACACAGAAATATCTCATTTTGCATCCACTGCAGTCTCACAGCTTTCACTTTATAGCAGAAACAACCCTTCTACTTTGCACAGCAGGGATGGTCCTGCTCACTGAAATTAAACCCACAGGGAATAGCAACAACTGTATTTACTATTTAGTTTTAGCTTTCTGGAAATAAACATTTAAAAGTAGTTAAAAAAAATTAGTGTTTTCAGTTTCACTTTGAAACATCCCAGAACACATTGATTCCCATCTGCACCCCAAGGCCTCTAAGGAAAAGGCTCATTGCTGTGATTTTGGGAAAACTACATTGAGACAAAAGCAACCAGCATCAAATGTTTTCACACATGGCCAACCACAAGATTTGCATTTGGCCTAACAGAAACATAAAGCACAAAGCAAATGGGTCATATTTAAGTGCTAAGTTGAAATTCCTCTGGAGACTTAACAAGACTTTTCTACGTGGTAATGCTGAAATTTAAAGTAATATTAAAAAAAAAATTCTATTATACTCAGAATTACATGTCTTGGCAGTCAGGAACAGACACCATGTCATTTCCAAAAGCTCTGGAGTGATTGCTTATACAAGATTCCAGGAATGCTTTGTCACAATCAAGTTTATTCCATTCCTTGGAAATATTAAATGCATTCCTACCATAATGAAACACCTTATAAACACCACGTGACAGAAACATGGGGTTTCACAAAGCATTTCCTCCCAGCATCATAACATTCAGGCCCCTGACATGAATTTTATTATCAAATAAGTAACCACACAAGGAGCTTTGCTAATGCACCTCGGGCTGTGAGAGGAGCACCCGGATGGAAGCAGCTCCAGCCTCCAGTGCTTCCACCCACAGACTCCCACCTAGTGCTTGTCAGGCAGCTCCAAGCACTCCCAATTTCCAAGATGTCATCTGTAGCATTAAATACAGCTTTGAGCACGACCCTGTACTACAAGCAGCAATTCCTGTTGCTCACTGGCAAGTCGTCCCTGTTTTGGGCAATACCTTTGGAATGTGCTGCCCACAGTAGGCTGAATTACACCAGTGTTGGGAAGATTTCCTAAGTTCTGCCTGAAAATCAGGATGGTTTGTCCAAGCAAGTGAAGCCACTGTTGAACAATGTAACAATGGGTTTGCACTTGTCATCACAGAGCTCTGTTTAACCAGGGCTGTGAACTCCAGGGGCCTCTGGGAAAAGCCATTCCTCAACAAAAGATGGGTTTTTAACTCCTGAGTGCTCTGGGGTTTGGGCATATTTTAATGGCAAAGCTTCTACCAGCAAGGAGCTCACCTTGCTTCCAGAGAAGTCATCCAGCTCCATCATGTAAATGAGAAACCTGTACTTGATACAAATGCTCTGATGTCACATCTGACCTGGTCTGCTCTAAAATATCTAATTTAAGGCCTTTAATCAAAAGAAAAGGTATTTTTGAGCTAGACTAAGTTTTGTTGGATTCAAGAAGGCCACATCCTTCCAGAGAAAGCTCAGGTCTGAAGCTCAACATGATCACAATCATGCAGGCCAGGCATAACACCCAGCCACATCTAGGATCCTGATCCCTGCTGTGGGGTGGGGAAGGAAAACAAAAGGCTCCACTCCTTTTTCTGCCACCTCACAGCTTCATCCCAGTATTTTTAATACCTCAACACTACAAAGTCCAGGAAGAATGAATATGGTCAGTGACATCACAACAATGTCATTGGAATGCTCCAGGAAAAGGGCAGGCAAAAAGGGGAAATTAATCCCACCTGGTAATACTGGAATTGCACAAGGTTACAACAAAGCAAGGAGAATACTGGGCCAAGCCAGGCTACAGAGAAACATCATGTGCTCTACTCAGAGCAGAAATAAATGTGCCATTCTAAACATTTTTCAAGTTTATTTTCAGAAAAAAACTAGAGCAAAAATGGAAATAGCAATCTGATATAAAAAAAAAAAAATACAAAAAGAAGTGTCAGTGGATTATTTGGACAAAAGTTCAGAGAGGAAGAATATGGAGAAGACATTTAACTGTGGGAAAATACCTTTGGGAGGAGAAGCCTTTTGTTCCACAGCACCTCTCTGTCTAGGTTTTTACAGTCCCTTGCTAACTAATTCTGCCAGCAGCTGGAAAACCACCAGAAACCCGCCTGTTTACTTAGACAACTAAAATTCCAAATACCATGGCAAATGGCTCTCTGCTCCACCTAATCACAGGGAGAGGATGGGAGGGATACTCAAGCCTCAGCCAACCCACAGCACAAGGTTAAGGGGTTATTCATACCCCTATTTTTGCATTTGGAGAGCAAGGGGAATTCTTGTTGTGCGACACATGGAGACAAATCAGATTATGGGCATAAGTGCCAAATACTGTACAAAAACCACCATGAAACACCTGAAATCCTGCTTCTGCTCAGACAAGAAAGAGCAACTGTAAAATATTCTGAGTATCTGAGACATTCTGAGTCCTGCCTGGTTCACTGCAGGTTCAGTGGCCTTAGGGAGGCCAAGTGATAAGAGTTTGGCACTGAGCAGATCCCTCCTAAAGTCCATTCCACACTAAAGGGTGAATCACAGGCTCTGTGAGCAGCAACTTAGCCACAAGTTAGCTCCCACTTCTGCAAAGTCTCCATCAGATCAAATCCCTGCCCTAAAAAGTTCGTGGTTTTTTTCACACAGCTTTTATTTGGAAATGACCAAATGGATGGGGGAAAAAATTTAATTTAGACCATTGAACTATAGCCTTGTCAGCTAATAACTGCTCAAATGGAGTGTTTTAATAGAGAGTTACACCTGCCATGGCTCAGATACCTCCTTGCAAATACTCTGTGGCTCCCTGTTTCATTTTCCTTTCACTACAGCTGCAAAACAAAAGCCCATTTATACCTTACACTGGATCATCAAAAAAAAAAAAAAAAAAATCACTCATTAGAGAGCACAAGACCCACAGCTGAAATTTTCAGGCTGCACATTACATCTCCCTTGAACAAATAAGTTCAAAGCACTCAAAAATGTAACCACAACCATCACTATTTGCTCCCAAGAACCCAGGGCAGACACACACGGACCAAAGCCACCAGTACTTGACTGGAACAAGTGAATCACAGCTCAGCAACCGAGGAGGATCCGCAGCAGGATCCCGAGCCAATGTGACTCCAGAAAAGGTTTACTGAACCAGAAAAGCAGCAGCAGCAATCCTGGTTGGGTGCCAAACACAAGGAAATAAACAGAACAGAGCCCTGGAAGATTTCAGCAGCAGCCACAGGAGTGAGGATGAGCAAATCCTGAAGCATTGGCCAAAGTCGGGCCATTTACCTCAGAAGAGCCCAGAAATGTGATGGCAGGAAGATGGCATTTAACAGCCATCCTAAGAGCTTTTCTACCCTCTCCTGAGGCATTCCAGGCCCTAAGCTGGTTTTGGGCCCCGAGTTTACCCATGATATTCTCAACAGATAGACTTGGGGCACCCTGCTCTGCTAAAGCAGGAGGAACCACTGCAAACCCAGGCAGTAACTGGAGCAGAGCAGCAGCCACGGGAAGGTCGGGGTGGCTCTGCAGAGCCCAGCACAGGGTCAGGCCGGGGATGGGGCAGAACAAGGGGCTCGTCACCTCAACCCATTCCTCTCCACTATTTCTGCCACTCACAGGTGGAGCACACAAGTCAAACAGCTTCAGGGCGGTGTAAAAGGGGGGCAAATCCACTAAGACCAGGAATCTGGACCTTCTCTAACAAATTAGTTCACAAAGAACATGCAGGTGAGCCCACCAGCCGGGTCTGGAAAATGCAGGAGCACTCACAGCTCCTCACTGGCAGCAACTTTTCCACCACTTGTCTTGAGCAAAGATAAGGAATATGTCAGAGTCTGTTCAACACAAACAGAATGGGACACGGCCTTTGCAATCTTAATCATTAAACACAGACTCACTATTTTAATGGCTCTTTGAAAGAGTAAAAAGCTGAAGGTCCCAACTGTTTGCATGTCTGCCTGCCAACTGTTTCCCTGCCTACATCAGGATCAATAACTGGGAGCAAAGAAACATCCCTGTTTAACCATGAGATCTTCTTTAACTGCAGGGTAATCAGCTAATCCGGGCAGACTCCTTTATTCAGCTTTACATGGGCAATGCTATCATTAAAGTTATAAACTTTAATTTGACTCAAGGAATGCCATTTACTAATTTAACACGCAAATATTTTTACAGCTGTTTGCATCAAGCTCCATATAAACTACAGGGGATTTATAGCACATAAAGGAACATTTTAGAGTTGCTGTTACAGCCACTGCAGAGCACAGGACAGCTGGAGAAAAAACATTCACTGAAGCATCTCGTGTTTAAAGAGATTTACCAACACACACAACCAGCCAAAACACTGCTTTCTGGGCACTGGATCCCTCAATATTTAATATCCACAGATTTCTCATGCTATTCCCGTTGGCATACTGGACAAATGGTAGCAACTTCCTAGTGACTCTAAGTAATAGTAAAATAAACGGGAACTAAAGAAATCCCATCACCTGAAGAAAAGTGAACTGCATCGGGAACTTGATGATGAGCTGGAGCCAAACCCTGCCACGAACATTTAGAAAAGGATGCTAAACCGCTTCAATGGCTTGATTTTTTTTCCCAAAAAACTTAGGAGCCAAGAGATAAGAGGTAGATACATTGAGCCAAAGAAGGTAGACGTTATTTCAAACTCTATTTCAGTTTTAAAGAGACACGCTTAAAAACTGAGGGTAAAAAAAGTTACGGTTGTGAAGGGATTGCTCGTACCCCTCCTGGTCTGGGCTGGAAATAAACACAAGGTTCAACCTCTGTGTGTGGCGGGGGGAAGGGAAGGGAGACGGCAACAAAACCAGAGCGGTGCCTCTCCTGGAATTCCAGGGCTGGCCATGGACTCCGCGGGTTAGCGAACGAGCTACACCCCGCCAAACACCGTGAGGACGGAGGGGAATCAAGGAAAAAACACAGATTACGGCCCCCAGCTCGCAACCACACAAAGAAACAGGAGCCCTTTCAGTGCCAAAGGCCTCGTTCCCGACGCTTCCACAGCAGGAAGCGAGATCCTGGCCGGGCCCGAGGGGCCTCCCGGGAGAACGGGGGGACGAGGAGCCCTCTCCACCCCCGGGGTGCACCGAGAGAAGTCGCTCCCCCCGCCCCTCCAGCCTCGGAGATACCGAGCTGAGCCCCCTCCAGCCCCGGGGGGTACTCATGACCCCCTCCAGCCCCGGGGTTACCGATAAGCGTGTGTGTGAGGCCCCGGCCCGCGGACGCGCCGGGCCCGGTGCCCGCAGGAGGCCGCTGGCCCGTCCCGCCACCCCCCACGCCCCTTCCCCGGTGCGTCCCCCCCAGTCCCGGCGCCGGGGGGCCGCACCTGGATGACCTCGTTGACCTCGCGGATGCACTCCACCATGTGCTGCAGGATCTGCTCGGCCGTCAGCACCTCGTAGCGATAATCCTCCTCCTGCTCGGGGCCGCCGCCGGGGCCCGGTCCGCCGCCCAGGCCGCCACCGCCGCCGCCGCCGCCGGGGCCCAGCCCGCCCGTCTCGCTGCCCAACAGCCCGTCGCGCTCCCCGCCGACGCGCAGCCCGGGCTCCACCAGCTCTACTTCGCCCAGGTCCAGATTATCGTCGGGCTCGTCTTCCTCCTCGTCCTCCTCGTCCTCCTCCGCGCCGCTGTCCTCGCTGCACTCCTCGTCCTCGTCGAACTCGTAGTTGTACCCCTCGTCCGAGTCCATGGCGAGGCGCTGAGGGAGCGGCGGCGGCTCCCGCGGCCTCCCCGCGCCCGGCCCCGCCGCCGCCGCCGTTGGCCCCGGCCCGGCCCGGCCCCGCCGCGCCTCAACCGCCGCCAACAAAGGGCCGCGGCCGCCGCGCTCCGTCACCGCGCGCCCCGCGCGTCACCGCCGCCCGCCCGCGCCTGCGCGCCCGCCGCCATCTCACCCCGCCCGCCGCCGCCGCCATCTTGGGTGCGCGACACGCCCCCAACCAGCCCCCGCCCGCCTCATGCCCGCGCCGCCATGTTGAGTGTGGCGCGGCGCCAGGGTGGGTGCGGCAGGGAACCAGCGCGGAATCACCGCACCCACCGGGGTGGAAAAGACCTCCGAAAGCATCGACTCCAACCTGAGACCCAACACGATGCTCTCAGCCAGGCCACGGCACTGAGTGCCACATCCAGTCCTTCCTTGACACCTCCACGGATGGGGACTCCACTATGTCCCTATCCAATGCCTGACAACCCTTTCCATGGAGAAATTTCTCCTGATGTCCAACCTGAGCCTCCCCTGGCACAGCTTGAGGACATCTCCTCTTGTCGAGTTTCCTGTCCCCTGAGAGCAGAGCCCAACCTCCCCAGCTGCCCCCTCCTGTCAGGGAGTTGTGCAGAGCCAGAAGGTTCCTCCTGAGCCTCCTTTTCTCCAGGCTGAGCCCTCCCAGCTCCCTCAGTTACTCCTGGTGCTACACAATATTAAGTGATTGGAATGGACCTTAAACCTCATCTCATTCCACCCCCTGCCATGAGCAGGGACACCTTCCACTATCCCAGATTGCTCCAAGCCCCGTCCAACCCAGCCTTGGACACTTCCAGGGATCCAGGGGCAGCCACAGCTGCTGTAGGCACCCTGTGCCAGGGCCTGCCCACCCTCACAGGGAGGAATTTCTCACCAATATGTAACTTAAATTTTCTCTTTTTCAGTTTGTACCCATTACTTTGTCCTATCCCTACAGTTCCTGATAAAGCTGTGGGGGTGGGGGAGCAGAAGGTTTGGGGTGTCACCAGCTTCTCCTTCTGCCCAGCCAGTGATGGGACATGAGGTGGAGCTGGGGCATGAAGCCCTCATGAAGTGTGCTGTGGGCCAAGCGTGGAGAAAACTCCCAGTGCCACCATTAAATTGAATGGTCTCTGGCAAGTGACTTGTGAGGACAATGTGATGCAAATGTGAGGGGAATGTCAGGGAAAGGTATAGGAAAATAGGTTGCACTGCCTCAAAATCAGAATAAAATTGCACTGAGATCCTCCAAGCAGAAGTTCCTAATCATTCCATGGGATAAGCATGAGCCCACTGCCCCTGTGGGAACCTTACTGTGCCAGGTGACATCTCCAAGCTCCACTGTTGCCTTCTAGTCCGTGAAGATGGTACTACTGGGTTTTCACTGGTGCCAGGCTTGATTCCCTTTACTCTTTGTTAATTTGGCATTTTGCAGAGAGGAGAACACACGAGTGGTTTCAGCCCCAGACCCGGGATAGACTTTTTTACCTCCTGGAGTTGACAAGTGCCCTGGGCAGTTCAGGAATGCCATTCTCAGGTGGTCTCACCCCTGCCAGAGCATCTCACCTGAGCACTGAGCTGCTACAAAGGGCAGGATGAACACTGAGGTGCTGCAGGGGCTGAGCACCCTTTGTCTCAGCCTTCCCTGCCTCCAGCATCAGCTGTGCTCAGCCTGACATAGAGGAGGCTGCTGGGCTCATTGTCTGCAGCCGTTCGGGAGCTCACAGAACTCCGGTTGGCTTGGAAACAAGGCTGCAGTCTGGCCCAGAGGAGAACCAGCTGCTCCCCCCTCTCCACCACTGTTCAGCAAGGATGTGAGAGCCTGGCACAGCCCCAGGAGGGCTCCAGGGTTACCTTCTCCCGCTGGTGCTCACCTTCCACTTCCTCATGCCCTGGGGAATCATTTCTTGCCGGGGTGAAGTGGGGCCATTCGGATGTGGTGACGTTATTCACCCACTCTGCCTGGATGAAGATGAGATTCATCAGGGCAGTATGCAGTGTAGGTGTGACAAATTTCATCAGCTCTTTGGGATAGGAGTCATCTGCTGCAGCAGGATCCTGCTTCCTGCTTCTGTCACATACAAATCCCTTGTGAAACAGGAAGAAAATTAGAAGCCACATCCCAAAGGGTGTTTATTTCCTGCTGGAACACAGCATAATGATGGCTGCAGTGACAGGGGTTTACACATGCAGGTGCCCTCAGGGATCCAGGCAGATTAAGTGTCCCATGGCCTGGTAGATGTCTCTAGAACCCTCACTGGGTACCCAGCTGCATCCTCAGACACACAGAGCTCTGCTCTGCTTAGGTCAAGATCACACAGAGGGTGTGGACTGGGCATGCACATTGCCTCATGCCATGCTACCCAGCCAATAAAGCCAGTTCTCTAATTACCCAACTTAGGTGGAATTGCAAAGGCCAGAGCTTTAATCATCCTGCCCTACATAAATGTAAGTAGCCCTGACTTGGTTCAGCTCCAGATGCACCATCTGGACATCTGCCAGGCTGGTCCCACGTCATGTGTGGGCTCTGGTGGTTGCTCCAGGTGCTCACCCCACGCTTCATCCCCAAGGGGGGCTGTGTGTCACCCCCTGGGACTCTGAGCTAGTCCTGCCCAGCTGGTGGCATGCCCAGCTCCTGGCCAACAATGACAAGGTACAAGCCTTTTTGGGGCTGCTCATCTGCCCATGGGACCCCAAGAAAGGCACTGACCAAACAATGGGGTTTGGCTTTATTGGATTTTGGCAGCTTTGGACACAAAAATCTTTGGCTGAGGTGACCTTCCCCTCAGGGACAGACCCAGGAGAGTGTTTGGGAAGGAGCTGTTCCTGGGAGCAGGGACTGCCCATCTCCATCTTTAGGGTGCTCCAAGAACCTCCCCACAGCCCTGGCCAAGGCTGCAGAGCTCAGCCCACAGCCTTGCATGGAGCCCAGAGAGAGGAGGTTCTGGAGCCAGGCTGGGAGAGCTGGGGGTGCTCACCTGAACAGGAGAAGGCTCCAGGGACACCTCAGAGCCCCTGTCAGTGCCTAAAGGGGCTCCAGGAGAGCTGGAGAGGGACTGGGGACAAGGAATGGAGGGACAGGACACAGGGAATGGCTTCCATTGCCAGAGGGCAGGGTTAGAAAGGGGAAAAATTCTTCCCTGTGGAGGCCCTGGCACAGGGTGCCCAGAGCAGCTGTGGCTGCCCATGGAAGTGTCCAAGGCCAGGCTGGACAGGGCTTGGAGCACCCTGGGATAGTGGAAGGTGTCTCTGTCCATGGCAGGGAGTGAAACAAAATGATCTTTAGGGGTAGGGACCTACCTTCCTACCCAAACCATGCTATGATTCTATGATCCCAGTAATAAATATTTATAAACAGTGATGGGATCATCCCAATGACATCCCACAGATAAAGGAAACCAGTTCTCCTTCTGCAGTTCCAGCCTTATCTTTCCCAACTGCAAGATGGGCATCAGCATTTTGCAGCTGGTTACTCCAGCAACAGTTACAATAACACATCTCAAAAATACTCTTTGGAATGAAGTTTTAGCCGTGCCTTTTGCAAAAGGCCTTTCTTTATTTTGAAATTTCCAACCAACAGTCACGTATGAAGCCCTGGTCACCCACCACTTCCTTGTAGGTGGTTGGCAAAAGGTACCTGAGAAAAGTAGGGCTGCTGCCTTTAGCTCATTTGGAGGGGATCTGCACTGTCTCTGGGGATTTTAGGACTCCAGCTACTTGAGGAAAGCCAAAAACTGCTCTTCTGCCCACTCTGAAAAATGATTTAGATCTCCATAGACACCTGGTGCTTTTTCACTTTATTCTTGCAAGAGCTTAATTACCCAAGTGATTCTAGTAACTGTTAACACTGAAGCTGACAAGAATAAAATATTGCCTTGCAATCACCTTGCTCCCCAAAGTTAAGCACGTGCTTACAGGATTTATGGGAGCGTCGCCTCTGGGCACGGGGAATTTGTCACGGCGCATCCACAGGCTCTGATTGATTCCAGCTCAGCCCCACAGCCGTGCCTGGGAGCAGCCAGGGACAGCAGCCACATGTACTCAGCCTCCACAAGAACTTGCAGCATCTCCTCGTGACAAGCCCTGATTCGTGATGCCAAAATGCTGTGAAAGTGCTGGTGCCCCACACCACAAACCGCCTGCAGATTCAGGGTGAACCTCCCATCCCACCCAGCCTCTTTCCTGCTCCCTCATTCCTTGAGGCAGGCAGGATCTCTGGAAAAAGCCTTTCTTCTCCATCACCAGAGACACACAGGGCTCCCACGCTGGGAGAAAGGAAATCCAGAAGATTTCTCAATGCCTAGGGTTTGATTTTGGGTGTCTGCACACTCTTTAACAACCTCAACCATGAGCATGGGCTGAGCAGCCCCTCACATCACCGCTCCAAAGCTGTGCAAGCTGGAGATAACCTAGAAGATAAAAAGCTCTGTGATAACATCAATAGGGGAAACACAACCAGACTGAGCTTGACTCAGGACCCCAAATCCTCCACACTGATGAACACATCTCACTTCAAGCTTTTTGATTTAAACTCCAGTCTCAAGCTCATAACTGTTGAAATAGTAAAATTGATAAGTGGTGGTCTAGCTGGGAAGGTAGGGATGTGGAAATGAGTTATCCTGTGCTTTGAAAAGTGCTGGAATGCAGCCCTGTGCCTCCAAAAGCATCCTGCCATACACCAGCTTGCTTTAGGCCCCCAAAACATCAAGATTCCTCGTGGGTGAGTTGTTACAGCTGGATGAAAACCCCCTGGATGTGGATTTAGCATCTCATGTTTAGCATCCTCTTTGTGCACATGCTAAAGCTCCACCAAATGTCTCTGGGGGCTCCTGCTGGGTGTTTAAATGTGAGCACCCATCTGCTTGATGACGAGCAACATCATCCCTGAAATACAAAGATGTGCAACAGGAGGGTCCACACCTGAAAAGCCCTGGAACATGCTGACCAGATCACCACCACAAGTAAGGACACTTCAACCCTGCAACCCTTGTGCTTGCAGTCCAAATCCCATCATAATTTTACCAAGGATTAAAGTGAAGGGGAACAAGCAAATGGAGACAGTAGTTTTGCCCAGAAAGAGATGCCAAAATCCAGGTTAGAGGTATTTCCAGGAGATGATCTGTGTTTTCCAAAGCCCTCTTCCAGCCACACCATCAACAGGTCCCTTGAGCTGGGAGTTGTTTCATTCAGGAGCAATTTTCCTGGACAGTGTTGGCTCAAAGAGCAAAGCAAATAGAAAACTCATGCCCTGTGAAGGTGTTCATGAATGGCTTCTCATCAGGGGAAGAATCTGTGTGCAAAACACCCTCCTGGTTAAATGCAGAAGCAGCCAACATTATGGGGAGTTAGGTAGCATAATAAATGGAATTATATATTTTAAAAATGCTGTGGTGCAACTGCACTGATAACCCAAAGGCCACCTTCATGCCCTGAAGTCAAACAAACCAGAAAGACTCAAATGTGACACCAGCCAGGTATTTATATCAGAATAATTAATTTGGATTGTTACCAAATTCATTGCTGGTAGCAAGCAGGTAATCCAGCAATGTCTTGGCACAGCAGTTTTTTGCAGTCCCCCAGCAAGTCCCAACTTTTGCATCAGAGAGGTGTGTAGAGTATTACCTAAGCCAGTACAACGCTGCCTGGGGTTCACTCCCTGCACGTTCCTTGCTGAAGTATCTTGGAAAAGGCCTCCCAAGGTGGTTTTATCAACCTGCAGATCTGCTCTGAGCCCAGGAGCTGGTTATTGATGGGCTACTGAAGAGCATCAGCAGCTTCAGGCTGCTGGTGCTCTGTGCCTGCCACAGGACAGAGTGCAAACCAGGTTCTTCCAGCCAAGCTCCACAGTTAGACACACACTTAAGCAGTTTTTTTTTTATGTAAAGAAACACTTGAAAATCAGACTGTTAGTCTGGATTAATGCTGGCCAGCTACAGATGAACTTCAATGAGTCATCCCCCAGAGACATCAGGTCCCCTAAAATAGCATCAGCAACTGAATCTGTAGAAAGGCTGGAATATTTGGACTGAAAGCTCTGATCACAATGCTTTACATAAGCTGGCAAACATGCCACCCTCCCCAGGCTGAAATGAGAATTCGCCTCAAGCCAGGGCACTCCCACAGTTCTGTCTCATGTGCTGGGAAGCACAGTCCTGACATTGCCTGATGCAAGACAGCAACAAACTGGCTTGTTTGGGGTGGTTTTCCTTCCACTGAAATTTTAATTCAGTGAAACTACTTGAGGACAAGTCCAGAGATACTGAAATCAACCAAATACAGTCAGAAAATGGTGGTAACAGCTGGTGCTCCAGAAGTTTGCACAGAGAAAAGCAACAAACCCAGATCAAGACCACAGAGGTTTTATGTAGACTGGCAGCAGGAAACTTGAACACAAGGAATGACAGGGGCCACTTTCCCAGAGGTCTGACAGGCTGGAATACAGGTGTTCTCTCTTCCTGCTTTGTGATGAGGACAGAGATAGAGAAGGGCCACAAAATCCTGGAAGAATAGTGAGGAAGAAGCCTGGCATGAGCCATTGTGTTGAATTTGGGTCCTGCCACCTCTGCAGGGAAAACAAGGGATGATTGTCAGGAGCCTGAGGGAACCAACAGGTTTTAATTGCCCCTTCAATTGGTCCCTCTTCTGGGACCTCCACCCATGAACCCCATAAACTCCATTCAATCTGAGATCCAGGCAACCAATTCTTCCTGATCTCTGCTATGAGATTACCTGCTCCTAGGTATTCCTAAATTGATGTTGGACTTCCTTGGTGCCTTTAATTCTCTGGGTGATACCTGGGCTGTTGGTCCAGCCCTGTGCTCTGTTAGCCTGGCTGTGGAGGTACACCCACCTGGTAAGGCTGTGCCTGTCCTTGGCTCCTGGCTCACCTTCCCATTAGATGGACTATGCTGTTTTACACAGCTGGAGAAGAAAGATGCAGTGCTGTGTAGGTGTTGAGCTCATGGCAACACCATTTGGCTCTCTTTGACCCCCTTCCTGATGGAGCCCAGCTTCTCTATCTCTAGGTGACCCTTAGTCCTAGAGATAGGAGCTCCCCATGAGCTCCCTATAAATTTTCACTAATCTCATTAAATTCCCACAATCCCATTTAGACCCAAACCTGACTGTGATCTCCTCCTGGTGCCTCATTTCCCCACAACTGTTTCACCTCCACATCACCCCCAACAACTTCACTGGAACCTCACAGGCTCCTTCAGCACTGGAGAGCACCTCCCTCCATCTCTCCCCAGCCCCACTGAAACACTTCCATGTCTTCCCAGCTCTTTTTCTTTCTCCATCAGTCCCCAGCTTTGTGCTGGTGCTATTCTAACCTTTGACAACAAGTTTCTTGTGGTTTTTTTTTTTTTTTTCCTACAAAAAGCTTTTTTCCTGTTGATCATGTTCTCTCTACACTGCTCCCATGAGGGACAATCCCTTACATTCCTCACCAGACCTTTCCATAATTCTGTCCCGCTCACACAGAATGGTTTTTCCTCTTGTGTGATGGGGCCATCTCCCTTGTCACACTTTCTCCTGTGCCATTTGTTTCATTTCCTGCTTGCTCCCATGCCTCTGGCTTGTCTCCCAGCACACCTGATACCTTGGAGTTTTCTGGGACAACAGGTTTTTAATAATTTGATGGAGTGAGTTCCCTTGTAGGTTTGTGCTGGCAATTAGATGGGTAAGATCTGGGCTTAAGGCCCTTATTTGAGTTGGGGATTGCTAAGGAAAGCAGAGCTGGAGGGAAGAAGCAAAATTAAATAGAGTTCATCTGAGGTTAAGGCTTTCCTTGGAAAAGCCAAGCCCTGCATAGAAAGCATCCCTGCACCACTTCACTGTGAGGATCCACCATGGGATAAAGCCCCTTTTATTTGTACAACCCAATCAATATTTGACTGGCCACATATAAAATATCCTTGGAAATCTGTGCAAAGGATGATTTATATATTGCTCATAAAAATACACAGCACCAACAGAAGATGCTTAAACCAAAGGTGGATCCAAAGCATGGGCAAGGGGTGCTGGTTTGAAACTGAGACAGGTCTAGTTAGGTTAGATACAAGGAAGAATTTATTTACAATGAGGGTGGTGAGGCCCTGGTGTAGGTTGCCCAGAGAAGCTGTAGGTGCCCCATCCCTGGAAGTGTCCAAAGCCAGGTTGGACACAGGGATTGGAGCAAGGTGGGACAGAGGAAGATGTCCCTGCTCATGGCTGGGGCTGGAATTAAATAGTCTTTAAGATCCCTTTCAGCCCAAACACTACATGATTCCACAAAAGCAGCACGGGTGAAATACGTGATTTAAACCCTCAACCTCCTCAAACCCCCAGGCTAAGGCTCCCTGACGGCAGAAATCATGGCTGGGGTGGGGGAGCTGTAAAGCTTGAAGGCTGGGACAGAAATTATTTTCAGTGGGGAGCTGCAGGGGTTTCCGAACTTTATTACAAGAGAACGAGGGAAGGGTGGACTGGCGGGGGAGGCTGTGGGGCTGAGGGGACAGCGGAGGGGAGGCCGTGAGGGCGGGCCCGAGCTGCCATTTCGCGGCCGCCCGGCCCCCCGCTGTCGGGCGGTGCCGCCTCCCTCAGGCTCGGGCGCGACATGGCGGCGGCGCGGGCGCTGCAGCTGTCGCTGCTCCGGCTGCTGCTGCTCCCGCCACTGCTGCTGCCGGGCCCGGCGGGGGCCGTGTGGCCGCAGCCCCAGGCCCAGAGCTTCCCGCCCGGCGGCGGCCGCTGCCCGGTGCCGGCCCGCCGGTTCCGCTTCGCCGTGGCGGACGGCTCGGCCGTGGGGCCGGGCTGCGCCGTGCTGGACGCCGCCTTCCAGCGGTACTGGCCGCTGCTCTTCGGCCGTGCCACCGGTGAGGGCCGCGGCGGGCGCTGACCCTTTTTCTCCGTGGCTTTGAGCTTAAACAGCCCCCCACACCCTCCTAATTTTGGGGTCAGACCGCGGGGTTTGGTGGCCGTGTGCCTCCCCTCAGTTCTGCGGCGGCAGGTGGGGTGGGAGTTGTGGCTTGGATGGAGTCCGGTGGCAAGGGCAGCGATGGGTTGGGATTTGGAGAGCAATGCCTATGGCACGTGTG
Source organism: Melospiza georgiana (assembly GCF_028018845.1). Classification (NCBI taxonomy): domain Eukaryota; kingdom Metazoa; phylum Chordata; class Aves; order Passeriformes; family Passerellidae; genus Melospiza; species Melospiza georgiana. The sequence goes on along the minus strand of NC_080442.1, from coordinate 2,846,195 downwards.
GAAGGAATCTAATCGAGTTTGGCACGGCACTAGTTGTCCTTCTGCCAGGATTTCGGCTCTCGCTATCAAGAGTTTTCTCTGTTTCATTTTTTGCTTCCTCCAGGTAGTGTTAATCTCTCATTTCACTTCCTTCTCTTGTGGCTGCAGGGAGAGCTGCTCCCAGTCTTGCAGCCATTCCTGCTTCAGGGTTACTGCTCAGTCTTGGCTGTTCTCATTCGTAGCAGCCCTCGGTGGCCTGTGTGAGGTCTCACCTTGAGGAAAGACTTGCTGCTTTGTGTGTGTTCTTCCAAGTACATACTTGTGCCACAGGACACCTCTGCCAAAGTGGAGCTGCTGAAAGTCCTGAGGCAGCATGGCTTTCCTGCCAGGGAGGGATTAGCTCCTGGATTAATCCTGAAATTGTAGGATAAGATGAGGAAAGGCAAAAGCTTTGAGAGTCTGGATTTGCTATAGGACAGGCTCTAAAGGTTTCTTGAACCCAGACTTCTTCATGACAGCACCCATTGCTTGCCTGGGATGAGCTGCAGGAAATCTCTTGGCTGTGGAGCCGACATGCAGGGATGCTCAGTAGCTGCGTGGGTCTGCTGCAGCCTGAAGTGCTATATGCAGGGAGTATGAAGCACTTCATTCATCAAAAAGAGCTAGTAACTCTGCTCCTGAGTGTTTTAAATGTCAGTGTGAACTCTGTCGCTGCTGATCAAAGCAGAGAAGGGTGGCAGTGTTGGAAGCCGCTTGGCTTTGTCTTGAGTACATCATACTTTGAAAAAAGCAGGTTTGAAACAGAGAACCCTTTGGCTTATTTTATTTCTTCAACTCTTGTGAGTAGAAGTAGAAATAAATTTTGATTTGAGAGCCAGAAAGACTCCTCTTGGTTCTCTTTTGCTGCTAGGAACTAAAAACAGCTGATCTAATTATTCACGCTCTCCTGTTCCACTCAGAGGGGAAATGTGACCATCAAATCACTTGGAGCAACACTGCGATCACAAGATCCAGCTCACACTCATCACTTTCCATATGCCCTGCTTTCTGATGTTCAAGCTACACAAATTATTTTAAGGCCTTTTTTCCCCTCTTTTCCTTCAGGTTTTTTTTTTTTTTTTTTTTGGTTGTTTTTTTCCGCATGGGTGGTTAGTAAGAACAGGCAGTGGAAACCTTGGATGAAAGGAAATAATTTGTATTAATAGAGGAAATAAATGGCAGAAAGCATTTTCTGGCTGGGCTGCCTTGCAGGTGTGGTTGGTGGTGGTGTCTGTCTGCACCTTGGCTTTGGGGGCCGTGTTTGGGTTGGGAAGCACCTCAGCCAGCAGGTTCAAACACGGTGTGTGATGGTGGCACCAATTCTGTGGGGGCTCCTCAGCAGAATGAGTGCTGCCAGGCCTGGGAGCGGCTGTTCCCGGTGAGCAGCCGCCTTCCCGAGCGGAGGGAGCAGGTCTTGCTGTGCTGCTTGCACATCTGTGAGGTTGCCTTGGCTACCAGCTTGTCTGCAGCCGAGAGGAAAGCTCAAAACAGGGCTGGCTTCAAGCTGTTTTCCTTCTCTCTGCAGAGGTTTCGTCATCCCTTCATGGAGAAATCGGGATTTCTGTGAGCTCCTGTGAGCTGTGGAGCAGGGGCTCTCTGCATTTCTCTGAAATGCTGGCAGTGCCACAGTCTCTCTGGAAACTTCTAGGTGCTCTTGGTTCATTCAAAACCAAACTCCTTATTTTCAGTGACCACATTGAGCTTTGGCTGTTTTGGGAATGCTGTGGGGTGTAGGTACAGACCTTGGCTGGGATGAGCAGGGTCCCACCCTGCCACCCCATGTTCCTTCTGGCAACTGACTGCTCTAAGTCCATTGTACCCCAATGAAGGTTGAGTATCCATTTGGAATGGGGGAGTGACTCAAGTGGGAATTCAGGCTTGTGCATCCTTGGAAGTGCTCTTCAGTTAGGGAAGTGTGCCCAGAGCTCCTGCTTGAGGTCTAAATGGGACTGGGTTCATTTCTCTGGCTGCTGCACCTGGGACCTGCTCTGCAGAAGGTGAAGTCAGTTGGGAGCTTTCTGAGCTGGGTGAGACCTTTTGATCTCCTCTAACTCAGCCCAGTTTAGCAGCTTCAGTTTCCACCCTTTTTAAAAGGAAGGTGGAAACATTCACGTTTTCTTTGCCCTTTTCCAAGAAGTTTGGGTAGAGCAGAGCTCTTGGGCTTGTAGTTTTTTGCAGTGCCGGGAGATCTTGGAAACAAGAAGCTCTTCACCCTCCTGGAGAAGCTTTCACTAGCCCTGGCTGTAGTGTAAGAGCCAGGGCTGGTGTCCAGGAAACTTCAGGGGCTGCTGCTAGTCTGTATTCTGATGTTTCTCCTCTCTTGTGTGCTCCTTTAAGCTTCCTTGTGGGCTTCCTCACAGGTTGGGATCAGCTCATGTTCTGCTTGGTTGTGTTGAAATTAACCCCTGCTGAGCACCATGGTGTCTGTTTTGGGGTGCAGGAAGGGGTGCCTGTGTCTGCCTCCATCCCTAGCTGGGCTGGGAGGATGCTGGTAGGCTTGAAAGCAGGGAAAAGAGCTGGGATGGGGTTGATGTGCATGGTCTGTGTCCTTTGCAGAGAATGAGCCGTCCTGGGAAACACCCTGCGCCAGTCTTCTCGTCTATGTTTCCACTCCAGGCTGTGATGGATTTCCCAGCCTGGACTCCAGCGAGAGCTGTAAGTGACAGGGTTGGGAGTGAGAGGGAATGTGGCTGTTTCTGTGCCTGTCACTGGGAAGTAGCACTGTGCAGTTACCCTTGGATTTGGGGAGGGCATAAATTCCCTGCTCTTGAGACACTGGGGCAGGGCAGGAGGGACATTCCTGAGGGTGCTGATAAAGCAGTGGAGAGAGGATTAAAACAGCATGAGAGGGCCAAAATTCAGTTCTCTGGGGTCTGGGGGTGCAGTTCTGTACTGAGCCCTGCCCAGTGCTGTCGTGGCAGTGTGGGACATCCCCCTGATGCTCTTTTTCAGATAAGCTGTCTGTCTCCAAAGGCTCCATGCTGCTCTCAGCAGAGACCATCTGGGGAGCTCTCCGAGGTGAGCTGTGCTTCCCACAGGGCATTCCCACTCTCCCTGCCTCGGGCCTGTGGGGATGTCTCCAGTGCCTCTCTCTTTCCATAGACTTTGTTAATTGAGCTCTGCTCCTTTGGGGGTGTCTGTGCTGACAAAGGGGCTGTGTGTTTTCCTGCAGGCCTGGAAACATTCAGCCAGCTTGTTGGGAGAGATGAAAATGGCATGGTGAGTCCTGGCCTCATCCCCTGGGGGCAGGCAGCTCCCCATAGTGCCCCAGCCCCCATGGGGACAGACTGAGGTTGCTGGGATGCTTGGGATGAGTGGGCACGGCCTTGGCAAGGGCCAAGTGGAAATTCATGGATCCAGCCAGATCCCTGCCTTCTGAGTGGGTAAAGAAGTGCTGCAGCTTTTTCTGGACACTGCACTCTGGGCAGCGAGGGCACCTCTGTCCTGCCAGCCCTGGGGACAATGGTGACCCTCAGTGCCTCTTGCTAATGGCCATTTGTCCAACATGCTGCTCACATCTTCCTCGTGTCTTCTGTGTGCAGTACTACATCAATGAGACAGAAATTGTGGACTTTCCCCGCTTCCCTCACCGGGGACTGTTGCTGGACACCTCTCGTCACTACCTGCCTCTGAAAGCTATCCTGGAAACTCTGGTAGGACATCCATGCTGGGAGATGAAATGGCTTAATTGAGTGTCCCTTCCCCTGTGACAACTGAGCTCCCTTGTTTGGGTGATTTATCAGCTGCCTTTGTTAAAAAGAACACTCTGAGATATTTTGGATCCCTGCAGTCCAGGTTACTCTTCAGGGCTGAGTTGTTTCTAGGGCAAGGGAAAATACTGGCAAAGGTGGGTGGTGGTTCTCTGCTCATCCCAAGCAGAATAAAACTCCCAGATCTCCACCAGTGGCTCAGTTACAGGGAGAACTGGGATTTTACTAAGCAGAAGTATTCCGACCCTGTGCAACTTTTGTGTTTAGAGAGAGGTGTCTGAATCTCTCTTGGATCCTGGGTAGCATTTAGGGACTCTGCCTTGTCCTTCTGGAGCTGGAGGACGTTGTTCTCTATCTGTGTCAAGCTGGGTGACCTTTCAGAAGGGATGGGACATGTTCATCTTTGTCCTGTTCCTTCCCAGGACGTCATGGCTTACAACAAGTTCAATGTGTTTCACTGGCACATTGTGGACGACCCATCATTCCCCTATGAGAGTTCCACGTTCCCAGAGCTCAGCAAGCAGGTAATGATCACCATGTAAAGCCCAGTTCAGATGAGCAGATCCCTGCCTCTGCTCCTGAGCAAGGCACTGAGCTTTCCTGTGTCCCAGGGGGCCTTCAATGCCATGACCCACGTGTACACAGCCAGCGACGTGCGCAGCGTCATCGAGTACGCGCGGCTGCGCGGCATCCGAGTCATCGCCGAGTTCGACACCCCCGGCCACACGCTCTCCTGGGGGCCAGGTGAGGAGCACACCCTGCCTGCTGCTGCCCTGAGGAGGCTTGGAGCTGTCCCAGGGGCAGGAATGGGTGCTGCAGTCTGCACCCTCAAAGCTGGGTGTGGGCAGCAGTGTCCCACAGGCTGCCTTTGATGAGGAGCAAACCGTTATTTGGGGGATGTGGGACCCAGTGGTCCAACTTCAAGAGCAAAATTCAAAGGGAAACATTTCCATCTTTTCTTGGGTCCAAGCTGGGTGGTTTTTTTATGGGAGCATCTGCTCTTTCAAAACTAAGATCATGGCTTATTGCAAGGATCTTGTGTTTAACTGAGGGTGCAGCTGGCCAAGCTTCCTTGCTCTGCTCAGCTGTGTCCCAGTCCTGACACACTGCTATCTGCTCCAGGGACTGTGTCTCCTATGTCTAGAAGTGCAAGAAGCTCCGGGATAACATTCCACTGGTTTTTTTCTCTCTCCTTTCCCTGCCTCCAAATGACAGGGCCCATGTTAGAATTCTCCGTGTTTGTGGTCACAGCTGGAACTGTGGCTGTCCCTCCATTCCTGTCCCCTGACAGGCCCTAAGCTGTGGATTGAGGGGCATTGTAGAGGATGATATGGCCACACTTTGCCCCTTCCTCACCATCCTGCATTTGTTATCATCAGGTGCTCCAGGCCTCCTGACTCCCTGCTATGTGGGCCAGGGTCCTTCTGGAGTCTATGGGCCCATCAACCCCATTGTTAACAGCACCTACCAGTTTGTGACCAGTTTGTTCCAAGAGATCAGCGCTGTGTTCCCAGACTTCTATCTCCACCTCGGTGGTGATGAGGTGGATTTCACGTGCTGGTGAGTTTGAGATCAGTCTGGATGGGGGCTGGGGGTAAGTATTTGGGATTGGAGTCCCAACCCGTAGATTCTTGGTCATGAGCTTTGGTGTCGTGGTCTCCCAGGGCAGGGGTAGTGGTGGTGCTTGGGATTTTTGGGATTTCTGTGCTCATGGTGATGCTGAATGTAGGGAGCTGCTGGTGCTGGTGATGGTCCAGCCACAGGTCTGGAATACCTGGGTAAGCCTTGGACTGATGTGGGAGGGTCTTGACCATGCCTTGACCTTACTGCAAAGCTAAGGTTGCAATGGTTTTATTTCTTCTCTTTGGTGCGCAGGAAATCCAATCCAGAAATCCGTGCTTTCATGGTTCAGATGGGCCTTGGTCAAGATTACAAAAAATTAGAGTCTTTCTACATCCAGAGGTAAGGACAGGACATCCAGGGCCTGCTGCTGCACTGTGTGACCAGCTCAAATGTCTGCTGTCCTGGGGACACCAGATGTCCTTTCCAGGAGCTTCCCTGTTGGTCATGTCTCCCTGACCCCAAAAGGGAACATTTTAGTGGGAGACTGACCACAAAAAAGCCTGGGGCTGAGGAGAAAGAAGCCCCATAAGGGGCTGTGCTCTTTCTCTTCTCCTTCAGAAGCACCTCCACATCCTGCTGAGGGTGTTGGGAATATCTGTGCTGCTCCTTAGGCTGTATGTAACCACCAAAGAGGGAAATCAGTGAGATCACCCAAAACTTGGTACTTTTCCCCCTCCAGGCTTCTGGACATCGTCTCTTCCCTTGGCAAAGGTTATATTGTGTGGCAGGAGGTGTTTGACAACGACGTGAAGGTGAGAGCTGCCTGTGCTGGGTGAGCAGTGCCAGCACCCCCCTGACACACTGTGTGCTCTGGGGGGGCTGTGCTGGGGTGAACAGTGCCAGCACCCCCTGACACACTGTGTGCTCTGGGGGGGCTGTGCTGGGGTGAGCAGTGCCAGCACCCCCCTGACACACTGTGTGCTCTGGAGGGGCTGTGCTGGGGGGAACAGTGCCAGCACCCCCTGACACACTGTGTGCTCTGGGGCTGGTGGGTGTTACTCTGCAGTGGGAGTGTGGTCGGTCTCAAGATGGTGCTGCCAGTGAGCTGCCCTCATCTTGGCTTTGTCACACTGCTGCCAATGCTCTGCTTGCTCTAGGGTGCAGGTTTTAACCCTTCCCAGGACACACTGCAAATGTTCCTGCAAACCAGATGGGGAGTGGCTCAAAAATGAAGCCCAAGTCTGCCTCAGCTTCCTTTTGGGGGTGTGGAGGGGTCAGGGCACTCTGCTCAGGGGAGCAGGTGATGTTCCTGTCACTGCACTGATCCCTGCCCTGTGTTCACCTGCGCTCCTCAGCTGAGGCCTGACACCATCATCCACGTGTGGAAGGAGAATGACCTGCAGTACCTGAACGAGATTGCCAATGTCACCAGGTCTGGCTACAGGGCTCTGCTCTCTGCTCCCTGGTACCTCAACCGCATCTCCTACGGGCAGGACTGGATAAAAGCATATAAGGTGGAGCCCTTGATGTTTGAAGGTGTGTTCCTTGTGTCCCCTTTCTGCATGGCAGCTGCCTTGGCACTCAGGTGCAGTGCCAGGAGTGGCTGTTTTGCTGTCCCCTCCACAGGCAGCCCTGAGCAGAAGGCCCTGGTGATCGGTGGCGAGGCCTGCATGTGGGGTGAATATGTGGATGTCACCAACCTGACCCCCAGGCTCTGGTAAGAGGGACCACAGGGAGGTCACTTGGGTTGTGTGGGGCTGGGCTTGCATCCCTTTTCTTTGCCATCGAGTGTCGTGGGCTGAACTCATGGGTTTGGTCTGCACATGGTGACTGTCCCTGTCCTCCCTGTGCTGGTAACAGCTTCACTGGGCTGAAATGGGAGTTTGCAAAGCTGTAACAACCTGCTGCTGCAACCAGGTTGTGTTTAACACCCCTCTGTGCTGTCACCCTGGTCTGCTCCTGATGGGCACATGTCCAGGAACGGACCTTGGGATACTCTGAAGCCTTTGTGTGTGGAAGGACACTGGTTAGGAAAGTGCTTGGGAGTTCAGGGCTTCAGGTAAGAATCTTGTGAGCTCCCCTCTGTCCTGACTGCCTGTCCCTTGTCTTCAAGGCCAAGAGCTGGGGCCGTAGCTGAGAGACTCTGGAGCAATGAGACTGTTGGGAACGTGCAGGACGCGTACGCCCGGCTGGCGGAGTTCCGCTGCACGCTGCTCGGGTAACCATCCCGGGGCAGCAGCCTTGCCCTGCTGCTCTGGGCTCAACCCTGGGAGGGCAGGAGGGAGAGGGGCTTGCCCTGCTGCAGAATGACCCTTGTTCCTCTGGAAAGCCCTGGGTTTTGTGCTGCCTGTGCGTGGGCAGAGCTTGCTTTGTGCAGCGCTGGAGGAGCGCTCCTGCTGCTGGCGTGGGCTGGTGGCTCTGGCGAGGAGAGGGCTTTGTGCTGAGGAAGGAGGGGACTTGTCAGCTCTTGCCACTCCTCTTGCAGCACCAGCTTCCCCAGGAAACCTGTCCTCACCCCGTGCTCCCACACATGAGCAAAAAACTGAGTTTATAAGCACAGGGATGAAAACCACTCTCTCCTTGTCACACCTGAAACGGGACACCCACAGCCACCCTGTGCCACTGGACACCCTCAGACCTGGTGGTGTCTCTGCCTGTGCCCTCTCCCTGATGCCATCCTTCTGTTCTCTTCCCAGGCGTGGTGTCCAGGCACAGCCTCTCTACGTTGGATACTGTGAGCATGAATTTGGCGAGGTTTGAAGGAGAGCCCCACTGCCCTGTCTCTGTGCATGCAGGAGGAATGTTCCCCCCTCAGAAGGACAGGGGGACCCCTTCCCACCCCACCCTCTGCTCTGGCTTCATTACAATGAACAGTTCTTTTGCCTCGGCATGCACTTTTTACCTCTTTTTCTATTTTTATTTCTTTAAATCTATAAATAAATGACCCCAAAGAGGAAAAAGGTGCCTATTCCTGCTCATCTGGGGCTTGGGACAGTGTGCAAGGGTTAGCAGGAGATGGGTAGGGCTTGCTCCAGAGATGCTATTGGAAAAGCATCATCCTGGCAGCTCTGGAGTTTGCAGGGTGCCTGCTCAGCTGGATGAACTGTGCTTAGCCTCTGCTGTTGTCCCAGGGTTTGCTTCTGCAGTCACATTGTGCTGTGAGGTCCTGTCCTTGTCCCTTCTGTCTCCTCTGATGGCCAGGCCTGCAAGCCACCACCTCTGCTGCCCTAAACCCTGGTTGCTGCCACCTCCTGTGACTTTTCCTCAGCAGATGACACCCTGGAGCCCCTCTGAGGAGCCCTTGCAAATCTGCTGAGTGGTGCATGGGCACTACAAAATCTCTGCTCAGCTCTTCAGGCTGTCACCTCTGCCTGGGATTTGGCCATCTGACCCATCCTCCTCCTGCTCTGTTACTCTCAGGGTGGGGAGCTCAGCTCCAGGTCTCCTCCATCCAGAGGGGTTGGTTTCAATGGTGTTTACCTTGGAGAAGAAACCAGTGTTGCTGCTGTCCCACAGATCTGGGACAGGTGTGATTGTTGTCCTTCCATGGCTGGGATTGCCGTGCTGGAAACGGCATTCAGCTGAAAGCAGGGAATCTGTCAGGGAGAAATCCTGGCTGGCTGGGACTGTTTTATGTGTGTCTTGGTCTTGAGTGAGTGAGATGCACTGTTATGGCTGGAAACCTTTCATGACTGAAATTGAAATTAAAAATAGCGAATTAACAGGTATTACTGCCTCCTATTTTTACAAATCAGATTTTTTTCCTTTTTTTTTCCTTCCCAACGTGCTGTAACGTGGTACTTTGGCTGGGTGCTTTTGTTACTGCAGGGAGCTGCTGCCAGCAGGGCTGGGGCAAGCAGGACCCTGGCTTTGGGATGGGTGTTCTGTTCAAAAGAATGTTGCTCTGTTCCCACAGATGATGCTATCCCATTCCCTGCCCTCATTCCACCCTCCCTTCTGCCTTGCTGGGCTCCCTTTCCCCCATAACCAGGTGTGAGAGCCCCCAGGGCTTGGGATACCCACGGAGGACCCCCAATACTGAAGCCTGGTGTGATCCAGGTTAAACATCCCCCACGATCCCATTTCCCAGGGTGTCTGCAGCAGCATTTTCCCAAACCCGCCCTCACGGAGGTGGCTCGGTGACGTTTCCAGCCCCGGACGGGCCGGGATCCCGGGAGCGCCCCGCTCTCCCCGCCGCGGCTTTGCCGGGTGGCCCGTTCCTTCCAGAACATCTATTTTGGTCGTGTAAAACTTGCCGGGGAGCAGGGAACAGGGAACAGGCAGCGTGTGAATCACTCGGGGCCAACGGGTTTAAAAATAAACCCAAGCGGCGGCGAGGAGCAGCCGCCAAGCCCCCGGATTCCGGCAGGATTGTGCTCCACACGTCCCAAACCCACCCGTGGGCACCGGCACCAGCCAGGGGAGTTTATTGGAACACACTCACAGCGGCGGGCACCTGTGTGCATGGCGTGTGTGAGTGCTTGTAAACACGTGTGTGCATCGGGTGTGTGCCTGCAAGCGTGTGTGCAAGGTGTAAATACTCGGGGTGTGTTATGTGCGTGCTTGTAAATACTTGGTGTGTGTTATGTGTGTGCTTGTAAACACGTGTGTGCATCGGGTGTGTGCCTGCAAGCGTGTGTGCAAGGTGTAAATACTCAGTGTGTGTTATGTGTGTGCTTGTAAATACTTGGTGTGTGTTATGTGCGTGCTTGTAAACACGTGTGCACTGTGGGCATCATATGTATGTGCTTGTAAACACGTGTGTGCATCGGGTGTGTGACTGCAAGCATGTGTGCAAGGTGTAAATACTTGGTGTGTGTTATGTGTGTGCTTGTAAATACTTGGTGTGTGTTATGTGTGTGCTTGTAAACACGTGTGCGCTGTGGGCATCATATCTATGTGCTTGTAAACACGTGTGCACTGTGGGCATCATGTGTATGTGCTTGTAAACACGTGTGTGCATTGGAGGTGTGACTGCAAGCGTGTGTGCAAGGTGTAAATACTCGGGGTGTGTTATGTGCGTGCTTGTAAATACTTGGTGTGTGTTATGTATGTGCTTGTAAACACGTGTGTGCATCGGGTGTGTGCCTGCAAGCATGTGTGCAAGGTGTAAATACTCGGGGTGTGTTATGTGTGTGCTTGTAAATACTTGGTGTGTGTTATGTATGTGCTTGTAAACACGTGTGTGCATCGGGTGTGTGCCTGCAAGCGTGTGTGCAAGGTGTAAATACTCGGTGTGTGTTATGTGTGTGCTTGTAAACACGTGTGCGCTGTGGGCATCATATCTATGTGCTTGTAAACACGTGTGCACTGTGGGCATCATATCTATGTGCTTGTAAACACGTGTGTGCTGTGGGCATCATATGTATGTGCTTGTAAACGCGTGTGTGCATCAGGTGTGTGCCTGGAAGTGTGTGTGCAATGTGTAAATACTCAGGGTGTGTTATGTGCATGCTTGTAAACACGTGTGCGCTGTGGGCATCATATGTATGTGCTTGTAAACACGTGTGTGCATCAGGTGTGTGCCTGCAAGTGTGTGTGCAATGTGTAAATACTCGGGGTGTGTTATGTGCGTGCTTGTAAACACGTGTGCACTGTGGGCATTGTGTGTGTGTGCTTGTAAACACGTGTGTGCTTGTGAGCACACACTTGCACACATGTGGTTGTGGGTCCTCACATCCCCTCATGCACACACATGCATTAAGGGTCCTTGCACGGGTGCACTCACACATGCACAAATGCACTCGCTCACATGTGCATGTGGGTCCTCGTGCACAAACTGGCACACGTGCATATAGGTGCTTGCATGCATACACTTGTGTACATGCCTGCACACCTGTCCATATGGAGCCTTGCACACTTGCACACACGTGCATGTGTGTCCCTCATGCACATACTTGCACTCACGTCTACACACACACTTGCACTCATGATCAAGGGAGTCCTTGCACACATGTGCATATAGGCCATTGCACACATGTGCATATGGGTCCTTGCAATCCCATACATTCCTGTACATGCTTGCACACACATGCACACCTGCACACATGTGCAAATGCCCCCACACATCATTGCCCAGACTCACACATGTGCTGTGCACACCCTTGCACGCACTTACACACTCGTGTGCACTCTTGCAGCACCTATATGTTCATGCACGTGCTTGAACATGCATGCACACGTTTGTGCAGACTTGCACGTGCTTGCACACACGCTCACACACACATGTACACAGTGGCACATGCTCACAGCCCTTCCCACACTCACAAGCCCCTGCACGCACGAGGCAGCGCGCTGGGGAAGCCAGGCTTCCCCCCACCTGGCTGCTGCTTTGGGACTAATTAATTAATTAACGACAACACCAGGTATTAAAGCTGCTCAGTCTAATTACAGATCTTTCGGGGTGACATGGGATGCAGGAGGAAAGTGCTCTCCTCCTCCCCGTTCTGGGGCAGCCCCAGGGGGGCAACAGGGGCAGGGTGGGGTCCATGGAGGTGAAAAACTCAACAAGGTGTTCAAATTGACCCTTTTTGAGCCTCTTGTGTGTGTTTAAACCCTGCTCTGAGGTGGGGAGAAGAGAGGGGTTAAGTTTGGGTGCTACTAAAGGGCTGCAGGGGGGAAGGTGGGAGGCTGCTCTGCTCCTTGGACAGCCCTGGCTGGCGCTGGGGGATGATGGGGCGAAAGGGGGATGGAGGGGGGTGAGGGGATGGAGGTGCTGAGGGGTGATGGGGAGATGGGGAGATGGGGGAAAGGGAGGGACATAGGTGGTCATGAGGGTGATGGGGGATGAGGGGAAAGGGGGCACATGGGGGGATATGAGGGGCATGGGGGGTGGCGGGGCATGACAGAGGGTGATGGGGGTCATAGGAAGTGATGGGAGGGATGGGGAGGGAGACTGAGGGTGATGGAGAGGATGGGGGTGATGGGGGGTGATGGGAGGTGATGGGCATGATGGGGATGATGGGGGAGGGTGATGGGGGTGATGGGGGTAATGGGGATGCCGGGAGGTGATGGGGGATGATAAGGATTCTGGTGGGGGGGGGTGCGGGGGGGTGTGTGATGGTAATGACGAGGGCTGATGGAGGATGACGGGGGTGATGGGGATGACGGGAGCGATAGGGGTGACAGGGGCCGAATGCGGGGACACGGGGGGCCATGGACGGGAGGGTGACGAGCGGGGGGGTCCGGCGTGAGCCCGGCAGGGCGCAGCAGTGGGCGGAGCCTGGACGCGCCCCGCCCCTCTTTCCGCCTCGAGGTTCTGATTGGCCACCGCCCCCTCATTATGCTAATACAGCACCCCTGGGCGGGGCCGTCCGGCTGACGTCACGGGCCCGCTGGCGGGCGCGGGCCGAGCCGAGCCGAGCCGAGAGGTGCCGAGCGGGGCGGTGCCGAGCGGTGCCGAGGCGAGCCGAGCGGTGCCGAGTGGTGCCGAGCGGTGCCGGGCGGTGCCGAGCGGTGCCGGTCGGGCGGGGCGGGGCGCGGAACGGGCCATGGCGGCGGCGGCGGCGGGCGAGGCGGCGGGGGCGGCGTTCAGCACCGCGAACAGCGGCCGGGTGAACGGGCTGAGCCGCCCGCCCGGCGCCATCGCCATGAAGGACCACGACGCCATCAAGCTGTTCGTGGGGCAGATTCCGCGCAACCTGGAGGAGAGCGACCTCAAGCCGCTCTTCGAGGAGTTCGGCCGCATCTACGAGCTCACCGTGCTCAAGGATCGCTTCACCGGCATGCACAAAGGTGCGGGGGCGGCGGGCCGGGGCACCCCCCCGGGTGGGATGCCCTGATGTGGGACACCCTGAGGTGGGGGCTGTCCTGAGGTGAGGTGGGACACCCTGAGGTGGGGGGGATCCTCAGTGAGGCACCGCTCTGGTGGGATGTCGTGAGGTGGGGGGGACCCCTCAGGTACTGCTCTGGTGGGATGTCGTGAGACGGGGGGGATCCTCAGTGAGGTACTGCTGTGGTGGGATGTTGTGAGGTGGGGGGGGACCGTCAGTGAGGTACTGCTGTGGTGGGACACCCTGAGGTGGGGAGGATCCTCAGTGAGGTACTGCTGTGGTGGGATGCCGTGAGGTGGGGAGCACCCTCAGTGAGGTACTGCACTGGTGGGACACCCTGGGGTGTGGGGGGATCCTCAGCGAGGTACTGCTCTGGTGGGACACCCTCAGTGAAGTACCACTCTGGTAGGATGTCCTGAGGTGGGGAGCACCCTCAGTGAGCTGCTGCTGTGGTGGGATGTTGTGAGGTGGGGGGGCACCATCAGTGAGGTACCACTCTGGTGGACACCCTGAGGTATGGAGGGATCCTCAGTGAGGTACTGCTGTAGTGGGACACCCAGAGGTTGGGGGGATCCTCAGTGAGGTACTGCTCTGGTGGGACACCCTGAGGTGTGGGTGACACCCTCTGGGAGGTACTGCTGTGGTGGGACACCCTGAGATGGGGGGCGATCCTCAGTGAGGTACTGCTCTGGTGGGATGTCCTGAGGTGGAGGGGGCACCCTCAGTGAGGTACCGTGCTCATGGGACACCCTGAGGACACCAGGAGTGTCCTGGGATGGGGGACCCCTCAGGTGGGACGTCACTGAAATGTGGCACCAACATATGGGCCACCTGTGAGGCAGGACAGACTGAGGTGGGGGGGAACCTCTCAGGTGAGGGGTCCTGTCCCTCAGGTGGGATACCCCTGAGGTGAGGTACCCCTCAAGTGGGACAGCTGGAGATGGATCATCCTGACAAAGGGATACCCAATGTGAGGCACCCCTGATATGGCACAGCCTGAGGTAGGATATCCCTGAGGCAAAGGCACTCCTGAAATGTGGTTTCCCTATCAGATGGGACAACCTGAGGTTTGGTACCTAAGTGTGGGCCACCACTGAGGTGGGGTGCCCTGAGATGAGGGTACCCCTCAAGTGGGACATCCTGAGATGGTGCATTCCAAGACAGGGATACCTCTAAGGTGGGACATGCCCGAGGTGGAGGCACCCATGAGGTGGGATAACGTGAGGTGGAGCACCCTGAGGTACAGCTGGGATGCTTTGAGAGGGGGCACCATGATCTGAAAGTATGCCTGAGGTCAGAGACACTGCTATGGGGTACCTGTGAGGTGATGTAGCCCTGAAATGGAGATGTCCCTAAGGTGGGACACCCTGAGGTGGGGTACCCAAATATGGGGCACCCCTCAGCTGAGTTACACCTGAGGTGGAGATATCCTTCATGTGGAGGCTACACCCATAAGTATGGGGCACCCTAAGGAGTGGAAACCTTTGGGGTGAAGATATTCCTAAGTTGGAGGAAACCTTGAGGTAGAGCACCTTGAGGTGGGAACACCGCAGTATGGAATGTTTGGATATATGGCCCCTCCTAAGATTGGGGTACCCCTGAGGAAGAGGGGAGCACCCACCAGGGGTCAGGGTGCTGCTGTCTGGCTTGGGGGCACCCCTGGGACCAGAGCATCACAGGGCAGGGAGCACTGCAATGGATTTTAGAACATCTGCCTGCCTTGGGGGCACCTGTCTGGCATCAGCACAGCCACATGAGTTTGTGCACCCCGGGAGCTGGAGCACCCCTGGGGTACAGACACCCCTCTGTGGATGGGGACACAGTGCCATCTCTGCAGTGTGTCCCGGGTGCTGTGGCCCGGTGGCACGGCATGAGGAGCAGTGACACACCCAGGGGGTGGCACAGGCTGGGGACACAGTGCCATCTCTGCAGCGTGTCCCAGGTGCTGTGGCCCGGTGGCACGGCATGAGGAGCAGTGACACACCCAGGGGGACACACAGGCACCACTGAGGTCTCCACGGGACCCCCCACCCAAGAGCTGTGCTGTGCAGTGCCAGAGCAGGGTCAGCACATCCCAGGTGTCCCCAGAGAGGAGCCACAAGCTGTCACCAAACCCCTGTGCCACAGCCAGCACCTGCTTCGCTGGGACTATCCTGGGAAGCCAGAACTTGGCGTTTGTGGTTGCTGCCGTGTCGATGCCCTTCGTCTGTGGGGCAGCCGCCTGGACTCTGTCACTTTTGGCACTTTTGGCCTCCAGCACTTCCCCAGGTGTCTCTGAAGCCGCTTCTGTGCCTGGATCAATGGGATTTGCACCTTCCAGGCTCCCCCTGCGCTTCCTCCAGCGCGAGCTTCAACGCCTGCGGCCCAGCCGCATGATTTAATTGCGGACGCTCCTCTGATTTGAACGGCATCCTCCCTCCCGGCGAGCCTCCCGAGCAGAACCGCTCCTGCGCCAGCCCTCCCAACTTCTCCAGAATGCCCGGGCACCGTCTACATTGTCGCCTGCAGGAAAAACAGGGGGAAAAAAAAAAAAAGAGAGAAAGAAGAGCGGAGAGCAGGAAGCCAACATGATTACAGATGGTAAACACTGGAAATGGCACCGGCACTGAGGCGAGCTGCTGTGCTGATCTCCCAGAGTGTTGATCCAGGGGGATCTCTCCTTGAGGGCAGATATCCCCAACACCCCAGGGCAGGCGAGGGACCCCATCCTGCAGCGTCCCCCGCCCTGCCGCCATGCTCCCTCTCCTCCCAGGCACGCTGATTGTACTTATTAAGAGTTATTAATACTTAATCAGCTGGCGGATTTAATTGTGCCAATATTAAAAATGCATCAATGTCAATTTTATTCATTAAATATTTACTTTGTTGAAGGGAAACTGTTTTGCTGCTGTTTTAATATCACTTTCAGATGCTTTTGGATGTGACCCCAGCAAATTGGGGGGGAGCCCTCAGGGAGGGAGCGGTGCAGCGGTGGCACAGGCACCAGGAATGCTTCAGGAGAGACGGAGCAGAGAGGACCGGACCCTGTCCCCAGGGCTCGCTCGTTGCTGCCAGCTCTGCCAGCGAGTGGCTCGGCAGCGTGAGTCAGCGTGGGAAAACCTCACCCCAGGCGTATTCCCGATTTCCAAAGCGCCATGATGTCGAAGGAGCCCGAGTGCCTTCACCACACGAATCTCATCCCAAGGAGGATGCTTAGGCTGGGAGAACTGTGCTGGCAAGAGAGGGTGCACAGCCTCGACACCTGCAGATCTGCTTCCTGGAGGACTTGGGTTGTGTCTTTCCCCAGGGCTGGGGCCAGAGTGCCACTGCCCATGTGCTGCCTGCTCCTCCCTGGCTCCTTCCTTCATCCTGCTGCTCCATCTCCTACCCTGTTCTGGGGGTGAACTGTGACCCTGTGTGTGCCCATCTGGGTGTGGAGTACCAGGGCACCAGGATGCTGGATGCCATGGGGCCAGGGTGTCAGTGCAACGGGATGGTGGATGCCATGGTGCTGAGCTGCTGGATGCCACAGTGCCAGGGTGCTGGATGCCATGGTGCCAGATCATCAGGGTGCTTGTTGCTGGATGCCATGGTGCTAAGGTGATGGATGCCACCATGCCAGGGTGCCAAATTCCAGGTTATAGACTGCCAGGGTGCCAGAGTGCTGAATGCCAGGGTGCTGAGGTGCTGAATGCCACCATGCCAAGTTGCTGGGATTCTGAATGCCACCGTGCCAGGGTGATAGAGTGCTGGGATGCTGGATGCCATAGGGCCAGGACTCTGGATGCCAGGGTGTCAAGTGCCATGGTGCTGGGGTGCTGGATGTCAGAGTCCCAGAGTGCTGGTGTGCTGGGTGTCACTGTGCTGGATGCCAGGATGCTGAGACACCACAGTGCCATATCAGCTGTGCCACCAGCTCCCTGTGTGCACAGGGCACTGTGGCAATAGCAGGCCGGACACTGATGCTGTCTCCCTGTCTCCGCAGGCTGTGCCTTTCTCACCTACTGCGCCCGTGACTCTGCGCTGAAGGCACAGAGTGCCCTGCACGAGCAGAAGACACTGCCAGGGGTAAGTGACACCGGGGCGGCGGGGTCAGCTGGGACAGGGCCTGGTGACACCTCCCTGCAGCCCGGGAGAATTGAGTGACACTGAGGTGGTCCAGTTGAGCTGGAGCAGCACCTGGGGACACCTTCCCATGTCATGGGAGCCTTAAGTGACACCGAGGGATCGGGGTGAGCCGGGGCGGGGGCTGGTGACACCTCCCCGAGGCGCGGGAGCCACTTCCAGCAGCCGCAAACCGAGGCATCGATTTTCCAGCCGCCCGCGTGCTGTTGCGCTTTCTGTGGGCTCCGACCTCCCGAGCTTAACAAAGTGAAAATAAATATTTAATTATTCGCCTAAATAAAAATCAATAGGCCCGCGGGTTGGCTGGGGAAAGAGCCGGGGCCCATGAATATCAATCCCTGCTGTGTGCGTGTGGAGCTGACAGAGGAGGATGAGGTTTGCGGGGATGTGGCTTCCTGAGCCGTGCTCTCACCGGCGGGGCCACACTTCAGTAGGTTCGAGAGTTACCAGCCCACCTTGGCAGCCTAAAGGAGGCCGGGGTCAGGCCCTGCCGGGGGATTCTCATCAGGCACAGGCATGTGTGTATTGCTATTGCCATGGCCCCTCGCTTGGAGATTGGGGGTGAGTGTGTGAGCATGTGTGTGCACATGGATGTGCTGGTGCATGCCCCATAGGGGCTCACTGCTGTGCCTACCTCTCCGTGTGTGTGTGTGCACACAGCAGTGCAGGGCACTGTGTGCTTGTGCTCACACCCTGTGCCCATGTAAGTGCTCACGCCTGTGTGTGCTCACATGTCTGTGCCTGAGCACTCCTTCTGTTCTTGCACATACCCATGTGTATGCACTTGTGTACGCTTGGGTACACACCTATGAGTGCCTGTGAACACACGTCTGTGTCTGTGCACACCCATCTGCTTGTGCACACAAGCACACCCAGGTGCATTTTTGTGCAACCCCTCTACCTGTGCTCACCCCCTGTACCTGCTTATACCCCTTGTACCTGTACTCAAA
This sequence comes from Melospiza georgiana, assembly GCF_028018845.1. Classification (NCBI taxonomy): domain Eukaryota; kingdom Metazoa; phylum Chordata; class Aves; order Passeriformes; family Passerellidae; genus Melospiza; species Melospiza georgiana. Next base: position 2,828,078 of record NC_080442.1, on the reverse strand, counting down.
CACCTATACCTGTGCTCACATACCCTGTAACTGCTCATACCACCTATACCTGTGCTCACACACCTCACATACACTGTAACTGCTCATACCACCTATACCTGTGCTCACACACCTCACATACCCTGTAACTGCTCATACCACCTGTACCTGTGCTCACCCCCTTATCTACGCATCCCCTGTACGTGTATTCACACACCTATACCTGTTCACACCTGTCCCAGCTCATACCCTGTACCTGTGCACACCTCCTGTACCTGTGCTCACACCTGTCCCTGCTCATATCCTGTACCTGCACACCCCTGTACCTGTACCTGCTGACCCCCTGTCCTTGCACACCCCCTGTACCTGTGCTCACACCCCTGTACCTGCACACCCCTGTACCTGTGCTCACACCCCTGTACCTGCTCACACACCTATACCTGTGCTCACACCTGTCCCTGCTCACACCCCTGTCCCTGCTCATACCCTGTACCCGTGCTCACACCCCTGTACCTGCACACCCCTGTCCCTGCACACCCCCTGTACCTGTGCTCTCACCTGTACCTGCTGACCCCCTGTACCTGCGCACCCTCCGTGTTCCCACCCTCGCCCCCCAACCCCAGCCAGGCCCCGCCCCCAGCGTGTCGGGGGACCGGGGGCGTGTCCAGACGGCGGTGGGCGTGTCCAAGCGAGGCCCCGCCCCTCGCCTGGCCCGGCTCGGCTCGGCTCGGCGGGGCTGCGGCCGCCCCGCCCTGTGCCCCGCCCCCCGCGCGCCGCTGCGCGAGCCCAGCCGAATCCGGCCGAGCCGAACCGAACCCAGCCGAGCCCAGCCGAACCCAGCCCAGCCGAGACCGGCCTTGCCGAGCCGAGCCGAGCTAAGCCGAGCCGAGCCGAACCGTCTCGGGTGGAGCCGAGCGCAGCCGAGCTCAGCCGAACCGCCTCGGTGGAGCCGGCGGTCCGGCCGGTCCGGCCATGCAGCTGCCGCAGGTGCCGGCGCCGGGGCCGCGGCCGCCCGTGCTGTGGGTGCCCGCCGGGTCCAAGATCCTCTGCATCGAGGTAGGGCCCCGCCTTTGTCTGCCGCCGCCTCCGCCCGGCCCGGCACGGCCCGGCACCGCCCGGCAGCCTCCGCTCGAGCCGGGGTGGGGGGGCTGCACCGGAGGGGCTCTAGGAGGGATGTGGGTGATGGCAAGGGGGTGTATCTGCTCCCGGGGATGCTGTGCGGGAGCGGGGGTGATGGCGAGGGTGTGGATCCTTGCTCCTGGGGATGGGCATGGAGGGGTGTTCATGGTGAGCAGGGCGTATCTGCACACAGGGCTGGGGATGGAGGGGTGTTGGTGAGGGGGTGCTCCCAGGGATGGGCTGGGGATGCAGCCGTGTTTGTGATCAGGGTGTAATTGCACGCAGGGATGGCGGGTGTGAGTGGGGGTGAGGGTGATGGAGTGTATCTGAACCCCGGGATGGGAATGAGGATGGAGCAGTGTTGGTGAGGGGGTGTATCTGCTCCCAGGCATAGGATGGGGATGGAGCAGTGCTGGTGATCAGGGTGTATTTGCACACAGGGACGGGGATGGAGCGGTGTTGATGAGCAGGGTGAATGTGCACACGGGGTTGGGGGCTGCGAGTGGGCGTGTTGCAGGGTGTATCTGCACACAGGGATGAGGATGGAGGGGTGTTGGTGGGGAGGTGTATCTGCTCCCAGGGATGGGGTGGGCGGCTGTGGGTGTTGCAGGGTGTATCTGCACACAGGGATGAGGATTGGGGGTGTCGGTGACAGGCTGTATCTGCTCCCAGGGATGGGTGTTGGGGATGGAGGAGTGTTGGTGAGGAGGGGTGTATTTGCACAGAAGAATGGGGTTGGAGGGGTGTTGGTGAGGGGCTATGTGCACCCACAGATGGGGTGTGTGGGTGTGAGTGTTGCTGTGCAGGGTGTATCTGCACCCAGGGATGGGGTGCATGTGTTGGTGATGAGGGTGTATTTGCACTCCGGGGTGGGGGCTCTGTGTGTGTGTGTGGCTGGGAGGGTGTATCTGCACCCAGGGAAAGGGAGGGTGTCGGCAGAGGGGTGTTGGTGATGTCTCCGGACCCAGGGAGGCTGTGTGTGGTGAGGCTGTTGGTGAGGAGGGTGTTCTGGCACCCAGCAATGCTGGGGGGGGGGTGTTTGCAGGCAGGGATGGAGGGTGGTGGTGAGGAGGTGTATGTGCCCCCAGGGATGGGTTTGGTGTGTGTGCTGGCTGGAGGGTGTATTTTTCCACCGCAGCTCTGTGTGTGTGTGTGTGGTGCAGGTGTGCAAGGGGCAGCGCTCGGGGGCTGTTGCACCCGCAGGCGGTGCAGGGAGGGGTGTGTGCATTGGCAGGGGTGCAGCTCTGACCCCCGGGTGTGTGCAGGTGGGTGTGCAAGCACGTGGGTGTCTGTGTGTGTGGGAAGAGGAGCTTAGGGTGTCTTTGCCCCCCGTGACGGTGACAGGGTGTGGGTGCACATGGGCTGGGGGAGTGGCAGCCGTGGGGGTGTGTGGGCACACAGGGTGTGACAGAGAGTGCAGGTCTGTGCAGGTGGGCTCAGGTGTGTACAGTGGCCATGGGGAGGGGATGTGGGTGTTTCTGGGGGTGTCATGAGCCCACCCAAGCTGTCTGTGTGCCCACAGAGGGCTCCCAAGGGGCCCACTATGGGACCTGCTGCTACAATGGGGAAACTGAGGCAAGGGGCATTGTATCCCCGGTGCTGGCTGTGCATCCCAGGGGTTGTGCCCGCGGCTGTGTGTGATCCATGGCAGCAGACAGGGCTCTGTGGGATGCATGGCATGCAGCCTGGGGTTGTGCAGGTGCCCGTGGGGCTGTGTGCAGTGGGCACACGTGGGTGCTGGGACAGACGCGCGGGGCGCGCAGCGCTGCGTGGGCACACGTGTGCGGCTTCCGAGTGCGCGGCTGTGCCAGGGGGACTGGGGGTGGCTGTGCCAGGGGGTGCTGGGGTCTGTGGTTGGGTTCAGAGGTGTGTGGGTGTGTGCAGGGTGTGCCAGGGTTGTGCAGTGCTGTGGCTGTCCCCAGGCTGGCTGTGTGGCCTGGCTCTGGGTTACCCCCAGGGCTTTGTCAAGGTATTCCCGTGACGAGTGACTGCCAGACCTTGGTTCCTGTCTCCCTGGGGTGGCATGGGCATGAGGCTCCCACAGTCACTCGCTGCTCCAGTGTCACCTGCCACCTCCATCTCATTTGGGTGCATGGTGGCCTGCTGCATCCTCTGGCTGTTGGTTGTGAGGACAAGGAGGAGGAGTGTGATGCCAAGGAAGGAACAAAGGCCAGAAGTGACCCACTGAGCACATCCCCTGGCGGGGATTCTATGGGCTGGCTCTCCCTGGTATCCAGGTTCTTGAGGAGCTCCAAATCTGGGTGGGTGACAGTGCCTGAGCAGTCAGGAGATGGTTTGGCACCCACTGGTGATCCCCTGTCGTGTGGAACACCAGTGGTTTGACCGTGGGGTAACTGGGGCTTTGTGAACTGCTGATGATGGCTGGTGCTGGAACACCCCAAGCAGGGTGTCACTATGTCCCTGGGGTGTGGGAGATGGACGGATGGATGGATGGACGGATGGACGGATGGATGGATGGATGGATGGATGGATGGATGGATGGATGCTGTGGGAGTGGAAAGGTGGGTGGTGGCAAGATGGAAGATGGATGGGCAGATGGAAGGGTGGTGCAGGGATGGATGGGTGTTGGGGATATGGATGGGTGTTGCGAGGATGGATGGGTGTTGGGGGATGGATAGAGGATCTTGGCAATATAGATAGATGCTGTGGGAATGGATGGGTGTATGGGGATGGATGTTGGGGATGTGGATGGCTGCAATGGGCATGGACAGGTATTTGGGGGTGGATGGATGGCTGTTGGTGCTATAGATGGATGCTATGGGAACAAATGGGTGTTAGGAGGATGGGTGTTGGGGATATGGATGAGTTCTATGGGGAGGGATGGATGCTATGGGAATGGGTGTTGGAGTATGGCTGGATGAATCCAGGGGTAAGATGGGTGTGTGGGTGATTGTGTGGGTGTCCCGGATGGATGAGTGGATGGATGGGTGTTGCAGGTGGGTGTCCGGAGCAGGGGGAAATGCCTGGGTGGCTGTTTAGTGTGGGAGCATGGATAGAGGGCTGTGTGGACACGGTGCAGGGGTGCTGTGGGGACAATCAGGAGTTCTGGGTGCCACAGGGGGTCATCAAGCACCCTGTGGTGGGCACATCGTGATGTCAAGGGTGCCAAAACCCCCTTCTGGGGGTGTCTAGAGGCCAGGGCAATTTCTCCTTGGTGTGGTGTGGCAGCCCTGGGGTAGGTTAGCTGTTCCCTGAGGCCTGACATTTATAAACATCAGCCGCTCCCGGGGAATCAATACAGTTTAATAACCGGCGAGCGGAGACGGGAGACACATCAAAATGACACTCTGCGGCTCCGTAAATGTTATTCTAAATCATCCTCACTGCCTTTATTACATTAAGCATACAGCAGCGGGCATGGGAAATTTATTCCATCAAAGGCCATCACGCTGGTAAATGGGGCTGGCGGGTCAGTGGAGGGGGGCAGCCCCCCCCAAAATGTGGCAGGGATGTGAGGGACAGCGGGGTTCTGGGTTTAGGGTCTCGGTGCTGTCACAGTCTCCGGAGTTTGGGGTGAGCCAAATCCTGCCCCTACACAAGGTGGATGTTTGGGGGGACTGGTGACATAATGGGTGGCACTGTGAGGTGTCCCTCAGTGCCACTCTGTGCCATCCCATGACTCCTGGGGACTCAATCCCTTCCCTGGACCATCCCCAGCTCTGCGCTGACATTTCTCTCCACGTTTCCCTGGAGACGAGGCGGTTGCTGTGGAAACCTCCCTCCTCTTCTCTCTTACCCATCCTCTTCCTCACCCTGATGTGGGGGGGACTGTCTCTGCCCCCACCCATCCCCAAAATTTAGGGACCCCTACCGGGGTGCGGCAGGGGGCACCTGGGATGGGGATGCACACACACATGGGGGCGGCTGTGCCCGTGTGTGCTCGGGGCGTGTTCGTGTGCGCGCCCCCGCGCCGTCATGTGTGACATCTCGCTGTTGCCGTGGCGACCCCATCGAGCACATGGCTCGGGCTCCGCAGCATCGCGGGGGAAGCACGCTTGTTGCCATGGAAACGGCCATAATTGTAGCGTTTTTCGGCTAAAAGAGGGGAAAAAGGAGGGGGAGAGAGGAGGAGGAATGGCTCCATGGGGCAGCAGGCCAGGGATGTGCCTGCCAGCCCAGCATGTCCTGCTGCACACGGATGTCACGCTCGTGGGTGCACATGGCGGTGACGAGGAGGAGGCCAAATTTGGGTGAGGTTTGGGAAAAGGAGGGCAATGGTGCCAGAGGGGCTGGGGCTGGCGGGGTGCTACTGCTGCCTCTGCAGTCCTTTGCAGTCGAGGAAAGCAGGCAGGCGGCCAAGCCTGGCACTGGCAGCCCCGCGGGTGCCTGCAGCACTGGGTGCCCATAGCCAGGGCCGGAGCGTTGCCCTTTGCACGTGGCATCCCCGGGTCTCTGTGGCCACAAGCCCCAGATCTGTTCATGCAGGTCCCTCCCCTTTTCCCCAGCTCGCAGTGCCAGTCATTGGCCAAATCCTGCTGTTCCCCACTGAGAGGGTTCAGGGGCCCCCACACTGACCAACTGCTCTCGCTTGTGTTGCAGATGAACCGCCCCATCCAGGTGAAGCCGGCCGACAGCGAGGGCCGAGGAGGTAGGTCCTCAGTTCTCCAGATGCCTGACATGGGCAGGGGGCCACAGGGTTGCCTAGGGGGTGATGGGGGACATGGTGGCATCACGAGGGCTGCTGTGTGAAGGTTGGTTTGCAGAGAAATCCAGGAAAGGATCTGCCTTTGCTGGGGGCATCCAAATCTGGGTGCAGAGCAAATGCCATCTTCTCTCTCCCTGTCTGGTCAGCTTGGGGGAACATCCTCATATCATTCTGGGAATGTCCTGACATCATACCGTGAGCATCCCTGGGGTGCAGAGCACCAGCCAGCATCTCTCCCTCATCACCTTAATTTACCAAAAAATACAATTCCCTCTCCAGAGCTGCCTGTGAGGACTCCGGGGCAGGAGTTGGCTGCATATGGCCCAAGTCCCTCTCAAACTACCACCCCCCTCAAATTCTTTGAGCGTTTGCCACTCATTGGGCTGTGGCATTGCCAGGCTGAGGTGATCATTTGGGCAAAATGGCAGGAATTGGATCAAAATCCCACGTGTGTTGTGTTGCTGGGCAGGTAGGCGCTATCAGACATGCAGGATGCTCTCATGGGGCCGCCTGCACTTGGCAGGATGGCTGAGGTAGCTCCCCCCTATCCAAACCCTGTTATTATACACACCGGGAGCTGGTCCCAGCATGTCCCAGAGGGACCTGGCAAATAAATTACCCACTTACCGAGTGTAATTGGTGAAGGATTAAAAATCGATGGGTGAGCTGGGGCTCCCATCTGCAGCCCCCTCGCCCAGGAGGCAACGCTGGGCTGCCCAGCCCACTCCCCCTGGGAGATGCTTTATGTTTAACTAGACAACACACGAGCCCTATTCCCTTAACTAATTTTCTTGGTACCTTAACAGACTAAGCATTCATCGTCTCCTGCCATTATTTATTTATTTCCCCAGCAACGCTCTTGACAGGGCACCTTATTTCCTTTGTCAAATGCCATTAGCGTGCGGCGGGAGCGCGTGGCCGCACAAGACAGATGCTGGTAATAATCATGAAATTCTCATTATTTACTATCCCTTCTCTTGTGTTTGGGTTATTGATGTCCCCTGGGCATGGCTGGAGGCTGTGGGTTGTTCTGCGAGTCGATCACACGAGGGTGATCACCTCCAGTTTGTGGATTCTCTTTGTTCCACTGCATCCCACACCAGTGCTGGGGGAGCCAGCCCCCCCATCCCTAGAAAAAGCCTCAGCTCCTCTCCCTAAAGCAATAGCTCTTCCAGGACTCGCCCCTCAGCAATTTCCCCACAGGAGAGGTTTTCCCATCCTGAGTGTTCTGTAGGATGGAGACGATAAGCCCAGCACCTTCTCCGTGGGATCGGTGTCGCTCCCTCCCTCTGATGTCACTTGGCTCCTTCCCCTCCATACACCATTTTTGGTGAGGGGTTGGGATGGTGAGTGACCTCCCGCTCTCTGATGGGTTTGGTTTTGTTTTTAGAAGACAGGAAGCTCTTTGTGGGCATGCTGGGGAAGCAGCAGAGCGAGGACGACGTCCGCCGCCTCTTTGAGCCCTTCGGCCAGATTGAGGAATGCACCATCCTCCGAGGGCCCGATGGAGCCAGCAAAGGTGGGCTCTGGGGCACCAGGTGGGCATCCTATGGACCCACAGTGGCCACATCCAACCTGTCCCATGTTCCCTCTGTTCCCTTAGGTTGTGCCTTTGTGAAATACGGCAGCCACGCCGAGGCACAGGCTGCCATCAACAGCCTGCATGGCAGCCAAACTATGCCGGTAAGTGCCAGGCTCACACCCTGCCCTGGCTGACCCCACGCTGCCTGCTTAATCCAATCACCCACTAATTTGATCCTCAGTCTAATTGCATCAAAATCCTACAGACTGGCAATTTGTTGGCCACATCACCCCAGGTTCCTCCTTGCCAAGGTGCTGAGCCCTGGAGGTGGGAATGTGGGAGTAATTCTCTCCATGCCAGAGAAAGGGGCAGTTTAATTAACGCTGAAGGTCAGAATTGTGGACAAGGAAAGGGAAAGGAAGCAGAGGTCAGGGAGCTGCCACTGGGGAGAAAAAACTGGTTATAATTAAACCTCACATTGATCACTGGTTGCTGCTGCCAAGCTGGGCAGCGTCCCCAGGGCTGAGGCTGCTGCAGACGCTGCGAGCCACGCCCATGGCAGCTACACAGTTTGGGGCATTGCTGTGCTCCCACCATCAGCCCCATCTTCCCCCACCTCAGGGCGCCTCGTCCAGCCTGGTGGTGAAGTTTGCAGACACGGATAAGGAGAGGACCCTGCGGCGGATGCATCAGATGGCGGGGCAGCTGGGCATCTTCAACCCCATGACCATCCAGTTCGGTGCCTACGGGGCCTACACGCAAGCGGTAGGAGCTGGAGCAGCTCGGGGGTTTGGGCTACCCCCGTGGGTAGGGGGGGCTGGTTTGGCCCTGAAAGCACCAGTGCCAGGGTGTGTGGATGCCTGGGAGGGCTGGTGTATCCCTGTTTAAGGGCAGATGCAGGGCTTCCTGCCCACAGCTGAGGGTGGTTGTAGGGTTCAGTGGTCCCATATTTGGCATCACCAAGACCAAGACTCCTGTCCCTGGGTCTGGCAGTGGGTGGCATTTATCCCTCTGAACCCATCCAAAGGAGAGATGCTGATTTGCCCTCCTCTCTCTCTGTTTCTCTGTGCCTCTCACTCTCTGTCCCCTTTCCCCCCTTGTTTCCCGAAGATCATGCAGCAGCAGGCAGCCCTGATGGCGGCCGCGCAGGGCACCTGCCTCAACCCCATGGCTGCCATCGCTGCCGCCCAGATGCAACAAATGGCCGCCTTCAATGTCAGCGGGCTGGTGGCTGCTCCCCTCACTCCCTCTTCAGGTAGGACCCTCGCATTTGCCACTTGACATCCTCGGGGGGCACTCTCGGGGCGGTGCCGGCCCTGACGCCACGCTCCTGCAGGTACAAGCACCCCTCCGGGGATCAGCACGGCGCCGGTGCCCAGCATTGCCACGCCCATTGGGGTGAACGGCTTCAGCCCGCTGCCGCCCCAGACCAACGGGCAGCCCGCCTCCGAGACCATCTACACCAACGGCATCCACCCCTACCCAGGTACAGCCCTCCTGGGGCTCCGCCACGCCCCGGGGCTGGGGGAGTGTGCTTGGCTCGTGTGGGGTGCTCTCGGGGTGCTCCCCATCCCGGGAACAGGCTGGGTGAACCCGCGGTGTGCTCCCGTGGCATCACTGCAGGGAGGAGGGAATTCAGGCAGGGAGCAGCTCTGCCCCTCCATGGCGGCACTTGGTCAGGAGCCCTTTCCCGCGGGAGCTGTGCATGCATCCATCCCTGGCTTTCTCTGGCTTATTCTGTCTTCCTTCTCCTTTCTCTTCTCTTCCCAGCTCAAAGCCCCACGGTGGCAGATCCCCTCCAGCAGGCCTACGCTGGCATGCAGCACTATGCAGGTCTCAAACTTCGCTCCCCACTCCTTCCCTCTCTCCCCTCTTTGCTCCTCACTGTTATTTTTGGGAGGTGAACGTCACCCTGGGGTTGAACATTGGACTGGGGCATTTGGGCATGAATTAATGAGGGGAGCAGCAGGTGCTGAGCCCTGGCAGGAGCTCCAGGGTGGCAATGCCAATGAAAGCATCATCCCCTCATCCCACTGGCTCCTGTCATGGCCCCCCGTGCAAATTTGGATAGTGCAAAGTGAATTTTAATACCCACAGGGCTGAGAGAACTCCATGGGCGAGCCCTGGCAGTGGTATTGAGAAGAGGGGGCAAGATCTGGGAGGTGACAGAGGGCCACCTCCACACCAAGACACCAAGAGTCTGGATGTTCATCACGTGGCCAAGTCTGATGGCCAAGGACATGGGCTGTGGAGGGAAAAGAGTCAGGGCCTCCCATGGAAATATGTCAAGCCCAGCAGCCATTTTATTAGGAGCATTGACAGCAATGTCCAGATTTGCAACAAAATCAAGTTTTGGGGTTTTTCAGCTAAAAGTACCATCTTTACTCAGCTTTGAGGCGATATTACTGCTGTCCCCAGCATTTCTCCTGGGAGAGCTGTTCCCACATTCCTGGTGTGTCAGGAGGGGTGGGAAGGGCAGAGCCAGCAGCCATGGGGCAGAACAGGTGGCAACAGGGGACCTGCCTGTCCCAGCCCTCTCTGTGGCTGGGGCAGGTGCCATGGCCTCAGCTTCTTGTTTCTCTCTTCCAGCAGCATATCCCACTGCCTACGCTCCCATCAGCCAAGCCTTTCCCCAGCAAGCGCCCCTCATCCCGCAGCAGCAGAGAGAAGGTGAGGGGTGGGGGTCACCCCACGTGGGGCCAGCGGCTCCTCGGTGTCCCCCAGGGTGACCCCACCTCGTAGCTGACGTGTCCTGTCCTTTGTGTGTCACCCAGGTCCCGAGGGCTGTAACCTGTTTATTTATCACCTGCCCCAGGAGTTCGGGGACGCGGAGCTCACGCAGATGTTTTTGCCTTTCGGCAACGTCATCTCTGCCAAAGTCTTTGTGGATCGTGCCACCAACCAGAGTAAATGCTTTGGTAAGTCCCAGGGTGTGGCTCTCCCTGGTGTCCCAGCTCAGGGCTCCAGCTCTTCCCAGTCCCTAGCTCAAGGTTCCAGCTACCCTTAACATTGCAGCTTGGAGCTCTGGCTCTTCCTCAACATTCCAGCTCAGGGTCTGGCTCTCTTCAGCATCCCATTTTAAATATCTGATGCTCCTCGACATCCCGGCTCTTACCAGTCTCCAGCTCCAGAGTCCCATTCTTTCTGGTCTCCAACCTGGAGGTCCAGCTCTCCCAATATCCCGGCTCAGGGGGTCTGTCTGTCCCAAAATCCCAGCTCAAGGGTTTGGCTCTCCCAGTCTTCCCAGCTCAGAACTCTGGCTCTTCTGGACACCCAGCACAGAGCATCTCCGTCTGAGGTGTCCAACCCTCCCTGAAGTCCCTGCTTGAGAGTCTGTCTCTCCAACATCTCATCTTAGGGATTTCTCTTTCCCTAGTCTCTCAGATGTCCATGTCTCCCTGTTGTCCCTTGCTTGGGGTCCAATTCTCCCTATGTCCCCAGCTCAGGGATTTGTATCTCCCTTTCACAGACCTCAGTGTCCCCATAGACTCTTTCACTTGGTGTCTTTGGAGGTCCTATCAACTCAGGGTCTCTGCAGACCTGGTCTACAGATGTCCCCTGAGCCCACACATCCCCTCCTGGTGTCCCCACAGACCCCATCACCCTGGTATCGCCACATACCTGCAGACCTTGGTGTCCCCACAGACCCCATCACCTCAGTGTCCCTGCAGCCCTTATCACTTTAACAGACCCTGTCACCCCAGTGACCCCACAAATCCCATCCCATAGCATCCCTGCAGATGACTCCAGTGTCCTGTGGACCCTCTTATGCTGCTGTCCTCACAGCCTTGTCAGCTCAGTGTCCCTGCAGACCTCGGTGTCCCTGCAGGTGCCATCACCTGTCACCCAGTCTCCTGCAATCTGGGGCTGTGATGTTACCCACGGACTCCCTCTCCCAGCACTCCCAAACCAGGAGCATCCCACAGGATTTCAGTGCCTGGGTTCAGGCAAGGCAGTGCCTGTGATGTGTGTGGTGACAAGCCCCTGTGTCCCCTCCCCGCCAGGTTTTGTCAGTTTTGACAATCCGACGAGTGCTCAGGCGGCCATTCAGGCCATGAATGGCTTCCAGATCGGCATGAAGAGGCTAAAAGTGCAGCTAAAGCGGCCGAAAGACGCCAACAGACCCTACTGACCCCAGCTCAGCCTGCGGAGAGGTGAGGGGCCTGGCCCTGGGGACGTGCTGGTCATGGAGGATCCCCCTGTCCCTGTGTTACATCCCGAGTGTGTGCAGGGATCTCTGCCTGGCACCACCCACCCAATGGATGGAGGGATGTGTCCCTCCCTTCATCCTTCCTTCCCTCCATCCCCCAGAAGCAGGCTGACAACCTTTTCCTTCTGTTCCAGGTCGGACGTCCCGCAGTGTCTGACGACTTTCCCCTTCCCCAAGTGCAGTATCCAAACCCGTAACTCTCTTTCTTTGCAACACACCCCGGAGGAGGTGAAGGAGGAGGAGGAGGAGGTGAAGGAGAAAACGGCAAAGAAGAGAGTGTTTTGGTCGTAGCTTTTCCTTTTTGAATTTTTTCCCAAACTGGTCTTGTTTGTTGTTTAACGGGAATGAGAGGAAGACAAGGAAGGAGGGGAGCGATGCGGTGCCGGGGCTGCGATTCGCCGCCGGCCGCTCGCCGGGACTCACCGGATCCCTCACTGGGAGCAAGGCTGATGGCTCCGGGCAGCCGGGCCACGATCTACCTTTGTTTTTTGGGTTTTTTTTAAAGCACTCATTTGCTGCTACCGATTTCCCAGGAGAAACGAGGAAAAGAGGCTCCAAATGGATTCTTAAACCAAAGCCGGTGGGACGGGACCAGCCTCGGGCGCTTCACCTGGAGGATGTTTGTTTGGATGATAAAGAAAAACGGCAAGATTTTCCTTTTTCCCTGCATTGGGGGGAAAAAAAAGAAGGATCAAAGTATGTTGGACTTATAGAAGATATATATAAATAAGTATATATATATATATATCCCATGGAGCAGGGTGGCGGGACACGCGCTTCCCCTGCTTGTCACTGGCACAGGGACATAGGATTACTTGTTTCAGAGTCATATCATTCCTTAGAGTTTAGGGACCAAAGGACTATTGCTTTTTTTAAATATATCTATAAATAAATTAATTTAAAAAAAAACAAAACAAAACACACAAAAAAACTTCGGGAAAGGAGGAGAAAATCCAACAAAAATTAAGAAGGTTGAGTAAAAACCCTCGGGCATTCAGAGCCACGAGCGTTTCCTACAGGGCTCGGATTTGGGGGGTTCAAGGGCTCGGTTTCGGGGGCCAGTTCGTGGCTGGGGACTGGGGGGATGCAGAGGGGATTTGTGGGGGGGACTGCAGTGGCTGCCCCAGCTCCATGGCCCAGGGGGGAATTGGAGCCCCTCGGTCGCCTCTGGCAGAGGGTGGAGTGATGTGGTTCTTTGCATTTTGGGTTGGTTTGGGGGGATTTTTGGGTTGGGTTTTTTTTTTTTCAGCCAAAAAAAACTTAAAAAAAAAAAAAAGAAAAATGTGAGGTTTCGGCCGCAATGAAGTGAAGCGAAATAAACTTATTTTGTCAAAATCGTCACCTTGGTTGGTTCTTTGGAGCAATTGCTGCTGCGTCCACCCCAAACACAACACCCTTTATGGCCAGCTCAGCTCCTGCTGGGCTGGAGCACCCACCAGCATTTGGTGAAGCTGGGAGAGCACCATAGGCATCTCTTTTATTTGCTTTTTCACAGGAATTGCTATTTTTTGGAGGAATTCACCCTGGCTGCAGAGGGAATCAGGACAGGATACAGCCCTGTGGTTTCACTGATCTTTCCAAGGGACAGAGAGAGGAGCTTCAGAGAGATGTGGCCATGTCCCATGAGATAGCCCTTCGCATTGTGGGTACAGCTGAGTGACTGCCATGATCCCAGGAAAGTGACTTATTTTTTATTTGAGGAAAAATCCCCAGACCCCACAAATTTAAGCAACTCCCCCACCAAGGGGTAGGTGGCAGGGCCAGGGGTGAGGGAACAGCCACCAGCCCAGGTTTGGGTGGCTCTTGGATACTTGGAGCAGCCAGTGTGGGACACGTGGGGATAGCCAGATGGTGGGATCCAGGGGGACAGAGGACAGGGACATGCCATAAGTGACACTGAGTGAACCCATTGGTGTAATGAACCTGTCAGGACTCAGGGGGTGACTCCAGGATAATTCTTAGATCAGTTCTTAAATTCCATCATAAATCTTGGCTGAACTCATGGCCTTGTGCTGCTGTGACTGACCTGGAGAGCCCCTGGACTGTGGGGACCAGCAGTGCCCAGCCCCCTCTGCCCACCCTGAGCCCTGGCAGCCTCTGGGCTATCTCTGCTGAGTTTCTATCCAGGTTTGGGTGTAGCAGGATGCAGCTGTGCTGGCACTGCCTCCGTGTCCATGGAATTACTGGGATGGGCTTGGGCTGAAACAAAATGCTGTCCCTGGGAGGTTCCTTCCCATTAGAATCTCTGCTGCAGCACCAGTGCCTGGGGGGCTGCTCTGTGCAGTCCCATGTTCCCATCCCTGAGGCACAATCCCTTCTCCATCGTGTTCCATCTCCACAGCACCATCCCTTTGTGTGATGGGGGAGTAGCTCCCTCCCAGCCCTATCCCAAAGCTGTATCAATTCTCTCTGGCACTTCCCCAGCATCCCATCCCTTCCCCTCAATCCTATCCCTTCCCTGTGAAGGGATTCCTTTCCTTTCTGCATGATCACCCTTCCCCTCAATCCCATCCCTTCCCCAAGATACCATTCCCTTGTTTCCCACCTCTTCTCCACAATCCTATCGTTTTCTCACAATCCCATCTCTTACCTGTGCCCACATCCCTCCCCCAGGTTCCAATCCCTTCCCTGTGCCCCTATTCCTCCCTCACACTACCTCCCCCTCCCTTAAATCCCACTCCTTCCCCATGACTCCATCCCATCCCTTTCCTGTGCCCCTTTCTTCACAATCCCATTCCCTCCCTGTGCCCCCATCCCTTCCCCAGCATCCCCTTCCCACACCCCACACTTTAATTCCAAGTTAAATCCACAAACACTGATTCCTTTTCTCTTTTTTTTTTTTTTTTTTCCTATGTTTTTGGGTTTGTTTTGGTTGTTTGTTATTTTTTTTTTTTGCTTCAGTTTCTCATCGTTGATAAAAACGCCGTCGCTGCCAACGCCAGGAGGGGCCGTCCCCAGCCACGCTGGACCCACGGCTCCTTCTCCAGGCTGCCACAGACTTGGGGACAGTGGGAAGGGGACAGGGAGGGGATGAGGGACCGCTGAACCTGCCTGGTGCTCACAGGTGCCCAACGCCTATGTACAGGTGGAGCCGCTGGTGCTGCCCCGGCTCTGCCCTGCCCGGGGGGCTCAAAACCTGCTCGGCCCCTGCCCAGCCTTGCCCGGGGGCTCACTCGGTGCCCGGGGGGTCCCAGGGTGCCACCGCCACCATCAGTTTGTGTACACCTGAGTCCCGATCACACGCATGATCTCCTTCTGGATTTTGGGGTCCTGAGTATTGATGTTGGCATCTCCCACTTGGCCATCTTCGTACCTGCAGGAGGAGAAGGGGGTCAGGGGGGTTCTGGGGGGGTCCCGCAGGGGCGGCAGGGTGGGCACAGCCGGACTCACACAAAGAAGAAGCGTGTGCACACGTGGTCCGAGACAGGGCAGACCCAGATGTTGCCGTGTTTCTGCAGGTCCTTGGAGGTGATCACTGCTGGGGCAAGGGGCTGTTGGAGGTGGGATGGGGGACAGAGGGCCTGTCCCTCCATCCCTCCACCCACCTGGTGACCCCAGAGGTGCCTGTCCCCCCCCATTATCCCCCCACATCCCGTCACCTTCGCAAAGCGCGATGCAGTTCAGGTTGCGGCTCTGGAGGAAGCGGGACTGGATGGAGCGGGTCTGTGGGAAGAGCAGCCTGTGTTAGCACCCTGTCCCAAACACCCATGGGTGCCATGTCCCCATTCCCATCCTGCCCCGGTGTCCCCTGGCCCATCACCTGGGGGATCGTGTTCATCCGGTTGTAGCGCTGCACCAGCTCATCCTTCGATGGCATCCGGTGCTGCCCTTTCCCCATTCCTGTGGAAGAAGCAAGGCAGGGGCTGTCAGTCTCTCAGGGAACACTCTGGAGTGACACAGGGACACATGCCACAGACAAGGATTGCCACCCTCAGTGTTCCTGAGCCCTGGGAACCCCCCAAAAGTGTGTGCAGCACCTTCTGAATCCTAGAAAATGCTGAGGGTTTGATTCTTTGGAGTGTGGGAAAGCCCCATCCTGGCTGGGAAGAGGCTGGTGTGATGGGATGGATATGGGATGCTGCCACTCCTGAGCAGCTTCTCCAGCCAGCACGATGCCAAACCTCCCCAGGCCCATGCAGGGAGTGGGAATGGGAGCACAGGCAGGACCAGGCAGCACAGGCAGGACTGGACAGTGCAGGCAGCCTCTTACCTGAGTATCCAAAGGAAATACTGGAGATGGGGCTCAGATAGATGCCCTTGCCATAGGCTGCTCCATGCAGCTTGCAGGAAAATACCAGGGTGAGCATGGTGGGATCACCCCGACAGTTGAGGCACAGTGGTAGTGGAGGAGGCCTGGCACTTCCCAATGTCTGCTCCCTCCCTGCCCTCCTGCCCCTTCCCTGCCCCCCTGCTGCCCTGGGCGTGCTGGGTGCAGGGAGCAGCCCGGTACCTGCAGTTTGGTGTAGGAGGCGTTGACCAGCCCGTTGCGGAGGATGGAATGCCAGTTCTCAATGTGAGAGCCACTGCAAAGAGCCAGCCCCACGTCAGCCATCATCATCCTCAGCCCCAGGGCACCCACCCGGGGGGCTCCCACCATCCCTGCCCTGGGAACTCACTGAAAAGCGAAGGTGCTGCCGTAGAGTTTCTTGGCCGTGCGGAACCGAGCTTCCTTGGCCGGGGGGCTGCTGAGCAGGAGGAACTGGTGGGAGGTGTGCATGAACTTCAGCTGCTACCAGGGCAACGGGAAGAGCAGCGGCAGTGCCGGCAGGAGAGAGGACGGACGGACAGACAGACAGACAGACAGAGATCATGCACGGCTGCCGGGCCCGGGTTCCAGCCCAGCCTGGCTTTGGTGACTCCAAGTTTGCCAGAAGGGTCCTTTGCATCCCTGTCTTGTCCTCATCCCACAGCCTGTGTCAAACATCCCCCTTCCTATATCCCTGTCCTGACTCCCCTATCTCCCAGGCTAGAACCCCACCCTGAGGGATCCATCCCACATCCCAGACGCTTCCATTGCCCGTCCCATATCCTTACACGCCTCATCCTGTATCCCATCTCCTGTATCCCTCCATTCCACCTCCCATATTCCACACCCTCCATCCTGCACCCCACCTGGAGCCTGGCCTGGCCCCTTACCCTGCTGAGAGGCAGCTTGACAATGTGGGATCTGTTGCTGGAGATTATCCTTGGGAAGAGGAGGAGGAAGAGGAGAAGGAAGAAGAGGAGAGTCAGAAAAGGTGGTCCCAATCTGCCCTGAGATCGTTAGATGCTCGTGACCCCCCCAAAAGAAACATGATGAGAGGGTTGTGCCCCAGATACCTGGCTGTCCCCACTCCATCCCATGTCCTGGGGAATGTGGGGCAGTGGGAGGGACAAGGGGCAGCAGGAGAGGGCTGCAGCACCCTCAGCCTTACCACTGCAGGAGGGGATGTGCCAGGGGGTCCAGCTTGTCCATCTGCTTCTTGATCTCCAGGTAGGACCCCTGGCAGAGGCAAGATGGGGTGCAGGTGGGTCTCCTAGCACCCACCCAACCATGGGCAGATGGAGATCAGCACCAAAATGCCACTCCCAGCTTGGATCCCACACTGGGGAGGTCACATGGGGCTGTGGGACCACGCCACGTACCTGGGTCATCTCCCGGATGGACATCACACTGTCCAGGGCCTTCTGCAGCCGCTCGTAGTTCTTCTTCTGCACATGGGGCAGGAGAGGCATGGCCATCAGAGGGGTCTTTGGGCTCCCCATCACCCCCCGGTGTGAGGCAGCATTGTCCCCCCCCCAGAGCTTACCTTGGGGTTGAAGGCCAGAGTTTTGGGGTCGTTGGGGTCCACCACGGAGGGGTAAGGCTCGAAGATGATGCTCTTGCGAGGGGACTCGAGGGCAGCGCGGCACATGGCCACCAGCAGGTCCACCACCTTGGGGCAGAGCAGGGACTGAAGGGACAGCCCAGCCCCCCAGGGGACTGGGGGAGGTGACACCGTGCCCAGCCCTACCTCGGCACCCGTGGCCACCTCCTCGGCCGCGCCGGACATGACGCCCAGCGTGTAGAAGGAGAAGACGCAGAGCTCCCGGGTGCACACGGCCGGCTGTGGAGGGGACAGGAGGGTGCTGAGTGTCAGGGATGGTGACACAGGGACACAGCCCGCACCTGGCCTGGCCCTGCCACCCCACCTTCAGCATGGAGCCGTTCTGGAAGACGTGCTGCTCGTCACACACCACACAGTACTCGTTGAGCGTCGGGATCCGCTGCTCTGCGTACTTCATGATCTGAGGGCAGGATGGGGGGAGTCAGGCCCTGCTGCAGGCACGGGGCTTGGGGGATGCTCCAGGCAGTGGGATGGGGATGAGTGGGACTCTGGTCAGCGGGGAGGATGATATGGGCAGTGGAGTGGGGATAAGTGGGATGTGGGGCACTGGGGAAGATACTCTGGGCAATGGGATGGGGCTGAGTGGGATGTGGGACAGGGAGAGGGACGCTCTGGGCATCAGGAGAAGGATGAGCAGGACATGGGGTGGTGAGGAGAATGCTCCAGATAGCAGGACATGGATAAGTGGGAAGTGGGACAGTGGGGAAGGATGCTGAGGGCAGCAGGCTGAGGATGAGCAGGATGCAGGACTCTCACCTGCACGAGGAAGCCGTACTCCAGCGTGGGGATGTTCTTGCAGTGGCCGCCGACCTGCGATGGAACCAGAGTGGGGCCAGCTGCGTTATCCCCCTTCCCACACAGCCCCAGCTCTGCATGGCACGGGCACCCCCAGCCCCCCAGGACCCCCAACACACCAAAACCCTGGCACAGGAAAACTCCTGAGATTCCAGCGTGCCCTGGCACAGTGAGACCCCCAACATGGCAACCCCCTCCCAACACAGCTGGACCCCCAACATCCCAACACCCCCAACACAGTGGGACCCTTGACATGCCAACACCCCCTGGCACAGCGGGACCCCCAACATGCCAACACTCCCTGAGACAGGAGGACCCCCAACATGCCAACACCCCCTGGCA
Organism: Melospiza georgiana; assembly: GCF_028018845.1. Lineage (NCBI taxonomy): Eukaryota > Metazoa > Chordata > Aves > Passeriformes > Passerellidae > Melospiza > Melospiza georgiana. The sequence goes on along the minus strand of NC_080442.1, from coordinate 2,809,578 downwards.
CAGCAGGGATGCAGCACCACGAGTGGGGTAAAATCCCACTGGACCCCACAGCCAGGCTCCAGCTCCCCAGGATCACCCAAGACTGGAGACAAGAAACCCTGCACGGGCTCCCCCCATCCCATGGGGGTCCCAGCACCCCAAAATAAACAATCAGACCCCAGAGGAGCCCCTGGGAAGGGGAAAGAAGAGAAAAGCAAACCCCAAGGCGGGGTGGCACCCACCAGGATGTTGAAGGGGGCAACACCTGCCTGGGTGCTGGCGGGTGGGTACCCGAAAACCTCCACCTTGGGGTTCTTCACCATGCAGGACACGGAGCGGTTCATCAGGCGGTTCACGCGAGGCTCGGGGATGCCCAGTTTGCCCTTCAGCACTGAATCTTGGATAACAGGGAAGCTGGGAGACCTGCAGGCACAGAATCCCCCTGAGTACCTGTCTGTCACCATTCCCTGCTCCTCCATCACCCAGTGCTGAATCCACCCATCAGCTACTCGTTGGGAGCAACCTCCACCTGCTTGGGATCTGGTAGGGAGCAGCAGCATCCAAGTGGGGAAACTGAGGCACAGTGCCAGGCCTCACCCAGGATGAGGGGATGGAGGGCTGGTGGGGACAGCATAGGGACCTTACTTGGGGATGGGTGAGAAGATGCTGAGCCCAGCACGGAACTTCTTGATGGTGCCGCTTGTCTTGAACCAGCTGTGCCGCTTCTCCTGCTGGGTCTTCAGGAAATCGTTGCTGAGATGTTTCCATTGCTGGGATGTGAACATGCCCAGGATCCTGGCAAACAGGGAGGACAGCACCCATGGGTGTTTGGTGGTCCATGACACCCCCAGCCCCTCCTCTTCCCCACACACAGATGGTGGTGAGCCTGTCAGAGGACTGTGTGGTGTCTAAAAGGTAGTGGCAAGGGGACATGTGGCACGTGGCCAGTTTTGGGGCACAACAGCGACTCTGTGACCCACCCCACCCACCACCCTTGGGTGCCCACCATGTTTCAGCTCTTACTTCTTCAGCTGCAGACCCAGCCCGAAGCCCTCCTTGTTGGACGGCTGGAAAACCTCGATGGACGGTTCTGTGGGCAGAGAGGAGGATGAGGAGCCATGGGTGCTGCACTGTGCCTGTCCTGAGGGCACAGGGACCACGCACCCCGCCCGTGCCCACTCACCGGGGCCATCGAGGTACTGGGACAGGGAGAAGCGCAGGCGGAGGACGATGGGCTCCGTCCGCAGCACCTTCCACGCCGTCGCCACCTCCTCCTGCCAGGGCACAGACACTTTGGCACAGCCACGGGAGCTCCACCCAGGCAGGGACACCTGGAGCCCCCCTGGGTGCCTGTGCCCACCCCCCCATGCCAGCAGTGCTGGGGAAACCCCAGGGACTCACATCGAGGAAGCTGATGTTCACATGGAGGTCGATGTCCACGTCATCGATGGTGCCATACTCCCTGTGAGGACAGGCATTGCTGTGGCACGGGGGGTGGCACAATGCTGGAACAGTGGCCTGGTGCCCACTGTGCCAGGGTGGGCAGGCTCGAGGGACAGGGACATAGCACTTGTGGCTCCCCACGTATCAAGTGTGTGCATGGGGGGAGTGCCCCGAATGTGGATGTGAACCTGGGAGTGTGACAGCACAGCCAGTGCTCAGGGGGTGGCATGGCCAGCTGTGCTAGGGGTGCCATGGCTGAGTGCCTTGGGAATGGCACAGCTGGATGGCACAGCTGGTTATGCAAGGGTGCCACTGGGTGCTCCAAGATGGCATGGTCAGGTGCCCGGGAATGGCACTCCTGGATGCCTGAGGATGGTGCAGCCAGGTAACCCACGGATGGTACTGCTGGGTGTCTGGCAATGCCACGGCCAGGTGACCCAGTGCTGCCACAGCTGAGTGCCCTGAATACAGCACAGCTGGGTGCCCAGGGATGGCACAGCTGGGTGTCTGAAGATGGCACAGATGAGTGCCTGGGGCTGCCTCAGCTGGATGCTCCACGAATGCCATGTCTGGGTGCCCAAGGACAGCACAGCCAAGTGCCCAGGGGATGCTGTGGCCAGTGAGCTGGGGAGGGTATGTCTGAGCAATGTCAGCCAGGTGCCCTGGGGATGCCATGGTCAGGTGCCCCAGAGATGGTACAGCAGGATGCCTGGGGATGCTGTGGCCAGATGTTCTGGTAATACCATGGCCAGGTGTCCCAGAGATGGCACAGCAGGATGCCTGAGCATGGCACAGCTGGATACCCAAGGACAACACAGCTGAGTACCCCAGGGATGGCACAGCTGGGTACTCAGGGACACCACAGCTGGATGCCTGGGGATAGCACAGCTGGGTACCCAGGGATAGCACAGCTGGATGCCTGGGCATGGCACAGCTGGGTACCCAGGGATAGCACAGCACAGCTGGGTACCTGGGGATAGCACAGCACAGCTGGGTACCTGGGGATAGCACACCTGGGTATTCAGGGATAACACAGCACAGCTGGGTACCCAGGCATGGCACAGCTGGGTACCCAGGGATAGCACAGCACAGCTGGGTACCCAGGGATAGCACAGCACAGCTGGGTACCCAGGCATGGCACAGCTGAGTGCCCAGGGACAGCACAGCCATCCTGGCACAGCCCAGCTCTGCCCCTGTGCCTGGCAGTGCCCGGGGCAGGGCAGCAGGGCACCCACCTGACGGCCACGGCATTCTCGCTGTAGATCTCCTTCACTGCCTCGATGTCGGCGTCCAGCTGCGGGTGCCGGTACAGGTCGGCGGCGCAGGTCCCCTGTGGCACAGCACTGTCACACCCAGAGCCTCCCCAGGCCTGGCAGGGGGCTCGGGCTGGGGGTCCCTGAGCCCCCCGTGGCACCACGGGGTCCCACCACCCACCTGCACGCCATAGAGGAACTCCTCGGACTCATTGTCCCCGTCGGAGTCATCGTCCGTCCAGTACTGGCCCTTGAGGTCCTGGGGACACAGGGGTGGCAGGCAGCAGGGACGGGGGACAGGGGTGGGGAGGGGATTGGGGGAGCACATTAACAGGGAGGGAATGAGGGGGAGCAAACTCGGGGAGCTGGTTCTGGAGAAGGGTTGGGGGCGGTGGGTTTGGGGAAGCAGTTAGGGGGAGCAGAAGGATAGGGAGAATGATAGGGGTTGGGGGGAGTGTTTGGAGGCAGCAGGATGTGGGCAGCGGGATGGGGGGAGCAGGACGGGAGGAATAATTTAGGGGGCAGTGGGATGGAGGAGCAGGTTGGGAGAGGGAGGATGGATGGAGCAGATTAGAGGGGAGCAAGATGGAGACAGCAGTAAGGACCAGCAGGACGGGGACACTGGGATGGGGGAACAGGGGGAGAACAGGATGGGGGAGCAGGATGGGAACAGAGGGACGGAGGGACAGTGTGGGGGAACAGGACGGGACAGCAGGATTGGGAAGCAGGATGGAGGAGCAGGATGGGAACAGCGGGATGGAGGAGCAGGATGGAGGAGCAGGACGGGCACTGCGCACGGAGCTGCCGGGGATGCCCGGCCGATGGCGACGCGGGGGTCCCTCCTCCTGCTCCGGCCCCATCCCCGCCCCGAGCCGGGGGACCCCGGGACACGGGGGGACACCGAGGGCCGCTGCCCCTCCCCCGCCCCGGGCCGCCGCGGGCCCGCCCCGCCCCCTCGGCGGGCGCGCTCCCCCCGCGGCCGCGGCCGTGTCCCCGCGTCCCCTCCGCGCCCTGGCCCTCACCATGTCAGCGCGGGCCGGCCGGCGCGGGCACGGCCGCCATGCTGCCGGGGGGCCGCGCCTGACGTCAGGGCCGCCGCACCGCGTCACCCCGCGGCGCCGCCATGACGTCACCGCCGGGGACCCCCCCGACACCCCCCGAGCCGTGAGGGGCGGGGCAGCGCCGTGAGGGGACGCGGGGCTGGGCCCGGGGCCGGGTGTGGCTGTCCCAGGACAGGGGAGCCCGTGCTGGGTGTCCCTCACAGTGACCCCTCCATCCAACGTGGGTCCCGTGTCCCCAGCACAGGGTGACCATTGTGGGGCCCCTCCCTGTCTGTCACAGCCCTCCCGCAGCCCAGCCCGGTGTCCCCAGCGTCCTCAGTGCAGGGTCCACAGTGTTCCTAGCACAGTAACAGTATCCCCAGTGTCCCCAGTGCAGAGTCCAGAGTGTCCCCAGTGCAGCTCCTCGCCCCCTCAGCACAGGGTGACCATTTTTGGTCCCCTCCACGGACCTCAGGGTCCCCAGTGCACCCGGTGCAGAGCCCTCTGTGGTCCCACACAGTGACCATTCTGGGTCCCCAGGTGGCTGTCACAGTCCCTACAGTCCAGCACAGGGGCTGAGTGCCAGGGCCCTGAGTTAATGGCACGTCCCCAGTGTCACCACGGTGCCAGTGTGGAGCCACTGTCATGGGTCACAGGCAAAAGGTCCCCATGGTTCTGGGGTCATGTTCCCGACACCTCCAGCATGGGGTCCCCAGTGTTACCAGCAAAAGGCCTTCGTGGATCTGGCATACAGTGTCCATGTTGGGTCCCTCATAGCTGGGACAGTGTCCCCTGTGGCCCCAGCATCTCCAGTCTGGTCTCTCCTTGACCCCAGCACAGTGTCCTCAGCACCCCCAGCACTAATTCCCTAGGTTTTAAGTTTTTCTGTTCTGTGTTGGTGTGCTGCTTTAGCTTTATATTAAGTGTTACTGGGATCTTTTCACAGGGTGGTGGAGACAAAACAATCCTGTTCTAGCTGGAGACTCAAGGACAATCTCTTCAAACTTCAGGTCCAAAGCACAAGCATTGTGAAAAGAGGAGGGTGGGCAAGCAACCAAGGAGGATGAAACGTCATAATTTGAAGCTATTAACTAGACAGTTAACACATATATATAAAAGGACTAAAACTTATAAAAATGTGAGATCTCATGACTAAGCACTGCTTTGCTTCCATCTCGGAGCCGTCTGGGCAGAGCCACTACTGTGGCTCAGTTATTGCCAGGGTGCGGTCTTTGAAGGCACTTCAATAAATCTCCATTTTATTCCTCTTAACTCTGTCTAGCCTTGGTTCCAGCTCCTTGGGGCATTAGCACCATGTCACCAACATCTCCAGCCTTGTGTCTCCAGTGTCCCCAGTCCTTGTAACCCAACTACAGAGATTTCACACTGGTCCCCAGTGTCCCCAATGGGAGGTCTCAGGAGCTTCCAAAGCACCCCAAAACACACAGAGCCACCGCCCCTGCAGAGTGAGGGACCCCTGAGGTGTGAGATGGAGGCTTGGTGTGAGTAGGGGGTGTCAGTGTGAGCTGGGAGTGTCAGTGTGAGTTGAGGGGCTCGGTGTTTATCGGAGGGCTCGGTGTGAGTTGGGGGCTCGGTTTAAGTTGGGGGGTGCCAGTGTGAGTTGGGGGTGTCAGTGTGACTTGGGGGTGCCAGTGAGTTGCGGGCCACGGCCCCTTTAAGGCGGCGAGCACTCTCCGTCCTCGCGCGCGGCGGCTGCGCCGCTTCCTCATTGGCCGGCCGAGCGCGTGCTGTGACTCAGAGCCTCCCCCTGCTGGTTTGTGCGTCCGCTCCCGAAAGTAGCTCCGGCGCCCCGCCCTTGCCGAGCGGGCTCCGGCCCCGGCAGGGCGGGCGGCGGAGGGATATGAGGGGGGCGGTGCTTCGACCAGCCGGGATTACTTTGACGGAGCGTGTGGGGGCGGCGCTCAGAGCGGCGGCGGCGCTCCGAGTGAAAGGACGAGGTAGCGGCGTGACCCAACGGCGGTAGGTAACGGCGCCCTGCGGGGCTGCGAGCGGTGGGGCCGGCCGCGCCGGTACCGCCGTTATGCCTAAGTTTCCGCTGCCGGGTGAGGGTCCCACCGGGCGGCGGTTGAGGGGAGGGGGCGCGCGCCCTGCGGGACGGTTGAGGAGGGGGCGCGCGGGGGGTCGCGGCGCCGCGCACGTGGCTGCCGGCAGCCCCGGCCCCGCGTCCCCATCTCTGCCCCCTCGAGCATCTCCCCGAGATCCCGCACCGGGCACGCCCTTCCCGAGCATCCCCCCGTGACCCGGCACTGGCGAGCGCCCGCTCCGAGCATCCCTTCTGATTCCGCGCCGGGGAACGCCCGCTCCGAGCATCTCCCCACGGCCCACACCGGGAAACGGCCGCTCCGCGCACGGGGGAGGGGGCGGCGGGGGTCCGGTCTGGGGTGCGAGGGCCCGGGTGAATGAAGTGGGGGGCACGCAGGAGCGGGGAGCCCGGCGGCCGTGCCGTTAAGCGGAGCGCACGGCGCCGCTGCGGCTGCCGGCCGGGCCGGGCAGTGCGGGAGGAGCCGCTGGGAGGCTGAGTCAGAGGCAGACGGAGCGAGCGCTGGGCCGCCTCCCCCCCCGTGCCCGCACTCACGTAAGAGCCGGCAGTTCCCCAAAGGGCATCAGCTTAAATCAGCGCCCGGCTCACTGCACCCACCACTGATGCTGCAGCCTCTTGCCGGCCCCCCTCCGCGGGAAGACGAGGCCCCTTCAGAATTGATCTTCTCCCGTAATTGTGCCGGCTTAAACACATCTAGTTGATTTAGATCGTTTTCTTGCAGTGTGAAAACCTTTCAAACGTGTTTAAACCCCCTTTGCAGAGCTACCAAGGCATGAATAGCGCTTTTGTCGGCGGACAATGGCAACCTCCCGACTGTCTCCTCAGAGTACTAAAAGTAGACGGCAATCTCTGAAAACCTGCTTTTGTTCTGATAAGGCAGTTGGGTATCAGAGAGGCCCAGGTTAACAAAAAAAAAAAAAAAAAAAAAAAAATCAGTGTTTTGTGAAGGTTTTTGTCACGTTAATTTTCCTGCTGCTCATCGTGACTTGCCTTGGCTCAAAGGTGCAATGACAAATTTTTGATTACTCAGACATGTCCAGAAACTTGTGCAATTACAAGTGCTTAATAAAAAAAAAACAAACCAAAAACCCAAAAAAACAACCCAAAAACAAAACAAAAAAACCACTACAGAGTGTAATTTTATGCCTGCTTATAGAGCAGAATTCTAGCTAATATAAAGGAGTTCGATGGGTTAATGGTCTGTACTGGTGCCAGCAGGTTTCCAGCCCATCACCGGATTAAGCAGAAGGTTTTTGTGCTAGGCAGGAAGCGCTGCTGTGAGCCACGTGCTTGAACCGGGGACTTCTGCCTTTGAAACCCTTCTGAGAAACTTCACTTGCACTAGATAAAGAGCTTGGAGAGTCTGCAGCAGCCTGCGTTTTTGTTTTATTTTTTTTTTAATATTACATACTGTTTTATCTATCTAAAGCTGTTATTAAAACCTTTATTTATTGCTGTTAGCCGTAGTGATCCACCGCCGGCCTTAATTCCCTTTCCACCCAACAAGTTGATAATTTAATTTGAAGGGAATGAGACGTTTGCCAGGCCGGCTGGAGCACGTGCTCGGTCCTTTATCTGCCGCCTGGCCCTTGCTCTGCCGGGGGAAGATGGAGCCGCAGCGGGCGGTGATGGATGGCACGTAGGGAATGGGGCTGCAGTACCGGGGCGCTGCCACGTGCAGCAATCGCCATCCTGGAGTGGGGATGCAGCAGCAGGGGTCCACACTTCTGCCTGGTTAAATGTGAAAAGAAAACCCCCAAGCTTTCTTTTATCCTGTAAAGCAGGTTTTTGCAGCTTGCCTGAAGGCAGCCAGGTGCTTCTTGCCAAGCTGAAGGGCTCCTTGTCCTCTGCAAGGTTAAGCCTGTAGGTGTGTCCTACAAATACCCTCGAGATCAGATAAGTCTTTCTCGTCACCAAACATCCGATGCTTGCCACCTCCTCTTATTTTTTTTAGTTAAGCTTTCCAGGGAGGGCAGCTCAGCAGAGGCCCGGCTGAGCCAGCAGCACACGGGGAAGGTGCCAGAGCCAGCCTGATCTTCCTGTTCTCCTTTGCCAAAAAGCTGGAGAGGCGTCTCCGTTGTGGGTCTCTCCTCCCGTGGATCCGCAGCTCAATGCTGGGGAGAGCATCGGCCAGCCAGGAGCAGGTGGTGGCTCCTGGGTTCCATCCAGGCTTGCAGAAAAGGGGTGGAATTTTGGGGTGGCCATTTTGTCCTTATGTAACGGCGAGACACCTCTGGCACCAGCTGCCTGGCAGGAATGTGCTGTCCTCCTCCCTGGGAGAGGGGATGCCAGGCCGGGGTAAAAACCTGCTGCTCTGCAGAGCTGCATTTCTCTGTTGTTGAGTGCCTTCAGCGTCTGGAATGAGCAAAGCTGATGTTTTTCTAGGCTTCTTTTGGGAATCTAAAGGCCTGCCTGGTTTCATAACCCTGTCCTGAGCACTAACTCAAACCATTTCTGCCTCTGGGCTGGGTCACTGGGCACGAGCAGCCTTGTTCTGCAGCATCTGTGTGTTGTGTAAGTGAGGCTGACTAGTAAATCCCGAATCATGGCCCCCTGGGAGCCTCCTGGCTGGAGTCCCTGCAGGCAGTGACACAGCTCTGCCTGTGGCCTGGGGACAGCCCCTGCTGCAGTTTGTACTTCCCTTTGTCACCGCTAACAGCAAAGGCTTGGCCCTGGGTGGGGATTGCCTGGGTGGGGATTGCTGCTCCCTCTCCTTTCCCCATCCCCAAGGGGCATATCCAGAGAGACCGTGATTTTAGGCTTTCTCTCTGACCCATGGGGTCAGCTGGCTGGAGTTACTCACCTGGCTACAGCAAAAACCGGTCCCGACCTCAGATGGCTCAGTCTGGAATATTCAGAAGCTGGGGAGATACCAGACATCATTGGGACACTCTGCCTGAAGCATGGGCATGCCAAGTAATAATTTTTGGGATTTAATCGTTACTCCTTGAGGAATGAATTCAGGTTTATTCAGTGCTGGAGACATTCAGGCATTGTAGGATATTGCTCACCCGCCCTTCCTCAATCTGCCCAGACTGAGTGCTCCGTGTTTTCTGGTGTCCTTAAAGTCCTTGCTCCTGTGTTTGATGTTAAAAAAAGCAGAGTAGTGGGAAATGCCAGACATTCCTGTTATAAATATGAGACCGGTCATTCCAGTAAAATTCAGTCGATGCTTTGTAAATGCACGGTGGTGGAAGGCAGGAGGGAGTATTGAAAAGGCTCTTGGTGGTCGTGGGCATGGTGCTGTGGACAGATGGGTGTTTGGGATATTTTCTGGCTCCTGCGTCTCTGCTCTCGCCCCTGGACAAGGTCACTGTGTCTGCGGTCAATTTTTCTGAGCCTTCTGAACTGCTAGAAAATCCTGTGAAGGGGATACTGGCTGGGAAGTGAACTTTTCCTTTCTCTTTATAAAGACTTCAAGGGTGTTAAAATTATATTTGCAAATGACATGAGTGGGTGGGGGATTTCCATGAGGAAGGGAGAATTCACATGACTATTTTTTATAAACTTCCAAATTGTGCTCTGGCTGCAGTTTCCTTGTTGGGATACCTTGTTCAGTATTCCTCTTGTTCCTAGAAGCCATGCAAACCCGATTGCCTGTGCGTGGAGGTGATTTCCCAGCAAAAGCTTGTTTTTTTTGGCATCTAAGGAAAGTGACACTGGAGGGTGAAGCAGCAAGTGTTAGAGGGCTGAAACACAATGTTTTAGAACTGACCAGAGGGTTTTCCTATAATAATAAGACTTTGTTGGGCTTTTTATGTGGGCAGACCTTCTTGTAGTGACTCCAGTGAATCAGCAGCTTTTGGCAGGGCTGAGGGAGAAAAAGCTTTGCCAGGTCAAATTATGGTTTTTGCTGGCCTGGCTGCTGTGTGGCGCATGGCAGCGCGGCGAGGGTGAGTCAGGGCTGCCTGCGAGAGGATCTGCACGTACGTGAGGAAGGGCTGCGGAGCAGGGGAGGAGCATCGCGAGCAGGCTGGCAGGGCTTGCTCTGCCCTTCACTGCGCTCACTGCTGCCGGCTCTGCCACAGGGTTTGGCTTTGTTGGTGCCTCTGTGTCAAAGCTGGATCTGCTGAGCTGGCTGGTGTGTGCCCCTCACACCATTCTGTGGTTTATTGGTGGGCAGAACAAAAGCTCAGCTCTATTCCTGCTCTGTCCCAGCTTTTAGCTGGGCCCAGCCCATGTTTCTGTAAGCACATCTTGGAGATGAGGGCTGCTCATGCCTGCTCTGAGTCTCACCTGTGTGCCCAGGGCACAGTGTTTGAAACTAAACCAATCTTTAAAGACAAAAACAATGAGTGATCTGCCCATGCCAGTAGCCATCACCTTGCATCACTCTTTTACCAGAGGCTTTTGTAGTGCTGAGATTTTAGCCTGGGCAGGTCCAAGAGACAAAGCATTGAGCTGCCATTATTACTTGAGAACAAAATTATTGCAATTAGAAATGCCTGGGGCACCAGCACTGCTGTGAAATGAATGTACTCCCATCCCAGTGGACTGTTAACCTTCAGCTCAGCTTTGTCTTTAAAGGATAGGTTGGTTCCCAAAGAATAGGCTGGTCCTGCTGTTGTGGAAGCTCTCAGGAGCAAACAGCCTGAGTTCAGAGAGGTTTTTTAATCCAAATGTTGAAAAATATGACCAGTTTTAAACCCGATGATAAATTTTGGTGCTGTAGGTGAAGGGGAGTGCAGGAGGTGGGGGAGACCTGCAGCATCTTCGGTCAAAGAGGGGCCTTGAGTGTCTTAAATCTTCAGTCCTTTATGTGTTCTCTGCCAAAGTGTTGTGTCCAATCAACTCAAGTCTGCTTGCTTGTCCAGGCTTAGAGGATGGGTTTAGGCTTATGTGGACTTTGCTGTGATTAGGTGCTCCTGGGCAGGAGGCTGCCCCTGTCTGGGCGTGCTGCAGTCACGCCAGCGCCGAGCTGCCCCGGTCCCGTGTGGGATGGGACGTGCAGTTGAGGCCTGTCGGAGGAATGAGTGGAGAGCTGGGAGGGAGGAGGCAGAACCTCTGCCTGTGCACTCAAGTGCTTGAATTTTGTTGCGTTGTGTAGCTCCAAGGGAAGACTGGCAATGAAGAGAAGCTATGAAGGGAACATCTGCATAGAAGGCAGGTGAGCTTTGGGCGGTCCATGTGGGGGATGACATGGAAATAGAAATGTGCCTTGCCTGTTAGGATTCTCAAATAGGAACATAAAGATAGTTTGACCCAGTAGCAGCTTTCTTGTTACCTCCATTCATCACATTGTTGTCTTGGTGTCTCTGCTTGATGGGCAGTTTGGGGTGGGTGATTCCCAAACCTGGCACCGTTTTCTTCCCTTCCAGACACAGGAATCTAGCAACCATGTCGAAGCACCACAATGCAGGGGCCATCCAGACCCAGCAGCTGCATGCTGCCATGGCAGACACCTTCCTGGAGCACATGTGCCGCCTGGACATCGACTCGGAGCCGACCATTGCCAGGAACACCGGCATCATCTGCACCATTGGTAAGCTATTCCTAGACAGGAGGGAATTGCAGCTAGGAGCCCACACCCTGGTGAAACTTAGGAGGGAAATTGTGAGAAGGATCTGACTTTCATCCCTTGCCAGGGCTGATCTTGTGTGGTGAAGGAACATGACTTTCCCATGTTTGCCTAACCTGTGTTACTGCTGGGAGTGAATCCAGTATCCAGGGAAATGGGAATCGCTTGGGTTCTGCTGCACTCCGTGGGCAAGTTAAAACAATATTTGCTGCTGCAGCGCTGAGCAATGCTGTATCCATTTACCTTTTCTCTTCCACATTAAACAGCGTGCTCTGTGTGGGTTACCTCATTATTTTTCTAAAGTTAATGTTCAATCTGTTTCTTCCTCCTAGGCCCGGCCTCCCGCTCTGTGGACAAGCTGAAGGAAATGATTAAAGCTGGAATGAACGTTGCCCGCCTCAACTTCTCTCACGGCACCCATGAGGTGAGGGTGTGGTCTGAGCTGCTACAGCCTCTGTGTGTGTGCTGAGCCTGTCCTTAGGGAGGAGGGAAATCCAGCTTCATCCAGACCATCCCTGGTGTGGGAAGGTCAAATAGCTGCTTTTGGGAAGGCATGCTGGTTGTACATACCGAGCCTGCGTCACTGTTGATAACAGTGAAGTGTATTTTGTGAGCCATTTTGAAAGCAATTCAATTCCACACCCTGCCCTGTAGCAGCGAGCCAGGTAACTGGTATTTGACACTGTGTGCCCACTTCTTGCCATGAAATCCTTGAGTTCTTCCTCATACCCTGCTGTTCCCAGAGCTGCTGCTTCCTGGTGAGCAGCAGAAGCTGAGAAGACCTGTCCCTGTTTTCACCTCTGCAGGAGGTCACACTATCAGTTAATCTCACTTTTTGTTGCATTGCTGGGGATTTTGCACGCAGGTGATGCGTGAATAACCCTGATCAAAAGGCATCTGTTATTGGTGATTTGAAGTAATTACTGTGCTCAGTAGGAAGAATGGGCCCCTGGGTTTTCTGGCTCACCAGCTGCTCCAGATGCATTCCTGGCACTCTGGAAGGTCCCACCGTGGAGCTTGGGACATGGTGTGGTGAGCTCAGAAAAATAAGGTCAGAAGAAATCAACACTCCATGGCAGTCAAGCCCTTATTGCTATAAATAGCTGACACCCTCAGTGATACTGGAGGAGCTGAGGATCCCATTCTGCTGAGGTTTTTTGGGGTTTTTTTTGACCCTGGCTGCTTTCCAACTTTCAAAATGTCACCCAGTAGCAGCTGTAGGTGGCTTTACTTAGTGACCCATGAGCCTTGTGGTATGCAACAGCTTGGCCTCTCACCCTGGTAGCCTTTAATGAGCACAGGGCAGTGTCAGGATCAAAAGGGCTGATACTTAACTGGGGGCAACCATCAGACCTTGACTAACCACCCTGGGATAGTGTCAGTGCTTGTCTTGCAGTTGGGAAATCAGCCTGGAGAAAGAGTAGTGTGGAGTAACTGCATCCCAGGAGGCAAATCCAGCAGCTGGGTGGCTCTTGGGCCAGGTGACACAGCAGGGACTTGGTGGCCAGGCTGAAACTGGGAATTCTGACACTGTTACTGCCCAGTTGCTGTGGTCTGTGAACTGGCTGAGGTCTTTATTCTTCCTGCTTTGTGTGAGGTCTAATCACACTTTCCACACCAACAAAGCTGACTGCAGGCTCTGGGGTGGCTGTCATCTGCAGAGTGTGACCATCAGCCATAGCCAGTCCTGAGCTTGTGTCCCATCCTGGCTCCTCCAGAATGCCCTCATTTCCAGCCAAGGCCCAAAGAGCTTCCATCTGTCACAGGTGCTTCAGTTCTTGTGTCCACCCCAAAGCATTTACCAGGGCCTGAGCTTTACAAGAGGTGCTTTGGCACCCACTTGACTCCCTTTTACATGGACTAAAAATGACTTTTACCTCCAGTTCTGCCTGCATTCCTGTTCTGCATGTAACTCTTCAGAAAGTCAGGCTCCCTAGGAGCCGGTTATCAAACTAAAATGGAAATCTCAGATGATTGTGTTCAGATAAGTGTTGTGGCACTGTCAGGGCATGCTTTCTGTGCTGCATCCACCCCAGCTGCTGTCCCTGGAAGGGTCAAGGCCGACTCAATCCCACATTGCACACTGTCAATAAACTGACTCATTTTCCTGCTATAAAGAGTTATCAGCTGTTAGGTATTTCTGGGTAAGGGCACACATGTGAACTTCAGCATGGCTTTTTCCAGTCCAGCCTTCCTGGTGCTGGCTTATCATCCCTGAGATACTGGAGTCAGTGTGGAGGGCTCATGTTGGGGTGAGTGAGTGACACGAGGGAAGCGAGTGTTCGGGGTGAGTCAGGTCAAACTCCATCAGTTCATGTGGCACGGAGAGGAAAGGGTATTTGTTATCTGCTAGAGCCTGTCAAGTGTTACACAACTCTTACTAGTTGTAAGTAGTTGAGGTTATCTCTTAGTGTTATTTAAACAAGGAAAGTAAATTGATCTCTTGGCCATCTGTAGCATATTTGAGGGAGTTGGCATGGGTTTTGTCACAAAACTATCTTAAAACTGGCAGCATTTATCATTTATCAAAGCATTTATCTCTCAAACAAGGTTTGGAAGCCAGGTGTGTGGTGCTGGACTATTTTGGCTGTCTGTGTTTGCTTTGACTCCGAGAATAAACTGTAAATATTTACATGGATAACCTTCTTTTAGCAAGTCCTTTATCTGTGGGAATTCAGACCAAAGAGTGAAAAGCCTGTCCACCTGCAGGGCTGATAGTGGGTCAGGCTGGAAGTGTGTGTGGGAGCTAGCAGTGTGGAGAGGCATCTTCCCTTGCTCTGATGGGAGGAGGAGCACAGCCATGTGTGGCACTGTGACATTCTTCTGCCCTCAGGTCTCTTTAAATGCACACAGTTATCCAGCTGCTGGTGCTGTGAATATTCTGCTATGTTCAATAGGCAGGTGTTCAGGTAAGCTTTTGGAAAAGTTGCTCCTAAAGGCCTTTTGGTTGGTGAGCCACCTTCAATTGGCAGGTGTGTGTCCTCATGAAAAATCACTTCAGCCAGACCTTGGGATTGTCTCCTTGGGTTGTCCTTCTGGAGTTAGAGCTGAGGGCACACCAGATAACTTCCAGACTCCATGGCAGGAAAGCCCATGTATCCTTGCACTATTACAGGAAGCTTTGTCTGGGTTCAATTTTGAAGGTAGAACTGAGACTTGGAGCAGAACAGTCAGCTTGAGCAGCCTCTGGGGTGCACTGGGATCTTTTCTGTAAGCAGCCAAGTAGGACCAGCTTTAACATTTCCATCTCTTTTCTTTTCTTGTCAGTATCATGAGGGCACAATCAAGAATGTGCGAGAAGCTGCAGAAAGCTTTGCCTCTGATCCCATCGCCTACAGACCTGTGGCCATTGCACTGGACACCAAGGGACCTGAAATCAGAACTGGACTCATTAAGGGAGTAAGCTGCTTTTTTTTTATCACACTTTTTTCACCACACAGACTCAATACTGTGTTGAACCTGTGGCCATTTTCAAACAAAAAAATATCATAGGAAGTGAGGTAACAAACCACCTCCCAAAAGTTCTGACAGATTGCTGTGGGCTGCGAGGTGGTGGTGTACTGGTTTTTACTGGTGTTGTTGTCACACAGAGTGGCACAGCAGAAGTGGAGCTGAAGAAGGGTGCACAGCTCAAAGTGACCCTGGACGATGCCTTCATGGAGAACTGTGATGAGAACACACTCTGGGTGGACTACAAGAATCTCATCAAAGTTGTAGAAGTTGGCAGCAAAGTCTATGTGGATGATGGTCTGATTTCTTTGGTGGTTAAGGAGAAAGGTGGGTAACAGCCATTTTAACTCTGCCTATTTGTGTGTTCCTCAGGACATATTTGTGATTTCCCTCCAGTAACTGTTACATAGTTTGCAGTTGTAGAAAGGAGAACATGGTTCTTGATGGTTTAGTGAGACTTTGCTAAATTTCTCTATCTCAAGTGTAGGAACTTTCCAAAATTTAACTTCAGCTGAGTTTCACCAGGCTGGCATCTAAACCCCATCTTCAAAGGGGAATGTATGGTAGGGCCATACCACTATTCATGATCAGCCAGACTAATTCATGCTCTTAATGAAGGCTTTAACTGGTTTTACAGCACAGGCCCTGGGTTTTGTAGTTAAGAGACAGAACTAGTTTTAACTGGCAATGTAGAGGTAAGGTTACTTCCATAATACTCCCTTTATAGTGCTGCCTAAACTGCTGTAGCCTCAAGCCTCTCAGTCTGTGAGCATGTAGGGAGTGGGAGGCAAGGCTTTGGTGTTGCAGGGCTTTGTGTGCAAAATTGCAGCCTGCCAGCTTTTCTTGGGGGAGGCAATCCCAACCTCCTGCAGGGAACAGCTGCTATCTTATCCAGGAACAGCGTGGAAGTTGTTTTAGACCAATCTATTGTGTTCCCAAGGATAAGCTGCAAGCCTGTGTGATACAGGAATGCTCTGAAGGGATGGGATGTGCTTTTTATCGCGTGTGCCGCTGTTGACACCGCAGTTCCCAGGCAGGGAGCTGTGTGGGAGTTGGTAGCAGGAGCTGTCCTGTAAACACTGACCATGGGAACCTGTGTTCCAGGGAAGGACTATGTCATGACAGAGATTGAGAATGGTGGCATGCTCGGCAGCAAGAAGGGCGTGAACCTGCCCGGCGCTGCCGTCGACCTGCCCGCCGTCTCTGAAAAGGACATTCAGGACCTGAAATTCGGTGTGGAGCAGAACGTGGATATGGTGTTTGCTTCCTTCATCCGCAAGGCTGCTGATGTCCACGCTGTCAGGAAGGTGCTGGGGGAAAAGGGAAAGAACATCAAAATCATCAGCAAGATCGAGAACCATGAGGGTGTGCGCAGGTGAGCTTTGTGCAGGGGATGCTTGGGTTTGTCACACTGAAATAAAGCGACTCACACTCCCTTTCTGTAGCTTCAGGCAGGGCAGCTTTGTGTAGCACTGAATATGTGCTGTGCCTTACTTCTGGTTTTCTTCCTCCTTCCTTGGCATTGCAAGAACTCAAAGAGCCCATGAAAAGTGTGAGTGCTCCTTTCAGAGGAGGACAGACAGATGGGAAGGTGCTTTGCAGTACAAATGGGATAACACAGCTCTTCTCTCGCTGTCAGGTTTGATGAGATCATGGAGGCCAGCGATGGCATTATGGTGGCCCGCGGTGACCTGGGAATCGAGATCCCAGCTGAAAAAGTCTTCCTCGCCCAGAAGATGATGATTGGGCGCTGCAACAGGGCTGGCAAACCCATCATCTGTGCCACTCAGGTACTGGAAACACCACCTTTGGCTCCTCGCTGCCAGAGTCTGCCCACGAGGGAATGTTGGGACACCCATGGGTTGATGGCATTGGTTAAAGAGTGAGATGTAGAGAAGTTTTGCTCACAGCTGAAAGCTCATATTTTTAGGCACTGCTGTGTTTGGGATCTTTTCCTAGTTAGATTATGGGACCTCTTGCCAAAGGTTATATGCCTCAAAACATCACATGGTAATGAGCCCTTTGGGGCTGACCTTGCAAATTCCTGGGAAGAATGGCACATGGTTTTCCTTGGCATCTTATGACAACTCATCCCTGCCTGACAGGGAAGGTTTGCTGGGGTTCCCAGGTGTCTTAGAAAATGTACCCACACTGGAACTTCAGAAGGAACTGAGTAAAGGATCCTTCTCCTTTTTCTGGGAGTGAATAGGGATCACTTGCACAGTCCTCAAGCACTGGGAGGATTGGTTTCCTGACTGTCCTTGCTCTGCACACAGGTTGTGGAAATTAAGACTTCTTTAGGGAGTAATCATTAAAAAAGCTTCTGGATTTACAGTGGCATGTGCTCCTTTTTCCTGTATTGCTACAGAAATGCAGCTGAAACACAGCCTGAGGCAATGTCCCATGGGTGAAGCACATAGTGTTTAAACAAGTGGTGAGCTCCAGCTGGGGGGAAGCTGAGCACCTGAGGAAGACAGGAGAGCTGGCCAGAACTGGGGTTGGAAAGGGGTTAGAAGTGCTCACCTCATGGAAAGCTGTCCCCTTTTCCACTCCTTTAAGTGGGGATGCTTAGGAACCTGTTGGAGTTAACTGTTCTGATTTTACTACCCTGTATGTATTGTCTAAAGCATTTGAAATCCTGTGTTGGGGGAAGGCGACTTCATTGGTGCAGACTCTGCTCTTTATGATTTCTGGATGATATAATCCCCAAATTTGAGAATGTGTGACTGGATTTGAGCTTTCCATAAATGCATCTAATGCCACACTGCTCTAAAGAGCTCTGAGTTCCTTGGGCCAAGAAGAAGTGGAAGGTTGGGAGTCTTTTGTCTGGGATGTTGTGTGGCTTAAATCTGCCTGGAAAAGGAGTAAATGTGGAATGGGTATAAAACGGAGTCGGTTTTCCTGACTGATGGAGATCAAAGCTGCTTTAGGGGCCAGACCCTCTTTCTGTTCCATACCCCTGGAGAACTGGATTCCTGAGGTTGCATCCCACTGTGTGCCCAAGCCATAAGGAGTATTGAAGCGCAGCCCCTTCCTGTGGCAGAGTGTTGATCATCCCAGTGGGTTTGTTCCCTCCCAGATGCTGGAGAGCATGATCAAGAAGCCTCGCCCGACGCGCGCTGAGGGCAGCGACGTGGCCAACGCCGTGCTGGACGGCGCCGACTGCATCATGCTGTCCGGGGAAACTGCCAAGGGAGACTATCCCCTGGAGGCCGTGCGCATGCAGCACGCTGTGAGTACTGCCTGCCTGCCCTGTGGGGACAGGGACACCCATTGCTCTTGGCCACCTCAGCTGGCTCCTCAAATGGCTGCCTAAAATAGCCATTTTTTTCCTCACACTCTGCTATGAGTGATTTTTTTTTTTTGAACAAACATGGTTCTGAGGGCTTGGAATCTCGCTTTGTGTGCTCCAAACTTGCCAAGCAGAGCTGAGAGCTGCTCTGTAATGCTGAGATATAAAACTTTAATTTTTTTTTTGCCTTTACCTCAATAGAAATTTCATCCAATGTTCTATTGCAGTGGCATATTAAGTGCTTTAAACTGCTGCATGGTCAAGGAGCTGCTTTAAGCAGTTTATCTATAGATAATGAAAGGTTTTGGCTGAGTCCTGCATGGGAGGGGGTGGGGAGGCTCCTGAGGGTGATTTACAGCACTGCTGCATTCAGCACCTGCTGTGTGCTGGGGGTTGGGGGGTTTGTTGCATGAGTACTGACAGCACCATATTTTTACATGCCTGAACTGCCAGAAACCTCTGCTCTGCTTCAAGTTCGTGTTTCAGCTGATATAAGCCTCATGTCAAGTACCTGTGGGCATTGCTGCTCCCCAGTTAGCAGTCCTGTGAATCACAACAGTGTGAATCACATCATAAGCTCTAACTCTCACCAGTTTTATTTGCAATTCAGCTTCTATAGGTTATTCAACTCAGCCAGTGTTGGTTTGCAGTGTGTTACCTAAACATCTTTTGCCTCAATATGGAGTGGTGTTTTTCTGCATGAGGCAAATGCAAAATACAACTTACAATCAGTGGGCAGTGGTGCTCCTTTGCAGGCCAAATACTAACTAACTTCACTAACCAATACTAGTGCACCTTACAGCTTCTCCCTCCTTTTCCAACCCTTAAATCACAAAGATCAACTGCCTACCAAGACTTGGGAACTTGCTGCAGCAAACCTTATACCTGAGTTTCCATCCTGGCATTAATTCTTTGGGCTGGGCAGGTTGTGTTGTACCTGTAGCCTGATTTGAGGATCTGTTGCATGTGCTTCCCTCTTCCTCTAGACCTGGGCATGGTGTTCATTCCACCAGGGCTCCTGGAGAAGCACTGAAGGCTTTAACACTGTGCAGAAATTGAAATACAGATTGACTAAGCGTGAGATGTTCCAGGCAGCAAGGTGCCAACTCTTGTGGTAGGAGCACATGCAGTACAGTGAGGATCTTTCCTCTGAGCTAATTCAATTCTCATTAGTCAAGCCCAGCAACAATGTCCCGAGTAACCATGGTCTGGGGATCTGCAGCATGGCTGGAGCAGGTGGATGTTACCATCTGAAGTGGGCAGTAGCAAACTTCTCAATACTGGCCAGGCTGATTGCTGTAGGTGGGAGTGGGCATCCATCCCATTCCACTCCAGGATCCACACTTCAAAGCCCAGCCTGGCCATGCTATGCTGCCCGATGGGACCAAGGTTTAAACAGCCTCTCCATTTTCCTTTCTCCCACTCCCTGGTATCCCCATCCGTGCACCAACTGGAAACCCTCTATAGCTATTCCTGTCTGAGCAGATCCAGCTGTGGGGTGAAGTTAAGGATTGCTGTGCCCCTCTGCAGCTGCTGTCAAAGCAGACACCTGTGTTCCCACGTTCCATAACGTGTGGAGAGTGCAGACTTCCCCTTAAAATCAGATCTGCTCTCTGTGTTACATGGACCTGCTGCCTTTGTCCAGGAGCTGAAAATAAACTGCCAGTCTTCCAGCTCCTGCATTTGGAGTAAGTGTTGTGATGCAAATACTCCCCTTTTATCTAAATCCAGCAGTAGCAATATGCTTTAGGACAAGTTGGCACTGGCCTGCTTTTCCGGCCTGCTGCCTGTGTCCTGTTATTTTTAGAGCTAAGATACTTAACTACTTTGGCTTAAACTGATAACTGGAAGGGATAATTCCCAGCATCACATAAAATAATTCATTAACACTAGAGTGGCAAAATTCTGATTTTTCTAACTGCGAAGCTTTCACTGTGATGGCACATCAGTCTCTAATTCAACACGAACTTGTCATGCTTTGTGTAGCAGCTGTTCACTTTGTGGAGTAACTGGGTGAAATTGTCCTTGAGAAGATCATGAACCTTTGCATGCTTTTGTAGTCTCTGCAAGCCTTCTTTATCAGGTTGTCAGGCTTTCTGAGATGATTAGACATGATGATTCCCAGGATTCTGGGATGAACAGGTTGCTGAACCTGTTGCCAATGCTCAGCCAGAACACAAAGCCTTTAGTTGTGCCTCTGTCCCTCTCATCTGTCCATATCTGGCACTGTACAAACACCCAACATCTGTGACAGCCCTATAAGGAAGACTTGTTCTGGTTTATTTCCCTATTACCTAAAGGAAATCGGTATCCCATTTGGATGTGAAGCTTTATTGACTCTCAAGTTAAAATAAATCTTTGTTGGCTCTCAAACCAAATCTTTATTTGCTCTCCATGGAAGCCAAATTTTCATAGACTCTGAAGTTAAACTAAGTCTTCATGGACCCTGAAGTTAATCTAAATGTAACAAGACTGAGAGAACAGTCTCCCACCTTCAGGGGTGACATTTAAAATGTGTTACTTGCATGTTGGCTCCATGAAAACTGTTCCAGCAGCACTCTGTTGGAGCCTAGGAAAGGGAGCCAGATATTCTGTCTTACAAAATTGCAAGCAGGAGCATGGGCAGGCAGGTAGGTGGCATAAGAGTCTCTCAGGGAAGTCATGAGCAGCCATGACAAAGCACAGTCTGGCTCTGAGCTGGCTTCTTCTGCTCCTTGAAAAGCAATTTACGTTTGCCTGCTCTGCTGGAACTCCCAAATACAACTAAAATACCGTGTTTAGAAAGCCTGCCCAGTGACTGGGGCCTGCCAGTCCCATGGTACGGTGAATTTTAGCCTGCTTACATTTGGCAAAGTGAAAACCCGAGAGACAAAAAGCTTCACTGCTTCACCTTAATGCCTTCTTGCATGCACTACTATGACAATTAAGCAAGTTAATATGATCTCATGTTCCTGTGGTATATCTTTCCTTCTTTTCTTTCCTCTGTTCTCCTCCTTCCCTCCCACTCGGGCCTGCAGATCGCCCGCGAGGCTGAGGCCGCAATGTTCCATCGACAGCTGTTTGAAGAAATTTTACGGCTCAATGCTAACACCAGCGACCCTGCCGATGCCATGGCGGTGGGCGCCGTGGAGGCCTCTTTTAAGGGCTTAGCTGCAGCCGTGCTAGTCCTGACTGAGTCCGGCAGGTAGGGCTCAGAGAGGGGGCTTGGGCCAGCCCTTGCTGTGGCTAAACATGCTGCCCTCTAACACTGCAGTCTTTGGCCAGCTGCTCACTGCCCATGCCGACCTTGTGTAACCGCTGCCATGTCAGCTGACCTGTGCCAGGGAGGGATCCCAGCAGGCAGGAGCAGAGCGAGAGTGCCTGGCAGTTGGCATGAGTGTCACCTGAGTGTGGGCTTGACAGGGCGAGGTGCCACCATTGGAAAAACAACCCTTGGGAATCGAGTGGTTCCTCTGCAGGGCCGTGCTGTTGGGGCGAGCTTAGCCTGAGCTCGCTGGTTAATGGCAGTGCCACAGGCTGGCAGTGCGGATGTGGCACTGTGTGCCGGAGCACCTCGCCCTGCCCCGTGCCCGAGCGCTGCCGTGAGTGTTGTCTCCGAACGCGTGTTGCTCTTGTAGATTGCCCGGGAGGCCGAAGCCGCCATCTTTCACAGGCAGTTGTTTGAGGAACTGCGTCGTCTGACCCCCCTCAACTGCGACCCCACCGAGGCCGCTGCAGTTGGCGCTGTGGAAGCGTCCTTCAAGTGCTGCAGCGGGGCCATTATTGTCCTCACCAAGTCTGGAAGGTAGGAGGGATCAGGTGCCCCCAGGTCGAGCCTGCTGTGTCACAGGGTGGGGGAAGGAGAATCCCGTGGCTTTGAGAGACCAGTGGAGTCAGGTTCTGGCAGTGCCTGCGGTGGTGGTTCCTCGGGAGATGGACACACATCCCTGCGCTGAGTCCTCGGCCTGCCTCTGCCAGCGTGGCACCAGCTCCGAGCCCAGCCTCCCTCACTGCTGCAAGGGGCAGCGGCGCCAGCTGGAAGAGCCAAGGGAAAATAAGTGTTGCAGCTTCAATTCAAACTTCTTGGCAAGAAATCATCAATGTAACAGTGAGGCAGAAGTTCAGTGGATGCAGAATCTATTTATTTTCTTTTAAATCAAGGCTTTGGCCTTTTCTAGTAGCATCCAAATTATTGGTCTCTTGCTAGACTTTGCAGTCATCAGCCCTGCTTGCCTGAGCCTGAGGGGTGAAGAGGGACTGCACAGCCTGTGATTGGTAGGCAGGGAAATGGAGAGAGTTGGAAATGTCCTCTTCCAGGATTCCTTGCCCCTGCCTGCAGGTAATCTCTGCACAGACAGGCATCTGGCAAGCACCAGATGAGCTCAGTGGCTGCAGGTGAAGAGTGCTGGAACAATGTAGTTTGGGATTCCTGTCCAGCAACGGTGACAGCTGCCAAGCAGAGACCCGTTCTTCCAGTTGTGGAATGGGAGCTGGAGCCTCATGGATGAGCTCTTCCATCTAGAGGACCTGGGCTGCCTGCTCCCAAAGCACGTCCGACCATAAGTCTCAGACTGCTTTCTGGAAGGAAATCAGGATTTCTCACACTGGATTCTCACCATAACAGTAGTGCAGCAAACGTACCTGAAGATGTGGACCATCGGTGAAACCTTCACCAAAATGTACAGCTTAAATGATATTGAGCAGAAAATTATTTTCTGCAGAGATGAGGAGGGAACTATAAGCACGGAGTTCTGGATGTCCTCATGCTTCTAATGTTTCTTGGTCAAATGTTCCAGCCTTACACTTGACCTTCTTAAAGAGATTTGAACTCTGATATTTGAATATTTTTAGCTGTGGATTAGGTTAACTCTTGTGAGTACCTGAATCTCCCGGATCTCACGGAAGGCGGCTCGGATAGTGTGGGCAGGATTGTCTGAGAGCTGGCACGTGTGGTTGGGTGCTTGGAGCAGTCTGCTGGCCCCTGCTTTCAGCAGCAAACTTTGCATCTGAGTGTCGCTGAGCTTGGCTTCTCTAAACGAGGCTGCAAAAGCAAGTGGAGACACCAGCATGTCTGTTGGAAAGATAGAGCTGCAGATGCCATAGCCTTGCAGTTGAATCCATTTGGAGATTCTCTTCCTCAGCAGTGCTCAGAGAAAGAAAAGCTGTAGTCTAGTCCCTGCCCAGGCTGTGCTGCTGCTATTTTAAGGTGTTTTAAAGACTTTGTGCCCAACTTCCCAGTTTAAATTTTGTCCTCTGTTGCATTTGCTTCCCATGGGGTGCAGGAGCAGAGCTCTGTGTGGAGGAACTGGCCGTTTGCTGGCTTTAGTTGGTGGCTGGGAGGCAGATGGCTTCCTCCTTGGCATGCTTTGGGCAGCGCTGCTGGCACCGGCTCTTTCCACCCTGAAAACTGGGAGCTCCTCAAAACAGGGAACTTTCAGGGACCCCTGTTGAGATGCCAAGGCCTGCTTGCAGAGGCCAGAATAAATGGCACCTCGCCACCCTAACGTAGCAACAGAGACAAGTAAAGGCTTGTTCAGGGACCAAAACACCCTGATGGCACTTGCTAAACTTGGAGGTGAGGAGATTGTCACCACCAGTGGGGGCAGCCAGTGGTGGTCTGCCCCATTGCCTAGTCCAGCAGAGCATCAAGCTGGTTGGTGAGTGGCTTTTGTGCAGTCTGGTCACATCCCCCAGAGGTTTTGGGGAGCTCTGGTAACTGACAGACAGACCTTGGGCTGCTGTGCTCCTGCAGGCCATTCCCGGTGTCTCTCTGGAGGCAGCGGTGGCCGTGTGGAGCCCCAGCGTGGCTGTTGTCCCTGCAGGTCGGCACACCTGGTGTCACGGTACCGCCCGCGCGCCCCCATCATCGCCATCACGCGCAATGAGCAGACGGCGCGCCAGGCCCACCTGTACCGCGGCATCTTCCCCGTGCTCTGCAAAGACCCCGCCCTGGACGCCTGGGCCGAGGACGTGGACCTGCGCGTGGCCCTGGGCATGAATGTTGGTGAGTGGCACCCTCCCCCTGCCCTGGGGCACGGCTCTGGTGGTGGCCCCGAGCACCTGGGTCGTACTTTGGGGTCACTGGTGATGGGAAGAGAGGAACTTGCTGCCTGTGTGGTAACTGGATCCGGACGGGAAACGGGCGGTGGTTGCGTGAGCAGAACCACATCCGATTGGGAAATGGGGTGGTGGGTTTGGCACAGCTGCCTTTTAAGGAGTTTTCAACAGAAGCCCAGGTTGGGTTTATTGGTGAGTGATAGGCCAGTGACACTCAGCACTCCTGAGGGACAAGGGAAGCCTGGAGTGGGGCTGACTCTGTCTCTGTCCTACACCCCTCCAAATCACGTGCTCTGGAATTTCAAGCTCTGTCGCAAAGAACCCCAGAGCAGAGGCAAAGGGTGTCAGATGGGTGGGCAGCAGGAAGGTGGGGGTTTGATACCCTCCTGGAGCCCCAGCTGCTGTGGCACAGGCAGCCTCAGTGACTCGGGGAGTGGGTGATGAAGGAGCCAGGGTGGGACTGGGCTCTGACGCCTCCCTCTTCTCTCCTAGGCAAAGCTCGAGGGTTCTTCAAGAGCGGCGACCTGGTGATCGTGCTGACGGGCTGGCGCCCCGGCTCTGGCTACACCAACACCATGCGTGCGGTGCCCGTACCCTGAGCGCCCAGCGGGCCTTCTCCCCCTGCCCCTCCCCTCCCAGCACCCCACTGCCCCGTCTCCCCTTGCAGTAGACCAGCCATCGCTTGCGCTGTCGTCCTTGTCCCTAGAGTGGATGTAGGTTGCTAAACACCACCCAGTGCAGCAGCAGCAGGGGCAAGAGACCTTAAATCACTAAAAAAAATTATACTTGAAGTGTTTAGTTTTTTAAAAATCTCTCCCTGTAGTTAAAGTCCTGCCTTGATGTGTGTTGGAGTCAGCGTAGGAGGTTCCTGCGTGCTGTTGGGACTCCTCTTTCCTGGTGACTGTGCTCAGAGTGTGAAATGTCCCTTTTCCTGGCCCTGGTGTGGGGTTTTGGGGAAGGGGAGAGGCAATGTTTAGTCAACGGTTCTGCTGGACCCCTCCTTGCTCGAGGCAAGCTGCTACTCCCCCCTCCTGTAATGGCTACATGCCTCTCCAGACCCAATCCAAGGCAGATCCAGCCTTTCTGAGCTGGCTGTTTGGGGAATGGGGGCAGGGGAAGGGTGTTGGCTCCATGCACAGAGCTTCCCGTGCTCCCCTTGCAGCGTTGTCTCCTGTGTTAGTCATGTTCCCCCACCACCCCAGAGCCCCCCCCTCACCCAGCACTCTGATGGGCCCTGGGGTGGAGAGCACAACTGTTCATCAATAAAGAAAAGCTGAAGCACCTGCTGGGCTGAGCTGCTCCTTTGGGGGTTCATGCGGGGTCTGCAGGGGAAGGGGGAGATCTGGTGAGGGCTGCAGGAGCTGGGGAGGGCTGCAAGGGTGGGAAAGTGCTGAGGGTTCTGGGTGGGGGTCTGGTGCAGGAGTCTGCAGGGCTTGGGCTGTTCGGTCTGGGATCTGCGGGTGTTAGGAGGGTCTGGTGTGGGGGTCTGTAGGAGCTGGGGGAATTGCTGCAGTTTGAGGGGGTGCCAGTGGAGGAGTTTGCTCGGGTTGGGGCTGCTTGCAGGGGTGGAGGGGCTCTACAGGCGTTAGGCGCTCAAGGGAGGCAACGGCAGGGCAGGAGGCATCTTTTGGAGCGGGGAGTGGGCCCGAGGAGGAGTCAGTAGGGCTGGGGGCTCTACTGGCATTTCTGGGGGAAACTGTGGGAGCTGGGGTTTCTGTGCTTGGAGGAGAGAGCCAGCAGGGGACCTGGGGCCTGGCTGACATCCAGGCCGGTTTCTCCCGTCCTGAGCCCCGCCCGGAGCGGAGGAATCCCGGAGCTGGCCCGCCGCGGCCCCTTTAAGAGGCTGTACCGCGGTCGCTTTAAGGGCCGGGACCCCGCCAGGCTCCGGCCCTCACGGCGGTGGGCGGGGCCTGCGGGGGCGGGACGCGGTGCTCAGTGTGGCGGAGGCGGGACTGGGCGGTGGGAGCCAATGGGCGGAAGGAAGGGGGCGGGGCTCGGCAGTGAGCGGCCAATGGGCGGGGTGGAAGGCGACGGGCGGCCAATGGGCGGGCGCCGTGGCGGCGCGAGGAGGCCGGGGCGCGCGGGGCATGACGGCGGCGCGCGGGGCCGCGCGCAGGTAGCGGGGGGGCTCGGGGGGCTCCGGGGCCGGGGGGGACCCGGCACTGAGGGGGGCTGGGGCCGGGAAGGGCCTCGGGGCCGGAGGGTGCCGGGACCGCGTCCCTCCCGCCGCCGCCGCCGAGCCGGTGCTGGCCCTCGGCCTGTCCCGGCCGGCGGCGCCGCACTGAGGGGAGCGCGGAAACACCGATACCCCCTCGCCCATTCCCTGAGGAGACGGATCGGACCGGGCCAGGCCGGGCTGAGCCGGGGAGAAGTCCCGCCGCTGCCCGCCGGCGACCCCGCCGGCTTCGCCTGAGGGGCTCTGAGCGCCGGCGGGGATGGGATCTGCGCCGGGGCTGCCCCGGGCGCGGCCCCGGTGGTGGCCGAGACCCACGGTCCCACCGTGCCCCGCTCAGCCCCGCAGGCCAAGGGTCGCCTCCCTCCGTGCTCCGTCCGTGCCGCGGGGCGCTCGGAGCGGCTCCCGGGGAGATGAGACCCTCTGACCTGCGGGCATCCCGGGACCCGGGTCTCGGCTCTGTCCCCGCCGTGACCCCCCGGTTCCCGGGGCGGGGAACACCGGGGACATCGCGGGAGAGACGCGCGGGGCTCCCTCCGGCCTTGACGTCGCGCCTCATTCTCTCCTGCCAGCGCCGCTCGGCTCCGGCCGTTCCTCTCCAGCATCCCGGGGTGGCTCCGCTCCAGCTCCGACACGCGGGACTGAAATGACCTTGGACGCCGGGACCAAGGGCAGCTCGCCGAATCCCGCCCGGGCTCGCTCGGGCCGCGGCCGCCCGCCCGCCGGTGCCTCCCTCCGCCTCTGAGCCTCCTGGGGTTTACGGGAGGCGGGATCGCTGCCCGGCTCGCTCCGGCCTCCGCCGCGCGTTTCTCCGGCAGCGGGGAAGGGATCCAGCGGAAAGCGCTCGCCGACGGAGGGGCTCGCGCCGGACCTTTTCCAGGCTGGATCCCAGCGCCGCGTAAGGGAAGGGAGACGCCGATCCCGTGGGAGGGAGAAGCACCGGGTTTCGCCTGGCAAAACCGGGGGTTCGGGGAGCCGGTGTGGGCAGGGAGGAGGTGTTAGGAATGGGCAAAGGGGCATCAGTTCGCTGGATTGTTTTCAATTTGCTGGGAACTTCTACACCAACCCTCTCTGCCTCCTCTCAGGAGCGCTGAACTCCGACTGGTTTTGTTCCACTTGTATTTTGGGACACTTGGGTTGGTGAGTTTACCTCAGGAGCACTTTGGTGCTGAACAAATTCTTTGAGGAAAGTTACAGTATGAGCTGCTAGAAAGTGTTTTCCTCACTATGCTGGCACTGGAAGTGCCTCTTGGAAGGGAAACCTCCCTGTGCCTGGAGCCCAGCCTTACCCTGTGCTCCCAAACTCTGGATGCGTATTATCCCTGATGCATCTAGGAGCAAGATCTGGACAGAGCAGACAAAGCAGCTCCTGCCATGTCCCTGCTGGGGCTGAGGATGCTCCTCACAGCCCCCAGGCTCCCCCAGAGCATCCCACTGCCCGCACTGTGTCCAGGAGTTGTCCCTGATGGTGGCCATGAGAGGGAGAGAAAACAAGGATGCGGCACTTCCAAGTGCTTTCCAGCCTGTGGTTTTTTTTTTTTTTTTTTAATTTTAGGGGATTTCTGTGTGTTTGGTGACCTCGGAGGGGTTCTGATGCCTTTGCTGTCCCCGATCCCTGTGTGGTGCCCCTTGGTGTCAGCACTGGCTGGGGATAAATCCGCTCACCCGGATTAAGCAGTGCAGGCGCTCGTGGATTTAAGGGATGACGTGAGGGAAGCCTGAGAGTGCTGAGCTCTGGACAAGGAGGCTCCAGATCGGGTCAGAGCCCCTTTTCAGCATGGGAGAAGGGCACATGAAGGCTTTGGTGCCTCCATGATAGGAGTTTCAGCCTCAGGGCAGGTTGGCATCCCCTGGCAGAGGATGCCTGAGGAGTCAGGTAGGGAAAACACCTTTTGGTGCTATGCCAGGGGATGTTAATTTGGTGCTTGTTATTTGGTGCTTCTTGTCAGTAAGGTCTCCTTTTCCTTCCTGACACATCCTTTGATCTGAGCTCCTAAAAACCCACAAGCTCAGTGTGTCCATCTCATCCCTGCAGTGCTTGGACTCCTGGGCTGTGCCTGCAGGTCTTTGCCAACAGTGGCTGTGGGAATCCAGGAGCTATTTCCCAGCCTGTTTCCAACCACATGGCACCAGTGACTTCTGTTTGGTTCTCCTGTGCCCCATGGATGTGTTAGCTGTTGTGGGAGCATTCCCTGTGCCTCCAGCTGGGAGTCAGATGGGCTCCATTGCACTTGGACAGTGTTTTGGTCAGGGCTCTGAGGCTGTGGGGATGTGGGAGCTCATGCAGCTTCAGCTCTCAGCCCATTTGGCTGAGCACCCCTATCCTGACTTTTCCTGAGTTGAGGGGATTATTTCCATGGGTTTTTCTCAGATGAGCCCCTGAGAGCAGGAGCAGGCTGTGTCTAGGTGGGGAAGGAGCTGCTCTCAGAGCAGAGGGAGTTTGGTTGGCTCCTCGGCCCGGGCTCTGCCGCACTGCCACGGCATCACCCCGCGGGCGCCGGGCTGTGCTCCAGCCCTGCGCCTGTCCCGCCTGCTGCCGCTCATCCTGTCCTGCCGCCGCCCCACCTGCTCTGCCATCGCCCCCTGCCTGGGGAGCTGAGCGCTTTCCCTGCAATCATTTCCTCTCCGTGGCTCTGGGGCTGTGTGCTGGCTCTGCCTTGCCACCGCTCCCCTGGGATCGTGCTCTGCTTGGCTGCCAGTGCCGCAGCAATATCCGGCGGTGGTTTGCCGAGGGTGGAAGTGTCACCCTTGTGGCCTGCCAGGTGATAACCTGCCTGTGGCGCTGGGCCCGTGTTTACTTTACCTGCCGTGGCTGATAAGCACCTCTGATAACGTTCCCGATGGTAAATAACTGGCTCTGAGGTGCCTGGTGATGGCTCTGCCCTGGGAAGATGGTGTTTGCTGACCAAGAGAAGCAGACCCTGGCTGAAATCCATCCCCCCTAGGAGTTTTGTAGACCTGTGGTTTCTCCCATCCCAGCCTCCAGCCCTTAAGGAGAAGAGTCTCTGCTTTGGAGGGTGTTATCTCAGGGAGCCACAGCAATTTGGCTGCTCTGTTCTGAGCACTGGGGAGTCCCTGGCAGAAAAATGACTTTTTTTTTTTTATCTCCACGTGACTCGAGAAATAGCAGAAATATTCTTGCCGTCCTTGAGCGGCAGATTCTGCCGTCTGCGTGCAGGCTGGGATTGAAGGGAACAGATTTACAGCTCCCTTTTCCCCTTTCCCTGGGGGGCTGACGGTGTCTCCTTGCAGTGCCACGCCCATGCATGAGAAGGCAGCTCCCCTGAAGAGCCCCGAGCCCAGGCACGGTCGTGAGAAGCTGGAGGTGTCCCACAAGCAGAAGAGTTTGGATTCCCTCGACAGCAGGTGAGGAGCAGCATCCCAGGGTCTGTCTGCAGTTGAGTGTTCTCTCTTTTCTGTCCTGCTGTGGCTTTCCTGCCAGCTGGGGCAAGGCACAGGGGGGGCCCAACTTTGTTTTCTCCCTGAAATATTGTGGGTATAAAAGCAGGGAAGTGGAAGGGGTTTTGGGGGAGGGGATGGTATTCCTGCTGCTGAGGTTGTTGGTAGGATATTGCTCTCTCCATGGTTTGGAGAGAGCAATCCCCAATCCATGGGATGGACATGGATGGATATCCCTGTGCACAACCAAAGCTGAGTCCACCCTCCTGCTCAGGCACATTCCCAAATTCCTGCCTTTTGCTTTCCCGCAGGAATCCTTGCCCCAGCTGCCAAAGCTGCACATTTCCAGCTCCCAACCTGTCCTAAGCTGCTGCCAGGTCAGCTCTGGGCTCCTTCCCCCAGAGCTGGGCCGTGTGTGAGGTACCTTGGTCCTGGTGCCTTCACTGGCTCTCATCAGAGATCAGCCCTCAACAGCCAGTACTGACCCTAGCAATGCCCAGTGCCACGATAAATCATGGAGACACCCAAAATGTGGCTTCCTGGGGGTCTCTCTTCAGCCCTGTACATTTTTCTGTGTCTCATATTGCAGCACACGTGTTTTAGGGAGCGAATGAGAGACCTGTGGCTCTTTGCTTACCTGGTGATGTTTGTTTTTCCTTCCAGCCTCCGCCTGAACGAAGCCCTCAAGGATGAGGACATCAAGAAATGCCACAGGGAAGTGGTAAGCCTTTGGCTGTGGGAATGACCAGGCTGGAGTGTTGTAGCCTGTTGCCCCAGGAGGAGCCTACCTGTGGGGCAGAACGTTTAATTTCAGGAGACCTGGTGATGGTTTTGTGTGGCTGTGCTCTGCCTTGCAAACGCTTCCAGGATTTTCCATCCAGAGCAAAGGAAAAAGTGGAAATGTTGACTGAGAGCAGTTAAACTTCTGTCCATTTGAACCTTTTTGCTTGTTCAAATAATGCCCAAACTAGATGGTTTTGGTCCATCTACAGATACGAGATGCTCTGGAAGAGGAAGGAGTGACAGGAAGTGGCATTTTGTTTTTTTCCATGAAGAAAATGAAGGAGAAAAACATTTTTTTATTTCCTCAGAGGCATCTGGGAGTGTGACAGGGCCAGCAGTGGATTTGTGCTAGGAGCAGGGGGTAATGCCCTCCGTGTTCTCCTGGAATGCTCCCACTGGCACCCCCACCATCCCAGCATCCCTCTGGGAGGTGTCTGAGCCAACTGCAGGTGCTGCTGCGCCTTGATCCTCTTATGGCCAGCTCATCCTGTGACAAGGTGCTCAGAGCAGAGGTGACCTTGTACCTGTGGGCAGGAGGGCTCTGCCTGCGTGGCTGCCACCACCCAGCCTTGCTGTGCCAGCCTTCTCTGCACCCTGGCAAAGCAGCTCCTCCCTTGGTGGAGGGAGCTGTGGGACAGCCGTGTCCCACGGGAGCATCCCGAGGGCAGGGGGCACAAAGCTGCCTTACAGGAGCGGTTGAGCAGAGAGCTGAGCACATTTATGGAAGGCACTGAAGCGCTTTGGAGCTTTACCTTGGCCACGGGAGCGTTCCAGGGCCGACCTGCCGAGCCTCCCGCGGCGGCTGCCGGCAGGCTTTGAAGCGGCGCCGGGAATATAAATAGCCGGATGGCGCGGCGCGATGGGCGCAAAGCAAGTGCTGTCACCGTGTCCCGGATAAGGGAGAGGAGGAGGAGGAGGAGAGAAACCGCTGGGCAAAACAAACTGCCTGCAGATGAGCCTGGCAGAGAACAGGCTCCTCAGCAGCCCCCTGTAGCTATTCAGGGAGATGTTAATCCGGGAGGATGGCACAGCCTTCGCCGGGTGCTGGATCATCCAGCCTTCCTCTGATCCGTCGGGGCTCCTGTTCCCAGCCCGGTGGGACCCCCCTGCGCCGGTCCCGGGTGCGGGCACAGGGAGGTTTTCTTGCAGGATGGGGATTTTTGGGTCTCCTTATCGGCAAGGTCACCGGATAACTTTGCTCTGCTTTGCTTTCAGGCTGCTAGCAAGTACAACTCCCAGTACCACAAGCTGTTCAAGGACATCCCGACGGAGGAGAGCGTGCTGAAAGGTGGGTGCCAGGGTGAGGGATGGGCATGGAGGCAGCAGGATCTGGCACAGGGATTGCCACGGTTCTCTCCTTGCCTTGCAGTTTGCTCCTGCGCGCTCCAGAGAGACATCCTCATCCAGGGAAGGCTTTACATCTCCCCCAACTGGCTCTGCTTCTACGCAAACCTTTTTGGGAAGGACATTAAGGTAACGTGGGCACCAGCCCACCCTGGTCCCTCAGGGCTTGTAACCACAGCTCATCCCCTCCTTCACCCAAACACCACCAAAATCCCCAAAAAAACCTCCAATAGGAAGGGGAGCATGGCCGTGCCTCCCACTCTGATGATCTGTGGCATCAGCCTAGGGATACCAAATACTGGTTTGGTTTAAAATTCTCTGATGCAAAACCTCCTTCCAGCCGCAATGGCGCTTCAAGGAAGATCAAAGGTTTTAGGGGGGGTGAGATTTGAATCCCTCTT
Source organism: Melospiza georgiana (assembly GCF_028018845.1). Classification (NCBI taxonomy): domain Eukaryota; kingdom Metazoa; phylum Chordata; class Aves; order Passeriformes; family Passerellidae; genus Melospiza; species Melospiza georgiana. Next base: position 2,777,405 of record NC_080442.1, on the reverse strand, counting down.
GGCTTTTCTTCTTGATTTACAATCTGATGTTTCCCCATTAGTCTTGTGGCTGACGGGGATCTTGGGCAGAGACGACTTCCTTTAAAACTGGGCTGAAGGACTGAATTATTTATATGTGATGCTTTAAACAAATACCTGAAGGAAGCTCGAGCTTTCAGCAAAGTTACCCTGCCAAAAATAACATCCTGCCTTGCTCTTCACCCTCCCTGGGCTTGCATGGGGGGCTCTCCTGGTGGGTGTTAGGGAGGCTGGCTGGGTGGTGCTTGTGCTGTGTCCATCCTGGTGTTCCTGCCCTGCAGGTGGTGATCCCAGTGGTGTCTGTGCAGCTGATCAAGAAGCACAAGACGGCTCGGCTGCTGCCCAACGGCCTGGCCATCACCACCACTGCCAGCAGAAAGGTAACACCAACACACAGCAGATGCCCTGCTCCAAACTGGATGTGGTTTGAGAGCAGGGAACGAAGCTATTCCCATCCCTGGTTAGGAAGTGAGAGTTGCTCTCTGTGCTGGTAGCCAGCCAGGGCAAACACCACAGCTTTGCTTTTGTTCCTGAATTTCACTTTGTTCCTGGACGAAGCAAAGCCCAAGTGAAACTCGGTCGAGCCTGACAAATCCCTGCCAGGCTCACGTAAAACCTTTAAACTCCTTAAACACAAGCAGGGAAAGGGTTTGGGCTGGCATTCAGCCAGAGCTGGTGGAAAACTTGGATACAGGGCTGCGTTTCCAGCTTTTAAATCTGGATGTTGTTGGCTGCAGTGAGCTGATGCAGTGTGTCCAAGTCCTCGCCTGCCCAGGTGCTGCTGCCAGCACTGTGTGTTGCCTGTCCCTGCCAGGGAGGGGGTTGTTCCTGCAGAATGTTGGGAGGCAGTTATTCCTGTGGAATTTGGGAGGTGGGTTTTAGCAGGGAGTGGCACGGGGCAGGATTTGGGCATTCAAAGCCATGTGTGGCTGCACTGCACGTCACCCAGGGGCTCTGTGTCAGGCATGGTGAGTGTGGCCGTGTCCCTTCTACCCCTGGGGATGTTTTCTGTAGGTCCTGGCCCCATTTGCTGCTGTGTCCCTCTGGGTTGAGCATGGGAAAGCTGTAGGAACAGCGGCTGAGCAAGACTGGCCCCAAAAAAATCTGGTCCAGGTTTTAGCAGGCTGCAAAAATAAGAGCAGGGAAGCTCCGCAGGGAAATGCCTGTGGGGGAGACAGAGTGGCTCCTGAAAACGGGGAGATTCAAGGGCATGATGTCTCTGCCTGTCCCTGCCTGGGGAGAATGGACTCACAGGATGGGGGGAATCTCTCCCAACAGCTCACCTCTTTCTCTTGCAGTACATCTTTGTATCCCTCATCTCTCGTGACAGTGTCTATGATGTCCTGAGGAGAGTCTGCACCCACCTGCAGGTACCCACCCACCCACTCTGTGTCCATGGCCCTGAGGCTCTGCACCTGCCCTTTGGGCTGAGCACAGCTCTTCATCACTGCCTCCAAGGCTTTGGACTGCTCCCAAAGCCCTCTCCAGTTCCCAGCATCCTCACTCCTCAGAAGGGATGGGAAGAGGGGCAGGAGCCATGCCTTGGGCACATCCTGACCCCGTGGGCTTTTCTGGGTCATGGATGAGGCAGAGCTCCGAGTTTCTGCTCTCTCTCAGGGCGTGGGTATGAATTATTTATAATCTGGTGGTAATACTTGTTCTGCCACTCTGCACATTGATGCCTTTTGCCCAGATCTAAAGTTTTAAGGGGAGGAAGAATGGTACAAAGTTATAAAAGAATTTCATGTAAGTGGGGGAAGACATCCATCAGCCCTTGAGCTGGAGAGGATGACTGTGGAGACCTCTTCTCCCTGACTTTGAAGCACATGGGGAGCTGTGCAGGAGCCCTGCCCTGCCCAGGAGGGTGTGTGCCAGCTGTGCCAGGGCAATGATTTGGATGATTCAACCCTGTTGCCAAACTGGGGGACTTAATCTTTGAAACGTGCTGGGCTCTGCCCAGATGTACCCTTCTTTTATTTACCCCCTGATGCTTTATCCTGTCCAAGGAAGCCCTTGGCTCAACCATGGCCCCACCAGGTTTTTGTGATGGGAAGCACTGATGCAGTGCCCTTTCCTCATGCCCCAGAACAGACTATAAGTTCTAGCAGCTGCTCTTCATAGTCTCAGCAGAAAAGCCCAAATTCCACTTTGTGGCTGAGGCTGAAGCAGGGAGAGCTGGCACTGAAATGCCCCATCCTTTCCTCCCCATCCAGGTTTCCAGTAAGAAGAGCTTGAGCCTGAAGGAGCTGTCGGAGGAGCCGGACTCTGTGTCACTGGTGAGGGTCAGGGCAGCTCTGGGGGAGGAGAGGAGAGACCCCCTGACCTCATGTGGGTAGAGAGGGCCCACCTGGTGCCCTTGGTGGGTTTGACACTGTCTGGTGGCTGCTCAGAGAGTCAGGAGAGAGCTGGTTCTGCTGTTGGTGCCATCAAAGGGTGCAGGGATGTGCCTGTTGCTGTCACAGCTTGTCCTCTAGGACCCTCATGCCAGACTTGGCAGGAGCAGATGGGTCAAGAGGACTGGCTGAGCACAGCCACTGCCTCTGTTTATAGACAGAAAAACTTCAGAGTGATGTGCAAAATGCCACCACTCTGCTCCCTGATGGCTGATGCTGTTCACAGCTGGGAGTGTTGGATAACAGGCTGGGAATGTGGCTGAGTTATCCAAAAATCTGCAGGATGAGTGGGATGGGAGAGGGAAACACCTGCTGAGCCATGGCACGATCCAGGAGCATGGGGGCCATATCCTGCACCTTTGGGGCAGGGGCCCTTCCATGGCTGCTGGCCCTGAGCCTCAGGCTGGGTGCAGGAGGTGACAGTTGGGGTGCACCAGAGGGTGACAGGTGGGATGTCACCCATGGTCTGGTGACATCCCAGGGGTTAAAGGCTCATTTCAAGGGAGTGAATGGTCTGAATCAGGAGTGACCCAGGCTGATCTGGCAGCATCTCCTGGTGCTTTGGTGGGATGCAGCCCTTTGGCAGCTCCAACCCTGAGAACTCTCCATTGGGGGAGCCCCTCTCTGTGCCAGCTGCCATGCCATTTGATTTGTTGTCTTTTTGGGGCACTTTTTTGTCCTATTTGGGGCATGCTGGGGAATTCCAGGTGACTGCCCTGAGCTTCAAGGGTGGAGGAGGCTGCAGCTGGTATTTGGGGCAGGTGTGGGGTGCATGGGCAGGTCCTTCTTTGGTAGTAGGAACCTGCATTCCCATGGAGCCATCATGGAAGACCAGCTCTCCCTCTGGAGGATGTTTTGAAAGTGCTGGTGCTCCATGGAGACACTGTAAGGTTTGAGTTTGAATCTGGCCCCACCATGTCTGTGGCACTGCTGGTTTCATTCATGGCTCACCAGGACTGTTCCCACAGGAGGTGATCGTCCCCGAGGGCAAGTGGAGGAAGGTGTCACCTACCTCACTGTCCCTGTCACTGCCAGATGCCAACTACCAGTGCATCCACCGGACCTCTGTCAGCAGCCTGAGCACCAAGGAGAGCTCCTTCACCTCTGAGGAGCCACTGGTTTCAGGTGAGGGGTGATAACCTCCATAAAAGTGTGTTCATCCATCAGCTGCTCTCCTGCAGGGGAATTCTGCCTTACAGACTAGGCTGGGAGTCACCAATGGAGTCCTGGGGATGGGCTGGGGTCTCCTGGTGCAGGGTCTGAGCCCATGAGGGAGGAATATTTGATGTTTCCTGGTTGCTGGAGGAGCAGGAGCATCAGCCAAGTGTGTCTGTGTCACTGACTCTGGGTTTGCTTTCAGAAAGTGCAATAAACACCGAGGAGGAGCTGGAGGTGGAGCAGAGCTGCGTGGCAGAGCTCAGACCCTCTGACTACCAGCTCCTGAAGATCTTCATCGTGCTGTAAGTGTGCTGAGGGCACAGGGAAGCTGGGGGGACTCTGGGAATGTCAGTCTCAGTCTCAACTGGGTGTTTGGTTGTTCCTCTGCTCCCAGCATCTGTCTCCTGGTGGTGTCCTCCTCGTACCTGGCATTCCGCATCTTCCGTCTGGAGCAGCAGCTCTGCTCCCTGAACCGGGATTACCTCTCCCGCGGGCACAGGAGGTGAGGCACCCTCAGGGACATGTTGGGACACACAGTGGAGGGACTTGAGGGAATGTGGGTGCAAAGAGGAATGGCTCCACTCTGATGTGTCTAAGGAATGCTTTGTCCCTTATCCTGGGCCTGCTGTTGGGCTGGCCAGTGACAGAACCCACAGGGCCATCTCCAGACCAGAGGTGATCCCATCAACCATCAATTTGAGTGATTGAGAAACTCTGCTGTCCCAGAGTCTCTGGAGCTTGGGAAGAGGTTTCCTCATATAGGTTTGGGGCTGGTTCTCCAGTTGTAGGAAGCACCAGGACATTTCTTTGGATCTGGGCTGTTCCTGGGGACTAAGGCCATGGGCATCAACATGGGATGGACAGGAGGGGAATCTCCTTGGGCTGAGGACATCAGAAGGCACTGGGGTGGGATGCAGAGCCTCTGCAGCTGCTCATCCCATCTTCCCCCACTCCCTGCTTGCAGGTGACCGTTCCCAGGTGCTGGCTGAGGATGGACACTGAGCTGGTGGCACCCTGCCCACGGATCCCAGTGCTGTGTCCTCCCAACCCTGGCTGTTACATTTGGTCCGGCTTTCCCTCGGCTGGTAAAATGGGACCAAGTATTTTCTCTCTTCCTTCGGGCACTTGCTCCTGGTGGGACTTTCCAGCCAGGTTCTGGCCACCAGTGCCAACTCCCCATCCCACTGGAAACCTGTTTTCTCCCTGGGACACTGCTGTGCTGTAGCACTGGACAATGGCTCGGGGCTGCCGAGCACTTGGACCTTCCCTTAGGACTTGCTGCTAAGATGGATGCTGGTTTTTATTTCAGGCTTGGATTTTTCTTTTGTTAAAAGATGACCTTGAGCTCACCAGGACCGCCCAGAAATGTGGATGAGTTGCCACTGCTGCTCTGGGAGAACCCACCTGTTTGTCCCTGTCTCAGTATCCCTGGGAATGTTCCTGGAGGAATGGCCCTGAACACAGGGATCTGTGGGGATGGGGAGGAAGGTCCCACCAGCCCTGTGGGGTGTCATTTACCCCTATACAAGGATGGGGTTCAAGCCAAGGCTGCCCAGCCCTTCTCTCCTGGAGCACTGGGCTCAGAGAGGGGTGGTGTGTGTGTGTGTGCATCCCTTGCAAAGCACTTTAAGGTCCCCCAGACCAGGTGTCCTCGCTGGGGTTCACACCTGGCCCAGATTAACTTTGTTACTCCTGCTCACTCCATGGGGACCCTGGAGAGGAGCCCATGGAGAGGCTGGCACTGGGGACTGTCCCGGAGTGCAGTGTCTGTGCCCTGGCTCTGTTAACCTTGTCACCACATGGAGCTGGGTGCTGCAGGATCTGTCTCACAGGATTTGTCCCTCAGCCCCCCTGGGAGCACCCTGGGGTGGCAGGTGGTACCGGTGTGATTCCTTTCTTTCCTGTTTTTTTTGGAAACTACAAGTGCTGACGGGGCCAAATCCCAGCGCCCTGGGGAAGAGCTCACTGCTCACTCCAGGCTTGGAACGGCTTTTAAATGGAATTACAATAAACCCAGGATTTTCTAGCACATCACTCTCTCTTACCAGCGTCCTCCACAGCGGTGCTAGGATGTGAGTGACATGGGCACAGCCCATCCTCTCACGGGGACAAGGGGACAGGGATGCTCCGGACGGAGGGGCCACGGCGGTTCCTGCACTAGATGGCAGCAGAGACCGCGGGATGTGACGCGCTGGTGGCAGGGCCACCCTGGGGACAGCGCTGCCGGGGGAGGGAGCTGGGGTGGGCAGGGTGAGCCTTCCTCTTCCTCCTCCTCCTCACTGCACATCCACAACCCAATTCCACTCCTTTCCCCGGCCTGGACCATGCAGCAAAATGCATGGAAACGGCCCCATTGAAAACCACGGTGCCCCCGGTTAAGCGGGGACAGGGGTGGCGTCACCTGTTTTGGGCGGGATTTGGCACTCCAGGTCTGGTTTATTCAAAGCCCCGGCGTTATGGGGCTGTCGGAGCCTTTGATTCCGTGGGTGACCCGGAGGATGAAAGGCACCATCCTGTCCCTGCCAGGGACTCACCCAGCTCATTTACATGGTGGAAATGGGTTTAGGATTGTTTTTCCAACAAACAAGTTGGTGTTTAACGAGTCCAACCTCAAAGTGGGGCTCTTAGGCACAAAAAGAGATGTAGAGGTTGAGGACTGGGGGGAGTTTGGGCTGATGTGCCCAACGTGGTGTTTGCTGGCTCCTCCAACAGCCAGGGATGTGGTCTCCTCTCAAGACCCCTTGGTTAAAGGCAGTGGTGGGACGAGCCATGGGTGCAGTGACATGCAGGAGGTTTGGAGGAGCACTGGGATGAACCCACAGTGTGCTTTGGGAGGGCTCTGCTGCCAGGATGTGGCTGCAAGGCTCTGGCTTTGTTTCCCATCTGGTGTCTGCCTGCCTGGTTTGGTGCATGGTGGCTGTCCCAGTGACATCCTGCTGGAGCCTCTTTGCTTTTCTTTGGGTAAAGAAATGCCATGTAAAAGCTTTGGGTGCAGGGAACATCCCTGGACACTCACCTTGCTGGCCTGGAAACAGCAGTGAGGAGCACAGTGGGTGCTGGATGAGCAGAGTGGGTGCTGGGTGAGCACAGTGGGTGCTGGGTGAGCACAGTGGGTGCTGGGTGAGCACAGGGGATATTGGGGAGCACAGTGGGTGCTGGGTGAGCACAGGGGGTGCTGGGTGAGCACAGTGGGTGCTGGATGAGCACAGGGGGTGCTGGGTGAGCACAGGGGATATTGGGGAGCACAGTGGGTGCTGGGTGAGCACAGGGGGTGCTGGATGAGCAGAGTGGGTGCTGGGTGAGCACAGTGGGTGCCGGGTGAGCACAGTGGGTGCTGGGTGAGCACAGGGGGTGCAGGGTGAGCACAGGGGGTGCTGGATGAGCACAGCCCCTGGCCTCACATCCCCCTGCTGTTGCCCATGTCACAGCCACCGTCCCATCTTCTCTGTCTTCCTCCCTCCCCAGCCCAAGCCAATCTAAAAATAGGATTGGGAGATTAAATCAGCCAAGGCAGCTCTGTCAGACGGGTGAGTCAGAGCCACCATGCTGTTACACTGCACCACAGCACCAGCAGGGACACCAAGGACTGGATCACGCCAGGAAACACAGTTTGGGCTGAGTTTTATTTGGGATTTGGGAGTGGCAGTGATGTTGCTCTGGCAAAGCCCCTCAGAGTCCAAAGGGAATTCCCTTCAGCCAGCAGCTGGATGCTGTTCTGGCTCCAGCTGAGTGGGTTTTCAGGAAGGGCTGGTGCTGGAGGCTGCTCTCCTGTCCAGGCAGTGTTAGGAGGGAGGGGAACGGCCCCAACCCTTGTCAGGCCCCAGTGCTGCCATGAGGGTGTTTTGGGGCTGATTTCTTGACATTCCCTTGGAGCAGGGGAAGGTGAAGCCCTCCATCCCCTCTGTGCTGAGCTGCTGCACACACTGGTGGTGAAGAGCTCCAGGTTAAAAGCAATCCTTCCTCAAGGGTTGTATTTAACCCGGATTTCCCTTCTCAGCTAGGGGTGTGGTTGCTCTGCTAGACACCACCTGAGCAACCTGCTCTTTGCTTCTCACCAGGTGAGAGATTATTCCTTATCCTGCCATGACATCTCAGTTTAATTTTTATTTTCCACACTGCTAAGCCTGTCTTTAAGGAGAGGATCCACTCCAGGATCCCAGCCATCATCCAGCACAGAAGAGAAGTGCATTAAGGACTTCAAGGAGCCCACAGTTATCTTTGGCTTTTATACCTCAAACTCTGTCCTTTTGTTCTCCCTGGTGTGTTGTTTTTTTCTTTTCCTCTCAAGTAACAGAACTGGTTTGGTGTTATGAGCAGCGACCGCTAACAAGGGTTGGGGAGCACTGACAAACCCTCCCCGCACAGAGACGACCTAAAATCCTAATGAAAAACACCAAACTTCAAAGAGTGAGTGTTGCTTTTCATCTCAATTAAGTTTCTTTTCCTAGGATTGGCTTTCTCAGCTTCTTATTAATCTTGCAGCAGTTCAGAGTCAGGTTTTAATTTGCAATAAGAACAAGCAGGGGCGTGGGACCAAAAAAAGCCATGGCTGTGTGGCTGAGGAGCACCTGGCTGATGAAAAATGACTTTGATTTTGCCCTGTTCTTAAGTTAATTGTAGCATTTCCTTTGCAGTCTCATCTTTTTGCAGTGACATCTCAATGTCACATTTTCAGGGTTACAAAATCCTGGCTTCTAAATCCTACATTTCTCCAATACCATTAGCAGGAGGCACAAATTAGAACTGTCCACGATAAAGCACTCGGGGGCTTGGGTTTAAAGAGCATTTGCTAAACCTGGCTTAGAAGGACAATGCCTGGAGCCAACTAAAGCCACCTAATGAGGGTGTGTTGCCTGCTGGGCACAGGTGGAGAAGTCTCTTTAGCAACCTGTTTTGCCACAGCAATTACTGTAAAAATTTACCATGGAGAGGGTTTCTTTGAAAGCAAAGTGACTCTTGTCATTAGAAGTTGAAAGGCCGGTGATTTCAAGAGGAGAATAAGGCTTTTCCTGGAGGGAACGGGGTGTTTGGGGGGTGTAGCCATGCTAGAGGGGTTACATTCTTTTTCTTTGGGACAATCCTGTGCATGGGCATCTCCCTCAGGCACTGGGGGTGCTGCCTCTTGGACTGGGAAGGCAGTTTTTGGGGGGCTGGAGGTGCACCCCCATCACTTCTGTGCCAGTTTTGTGATGAGAGCTTTCCACTCTGACCTCTTCTGCGTGATGTAGGAGGGGGTGAGGAGCTGCAGCAGAGGCTCCATCCTGCCCTGGAAGTAGCCTTGGCACAGAGCCTCGGCGTTGCAGATCACGTACATGCCACAGTCGTAGCTGTTCTGCTGTGCCGGCGCCTTCTCCTCCACAAAGGTGGCTTTGCCCCCTCTTTTTCCCAGAAAGGCCTCCAGTTTCCCTGCCACCTGCTTGGCATGGGCAGAGTTGCATTTACTGTGGGAATCATAATGGGCAAAGCACTTCTTGTCCCTGAAATAAACCAGCAAGCTCCAGTGGGTGCCCCCGGCGGCCTGGCTGGAGTTGTCATTGATGGGCAGGAACAGCAGCTCCTTGCAGAGGAGGTCCAGGGGCTGGAGGAATAAGGCTATTTCTTCCTGACTAAGGGCACACTTGATGAACTGGGCCACCTCGGGGCTGATGAAGCACACGCGCTGGCTGAACTCCTGGAACTGCTGCGTGCTGAAGTACTCGAAGGCGAAGCCGATGATGCGGTCGTTGAGCCAGTGCGGGGGCTCCAGCAGCGCCACGTCCGACTGCCTCAGCAGGCTGTCCTCGTAGCTGAGAACCACGGGATCCATCCTGGGCCGCTCCCGGGCTCTGCCACAGCTGCAACAGACAAGGGAACACGGGGTGGGGATTGGGTCACAGCCAGGATACAGCCCGCACCTGCAGACAGCCCAGCAAACACCTCGAGTGAGTTCCTGCTCAGCAGCAGTCAGTGAGCCCAGGATTCCCAGATGGGTATCTGCAGGACCATGAGCAGATGGAGAACACACAGTGTTGGGTTAAGCAGCAACCTGCTGTGGCCCCAGTGAGATCAACCTTCCATCCTGAGGATCTGAACCTCACAACTGTGACCGTGTTCGCAGGGGTCCGAAGATGAGGGAAGAGACGAGGATCTGACTCCATGTTTCAGAAGGCTGATTTATTATTTTATGATATATATTATATTAAAACTATACTAAAAGAAGAAAAGGTTTCATCAGAAGGCTAGCTAAGAATAGAAAAAGAAGGAATGAATAACAAAGGTTTGTGTCTGGGACACAGAGTCTGAGCCAGCTTGGCCATTAATTACAAACAAGCACATGAGACCAATCACAGATGCACCTGTTGCATTCCACAGCAGCAGATAATCATTGTTTACATTTTGTTCTTGAGGCCTCTCAGCTTCTCAGGAGGAAAAATCCTAAGGAAAGGATTTTTCAGAAAATATGTCTGTGACACACAACAAAGGAGTTTCAGAGCAGCTCCTGCACAGAAACCAGGAGTGATCCAGACCTCAGGTGGTGTTTGCGTGTCTCAGTGTTTTACCTGAGCAGTGACAAGCACTGGAGCTCTTTGCTTCACTGTATTCCCCTAAATAAAAACCTTTTTGGGCTGTCTGACAGACATGTGGTCCCCTTCTCCGCACAGAGTGCCCCAGCTCTGTGCCAGAGGCATGACCTGTTCCAGGAGAACCTGCTGGGCCGCCAGCACAGGAGGCACAGCTGTGAGTAAGGAGTAACAAAGCAGGACAAGATCACAAACAAACCAGTTCCCGGCCGTGGGAATCTTTATGACAACTGTCTACAGAGCCAGAGCAGGATTTAGGAGATTTTCCACAGGGAAATTTGATTTAGAGCCCCTATATCTACCCTGGTTTTCCCTTAGCTCTCACACCCTGCAGCCCTTCCAGGCGCCTCAGTGCTGTGATGCATCCTCAGCCTCTAGATCCTTTCCTGGCCAGGACAGGGCTGGAAATGCCACAACTTGGGACACGGATTACATGGAGCTGGTTTTGGCCTCATCCTTCCCTCCTCTGTCCCAAAGACAGCAGGAAAACATCTTCAGATTTCTGAAAGCCTCGTGTGAAAGCTCAGAATGGTTAATTAAAGATCACTTTAATATGATTCACTATAAATAAGTCACCAATATTCCATCATGATAAAGAAGAATGAAGCAAATGGAGAGCTCTGTTAGGAAGAAGTAGATTCACACTTCTTATTGTGGCATGAATCATGAGGAGGAACCCTTCCTGGCCTGGGATGCATAAATTAAGAGATTTATCACTCAAAAATGTTGGCCAGGTCCCCTGGCACGTGACAGGCAAGGAGCAGAATGGATGAGGCATGGTCCATGTGTAAGAGGTCGGAAGGAAGGGCTGAGGTGAGTGCTTGGGCCATGAAACAGCCCGTGAGTGCTGGAGGATCCCAGAGATGCCGAGAGCAGGAGTCAGCAGAGGAAGGGAGCAGCCCTTGTTTGTGTGAGCCACACACAATGGTATTTGGACACGCTTCCGACCTTAATGAGCTCCAACTATTGCCAAGCTCGTGGTGCAAACCCTTGTAGTGTAAAAACAAGAAATCCCAGTGGAATCCCAGCAACTCCTCAGCCTGCCCGAAGATAGCCTGGTTTAAAGATCTGGACATCCTCCAAACATCCTGTTTGGGGGGTTTAACATGGTGAAATACTGCTGAAATACTTCTTGTAGGTGCCCATGAAATGCCCCAGATTTTCCTTTACATTGTGTTCTTTCTGCTTCATCTTCTCCTGGACATGTAGAAGTCCAGCCAATAGCTTTCCACTCCATCCAAATGGGATTAAGGGTGAGGGAAGCGTGTGTCCCGTGCTCTGTTAATTTTCCACTCTGCAGAAACACAGTTGTCTTTTTTTTTTTTTTTTTTTTTTTTTTTTTTCCTGTCATGACATTTGGCAGGTTCCTCCAGTCAGGAAGGAGAGTGCAAGTGCTTAATTGCCACTAGCTACTACTTTTAATTTTATTGCCATCTGGTATTTGTGAAACTGCCTGTGAGTTCTGTGGCATGACTCACCACATGCAGCTCCAAGGAAAAAACCCTTGGGAGGCTCCCTCAGAGCCAGGTCAGGTAAGCAGAGAGCACCAAAACAAAGTGGTGGGGCTGTGAAAAGCCACTGGTGAAGTGGCTTTCTTTGGGAGAATCTCCCATAAGAGCTTAAGGTGGATCTGCAGAGGAGCCAGGACGTGGATCTGAGCCTCTGAGGAGTGTTGAAATCCCGATGTGGACTGGGAGCAGCTCTGCTCAGCCACAGCCAGGACTCTCTTCCTGAAGGCTCAGGCACGTTCTGTTCAGTTTCCATAAAAATAAGAATAAATACTGGCACAGGCCTGGAACATTTGCTGGAGGTTGCCAACAAGTGTCTTGCTGGTTCATTTTATTTGCGTATTAGTAGTTGGAATTTGTGCAAACTCCCTGGAATCCTCAGCTCCTCCAAGGGATTCCAGCTGCCCCATTTCCAATGCTGAGATGAGGAAATGGGGGAGAGAGAAAGAAGCGTTTCCATACAAACACCATCATTTCTTTTACAGGTTTGAAAATGGTGCTGTGCTGCATCAATAGGGCAGCAGGTCAAGTTTCTCTCACTGGAGTTATAATAATTTAACAAATTAGCTGCTGGCATCAGTGCAAGTTCAATCCATAAATGGATGGAGCTCCTTCGTGTCCGGACACAATGCAAAGCCTCTGTTTTCCAGCACTTGACCAAAACCCACCCCAAACCTGTCATTTTCACACCACTAAAGACAACAACCCTCTGCAGGTAATTGCTGAAGGCACTTGAGAGCCAAGGAATGAGACTCCTCAGTAACTGAGTGTAAAAAGGCCGTGACAGAGCAACAGGAGCGTGAACTGAGGATGAATCAGAATCCTAAAGTCTATTTTAATAAATTAAAGGTGCTAAGAACCTCCAGAGTGAATAGTTTGGGGTGACACGTCACTAGAGTTCTGTTCCTAATTTAAAGAACATGGAGGTAAATAGGAAAATAGTCACCTGGAACACAAAAAATCCAGACTTTATCAGGGAGCAGGAGGAAGGACAGAGAAGGTTTTGTCTTTTAAAAGATCAAAAGACTTTATGGTTTAACTTTGTATTCACTTTTCCTGGAAATATGAGGTTTAGATACCATGTCTGGATAGCTGTTAATGGAGCAAGATCAGACAAGGAACATTAATTTCTATTTACCAGCAGGAGCCAGGCTGGATGACACCTGAATCTCTAAGCTTATAATGTGTTTCCTGACAGAGCCAGAGGAAAAACTCACAGAAAATTAAACAATTCAACCAGGACAGAAGCGTAGTTGTCTCCTTTTTTGTCAAATATAAATAATCTTTCTGCAGCTGTAGGTTATAATTTTTGTATGATAAAAGAACATCCCATTTCTGAAGGTTCAACAGGCCATGAATGCTGAAATCAGAGGAAAATACTCCAAGCTCTGTACTCACTATGCCCAAACTTCTCTGTTCTGGACAAATTCCCCAAACCAGACTCTGCAACCGAACTCAGAACCTCTCTTGGTGTCACAGCATGAAACCAAGAGCCACAGGAACAACACCCGACGGTTTTTGCTCTCCAGGATGGGGCTGACCAAAACCTGGAGTTTAACAGGAAAAACGCCCTCAGCGAGCAGAACGCCTGAGATGAGCGAGGGCACCGGGAATGTCGCGGAGGCACCGATGGGATCCCGGCTCCCATCCCGAACCCGATGCACTCACCTCTCACCTCCCGCAGACAGGGGCTGACCCAGGGAGCAGCGGGAAGCACGGGCAGGGAATGGAACTCGCCTGGAAGACCTGGAGGTGACAGGAATTCGGTCAGCAGTGGGAATTCGGTCAGGGGAGGCGATGCGGGTGTCCCACGCCCCACGGAGGAGGAGGAGCCACCTGCTGACCCCGGTGCTGACCCCGGTGCTGACCCCGGCGCTCCAGGGCCGGGATCAGAGCGCCCAGCAGCCCCGGGAAGATCCCGCTCAGCCCATCGCTGCTTTTACGGGAATAAACGGGAATCACGGGCCAGGAGAGGGTGCACCCGGGCCAGGCGCAGGGTCAGGGCCTGGCTGCGGTGGGAGCAGGGACCACCCACAGCACCGTAACTCACCTCCGCTCCCTTACCCATTTTACCCTTTTTTCCCCTCAAAACGCGCGCTTGAAGCTTCCGGGCCCGAGGCCGGCCAGCACCGACCCCCGACGGCTGCGGCCGCCGCGACCCCCGGGCATGGCGCCCAGCGCCGGATCCTTGCCGGGACCTCATTGGCGCTGGGGCCTTACTGGCACCGTGTCCCCTCCCGTGCCCCTCCCGTGCCCCTCCCGTGTCCCTCCCGTGTCCCCGGCTCTCCGCCCCGGCTCTCACCCCCCGCCTCATCGTCCGTCGCCGCCGCCGCTCGGTTACCGTGCGCTGCCGTAAAGCGGCCGCGTCGTAACGACAGGGGGCGTGTCCACGGAGCGTGCCCGTGGGCGTTCCCACGGCGGGGCGGGCCGGGGCGCGCGCCTCCCTCGCGGACTGCCTCCGCCGGGCGGGCGCGTGAGAGCGGCGCGCGCGCGCGGGCAGTCGGGCAGCGCCCGGGCGGCGGCGGCGGCTGAGGGAGCGCCCGTCTGTCCGTCCGCACCCCCCCCTACCCGGCGCCCATCTCGACACCCATCCTCGGGACCCCCGGACCTCCCTCAGCACCGAGCCCCGGGACCCTCCTTAGCACGCACCCTTGGGACGCTCCTCAGCACCAACCGTCCTCAGCGCAGACCCCCGGGACATCTGTTCAGAACCGACCTCCTTCAGCCAACGACCCTCGGGACCCCCCTCAACGGCGGCGGAGGCTGCGGCTGCGGGCGAGGGATGCGCCGCGCCCCGACACCCAGGTAAGCGGCAGCGGGGAGCGGAGCGGGGCGGGGGCCTCCGGTGCGCGCGTGAGGTGGGAGCGGCGGGGCGGGGGTCGTGAGGCGAACCCCGCCGGAGCATCGCGGGGCCGGCGGAGCCTTTGTTCGGCGGAGCAGGGCGAGTCTCCCCGGCGTCGTGGGGTCTGCCCGGTGTCGCGGAGTCCTCCCGGTGGTGTGGGATCCTCCCTGCCTGAGCCGTCCCCGGCGGGTGCGCGGTGCGGGGCGGCCCCGCGTAACCCCCTCCCTCCGCCCCGTGCACGGCGTTTCACCGCCCGGTGCCGCTCACCCCCGTCGCGGGTGCGTTGGACACTCAGAACATGGAAAAACCAGCCTGGGGGGGGGGAGGAGATTCACCTCAGAGGCGTCCCCAGTGTCAGCGGTGGGGCCGTGGGCTGGAGCCCTGAGTGTGCCATAGCCCTGAGGCCACGGCTGTGGGCAGCGCCACGGGAGCCGGTCGCGGACGCCTGCGGTCGCCCCGCGGCTCCGTCAGCCCGGTCCGCCCCGCAGAGCCGTTCCCGGGCACCCATCAGCCGTTCCCGGGCACCCATCAGCCGTTCCCACCCGCCGGAATGAGCTGTACCTGCGTGTGCTTAGCACAGTGTTGGACTTCACGGCAGTTCCCACCCGGGCGCGCCGGACCCCTGCGGGAGCGCTGCTCCTCCGCAGGTTAAGAGAGTCGATATTTCTTTCTGGAATTTTCCTAAACGTAGCCAAAACGGCCTTTGCTTTATCCTCCCAAAAAATAAACCCCTCCGACGTGACCTGCGCTAGGACCTGCCGTGAGTTCGGAGCCGGGTTTTTGGCCGCCCTCCTGCTTCTCGATCGGCTTCCTCCTCCATTTAGGTTTTCCCATCCCCAAAGCAAGGCGAGGGTGATAAAGTGGGCAGCGTGAGCTCAGCAGAAATCATGGCTTTCCCATCCCGCGCTGCAGCGCGGTCCCTGCCCATCGGCGGATCAAAAAAATAATCACGTAGCGGCGGAGGAAGGAGGTTTGCTGCTACGGGAGGAAAACCGGAGCGGCGTCTCGCTCAGTCGCTAACCAGGAGCTGTAATAAATCGCTCTGTAAATAGATGGCTAGGTGGAGAATTGGGTTTCTGGCTGGCTCAAGTGCTTTCCTGACTCTTTTCCCATGGGACTGCTAGGAAATGACAGGGGAGCGGTGTGTTCCCATGGAGAGGTGCATGGATGCTGCGGTGATGGGCTGGGAATCCTTAAGCACGACCTTACAAATCTGACCTCATCCATAAACTCTGGCTGGGTCAGAGCCTGTGTTATCCCTGAACAACATCATCTTTTCAGCCCCTCGCCACACAGTCACACAATTTCCCCTATGTCCTTGAGTAAACTCACCCAGTTCAATGGCTTTTCTCATTTTTACATTTTATTTAATTAAAATAAGAGGGGTTTCCATGCCTCTTTCCCCCATTAAGGCTCTCCCAGCCTTTGCCTTCCCTTCTGGCTGTAATTTTTGATCCCCAATACCATTTTGGAAGCTGTCAGTCAGGTTGCTGATGGCAAGGAAGGTAATTCAGCAGCCTCAGCACACAACTATTAAGCTTTTGTTTCCTGGGCTATCAATGATGATGCAACTTCATATTTTTATTTAATTTTTTATTTCTTTATGTATTTATTGTGATCAATGCATAAATCAGGGTGGCTTTAGAGATTTTTCCTCTGTGTTGAAAGGCCTGGAGTCCATCAGCAGCGCTTGGAAAAAGCTCTACTGGAATTTATCGTGTATTTAAAATGTAGATCTGTTTTGTGAAGTTATTTGTTCTCTGCATCCACTGCTCCTGTTATGATCTATAGACTCCACATTTTAAGCTTTTTTTCCCTCCTTATTTTGGGTGGGGAAGCTGCATTTTCAGATTCAAGGTATCAAATGCCTGATACGACTACTGCTGTTACAGCATCTTTCACAAACACCAGTACTGAACCACTCAGACAATAAAACCTTTGGAATCCTGTGCTAGGAAAATCTGAGTGCTTTATGCCTAAATTTTATGCCTAAATTATTTGTATCTGGGATCTTTATGGTGCATTTTGTGAGCATTGATCAGTTTTGCTGAGAATGTCAAGCACCTGAGTTCGGGCACTTGGGAAATGCGAAACTCGAGTTACCCGTGCAGCCTTAATTTAGCTTAATTTAATTTAGCTCGTGTCAAAGTATGGCTGGACTTGAAATCTTCATCCCTTGCTTGGTTTTTTGGAGAGCAGTATTCTGCTCTGGATGGAAGAACAGATTGTTCCTTCCCATGCCTGCAAGTCAACAGGGGGAGTACTGGGAGCACAGGCACAGTGCTGGTCCCTCCACTGGTTTTGCACCAAACTGGCAAGGAACCCAGGGCTCACCATGGCAGCCTTGACACCACAAGTGTCCTGTAGTCCTGGGGCTTAAATGCCTCAAGTCTGGGGAAACCAGGAGCAAATTTCCAGTGTCTGAAAGGGGTGTACAAGGAAGCTGGAGAGGGCCCCTTCATCGGGAACTGTCGTTCCAGGACTGCCAGGGAATGGGGTTAGATGGGATATTGGGAAGAAGTGGTTGGCTGAGAGGGTGGTGAGGCCCTGGCACAGGGTGCCCAGAGGAGCTGTGGCTGCCCCATCGCTGGAAGTGTTCCAGGCTGGGCTGGACAGGGCTTGGAGCAAGCTGGGATAGTGGCAGGTGTCCCTGCCCATGGCAGAGGGTGGAACAAGACCAGCTTTTAAGGTCCCAGTCTGGGATTCTGTCATTGGAGTGTGACCAGAGAGTTTCTGAAGTCGTTTGGGGTGATTGGTGTTGGTGAGTGTAGCGTGGCCATTTTCTGCCCAATTCTAGTTCTTGCTCTAAACCGTGCAACTTTTGAACTCAATTCCTTTAAAAATACATTTATGAGAGAGCAAACAAGGTCGTTGAACCATTGGAAGCATCTTAGCCGGTCAGACTTGATTTCAGAAATTCCTGCGTCCCCTCAGTTTGTAAATAAAAGGGAATTGGCGTTCCCGCTTGCACGCGAAACACCGGGCTTGAACCCACGTTTGTTGTGTCCTTGATGAACCCCCCAGCTTGGGCCTGGACTCTGAGATGGGCTGGGTGCAGGTTTCAGCTTTGGAACGTGGTGGTTTTTGTGTGTTGAGGTTTAAAAGAGCATTCTGAATTTCTCAGGCTTTGTCCTGCGTGCCGACGTTCGCTCCACTTCCTCTCGAGCGAACGGGATTTCTCCCCTCTCGACAAAGTAAACATGAGCATAAATATTTAAAGGATCACGGTTCAAGTTTGCAAATTGGAGACTTTCTCTAGCATTCCTTTGGACAAAAGCAGTAGCGCTGGAGGTTTGGGATGTGTCTGGGTGCTTCCCTGCTCTGGGGAGAAGCTTGGTAATTCTTTGGGCTTCACGCTGCAAAAATACTCTGCTGTCTTTTCAGGTTAGATGGCTGTCATTATCACAAAGCTTGGGTTTCTTATGAAATTTTAAGGACAAAATGCTGCTGATGGGATATCTATGGATCATTGGAATTGAGATTGTTTTTGTGGAATTTTATTTTTCTTTTACACAGGCCAAAGTTTTCCATAGGTTTTGGGTATACGTGTGAAGGCACAGGTGTTCAGAGTTGAGACTATAGAAACCAATCATGTGCAACTCTTGCCAGATAATGGATAAAAACAGGAAAAAAGGGAAATGGAATAGTCCTTGTTTTTTTTGGTGACTCATTTTAATATTAAATCTTGTGCTGTGTTTGACAGGTTGAACTTCATGGTGACAGGTATGTCTCACTCCTGTGACTGTGTTGATGTCTTAACCTCTGTGTCTTGGAATTAAACTTTTAAAAGTGGAACTCAAACCACTTGACCTCAGAAAATAGGAAAATTCAGGAGGGAAGGCTATTGGACATGGATTTTTAGAGTTGAATTAATTTTTGTGTCTGTTTTTAAAATATTATGAAGAGTTGTAGTTTTGTTAGATGTTGTGGTAGCGTTTTTCTGTCTGTGGAGAAGAATCTGTGGATCCCTTTTTCACAAGTACCTGTGGAAAAATCTTACAGGTGAGGTGAGAATTCCCCATCTTTGCTGCAATGGCTTTTTATTCCTAACAAACCCCCCATAATCTTAATTCTACCTCTGATGGAGGAACACAGGCTCATCTGGGTCAGAAGGGAGCTCAAGAGGTCACTTGGTCCAAAATTCTGCTCCCAGCAGGATATTCTTCAAAGTCAGATTGGGTTTTTCATGGCTTTAGGTGTCTCCTGTCAGTTGTGTTCACCTGTGGTTTGTGGGCTGCAGGAGGAGAAGGGAAATGAGGTGGTTTGAGCTGAGTGCTGCATTCCACTTGCAGCCTATGGAACTGCTGCTTCCCACTGCCCTTCCATGAGTTCATCAAGCTGGAATAGTCACAGGCTCCAGTTGTGGGAGGATCTGGCCTGGCTGAAGTTAATTTTGGGAGAAGAACAGGGTTAGTCCAAGTCCATTTGCTGATAGTCAGCATGAAGCTAGCAAGTGGCTCCACAGTGTTTTGGTGGAAACTCCTTGGAGATTTTCTAGGCTAAATGAAATAAATAAATAAATACCTGTGCTTTAAGGATTATTGTAATTCTTCTGGTTCCTTTCTGCTCTTCAAGTCTTGCATTGCAGTTTCTCATTAGGCATGGATGGGCATCCCTTTGCAGAGGGGTGAGATGTCTCTTTTTGCAGGGTTCTCATATGCCTTTGGCTGTTCACACCGTGCCAAACCATGGTTGGACAAAGCCACGGGTCATAGTTTTGGGCTCTGTTGGTGTTTTTAGTCAGCCCTTTTTTAGAGTTTTGCCAAGAGCCTCATGAAGAGACAGAGCATGGCCTTCAGCCAGGTGAGTGTTTTGCCAAGGGAATGGGGCTCAGGAGTGGAAAGGCTGGGGTGCACTGAGGGTGCTGGGGTAGGATGGCAGTGAGGCTGGGCCATGTTGGTGCCACCATGGAAAACAAAGGAGATAGGAGCTGATGAGGCAGCCAGTTATCCTGGGCAGATTCACACTGTGTCCAGGTTTGGGTATAGATTCCTGTGCTGTCTGTGCATTAAGCACCCAGATAGAAGCTTGAAGTTTGCTTGGACCCTTTGAGATCAGCCTCTATATCCTCCCAAGGAATATTGATATTCCTTAGTTGGATCCTTTGTCTGCTATGTGAGATCATATGAGGGGAGCTCAGCCAGCTGTGTCTCATCCAAGCTCTCATTTCACTCACCTACAGTGATAAGTGTTTTTTCACTCACCTACAGTGATATGTTGCTTTTTCTGCACTTAAAACAAGATGCAGGCATCGCTCTGCTGTGGTCTCCTGTCATCTCTCTGTTGGGCTGTGGTGTGTTTTTCAAGATCCCTGCCAGGTCATGGAGGAAGTTTATGAAATCCCTGTTGGTGTTACAGCCCCTAGGGATAGGCTGGCTCTATGTGGAGGGAGTCCCCTTTGAGGGGAGGGCTGGACTGGACCCTTTCAACCCTGCTAGTTTTGGTGGTTCCAGCTGTCTGCTCAGCTTCTCTTGCAAAAATCATCTTGATGTCCATCCCTGTGACTCGCAGGAATTACTGCACATCCCTCTTAGGAGCAGTGGGGAGCAGAGCAGAGGGCTGTCCTGCTTGGATGCTGCATGAAGTAGCAAAGGAAAAATGTAGCTTAAAATAAATAGCCAAAATATGTGGGTTTCAGTATAATTTTTGGGTCTTATTTGCTGGTCTCTTCACCTTGAATTACTTCTGGCATCACCCAGATGACCTTGAATCCTAGAGTTACTCTTGGGATGCCTGTTCCAGATCTTGGCTTTTGTCCATCACGCACAGATAATCTGAAAACCTCTATGCTGTTTTTTAATCAAAATTCTTTGAACTGTCTTCTATTTCTTGCAAAGCATAACCTTTAAAAAGGTAGAGTATCATGGATATGCTGTATCATGGCTGAGCATTGATGGAAGAGGAGTGTTTTATCCACATAGATCCATCTTTGGAAAACCTGAGCTTTCAAACCAGCTCAGACTCTGAACGCTTTTGAGAGACCACCAAGAATTCTTTTATTGTATTCAGCACCTACAGGGTTGGTTTGGAGGGATGAACTTACAACAAGTTAACTGAAAATATTTACTTTAGTAGACTTCCGTAACGCTGCTGTCTTTTCATACTTCACGTAAATACATAGACCAAAATAAAAATTCTCCTAAATGTTGCCATTTAAACTTTCATGGCACTTGTCTATAAACTGTTAGGTTGGTTTGTGCTTGTTGGGTGCACAGGACAGCCTCCCTGGGGAGGAATTAGTAAATGATTTAATTGTTGAGGAATGTGGTCCCATTAGGCAAAAAAAAAAAAAAAAAAAAAAAAAAAGGACCGCAGTGGATCGTTGGAAATGTTGCACTTGATTAAAACAATGCTGAGCAATTTGTAATGATTTTCTGAAATAAATGAATTTTTTGGAAGAGGGAGATGATGTGGGTAAATAACCCTTCTGGAGGTTTCTTTGAGTGCAGAAGAGCTGGTCTCTGCTCCCTAATTCACCAATTGCCTCATAAATGAGGCATCATTATGTGGAATTTGTTGCTGCTAGTGGTGGCAAGGATGACTGAACCACTCCAGCTCGACAAAGGCACTTGGAGAGATGTTTAAAAGCAGAGCCACTGTTTCTTTTGCTTCTTTTTATCTGAAAATAAAGATCCAGCCCTGCTGCCAAGGGATGCGGCGGGTCCAGGCGCCTCCCTTGGGATTGGGGCCCCACATGAAACGTGTGGCTGGGCAAGGAGGGCACCCCGTGTTTGTGTGGAGTGTGGCTGGGCAGGGAGGGCACCCCGGGTTTGTGTGGAGTGTGGCTGGGCAGGGAGGGCACCCCAGGTTTGTGTGGAGTGTGGCTGGGCAGGGAGGGCACCCTGGGCTCCCTCCTTGCCGGGCAGCCCTGGCACAGACGCCCTGCACAGGCAGGCCCCTGTCAGGAGAGCCGGGGATAATCTTATCCAGAGGCACTTGAGCAGGTAGGCAAGGAAAGGAGATAGCAGGACAATGCAGAGCAGAGGTCAGCTCTGAGGTGCCTGCAGCGCATTATGAGCAATCCTGAGTTCCCCTCAGCTATGAAGAGAATGAACTTTACCAAAAGCCATGGAGGAGTCTGGCTGAATCCACAAATCCTTTGCTGCTCACTGTTTAACCTCATTTGACTCCGGGGGGTGCCAAGTGCACCGTGGCTTGTCAGAGCACTCGTTCCAAAATGCAGTTCCCTGATCCAAATGGTCTCACTGCAATCCACAGGGATTTGATTAAGGAGTTTATTAGCATTGATAAACATTAGCAGCAGTATTTCTTCTTCTATCTTTAAGAAATGACTTGCCAAGAAAGATGACTTGGCAGCTGTTGCCTGTTCCCTGTCCCACGAGTTTTGTGGACTTGTGCATTGTTCCTGGCTCCATTCTCTTTGTAATTCCAGGTGGGAGCTGCTGCCTTCCAGTGTTTTCTTTCTGACTTCAGCTCTCCTATTCTGTGTTTCTTTATTTTTGTGATTGAAATAGCCCTCTAGAGCTGTTCACCTGCGGTGAACAATATAATAAATGAGGAGAAAAATATATTTAAAAAACCAAAGAGCACTTCCAGCAAATGGGATAAGGAGAAAAAATGAGCACAAAGGTTCATTTCTGAGGGAGTAAGGATTCATTCTCCTACCTAAAAGTCTTTGCTGAAACAAGGGAAAAAAAATCCCTGCTTGAGTATTTTCCTGTTCCCACAGAGGGAAGGTGTGAATCTCACCCAGGGTTTGCTGGCTTGGTTTTAGCAACATTAGGGGTTTCCTCCTGTTTTTTTCTCTTCAGCTCAGTTGCTGCAAGACTGCTTTCATTTTTGTTTTGTAGGGGAAGATGTGAAACCTGAGGAGCAAAATCTAAATGAGATGTTTAATGCAGTTGTTGCAGTCTAAGGAGTGGCCCTGCATGAAACTTTTTCAATTGCAGAAAAAGCTCATTTGAAAACTCAGTGTGAAAGTAGCTCAGTCTGATATTCATGGTTCAGACTGTGTGGTGGGGACATTGTGATTTTCTGTCTCGTGTTGAGTCTATTTTTAATAAAAGTGGAATCCTTGAGAGAATATCACAAAAATAATTGGAAATGAAAACCTGGAGACATGGATGTACAATGGTGTGGGTGCACTTTTTCTGTGTATTTTGAAGTTTTTTTCCCCTGAGCACAGACTGTCCTCTACACTGAGAAAGGTGTTGGGTTTATTTTTTCTCTTCTTGTAGGACTGGGTCAACTTTCTTTTCTGTTTTGGGAGCATTAATCTACATACTTTCTTTTCAGGTATGCTCTTCAGGGGCTGCGAGGGGGCAGGTATTCCAAAAACTTGAACAATTTTCCTTAGGTGAAGGATCATTACAGGTTCAGGTGCTGCTGTTATTAGCAAGACTCCTGCCAGCTGCAGTTTAATTTTCTAAATGTCTAAATGTTGAAATTCCAGATTGTTGCACAGGTATGTGTGTTGGAGTGCTTTTGAGAGGCTGGAACTCTGGACTGCTGGGATGATTCTTAACTGATGGCGTTGATGGATTCGAAGAGAATGTCAGTCTGGGAAGTTAATCACCAAAATCATTAAAAAATTCAACCTGTTTGGTTTCTAATGTAATGTGGGTGCAAAATGATTGTAAAGCTGCAAAGTCAAGTGAGAGAATTGAGCAGAAAATGGTGACTTAGGGAGCCTGGTACACACCAGGAGACCTTGAGATGCTTGTCCTGGTGGGCATCACCTTCAGGAGCAAACTTGGAACCTTGGGATGGGGGATGCAACATGGAGGAAAACAAAACTCAAAACTGACCAGAAAATTCCTCTGGTTTGGGTTTGGATTGTACCAGCTGGAGCATCATCCTTTAGGGAAGGCTGAGACAGAAAGTGCTGTGGTGGCACTGAGGACCTGGGTTAGGCCATATTAGACCTGAGATTATCCCATGTGTGTCACTGGGATCTTCTGCTTCATCCTGCTCTTTCAGGTGCTCAGCAGCTCTGAAGTCTGGTCCTGGACTGGGTTTTGGGGGGTTGTTTTGCCTTTAGGGTTTTTTTGTTTGCTTTCTTTTTCCCTTAATACCTAAAAGGACACCCAGCTCTGGTCACCTGGTGGGAATCACCTATTGTAGAGGCAAGTAGGGAAGCAAAATCTCTATGGTGGCATTTGCTTGCTGATAAGAGTATTTTTAAAATGCATTTCCTTTCCTCATTCTCAACGTGTCTTTTAATTCCCCAAGAAAAAAGGTGTGTGGCCTTCTGGTGCCTTAGCAGAGACTGGAATCTTCTGTGTTTGGTGCCTGTGCAGAGATCCACAGGGGAGGTCTCAGGTGTGTGAATTTTGGGTGGGCAGCTGTGCAACTGTGTGTTATTTTGAGGAAAACAAGTATTTTGCTCATGTTACAAAGTACTGCTGAGGGATTAGTGTTGCAAGTGAAATTTTGGGTTACCTGCTTTGCTCACTATAATGTGCTGAAAAAGTATCAATACACACTTGCTCTTGCTTTTTTTCTTTTATCTTCAATTCTTAAACCTTTTGTTGTCCTGAAGCTGTTGATTTTCAGGCAAAAACAATACGAGGCAGTGGCTGTGATCTGCAGGGTGGGGCTCAGCAAGGTCTTGTTGCTGATTCCCTTTGCTGGGAAGGGCTAATTATAGAGACAAACTGGGGAAGGAAGAGAACGGGGTCAATTAGAGCATCCAGCACAGTTTCCTTTAAATTAGAGGTTGGGCTAGAGAGATAAAAAAAACCCAAACCCCAACGTTAAAGAGGCACAGAGTAAGACTTGAAATGCTCTGGCACGCAGCGAGCTCAGCAGCTACAGCAGATGTCCCGCAGTTTCAATTTTAAGTAAAGAACATGTTGGATTAAGAGTTTTATTGCCAGAATTGCCAAATTGAGCTGAAAAGACAGAGGAGATGTTGCTACTGCTTTTATTCTTTAACATGCTTTTGGCTTGCAGTAGGTTGTGACTGAATGAAGCAAAGAAATACCTCGCCCCACTGTTGATTAAAATGGATTTTGTGGGAAAAAAGAATTAATTTTAAGTCTTTAATGCTCATAATGTTATATTTTCATAAAAAGACTACCTGCATCTTTGTACATGTCACATGGATCAGTTTTGTCCGTGTTTTATCCCTTGTTGGAGAGGCCACCAGGGCTCAACTTTTTCTTGGAGCTGTCTTATGGCTTTAAAAGTTTTTTTTCCCTGGATTTATGCATAAGCTAACTCAGATTAGAGGATACAGTATTATAGATATGGTGCAGACACAGTACAAGCTCCGGGCTCAGAGCTCTGCAGGTGTGGAAAGCAATAAACCCCAGTGCCAAGTCAGTGAAAAACCAAACTGGAATTTGTGCAAGTCGGTGAAAAACCAGAAAAGCCTTTATGGTGCTCTTCCCAAATGATCCCTCAGTCCCTTAACACCTCTTGCCTCAGCTTTTAGGGCAAAGCAGACCCTCCCCATGTCTGCCAGGTGTATTTTCTTCCTCTTTGCCGGATTGCTGTGCAATTCCTGGGATTGCTGTGCACAAAGGGGGGTGGCAGAGCAGGGAGAAAATCCCCACAGCTTCATCTGAGTGCTTCAATCCAGATTGGCAAGTTCCTTCTGCCGGCGCTGTGACTCATCCTGGGCTTCCTCACTGCAGGCCACCCCTAGCAGGGCATCAAAGGAGCAGCCCGCGCTTCCAGGCTGGAGCCCAACCAGGATCTTCCTGGAGCAGGGGCTGTTGTTCTGGTCCTGGGATCTCTCCGTGTGCACAAGGTGGTGAGCTGATGCCAAATCTCAAGGGAGTTGGTGATAAATGTGATGAATTGGTGCTGAGGGTAAGAAGGTTTCTCCTTGCTGCTTTGAGCAAGGCAGGGGGTCCTGCCCAGCCAGGGGTGGGCTGGGAAAGGCCCTTTGAGGTCAGTGCCACAGCCAGCAGAACTGTTTGTTCACTTCTGGTTCCTTGGGTACATCTGATATGCAGGGGTTTAGTGTGGCAGTTAGGAAATTCTACAGCAAGGAAGGAAATTTTTATTTTTATTTTTATTTTTCCTGAGGCATAGGTAGAGGTACTCTTTGCTCAGGGCTGTGGTGCAGCAGAGACTCCTGCCCTCCTCTCCTTCATTCTCCTGGTAAAACTGACTCTATATATGCTTCCCCCTTGTTTTTGGTTCAACAAACTTAGCTCTAAATCTTTGCAAGAATAACTTATTTTTTCATTTGGAGCAAAAACTCAGCAGCTCCACCAAGTTTAGGATTGTGCCACCAGGACCTATTAGAGCCTGCAGGATGTTACTGGTGGTTTGATGTGAGAACACCCTCATGAGTTCTACTCTTATTTTTAGGGATTTTTTTTTCCTATTGAAGGGCTTTAACATTTCTAAATGTTTTGTAGGATTTCTAATATTATTTTATAAATTATTTGCAGTGTTAATAGCATTTTTAGGCTTTTTCTACCTTTTTATTATATCATCTATGTGCCCACATTACAGTCCCAGGTCTCTTGTGAAGTTGTGAACACTTTTACTGTTTGAGATGGATCTGTAGGGTCTACCAAGGACATGTAAGTCTTGGAACAGATATTCTTCATTTGTAGGTGTAGAGAAAAGCTGCAGAGAATATGAAAGGGATGTATAAATTTTTAGAGGATGTTTCTTTCAAATGTCTGGCAGGAGACTCTTGGAATATCATGAAAAGTGCTGGTTTTCCTTTTTGTTTTTTTTTTTTTCATTCCTGAATAGGCTGGAACTGGAGATCAGCATCCTGAGCTGGCAGAGGAGTCAACCTCTTGATAGTGATCTGGAGTTGTATGTGAGGAAGAGCCTCAGAGTACAGATTAAAAATGCAAAGTTAATGCAGTGAGGATCTATTAAGGTGCAAGAGAAGAGCAACAAAATCATATAAAGCAATGACTTTTGCTGCAATGTCCTGGCAGGTCAAAATTTCTCAGATCAGAGGGAAGCTGCTCTGCTGGCTGGGATAAGTGCCTGGAAAAGGAGCTTTAATTTTTTTTTTTTTTAAGGAAGGATTTGCCCCCCTCAATTTCTAATTCATACAGTGACATTCTAAATACCAGATTGTTCTGATTCCCCTTTTGCTTCTGCTTCACGTACACATTCCTGTCCTTGTGATTATTCCATGTGTGTGACAGCATCTGCAGCACATGGATGGGGTTATGGTTTTCATATCACCTCCTTGTCCTGTGTCTGTCTCCTGCCATCCCTGGGGTTTTGGAGAGCTGCTACAACACTTACATTTCAGCAGTTTTTCTCATTTTTTTCACCTGCTGTCTGCATGTCAACTCTGTGCTTTCTCTCCTTTTTGTTGTGCAACATTTTGTCACAATTTAGGACATTTGAAAACCAAGCTCCCTGCTTCTTTTGGTAAAGTCATCAAATTGACATTTTTATTTCAGATTGTTTCCTGCAGAGCCCTGAGTTGATTTTTTGCCTGTGTGTGATGAGTCAGCACAACTGTTGAGCTTGTGAAGCTTCACTGATTGCAGAGTTCTGTTCTGCTGCTCAGTTTTTCAGTTAGCCCTTTAGCTGAGAGCACTTAAATGCAAAGTATTGCAACTTGTGATGCACTCAGTGCTGAGTTGGGTTCATTTCTAATTAAGATTTTAGATGGCTGCCTGTAGGTGCTTGTATGTGAAAACTGCCTAGAGAAAGCCACTGCCCGGGGTATGATGTGCTGAAGGAGGTAATTCTTTGTTAGGTCTGTGATTTTTAAGTGTCTTATTTAATTTTGCGTGGATCCAAGTGTCTGAACATGCTCAGTGCTGCTGCTGCTGGTTTTTTTTCCCTCCTCAGCCTACTCAAGATGTTAAACCCAGCTTTAATTTTCTCCATTTCCTATGATTCTCAGTTAACCCTCTTTTCAGGAAATCAGTGGCTTCCTGCAGGCTATTTCTAGTTGCTGCTGGCCAGCTGAAGTGAGGTGATGTCTATGCACTGAAATATGATGAAACCCTCAGAAAGATTTGTTTGGCTCTACCAGGATTAGTTTTTTTTTTTTGAGGCATTGTCGAGGTGAAAGCCCATGGCAGCAGCACTTCATTAATCTTATTTACTGGTGTTTGAAGAATATCTGATATTATTGTCTGTTCCTTCATAGGGGAAATCTAATCTCCACTAGAATTAGCCTTTGTAATAAGGCTCCTGCTTGATAAACGAGTAGACAAATATTGGGGCCTTGCCACCGAGGGCTTTATCCATCACTGAGATAAAGCGCCCGGGCTCCACCATGGGTTATTTATGCATGGAAAACAGACTTATCAGCATTCCTGAATTGCCCCTGTTGCAGAGAGCGGGCACTCCTGCCCCTAACAAAGCCTCATTTAGCTCAGTGCCTTCTTCCCTAGCCCAGGAATGAAATATTTTCCTGTTTCCCTGAGTGGCCGGTATTTGTGGCGCTGCCCGTGGCGTGCACGCAGAAAACGCGTCAAGAATCCGCTGGCTGTGGGCAGATCCCACATCAGGCCAGGCCTCGCAGGGCTGAAATAAGCGCAGCCTGTTCCCTCGGCGCCTACACGACCTGGAGAGGAGGAGGAGGAGGATGGCAAGGGTCAGGAGCAGATTGTTGCCCTTGCAAATAAAACCTCTCATCCATCCTGCAATCCTGGAGGGGGTCCTGGAGATCCAGCACACGGAACGAGTGAGTTGAGCTGCCTCAAAGCTTCAGTGACATAAGGGGTTGGTGTCGGAAGGTGTCTGGTGTTGGAAAGAGGGAGAATAAAAATTATCTCAAGTTGGATTCTTCTGAAGTGTCTTTGTGATTTTCCTGAGTGTTGGTCATTGTGATATGGATTTTTTTTGCTTTTTGGGTGAACAAATTGGAGGGAGAATTGCTTTCAGAGGTGGTCTTGTAGCTGATGGCAGTGGAGTTAATAGATGGAGGAGGTTTCTTCCCGCCCTTTTACAAAATTCCTATTGAAGCATGGTGTTATGGGGGAATTCTTTGCAAAATAACACCAAGACACCCCTTGGAGAACTCCCCTTTAGCCTCTTGCAAAGCCAGCCCATGACATGGCTATGTTCAAGATGAATCTGAAAAAAAAGATTTGAAGTTCTTCATCATATTACTGGAGATGAAGTATCTATTCTCACTTCATCCTATTTCTATATAAACTCATTAACTGACTTTCTCTGCTTTGTATTTTTGCTAATTCATATTTTCAATGCCCTAATGGGCAGTTTGGTGTCTTCAATGCTGATCTGATTGAATCATTCTTTGTGTTGGGTTATAACAGTGCTTCCATTTGCTCTGGTTGTGGTGTGGAGTGAAGGGAAACCTCAGAGATTCAATGGGATGTTGGGAGAGAGGGGAAGGGGATGTAGGAGGCTCTAGTTGGACAAAATCAGTCCAGATCATCATCTGCAGTCAAGTGGGACATACAACATAGTCATCAACTTGTGTAATTTTGGGGGAGACAATTCAAAATTCAATTTGAACACATCATAAAGTATCCACATGTTAATTTTGAAAGCTTCTGTGTGTCTGGGTCTTGCTTGGTTTTTCCTCTTATTCATGCTCCTGTGAATGTTTGCCAGCAGAATTCATGGGACTAAAACTTCCTAACATCTGGTTGGCCTTGCTGCAGTAATCATCTGCCTGTGTTTTTCACCTTAAACCTGAACTGGTGAGCACAGTGCTTAGGTATGGGGAACATGAATGAGAGGAAGAACATGAATGCCCTCCTTTGGAAATTTCCCTAAATCTTGATGTCAGGTGCTTTGTAGGTGTCCCAGCCTGTCAGGATTTCTGGTGGTTGGTGTGATGGGCATCCACTTGACTCATTTGGACAAGTTAACCCCTTTTCTGCCGGCCTGATCCAAAGTCAGAGTTTCACCATGGACATGTTCAAGCAGAGTTTTGGCCAGCTGCTCGTGCTGGTGGCACATGAAGTGTAAAAAATACTTGCCATCCCTATAAATGTTTTGAGTTGTCTCCATGATAAGCCCACCTGAGTTTTGGGTTTCCTCATTCCCAAACACAGAAAGCAGTGACCAGATGATCACAGGGAAGGAATGTTGGAGGATGTGACCTCCTCTGCAGGAACGTGCTGTCCCTGTTAATTTTTTTGGCTGAATCCAGTGCTTCTCATTTTCTTCTGAAAAAGCAGCTGGTTTAACTTCCCCTAGTGACACCACCCAAAAAAACCCCAAACCAGGCAGTGAAGGACACCCTGAAAGGAGATGTCACAGGGGGCTGTGGCAAGCACCTGCTGCGATGCAGTTAATTTTTTATAAAATCAAATTAAAAGCATGTTTGCCACAGCTGCTTGCTGGAGGAGCTGTTTTGATTTATGTTCTTGCATCCTTTGCTTCTGAGATGAGACCCAGCATGGCAGAACGATGAGGTTCGGGGGAATATGAGCCAAACAGATGCACTTGAGAAAATGAAACTTCAATCTTGGATTTACTTAGCTCATTTCCTGGTGTCATTACCTTATCCTGATGATGAATGTGCCTAGTTGTGGGATCCTGCACTGAATACATTTTGAAATGTTTTTTTCACGCTCCCTTCTGTGGATCTCATCACGCAGCCGAGTTAATCCATTTCAGGCACTTTCATTTCCATACCATATGTTCTTCAAGGCGTTCTGCAGGGATAATTATGTGGATATCATTCACTTCCCTTTGTCCTGCCAAGACGTGCTCTGCTTTTCAGGTACAGGGGGAGGCACGAGCATCTTATTCAAGTCTTGATGACTTTCTGAAGGTTCCATCTCCTGGTGTCTGTTAGAGGAGTCAGGAAGGACAAGCATGAGGACAAGGAGATCATGTACTCACTCCAGAGCGTTTATTAGACTGACTTAACACCCCGTCCTGCTAGTGGGATGTTTTCCTTAAAGATCAACCATCATTTCCATAACACTAATTATTGGGGAAGGTAGGAATGTAAATATTGTGGTGAATTTAAGGGCTCGAGGAACTTTCCTGCTCAAATCCCCCTAGCTAAGTGTTAATGTAAATTATAAAAGTGAACTATGTGCTCAGAGAAAGCCCAATCTCTTCTGGGATTTTTCCTATCTAACAAATAGTGAAGAACAAACTCAGCTGAAATTTCAAGTGCCTGCCAAGGCTTCACTGGTTTACCCAAATTACTGAAGCAGACAAATTTAGCAGCATCTGGATGGTACTAAAAAAGCAGAAACCTTCATTCTTTAAACAAATCTGTTTTACCACTGTCTTTGAGCAAAGTTTGTTTCAGTTGATTTGTGTTAGAGGTGAACAAGTTGTCCTTGGACTACAGAAGTGACTGAAGTTTGGAGGAAAAAATATTCTCAGTTGGATTATTTGGTAATTTAGACTAGGAAATCTCTTCCTTGCACATGCTTCCATAGGGTTTGGAGTTTTTTTAACTAAAATTTGACTAAAGCCAGATTAAATGCAAACCAGAATGCCAGTATATTTTCTAACTTGACAAAGCAGTGCAGCAAGAACACTTGTTTACCACATATGACTTATTTTTACTGCTTTTGTAGAAATTATGTCCTTTAATATAAATTACAAATTCGTGGCTGTAGTAGAGAAGAAATGTTTTGAAAATATGTCTGCTGATAATTGCCATTATAAAAGAGACTGAACAATGAAAAAGGGCTGGTGTGTAATGGCTGGTGTCCCTTCCCATGATGGGGCTGGAACAAGATAATCTTGAAAGTCCTTTCCAACCCAAGCAATTCTGGGATTCTTTAATCACTGGGAGCAGCTTTATTCCATCAAATCTATTGATGTATTTTAGACTATTGAGGCTGAAACCTCTGCAAAGTTGATTTCAGGACTGTGGCTGGGATCTTAGTGATACAGGGATAAAGGTGACAAGGGAGACCTGCAGGAGGGATGACAATGGTTAGACAGTAAATCAGTGAATCCCTTCATTGGGAAGCATTTTGGAAGATGGAGATGCAGAATTTCCTCATGGCAATATCAGAGCCTGGGGTGACTTTTGGTGGGAGGAATCCCAAACCAGCAGGTTATGGAATGTGAGGACAAGGAACTTGGTCTTGTCTTTCACTCTTCATTAAAATAAATAAAATTTTAGAAATCCCCAGACCTCTGTTTCAGAGAAACATGTTTTAAAAAGGGCAGCAACCAAAAGCCCTCATCCATTAAAAAATTATCCTTCAAACCTGATCATCCTTTAAAGGTCAGGGGTTAAGGATGTTTAAGGCAAATTGCTGATGAGTTTTACCACAGATTCCATTGGAAAGGCTCAAGGAAAGTGGAAAATCCCTGAGGCTCAGGTGTAAAGTCAGCAAGGACAAGCAGGAGTAGAAGGAATGGGTTGCTCTGTGTCTGTCAGACCCGAACACTGACAGCACAAACACATTTATGAACTTAAATAAATGTCTGGGAAATGTTGGTTTGCTTTCTGCTTGCAGCCAGGGTATAGACAAGGATAACGATCCTGCAGAAAACAGTTTTTCTGCAGAAAGGGACTTTTGACTGAGGATCAAAGATAGCACAGGGTAGAACACCAGTTTGCTGTCCTGAGATGTCAGCTGAATCTCAGGTTTCTGCTCTGAACTGTGCTCTGTGACTCCTGTGCTCACCATATAGGTGGACTTGGTATATTGGGGCCAGAATTTTATAGTGTGGTGCATGAGGATGGGCCTATTGTGAACAGAAAGAATGTTTCATATCATTTTATGTCTCTAAAAACCCCCAAACTAATACAGCCACTGTGAAAATAATCAGGGATGGTAAAGAAATTGTCCTGTCTGAACAACCTGGCATTCATCTGACAAACCAGGACAAGCCCTCCAAACCTTTCTGCTGATATCCCTGTGGCATAAATTCCTTTTTAGGGCACTTTGAACTTTTCCTTAGTGTATTTTGAAATGTCCAGGGGTGACACACCTGCGCATTCCTCCTTCCCACCGTGCTCCAAGCTGCTGCCCCCGGGAGCTGTGGGCATGTCGGACCCACGCTGTGTCTTCCCGTGGCTGATGAGAGCTGAGAGGTGGCATCTGCTGCAGACATGCTGCCTGCACCCAGGGATGGAGTGCTGGGTGTCGTGGCCCCAGGCACCTGCCTGTTGTGGCAGCCTGCCGTCCTAATGTTTCTAATTCTGCCGCTGAAATGGAGTGGAAGTAATTCCAAAACCCAATAGGTTGAATATTCCGGGGTTTTTTTATTATTTTACTGCTGAATCTCTTTTCACCCCTCACCCTCCCTGTTCTGTAATGACCTTGCTTTGCCTCCAGCGAGAAAATGGAACTAATTTTGTTGACTTGTCTTTTTAAATACTCGTTATTGGATTTGCCCGACCTCTTTTTCTGCTGTGGAGAGTTGTGCTGGCTTTGTGCCAGCGGAATAATTTGTCCTAATCTGAAAGTGTTCTGTTAAAAGGATTTACCAGCCCCCTTCCCAAACTTCTGCTTTGCATAAAATGCTTCCTGGGCAACTTTGAGGTGTGTTGCTAGTTGGGAAGATGAATGTTTTGAAAGAAATCCTTTTGAGTATGAAAAAGATAAGACACATGCACAGGACTGGAAATATTTCACCTGGAATATTTGCAGTGTGGTGAATATGCATTAAAGATTTAATAGGTTGAGAAAAGTAAATGGTGTAGTATTTTTAGGCAGGATTTTGGAAGGTGCTTGTGAACTTCAAGGAGAGGTTTGTGATATAACATTGTATTTTAGTGTGGCAGAAAGTATGGGATCTCTTTTGTGGTCAGTGTTAAATTCTCCTAAACATATTGGAAAAATCCATATATTTTCTAAGTGAAGATGTGCTTGTGGAAAACCACTGAGATCTGGATATCTGGAGAGCCTGTCATTCCTATCTCAGTTGTCCTTCATATAAATAAAAGGTGGAACTGAAGCCAGTTGTGTCACCTGAGCTGTTCCACCAGGATCAGCATCGCGTTTCAGTTTCTCCTGATAACGCACGGCTGACCTTGGCTGTGTCCTGTCCCCTCCCAGGGGTGGGGATGCCAGGTTTAGGAATGAAGAACATTAGGTTTAGGAATTCATAATTCCACA
This sequence comes from Melospiza georgiana, assembly GCF_028018845.1. Lineage (NCBI taxonomy): Eukaryota > Metazoa > Chordata > Aves > Passeriformes > Passerellidae > Melospiza > Melospiza georgiana. The sequence continues at coordinate 2,743,991 of NC_080442.1, read as the reverse complement.
ATAACTTGTGGAAGCTAGTTGGCTGCTCATAATCATTCTTAAAGAGCTTCAAGAAATGTAACTGTTATGTTTATAATCAATTCTTCACTGTGACTTTGCTCACTGCAGAATTGTCTTTTTCTGTACTGATGGCACAGAAAGAATTGAACATGCACTTAATATTTTTTATTAAGGAAGAGGCTTAAAACCCAAGTGTGCTGCAGTTTTTGGAGGGATCTCTCCTCATGTGTCAGAGGTAATCAATGGCTTTCTGCACTAAGATAGGGAGCTCTCTGTTCTGTGGGAAGGAGGTGCCTCTGCTTTCACTTGAGCATGGAAGAGAAAAATTGGGATGGACAGGTTGGCACATGGTGAAAAGTAAAAGGTGAGAGGGCCCAATGACTTTCTCTGGGAATAACCCAGCAACCAAAGCTTGTATTCCTTCAATAATTATGGAATCACCTCAGACATGTTCAAAGCCAAGTTATCCCATGGGAGGCTTTCAATTTAGAGCAGGTTTTGTAGGAAATGAGCATAGGAGCTGGGAAGGAGATGTTTTCCCATTGCACTGGGCACCCTGGATCAGGATGAAGGGTGATTATCCTGCAATTAGGGAAAATCCGTCACCGGAGCCGCTTTGGGAGCGGCCGGCGGAAAATGCAGGAACAGATGTCAGAGCAGCAGCCTGGCAGCCCTGGCTTAGAGGAGCTTCTCTTTCTCCCTGAGATGCTTCTGCTTGGGGTGGGGAATTATCTCAGAGATGTTTAATACTGGGCTGCTGCAATCTGTCATCCAATTTCTTCAGCCATCTGAGGATGCCTGACCTCTCTGTGCTTTGTGCTCTGGGGCCGTTTGTTTTCCCTTTGTTTTAATCTTCCCTTTTCCAGGATGGACCAGAGCAGAATTTCATTTTTGTTCTATCCTAATGAAAAACCATGCTTGCCAAAGAAAAAAAAATGGGAAAGCTCACCCCCTACAACATACTCTGGATGGGAAAATGGTCCTAAAGACAAGGGAGGACACATGAAAGTAGTGATAAAAAGCAAATTCATTGTGCTAGTTTGAATATGCTCAGGTTTAACTTGTGCTCAGTGAAGCATTGAAATCATTCCACTGCCAGTCCGGTGAATATTTCCATTTTTGCTGGAAACCAGACCTTCAGCTTCCAGATGAGATGATGTTTTTTTTTTTTTTTTTCCCACAGAATATAATGAGATACAGACTGTTATCTCAATTGACTTAATTGCTGCCTTATTGGATATATGCAGTGATTTATAGAATAATTTTATTTTCCAGAATGTGTGTTTGAATTTTATTTTCTCTGCAGTCCCATTTGTCTAGTCCCCAAGTTTGTGTGGAGCTGTAGCTCGTGGCTGGGAGAGGTGGAAGCTCCTACCCAAGTGCAGGATGAAGTCCTGATCCCAGCTGTGATGTTGTTCCAGCTTTTGCCCCAAACTGGGAAGATTCAAATGAAATGCAAAGTCTGTGTATGTCTTTGTTCCCCAGTGTCATCCTAATCTTTATTTGTAGGTTCTGTCTGTCCTTCTTTGTGTTGGGTGACTGTAGGGGTGTACCTGTTTATGAAGTCTGGAAATCAGGGATGCTTTCCTCCTAATCCTATAGCACAATGTGTGGGAGCCCCAGAAACAACTTTAAATAACCCATAAACCACATGTCTATTAGTGAGAGCATCTGATGTAGATCCTTGATAATTTACAGCTTGTTTCATTTTAAAAAGGTGAATTATGGCCTTCCTAATGGATGTATTGGTTCTCTGATGCTGGTCATCAAACATCTCTGAATTTCTACAGCCTCCAGCCAGTGTGTCTGATCCATCAGGAAAAGCAATAATGTGAGGAGCTGAGTTTTGCTTGTCCAGGGCTTCAAGTTCTGCTCATTTGAGGCCCCACCTGCAGAGCTGCCTCCAGCAGCAGGAGGAGCATGTGGAGCTGCTGGAGCCAGTCCAGAGGAGGCTGTGGAGCCCCTGGGCTCTGCTGGGAGAGCTGGGGCTGTCACCTGGACCAGAGAAGCTCCAGGGACACCTCAGAGCCCCTGCCAGGGCCTAAAGGGGCTCCAGGAGAGAGACTTGGGACAAGGGAAGTACTTCAATTAAATACTTGATTAACTCCTGCTTTTTTTGATTTTTTTTTTCTTCTCTGTCTAATATCAATGTTTTCAAAGAACTACAAAGCCTGTGTTTCAGGTAGCTGCCAAGAACTATTTTTAGTGGAGCTGTCAGCTCTTAATTCAAGAGATTTTTTAGTACTTCTCACATTGTGAGGCAGCTTTTGTTTTTGGTTTCAAGTCCTGATGCTTTCAGAACACTCCTTCTCAAGTTTAAAAGCCACTCTTGTGTTGTGGCATTTGCCTGACAGTTTAATTTTCAGATAGAATATATTGGTTTGTGGTTCATTTAAATCCAGCATCCTATTCCTGCTCTTGCTTGTAAATTATCATCATCTGTGGGCTGAATATTTTTTATAAACATGGCCTTTAGAGGAAAAAGACTATTTTTTTTTCTGTGAACTAGTTGCTGAAAGTCTTGTTTAAAGTATGACTCATCCTTTTTGGTGTTTGTTTTGGTTTTGGGGTTTTTTTGGTTTTTTTCTTCCTTTGTAAGGTAACTAAGCCAGATCTGGCAGTACAGTTTTAATATTATTTTCCCTTTGATCTTTGACAGCACAATTCTTAGTGCTCTGAGATCTGTTCCTTGTGCTGCATGTGCTGAGCAGAGAATCTGTAGGTTACTATGAGCCTTCAATCAGTCTCTGGTTAATAGAATCTTGCTCCTGCATGGACCAGGATGCTTTCATGTTGGTGCTACAGGATTTTCAGTAGTTGTGCACTGAAAAGGAACTAATTTTGGGGGATTTTGAGCTGCTTGGTTTAAAGGAGTGGAAGATACCTGTACAGTCTGGCTACAGAGATCAAATCCCTAAAATATATCAACTATTTATAAATTATTTCTATTATTCCGGTAAAGTCTTTAGATTATTCAATATCACTAAGCTGTTTGAGCCACTGAACGTGGAGAGGAGACAGATAACAAATGGCATCACCTCTTACTTAATATGAAACTGAATCCAGGCAGGAGCAGCCTCTGATTTCCTGACAGCACTGCAGCTCCTGCTGCTGAGGGCTGACCTTCACTGAATGCACAGAAGATGATTCTCTGTGGGGAAATGATTTCATCTGCCATGGAAAACGGGAAGGAGGTGCAAGGGCGAGAGGCAGCTGAAGGGTGAAGTTGGTTGAGGATTGCTTGTGTTTAAGGAGGATTTAAAAGAATGAGGATGGGCTGGAGTGGAAGTTTTGGTTATTTTGTTGGGAAAATTCAGCAGCTGCAGGGGCACGTGGCACTGTAAGATTATGGACTCCCAAAAATAACTTTATTCCTGTTCAGATGCTTGAGAAAAGCTGGATTGTAGTGTCACTTAAGGAGTAGGAGACTGAGCTGAAAAATTGGAGAATTGTCCTTTTAAACTCTCATTCATTAACAGGTATCTTCTACCTGAAATGGGAAAAATGGGATTTGTCTGCTGCCCAGCCAGAGTTAATTTGTATGGCTCATTTTGATCTTGAACAGTAAATGTTGTATCAGGAGGAAGGTTGGAATCTTCTTGGCAGAAGAGAAAGCTCTTTTGGGTTTGTGCTGGTGGATCACAGGTAATAATTCTTGTGAAATGCAATAAAATTGTGTAGGGAACACTGGAAAATTTAATTTGAAATGGACTGTTTGCCAAAAAGAGTTTTCTGTGAGAAGGCTTTAAAACCATCCCTGCCTTGCTATCGGTCATGGTCCATAATCCTCCATAAAATGAGGCAAGGGAGAACATCAGTACCCACATTATTACATCTCCTCCTGGTGCTATTGCACTTCAATTTGACTTTGCTCCTAAGCTGAATTATCTTCTGATAACTACAAAGCTCCTAAGACTACAGGAAAAACATCTGAAATTATAATTATTTGACCAAATATTCAAAAATAGTGACACTCAATTATGTAAATTGTCCCTAATTTGATATTTTTAGGGAAATACAGCGTAGGTATCGTCACTTCCATAGTGATTTAATGTTTATTTTCCTGTGTCTGTGGACTCCACAATAAGCAAGGCTGAGAGGTGTCCTTGTTTGTCTTGGCTTGTGCTGGAAGTGGGTTGAGTTTCCCAAGGATGGAGAATGATGAGGAAGGATCCATGCTGAGGATCTGTGGGATCCTTTAACCCAACGATTCTTTAACCCAACAAAATCCTTTGGCATGGATCTATATACTGATATTTATCAGTCTATCAACATGCAGTTGATGTAGATCAATATATATCTGTATGGCAATATTCAAAACACTCTGCCATTTCATCATAAAGGTGAGAAACAATTTCTTGATGATAAGATATAATTTTTTTTTTAATGAGCTGTCTTTTATTTCTGTTATCATTAAAAATTGCTAATGCAGCAATTTGGTGCATTTAAGTGCCAGCACAATGTGTTTGTGCAATTCTTGATGTTTCTGTAAATCCTTCTGCCTTTTTCTCAGCTGTTATCTCAAGTGTGATGCTTGTTGGAGCTGGAGAGCCTCCACATCCTTCAGCAAACTTCATTTTCAGCATGGCAGTCCTCAGCCTGCTCCCACCACCTTCAGCAGTGCATCAGGAGGAGAAGATTCCCTTGATTTCCCTACACAGATTTTGTTCTCTGAAGCTCTTGAGCTCCTCTAGGCCAGAAGCACCTTGTCCTTAACACTGGTGTAATTCCTCCTAAAGGTATCACAGAATTGTAATTCCTCCAAAAGGTATTGAGCTCTCAAAAGGTATTTTCTGCAGCTGTTTTGGGGCTGGGAGATGCTCCTCGATGTGAATTTGTTTAGTCCTTGGCAACGTGGCTTACACTTCATAGCCATCATTTTTATCAGCTTCAAAAATGGTTTTATTGTAAGGGATGCTGGTTTTCGGGCTCTATATGTGAAATTTTAGCTGCAAACTAAAATATAAATAGCTGGGCACATGATTGTAGAGCTGAAAGGGAGATCCTGAGTCCGTTTGCAGTTTCTGCAGCCGTGTCTGTGCTCAGTGGCTCTGCTCTGTGCCTGCAGCAGTGTGGGATTTGACAGTGAGCTGTGGTTTTGGGATATCAACTCCATCACTTTGTTTGCAGTCAGATTTCCAGGGACTGAACTCCTCTGTGTCCACCTGTGGAGAGCAAATCCAACCAGTCAAGTTGAAAATCTGATCTTTTGGCTGTTCATGTGAACAGAATTGCTGTGCTGGTGGGGGATGCTCTGACTGAAGATGTTGCTGGAGCCTGGAGTTAATCCAGGAAAACCTGAAGGGGCTGTAAATGAATTCTATCAGTTTATAAAGGACACATTTTTCTTGGTGTTTGGAACAGGGTTGTCCCACCACAGAGCACTTCATTAGAAGCAGCAAAACAAAATGTAGCAAGGATTTGTTTCCCTGCAGAACTCAAAACACTCAGGATACACCAGGCTCTTCCTTAGTCTCTCCTTTTTGTTAATCCTTGCCATTCTCTGACAGTTCTCATTAGCCATATAGGGAATTGGGAGCAGCAAAGTAAGTTAAACAGGTGCTACCATTGCAGCCTGAGGGAGGATCCAGCAATTCCTTTTGTTTCTTTTAATTTTACTTTTTATATTACTATTTTGTTGGTTTCTGGCAAGAAAAGCCAAGGGAGCAGCTGGACGATCCTGTTCTCTGTGTAGGGGCATGTTTTGGGAGAACAGAAGTGCTTCCAGAAATCAAGATTCAGTGACTCAAATCTGAAGCTCAAGAAAGAGGAACAATCCAGGGCAGGATTTTCTTGCACCACTGATTGGGGTTTCCCAGCATCAAGCAGAGATGCTGTGGCAGAAGAGAAGATGGGAATCACTTCTCCCACGCAGCTGCCCCAGCCAAGTCCTCCCCAAGCCTTTTTGTAGTTTCTTTATTTCATTTTCATTTCTTTGGCCCCACAGATGATGGATCTGTGCCTTTGGTGGCATCTGCAGCCAGTGATGCAGGAGTCATGCAGGCAGGAGGTTCATTCACTGCATGGCCAGGTTAATGCTTGGATGCTGACTCATTCCCTGCACAGAAAGTGCTGTGACCTCAAGGGAAAGAATAAGTGTTCGTGCTCTTATTCACATCCTAATTCAGTTCCTCTTTCACCAGAAATGTTGTAACATATTAGGAGTAGTAGCTTGTTTCACAACAGCTTTTCTTGTAATTTATTTTTGGTTTTTTGTTCGTTTGTTTTGGGGTTTTTGAGGGTTTTGTTTGGTTTTGTTTGTTTCTTTTTGTGGTTTGTTTGTTTGTTAGGTTTTTGGGGTTTTTTATTTCCATTTTGTCCCAGTTGAAAGGTCTGGTAGAAGCTGAGAGATTTCCAGAGGAGATGCATCAGCAAGAATGTAATGGAGAACAACATCCTCACCACCTCCAGTTTCTAGAAGAGGAACCACTGAGTGGTTGTCACACCATAGGGAAATGCCAAAAACTCAGGACAAGGTGATTGCAGGCTCTGGAAGGGATTATTGTGCACTGAGGTGCTTTATGTATTCATGGACTTCTTAATATCAGTGTCTAATAAAAGTATGGGAAAACCAACTCCATCTCTGAAAGAAAAGGAGGAAACACCTCTGGTGCCAGCAGGGAGCTCCCAGGTGCCAAACTGAAATTCAAGTGTTATCCTCCACTATAGAAGGGAACAGACAAGGTGACAAGTTATTTAAAATGCTGAGTAAAACTGAAAGACACAGGGAAAACCAGTGTGCTAAGACTTGTGTCAGATTTTTCAGGTCATGGAAGAAGCTGTGGATCTCAGAAAGAACTTACAGAATACTATTTGAGCCTATTTTAGTTGCAGTGTGGGCAACTTTAGGAATGATTTACATAGGGTGAGCTGTGCCACTGCTTCTTTTGCATTCTGGGAATCCCCCTTGGAGGCTGAGTAGGCATCTCTGGCTGTACAGGCATCTTTACTTCCACAAAAATTCCCTTCTGCTTGAGGCAGGATGGTTGGCACTGCCCAAGGGTTGACACCCCTTTCATTATGGCTCTTGATAATAGCAGCCAAACCCCAGTTTACAAATCTCACTTGGACCGGGGACAGTTTTGAGTTAACTCAAAACTGAGGTTTTTGGGTTAAACCATCAAGGAGGTTTAACTCAAAATCACTTGGGTTTGCAGAAAGTGAAAGAACACCAAATTTTTATATTCACTCACATTTGCCTTGAGCTCTGAGCAATGCAAAGCAGGTTTAGCAAAGAGGAAGAATTTCTTTGTCTCAAAGGAATTGTGACCAAATGGAGAATTTTAAGGGGAGAGGAAACAAGCCCCTGGAACAGTCAGATGTGTCATTGGGATGTTGCTGCCACTGCCTCTGTGTCCTCACTGTTGGTGCCTGCAGGGTTTTGTTTTGGTTCAGTGCCAGGTCCAGCAGGGTCCTGTGTTGCTGCAGAGCCTCTGAGAATGTGTCTCCACTTCTGCTTTCATTTTCTGTTCTAATTTAATTTTTCTCACTGCTTTGGCATCTTGCTTAGGTACCTCAGTCCAAATAAACTGCTGTGAAATTCAGCCAAAAGTCCTTCCTTCTGCATGTGGACAATCCTGGAGTGCTAATGGGTATATTTTTCTCCATCCAAGCTTATCATCCTTTAAGAAGTAAATTTGATTACAAATCAAGTTGAAGACATCTCTGCTCATTGCAGGAGAGTTGGACTAGATGACCTTTAAAGGCCTCTTCCAAAACAAACCATTCCAAGATCTCTGTAATGCTTCCAAATGTCAGTGATAGAGATAGAACTCTCTGTGACAGAACCTTCATTCTTTTGGATGAAAATAATTTCCATAAATCTGTGTTTTGGGTACCACCACTCCTGCACAGAAGGTTTTTTGAGAGGGACCCACATAGGTGATTAAGTGACAATAATTCCATTTCTCTCCATCAGCAAACAGTGGGAATAGAAAAACAGAGTGAGCATGGAAAAGGAAGATGATCAAATAAGAGGGAAGGAAAAGGTGAAAAGGTGCAATGATAACCAAGATGTTCAGCTTTCACCTTGGTATTCCTCCTGTGTGTATCTGGCCCAGATGTGTGGCTCTGGTGTCAGTTTTGATGTCACCAAGGTGTTATTTTGGGTGCCAGCAGCACGAGGCTGTGGGCTGCTACAGGACAAACATCTTGTGCCCACAAATTCAGATTAAGCACTGAAGTGTGTTTAGATTGGCAGCCAGGAATTACTGCCCTGCACAGTGTGTTGGGAGGTGCTGGTGGATGGATAAGCAACAAACCAAACCCTGAGGATTGGGAGTGGGGAGAAAGTTTCCCTGTTTCTGTGTCCCTTGCCAGGTTAGGGGATGTTATAATAAACTCAGTGAACTTTGCTTCCAGAATTGCCCCTTTAGCAGCCTCAATGCTGACACTGATCCCCGTTTTTTCCAAATCATTCGGTATTTGGCAAACCCTGCACATGATTTCAGGCTTTAGCTGTCACAGATTATTTATGCTGGGTTTGGATGCTTCCAGTGGACAGTTTGTTTTGGATTTTTGCCACGTGCTGCTAACACTATCCCTGAAAATGAATGTATTGAGGCTGCTCTTTCTGAATGTGTGTTAAACTGTGATCATGCACCAAAAGATCACGTAGAATGTAAAAATCAACCAGTATTTACATGTTTAATGTCTGTACAAAGCTTAATTGGCAAAGTTTTAGTATTTTTTTATCAACCTGCTAATAATGAGATGATTATTGTCAGTTTTATCAGGATCCTCTGAGCCTTCCCCTTGGAAATAGTAATTGATTTTATTATGTAGGAGAACCCAGGTAATGTAATGAATTTGTAACCATATTTAGAGATTGTGCTTTTTTATGTTGGAAATAAAATTATGTTAGTGTAGTAAAATTGAGCAAAGTCAGCATTCAGGATTAATTTGAGAAGACTCTTCATTCTAACATAGAAAATGGAAAAGGAAAATAGAAAATATTAGGCTGAAAGTATATGGTCAGAGGGCTGGAGCCAGGCTGGGAGAGCTGGGGGTGCTCACCTGGACCAGAGAAGGCTCCAGGGAAACCTCAGAGCCCCTGGCAGGGCCTGAAGGGGCTCCAGGAGAGCTGGAGAGGGACTGGGGACAAGGGATGGAGGGACAGCACACAGGGAATGGCTCCCAGTGCCAGAGGGCAGGGATGGATGGGATATTGGGAAGGAATTCCTGGCTGGGAGGGTGGTGAGGCCCTGCCCAGAGCAGCTGTGGCTGCCCCTGGATCTCTGGAAGTGTTCCAGACCAGTTTGGATGGGCTTGGAGCACCCTGCTTTGGTGGAAGGTTTCCCAGCCCATGGCAGGGCTGGAATGAGATGAGCTCTTCCAGCTCACACCTTTCCATGATTCTGTGTTGACTTGAAGTGCCTTAAATGTTTCCTTTCATAGGTGTGCAGAGTCCATGAATTTTTGGCCAGAGTGATCCCAGAAGTTTGCAATAGGCAAAAATGTATAAATGACTGAAGTGTAGCATCATTTTTATATTTTTATATTATTTTTATATGTTCACCTGTAAATGTAAGCATGTAGTAGCTCAAAAGGCCTTTAATTAAAATAGTGCACAGAGCAAGTATTATTGGGTGACACAATATAAACTTTGTATAATTCTTTTCATGATCCCATTTAATTTCTTATGTCTAAATGCAAAAATATTAATTTTTTAAAGTCATATAATGTCTAATATATAGAATAGTTGTCACTGGAATAGTTGTCACAAAAATATTAATTTTTTAAGTCATATAATATCTAATACATAGAATAGTTGTCACTGTAATTGTGACAACTATTAGGAGAACCTTTCTCCCTGACATATGCTAATTACCTTAGGATGGACATTTCATTGCATTATTTCTCCAAAATCCCTTGGAAAAGCTGACTGCATGCACAAGGTGTGTTGGACTCTGAGCCAGGGCCAGGCTCATGTGCAGCAGGGAACAGGAGACCACGACCAATTAACTTCATTAACATTGCTTTGACCTCTCTCAGCACTCTGAGCCATGTTTGAGGTTGTTACCAGTAAACCCCGTGGCACCCCTGGGATTTACAAGGCTTGAATTAACACCCCTTTGCTTTCTGATCTTTGAGGGGTTTTGTGGGGGAACTTGCCTCTTCTATGTCCCCAGAGCTGCTGAGGCTTTTAGCATCTCCAGGGGGTTCATGCTTGGCTTGCAGCCCTGCTGGATTCGAGTTGTTTGGATGCAGAAGGCACCAGGTGTTTGTTGTTACCAATTCCATGCAGAATAAACATCTCTAGAGATGTTTGGGTGGGTGGGGTGGAGTGGCCTGGTGCTTTATTGAGTGTGCAGGAGGGAGGAGGCAAGGTCAGTTTGCTCAAGGCAAGCAACTTAAAGTCCTGTTTGCACTTCTCACGTGAGTCAGCAGTCTTGGATATGCTCTGATAACATCAATAAAAATAGCCAGAACTCTTGGCCTCAGCTTTGAAGTAAAATCTGGGTGAGGAATTACCCAGCTTAAGTACAGTGGGGGGGTTTGTTCACCCCTTCTTGATGAAAAGCTGATGCTGGAGCTGCAGAGCCACACAAAGCAAGGCCAGCCCAGCACTTCCCTGACATCATCCCTGCTGCATCTGTGCCTGTAGTAAAGCCATAGGAAAGCAGCTGGAACACTTCCCAGTGTATAATGTATGTCCTGCTACCAAGCAATGCACCGTGAATCTCTGCCAGATGTATTTCACTGGGACAAATTCATTTCTGGGCTTTGAAGTGCGCGTGGCTGGGGATAATATACTTAATGAAATATTGGAGCGAGAAACAATGCAGCATAAAATAGTGCTGCTCATTTGAGGGCCTCAGAAATGAAACAGTTCTCCAAATCCCAGCCTGGAGTGGATGTGGGAGATGAGGGTGGCTCTACTTGGATTGAAGGTCCTGGATCTGGAAACCTGGGGGAGAATGCAGGAACAGGGTGACCAGTGAAATGCTGTCCCTGAATACTCTTGCCAGCATCAAATATCTGAAGTTCCCTAAAACTGTTGTGGGTTTTGACTTCATGGTTTTTTGACCCTTCTTGAGCGTTTCGTTGATGCCAGGAGGGAACTGTCACAGTTGTGAGGTTTTGCTTCAGTGGGGCAGTGCTCAATGAAAAACTCAACATTACAAATAACATTACGATGTGTGTCCATGTAAACTTTAATCTGTATGAGGCGTCACTGCCACCTGATTGCCCAGATCCTGGTTCTGAGGGTCCTGCTTTTCTCCCTAGTTCCTTTTTGTCTTTCTATTGGAGTAACTCTTAACATCTTCCAGGGCAGTTTGGAGTTTGCTAGAACTGGTGGAGAGCTGGGGCCCTTTAACTCTGAATTTGCTTTTATCTGGGGCTGCTGGTGGTGTGTTATCTTCTTGTAGTGATGGAGTTTGAGAAATCAGCTGCACATTTGATGTTTCATTGCCAGAGAGATGGGTTTGTTTGGTTTTAAGCAGTATAATAGAAATAAAAAGTGCAATGTACAAAGGAGTTGGTTGCAGTAAGTTGTATCCAGTGTGAGATATGCACATCTCTGAAAAGGGGTGACTTCGTAGGGAAAAAAGTGCTGCTGATTAAATCATCATGGGTTCAAAATCTGGACAGGAAGGAAAGGAATTTATCTCCTCTTCACTGGCACAGGACTGTGGAAAAATGCATCTGTAGCAACGGCCAGGTGTGCAGGGGAAGGTGATGGTCATTTTGTTTTAGCAGCTAAAATCTGTGGGTGCTGAGTACCACGCACCCATGAGATGGATTTAGGAGGTTTTCTGGTGTGTCGCTCACAAAATTTTTGCTGAAAATCAGAGGGTATTTCTGATTTTCAGGGGCAAAATTAGCAAAAGCTTCAGGTGCTGTGGGAGGAGGAGTAGGGGGAGGCTGTGTTGTGTGTGTAGTGTTTGGGTGTTGAATATCTGCCTAGCTATCCGCTACAGCTTTGGGGCATTTGTCGGATAACACCGAACTGTTTTTATTTTGTTTTTTAGCCTTGCTAACATGATGACCTGACAAGATCCAGCACACAGTCCTGACTATGCAGCCCAGGGACTGATGGGCCAGGATCCAATATGAGTGTAAATGATGTTGGAGGCAGACGACGCTTTGAGGATAGCGAGTACACGCTGCACATCTACCCCGGGAGCATCGCAGAGGGCACCATCTACTGCCCCATCGCCGCCAGGAAAACCTCCACGGCCGCCGAGGTCATCGACTCGCTCATCGACAAACTGCAGCTGGAGAAGACAAAATGCTACGTGTTGGCCGAAGTGAAGGAGTTTGGAGGGGAGGAATGGATCCTCAACCCCACGGACTGCCCGGTGCAGCGCATGATGCTGTGGCCGCGCATGGCGCTGGAGAACCGCATCAGCGGCGAGGATTATCGCTTCCTGCTGCGGGAGAAGAACCTGGACGGCTCCATCCACTACGGGAGCCTCCAGTCGTGGCTGAGGGTGACGGAGGAGCGGCGCAGGATGGTGGAGAGGGGCTTCCTCCCCCAGCCCCAGCAGAAGGACTACGATGACTTGTGCGGTTTGCCGGACCTGAACGAGAAAACGCTCCTGGAAAATCTCCGAAACCGCTTCAAGCAGGAAAAAATCTACACCTACGTCGGCAGCATCCTCATTGTTATTAATCCCTTCAAGTTCCTACCTATTTATAACCCCAAGTATGTGAAGATGTACGATAACCATCAGCTGGGGAAGCTGGAGCCCCACATTTACGCCGTGGCAGATGTGGCTTACCACGCTATGCTCCAGAGGAAGAAGAACCAGTGCATCGTGATTTCAGGAGAGAGCGGCTCGGGAAAGACACAGAGCACCAACTTTCTGATTCATCACCTCACCGCCCTCAGCCAGAAGGGATTTGCCAGTGGAGTAGAACAGATTATTCTTGGAGCTGGCCCAGTGCTTGAGGTAAGATGGAAACGATAGTAGCGTGGAAATGTTTTAACGGTGAAAAAAACCAAACCTGAGTAGTTGGGATTTTATTGTGACACTTAACTCTGTGTTTATCTGCTAAATGCTGATAATAAAGTGACAACAGCATTAGCAATGAGAGAAACTTGTGTTTCCACCTATAGAATATTACCTGCTTCCAAAAAAAAAGAGGAAAAAGCAAAAGTACAGCAGATGGCTTGCTGCCAAATTTGTTAATGCTTTGTTTTCACTCAAGTGTTTCTCAGTGCAGGTTTATCTCGGGGATTTCTCAGTGGGAAAATGGAAATGAGAATTATCAGTAGCAATTTTCTAATATATTGAAAAGGGATTTCATTGCACACAATGTATTGATAATGTTGTATTTATGGAGTTTCTATGCAGTCAGCTTCTTTGAGCTGGGGAAGAAATCAAAGGTAACTTTCATGGTCAAAATTGTGTTTTCTAACCATGAGTGCTTGATTTGGCCACTTACTGGTTACTTTATGAGGACTCTTCCTGTGTATTAGAGGTTAGATCAACTTGGCCATCAACTTTTCAGGTATGAAACGCTGAAGTGGGATACCAGCATTGCTTAATTAATTAGTCATGAGTTTGCCCCATATAGTGGTTGAGATGGTTTTCCTTGGAATTGACAGCTTTGCCAGTTAGAATTTTGTTGCTTAAAGACTCTTCCTGTGTATTTTTTTAGAGGTTAGATAAACTTGGTCATCAACTTTTCAGGTATGAAACTGTGAAGTGGAATACCAGCATTAATTAATTAATTAATTAGTCATGAGCTTGCCCCATAGTGGTTGAGATGGTTTTCCTTGGAATTGACAGCTTTGCCAGTTAGAATTTTGTTGCTTAAAGCCCATCTGCACATGGGTGATGTGTCAGCTTCAGCCATGCCATTGTCCTTGGAAGCCATGATCCAAGGAGGATTTTTGGTGCATGCATCCTCTCCCTCTCACTCTCTGGAGTTAATGAGAAAACATCAGAGCAGGCTCCTGTAATTAATGGTGGTTACTGTGGTGACCCACATTGGTGACCACATTAATTTCAGAAAACTGGCATGAAGACTGTTGCATTCCACCTCCAGTCCTGTTGTTCCACCTGCAGTCCTGTTATTTATTTGAAACACTTCCATGCTCTTTAGTTTTTGATTGTTGCTTAACGTGTCATGTTGGACCAAGGTCATTTTATAGTTCTCTTTAGCAGTGTCAGAGAGAGCATCTCTGTCTAGGTTAGATTTCTGGAGGTGGGGAAGAGATATCTCTGAGAAAAGAAAGGTAGAGGGAAGTTTGGGGAATTGTTTTTTTTTTTTCTTAGATTCTACTTTTCTCAGGAATAGGTTGTCTATTTTCTTGGCTCTTGGATGGAGAGAGGCATCACAAATGGTTTGTTGGGAATCCAGCTCTGGTGGTGGCCACTCACTTCTTCTGGGGACCATTTATGGAATGGTTTGGGTTGAAGGGATCATCCCATTCCCATCCCATTCCACCCCCTGCCATGAGCAGCAACACCTTCCTCTATTCCAGGTTGCTCCAAGACCTGTCCAACCTGGCCTGGAACAATTCCAGGAATGGAGCTTGGAACGTCTCTGTGCCAGGGCCTCTCCACCATCACAGGGAAGAATTCCTTCCTAATTCTTAATATTCTTTTCCTTTAAAAAGCAGCTTTGTAGTTCTTCTCCTTGCTTCCCTTTCCTCTAGCTGAGGTTGCTCAAAGCCCCAGATCTGGCAAGTTGTGTGTGTTGGGATGAGGTGGAGGGCAGGGATGCACTCCAGCCTTTTGTTTCCTTTCGCAAGATCTGCAGCTGTTTTTGAGGGAAAAAAATCCTGAATCATATCTGTTATATTTTTTTTTTTGCTGTTGGAACAGAAGTTTGCATTCCTTCACTCCAGCAGCTGGATGGCTGCTGTTGTGCTGTGTCTGCTTCCAGGCCTCTTGGAAAAGTGGGGGTAATCCAGAATTTCTTCTGCTCTGCCAGCACTGGTCCCAAATAGTCACAAATCAGGCAGCCTGAAAGACAAAGTGCCTATATTTCTGCTTTCCCTTCTCTTTCTAGAGCTTCCCAAGAAAGGGATCTTCAGAGCAGAGCTTTGGGTTGCATTACTCTGCAAAGCATTTGCAGATTTGACCTTTTAAGTTGTGGTTGAAATAAATTGAATAAACTCTGGAAGTTTAGATGCCAAACTTTTGGGGATTTTTTTTCATCTTTTCCTTTGTTCTTCTTCTCTCCTCCAGACACTTTCTGCATTCCCTTTGCATATTTAAGATCAGGTTGTGTTCAGCTCAGGTTTGTCCTTCAGAGGCAGCGACACAGCTCTCTGTGCTGTGACTTTTGAATTAGAAAATGGAGCAACCAACAGCTCACTTGGACCCATTGATCTCTTTCTCTGCCTGAAAAGTGTTTCTGGCAGGACAAGTGCATGGAACCTCCTGTTCCTGGGAATGCCTTTGCTGTCATGCTCACACAGCAGGAGCGGAAGTGGAGCAAAATTAAGATTTTTTTTTTTTCTGCAGCTTCTCTGTTTTCCTAATTTACCTTTCATGAACAGCTTGGGGCTATTGTTTGGGAATTTTTTTGTTGTTGTTGTTGCATGAGATTCCTGAGTCTTGTCCAAATGGGACTTTTGGGGATGGCTGTCAAGACAAGCTGTTACTGCCCTCCAAACAGGGTGACATCATTCACTAGTTGCACGTAGTTTGAGGTGTGTACTGAGACCAGGCGTGTCCTTTTAAAGTGTATTTGATGTAAATCCTATGCATTTTCTTTTTCTTCTGCTGGGATTTAATAGGAAAATTTTGTTGTTGTGGTGCTCCTTGGAATGGTTGCAATATGCTTCTTTTGGTGATAAATTATATTTTAAAATACATGCATATTTATATATGATCTTTCATAAATTATATTCCTGAAATGCCAATACTGCTTCTCCTGTGGGTGCCAGACCTGGAGTTATCCTGGGTAGGACCCAGCTGCACTGGCAGATCCCACACTCTTAACTCCTGTACAGAAATGAGGATGAGGGGCTGCCTGATTCATTTAGGAATTAGGGCACTGTTATTTCCCTGTGAGAAATTACATTTTATACTATTTTTTCTAATAACAAGATTCCAATTTTTTAAAAAACAGGTGATTTTCCTTATATTTTTCCTCAGTTTCTCCCCATTTTCTTGCCCTATTAAAACTTGCTTGTTCAGCAGAGCTCAGCTTACTAAATTTTGCATTTTGCTTTTTAGTTTCAAGACTGAGCTTCTCAAAAGCCATAATTTTGTGTAGTTAATTAAGGAAGAGTTCCACATGCTGCAGTTCTATTTTGTTTCTGATTGACTCCATGCAATATTTGAGGTGAAGATGACTTCTGCTCACCTTGATTCTCCATCAGGAGCCCAGAGTGCCACGCCTCAACAAGACATTGAGGGTCTGGAGCACCAGGAGCAGCTGGGGGGGCTCAGCCTGGAGAAAAGGAGGCTCAGGAGGGACCTTGTGGCTCTGTGTCCCTGACAGGAGGGGACAGCCAGGGGAGGTTGGGCTCTGCTCCCAGGGAACAAGGGAGAGGACAAGAGGAAATGGCCTCAAGATGTGCCAGGGGAGGTTTGGGTTGGAAAAATTTCTTCACACTGGAAAAGATGTGGCTGTTCCATCCCTGGAAGCATTCAAGGTTGGAGAGGTTGAACAGCCAGGTGTAGTGGAAGGTGTTCCTGCCCAGGGCAGGGGGTTGGATTAGATGATCTTTGAAGTTGCCTTCCAGTCCAAATCATGCCATGATTCAGTTTGTGCTCTGCCTGGAGAGCTGTGCTTTGTCCCTGCAGGGATATTTTATCCCAGATCCAGGGAACTTGTTGATATGAACTTGGAACAGTGTTTTAAAACCCTGTTTTCTCTTTAATTCTATTAGCTAGAAACATCCAGATGAACTTTATGTTGGAATCCCAGCTTGTTTTTATGGATTGTAACCCTTAGAGGTGGGACGTGGATGGGATCATCACCTTTTACTGGTACATGGTACAGCCTGTGAGCATCCTCCTGGACCATGCTTCAGCTTTCTGGGGACTCTGAATGCAACTTAATTTATGACATCTTGCTAATTTCTTTTTCAATTCTGCATAAAACTGAAAAAGTAGGAAAATCCTCCCTGGCTCAGGTATTCCCAAAGTTCCTCAGACAGGTATTGGATGAACCTTGGTCTAAAGGAGTCTGGACCAGATCATTTTACCATCAGTCCCTTTCTCAGCATCTCATTTGTCACAGGAGTGCAGCCATGGCAGCTACACACAGCAGATGTGTTGTCTGAGCAGCTGTTGATTTGCCTTTTCAGACATCCCAGTGGGGATCTCTCAGTTGCTTTTTAAAAAAAAAAGCCAAGAGCTGTGTTCCTGGGAGAGGCCTCGGAGCACAGGCGGTGGCCAAGGGGAGCTGCTGCTGCCCTTCACAGCTGAAATGCATCTGCAGCATCTCTGCCAGAAAAAAAGGAATTGATTGCTTGAATTGCCATGGAAAGAACTGCAGGGAGCTTTCTGTAGACATGGCCCTGCTATTTGCATTCCCAGTGGTGGTGGTTTGCACAGGAACCTTAGGAACATCAGCTGGAGTTGCTTTTTGGTTTCTGGAGCAGTGTTGTGCAATGTGTGTGTTTTGCTTTTGTGGGGAAGGCAGAGTTGCCACCTGAAGGCCTTGGTAGCTGAGAGCCTTTATTTTTTTTTATTTACTTAATCCTGATTGTAGGGTTGTTAGAGGGAAATGCAGACAGCATCTAGAAAAGATTTTGGATGTTATTTTCCAGGGTTTTGTGCTGATGTGCAGGGTCCTCCCAGCTGAATTGAGCCCTGGCAGCTGGAGGTGCAGCCCTGTGAGGTGTGAGCAGAACAACTCCACAGTGCTGGAATTGCAGTGGATGCTGCTGAATGTTTCCAGAGCCAGACAAAGAGCCATTGAGTCGAGTTAGAAAAATCAATTAACTGGAATGATCAGGCGTGTCCTGCACTTCCAGCAGGTTCGGGCAGCGCTGGAAACACGGAGGGGCCAGAGCTCCCTGTGCACGGGCCTCTGCTGCTTCTCCTGCAGCTATCCTGGGCAGGACCAGCTCCTCTGGCAGATCCCACACTCTTAACTCCTGTACAGGAATGAGGATAAAGGAGCTGCCTGATTCATGTAGGAATTAGGGCACTGTTATTTGCCTGTGCGAAATGACATTTGCAAATGGACCATATTCATATTTTTACCTGGAACAATGCTAATGGGATGTACATTTTTAGTATATTACCTTTTTTTCTCTATTCCTGCTTGAAACAATATTAATGGGAAATAAAATTGAAGTATATTTATATTTTTACTCTCTATTTGGAACAGTATTAATGGGAGGTAACCAAATTCCATTAAAATGGACTTAACAAAAGAAAATAGATTCTCTGATTCAGTTCACAATGTTCAGTTTCCAGTACAGTGATTTTTAAGTAATTGGCTTGTATTGTGTGGCTCTAAAAGTTTTATATCCAAAAAAATAGATTTGTATGAAAGGAGAGGGAATATTTATTCTTCTGCTCATTATTCACTTTTAATCATTTTTAACCTATGATATATGCAATTATCACTGCTCTGCCATCTGAGTTTGGGGTAGGTGTGAACACAGCGGCCAGGATTTTTTCCCCTCTGCATTCTTGCCTCCCCAGTGCCTGGAAAGGTTAGAGAGAGAGCAGCACACGGAGATTATCCAGCTGATGCCTAATGTGGGAAGAATTTGTGCAGGCCTGACACAAAGGACTCCCACAGCAAGGCTCTGCACCAACTGCTTTTCACCAGTGCTTGCAAAAGGCTGGGATTCTTCAGCTGGGGAGCTTTTACAGTTTCAGGCTCTGTATCAAATAGCATCTTGTTCATCCCTATTTCTGACACTGAATTATTCAATATTTTCACTGTAGAGTCTTCCTGTCATATCCAGATGGGCTGTATCAGTGCCTGGGTCTAATATTGTTATTATTTTTCATTACATGCTATCTTCAGCAAATATTTCATTACTCCAAAGTCCAGATTATTGCACTTGAATGGCAAAAAATTATGTTCCTTCCCTGAGATGACAGTGGGGAGACAGTGGGGAGATGGATTTGTTATTAAAGCAGGTTTATATGAAGCTGCTTTTTCTCCCCCCCTTAAGAATTAGGAGCTATTTTGTTTCCAGGAGGGAAATGCCAAATAAACCCTGCCCTTGCTGGGTGGAGTGCTCACCTTGCAAGACGTCCTGACTTTATGGACCTCTAGATAGCCAGGCTTTATGGATCACTAATATCAGGATTTCTGGCTATCCAGAATCTATAAATATTTATGTATCTATACAAAATAACCCTGAATCTGACCCTGGCAGGGACCATGTGTTCATTCAAACTGAGATGATGCTCAGTATTATATGGTATTAGACAACAATTTACTTTTTAATACCATTTTTAAAATATCTTTCCCGGTCTTATTCCACCAATGTTTCTGTTATTTGGGTTTGTATTCAGCTTTTCTGGTAAAACTTGACTATCAAGGTGCATATTTAACAAAACACGAAGGAAGGGCTCATTTTCTGACACCTTATTTTCCCTTTTTCTCTCTATTTAACAAATGCTATAATTATAATGTAGCACTTTGATAAATGATGTTTTCAATCAAAGATCATGTTGCTGCTGTTCAGTAAGGCTTCCACGAAAACTTAACAACCAAGACAAGGACTTTTTATTCCTAATGTGCATAGTTAATACAGCACCATGTTTTTCTAGTCATGGAGTGAGAAGTTAATGCCTTAGTAGGGATTTTGTTTCTTCCCCCTCCCCCTTCTCCCTGTCAAAATACAGATTTTTTTTGTTTTCAGGAGCATTTTCTGAGACCCTTTTGACTTTTTCCGTGGCTGGGTAGCCTGTATGGGAATTGACACGCTGGGCTGGGTGCTGGGTGGATGCCAGGTGGGTGCTGTGCTGCAGCCTTGGTGGGGAACAGAAGAGCCTGGGAACAAGGAGCCTTTGTAGGACAGGGACTACACCCAGCTTTGGTGGTAATTTCACAAATTTGGGCTTTTTTAATGGTTTCTGCCATCCCTGTGGCTTTTCTGGGCCCAGAATGAGAATGCTGTGCCCTAAAGACCTCTGGGAGAGCATTTGGGTTTGCTGGCCCAGGAGCAAATCCCTCTCCTGACAGCTCAATGACAGTGTCCTATTGAGCTCAGAAATTGTGTCCCAAGGGAGCAGATAGGATTTTCTGACTCTGTCCTCCATGTCTTCAAGGGAGAAAGGCTCCCCCTTCTTATTTATAGGGCAAGAATTGCTACTGGTATCAATAAATTGTTATTGCCACCAATTTTATAGGGTGGGGGGCAGAGAAAGTGTGGTTAGTTATAGCAGGCACCACAGTGGTCACCTGGGCCCACAGGGCAGAAGATTGTGTCCAGACAGCTCTGGAATATCTCCAATGAAGAAAACTCCACAGCCTGTCTGGACAATCTGTCCAGTGCTTGGTGACTGCACTGTGAAGAAGTTCTTCCTCCTGTCCAGGTGGAGCTTCCTGAGCTCTGTCCCTGCCCGTGGCTCTGGGGCCATTGCTGGGCCTGGAGCACAGCCTGGGCCCTGCTCTGCCCTTCCCTGTGTCCAGGGACACCCAGGCCTGAGGGCTCCTCTCCAGGCCGAGCAGCCCCAGCCCCCTCAGCCTCTCCTTGGCAGGGAGATGCTCCAGGCCCTTCCTCATCTCCGCAGCCTCTGCTGTTCCTGCTCCACTCTCCATCCACAGCTCCCTGACTGGAGGGTGCAGCCTGCTTGGGGCTGCACTGTGCTCCCAGGAGGTGAGGGACAGGACAAGAGGACATTCGTTGTCCTAAGCTGCCTCAGGGGAGGTTCAGATTGGACTTTAGGAAGAGTTTCTTCACAGAAGGTGTGATTAGGCATTGGAATGGACTGCCCAGGAAGGAGGTGTCCCCATCCCTGAAGATGTTGAAGGAATAACTGGATGTGGCACTCAGCACTCTGGTCTGGTTGACAAGGTGGTTATCACAGGTTGGATTGGATGATCTCAGAGGTCATTTCCAATCTCAGTGATTCCATGATTCTGTGATAAATACAGCCCTGCAATGTGTACATCTTCTTTCCCCATATGATTCCTGTGGGAATAGACTTGATAATTCCAGTAAGTGAGGGACTGAGACAACTTCATGCTTGGGTTGATTCATATACTGAGGTGTCGTAAAAAGAAGCAAACCTGGTATTTTGGTCCATCTATGCAGAGATGTGGCAGCTGCACCAAGAATACTCACATATCAGGACTAGGAGACCTCCAGTTGAGCTGGTGTTCATGCCTGTAATTGTTACTTTCCAAGTCAGTGTGTTCACTGAGGAGTGTGATGATGGTCATCACTGAAAATGCCTCAACCCAGGAATTGCTGGGATGGGCATTGTTGTCCACCTCTTCTACAACAGGTGGATTGCAGTTTTCTTTCAACACCTTAAGGATATAAAGGAGTTTAACCAAGTGCCTCCTGATTTGCCCCAATGGCTTTGCCAATCCAGGAGGATTCAGGTAAAAGCAGCAAGGCACTTCAGGGAGGCAGAGGCAGGGAGCTGCTCCCATTTGTTTGCTGTTTAAGGTTAAATATTACGTGGAGGTTAAGTTAAAGCTCGGCGGAGGGCGGTGGAACAATCCTCTCCCAATCCCACGTTGCACAAGGCTCACAGGAGCTCATGGCAGCAATTCAGGGTAGGCAAATAAAATCATTGTTTGCCGTGTTTGCGGAAGGGATCTGCCCTAACGGCAGCAGCAGATTGCAGCTCCCTTCTATTCCCTTAATTAAGATGGATGAGGAATCAACGGCGTGCCAGACAGTTGAGCCTTGGGCTTTGTCACTGTGATTGGGGATTTGGACTTCTCTGGGCAGAGGCTGTGATAGGGAAGATGAAAGGACAAGGAGAATCTGAAGAGTTTCAAACAGTGGAGACCTTTTGTAGATAATTTATTTTCAGCATATTCAAAGTATAAAAACCAAATTATGTGCATTTTGCATCAGCAGGTTAACAAAGCTCTCTGTCCCTGGGTAGTTGGTGTCCCACCATCGCTCCCTGCTCCTGTGGAGCCTTGAGCTGAGGGGAAGCACCTCCTGTGCAGGAGTGAAGAGCCATGGAGAGCCAGATCTTCCTCTGTGCTGCCACAGATGAAGGCTTCACCTCATCCTCATCCCAGCCCTGGGAGGACATGAAGCAAGCAGGATGAGACCTGCCTGCTAGTCCCACACCTTGCAGGCAGCTGTAGCTCAGGGATCTCCTAAATTGGCACAATCTTCATCTCCTAAGTCTGAATGGGTGTTTTTGGGGTCAGCTTCACTATCAGTGGCCATAAGGAAAACCTGAATAGAGGAAAAGGAATCAAGATTTCAACAATATTGATTAAGAGTCAAAATAATTGAAAATTTAGCACAGCACAAGACAAACCAGGATTATTGTCATGTAAAACATTATTTATAGTTATAGAACATATATATGTCTATATTTTAGAAAAAAGGAGGAAATGAAAAGTTGAGCAATTTCTGCCCATAATGTAATTTAAAAAAATATAATTTTTTTGTCAGTGCTGTCCAGATCCACACTATTCTCATTTGAAAGAAGGAAATAAGAACAGAAGAATGTCATTCCTGTGCACTGACTTTGTGGTGGAGACCAAAGATTTACTGATTGTCCCAAAATGGGCAGATTGACTTCAGGTTTTTAATTGGGAGAAAAATCTTAGCCAAGGATCTCAGTGAAGGATAACAAAGGAGAATGAAAGCAGCTGGGTGAAAATGCTCACATCCAACATAAGGATAAAATGTTTATACTTAATTTGCTTTATCGTTGAGGAAATCAAAAAGGTTTTTTTGAGAAACAGCAGGTTTGGGGAGCAAAGTTTTGGTTTGGTGGGTTGGTTGGGAGCTGTCTCCCAAATATTTGTTGCTTGAGTGCTTTCCAAAGCAGAGCAGGTCCAGACTTCAGTAAAGCATCTGATGTGCTTGGAGAAGAAACAGAAAAGAAATAAATGAAGAAACAAAAGAAAAAGATGCAAAGCAGATTTCATAACACAAAATCCTTTTTTGAAGAAATTTCTCGGGATTCCAAATATTCTACATACAGGCTGGTAGGTGTAAAGAGTAGTCCTGAGTCTCTCCTGTGGGGAATTGTGGGGTTCAGTTGAGGGTTATCTTGTTACATGTACAAAATGAATTATCCTTTAATTAAAGAGATTTGGAAAATAGTCCTGAGGAGCAGAAAATTACGTATTTTTTTGTTGTTCAGCAAATACAGGTAGAGTGGTTTCCATCTGATGGAGATAGGGAAGATTTGGTGTTGTCTCCTTAAAACAACCTTCTCTACAAGGCTCATATTCACTTCTTCATTGAAAGAGAACTTTGCAAACTTTGGAAATACACTTTTCTGGTTTAGTTTAAGGCTCTGAAAAATGTGGAGTTGGAGACATTGGAGTTTGTCTTTATCTCCAAGGCTACGGCCGCGGAGCTGGCGATGCTGGGAGGAATGTGTTTGAATTATTAGGCTGAACTCTGCATTTCTGGGCCAGAGTGTTCCTGGTATTTGGAGGCCTCTGGGATAGAGGTAACCTTGCCAGCAGGTCATAAATTTGAGCCAGGTTTTTTTTTACCTTAGTCAGGAAATTCACGCTGGAGCTTTCCTTAAGCCAGGATTGTCAGTGATCCACTCCCAGCCCGCTGCCAAACCTGGGAGTTGTTTTCTGGCGTTTCGTCGCCGTCTCTTTGTTCCGTCCGTCGCGTCCCCGATCGCTCGATTTCCCTGCTCCGTGCTGTTCCCCAGAGCTGCAATCAGGAGTGGATGAATGCACACAATCAGCCTGCAAAAGCCTCTCTGCTCGTTGGGGGTGATGGCCAGCACCAGGATGTGCTGTCCAGGGAAAATTATGATGAGCACTTCGTTTTAGTTTCTCCAAATAAGCGCTAGAGGAAAAGCTGCCATGGGATTTTGGAAGTTTTGGGATGCTTCATGCACAAGCAGGTAGAAATCTGCATTGCAGGTGTCATATCAAAATCAAATACATAACAACAACAACTTGTATAATAATATAAGTTAATATCTTCTATAGTAATAATAATAAAATATGTCAGTATCTCCTATAATACTGACATATATATGAATTATATAAATACACACACAAATCTGCATTGCAGGTGTCATATCAAAATCAAATACATAAATAACAACAACAACTTGTATAATAATATAAGTTAATATCTTCTATAGTAATAATAATAATATGTCAGTATCTCCTATAATACTGACATATATATTAATTATATGAATACACACAAATCTGCATTGCAGGTGTCATATAAAAATCAAATACATAAATGACAACAACAACAACTTGTATAAGAAGATAAGTTAATATCTCCTATAGTAATAATAATACAAGTTAATATCTCCTATAGTAATAATATGTCAGTATCTCCTATAATACTGACATATATATTAATTATATGATTACACACACAAATTTGCACTGCAGGTGTCACATACATATCCAAAATAATATATATATTATAATATCTGCCATAATAATATATGTAATAATAATTACATGTAATTAAATATATACACACCCCAATCTGCACTGCAGGTAGCAAAGTAGTTCAAAATAACATCTGTAATAATATTTGTTATATTAATATATGTAATGTAATAATAGTGTAATAATATATATGCACAAAGAAAAATCTGCATTGCAGGTGACTCAAAGTAGTCCAAATTTATATATATATTAATATGTCCTGCAATAATCCATGTAATAGCAATATATCTATATGCATATGTACAAAATCATCTGTGTTGCTGGTCTCATAGATGTTCATAATTACTACTACTACTACTAGTAATAATAACACCAACAGCAATAATAATATAGCATCTCAGGTGTCATATAGAATCCCCAAAAAATTACTCAGGTAAAACCCCATTGCATTCTCTGGGTCATGGCTTAATGTGAATGTAAAAGGCTTTATTTTAATTTAATTAATTCTCAAGCTATAATAGAAGTAAACTCTTTGTGCTACAGAAAAGCACAGCTGTGATGGATAGTTAAAATATTTTGGAGAGTGTTTAGCAATGGAAATTTGTCCAATATGTTAATTATTGCATCTGTTAGTGAAATGTGAGGTATGTTTGTTGCACATTTGGTATGAGCAGAGACAGTCCATGGCTGTGATGTGAAATTCATATGAATTAAGACAGTTTTAAAGGAATTTCAGTGGATTCATTGGAATAGCAGTTGCTCAACACTGATGATGTGTAATTCCCACCAGTGCTGTCAGTGTTGCTGGGCAGTGATTTTTGTGCTGCAAATCCAGCACAAGGTTTATTTTCCCCCTTCCTTCTCTTTTCTTTCCTGCAAATTGAAGCACAGAAAGACCTGCTCCCACGTCCTGTCTGGATTGCCACCAGATATTTGCTTTAAATCAGAATATTCTATTGCTGGACATGTTAGATTAAAATTAAATTGTTAAAAAAGTAATACTGTGGAAAGAGAAAGAACCTCAAAGTTCTTTCTGGCTGGGGGAATATGTCTAAAAATGCAGCACAGGGTCACCTGCCATTTCCATTGCTGGTACATATTGCCAGTCTAAATGCACCCGTAATGCACCAATGCTCCCCATTTTTGCATCATATAGCTGCTAAAAATGATAAATAACCCAACTCCTGCTCCTCCACCCTGTGCTGCAAATCAGGGAAATGGGGGGTGCGCCTTCAATTTTGCACAGTGAAGCCTCCTAAATTGCCTTGTGTCCATGCACACAAACTCCTTGCCTTCCTGAATAGTCTCAGTGTAACAAGTGGGCATCCAAGAGCTGTTAAACCTGGATTAATCCTGGGCTTGGGCTGCTCCAGGAGGGATTACAAAGCATAATATTGGCATTAAGGCTTTTGCAAAGTGCTTACACAGCACAAAGAAACTCTGCTGGCGCCTTTTGGCTCGCGTGCGGCCCTGGGCTGCGAGGGACGACCCGGGGCTTTCTAGAGTTACATCACAATTATAATATTTGTAATCACAGAGATGCAACAGAAATAACCTCCTGGCAGAAGGGAAATATGTGGGTAATGAATGGGTGCGACCTGCCTGTTGCAGTCCTGCGTTTTCGCGCTGGCTCGCGCAGCCCTTCCCGCTTTGCAACATCTGGTTTTCATCTGCTGCAGGAAAGCCAAATCATTTCAATGAAGCTGGAAGAAAATATAATGCTTTAAAAAAAAAAAAAAAAGACAACTATTGATGTTAGCCTGGTTTTCAGCTGGCGTTAATTAGATTTATCAGCAGGGTTTATCGACAGAGTGGACGCTGGCTTGGATGCTTGAGTTAAGGCATCATCCAAGGGACAGCGCGATCAGCGAGGGCCAAGCGCCACGTTCTTCCTTGGAAGAGCTTGAAATGATAAATAAATGAGTCCAGATTGCTCTGATTTCTGGTGCTTCCCCCAGGTGATGAGTCAGGAGGGACCTGGGGCACACAGGGGATTTTACTGATTGGAGTGGCCATGGTTGCTCTGGGGTGAAGGATATGGCAATTCCTGCATCATGTTAGCCTATAACCAAAATGCCTTCCCTAAATTGTCAAATATTGGATATATATACAATAAAATAAATATACAATAGGTGTACAAGATATATTAATAAAATCCAACATGTGAGATATAAAAATATAAAATAGATAAAATATATGCATGAGTTATAGAAATATGAAATAAAAATCCATTATTTTCTTCCCATCTGTCCCACTAAATCAGAATAAGGTTGTCATGGAGGTCCATTTTTGAGTTTAGAGCAGCATGGGTCAGCATCTGCTTAATCCCCATCACATTAGAGCCCCCCTGGATGAAGTTTTTTAACTGCACTTTATTGATTGCTGGGCTTTTAAAGACATCCATGAGCTCTCAGCAAATGGAGTGTTTATCCTGCTCCATGCAGATTGACCCTGTTGGGTGGGGGGTACTTGAGGAATAGGCAGGCTTTTTCTTCCATCTATGCTGCAACACTCTTGTGGGTTGTTAGATTGTTTCCCCTCAGTGGGTTTTTGGTGCTGGGAAAGCTTCATTAAGATAGAATTATGAGTAAGTGAAATATTTCTGGTTTTCCATGTTAATTGTGTCTGTTTGACAAGAGAAATGGAGCTGGGAGAAGCTTTTTGAATAAGCAGGATGTCTCACCTCGTGGCTTAAGGCATGAGGATCTGTGAGAGCAAATACTGAAGGAGCCATAAGTCTATATTTTGATTTAATGGTTGTAATTTTTAAATTGCTTCATGGTTATCATGTCATAAGATCTTAACCACTAATTTTTCCAAGGAGTTTAATTAAATTTCAAGCTTTCAACTGGAAATTCAAAATAGAAAATAGGTTGGAGCTTACTAATAAGTTTCTTGCTTTGAGAAAAGTCACTGCCCTTAATAGAACTATGGATTGGGCAGGGTTGGAAGGACTTTCATGTATTTGACTGGATTCAAACCGCAGTTAATTCAACTTCACCCCTGATTGCCAGATCCACACTTCAGTTTCTCGTGAGCCAAATTTCTCTGGACAAGGATGAGTTGGAGCAGGGCACCTGTAATTGCTCAGAGTGTTTTCAGGAAAAATAATGGTGTTTTATTTTTTTCTCCCACTCCTTGCCATGGAATCAGCTCAGTTTAATTTTGTGTGCCTTGTGGGGGGCTGGTGCCAGCGATGGGGTTAAAGGGATGCAGAGAGTGAACAGTTTAGTGAGTCAGAACTTAAATGTGTGGATAATTCAGTGTGGATATTTCCCTCCTTCTTTCTGCCTCTCACATGAGTTATCTTTGATGCATTTATTTTCTGAAGTGGCAGTGGAAGCATTGCAAATGCAGTAGCAACCCCCAAACCATTTGTTTGTAGGTTGGATCAGGGTCTTGACACAGTTGGGAATAATGTCTCCCATGTATTTGTGCCAAATGTCCCAGGGAACAGCAGAGTACAGGTGGAAATCTCTGAATCATCACACTTAGATTTTAGATCTCCTTAGCACCAATTCTCTCCTTTTTCCCCCCATTTTTTTTTTTTTGGTCCAGCCCATGATACTCTGGGATTATTTTCCATGCCTTATTTCAACCCCCACCTGAGTTTTTAATTATTATAATGACTTCAGCCTGGGAAGCTGGTGAATTATCAGTGGCCCCCCTCTCCTGGATGCCATCCAAGGGGGGCGATGGGGAGGAAGGAGCAGTGAAATGAGGGATGGCCAGGGCAAGGCCTCGCTCTCGGCTGCCGGCTGAGCGAAGCCTTCCTGCTGAAACGCGGCCAGCACGAGGTAGGACAATCGTGCTGCTGTTCTCCTAGGGAGTTATAAACAAGAGGATGAGGCTCAGCAAGAGAAAGAAAGGTTTCTTTCTGTGGTTTTCCTTTCTGTCAGTGTTTTAGTTTCCTTTTCCACCCTCCTCCTGAACTGCAGGCAGATCTATTTAGAGGAGAAATGCTGTTTTCACATGAGTTTAATTTTTTAATGTAGTGTTTTACTTGCTGATTAAGGTCAATAAAGAAATACATTTAATATTCTCTTGAAAGATGCAAACAAATCCCTCCTTAGTTAGCACTGATGGTGTTTTTGTTGGGGTTTATAAAGCTGCTTTGAGTGAGCCAGCGGGAGCAGCATCCCCATCTTCCCCAGCCAGGATAAACAGATGCAATCCAGTGATTCCTGCTACATCCCACATGCATTTTTATTGCAAAATAGAAAGGAATAATAATAAAGAAGATTGAAAAAATAATAAATTCCCATCATCCCAAATGCAACAAGAGTGGTTGAGCTCCTTGCTTTATTCCCACTTTCAGGATGACGTGTGTGTTGTTATTTAAGGGAGGGATCTTTTAGCTCTACACCTACAGAATCTTTCCAAGATTTTATCCCTCTAGGAGACACTTGTGGAGATATTTTGACCCCTTGAGTGATTATGTCCTTGTTGTTTTCATCATATTGAGAGTTGGGTGGTGCATGAAGTTGTCACCTCTCAGCAGTAACCATATCTGTGGAATAATGGTTTTGGAGGTGGATAATAGGTGCTGGAAAATGTGAGATCTGGATCTAAGTTTCCCTCCAGCCTGTTTTTCATTGGCAGGTCTGAGCTTGACTAAAATCCTGTAAACCATCACCTCCCTTGTTCTGCCCTATGAGGGACATTTAGGACATCAAAACAACGGGTTTGGATGTATTCTTATGTTTTTTATTGAGAACACAAAATTATATCTTGGATCAGTCATTGTGATCCAAGGCTTTCACCCTCTGGAGATGCTCTGCCATGCAAGGGTGATGGGGTTGTGCCTCTGGGCTCTGTTCTGCCTGTGGCCCTGCAGGGAGGGATGCTCCAGCATTCCAACCTGGCTCCTGGAGCAAGTGCCAGAGTGCCAGCAGCTCCTTTCCTTGCAAATAACCAATGGCTCTCTGTTCATTTTTACAAACCAAGTGTAATTAGGAATGGCTCACTCTTCATTGTGCTGTGCTGCTGTGTGTTAGGTCACCACTCACTTCCAAATAATAGATGGAAATGTGGTTTTATTTGGGTTATAAATTATGTATTGCTGCTCAGCACAGGGAGTGCTTGTTTTTCCTCTGCCTTTTCACATCCCTGGGCTCCTCTGGTTAAGGATCCTTTTCTCCCATTATGTACAACCAATGAATCTCTTGCTACATTGAGAAGAAATACTCTGAATTTGTATTTGAGCTGTGCACTTTGTCTCAGCCTGTACTCAGATCCTGGTTGGGTTTTCCAGCTATTCCAGTCAGGCTGGTTAAAGATACTCTGACATCTGTCTACAAAATTTCTCACCCCTTTCTGTGTCCTATCACAGCTACTTTGATACCAACATCATTTATTTGCTATATATTTAATTGCAGAAGGTTTACTAAAAGGTTCAAACACACTGTGGTGATTCTTCAAAGGTTGAACAAAGAAATTATGTTCTGAATTTTACTATCGAGGAGCTGCAAATTTCTACAAGGGGAATTGTAAATGTTTTTAGTTACACCAGGATGGAGAGGGACTGAGTATCATCAGAGTAAGGAACAATCAGAGGGGGTTTGTCAGGAAACAGAAAAGGTGTTAAAAGAATTGAGATGTACAATACCTGTGTGCTGGAAACCAGCACTTCAGGAAATCAGAGGAGAGGGAAGTTAATGAGAGTGTGCTCTGACAGAGCCTTGCATATTCCCATGAAATTAATTGGATAACGAAGTCTGATTTGCCGTGTGCTCCGGCAAGCAATGCCCCTGTGGATTCTCCAAGTGTATCTGCTGTGTTTCCCCTGCTGGCAGCTGGAGTGGGAAACACTTGTGCAGAGCTCCCAACACAGCAGGTCACCAGCACTCCATCCAACACACCTTTCTTTGCAATATTTGTATTATTTATGCATTATTGCACGTACCTGTTATCCCGTGTTCTTCTGGAGGGCAGGAAGGTTTGAAAAACTGATGTTTCCTAAAATATTATGCACATAGACTAAGGAGATAGCAAATTTAAATGCTATTAGATGCCTTTGGAGGCTTAATTTGTTCTGACATTCTGAGTGACACAGCATTCTCCTCACATCTGGAAAGATCTCAGCAGCTGGTGGGGGGAGGTCCCAGATGGAGCTCCAGTCGTACTTGGGTGCTGCTGTAAAAATTTGGACTGCATTCCTTTCCCTGGTTTGCTCCATTTTGACCAAAATCAATGCAGAGTGGGTGGTTTAGGCTGGCTCTTTGCCCTTGGAAGTCTTGCAGTGAGATTGGATGTGTGTGACCACTGTAAAAATTTAGACTTGAAGTGTTGTTAAAAATCCTGCCCCTCCATGGAATATGCAACCTCAAACTACGTTTCTTAATACATACACAAAAATATAGAATTGAAGGAAGGTGCTTTGAGCCCCCACTTCATGGTCTCTCCTGCTTGGCTGAGGTGGATGGTGAAGAGCTGCTGCTCATCTTGGTGCAGAGAGAAGGAGCAGAGAGGCCTCTGCATCCTTGGCATGCTGGCAGCACATCTGCCCTGGCCTGGGCTCGGTTTGACTCCTGCCCTTGCCAAAAAGGAAAAGGAAAACACACTCCTCACATCCATCCCTACCATTTGGCATCTTGCAGAGCCAGGCTAGGAAGAGGTGGACAGCAGAAAAATATCCGTGTTGGTTTTGAAACGTTTTCTGTGATGTGGAAAGCTGGAGTATAAAATCTCACCACGTTTCCCCTCGTTTCATTAATTCAGGGCTTTCCTTTTTTGGTTGGATTTTCTTGTCCTTTAAACCCCAAAGCTCTGTTCTCAGAAATACCGGCCTTGGCAGTGCTAAGGAACATTGTGCAAAGCTAAATAGGTGGTTTTGGCAGGATAACCCTGTAAGTGAAAGCTCCTTCCCTGCCTGCAGACTCTCCCACGACAAGCAGAATTGCAGCGCGGTGCCAATCTCGTGCCACGGGGCATCAGCTGCTCCGTGCTCGCCTTGCAGCTGTTCCTCCTCTGCAGGGAATGGATGCACGGGTGTCAGATTTACCCCCAGCCCAGGAACCTGGTTCACTTCATAAAAACCTCTCCATGGTGGCCTGAAGGAAAGCCCCAGTAATTCCCCTGGGAAGGTGACAGGCGGTGCCTGTTGAATTGTCCTGTTTTGCTTTACCTAAGGGCTGGAAACAGACACCCTCTCCTAACACAAATATCTGATAGGAACACGCTGATTTTTGAGACTTCTCTTTTGCTCCCTAAAAAAAACCGATGCCAGCTGTTGTTTTTTCTGATGCTTATCAAATATTCTGCTCCCTGATAAGACAATTACTTTTCAATACTTCCCATTGCTCCAATGAGATAATAATTTTTTCACTGCTATGCCTCGGTCTGCAGGTGTTGTGATCCATCTCAACAGTTACTAATAAGTCTTTTCAAGCTTTTATTTCACCATTGAACTGTGTAAATAAGGGGAAAAGGTGTTTTTATAAATCAGTCAG
Source organism: Melospiza georgiana (assembly GCF_028018845.1). Classification (NCBI taxonomy): domain Eukaryota; kingdom Metazoa; phylum Chordata; class Aves; order Passeriformes; family Passerellidae; genus Melospiza; species Melospiza georgiana. Next base: position 2,712,111 of record NC_080442.1, on the reverse strand, counting down.
ACATCTGAAGCTGCCTGTGGCTACTGAAACATTACAAAAGCTGGAAAAGACGAGCCCAGCAGCATTGCTGCCATGGAAGGGACTAATCCAAACTGCGTACGAGGCATGGAAATTCTATGCTGCTGCTCAGTGGCGCTTGAAATTTTGGAATTGTGTCAAGAGGAGTTGTAGATTATTTATATAATCCCACAGGAAAGCAAAGAAGGGCTGGAGATGTGTGGATTCACGTTTAACCTTCTCTTTACGCAAGAGAATTTTTACGTGGCAGAAAACAAATATGGGTTTTATTTTGTTGATTTAATGCCAGAGCTCTGATTTGGTTGGTTTTTGTTTGTTGGAGGGGAGGGCGTGGATGATTTTCTGTCTGTAAGAAGCAGAAAGTGGCTGAGGTCTGAGAGGAAGGACAGCAGGGGCGGGAGCCAAGCTGAGGCTCGGGTTACACTGGTATGTTTTGGTTGCTGCCTAACGTGTTTTTGTTTTTCTTCATTACACATATTTCTCTTGGGAAAAGCAGGAAAAACTGTGTGTCAAATATACATCAGGGCTCTGTGCCTCTGCTAAGAGGTTCCAGATGGGGAGCGTTACGATAGGGACACTTTCTCCTGCTTTTACTTTGTGGCATTAATTTTGGTGACAAACTGCAGGAAAACTTATATCAAGCCGAGAGTGTGCAGTGAATGCTTCTTATTTTTGTTTTCTTTTGAGCATTTTTTTGGCTACCCAAGTATGCAATAGGAAGTTGAAACTTCATTTCCAAACATTTATGGCCCCACGTCAAATCATTATATTCAAAAAAAAAGGAGTAAAAAACTGGAGTTTTGAAGGGACTTGGAGAGGCTTCCTCCAGGGGCTGGAGGGTGTCCAAGGCTTGTCCACCAGACCAAATCCCTCTCCCTAAATTTGAGGCTGATGCCTGGGAAGGAGGGGGTGGAAGCTGGTGAGGATGACTCTGCAAGGGATGAGTCTCTTGCTGATGGGCAATGTTTAATTTCTGTGCTGGGCAGGGGCTGTGGCTCCACCTGGGGTTGGCATTGTGTCTTCTTCAAGACAACCTCCCAGGACTCTGATGGATTGCTTCCAGACCTGCCCTCAGGCTGAGGGTCCAGAGATGTTCCACCTGGAATAGTGTGGCAGTGGGACCCACAGTCAGGCCTGGGTGATGGCACCTTGTCATCCCCAGCTCCCAAAATCAGTGAGTCACAGCTTCAGCAAGGCTGAGTGCTACCAGAGCTGTCAGCAGGTGACAACGGTGACAAGAGCGCAGCAAAACCTTGTCCCCAAGTGTTCTCAGGATGTAGTTCCTTTGTGGATGGTTTGGCATGATGAAATTATGTCCTACAAAGCAGCACTTGGTTTGTGTATTTTGTCATTTGAAACATCAATGTTTCCAAGCCAACAGGCCAAAAAGACCCAAATCATGTTACTTTGGGAAGGATGTGAAGCCATGGGTGAGAGGTGGCTTTCTACAGCTGGATGTAATGTTCCATGCTTTAAAAACCAGGAGATGTTTTGGAGACAGGAATTTATTTCCATCTTCTGCAGAGCACTGAAATATGTTGAAAATGGTTGACTATTTGAAAATAGAAAAGTTGTATTTTCTTTGTCAGGGGCTTCAGGGCAGACAAGACCCAAGTGATCAGGAGCTCTGGATACTCAAAAGCCTCAGCCTTGAGAAGAAAAAGGCAAATGTGGTGCTGAGAATGTTGTTACCTATTTATGATCATGGAATTACAGCATAGTTTGGGTTGGGAGGACCTTAAAGCCCATCTTGTTCCAACCCCTGCCATGGGCAGGGACACCTTCCATTAGACCAGGTTGCTCCAGTGCCCTCCAACCTGGCCTTGGACACGTCCAGGCATCCAGGGGTGGCCACAACTGTCTTGGGCAACCTTTGCCAGGGCCTGCCCACCCTCACAGACAGGAATTCCTTCCCAATGCCCTCTGGCAGTGGGAGCCATTCCCTGTGTGCTGTCCCTCCATCCCTTGTCCCCAGTCCCTCTCCAGCTCTCCTGGAGCCCCTTCAGGCCCTGCCAGGGGCTCTGAGCTCTCCCTGGAGCCTCCTCTGGTCCAGGTGAGCACCCCCAGCTCTCCCAGCCTGGCTCCAGAGCAGAGGGGCTCCACCCTCAGAGCATCTCCATGGCCCCTCTGGGCTCTCCAGCAGCTCTGTGTCCTCTCTGGAGGCAGCTCTGCAGGTGGGGTCTCACCTGAGGGGGCAGAGGGACAGAATCCTCCCCTCCCCTGGTGCCCACATTGAGTTCAGCCCAGGCCAGGGGAATGTGGGGTTTGGGGCTGCCAGGGCAGGTCTGTCTGCTCCTCCACCAACATCCCAAAGCTCCCCCTGGGGCTGCTCTCACTCCATTATTTGCAGTATTATTTTATTTAAAATAAAGGAAGGCAGAAGTGCTCCTGGCACTGTGTGAGGCTGTTCCTAGCAATGGCAGACAAGTTTTATTTGCTGCAGTTTGTACTGCATCACTGCACTTCATCCAGCTCTGCATGAGGGGATTATGAAAGGTGAGAAGGAAATCATGATATGGCTTGATGTTGCAGTGCATAATATAACCTGTTATATAGGTTATACCTTCCTCAGTCATCACTTGAAATATATACATTAATGGGTCACCATGGGCAATCTGTTGTCATTCCATCAGTGCTGCTTTGTTCCCACTGCAGTGCTTATCAACTATTCTGGTCCCTGATAAGACAATTACTTTTCAGTACTTCCCATTGCTCCAATGAAATAGTATTTTTTTCACTGCTATGCCTCAGTCTGCAGGTGTTGTGGTCCATCCCAACACTTACTAATAAGTCTTTTTAAGCTCTTACTTCACCATTTGAACTGTGTAAATAAGGGAAAAAGATGTTTTTATATTTTTTTATTGCTGACTAGGAGAATGTAAAACCTCCTCCTTTAGCTATGACTTGTTTCCAACTGGTCACTTTATTGCTATTACTGTTTATTGTGATTATTTTATATCTTTATCCCATGAAAAAAATAATTTGAAGCACAAATAAGGATATTTTGCTCATTCCTGGCACCTGTTAGACACTTGCTGCCTGCATTTGACAGAGTAAAGTTTGTTCTTTGGCTGCAGAATATGAATGTTGGGAGTTGGAGAGACACTATAATAACACCAAATTCCCCAACTTCATTTTGAGATGCTTCTTTAAATCCGAAGCTCAACCTAGGATGAAGATTTCTTTTTTCCACCCAAATGTTTGCTGGCCAATGCATGCGAGTTTGCTGGAAAACATGAGCCTTTGGCTGTTCTTCCCAGGGCTGTCCACCCTGCTCACAAAAACATGAATGTCTGAGCAGAGGAGCAGGAATGTCGGCCAGGCCGTGGGGATTTGGCAGCCTGTGCCTCCAGGATCTGTTGTAGGGGTGTTTGCTGGTGGCTGCCAGCTCAGCTGGGCTTTCTTTCCCATTATTGCACTTGTGTAGGAAAACTGGCCCTGTTTGGGAAGAGGACTTAGGTCAGAGGCTTTGCTTGGGTTTTGGGGTTTTGTTTTCTTGCTTTGTGGTTTCATGGTAATTCCTTTTTTTTTTTTCCAGTGCATCACTTGAAAGGAAGGAGCTGCAGTGGTCTGATGCTGTGCTTAAGTATGGGAAAAGGAGGGATATTCTGCCAACACTGAAGTGTTTGCTGGGAATGCAGACACTAAATCCTGTTTCTTACATAGCTGATAGAGCCTCTGCATCATATCTCCCAAACAAGGGTGTGTTGTAGTGATGGTTATAGGGTTTATCTCAGTATTTTACCCCATAATGATGCTCTGGTTTGGCACTTCAACTAAATTGACTCCTGAACCTTCTGTAAGTTGCTGCTTTGCCATTAAAAGTCCTTCTCTTCCATATTTGTATTGGGCAGTGTGAACTCAATGTGCACAAAGACAAATGGTTATATCTGAGCCTGTATTTTAAGACAAGTTGTTGCAAAAAAATTGTTGTTTAATTACTCCAGGCACTGAGCTCCTCTGTGGTGGAGCAGACACAGGACCTGAGGGAATGGCAGGAGCTGTGGGGAAGAGCTAGGTTGGATATCAGGGGAAGGTTCTTCCCCCAGAGCAGGGTCAGGCTCCTCAGGGAATGGCCATGGCCCCAAGGCTGCCAGAACCCAGCAGATGGGACAGAGCTCTCAAGGACAGGGATTTATTGTGGTGTCCTGGGCAGGGACAGGAGTTGGACTCGATGGTTCCTGTGGATCCCTTCCACCTCAGGCTGTTCCACAATTCTCTGATTCTCCATTCCAGCATGTTGATATTCCCCAGAGGAGGAAAGTGCTATCCTTGAATAATCTCAATCTTCACCTCAGGTAGGGTCAGTGCAGGTGTCTTACCATGACAAAACATTTTTAGTTGACATAAACTGTCTGTAATGAGAAAAAAAATATTTAAAAGGATGTTTTATAGTTTGTACCATGAGGGTTGTATTTTACACATTAGTTTAATCACAGGAGGGTTTGTCTGTTAATGGGTAGAACTCACTTGGCTGCTGTTCAGTCATTGTAATTATGGAATGAAGGATTTGGTGTGCTTTTTTGTTGGAAGAGTTTAATTCCCTGTAGTGGTGGCTGCACTGCCATTGACAGTGAAGTGTCAGTGGAGGGATGAAGAGCATTTTAAACTTCATAAATACAACAAATTGTATGTTTGGTTGGTGTGAGGAGGCTCCTTAAATAAGGTCTTAACCTTTTGGGCAGTTTTTGCAAGCCTTATGGACCTGTTCTCCTTGTCCTCCATAGGGGCAGCAGGGAGAGGAAGGGTCTCATCAGCACTTCCCTGGTGTCTTTATCCTCTGGACTTTCCCCGTCTGAAGGATTTGTAGGTCATGTATTTGAAAGGTTCTTTTGTGGGCAGCAAAGAGCAGGGACAGGACAGGTGTGCACTTTTTGGTTGCTGCACCTGCTTAAAAATTGAGTATTGATTTTGTGGGAAGAAACAGGAAACTCCATGGGTTTGAGAAGCTCATAAGCAAAAAATCCAGCTACCACAGGAAGCAAACACCACCAAGGAGATGTTCTGCTGTGTTTGCTGCCAAAGGTGTAGGAATATTTCTGTTCATGCCCACAGCCACGACATGTTTTCTCTAAAATGTTAGAGGCAAATATCACAAATTTTTAAACAAAGAAAAAGGTATTTTGTCATTATACACCTTGAATTTAAGTTGCTTTGTTGTGTATTGGTTCAAGGGTCCAGAGGAGGCCACAGAGATGTTCTGAGGGTGGAGCCAGGCTGGGAGAGCTGGGGGTGCTCACCTGGACCAGAGAAGGCTCCAGGGAGAGCTCAGAGCCCCTGGCAGGGCCTGAAGGGGCTCCAGGAGAGCTGGAGAGGGACTGGGGACAAGGGATGGAGGGACAGCACAAGGGGGAACAGTTTTAAACTAAAAAGGAGAGATTTAGATTGGATGTTGGGAAGAAATTCTCTTCTGTGAGGGTGGGCAGGCCCGGGGCACAGGTTGCCCTGAGCAGCTGTGGCTGCCCCATCCCTGGAAGCATTCCAGGCCAGGTTGGATGGGGCTTGGAGCACCCTGGTCTAGTGGAAAGTGTCTCTGCCCATGGCAGGGATGGCTCTGGATAATGTTCCAGGTCCTTTCCAGCCCAAACCACGCTGTGGTTCTGCGTGGTGTGAAATGGAAACCCCATGTTTGCTCTTCAAGGTGCTGCAGTGGCCCCGTGGAGCAGAGAACAGCGAGGCAGGAAAGTCTGCAGGGCTTTAAAGGTCAGTGTGGGGCAGGCTGGGGCATTGCAGCACAAACACTATAAATAATCTGTGGTTTGTGCTTTTGGCCACAGCTGGGTTCCTCTGTCAGTGTGGGACACGGAGCCACAACCGAGAGAGCAAAACCCTGAGGTGTTGGTGCTTGGAGTCCTGTTTAGCTGCTATAAATTAGATTTTCAGTATTACTGTGGAACCACAGCTTGAGGGGTTCCCATAAAAGCTATTTTTTCTTTGCAGTATTCAAGTTGTACCTCATACCTTTGTGCTTTGGAGCTTCCTTAGGGGCTGGGATATCTCTGCATCAAACTGGCTCCTCATGGGAATTAAAGTCAGAGAGGTCCATCAAAGTGGGGCTGTTTTAGCAGATCAGTTTGGGCTGGAAGATTTTATCAGGAGGTGGGAGCTGCAGGTTTAAAAGCTCTTCCCAGGGAAGGAGCAATAATGAGAAGAGATTTAGCACAGCTCTAACTTAAGTAGTGTACGTGCAGTTTATGTTCTGGACATAATTCAATGTATTTCTGTTAAAAAGCAATATAACAGGGGAAGAAGAGTGCTGGGAGCTTGGTTTCAGGTGGAATGAAAACTGGGGAGAATGATCTTTATCATCCTGCAGAAGGAGGAAGAAATTTGTGAGTGCCCTGGACACATAAAAAAGACATTAAATTTCAAAAATTCCCATACACTATTTTTCTTCCCTGAGTGTTTTTTTAATTTGGAGTGAAAGTGTTTATGGATTTTTTTCCCCAAATAATAGCATATAGAATATTGGGATAAGCAGCCCTCAGATCTGGAAATAAATTACAGGGGATGTTTGAATCCACCACTCTTTGTGGATGCACACGTTGTGTTTCCCCACCAGGAGCTGTGGGTGAAGCCTGGGAATGCACGTCTGATGGGCATCATGGAATCACGGGGGTGAGGGTGGGAAAAGGCCTTTGAGATTTTCAGTACAGCAATCACCCAGCACCACCACCATGTTCATCACCAAACCATGTTCCCAATAGCCCCATGCAATCTTTTTTGGAGCACTTCTAAGGATGAGGACTCCACCACATCCCTGGGCAGCCTGTTCCAATGCTTTCCAACTCTTTATGTGGAAATTTTCTCTTATTATCCAACCTAAACTTCTCCTGGGACATTTCCTCTCCTCCTGTCCCTGTTCCCTGGGAGCAGAGCCTGATGTCCCCTGGCTGTCCCCTCCTGTCAGGAGCTGTGCAGAGCCACAAGGTCTCCCTGAGCCTCCTTTGCTCCACCTGAGCCCCTTCCCAGCTCCCTCAGCCCCTCCTTGAGCTCCAGCCCCTTCTGTATTTATGTTATTTGGTGGGAAATAGATTTTAGCAAAGCTGTTCCCAATGCGCTCACACAGTTAGAAGTCATTCAGACTTTATGAATACATTTGATTAATGAACTCCAAATTTCACAGTAAACCAGGGAATTTGAATCCTCCAGCACTGTCTTGTCTGATATTAACCTGTTTCTTCTCCCTGGCATTAGTGAGCTTGATGGAGTTTTGCTCCCAGTCCCTTCCATGCCCCTCAATGGAATGTAACTATTAATATAAGTATTCTACAATGGCATAGTTGAGATTTAAGCAGTCAACTTGCTGTTCTCCTGGCATATTCATGGTATGACTTTCTAAAAAATTCAATTTATATTTCAGGTTAGTGGGGAACCATTTAAAAGCTCTTGTGTATTAATATATTTTTTATCCTATACAGCAAAGAGAAGATGATATTTTTATTTTTCCCTCCAAGGGTGAGGGCTAAAGGCTCCTCTTAGGCCTGAGGACCTAAAATATGCTGGCAAAGGTCTGTATTTCCACTTGTTCTTTTACCACAGAAGATGTTATTCCATAAGGGAATGCAGCTGTTATTCTGTAGGAGAATATTGCTGTTATTCTATGGAGGAATAACATTCAGTTTGGATGATCTGTAGAACAGTGTTAAAAGATTAAAATAGTCCTTATTCTGACTGTAATCTGGAATTAATCCAGATTGCATCAATATTCAGTGGAGAACAAGGAGGCTGCAAGCCTCTGGGATCAGGAGGAACGTGGAGCATTTAGCCAGGAAACTGTTAATCCCTTTTTTTCCCCTCATCCTGATAGGCCTCTCTTTGTGCAGGAGGAGGAATGGAGCTGCTCTCTCCTGCCTTCTCCAAACTGCTGGATCACCCTCCAGGTCCAGAGGGACTCCCAGCTCCTACAGAGGAACGTATTGAATTTTGTTTCCTTCCAAATGTTGAGCCCTGGCCAGTAAAAGCTTTGGTCTCCCCAAGAATCCTTGGAATGCCGTTCTGGAGTTTTGGCCGTTGAGCTGCTCAGCAGCCTCGAATCAATGAGTCAGTAAAGGGCAATCAAATGAACAGAAGATAATTTGTTTTAGAGAAGTCATAACTCGTTTGCTGAGCTTGGACTATTATATTCTGCCCCGTTTGCAAGGGACAGGGTGTTCTGGTCTGGTCTGTATGGATTAGGCACGTATAAATTGAATTAATAGCACTTTTTTATAGCCCAACAGTCCTGCTAAAGAAACCCTGTGAGTAAAGCAAACAAAAATGTATTAAGTTGTCTCAAATCAAACACCAGACGTTTCTCCAGCTACTTGTTGGCCCATTCCCAACGTGCCAGGCCTGGAGTCACCCGAAGTTTGCACAAGAAGGGATCCAAAGACCTTTCCCATTTCTATCAGCACGAAAGAAAAATGCATGAAAGAGGAACATTATGGGCTGTGATTTCTGGAGGCATTTGGGTTATAACATATAATGTGGTCTGGCACATTCATCCCCAAAAAAGCTCATAAAAAAGGAGGAATCTTGCTATTCCCCACTCCTATATTTGAAATGTTTTCTCTTAAATTTCCCTGCTATAGAAAAAGAAAGATTGATTCTTGAGCAAGGCTTCTCCCCAAAGAAATCCTAATAAATAGTCCTTGTTTTTCTCTCTGAGTGATTACTGAGGGTAGAAATACAGGGAATCACACTAGAAATCTTCTTAATATTGTTCTCTGCTTAAATAATTTTTAAAATTTTATGAAAATTTATTATATGAGATGATAAAAAATTCTGCTGCCTCCTGTTTGGTCTGTTCAGGTTCATCTTGCTGCTTCTCTAACAAGCAATGTTAATTAGGTGTACAGAAATTTTATCTCATTGCTTTAAGATGGTTTCCTAGAACATGAGTGATCCCATAGCAGAGAAATGCTTGTTACCTAATTAATACAATTTAATATTAAATATAAGGTGATGCACTTGCATATCTTGAATATTCTGCTTAAAAGCTTCTTGTTGTGTCTCTGCTCACTGAAATACCTGGAGGTAAATCCTTTGGAAATCTTAAACACCATCCTGGTTCTTAATATCAAAATTCCTGGTCTGGGGAGAGAATGATTGGATTTTCATCTCCAGGAGAGATTTGGGGCTTCAGGGGAGGTGTGGGTGCCTTTGATGTCCTCTGGAGGGTGGGTTGAGGGGCATGCTGGGTGCAGGGAGGAATTTTGGGGTGAGTAAGCAAGAAAAAAGTGTGAACAGCCTGAAAAGATGTGACTCCTGTGCAGGGTTCCTGAGCTGCAGCTCTGGAATCATCCCTCCAGAATAACCTGTTTGCTCGGCAGGTTCAGCTCTCCCAGAACCTGCTTTAGTCAACTAAAGCAGATTCATATGCAAGAGTTGGAGTTTAAACAAATCCCTGTATTCAGATAGGGGGGAAAATCACATTGTTATTCCATGGCAAACCTCTGTGGGTTCTTAAAGCATTAAATCTGAGCAATTTGGGAAATAAATCAGCCTGGGAAGGGAACTGGATCGTGCACGGACGGGACGTGTCCAATACCCTTTCTCCAAGGTCTCATTTCATTTGGCCTTTATATTCTGCTTTTAGTTGGGAAGTTAAATCCACAAAGGTCATTTGAAAAGCTTCAGATTATAGATGGAAAGCCCTTTTAATCTTTTCTAATAAATAGCTGAGCAGGGAATAAATCTATTGGGAGCTGAGCTCTGATGTTAAGCCTCAGCACAAAATGCCCATACATGAGCAACACTTGGAAATTATCTCTGAAATTATAATTACCTTAAATAAATTTGACTTAGAAGAAAAGGTGTGTGATTATGAAAACTGGTTTAATAAATGAAGCATTAATTGGACCTGGTGGCTTGGCAGATTGTGTCACCGTGGTCCGGATGAGTACGAAAATGATTTAGGCACAACTGAAAACAGCAGTTTCAGTTCAGAGATTTCTTTTAAATGGCAAAAATTACTCTCTTCAGTCAGTGCTTCGGTAAGACAGGGATAGAATAAAACCTTTGCATAATAAAGACTTAAAAGCATTTTGATTTTGGAAAAGCAACAGCAGCAAATGGAAACGAGGGTGTCTGAAATGCTGCAAATACTCTGGGTTATGCCAATGCTGTGTATGACATTATCTAGTCTGAGTAGCCTTCAAAGCATTTTCCCCCCTAATTCCACATATAATTAAAAAGCAGCTTCCTCTAGCTCATTAAAATGTAGAGTCCTGTTGGAGCAGTATACTTGTATATTTATTTAAATGAATAAAGCAGAGCTTTAATGCAGACTGTAATAACTTCAAACATTAAATCTCTTCTGTGCAGCTCACACTTCATTTTTAACCAGTGTTTAGCTTCTCCTCATGAACACCAGCTTGCAAAGGAGCATGGTCCCCAGCAGCTTGTTGGATTATTTTGTGAACCACTCAAAAAACCTTCCCCATCTCCTGTTTTTGATGTGAAATGATAGGAAAATCCCCCAAGTTTGGTTGTGAGTGACACCCATGGGAATCAGGATTTTCCAGCATAACCATGGCATCTCCCTCTTTTCACAGGCATTTGGGAATGCAAAAACAGCCCATAACAACAACTCCAGTCGCTTTGGCAAATTCATCCAGGTGAACTACCAGGAGACAGGCACTGTGAGAGGGTAAGTGGGAGCAGGGGGAGGGTGCTGGGTGTACCCAAACCTAAACAGGGTGTTCTTGCTTTGGTAATGTTTTTCCCAAAATGGAGATAGGAAATAGAACTTCATAGCTTTTAGCTTATGAAAATCTGCTGGTATGGAAATGTTGGTGCATCCAAGATGGGTGCTGAGGTGTGGATACCCCTGAGCTGCCTTCAAGCCAGCTGAGCTCTCCATA